>NC_142140.1:59726875-61182500 GCF_024610735.1 Ursus americanus
GAGGACGCGCCCAGGCAGGACAGAGGCACTCACAGTGTGGCCTCAGACAGCTGCTCCTTGGTGAGGTTCAGGGGGTGGTTGAGCGTGGTGATGCGGTGGGCACGGCGGGCAGGGCCCGGGGGCAGCCGGGCGCGGAGGAGGGCATTGTTGGCTCTGTTGACAAAGGCCACCATGGCGTGCCAGCCCTTGTTGTTGAACCAGATCTGGGGGGTCAGAGCCAAGGGTCAGGGTGCTGGCGTTGGACCTGCCCCTCCCAGCCAGCTGCCCACGGCCCTGGTCCCACCTTGAGGCTGTGTTCCGTGTCTAGGCCATGAGCCCAGGCTGTGAGGGTGCTCAGGATGCGGTCGAGGGCCCCGCCGGGTGGGGGGCTCAGCAGCACCCGCAGCTCGTCCACCAAGCGGCTCACCTCCTGCCCTGAGGGCAGGCCTGGGTCTCGGCCCCCCAGGGAGAAGCCCCCATACCTGTGGGGCGGTGGGGTCAGGGGGGAGCAGGTGGAGGCCCGGGAGCGTGGGGCGGGCAAGCCCCCGAGCGGGCAGGCAGAGGCACGGGAATGGGACCCTCCTCACCTGACCTCATTCACCCACTTCTTGGTCTTCAGGCTGTGGGACAGACAGACAGAAAGGCGGAGGCCAGCGTGAGGTGGATGTGGGTGGGACAGAGTCAGTGAGTGACGCTGGGACGCCGGGGGAGACAGGTGAGATGAGGAGAGGCCCCAGCCCAGGGCCCCCAGCTGGGTACCCGCCCCGACCTCCCCGTTCAGGGGCCCAAGTGACGGCCAGGCAAACAGTCCGGCCGGCGGCTCACCCCCGCTGGACCAGGCGCGGGTAGGTCTTCACCAGGAAGTCAGACAGGTTCCGGCCCGTCAGGTTCTGCACCACTTCGCCAGAGCTGGCCAGCGCCTGGGCCGGGGGGGGGCCACCAGCCGCTGGGGGGCAGTCGGGCAGCAGGCGCCGGGAACCAGGCTGGCTGCACCGGCAGGCTGGGGACGCAGACTCCGGGGTCCAGTTGCCACTGGCCAAGACCTCAGCGACGTCCACAGGCACCTCAGGCACCCAAAACCGGCAGACGGCGGGCGGTGTGCACTCAGGCGTCCTGCGGGGGCAGGGCCGGGGGCAGGGCTCGGCACTTCACTCACATGGGCTCAGGGACGGGCGCGCTCCAGCTCCCAGGCGGGCATGGGGATGCTCCAAACACCCCCCAAGGCCCACCGGCCAGGGCCCAGATGGACGAGCTGAGGCCCGAGAGGGACAAGGGTCAGGCGGGCCCCCACCTGGCGGAGCTGTTCTGCAGGTGGGCGTCCAGTCCCGCCTCCGCCAGCAGCATCTCCAGCAGGTGGGCATGCTCTGAGTTCCCCGGGGCGTCCTCACTGTGTGGGGGGCAGCTCAGAGTCAGGTCTGTGCCCCCGGCCCGCTGGCCCCCAGCCCCCTCTCGTCCATACCCACCTAAAGAAGGACACCTGGGCACCGTACATGCCGGGACTGAGCTGCAGCGCCGGGTAGTATCCGAAAGGAGGCACGATGAGGCTGAACACCAGCGCCAGGCCCACGAAGAGGGCAGGCAGCACGATCTGAAGCACAGGCCCATCAGCCGCCCTCCCTGCCCTCCCCTCCAGGCTTGCCAGTGTCCTTCCTTGCTCCTGCTCTACAACCATCCATGGCTCCCCAGTACTCTCAATACAGGTGTTCAGGTTGGGGGAGACTTCTGGGGTTAACCAGTCAAATTAGGCCCCTGAGTGGGTAACAAGAGCAGAGAACAGGCAGCCATGGTCTCCCATGCATTCTCTGGGCCCAGCCCCCCTCACCTGTGCAAACAGGCCACGGCAACTGCGGTGGGCAAGCAGAAAGCGCTTGAGAAGTAGGGCCCGGAGCTGTTGGCAGGTCAGCGCCCAGCCCTGCACGCGGCCCGCGGTGTCTGGCCCAGAGCCCCGCAAGGCCTGTGTTTCCGGGGCAGACAGAGCTGCAGGGGATGGAAGGGTCAGTGCTCGCGCGGTGGCAGACTGGGAGGGGTCCCTGGGCTCAGGGCGGGACAGCTCACCAAGCTCCCCGTTCTCCAGGACGGGCTCCTCTGGCAGGATCTTGAGCCGTGTGGTCACATCTGGGCGAGCGTTGCTTGTGCCTGGGTGCCGCTTGTGGCCACTATCTGTGGGGCCAGCAGGGGCTGGGGTCAGGTTCGAGGGCTACTGTTCAGATTAGGGTCTGCATTAAGGTCAAGGGTCACAGACAGAGGGGTTTGGGAATCAGGGGTGGAGGTCCAGGCTCTGCCTTGGGCCAGACTCCAGCAAGGATGGGGACTTGGCCTGAAGTCAGGTCTGACTCTGGACCAGGGTCAGGAGGCAAGGACAGGGACCTGCATTGTCGTCCTCCGGGTCCGCGTCCACAGCACGGCCCTCCACCACCTTCAGGAAGATCTGGGGAAACAGCGGGCACCCAGCCTGGGACCCCACAGCAGAGAGCCCCCACCCCTAAGATACCGTGGGTCCCCAGGCGACCCCAAGAGACTCCCCGCCTCCGGCCCTCCGCAGGGGCCCCTCCCCTCCCTGGGATGTGCTGCCGCCCCTAAGCAGGCTGTCCTCATCCTCCCAAGGCTGCCGCCTCCAGGCAGCCCTCCCTCGGCTGCCGCACCTCTTCGAGGCTGGTGTCAGAGATCCCGTAGCCGAGCAGCCCCAGCTCCGCCAGCCGCTGGTCCAGCTCGCAGAAAAGCCTGGCGAAGCTGCCGTCCGCCGCACCGCTGTAGGGCAGCGCCATCACCAGCTCGTGCGGCAGCTCCTCCACCAGCCGCGCCCCGGGCACCAGCCGCTGCACAAGGGACAGCAGCCCGGGGGCACCTGGGTGGACGGGGGCGGGGGGGGGCTGCGTCAAGGGCGCTGGCGCAGCAGGCAGCCTGGTCCCCTTGGGAAGGGGTGCGGCTGGCCCCTGGGAGCCCGTCTCTGCAGCCAGGGGAGATTAGGGTGAGGCACCGGAGGGCAAGGTGTGATCTGAGGTCAGGCCCCAAATCCACATGGGGTCAGAGGTCAGCGGGAGGGTTGTGTGTGAGCTCAGCCCAGGCTGGGTTAAAGGGAGGGGCCGGGATTCGGGGTCAACTCAGGGTCAGAGGTCAAGGGTCCAGTTAGGAGTCATGAAGCCCGCTGCCCTGGCCCTCTGAAAGGGCCCTGCCCCGCCAGGTCTCACCGGCTGCGCTGCCCTGGCCGCCCGGCTCCCTCTTCCACCCGGCATCCACGCTATCCTCCAAGCCAGGGTTCCCCTGCGGGCAGAAGGGCACCGGCTGCCATGGCCGCTGGGGCTGGAGCCTTGGCGGTTGGGGGTCAGAGGTCAGCTCCAGCCCTCACCTTGCTGCTGGCAGCCAGGGACGGGGGAACCTTTGCCAGCGTCAGGTAGTAGCCGGAGCCGAGGTGACAGCGCAGGAAGAGCGGGGAACCACAGCAGCACAAGCGGCCTCCTGCCACCACAGCCACGCGGTCTCCCAGCAGCTCTGCCTCATCCAGGTGGTGGGTGGAGAGGATTAGTGTGCGACCTGGGCAGTGGGGACCAAGCTGCATATACTATCCGGGCACGAGGTCTTTGCCCAAGCTGTGGCCTCTGCCAGGAGTTACCTGCCCCATGCATCAAACTCCTATCCATCCCTCAAAACCCTATTCCAAGCACTTCCTCATCAGAAACTTTCTGGCCCCTGAAACAGAATCTAGGGGAACCTGTGCCTCCCCCAACTCTTACCTTCCCGGTATTTGAGCAGCAGCTCCCAAATGCTGCGACGGGAAGCAGGGTCCACACCAGCTGTGGGCTCATCTAGGATGACGACTCGGGAGCCACCCACAAAGGCGATGGCCACTGAAAGCTTCCTCTGCATCCCACCTGGGCAGAGACGGGGGTAGGCGTCCCAGCACGACCCTCCCCCCTGGTCTTGGGCAGGGCTGCTGTCCTTCTCTGGGCCCCTTTCCCCACCCTCTGGGTCCCCCAAATCTGGTGTCTCCTCTGGCCCCACTCCACCCTCAGGATAACATCTCAACCCCCCCTCCCAGCCTCATGTGTACCGACATGCAGGCTCCTCCCCAGGCTCACCAGAGAGGTGGCGTGTCTGCGTGGCCCGCTTGGGGACAAGACCCACATCCTGCAGCAGACGGGCCTGCTCAGAGCGTCCAGCAGCTGCACTCAGACCCTTCAGCCGCCCATAGAACCAGATGTGCTCGTCCACAGTCAGCCTGCAGCCATGGCGAACACAGTGGCCATTGTGGCAGGCAGGGTCCCAGGAGCACCCAGCCCCCACTCCTCCACGCTGTACCCCAGGCCCTCCAAGACCCACATGTCAAACAGCACGTTGTACTGCGGGCAGACGCCCAGGTGGGGCCGGATGGCTTCCATGCTGGACTGGACATTGTGGCCCAGGATGCAGGCGGAGCCCCGGGTGGGTGGAAAGAGGCCACTCAGTATGGACCTAAGGATGAAGGGGTCTCAGAGCAGCTGCCCTTCGGAGGAGGAAACAGAGACCCCCAGAGAAGGGGCAAAGGCACTTAAAGGGCACCTAGTATCTGCCGGACCAAAGGTGTATTATGTCCCCACTTTACAGAGGAGGGAAACGGAGGCTCAGAGAACATGATTATCTGTGTTGTGTACCCAGAAGGAACTGGGGGTCCCGTCCCCACTGTAGAGACCCCAGATGCCTCCCCATTGAGCAGATGTGCAAGCCGAACCCCGGGGGTGGGGAATCAGGAGCGGGCCAGCTGCTCACAGCGTCGTCGTCTTGCCAGCTCCGTTGGGGCCCAGCAAGGCGGTGATCTGGCCCCGGTAGAAGTCCAGGCTGAGCCCGCGCAGGGCTGGCCGCGGGTTGCCAGGAAAGCGCTTCTCCAGGCCCCGTATGGAGACCCCCAGAATCAGGTCAGGTGATACCTCTTCCATCAGCACTGCGGAAGGAGGGCAGGTTTAACCGTGGGAGCTCTTTGAGGGGGGTGAGGGGTGCAGGGGTCTGGGGGGTCTGGGGGACCCGGGAGGCCATGAAGGCTGGTCTGTGGAGTCAGCGACCTCTCAGGCTGGGGTCTATAGGGATCAGGGGTGCCCCGGGGAGCCCGGGGAGATGGAGCTATCCAGAGGATTGGGATCTCAGGATGCTGGGTCTTTGGCGGACTTGGGGGATACAGACAGAGCAGCGGCTGTTAGGTCTCCTTGTGCCTCACCCTCTGGGTCCTTCAGGGTGGGAGCTGGGGAGGAACCCTTGGGAGAACGAGGTCCAAACCAATAGCTTCTCCGAAAGGGAAAGTCCCACGGTTTGGGGATCCCGTACCGGCCTGGGGGGAGCAGTGCTCAGTTACCTCCTGAGCCCATCGCCCTGGAGTGTGCCAGCTTCTGGCCATACGCCTGGGGTCAGGGCATCCCGGCAGGAGACCCCATCTGCCTGCCTCCGGCCATCCCTCCAATGCGGCCACCTGTGTCTGGATGCCGGGAAGCCCCACCCTCTCACCTCTGACGGCCTCCGGGTACCAAACGGCCCCTCAGCCCAGCCTCCCTCTGCAGGTGTGCCTGAGAAGTCCCTACCCCAGCCTTAGGGCCCACCTGGGCAGACCGCTTCCAGGTACCAAGTGGCAAGGCCGTAGAGCACAGCATCAAGCAGCAGAATGCCGGAGACCTGGGCCAAGCTGAAGACATCAGCCGCAGGCCCGGTGCCTATGTTGTGCCACTGGGCGCCTTCACCCTGCTCTTCCAGCAGCGCCAGGCTCTCACAGCCGAACCCGAAGGCCACGGGAGACAGAAGGCTCTGCAGTGGGGGCAGGTGCGTCAGTGCGTGGGCCCAGCTGAGCAAGCCCCGCCCTTGGCCCGGCCCGAGTCTCACCGCGGCCACAAGAGTCCCCGCACGCAGCTGGTCCCGCCAGGCCACGCACAGCACGTAGGGCAGATAGAGGAGGAAGTAGGCGAGGCCTGCGCAGGCGGCTGCCAGGCTGGCACGGGAGAAGAAGGTGCTCAGGAGGAAGCTCTGCACCACGGTGGCCACGGCGAAAGCCGCCAGGAACAGGAAGACCACGGCCGGGTGGCTATAGGGAAGGACGTCCCCGAGCTGCAAGAGGCAGATACGGCTCGGGCAGGCTCCCAGGTTTGCGGGGGGCGCCCTCAGCTCGCGGAAGGGCTGTCGTAGGCCCACCTTGAGCACCAGCACGAGCAGCGCCGCGCTGAGGAGGAAGGGCCCCAGGCAGCTGAGGAACCAGCCGAGCCACAGCACTGCGCTGCCGAGCCCCATGGCCTGCATCGTGCCCCGCAGCCTCGTTTCCTTCTCGCGCACCACCGCCTTTACGGTCCGCGCCACCGAGTAGATCCAGGCGAGCGTCAGGAAGAGCGGCAGCGACCGGCTCAGGACGCGCAGGAACCTGAGGCAGGGGGCCAGCTGCGGTGGAGGCCAGAGACCCCAGGCCGCCCCCAACCGGTGGGACAGCTGGCACCTGAGATCCCTGTTCCGGCTTTAGGGTCCCAGGTGTCAGCACAGTCCAGTCCCTGCGCCCAGGGACCCCACACCCTCCCGCTCGCGGTCACAGGGAGTGCTCCTTCTAAACCAGGGACCTGGACGCCATGGAAATGTTCCCCGGGGAGCCAGAGCCGCGGTCCCAGACTGAGATCTGCGGCCTGGGGGAGTGGGTGGGGGCGCGCGCTCACGCATCATCCACGTAGCAGGGGTAGGGCATCTGCTGCAGGTAGAGGCGGGCCGGGGGCTCGGTGCCGCTGAGCACGCGCACGGCCGCGCTCTCCAGCAGGTCCTGCAGGTACACGAAGCCGCCCCACACGTAGCGCAGATCAGTCAGGGGGTCAGCGGCCGGGCCGGGGTCCCAGAACCTGCATGGGGTAGAGCGGTCTGCTGCCGGGAGAAGCCCGGCCCCACCCACCGTAGACCCCCCTGGTCTACGGAGGCCCGGGCTCCGCGTATCACGGTCTCCGTAGGCAGGATGGCCCCCCAGTCCCGCTCCCACACTTGGCCCCGCCCCCACCTGTCCCTGATCTTATTGGTTCTCGTGACGGCATCGATGTCCATGCGGATCTTGACTCGCACGTGGCCGCGGCCTGCGAGCTGTGCGGGGTCCAGAGGTTCCTCCGGTCCCAGGAAGACGATGCCAGCCCAGAAGCGGTGCTCTGCGAGCAGCTCCAGCGCCCGTGCCACCAGGGCAGCTTCTGAGGGAGCCGCCTCCAGCTTGTCCAGGGTCACACACTGGGGAAGGGCCCGCACGTGGGTCCTAGGTGCCCGGGTCCCCCCCGAACCTCCGCATCCGGGCAGTGCTTCTTCCTCGGAGCCCAACTCCGTCATATTTCCGTCCGTCTTCAGGCTTTCCCTAGGATGGGGCGCTGCCCCAGTTTGGTCTCCCTCCCTGGGCTCCCCTCCTTGCCCTCGGATCACCACAGGTCAGGCCCTGCCTACCCGGCTGACAGAGCTCCCAAGCGGATGGCCCCTCACCTCCATCACACGGCCCAGCATGCCCACCAGGTGGTCCACATCAGCATGGGCCTCCTGCCAGCCGTAGCCGTCCCCACGGGGATCCAGAAAGGCGAGGAGGGCCTTGGTCTGGGCCTGGCCTCGGGATCCCGGCAGCCTCCTTCCTCTGTCCTGAGCTTGCAGGAGCCTCTGGGGGGGAAGGGGGGTTTTGCATGGGGCCTCTGGGGAGGGGAAGCGAGGGGAGGGGAGGGGCAGGGAGGAGGGGGTTGCATGGGACACTCCGGGCCGTGTCACTCCTCTCTTCTCATTCCTGGGGCCTGTCCGCACCCTGGACTCTACAACCCGCCTCCACACACTTGCTCAGGAGGCCCTGCCCTGCACTCTGCCCACATCTTGGGCAGGGACGATGAGCCCAGGGAGGCCATGGGTGAATCCGCCAGCCTCTGTCCTGGACCCACCTGCAGCATCGCCATGTTCCTACTGTCATTGAGGAAGTTGAACAGTTGGGGTCCCAGTGCACCCCACACCTCCTGGATGTCTTTCAACAGAGCCAGCTCCTGGAAAGTCCGGTTCACCTGTGGTGGGGGGGGCACCAAGAGAAATGCCAGGCCAGCCCTTTCAGGACACTCCCCTCCTCCGAGGACCTGCCCACCTCCCCCCGCCTCTCCCGATTTGCTCCACTGTGCCTCTGACCCCTGGCACACGCTGTCCCTCTACCTGCAACCTGGCACACCCTAACTTCTCCAAAACTCTGCTTCCACACCCCATCTCAGGAAGCCTCCCGGGGCAGGGCCCTCCCTCTGGCCTGGCCCATGCTCCCTGGGTGGAGGGAGGGGCCCAGGACCACTCCTGCCCCTACCTGGGCCATGAGCTGCCTGGTGAAGTTGGTGTTGGGTGTAAACAGCAGTTTCCCCAGGACCAGCGGCTTCAGACGCCTCCAGAGCAGGCGGGACAGCGGGTGGACTTCCAGGGACCCCATGAGCTCAGCACAGGCAGGGCCTGGGGGCGGGGGGCACCATGAAGCCCTGCCCCCGTTCCCAATGCCCCACTTCCCAGGCTGGGAACAGAGTCAGTCACTCACTCAGGCCGTCAACATGTAGGGCAGGTGCCGGCTCCCGCCCCACCAACTCCTTCAGGTGGCTGACCTCGTACCAGTTGAGGGAGGGCCCCCCTGGGATGCTAGGCCCCCGGGCACTGCAGAGGGCCTCTGATACAGCCTCCAGGGGTCCACCTGCTCCTTGGGGTCTCCGCAGCAGCGCCCGCAGCTCCACCAGGCTGGGCAGCGCCAGGAGCTGGAGAGAGGTCACCGGAGGATGCTGGCAGCCCTCCCTGCCAGTGACCAGCCTTAACAAGGGGAGGCACCCTGCCAGGAGCACCTTCTCCCTCTCCCCTTCTGCCCAAGCCCTCCAGAAATGCCCGGGCTGCCCCATCACCTCCCCATGCAAGCAGCCTACCCTTCCGGTTTGTTGGCTGGGGTGGAGGATGAGTGGGCCTCTTACCTCCTGGGCCAGGTCCGCTGCTGCGTCCACAAAGCTGCTCATGGACTTTTGGGCTTGGTCCAGCACAGAGCCCAGGGATCCCTGGGGAGAAAGACACAAGGGCAATAACGACCTTGGCGGAGCTCTCACTAGCGGTCAAGCACTTTGCCATGCTCCGTGTGGTCTGTAATCTCATAGACCCTGTTTTACAAACAGGGAAGTGGAGGCTGCGTGGCACGTGGACTTGTTCAAGTCTCTCGGGCTGGACGCATGCTAGACACAGCCTGTCTGGCCCTAACGGGACAAGGAACGTCACTCCAGGTGCCAGGGACAGCCCAGGCAAAGGCCTGGAAGCTGGAATCAGAGGACCCTGCCCCAGGACGGGGAAGCACTGGGACTTCCTGAGGGCAGCATCCTGGAGTCAGCCTGGTCTCACTCCACCCCATCTTACCTCTCCAAGCAGCGTCCCCAGTAGCTCAGTGGTCAGGGGTAGTAGGTCCTGCAGTTGGTCACTCGGCTGAGGCTGGGCTGGCAGAAGAACACACAGAAGCACAAGGTTAGGCAAAGCCTGGCCTGAGACAGCCCCGCCCTGTGCCCATTACACAGGTGGGCAGATAGAGGCTCGGAACGCACCCCCCCCCCCAGCCAAGGGGCCCCTTGGCCTCCTCACCTGCTCTGCCTGCGGCTCTCAGCATTGGCGCCAGCTTTCCCAGGCTGGCCAGCGTTCTGTGGGCACTAGGGCCCCCCAGGACAGTGCGGGCATCTACCAGGAGCCGGGAGACCCTGGGGACAGAAGGAGCAGGAGGTGGGGACTGGCAGACACCCCCCGTGCCCCGGGGCCATCGCACCCATTGCCGCTGGCTCACAGGGAGTCCTTGAAGTTGCTGAGCACTCCGGGCTGCTCCGCGGGCGTGGGCTGTGGGAAGCAGGTGTTGTTCACGTTGCAGATGAGACCCTGGAGCCACGGGACGGTGCCGGCCGAGGGCAGCGGCTTGTTGGGGAAGTGGCCTGTGGGGATGCCGGCATGGGGAGCTTCGCCCGAATCTCCACCGTGTTCACCCCCCACAGCACGCTCACTCGGACTTTCATTGGGTGCCCAGTCTGTGCTGACGCTCATTGGGGCCCCTGTGGATAGGGTGGCCCATTGCCTACCTCCCCCCTCACACACACAAAAAGAGACTGGTCCCTGGGGGGCTTACATTCATGGTGCTCAAGCGGGGGGTGGGAGTGGCGGACGGCGACCAGGATGAAGAAGAGAAAGAGCGGCCACAGCAGCTCCACCAAGAGATGGACCTGGAAGAGTGGCAGAAGAGGCGGGGGAGTGGGGGACAGTGAGGGGCACCCGGGCCCCTCCGCCCTGGCCCATCCGTCCGGGCATTACCGGCTGTCTCCTGCGATACAGGAAATTCTTCCAAAGCAGCAGCATTAGCTGCGTCCAGAAGGCCATGGTGGGAATGGACAGAGCCACGGCGGAGCATCAGGCCGAGGACGTGCTGTGTGGCCGCGGGCAAATCCTGACCTTCTCTGAACCTCATTCCTCTATCCCATAGTGCAGTTCCTGGAAGCTCTGCTTGGAGCCAAACAGTAAGCACTTATTAAAGGGTCGCTGCTGTCCCTGGGGGCGGAGTGAGCCAATGCGAGCCCTGCCCGAAGCCGTCCTCGCACCTGATTGGTTGCCTGGGCTGTCGCTCCCTGCAGGGCGGGGGCCCAAAAAGCTATCAACTAATCTTCAGCTGGAGGAGCCTCGGTTCAACTCCTTCGTCACCAGGCTCCACCCTGAGCTCCCTCGGGGGCCTCCAGGTCCTGGCCCCCCGCCTCACCCCGGGCCGCCCGCTCTTGCCCAGTGGCAAAGGCCAAGTGTTTACCGTGCTGAACATTTTACACGCCTGGCTGGAAGCAGGGCCCCCAGACGGACAAGCCGCGTCACCCCGCTGGGGGCAGGGCCCCCCTCTACCCACCCCTCATGTATTATTTGTCGCTGGGAAGAACCGCGTGCTCCCAAGATGAGTAAGAAGAGGCAGCGATGCGGGCTCCTGGAACCAGCGATTCCTGATGCCGCCCCTTGGCTGGAACTGCCCAGCGCTGGCCTCCTGCGTTGTTGTGCCGAAGAGGCACTGAGGCCGGGCGGCCCCACAGGCCACGCAGGAAGCTGGAACCAGGAGCCAGGACCCCCGGACGCCCCCGCCGGCCCTGCTTTCCCTCCGCTGGGAGCTGGGGCACCGGGCTTGTAGGAGCTCCAACGGGCAGAGGGGCTGCAGGTGCACGTTGGCAAGCCCCTCTCCGCTGCGTCCAATGCCCAGGCTCCTGCTCGAGAGTCGCGGGCGGGGAGCGAAGGTGAGCGAGAGTCTGCACTCCGCCCTCACCCCCTCATTCCCAGGGAACGCGCCTCCCTCCCCCCCACCCCGCACCCCGGCATCCTCGAGTCTCGAATCTCGGAGCCGGCCTCTCAACGGGACCCTCTCACCTTTCCAGCCCCCACCTCTGGCCGCCTTCCCTCCGCCCGACAGCGGCCCGGGGTCATGGCCCCTTTAAGAGGAGTCTCCCGCAGCTGGCCCTAAGCCCCCAGAAATAGACCGCCTTCACCACCGCGGCCTGCGGCCGCGCCCGGCGCCGCCCCCGCCCGCTACTATTGGCTGCCGTCCCCGCCACTCACAGGCCGGGCCTGCAGGAAGCCCCGCGCGCCTTGGGAGGAGGCCTTGAGGAGCCGGGTTTCTTAAAGGGACCGCTCTCTTGCTGCGTCACCGTTGGGCGCTGGGTGGTCGGCCCACTCCACGCGGGCCGACCTTCGGACACGCCGGCCAGGCTGTCTCCCCACATTGCATAACCGCCTGCCGTGCCGCAGCTCTCTGCCAACGGAGGTCCCTTTCTGTCCACTCTCCCCTGGGGGACCCGGATCCTAGCCAGACTCGCTCCGTGACCCTGGGACTCCCATTTGTCCGTCCGCAAGGTGAGGGCTCGACTGGTCATCATTTGTTCATCCCACAAATATTCCTTTGGTCCTACAGTGGGCCAGACGATGGCAGGAGGGGCAGGGGGCCCACGACATTCTAAGATTAGAGTCCTGGGTCATAAGGGTCACACCATTTTGAGGAATACCTCTGGAACCCATTCGAGATGATTGAATAGATTTCCAGAGCTCGAGGTGAAGATGATACAGGTGTATGGACCCGCAGCCCCGAAGGCAGCTGGAGGGTGAGATGTATGGGGGGGAGGGGAGTGTGTGGAAAACTGAGGGGGTTTTGGTGTTGGGGCTTTGGGGATGAATAGGAGTTTGCCAGGCAGGGAACTCCAGTCTGAGTGAATGGCACAAGCAGAGGCCTGGAGGCTGGACACCAGAGCTGTCTGTGGGGCTGGGAGATCCTTTCCGACCAGCAGGGAGGTCCAGCCTCTTCCCCCCACCCCAGGTCCTGACCCTCAAGTTCCTTTTCACCCCACATTGCATTCACCCCACACTCACCTGCCCGCCCTGGGCTTCGGCTTCTCCAAGGCAGCTGTGAGGACCTGGTAGAGGCTGGCCCGCTGCCCCACCCCAGGGCTCCAGGGCCCCAGGGGCCCCTCACCAGGATCCAAGCCAAACCCCTCCCCACAACGGACTCCAACTCCACCAGCAGTTTCTTCCTAAAAAGAGGTTTTTATTGCCTTTGGTCCACAGTCTACATTTCACATTATCTCTTGATCCCAGGGTCCTGGATGGGGGCCAGTCCCCGGGGAGGACCTCGGGGTGGGGATCCCTGTGCAGTACTTGGCGGAGGAGAGGAATGGGGACAAGTACGGGAAGATGGGTGGGGGGCTGGCTTTGCCTCGACCACTCAGAACTCTATTGTCCTGCCTGGGCCTCAGTTTCTCCACGACCCCTGGGGGAGCCACAGGTGAGTCTGAGAGGGCCAGAGAAATCCAGTTCCTCACAAGACCTCAAATATTTCGGACTGCGGCTTGGCCCTCTCCCAAGGGACCTCCTTCCTTCCCAGCATCCCCTTCCACCATCCCCCCACCACGGCCCTGCAAAAAAAAAAAAAACAAAAAAAAAACAAAAAAAAAAACAACTTTTTTTCTTTCATTACAACTGTCTGAAACTCTTGTGGGTACAGAAACCACAAACTGATCAGCAGAGAAAAGGGAAGAGAAGGAGAGGCAACCGGAAACCATTCAGGGCTGGTCCCCTCCCTGCCCCGGTTTCTTTCCCCAAACCCCCACGGCTCAGCCCAAAGCCTGCTGGGAAATCTGCGGCCCGCACGAGCCCCCCACCCCGCGCAGATCTGCATGTGCCTTCACCCCTTCCCCACAAGCCCTCAGCTGGCAGCGCTCAGACAAGGAGAAAAACAAGACGAAAACAGAAGAACCCAAAAACCACATGGAGCGATGTGGGGAGACACCCCGCACGGGGCGCCTCAGTAGTCTGCCTCCTCCTGGTGGTGGTAGGGGGGGTACTCTGGGGCCTCCCCGGGGCCTGGGCAGTCGCCTGCAGCCGCCGAAGCCCCATCGGCCACGGGGCCTTGCGGGCAGTACTTGGGGTCGTAGATCTGCCGGCCCAAGCCAAAGACCTGGCCGCTCTGGTTGGCGCCCTGCGAGTAGCCCATCTGCAGGGACATGGAGGAGTTGTCACACTTGTCCGTCCCCAGCTTGGTATCGTAGATGTGCCGCCGCGTCCCCGGAGCCGTCATGCCCACCTGGAGAGGGCGGAGAGCGCGTCAGGGCTGGAACAAGATGAGGGGGGAGGCCCTGGGAGCCCAAATCCCCCCACCATCCCCGGCTGTCTCTGGCCTCAGCACAAGCTGCTCCGGGGTCCTTCCCCATCCTGCTTGGACGCCCTCTTTTCTGCCTCTATGCTGGGTGGACACCCATGACCAGTGACCCCCTCCCTGGGACCCAGGGGCAGCTGGGTCCAGCTCTCCCTGCCAGCCAGGAAGCTCCCCAGGTTGGGGCCGAGGTCCCCCGAGAGCCCGAGAGTTCCAAGACCCTTATACGGATACGTGCAACGTGCAGGAGAAGTGAGAATCACAGGGTCTCAAGACACCAGGATACCAGTCCTCTGAGGGAAAATGAGGCCCAGAGCCCGGCGGTAACTTCCCCGGGGACACACAGCAAGCTGAAGCAGAGACAGAGGAGCCACAGGCCCAGAAGCAGGAGCCAGACCCGGTGTGGGATTCTCAGTGGGAGGCGCCCACGGGGACACGAAGGAGACCACGGGGGATGGCACGCTGGGGGGGCCGGGCGGGAGCCCCACCTGGCTGGCACACTTGTTTGTGCCCATCTGGAGGCTGATGGTTGAGTGGTCCATGGGGGGCAGGATATGGTTCTTGGGGTCGTACAGATGCCTTCTGGTGCCGTAAGCTGTCATGCCCGACTGGCTGGCGCACTTGTTTGTGCCCATCTGTGGGGAGGCGGGCAGGAGAGGTCAGGCTGCCCCTCCCCGCCCTAGATCCGGCCCTGAACTGGGGGGGCGCGGCTGAAGGCCACGGGAGCCCACCTGGAGCCCGATGACGCACTGGCCCGCCTTCATGGTGGCATCATCAAAGTTGCGCTCCTGCTTTTCTGAGTATTTGACGCCAATGTCCACGCCACTCTGCAGCCCCTTTGTTTTGGCCTGGAGGGGAGGGTGTTGGGAGTATCAAGGAGGGGCAGCCGGAACCCTCAATCCCCTGGGGATTGCGCTCCGACTTACCCCCGGCCCACCTGCCGCCCCGCCATCTCACCGCAGGGCACAGCTCAGGACAGGAGTCCTCACCAGCCACCCTCTGCCTCCTTCCATCACCTCCCGCTACCCAACCCTCCAGCGACCCACCTGCTCGCCCCACACCCGCCCCCGCCCCTCGCCCCTCCCTGGTCCTCCCGCCTCCACTCCCCACGGGGCCTCCCCAGGGTCCTCCTGAAAACACCATTGACAGGCAGTTCCCTCCTCCTGAAATGCTGTCCCAACCCTCCCTGGTCACTGGCCCCACACATGGGTCCGATTCCCCCTTCCTCCGGCTGCTTCTCACAGTTTACAACTGATTTATCATCTATAAGAAAGTGACTGAAGACTGAACCCCAGTGTCGGCTCAGGCCCCCGGCGGATGGCGCTGTGTCCGCTGAGGCTGCAACCTCTGACAAGCTGCCCGGCTCTGGCCCGGAGCGCTGGTGAAGGGCACGCTGCCCGGTTCGCCACTGAAGCCCAAGTGCCCGGCGCCTCGGTGCGGGAATGAATCCGGGGCACCTGTAAATGCACGCGGACGTCCGCGCGGGGCCCCGGTGGGTGGCTGCCTCTCTCCGGGCCTCACCTTCCCGGCCAGGGCAAGAAGGGACACTTGCACCTGTGTCATGTTCCCGCTCTCAAACAGGTCGTTGGCCTCGAACAGGTCCACGGGGTTCATGCCGTAGCTGACCATGGCCTTGATGAAGGTGGACAGGTTTTCCAGCTGGGGGGAGGCAAGGGACGGACCGTGAGGCGACCCTGGCGTGCCCCCCTGCCGGGCAGACGCGCTCCCTGAGCTCCCTGCGCTCCCTGCTCGTGCCGCCACCAGCCCCTCACCTGGTGCCAGTTCTGCATGGAGCGGTTGATCTTGGGGACGGAGCCGGGCTGTAGCTTATTCATGAGTCTGGGGAGCACACATGGGGAACCTCCGTCAGTGTAGGGGAACCTCAGAGACCCGACACACTAATCCTACCCTTGGCCACACCCATGCCTTCCCGAGCAGCCTCACTGCCCTCTCCAGGCCTCAGTTTCCCCTCCTGGGATGCACGCTTCACCCGCAAGGAAGCAGAGGCCCAGGAGCGATGGCGGCCGGTGTCAGCGCCACGGCTGGGGTGTGGGGGGCGGTGAACCCAGGAATTCCCACTCCCGGCGAAGTGCACAGGCTCTCCCACTCCAGGGAGGACGGAAGGTAAGGATTCTCGTGCTCAGTGACACAAGAGACGGAAGACAAGAAAGACCCGAGACCCGTTGCTGGGACAGCGAGCAGGCGGAGCGTGACTGCAGGGCGCAGGACCAGAGGGCGACCAGCACACGCACTCACGTGCACAGGATAATTCCATCCTTCAGACCCTTCTGGAAGTCGGGCCCGATAGAGAGCCCCGTGAGTCCCTCGATCCAGCTGCGGAGCTCCGCCTCCTTCTGGGGGTCATACTTGGACTGGAGCTGGAGGGGCAGAGGGCACAGGGATGGGGTGAGCCCAGGGCCGCCGGCCAGAAGCCCTGGGGAGCTCACGCAGAGACCCCACACGGCCGGCCCTCCCCTTCCCCATCGCCAGCATGGACACTCAGGCGTGGACACCCCCCCGCCCTCCCCCTCACAGATTGGCTACTTCAGTGGACCAACCCTCCCGCGGACCTGCCCCCTCGGCCCCTCACGCTCCCTGCACTAGAGAACTGCCTCTTCTCCGCTGCTGTTTTTAAACTGCTGTGAGATGCATGTGACGTTTACCATTTTAACCATTTTAAAGTGAACAGTTCAGTGGTTTTTAATACACTCACAATGTTGTGCAATCATCACCTTGGTCTAGTTCCAGCACATTCCATCACCCCAAAAGAAACCCTGTCCCCATCAGCCGTCACTCCCCGTCCTGCTCCCCAGCCCCCGGCCACCTCTAACCCCCTTCCCGTCCGTGGAGGAGCCTGCTCTGGACGTGTCCCACACGTGGACTCACACGCCGCGGGGCCTTCTGCATCTGGTTCCCTCCCTGAGCGTCGTGGGCTCAGGGTCCGTCCCTGGGGCAGCGCGTGTGGGCGCCGCGCTCCTGTTCGCGGCCGAGGGACGTGCCCGTGTGTGGATGGACGCGTCATGTCTATCTGTTCATCCATGGATGGACATTTGGGTTGTTTCTACCTTTTGGTTACTGTGCACAATACTGCTATGAACACCCATGTACAAGGGTTCAGTCCTTGTGGGTATATATCTAGGAGTGGAATCGCTGGGTCACGTGGTAACTCTGTGTTTAGCATACTGAGGAATTACCAAACCCTCCTCTGTTCCTTCAACTGACCATACCAGTTACTGCCACAGGGCCTTTGCACAAGACGTCACTTCTGACTCAGATGTTCACATGGCTGGGTCCCTTCCTTCAATCCACTCACCAGTCCAGCTTGAAGGTCACCTCCTTGGAGATGGCTTCCCTGAATACCCCGGCTGTGAAGCCCTCCTCATACCGCTGTCTCCCCCACCCTGTCTTATTTTCCTTCTAGCTTTTATCTTTATACAATATCCCTCCTTGCTCATATGATCCACCCTCGAACTTTGCCCCCCAGCTCAGTGCTGTCTCCACAGTCCCTGGAGGGTGGGATAAAAATGCTCACGGTCCCCCATTGGTGCACACCCATTACCCACAAACACACACACACACCCTGTTCCTAACGGCAGCATCTCAGGGCACCAAAGGCCAGGAAAGCCAGGGACCCAGAGAAGCCCCAGTAAGTCAGGGAGACCCAGGCCAGTGTGCGGTGTGGGCAGACGCGGTCAGTCCCAGGGCGGCTCCTGGAGAGGGGAGGTATGAGGCTGAGTCCAGTCCCCGTTCCGCTGCAGACTGTCCAGTTCAGTGGGCTTTCTGCTCTCGACCCACATAGATCTTTGCCCTGGATGCTTCCCTTCCTGTCCTTCTGCCCCAACCAGGGGACCAGGACCCCAGAGCCACCTTCTGCAGACCCAATGCCTACTCTCAGCTCTGCTCCCGACTCCCTTATGACCATGGACACCGTTCTTTCCCCGTGCCTCAGCTTCCCCATCTACTTTTGGAATTGTTTGTACAAGGGCCTCCTGAACCAGGCCCCACCTCTTGGTTCCTGCATGTAAACCCCATGGCAGCTTGGGATCAGGGCCAAGCTGACCCAAGCGCCGCAGAGACAAAGGCAGGGAGGCCGGCCGGCTAACTTGATCCTCCACCCCTCCCTCGCCCCCGTCCCCTGGTTCCCACAGCCCTGCAGCCCTGCCCTGAAGAATGAGAAGCTGAGCTCGAGGCTCGTCTGGACACCTGGCACACCTGCCCAGCTGGGCCGGGTCCCTGGTGGCTCCTGGAAGCCGGGGTCCTGGCCAGCCCCGCCTGCAGCAGCCGCCCTCACACACACCGCACACCCCCCCACACTGTCCAGCGGCCTTCAGCACATTCCTCCTCACCGCAAACTGCCAGGAATGCAGCTGTTGGCTCCCTGCTAAATCGGGACCAGCTGTTCCCACAGCCCCAGACCCCCCAGCCGGCCGGAAATCGATGACTGCTCAGGGACACGGTGGACATCAGCCTGCCTTCATGCCAACCAGCCAGGGGTAAACTGAGGCACACAGGGCCAAGCAGAGGGGTCCAGAGGTCTTAACGCCCTTTGAAGTAGCTGGTAAAGTGGACAGGCGTGGGTTTCAAGCCACAGGAAGCTGGCTTCCAATCCCGGTGCGGCCCGAGTGACCCTGGCAAGCTAGTCGTTGTCCTGACCATTCTCCAGACCTGCAAACTGAGGGCCGGTCACGGGGAGCCTTCTGAGCTCATCCCAGACAGAGCAGGTCTCAGCATGCCCCATCCCACTCGGTCTGCGGAAGCTGCCTGCACACCGCCAGGGTGCCACCCACTTCCTGCCGCCCCAGGGGAGAGGCAGGGGCTGCCTGCCAGGACCGGTGGCCCGCAGACGCTGGAGGCAGCGGGTCTCAGTTCGAGTCCTGACTCGGCCGCCCACAAGCTGTGTGATTCTGGGCAGCTGCTGGGACATCTCTGAGCCCCAGGTACAAACTCATGGGGCTCTTAAACTTCCTTGGCATCGAGCGGGGCAGCATGCCCGTGCCCGCACCGGCGGTGGTGTGTAAACGTTCACCCCATGCAATTGTTGCTGGAGCGAAGACTGTGCTTAAGGAAGGTTCTGGAGCCTCAGTTCCTCAAGCCTCAGCCTCCTTCCGTCTAGGGGCTGGAGGGAGGCTCCTGGGAACTCACAGAGGCCATGCGGTCTCCCTCCAGTCTGCGGCCCCCGGGGTGCCAGTGGGGCAGGTGCCTGTGTGGGGCTGGGCTGGCAGGGCTCTCCATGCCTTCCACATGTCCAGGCAGGCTCCCGGGGGCTGCTGGCTGTGGGGCCACATTCCCAGGTGTCTGGAGCGAGGGTGGGCAGGGACGACAAACTCCCCTCCGGCTGGAAGGGCCTTGAGCGACGGGCCTAGGACATCTCCCTGGGTCTGGGATCACCCCCTGCTCCCCCTTCCCTAGGACAGACCCTGCTGTGTGACCCTCCACAGTGTCTGCCCCTCTCTGACCAGATCAACAAGTGCTTTCTCAAAAGTGGCCCCCCAGGCCTCATCCCGTGCTTCCAGGTTTTAGGGTTACATTCAGGGGGCCCCGAGCATCCTGTAGACCCCTTTGTCGTTGCTTTAACTTTGTCAGATGGGGACAAAGAGAAGGTACCAGGGAGCAGCTGGGCAGCCCCTCTGTTCCAACTTCCCCCTCAGTGCCGTCCCCCCCCCCAGGTGTTAGAGGTGGGGAAATTCCTGTGGGGGGGCCACACCCTTTCAAAACAACGCAGGGCCCGCTCCCTTCCCCTCCTGAAGCTTGTGTGGCCAGGGAATGAGGAAGGGGCCGCCGGGGTCCCCTCAGGCCCTCAGGGCATTCTCAAGTCCTGGTAGCGCTGGAGGGGCCGCGGGCTGTGGGGCTGCGAGCGAGGGAGGGGGTTCAGACGCGGCAGGGCTGGAGGAAGGGGTGAGACCCAACCGCCCCTCGATGTTGGGGGTGCCGGACCGCAGACCTGACCGCTCCCCCGGAGTTGAGGGAGCCTCGGGGAAGATGCCCCCGGCGCACCAGACGTTAGGGGGGAGGGGGCCACTCTCTTCCCGGGGCTCACGCTGGGGAGCCTGGCGGGGGTCCCGGCCTCGCCCGGCGGGCACGGGGGCGCGCCCCTCACTCACCCGGTTCTTGACCTCGGCCGACAGCCCGTACGAGGGCCCCTTGTTGAACTGCGTGGAGCTCATGGCTGGCGGAGCTGCGGGACGCGACGGGACGGGCCGGGCCGGGCCGGGGCGCCGGCGGGGTACGCGCGGGGCTGGGCGCCACGCCCCCGCCGCTGATTGGCCCCCGGCGCACATGTCCTTATAAGGCCGGGAAGCGCCGGATTCCTGCGGCCCGCGCTTCCTGCGCCCCCTCGCCGCCCCCGACCCCCGCCCCGGCGGGGCACCCTGTCCCCGCGCCCGCAGGGGCGCCTCGGCCCCGCGGAACGGCCGGGCGACGGAGGCTGGGGCCCCGGACCGCCAGAACCAGGCAGTCCTGCCCTCTCCCTGCTGGGAGACCCGAGGGGGCTCTGTCACCCTTCTGCGCGGTGATGGGGATTGTTGAGCGGGACTCCCCTGGGGCACGAATGAGGACCCCTCTCTGTCCCACGGAGGCGCCTCCCGCTCTACCCCCTTCCGGGAAATTCCCACAGCCGGGTGGTGGACGAGGGAACTGTCCATCTCAAAGGAGGGGCCATTGGAGCTGGGGCTTTGATGGCTGAGTAGGAGTTTGCCAGTCCGAAAGGGACAGTGTGCCCGGCAGAACAAAAGGTGCAGAGCCCTGAAGAGACTGTCAGTGGTTGAAAGCATGTAGAGATGAATCAGACAGGTTAGGGAAGGGGGGTTGGAATGAGAAGGGGCTTTGAATTTCCCACAGAGGAATGATAGGGAATGGTGAGGGAATAGAGCAGAGACTTGAGGTCAAGAGATGTCCTGGGGGTAGAGCTGACGCTGTCAAGTTTTCCAGGCCAGGCACACACTTGGTGCTCAACAGGTGGTGTGTGCGTGTACAGGTAAATCAATAAATTAATAAATAAATGACAATAAATGAATTCTCTTGTTCAGTAACTCATTCATTCATCCACTGACACAAGTACTCACTGCTCGAATGCTCCCTGCCATGGCTTCTGGGCCAGTCCCTTGCTAGGAGATGCTGGCTCACGGGAGATCTTAGCTCTGGCCCTGCCCGTTCCTGGAAAGACGGAGCTGGGCACAGACTCCCACCCCTGCCCCATGTGAGCAAGTCCAGGACAAAAAGAAGAGTCTGAAAGAGGGATGGAGGAAACTGGAGGGGAAGTGGGGGCTCCGCTAGAGGTGTCAAAGAAAGCTGCATATAAGAGGGGACATGGGAGATGGGGTTTTAAAGCATGAGTAGGAGTTTGATGCATTTGACAAGCAGCTCATTGGGCTCTGTGAGGGCTCAGAGATGACTCACCCCCACCCCTTCCCTGGGAAGCACACCTCCCTGGTTCCTCACTCCCTGCGTATCTGTTACCTCTCTGCTTCTCATTGTCCCATTCCATCTATTCAGGGTTCAAGTCCTAGCGGGTGGTTTGGGTGAGTCCGTGGGTCCCAGTTTCCTCGTCTATAAAAGGGGGAACCAGTGCACAGTGGGGAATCAACAATGAGACAGTGCAGCTCTGAGTGTGGGAATAGTGCGGTTTGTTGGTATCTAGGTGGGGAGCTGTGAGGGGGTAGGGTCCTGGAGCAGGGGGGAGGAGGTCAGGTAGACTCCTTGCAGGTCCTGCTGGGGCATGGAAATCAGTGCGACTCACGGCGCCGTGGAGAATGACAGCAGGAAAGGTGCTCAAGCCTGTCGCCTGGCCGCCGCCCCAGCCTGTGGTGGTCAGTGGCTGCCAGCAACATGTGCATGGGGCTCCTTGCCATTCCCAGCCCCTGGCGTTCGTCCAGGGACCCACCAGCGACTCTAGGGACACCATCTGTCCTGGGAGGTTCTGGGGCAGAGAAGCTGGGTGTGACGCCTGCCCGTGTCCACCGCCCTATGTCCGCCCTGTGCTCCCTCAAGCAAGCATGTTCGCAGGGCAGTGGCTGCCTGCGTTCTGACGACCGCCCCCCCAGGGACGGGGTGGAGGGGGCGGCTGGCAGCTCTGCAGCCTGGCCACCCCCACAGACGAGCCCTCCAAGTGTGGTCGGGCGCCCGAGGAGGCCCAGGCTTCCCTTCATTAGATTTTAATTAATCCCGGCTTAAAATTAAATTCAGATTTTGCAACACATCTGAGCACATTCGGAACAACTTGGGGATGTGTGTGTTTCCGTGTTCAGCGTAAGTTTTACACAACCCAGCTACACTGAGTACTGAGCGGGGGGAGACCTCATGCAGAGAAAGGGGTGGACTGAGACCTCGCTAACTTTCCATATGGATTGTCTCTGAAGCTTGTCAGTGGCTTAAAATTTAGAGTCACGAGTGTGGTCAGTCTCACGTTTCTATCGGCCAGCCTGAGCCAAATCCAGATTCCAGGTTTTCTTTCGTTCTGTTTTTTGGGATGGCCCTTGAGCTGACAATGGTTTTTGTACATTTTTAAGTGCTTGAAAAGAATGCTCTTCTGTGGCTCGTGGAAATAATTTAACATTAAAGTGTCAGTGTCCAGACGAAGTTTTATTGGCACCTGCCTGTGCCCATTCAGCTACGGCTGCCTCCGTGTTACCGTCGTGAGCAGAGCGCTCGCTGGGCTGCCACGCTGAGAATATGGGCTTTTTGGCCTTTTACAGAAAATAGTTTGCCCACCCAGGTACTAGACACTCAACCTCCCAGAACCCAAGAAATCCAGACTCAGACATCTCCAAACTCAAAATCCTGGGGTCTGGAAGCCTAGGATATTATAATTTTCGAAACTCTGCCTGAGGACCTCAGATTTCTGGGATTACGTAATTCTGTATAATTCTTCGGCCTCAGCGCCCCCACTTGGAGCTTGGCTTCAAATCCCGACTCCCCCCTTGGCTGTGCGGTTTTATGCAGCAATGACACTTGGCTTCTCCAGGCCTCCTCCCCCCATCTGGAAAGCTCCTTACAGCCCTTGGGGTTGGGGTCAGCGTGAAACAGGTTAATCTGTCAAGCACTCCCAGCAGCACTGGGTAATCTGAGATAAGGGTTGCCCAGTCAACACACGTCAGTATCTTAGGAATTCTGGCCTCCGTTGGGAACCTGGCAAAGAGGTCGGGGGCCTCTGCAGCTGCCCTCTGCCCATGACCCCGGGGGTCTCATCATTCACCCAGGACTGACCCCTGGGGAGACCGCAGGTGGTGTGGAATGATGCACGGGGAAGGGGTGTCAGTCCTCCTCTGGGGCAGGACCTTGGACCTGTGGGGCAGGAGGCCACAGCTGGAGGACCTGGGGTTACAGGGCTACCCCAGAGCCTCAGCCTCAGGTACTGGGTCGGGGGGCTGGGCCTGGGGTCTCTGCGGCTGGGCACGGGGGGTGCAGGGGTGGCAAGGGCCCTGGGGCACCGTGAGCCGCCTTCCCCACGTGCAGCAGGCCTGGTGTCCACTGTCCTTTACCAGGGCAGCCGCCCAGGCGTCCGCATCCCGTGCTCCCTGTCTCCCCGTCCGCCTGTCCTTCCGTGCTTCCTGCTGTGGCGGGGGCCGTGGCGTGGGAGCACCTGACATACAGTGGGCACTCAATGAATGCTCATCGCGTTATTTCCTTGGCGGTTAAGAGGCCTGTGGAAGATGACTGAGGGAGGGGGCACGTGGAGTGTGCCTCCGAGGCTGTGTGCTGTCTGGACAGGAGGGTGCTGGGGTGGGCAGGCACACTGGTGAGCCCAGCGGCAGCCTGGAGGCGGGCACGCCTACGGGTCCAAGAACTCCTACCGCAGTTTCCGAGACTTTTTCGGGGAACGGGTCCACACTGTGGGTGGTCCCGCATTGGCTTGCAGAGTCCTGTCCACGCTGTCGTCCCCTGGTGGGCCACGCTTGCGCGGGTGGCGGATACGAGCTGCGCGCGGGAAGCGAGGGATGGTTGGTGACCCTCCTGAACCACGCAGTTCTCAGAAGGCCCAGCCAAGTGACGGTGGCACGGCACTCTCTAAAACCGCTCTTTCTTCTCGCGCATGCAGCAGGCGCACTATAGATGCTCGTGACGACACACCTTCGCTCTGAGCAGCCGCTGAAGCAAAATATGGAACGCTTCACGAATTTGCGTGTCATCCTTGCGCAGGGGCCATGCTAATCTTCTCTGTATCGTTCCAATTTTAGTATATGTGCTGCCGAAGCGAGCACGACGCTTACTGCTCACACAGGACTATTTAAAGTTCAAAAATAAAATCGCTTTACAGTTAGGCCAAACTGATGTAACCGCACTCACGGTAATTTTTCTGGAGCTCCGTGTAAATGACTATCTCCTAGTATCACGCCTGCTTTGAGTGTCTCTGATCACGCTAAAACCCTGAGATTTTAGACTAATTTAATCGCCCAGGTGCCGCTTCGCGGCCGCGAAGGCCTGTGGGGGATGATATGCAAAAGACCCAGACCAGACGCAGCCCCGCCCCTGGCCAGGAGAGAGGGCGGGGCGGCCGTGGGCCGGCCGCCGCCATCCCAGGGTTCCCCGCGAGCGCAGGGAAGCCGCTCTTGCCGGCGCGGCGACTCGCTGGCGTCAGCAGGCCGCGGAGGCGGAAGATGGCGGCGGCGGCGGCGGCCGGGCGTCGGTGAGCAGCGCGGCCGCGGCAAGAACGGCCGATGGCGGCCGGGAGGTGCCCTCGGGGACCTGCGGGCCGTTAGGGCGCGACGGTGGGCGGCATGTCGGAGCACGCGGCGCCCGGGGCCCCGGGGCCCGGGCCCAACGGCGGCGGCGGCGGCCCGGTCCCCGCGCGCGGGCCTCGCACCCCCAACCTCAACCCCAACCCTCTCATCAACGTGCGCGACCGGCTCTTCCACGCGCTCTTCTTCAAGATGGCTGTCACCTATTCGCGGCTTTTCCCACCCGCCTTCCGCCGTCTCTTCGAGTTCTTCGTGCTGCTCAAGGTGACCGAGGCCCCGACCCCCGACCCTTGACCCCAGCGGCCGGACCCTCCTCCCAGGTCTGCGACCTCTGACCCCGATCCCGCCGGGGCAGCGAACCCCTCTTCTTCGGGCCCCTTAATCTTGCGATTGGTGGCCCCTGATCCCGACTGCAGAAACTCACGCGCAGTGCTCTCCAGGCTGCGCCCCCGGCCTCACCCTTTCTCGGGTCCCTCACCTCGGGGGGCTGGAGCCCGGGAGCCCAGCTTTGACCTGCCAGGGATCTCCTCCCAGTCCCGGGACCCCTGACCGTGCTGCCTGGGATCCTCAGCCCTGTCCTGGCCCAGGCGTACCCCTAGTCTTGGTCTTCCCCGAATCCGGGGGATTCCAGACTCCCCTCTCCTCTCCCCACTGCCCACCTTCCTGCATTGGAAGCCACTCCCCATTTCCAACTTCACCTCTCCTTTCTTTTCTTGGGGCTCCCCCCTTCCTTAGATCTTCCACCCGCCCCCTCCACTTAGCCTCTCAAGGGAACGTGACCTAGCTGAGGACGCCTCGCCAGGGTTAGTGTCGAAGTGACAGCCAGCTCTGCTGCCTTAGCATGGGGCCTTGTGCGAACCCACTTCCCATCTTCCCTCCAGTGGCGCAGAAGTGTCAGCCATGACCACAGCTCCGGGAGGCCTAGCCCTGGCCTAGGTCCTTCTAAGAAGGGGTCTCACTCCGATGTCCTTGCGGCCCTTTGGAGAAGGTTCTGTGTTCCTGAGCAGAGTGCTGGTCCGGGTTGGGTGGATGGCCATTTCATTTCCTGTCAGAGTGCTCCACACTAGGGCTGGAGATGCTGAGATCACCAAGTGAGCTTTGGGTGCCTTGTCTGCGGAGAGGGGCCTGATGCTGGCATTCGAGGCGCCCGGGGTGCTGGCCAGACCAGGTTGGTCAGGAGCCGGGGGCACTTTGGGGTTTGGTGGAAAGAGTGCAGACCTGGATGTTGGCTCTGGCCTGCCATAGTCTACGGGAAGGCCACTGGTCCCTTGTCTGTGAGACTGCCTGCTGCTGTGTGGAGCCAGCCTTCCTGTTCCTCCCTCCGCACAGCCCCCCAGAGCATCATGGGTCCCCTCGGGAGGATTCCTGAATCGGGGTTCTTTGGTTGGGCTCCTGAGTGTGTAGACAGAAGTCTGTGTGTGGGCATGATTTCCTGGTTAGAGATGAGAAGGCGCTCAGCCTCCGCTGAGAGCAGGTCCTGGTCGCCTCAGTTCTGTCCCACCGCTTCCACACTTGGCAGCAGAACGTGTGTTTGCGCCAACCTGGCGTACAGATGTCTCTGGCGTAGGTCGTCAGGTGTCCTGGGAGGCTCTCAGACTCCTGAGCTCTCCTCTCTGGACCAGGGTGCTGGGCCGAGGGATCTGTGGGCTAAAGCCTGGAGGCCTCATGTACCTCACAAATCTGCCCGACCCCTAGTGTCTTGTTTTGCTCATCTGCACAGTGAGGGTCTGGGACCAGCTGATTTGTGAGGCTAGGGCAAGTTCCAGAAAGCTCCGTGTCTTTGCTTCCTGCCTGCCCAGCTTCCGGTGCTCTTGCTGCAGAGACCGAGGTCCCTTCGTGGACTTCCTCATAGCTGTCTCTTCTGTGGTCCCTGTTCAGCTAAGTTCACGGCCGTGAGGCAGCCCAGACCACCCAGTTCCCTGCCCCGGGCCAGCCTGTGGGGGAGCAGGAGGCAGTGAGTGACTGGGGCCCATGTTCCAGCAGCCCCGGCTTCCACCTCTGCTGGTTTTCCTGGCATCGAGGCCAGACCAGGACATCCCGAGTCCTGGAGCAGCGGGCACTAGGTGCCCCAGCCTGTCCGGTTGGACTCTGAACCTTGGGCAGCCTGACCCTGCAGCCACTGAGCAATGCCTGCAGGGTAATGAGGGCTCTGATATTCAGTGCCTTTGCTACTCCCTCCCCTCTCCCCTCTCCAAAGAATGGAGGTGACCCTCAGGGGGTCACTGTGATGTGTGATAGGTGTGTGGAGTGCTCCCAGTGCTGTGAGTGGGAGTCCCTGAACACATTCTCTGTGCCCCCTCCTGCCTGGTCCTGGGACGCAGCATTGAGAGGGCAGAGCAGGAGGGAGGGAGAGAGCAGAGCGTGGGATGAGACAGGTGGGGCAGGGTCTGTGTGGGATCAAGCAGCCCCAGGCCTCAGCGAGGCAGCCAGAAGTGGGTGTGCAAAGGCACTGGGGCTGGAAGGTCAGCAAGGCCAGTGGGGCTGGATGTGTGGGGTCACATGGAGTGGCAGAGATTGGGGGGCTGTGGGTCCCCATGCAGGGTTGGCTGCTGCCTTGCCTGGGCATATATGGGTGTGATAGGTCTTTGGAGGCACCAAAGCTGTGTTTACCCCCTTGTTCCTAATGGGGAAACTGAGGCCCAGATCAGGGCAGACCTTGTCAGGTAGGGTATCAAACTCCTGGCCCTGTCTCTAGGGACTTACCCACTTAGCCAAGGGCAGTAGACCTGGGGCCTTAGGGCAGGAGAAAGATGCTGGTGGGGAGACCCCCTTGAGTGCTGGAGAAGGCACCAGGGTGACATTGGGGACTTGGGGGCCACTCTGGGATCACACACACTGGTGCCACCAGCCCCCCCTCAGTTCATGTGCCCTTCCCCGACACTCTGTACTGGGTCTGTTGGGGATGTATCCTGCACTGTTCCCTCCCCTGGGGACCCCCTGTCCAGCATGCCCTCTGGGTTTAATTCCCAGCTCCACCTCTCTGGGCCATGTGGCCTCTGCCTTGGTTTCCTCATCTGCGAACTGGGGCAGTGGCACACCTGTGTTCCCAGAAGTGCCTGGGCAGCCCCTGGCACCAGGCCACACTGCACATCAGCCCTTTTTTGTGAGATGTTGGTACATTAGGCAGCGCTGTCCTTTTGGCGGGCGGTGTGCTTGACATCTGGGCCTGGAAAATGTGGCCAGGAGCTTAGCACAAGGCACAGCTGTCTGCCCTCGTCCTGTGGCTGCTGTGGGCTGCAGTCCTTCCGTCTCCGGCTCGGTAGTCTCCAAACACGGTGTTGGGGGGAGGGGCTGGGTCATGAGGGCACTGGGTGGGCTGGCTGGGGGGGGGGATGCTCTGCAGGCGTCCCCGGGGGGCACTTCTGGCGGCAGGCAAAGGAAGTACAGCTCACATTGGCCCACGAGAGGCGGCTTTGGAGCGAGCGCATCTCTGGGGTCGCGGTGGGCTCCTGGCTTCAGGCGGAGCTGGGTCCAGGATTGCGGCTGCATGCTCAGACTTGGGGCTTCTGTGTCCCCCTCAGGTCACAGCCCCCGTGGCCGGGCCAGGATGGGAGTGTGTGCTCTGCTGCCGGTCTGCAAGGCAGGCGGCCCACAGCTGGCACTGGGGGCATGTGCGGGGCTCTTGGCGTCCCTGCCGCTGGCCGTGTGGCCAAGGGTCGCAGGCATGTTGAAGGCTGCACTGGCCTGAGGAAATGCGGCCCCTGGGGTCACCAGCTCCTGGACACCCAGTTTTCCCAGAACAGTGA
This sequence comes from Ursus americanus, assembly GCF_024610735.1. Classification (NCBI taxonomy): domain Eukaryota; kingdom Metazoa; phylum Chordata; class Mammalia; order Carnivora; family Ursidae; genus Ursus; species Ursus americanus. The sequence goes on from NC_142140.1 coordinate 59,754,907, forward strand.
TGGGTGTCACATCAGGCCAGCGGGGCCCTTTTGCCAAGGGCGGGGGCCGTGGGTGATACATGGGCGTGTCTCCCGAGACACAGCATCCAGTCTGGGGGAGTGACACTTGGCCAAAGGCCCCATGAGAAATGCAGCTATCAGACAGTGACGTGGGCTCCCACGGGGAGGGCTGGCCTTTTTGATGCTCCTGCTTCAAGGCCAGCAAAAGGTGCCGTTGTTGGGGTGTCGTAGGACAGTCTCACCCACCAGCCCTCCTTCCTGCACTGCTGACAAGGGGCAGGTCACTCTCTTGGGGGGGCCAGCCTGGGCACAGGGCTGAACAGCATCCCCGGCCCAACCCATCCATGCCAGGAGCATGCCCAGTGTCCCCTGGGGGCAGGATCCCCCTGGGTGAGAGCTGCACTGTCCCCATGTTACAGATGGGACATGCCTCAGAGAGGCGCAGCACGCTGGCCCTGCCAGCCCAGGAGGGGTGCAGAGGGCACTGGGCCGGGCATGGGAGTCTGTTTGTAGCTGGTGAGGTCAGGGGTGCTCTGAGGACAAGGCAGAGCGTGACGCTGCTGGGCAGGCCCGTTCCCAGTCTGACCCGTCCCCAGGGGAGCGTCCTGCACGTGGCCAAGAGGGATCCCCACGTCTCAGGGCCGTCCCGGGACTTGCCGCGGCCCCTGCTGAGAGGGGCCTCCCGGTGCCCAGGCTTCAGCACTGACCGTCCCCTGCCCCCAGGCGCTGTTCGTGCTGTTCGTCCTGGCCTACATCCACATCGTCTTCTCACGCTCGCCCATCAACTGCCTGGAGCACGTGCGGGACAAGTGGCCAAGGGAGGGCATCCTGCGCGTGGAGGTCCAGCACAACTCGAGCCGTGCGCCAGTCTTCCTGCAGTTCTGTGATGGCGGCCGCCGCGGCAGCTTCCCAGGCCTGGCCATGGAGCCGGGCAGCCCGGAGCCGGAGGAGGAGGAAGAGGAGGAGGAGCTGGCTGTGGACATGTTCGGGAACACGTCCATCAAGGTGAGCTGGCCGGGCGTGCTGCGCGTGGGGGCGTGTGGTGAGCGCCTGGTGAGCCAGCGATTTCCCTGGTCCTGGGCCCCTCGCTCCACCCAGCCTTTTCCTGCTGGTATGGCCTTGGGGGCGGGACTGTGCTAGGCAGACTCAGGGCCTCGGGCCATTTCTGAGCCCTTACTGGAAAGGGATTGGCCCATTTCTGGGGACACCAAGGGCAGAGACCACAGAGAAGGACCCCGCTGGGGGCATTGGGCTGAGAGCTTGAAGCTGGTCCTAGCTGTCCTAGATGGAGTGGCTGCCCGTGGGGTGGGAATGCCCTGTCACGGGACACATGCAGGTGGCTGCCGGTGCCGGCAGGGGTCAGGTGGGTGTGGCGGGCCCACAGCCAGGAGGAAAGGACCTGCTGAAGCAATTAGAGGCTGGGGTCCCATGGTTGGTGCAGAGCTGGCCAGGCAGGCCCGGTTTCAGGATGCAGACCCTTCCCTAGAGATGGCCACTTAGGGGAGCGTGGTGTTGGGGTAGGGGGCTTTGGGAGGCCTTCCAGCCCCAGAAGTGGAGGGTGTCCCAGCGGAGGCTGGAGGTCACAGCAGCCAGGTTTGGAGTGCGCGTCTTTGCAGTCAGCAGAGGAGCCGGGCCTCTGGGCCAGGCCACTGACGCGCTTCCTCTTGGCGCTCCGCAGTTCGAGCTGGACATTGAGCCCAAGGTGTTGAAGCCACCGGGCGGTGCTGAGGCCCCAAATGACAGCCAGGAGCTCCCCTTCCCAGAGACACCCACAAAAGGTACACACCGCGGGCCTCTGGCCGGCTCAGGGGAGCACGCGACTCCTGATCTCGGGGTTGTGGGTTTGAGCCCCACGTTGGGTGTGGAGATTTCTTTCCTTTTTCCTTTGTTTCTTCCTTTCTAGGTTTTTCTGTATTTATTTACTTGAGAGAGCGCGTGAGAACAAGCACGCCACAAGTAGGAGGAGGGGCAGAGGGGGACACAAGCAGACTCCCCGCTGAGCATGGGGCTCCATCCCAGGACCCTGAGATTGTGCCCTGAGTCAAAGGCAGACGCTTCACCAATTAAGCCACCCAAGTGCCTTGTGCAGAGAGATTTCTTAAAAAATAAATCTTAAAAAAAAAAAAGTAAGGGCTCTTGGGTGGCTCATTCGGTGAAGTGTCTGCCTTCGGCTCAGGGCATGATCCCGGGGTCCCGGGATGGAGTCCCGCGTCGGGCTCCCTGCTCAGCGGGGAGCCTGCTTCTCCCTCTGCCTGCCGGTCCCCCTGCTCATGAGCGTGCTTTCAACTAAATAAGTAGATAAAATCTTCAAAAAAGAAGAAAAAGGACCCGCCCCTTGGGCTGATCAGGCGTGCCCAGCCCCTCACATCAGGGGCTCACCACCTGGGGCCACACCCCTGTGGAGAGGGCCCGAGGGTCTGAGCGGCCGGGTCAGCACTGGCCCCGGAGAATGGCCACTCTGTGCCTCACTTTCCCCAGCAGCATGCGGGGCCGTGACAGATGCCCTGGAGCCCCCAGTAACTGGGTCCCTTGTCTGGAGCCTCCTCTGGGAGAGGCGGGAGGCGGGCGGGGGTCCCGGGGCCCTGCAGGTCCCGTGTGGCGGGTCTGGTGCACAGGGCTCTACCCGGCCTTCCCGAGCCTGGAGCCTTGGGCGGGCCCTGCCCCTCCCCCTCACGGCCCGGAGCCCACCAGGAGTGGTCCCCCAGAGCCCTCAGGGAAGAGGGATGGACTGGGGCTGGAGGCTCACGGGGCTTGTCCCCACAGTGTGGCCACAGGACGAGTATGTCGTGGAGTACTCCCTGGAATATGGCTTCCTACGGTTGTCACAGGCCACGCGGCAGCGGCTCAGCATCCCCGTCATGGTGGTCACCCTGGGTGAGTGTCCCCCAGAGTGAGGCCGGGGGCTCCCGGGAGGGTGCCTGGGGGCAGCTGGGAAGCACTTGGGTCTGAGGTCCGGCGGCCATGTCCACTCTCTGGCCGCAAGAAGCTTCCTCTCCACGGCATCCTGGGGCATAAGGGTCACAGTGTTGCTCGGGCGGGGGCCCTGGCCAGACATACACTCCGTCGTGTGCCTGCCCGCAGACCCCTCGAGAGACCAGTGCTTTGGGGACCGCTTCAGCCGCCTGCTGCTGGCCGAGTTCCTGGGCTACGATGACATCCTCATGTCCAGCGTCAAGGGCCTGGCCGAGAACGAGGAGAACAAGGGTTCGGCGGGCCCTAGCGCCAGGTGGGGGCGGGGCGTGGGGCAGAGGCTGGGCAGGCGCTCACGGCCTCCCCCCTACCTCCGAGCAGGCTTCCTGCGTAACGTGGTGTCGGGTGAGCACTACCGTTTCGTGAGCATGTGGATGGCCCGCACGTCCTACCTGGCCGCCTTCGTCATCATGGTCATCTTCGTGAGTGCCGCGGGGGCTGGCGGGTGGGCAGGGCAGGCGCGGGGGCAGCCCTTTCCTGAGGCATCCCACCACCCTCCTTGCAGACCCTCAGTGTTTCCATGCTGCTCAGATACTCCCACCACCAGATTTTCGTCTTCATTGGTGAGTCTCCCTGCTGGCCGGCTGGGTGGGAGGGGTGGGCTCAGCCACAGGCCCCCGAGGCCCCCTGCCCACCCCGCCCAGCTGCCGGGCACCTCACCTGGTCTGCCCGCCCGCCGCTCTCTGCCCGCAGTGGACCTGCTGCAGATGCTGGAGATGAACATGGCCATCGCCTTCCCCGCAGCACCCCTGCTGACTGTCATCCTGGCCCTCGTAGGTGAGGACTCCCCCTTCCTCCCGCCCCCCCCCCAGCCCGCCCCACCCGGCCCCGGCGCCCCGCCTGCTGGGCCCACGCCGACCGCCCAGCCTCCCCACAGGGATGGAGGCCATCATGTCTGAGTTTTTCAACGACACCACCACGGCCTTCTACATCATCCTCATCGTCTGGCTGGCCGACCAGTACGATGCCATCTGCTGCCACACGAACACCAGCAAGAGGCACTGGCTGCGGTGAGCACTGCGGGTCCGCGGGGTCTGGGGTGGGGTCCGCGGGCGGCGCCTCACTGTCCTCCCTGCAGGTTCTTCTATCTGTACCACTTCGCCTTCTACGCCTACCACTACCGCTTCAACGGCCAGTACAGCAGCCTGGCCCTGGTCACCTCCTGGCTCTTCATCCAGGTGAGGGCACACCTTGCTGCCCGGGGGGGCGCCGCCTTTGGGGCCCTTGCCGCCGGGCGTCCGGCCTGTGCAGGGTTCTGTGGAGGCTGGGGTTCTGGCTCTGGCTGCTGGCCTGACTCAGGGCCCACCCCCACCCCTCCAGCATTCCATGATCTACTTCTTCCACCACTACGAGCTGCCCGCCATTCTGCAGCAGATCCGAATCCAGGAGATGCTGCTACAGACCCCGCCGCTCGGCCCCGGGGCCCCCACGGCGCTTCCGGACGACCTGAACAACAATGGGGGCACTCCGGCCGCCACCCCCGACCCTGCTGGCCAGCCCCCTGCCCTGGGCCCTAGCTTGCCGGGCAGTAGTGGGGGCCCCGGGCCCGTGGCTGAGGCACCCAGCTCTCTGGTGGCCGCGGCAGCCTCGGTGGCCGCGGCAGCCAGCGGTGACCTGGGCTGGATGGCAGAGACGGCTGCCATGATCACAGACGCCTCCTTCCTATCTGGCCTCAGTGCCTCCCTGCTGGAGCGGCGGCCCATTGGTCCGCTAAGCCCCGGTGGGGGGCTCCCCCGAGCCCCCCAGGACAGTGCCCCCTCCAGCAACTCCCTGGCGCATGACACAGCGCCCCTAGCTGCTGGGGTGAGTGGGCCCAGCCCTGCACTCACAGCCCCAGTGGACCCACCCCCAGAGGTCGGTTCCTGAGCCTTGGGCAGCTGACCGCCCCATCCCTGGCCATGCAGGCCCACTGGGTATGACCTGGCTGGAGCCCTTGGGTGTTGGGGAAGCTGTCCTGGTGGTTCTTGGGACTACCCAGCCTGCCTTGGGTGGTGTCAGGGTCCATTGGGTTTGCCCAGAGTGGGGCTTCTCTTACCCGATGTGGGGCCTGCCGGAGGCCTGTCCCTGCTACGTCGTTAGTGGTGGGCCCCCTCAGCTGGTGAATTGAGGCAGGCCAAAGAAAGGGGGGGTGGGGGCTCCGTGGAAGGTTCTGGAAAGGGCTGGTGAACCATGTGGAGTGAGCTGTCCCTCAGCAGCAGAGCTGGACGGGTCTCTAACAAGGTGAACGCCGGTGGGGCACCCTCGCTGCCCCGGCCCGCTCAGCTGGTGCTCCATCATGCTCAGTGCCTTTTCCACGGCCCCGACCCCAGGTGTGTGTACCAGGGCTGGGGTCCCGGGAGGGCAGAGGTCACGCCTCGGGCTCGGGGCTGCAGTGTACAGGCACCAACGCTGGAGGCGGTGGCCGGGCGTGGGGTCCAGCCCTGCTGGGGCGGGAGTGGGACAGGGCTGGTGGCCAAACTGAATCAGTCGGTGAGGAATGCCGAAGAGCGCTCATTCCATTCTATTTAATTGCAGTGTACAAAATTGTGTTTGTATATAGAATAAACTTGACAGCGGCCGGGGAGCGTCTGTGCGCGCGCGCAGGGGGGGGCCTCGGTGCGGGCTCTGGGGTGGGTCACCGGGCGACTTCAGGGGCCTGGAGCAGGCGCAGAGGCCGGTCACAGGGGCCGTCCCCCAGCTGGGCCAGGAGCTCTCCTCGCCGCACCAGGGCCTGGCGGAGGCGCTCGCGCGCACTCTGGATGCGCCGCTCCAGCTGCTGCAGCTCGCCGGGGGCCGGAGGCCCGGAGGGCAGCACAGCCGGCAGGCGGCTGTTGGAGCAGAGCCAGACGGGGCCCTCGGGCGGCCCCTCCGCCTCTGAGGCAGGTGCTGCGGCGGCCTCCGTGGGCTCCAGGAGGAAGCGCACGCGGCGCTCCCTCGCTATGGCCCGACGCACCCGCGTCAAGCTCGCCGCGCCCGGGGACGCTGCCGGTGTGTCCCGCTGCTGCTGTTCGAGAGCCCTGGGGACGTGGGGCGGATGGGGCCCGGTCAGTGTCCTCAGCCACTCTGCCTCCGGGGTCAGGGTCCCGGGCGTGTGGAGCCGCTGTCCCCCAGGGGAGGGGCCCTGTACCTGGGCTCCGGCTCCTCCTGTCCTTCCGGCGGCTCTGTGTTGAGGGCGCGGTGGATTCGCTGCAAGCGCAGACAGAGGCCTTGTCGGGGTCATGGAGGCTGCCCGCGCCCGCCCGCTTGCGGCCAGCCCCTCACCTGGCTCGTGTGCAGCCAGTACTGCAGCTTGTTGCCCCTTCGGATGCGTGGGAGCACCAGGTGGTAGAAGACGTGCTCGCCCACCGAGCTGAGCAGAGCGCTGCCGAGCCCCAGGCAGAGCAGCACGAAGAGTCCGGAGAAGTGGAAGATGCCCACCTGCAGTGTCTGCGGTGACACAGGGGCACAAACCCTTCACCGGCAGGGCCAGACTCGGGAGCGCTGGGGGGGGTGGGGCCCGACTGGGCCAGAGAGGAGGCTGGCCTTCCCCGTTGGGAGCCAGCTTTCCCGGGGACCACTGGAGCTGGGGTTTCAGAGGAGACGTAGGAGCGCACGCATCTTGGCAATGAGCAGGAGGTTCGCCGCCTCAGTGAGGCCCATGCAGGCTCAGGGCCCCCCACCCCGGGTCCCGGGCCCTCCCCCACCTCTGTAACGGCGAGGACGCGCTTCCCACAAGGCACCATCTTGTACCACTTGTCGTGCAGCAGGTCGATGAAACCAGACGACTTGTAGCGGCTGATGAACTCGGACAGGTTGGAGGTGAGTGGCGAGTTCTGGGGGAGTCCGATGCCGTAACCTGGGGGAGGCCAGGGTTGGGTTGGGGCCAGGCTGGACGCAGCTCCAGAAGATCCGCCCCAGGGCCGCTGGTCCCGGAGGCCCCTCACCCTCCATGGCGAAAGGCTTGCCCACGGTCAGCAGTTTACAGTCGGCGTCGATGGAGACCTCATAGTCTAGGAGCGACTTGTCCATGATGAAGGCGTTGAGTTGGGGGGGATCGCTCCTGCGGGGGTCGAGCCGTGGGATGAGGCCCCGCCCGGCCCCGCCGCAGGTGTCCTGCCAGATCCGCCCCGCCCCGCCCCAGGTGTCTCGCTCCCTCCGCCCCGCCCCGCCCCAGGTGTTGCGCCCCGTCGGCCCCGCCCCGTCCGCCTCCCCGCTGGGCCTCACGTGAGCATGGCTACGCCGTGGGGCGTGGTGGGCGCGCTGTGGCGCCGTATGTGCGCGTACATGTCGGGGAAGCTCTTCTTGATGTAGGCCTCGGCGCTGCTCTCCCACACGGTGCCCACGCGGAAGCCCTGGGACGGGTGGTGCAGCTGCGGGGGGCGCAGCTCGTCAGCCCGGGGCACTTGGCCCTGGCCTGCAGCTCCCCCACGCGCCCTGCTCCGTGCACGCTCCTGGGGCTGCCCGGGCCCCCCGGACTCTCACCCAGCTTCTCCCGCCGCCGGTCCGACTGGGGCCGGATCAGCCGGGGGCCCTTCTGGGCGCTGGGCGGTTCCGCAGCACTCCTGCCTCACCCGCTCGATGCCAGGAGCTCCCCAGTCGTGTCACCCGACAGGGCCCGCTGTCCCCCCAGGGCAGGATTGCCTGGGTGAGAGCCGCTGTTCTAAAGGCCCCCATGTGCAGACCTGGCCCTGAACCCCAGACCTCCTCCACGGCTCCCCTGGGGTCTCACGGGAGTCCCTCCCCAGCGGGCCCCTACACCGGGCCTCCTGGATCTTCCTGCCCCAGTCGAGTTGGCCCCTGGCCTCCCTCTTCTCTCCCCGGGTCTGCCGGAGCCTGCCCCACCGCTCAGCCTCCCAGCCCCCTGGGCCAGCCGCCTCTACCCTGGCCTCCCAGCACAGCCGCGCTCTGCAAACTGCCAATGGATGAGTGAGCGGTTCCACTGACCCATACCTCCTGATGTGGCTACGGCACCCCCAAAACGCCAGACCTGAATTAGAGCCTCCAGAGCAGTGTCTGGGGCCTCTGACGAGGACACACCCGTCCTTGTGCTGTTCTCGAGTCGCTGCGGCGCACTTAGAGTTCATTCGTTCAGTTTTTAAAGCAGCAACCTGTGGTGCGCGGCTGGCTCCTCACACCCTGGGTCTAGGTGTTACCAGTTGACACAGGATACGACCCGGGGTGCAGCAGAACTGGATGAGCCCCCCCCCCCAGGACACAATCAGCCAGATCCAAACAGCAGGGGGGTTCTACTGGACAAAAAATACCTACAGCAATCGAATTTCTGGGACAAGTTAAGTGGGGAGGAAACCCACCTGCAGCATGTGTGTGTTTAGGACCCAGATTCAAACAAACCGTTGGTGGGGGGACGACTGGGAAAGGGGGAAGCGGATGCGTGTGAAATCTTCCGGAGTATTTATGGTGAAATGACAGTCCAGCAGCTGGGGCCTGCCTGGGGGGGAATCTGGCTGGGGGTTGATTTTGGAGCTGGACGATGGGTTCATTCATGGTGCTCATTGCTCCCTTCTCAGGAATATTTAAAATGTTTCATTAAAAAGAGATATGTAGACTGGGACACACCTCTGCTCTGCTCACAGCCCTCCAGGGCTCCGGGGCGGGGGGGGGGGGGGGCGGAGTTCCGGCGCAGGAGATGCTTTAGACACCCTGCAGGATGTGCCCTGTGCTCCTGCTCCCACTCGGCTCCTGCCTCGGGGCCTTTGCACCTGCTGTGCCTTCTCTCCCAACATTCCTCCCTGATATCTACGTAAAAGCCCCCTGAATGTCACTGCTTCCCAGAGGAATTCCTTGCCCCCATTTGAGAAGATGTCCCTCCAGTACTCCCTGTGTCCCCACTCTGCCCTGTTTTCTCCCTGACACTTGACAGCCATCCCACACACTGTCCAGTTTGCTTGATTCTTGACACCGCCCCCAGCCTGTTTTGTCCCAGCTGGGCCCCCCAATGCCTGGCACACACCAAGTGCTCAATAAATGTTTTCAGGAGCGGGCAGCGGCACGCAGCTGCGTCTTGGGATGGGAATTGGGTGAGTGGGTGACCTCCCAGCTTTGACCCCCAGGCCCCACAGCTGCCCACCTTGGGGTCATGGATCCCCGACAGCTCCAGGAAAGTCTTGTCCCCGACCATGACGGCGGCCAGGTTGGCCGTGTAGCTGGACAGCACAAGCAGGCAGAAGATGGCCCACAGGTTCATGAGAAGGCGCCCCGTGGGGCACTTGGGCGTCTTGCTGGAGACGGTGCGTCCGAAGAGGATGGCATAGCAGAGGTTGAGGGCCGAAGAGTAGGAGAACACGGTGGCCCGGTTCCGGCCACGGGGCGTGAGGCCATAGGGGCTGCGCCACTCGTACAGCGTGAGGAAGAGCGCGGTGAGGTGCAGGGCGGCAAAGACGCCCAGCCACATGGACCAGTGCAGCGGCCACATGAAGGCGCCGATGGGCGAGGCCGTGTCCCGGGCCCGCACCATGATGCCCAGGCTGGTGGAGAAGAAGGGGCTGCTGAAGTCCATCACCTGGGAGCGGGCTGAGTTGATGCTGAAGCTGGTGACTGCCATGTGGGCCCTGCCGGCCAGCAGGTCCCCCACCAGGCCGGTCCAGCGGCCGTCCCGCAGGGCACCGTACTTGCCATCACCCACGATGTACAGCTGGAAGTCGAAGGGCACGTCCTCTGCCAGGCGCTCCAGCAGGTCGATGCAGTAGCCATAGCAGCACTTGCGGAGGGCGCGTGGCACCGAGCCGTTGGCCAGCGCGGCGAACAGCGCGTCCAGGGTGGCCGAGTCGTTGGTGCCGGGGGCCAGGCACAGCTGCCCTGCGGGGCACTGCCCATCCTCGTCCGGCTCCCGGGCAAACACAAATGGGTGTTCCACCAGCGTCACCACGCGCAGCGTGGGCCGGGCCCGCGCTCCCGAGGAGGGTGGGGGCTGTGCGGCCGCACCTCCGGGCTCTGAGTCCAGCCGCCCGGCCCGCCAGCTGCCCACGGTGGCCCAGGCCGGGGCACCCCGCGGGTCCTGGCGCAAGCTCCACACTCGGAAGTACCGGGAGATGTGCACCTGGGAGGAGCCGGTCACCCACACGGGCCCCGTGCGGCCCCGGAAGGACGTGTTGGCCAGGAACCTGGGGAGCAGGGGGCCAGTGTCAGGCAGCGGGGGGTGGGGGCTCAGGGGACAGGAACCACGGTGGATGCTGTCGTGTGCCCCCCACCAGACCCCCTGGCCCGCTGGGCACCCACGCCATGGAGGCAGAGATGACGCCTCTGGCCCGAAGCCAACAACTCCACACTTGAAAGGCTCGGGTGAAGCCGCCTGGCGCGGCGGGGCTGTTCACCCTGCAGGGCTCCCGTGGGATCAGGTGCCAGCCTCGCCTGTCTCCCTCCCCGGCCTTCTGTTTCTCTCAGAGCACCCTGAGCCCCTCCCCCGAGGCCCCTCCCCTGGCTCCGCTCCTGCCGGAGTCGGAAACCCACTTCCTGGTCAGGGCACAATGCCTGGTATACAGCAAGCATCCAGTAATGGTGCTTTCATGACTCACAGGCAGAAGCGACTGGATGTGGGGCCCACACACCCCCCAACACACAATGGGGTCCTCACTCACCATGCCAAGAAGCGGCCAGAGGGCTCAGGCCCAGCCGGCTGCCCTTCCTTGCAGCCGACCGCCGCAGGCAGTAGGGCGCGCTCTGGCTCGGCCCTGGCTGCGCTCCCCAGGGCTCGTGCCACCAGCTCCACCGCGTCGTGAATGGCGGCCTCCAGCGGGGGTCGGGCCACCTCGCCCAGTGCCAGCAGCCCGAGGGGCAGGCCATCAGTGGGCAGCGCCTCCGCGGACAGTGGCGTGCCCAGCAGCCACCGGGGTCCAGGGGGCACTGCCTGCAGCACCTGCCGCGCGCGGGCCGGGCTGCAGCCGAGGAGTATGGCCACCGGGGCTGGGGCCGAGCCCCCTGTTGGGGCCCCCAGGGGGGCCAGGCGTGCCTGCAGTTCCCCATCGCCTGTGTCTGGCCGGCTCAGGTCCAGCACCAGCTTTGGGGCCCTGCCGGCCCGGGCTGTCCAGAGGGCCACCAGGCCAGCAGGGTCCCGCACGCGGCAGAGCACCAGGCTGACGTCCTCCCAGGCGTGCGCCCGCAGCACAGCCACCAGCACATCAAGCAGGGTCTCCAGGGGGCTGGCCCAGTCCAGCTGGAGGTGGAACGGGCTCTGGTGGGGGAGGTCAGAGTTAGGGCTGGCCACCTGTGACCCGCCACACCCTTCCACCCCCATCGGTAGGTGTTCAATAAATAGACGTCACCTTCAAACCTGGACGGCAGCCTGCCTCCTGCAGCCCGCCCCTGCTCCAAACCCTCTTTGTCTCCCCACTGCCATCAGCACAAAGCCCAGCCTCCTTGGCCTGACATTCGGGGCCTACTCTCTTGGTTCCAGCCACCCTGGGAGTGCCCCGCTTTGAGGCTTTTTGCATTCCCCGGCCAGAATACCTTTATCCCTCTATGCCAGCCAACTCCTATACATCTTTCAAAACCCAGCTCCATTGCCCCTCGTCTCTTCAGACTTCCCTGGCCAGCCAGGACTTTGAGGGGCCCCTCTCTGCCCAGTGGCACCCAGAAAGTTCTCCTGGATCTGCTTGTAGCCTGTGAAGGATGAGAAAGCTTGCAAGACCTCCAAGGTGTTGCACAGGTGGGGACAGGATGCAGAGGGCTGGGGCTGCTGCTTGACCCCGGAGAGGTCAAGTTAGCTCTCCGGAAAGACTGACGTTACAACTGCAGGGGCTCAGTTCCTGGAGGCGGCAGCAGAGGGCGCCACCGGCCTGGGTTTGGGTCCTGCATCTTTCCCACAAGGTGGGGGGCAGGGGACAGGGGACGGGCCCTGACACAGGGACAGCGGGGTTAGTGAGACCCCGGGCCTCCTCTAGGGTCCGCGTCTCCCCTCTCTGAGGAGAAGGAAGCTGGGGAGGGGGCTTCAAGGTGGTTTGGAGGGTGGGAGGCCCCTAGCCGACCCATATTCCTACATTGGGCCCCTCCTTGCTGTCCTGGGAAAGGGGTCTGTCCCAGGGACACCACGGGACACCCAGAGCCCTGACAGTCACCCTTTTCTCCTCCTTATCCCGTTTTCTACTTATTCAGACCCAAATCCAGGCCTGGGGGTGGAATAAAGGAGAGAATAAACTCCAAAGATGGGGAGGGTGGGGGATGGAGGGGTTTGAGTGACAGCGCACCCAGAGGAGCCTGGGAAAACCCCCAAACTGCACCCCCAGGGATGGAGCTTCCCTTGCCCACCCTGGGGCCCTGCTTGGTGGGAACTGGGAGACGCCCTCCCACCGGGAAGGGGCCCTGCTCAACAGGGGATGGCTCCTGGGGCCGGAAGGGGCAGGAGGCACGGTGGGCTCCATCACCGAGGCCCAGGAAAGTGGTCTGCACGGGAGCTGCGCGCCCCGGAGGGGGCCGCGTGTGGGTCTCGCCATCCTGGGTCCACGAGCATCTCACGGGGTCCCGCGGCTGGTTCTGGGTTCCCTCGCTCTGGGAGCATCCCGGGTCCAGGGGTCCAGGTTCTGTGAGCCCCGGGGATCCCTTCGTCTGGATTCTTGGGCATCCCCGGGGCGGGGGCGGGGTTCCTGGATCCGCGGTGCAGAAGTCCGGGTGCCGTGCGCCCCGGCGACTCTGGCGTCGCACCCCCGGCCCCCGCGCCCCAGGAGCGTCCCGGGGCCTCCCTCATCCGGATCCCGGGCGTCACCGCGTACCGGGGCTCCGAGGGGCGCGCGCGCCTCCCGCCGCAGCACGCTGAGCACGGGGGTCTCGGCGGCGGCCGCCAGGAAGTGCAGCTGCAGCAGCTCGGGCCGCGCCTCCGGGAAGGCCAGCACGGCCGCCACGCCCGGAGCCGCCAGGGCCTGGCACAGGCCGCGGGCCAGCGAGGCGGGGTCGCGGGCAGGGGGCGCGGCGGCCACCAGCTCCAGGCTCAGGTTGTGCGGCAGCCGCGGCGCCAGGGCGGCCCGGGCCAGGGCGGCGCGAACGCGGGCGCGGGCGGCGGGTGCGCGGGGCAGGAGGGCGCCCAGGCGCACCGAGCCCCCCAGGCGCGCCAGGACGCTGCACGGCTGCGGGTGGCCCCCGGCGGGCCGCGGCCCCAGCGCCAGCGCCAGGCAGAGCCATAGCGCCCGCACAAACTCCATCCCGAAGTTGCGGGCGGCGCGGCGGGCGGATCCGCGGGGGGCGGTGCGCGGGAGGCGGGATCTCCGCCCCGCCCAGCAGCTCGCTGTCCCGCCCCCTCCCTGCGCGCCCCGGCCACCCGCGCCCGCCCTCGCCCCTCCCCCCGCCCCCGTGTTAGCGACCCACTGGGGAGGAGTGGGACCCACTCTCCGGGGCAGGAACCTGAGGCCCTCGTGGCCGCCCCGCGCGGGGGTGGGGGTGGGGGTGCGCCTACCCACTGCTCTTCCCAGCTCCCTGCCCGGCGAGTTATCTCCCGGTTCTACGGATGAGAAAACCGAGGCTTCGCACCAGGAAGAGATATGGTGTCAAAATCGGCCCGCATACTCAGCCCTGTTCCACTCCAGGACCCCCACGCCCCCTCCCGCCTGAGAAGATGGCTCACTGCTGTCAGGGAAACAGCCCCGGGAGGGGTCGGTTTGCCTCCGTGGTCACACAGCAGTACCCCCCACCTCCAGGTCGACCTAGACCCGCCCACCTGAGCGTGCCCTAACGTCGTGTGCGCCCTGGGGAAACTGAGGTATATCGTGTTGACGGGAACCTATAGGGTAGATCGCCTGCCTTCCAGCTGCAGGCAGGTAACTTGGAGCAGAGAAGGCCTCCTCACCCTTCAGGACCCAGCGCCGAAAGCCCCTGCTCGGAAAACACTTCCTGCTTGTCCCCCAGAACTTCCTCCCCCCCCCCACATTGTCACATGCCCTCAAATTTTTGTTGGTGTTTCTGCTTTCTTATTTCGTGGCCCCTTCCCCACTCAACTGTGGGAGGGCAAGAGTGGGTCTGGCTTGTTAATGCTCTGTCTCCAAGGCGTGCACACAGTAGGCGCTCTAGAGTTGCTTGCTGCTCCAGCTCGGACAAGGACGCCCTCCACGCTGCAGAAGCCGCCGAGCATTCCCCAAGCCCTCTCCATGTTCTCTGCGCCTTCCTCCCTTGAATGACTGGGGCTCTTCTTGGGGTCCTGGTATGCAGCAGGTACTTAATAAACCCCGCTGAGCCAGGCCCAGCAGCGCCCTGCACAGACTTCTCTCACCCTGTCTGCCCCAGAGGGCCGAGGCAGAGAAACCCAAGCTGGTCCCAAGATCCCGCCGGGCCCAGGGCAGCCGCTCTGGCACAGAACATTCCGGCGCGAATGACTGAACGTCCCCTCGGTGGATTTGTCTCTCTCTCTCTGTCACACACACACGCACACACACACACCCGTCTCCTTTTGGAGCCAGCACTGGGGAGGCAGGGATAAAACTCCGTCCGATGAATAAAAATGCCAGCTGCCAGCCAACAGCCGGGATCACAGTTCGAGGTGAGTCGGGGAGCCACATGGCTGGGTTCTGGCTGCCAAGGCCACAGCGTCCAGCCACCTGGCCAGGCTATGTCCTCAGGGTCCGTCCACGTCGTGGCCGGTGTCGGGGTCTGTCCACGTCGTGGCAGGTGTCAGGTGTCAGGGTCCATCCACGTTGTGGCCGGTGTCAGGCTCCCTTCCGTTCTAGGGCCGGGTCGTGCCCAGCGCGTGGACGGACCCCGCTGTGTGTCCTTCACCTGCAGGTGGACACCTGGGGTGCTTCCCCCCCCCATCTTGGCCGCTGTGACTCCTGCTGCTGTGAACAGGGGGTGCACACACCTCTTTGAACCCCGACTTCCATTTCCTTTGGGGGAATACCCAGAAACGGAACTGCGGGGGGATATGGCGATTCCGTTTGAGGACCCCCAGCCTGTCTGCCACACCAGCTGCCCGTCCCCTGTTCCCCCGCCCGAGGGGGGACGAGGCTCTGGTTTCTCCTCCACCGAGGTCTAAGGAGCAGCACGGCCGGCACACACAGGACACCCACGAGCATCGGGTGTTGCTGGCATCTTCCCGTCCGGCCGGGACCGCCCGTGATTTGGGGTCAGACTGTATTTCCACGAGACACACACATTACCCTCAGCCTGGATGGGAGAGTGGCCTTTGCTGCGGCCACGCAGCAGCCCTGCCCGAGGCCAGCAGTGCACGGGCTCCCCAAGGCTCCCTGCAGACCTAGAAAATGTTGTCCCCTTACCCATAGGGAAACCGAGTCTGGGCCCAGGTGCGGCCTGTCCAAGGCTGTGTGGTGACTGGAGGGAGAAGTCAGTGGACTCCACCCCCCCACCCCGTGTCCTCCTGCCACAGGCCTGCAGCAGGGCGCGGACAATGGGCAACCTTCCAGGCGGGCGCTGGAGACAGTGTGGGCACAGAGGCCATCTGCATGGTGATGCGCCAGGCCGGCCAGGTGTCCCTTGCTGCCCTCGGGCTGGAGTCAGACGACAGCACGCCCCCCCTCCCGCCGCCAGCCCTACGGGAACCAGGAGCCCCCATGGTCTCCTCCGCCCCCATCCACAGGACAGAGCAATGCAGCTGGAGGAAATCCAGGGCCCACCAAGTGGGCAGCTGACGGTCCAGGGTGGTGCGGGGGGGCCTCTGACCACGTGAATCCTCAGGGGATGAGGGGCCCTGGGATACAGCACCTCCCAGATGAAGGTCGAAACCCCCAGCCCATCTCATGGCCCCCCGCCAGCTCCCCTTCGAGCACCAGACCCCCAGAATAAGCCACACGTCTCCTTCCAGAACGTTTAATGGTGGAAGCGAAGCAGGCAGCCAGGCCACGCAGGGACGCCGCACCGGGGGTCTCGGAGGGGCCCTTGCCAGGGCCCAGGCATGAGGTGGGGCTTTGGTCCCCGGGGAACCTCAGCCAAACCTGAAGCCCTCCACCACCTGCTGGACCTTCCGGACACCAAGGGGTGAGGGTAGACCAGGCCCAGCTCACAGGCAGGGACACAGAGACCCTGGTGCTCTGGGGTGGGGGACAGAGTGCCAAGCCCCCGGCCCTGTGCGGGCTGGCATCATCAGGACCTGGCCAAGCCCTTTCCTGCTGTGACCCCCTCCCCATCCTGGCCTTGGGGGCGGCTTGGTGTGTGGGGGGGGTGGGCTTATGGCGTGATGTCCCCAGTTAGCCAGCAGGACCCCTCACTCAGCACGCCCCCCCCTCAGCTGCAGTGCGGCTGGACCCCCGGCCAGGGCGCAGAGCCCGAGGAAGGGGCCGTCCCTGAGCCTAGGAGCACAGACGCAGCGTGGACTGTGGGCTCCAGCTGCAGCTAGTACAGCGCCTGCTAAATCACACTGATTTTCTGGATCGTTAAGCCAGGCTGTCAGTCAGGGACAGCCTTCTGGAAGGTTCCGAGGATTGCTTTGGGGGCCCACGTGTCCAGGCTGGGGTCCAGGTGCTGGCTGGGTGCAGGTCGCATCCCCAGGGCAGTTCGGACACCTGGCCTCCCTCGGACCCTTGGTGCCAACAAGAAATGTTGTCACCGAGCTGCGTGCGCACGGGTCCCTCTGGAGGACCCTGGCCAGAGCCGGCTGCCCCGGACCCTTGGGAAGCCATCAGAGGAACGGGACCAGAGGGACCACACTGCTCTCTCTGAACCACCCCCGCCCCCAGAAGCCTCCACCTGCACCTCAAAGGCTCCCCCTGCTCCAGTGCCCCCTCCCACCGAGAGTTGCCTGGCCCTCCTGGGTGAGCCAAGGCCCTGGGGCAGCCAGCAAGCCTCTGCAAAGTCTGAGAACCATGGCTTCACGGTGCTACGTGTTAAAAACTGGGCCCAGTGGGTTCTGCTGAGACAGGTCCTGCCATGCGTGCTGCTGAGCGCGGGAGTTGGGGCGGCCCCGCCGCACACAGACGTGCGCAGAGAAGAGGGGCTTTTAGTTCTTTTGTTAGAAACACAACAGCACCAAAAGGCCACGCAAACACCGGTGACCCAACATCTGGAGAACATGACCGCTCGCGGGCGTGAAGCTCCCCGCAAGCCGCGGCCTCGGGCGCCGCCGGTCTCGCGGGGGTGCGGGCTCACTTGGCCGGCCGGGTGATGATACGCGTGGAGAAGTCGAACAGGTCGCGGTTGACCTTACGCAGGTTCCGCACCTCGTCCTCCAGCTCGGCCACCCGGATCCGCAGCTGGTCCTGGCCGCCCAGGACGCTCTGTGGAGGGACGGAGTCAGAGGCCAGGGAGCCGGGGTCGCAGTCGGGCGGGGCCCAGGGCGTCGCCAGCCCGCCCCCCGCGCCCACCTTCTCCATCGTGCTGCTCATCACCGCGTGCAGCTGTTCCGCCCGCTGCTGGTGGCTGGGCTCCGAGCCCTGCAACGCACAACGGTCTGCGTCAGCGGCCCGGGCAGCGCGCCATGTGGGAGGCGGCTGCCTGACACCCGCCGACCGAAGGGGAGACTGGGGCGTGGAGCCTGACGTCTCCGTCGAGGCCGCGGGCTCCAACCCGCATGCTCCCGTCTGCTCCCTGCGCCAGGACTCTGCCCGGCAAGGCTCGGGGGCAGAGACGCACGGAGACCAAGGTCAGGCAGCTGCACGGGACAGGCCAGCCGGTCAGCCCGTGCCTCCAGTCCCGGACCCAGCAAAACGGCTGGCCGCCATTGCGGGGGGGAGGCGGTCGGTCTCCTGCTGGGTGGCGTCTGGGCACGCCGCCCCGGCCAGCAGACGGGTGATCATGGCCTAGAGACAGGCAGGGGCTCCTGGGCCTGGGGGGCAGGAGGCAATCCCTGGAGGCCCCCTGGGCTGGGTGCCGGCGGTATGAGCGCCGCCTGCTGACGGCAGCTGGAAACACAGCGCCTTCAGCTCAAGCTCTGCTCCCGCTCGCGTCCTGGTGCGCAGCGCACGTCTGCTCCCAACTTCCCGGCTTTCCTGAGCTCTGGTGCCCGACACCTGGCTGGGGTCAGCCGCACGGTCACAAAGCCTCCTAGCGGAGGGCAGCCGTGACGTCAACCACCACCCCGATCCCCACCGAACGCAGAGCTGCGCGAAGCAGGCACTGGGTGGGGGAGGTCCTGCCGAGGCCCAGGGCAGGTGTGTCCGGGTGGGGGGCAGCGCCTACCTGCTGGTGGAGACCCAGGCGCAGCGTGAAGCCCCCGCGGTGCGGCTCATCCCCGTGCTCTGCGCCCAGCAGGTGCTTGTTGAAGTGGGGCAGGGGCAGTCCCGGCCTGAAGTCCGAGCTCAGCATGCTGACCGGCGCCAGCATGATGGAGGCATTGGTCACGGGGCCTGCGGCGGGGCGGGCCGCAGTCAGGCCCTGCAGGCGGCCCCCACGCCCCCCAGCGGTCCGGGAGCAGCGTTCCCCCCCCACCCAGGGCACCAGACCCGGAGGCGGCAGACGCGTCCAGACAATGCTGCTGTGCACCAACGGGGAAAGCCACATGCTTCTGGGAGGGCAGGAGGAGCCGGTTGGCCCGTGCCCCAAACCTGGGGCGCCTCACCTTTCAGGGTCACCGTCCTGATGCACTGCTTGCTCTGGATGTCCCACAGACGCACGGTCTCATCATGGGAGCCCGAGAGCAGCACGCTGCCATCGGTGGACACAGACAGACAGGTCACCTGGTTCCTGGGGATGGACAAGGTGACCCCGAACCAAGAGCAAGAGAACAGGGCCCCTCCCACCCACACCCCAGCGTCCACGGCCCCCAGCCCCGCACCTGTGCCCTCTGAACACCTTCCCGCTGTCCTGCTCTGGCTGGAAGCTCTTCTCTCTCTGCCCGGGCTGTGGAGGCCAAGAGGGCCCACGAGCCACGTCAGCCCTAGGGCCCCACAGACCCCCTGCTTCCCCCACCCCCGCTGCCGCTGCCACTCACCCAGGTGCAAAGGTCGACCTGGAAGATGGAGCCGTCGCTGCCGCCACAGAACAGGTGGTGCTCGGCCAGGTCCATGGTCACGGCCATGATGCCCACATCAAAGAGCACGGAAAGCAGCAGCTCGCCCGATGAGACCTCCCACAGCTGGGGGTGCGGGCGGGTGTGGGACAGGCGCTCCGGCCGCTGCAGCCCGGGCAGCCCTGACCAGGAGACTCTGGACCCCTGGGGAGCTGGGACCACAGCCACCACCCACGGGCCCTGGGGGCTGAGACTCAGCCTGCCCTGGGATGGGACTTGGCTCTCGTGCCCATGACCCCTGCGTTAGCGGCCATCGGCTCCCACCCGTGGCAAAGCCCCGAGGGCTGGGGTGCCCTCAAATCCCCCGAGGTTTGGCCAGGGAGCTGCCAGGCGCAGGCAGCCAAGTGGGAATTTCCAAGCCGACACAGGCTGGACCATCCACCCTCTGGCCGTCCTTGAGGCCGGAAGCATCAGGGGGATTAAGAGCTGTCTGCAGCTGCCAGCCTGGGGGAAGGAGGCCACTCACTGGCTCAGGCTGGCCAAGAACCCGTCAGCTGCCAGGGCATGACTCACAGGTCCACTTGGGGTGTGGGGGGGCCCTACCTTCACTGTCTGGTCCAGGGAGGAGGTGGCCACCCGGGCCAGGGGACCCCCAAAGCCGCAGTGCAGGTCTGTGATGGGGAGAGTGTGGCGAGACCAGACGTGCCGGGGGGACGGGGTTCTGGAGGGGTCCACCTGCAGCACACTGTGTGGCAGGAACAGACCTCAGCGGGGGGTGCCCATGTCCCCACCAGGCCCCTCCCACCCCCTGAGGCTCTCAGATGGCTCCCGATGGCCCCTGGACTGCCAGTCGCCCCCAGCCCCCCAGCCCTCCCACCCTGGGACCCTGGGTTTTCCCACGTGCTCCGCAGCAGACCCAGAGCCCAAGGGGCCCAGCCTCGACCTGCACAGACTCCACACCAGCACCAGGCAGTCTTTGCCCCCCGACAGGAAGTGGCTGCTGTCCCCTGTGAACTGCAGGCACGAGACGTCCTGGTAGTGGCGGCTCAGGATGACCAGAAGGTTCCCCGTGGAGACCTGCAGGGGGCACACACAGATCAGGGCAGGAGACGGGGCGCCGTGCCCACCAACACCGGCTGTGCCAGAGCCAGGGGGTCTGGAAGGAACACTGAGGCCGGGTGGACCACACCTCCTCCCAGCTGTCCTGCCTGTGCCTGTTCCCATCGTGTCCCCAAGTGGATGACGGTCTTGTTTGAGCTCCCACCCCCTTGTCCAGTCACCCAGACCTCTGAGTCCTGGGCATCCTGTGGCCCGAGGACCCCTGTCCAGTGCAGGGCGAGGGACTGATGTCATCAAGGTGTCCGGGGAGGGCAGGGGTCGTCTGTGTGGACCAGCTGGACCTGGGACCCAGGAGCAGGAAGTCCCTGTCTTCAGATGCCACCATGCTGAGACGGGCCAGTGAGCGGGGCTGAGGGAAAGGGGAGGCCCCAGGTGGCGGGGACAGGTGAGCCCATCATACCGCCCGGGAAGGTGGGGTGGGCTGGGGGGACCCAGATTCTGTTTTGAGTTGAGCTGTATTCTCCTAGTACACGCGGTTCACATCCTAACTCCTGAGACCAGGCCCTACTTGAATAACGGGTCTTTGCAGGTCTACCCAGTTTAGACTGAGGCCACGCTGGAGTACGGTGGCCCTAACCCTAACGACCGCTGTCCTCACAAGAGGAAAACCTGGAGGGACACACACCCTTCCCCACTGAGGCCCCTGCTCTGAGGATTTCCAGCTTGTTGCCCCATCCTCATCCACACAGGGGGAAGGGGGAAAAGGTGGACAGTGGCAGATACCTGAGTCTGGCCCTCACCCCAGCTGCCCCCTCACGCTGTGTGGGGCGCCCCCTTGTGGTCACGACTTACACCCGCCAGGAAAGCTCCAAGGGTGTGGGGGAGCCAGGCCAGAGAGCAGCCCCCACCAGCCAAGACCTAAGATGCCCGTCATCCACAGAGGGGACACGGATTTCTGCCCGTGCCCTCTGCACCAAGGCAAGGATTTCTGCCATGATGGCTAACCTCTGGGGAACCCCCCAGCCTCAGTTTCCCTCCCTGCACCCAAACAGTCGCTTCCCGGTTTTAGAATCATGCACTGGCGTTTGAAAGTCCCAGGAGTGAAATAACTAAGGCCCCTCAGTCTCTGTGGCACTCTGTGACCTCTGGGGAAGGACAGAGGTCGTTTTACAGGCATGGACAAGCTCGAACAAGGCAGAACATGATTATGTGTCCACCTTCTGGCCCCAAACCCTGCACGGCCTGTGCAGGAGGTGAGGTGGGTCTCCCCCACCCACACAGAACCAAATGTTGGTGACAACATGGCCTAATTTTTTTTTTTAAAGGTTTTATTTATTTATTTGACAGAGACAAAGAGCGTGCATGACCAGGGGGAGGAGCAAAGGGAGAGGGAAAAGCAGGCTCCCTGCTGAGCAGGGAGCCCAACGTGGCTGACCCCACTGGGATCATGACCTGAGCTGAAGGCAGACAGACCGAGCCAGCCAGGGGCCCATGACACGGCCTAATTAGCGCAGTGCCTGCAGACCAAATCCCACCACGTTGGTTTTACACCGCCTCTTACCTCCCACAAGTATATGTTCTCTGCAATCCCCGCCAGGACATAGAGGCCATTGGGTGACGTGGTCAGACACGTGACAGGCCCAGGACACATTATCTTCTGCTGCAGCTGGTCCTAGACACACGAGAAGCCTCTGAGCTTCACATGGAACTCAGGAGCTAAGGGACAGTGGGGAGAAAACTCCGAGGGAGCCAGAAAGAGGAGGAGGAACAAGGGTGGTTTGAACAAATCAAGGCTCATCAAGAAGCTACCTGCTCCAGGCTTTGCAGGTGGACGGGGAGGCCTGCAGATTGTCGGGTAAAAGCAGGATGGGGCTTACCCGGGACGGGGGGTGTCAAGGCACGGAGGGTCCAGGAAGGAGCTGAGAGCCCACTGGCCACGGTCCTGCCTTCCCTAAGATCTGGCCTGTGATCCTGACCCTGTTTCCTCATCTAAAGGAAAAACTTCACAACTGCGTGCAGGCCACACCAGGCAAAGTGAGAACAGAGCTTGTGCCAAGACTTCAGCTGGTGGAACTGGGCAGCCACAAGCTTCACGGGCTGCACTTTGGGTGTTCTTGCTGTTGTTAAGATTTTATTTATTTATTTGACACAGAAAAAGAGAGCGAGCACAAACAGGGGGAACAGCAGAGGGAGAAGCAGGCTCCCCGCTGAGCAGGGAGCCCCACATGGGACGTGATCCCACGACCCTGGGATAATGACCTGAGCCCAAGGAAGACGCCTAACCCCTGAGCCATCCAGGTGTCCCTGCATTTTGGATGTTTTTAAGAGGAGACCCATGGGCCCCTATGCGGAAAGGGCAGTATCTCCTTTTTGGGGAAATAAACGCATCACCCTCCCGGGCCTCGGACTTCACCTCCCAAGATCAAGAGACCCACGAAACTCCAACGGAGACTCCTCCCTTTAATTAAATTTCGCGCCCACGGGCTCTCTCCACTCCCCCAGCCCTGAATCAAGGACGGCTGCCACAAAGACCCACACCCCACTCTCCCCAAGGGACCCACCCTCAGCCCTGCGCGTGCGCGCAGCGCCCTTAACGATCCCACCCGCGTGGCGCGCACTTCCCTCCTCCAAACCCCCCCAGACCCGCGCATGCGCAGCACACCTCAACCGAGACTCCGCATCCCTGCCTCGGTTCAGAAAGCGTGCGGCCCCCACCGACCCTACCCACGACCCCACTCTCGGGCGCCCCGCGCGCTCTCCACGAAGCCCGGGCCAGGGCGCGCCCCGCCGCACCTTCCGCTGCAGCTCCCAGGCGCTGATGTAGTTCTTGCCCAGCTGCGCCGCCAGCAGGTACTCGCCATTGAGCAGCGCCAGGCCGCGGGGTCCGGCCTGGCCGCCGCGGTACGTGAGCAAATTGGCGCCCGAATGCAGCTCCCACACCACGCAGCTCCACAGCTGCGCCGCCGAGTCCGTACACACGGCCACTTCCATGGGAGCCGCCATTTTGCCGCCGGAAACGCCCCGGAAGTACGTCATGCCAGCGAGACTGGGGCCCCGCGCCGCGGGGGCTAGAGCACCGCCCACGCGGCTGCGCGGCCGACCGGCGCCGACCACGTGCTCCGAGCGGTGGCTCCCGTGCGGCCCGGGCTCCCTCCCCGGCCCGGTTGGCGATCCTGGGGGGAGGCGTCTCCCCAGCCGGTGGGCAGACCGTGGCTCGGGGCCTCCCGCAGCCTGCAGGTCTGGCCCGGCCGTTTCCGCTGGGCGCGGTTGACCCAAGTGACAGAACCTCTCGGATTCTCCTCGTACTAACGTGCGGGTCGTAAAGGGCCGGCCCTCAGGCCCCGATGAGCCCTCGCGCGGGGAGCACGGACCCCGGCCCGCCCCGAGCCCCCTTCTCCGGGCGCCGCGACGTGTACCTTCGTTTCGGGGCCTCGGTGGCGGCCGCGGCACCGGTTGAGTCCGTGGGCCCCGCCGCCGGCGCCAGGTCGTGTCTCACAACAGCTCTGAGAAGCTGGGTTCGCTCGGAAGGGGAGCGCGCGTGACCATCCTGGGCCGTGTGCCCGCAGGCGGCGTGGCGGGGTGCCGGGGCTTCCACCGCCGGGGTCTCCCAGCCCCGCGCCACCGGAGGCTGGGTGGACCCCGCCGGAGCGAGGGCCGGGCTCCCGCCACGGGCGCGGGAATCTGCAGCCCCCGTCCCGGCCGCCAGGTGGCAGGCGCGAGCCTCCGACCGGGAGGCCGGACCCGGAAGGGGCTTCTGCCCTGGCTGACAAGCCCCGCCCTGGGGCCACAGCAGAAGCAGGCCTGGGGAGGGCGGGGTGTCGCGGGGGCCTGCCTCGTTTGGGGGTCTGAAAGAGGGGTTTCCCAGATCAGGTGTCGCTTGAGCAGGGAACAACTTGGAGGAAAGGTGAGCAGAGGAATGTGCAAAGGCCCTGAGGCTGACCGTGGAGGATGGAGCTGGGCCATGCAGGACCTGTCAGGCAGTGGGGAGCCTGGATTTTATCCTGGGGTGGGTGAGAGGGCATAAGAAATATAAGGACTTTTGTAAGTTGCGGCGAGCCGAGTGTGCAAGCCCCCAGCAGCTGCCAGATGGGGACGCTCAGACGGGGGCCTCCTGGTTCAAAGACAGGGGCGAGTAGAAACTGGTTTCCTGATTCCCACCCCCAGAACCAGCTGATGCCCCCGCTTCCTCGAATGTTGTTTTTAAAGTGTGACTAAGAAAAAACACCTGGAATGCTAACTTACACTTTCCAAACGTGGGTTTCCCCAAATCAAACCTTTCTTTGACTCCCAAACCCCTGGCACTCCGTGCAATCCCGTTAGAATAACCACACCGTGTGGCTCCCAGGAGCGGGCCCAGGCGGCCTTTCTTCTAAAATCTGCACTTCTGAGTTATGAAGCAAATCACCGCGAAGCTCTGGGCCTCAGTTTCCCCACACGCACCGCAGGGACACTGTGGTTTCCCACTGCTATGGAATTTGGGTCCTGAGTCTGTCTCTGCTTCCGGGAGGCCTGGAGGTCTCCAGATTCCTGGGTTCCAGGACGCAGGGACGGGCGCAGCAGATATGTGTTGCAGGGTTATAAGTTTGATGCCCGGAGGGCGCTGGTGGCAGGCGCTCGGCAGGGGCAGGCCCAGGCGCCAGGCAGCACAGCTGGATCACAGTCCTGGCCCCTCACAGGCCTCCTTCCCCTGTGTGCCTCCCAGGAGGTCAGAGGTCACCCCACCCCCAGCCCGGGGAGCGTGGAATGAGGACAGACCAGTTGTGTCAGAAGAGGACAGCAGCCACACTTTGGGGGGCGTCTAGGACCACCTAGTCGCCAGACCTCCTTGATGCCAGCTGGGTGGGTGCAGGGTCCCAAATCCAAGTCTGGGAGGGTGTGGCTGTAGCGGCAAAAGCAGGATGGGGGAAATTGAGGCACAGATATTTCCCTGCCCCCCAGCCCCAGTCTAAGCCCTGAATTCTTCATTTATTCTTTTTTCATTATTGAGCACCTGTTTGCAGGCAGTGGGGACACTGAAGAACCAGACCAGACCCCACTGCTCTGGCGTCCCAGCCCAGGGGCACCTTCCTTCCTCGGGGCAGCCCCCCGTCCTGTGCACCAATGACAGGCAGGAGGGAGGATGACTCAGGTGAAAACCCTCTCCTTGTTCCGGCCACCGCTGCAAACCCTGGCTCCTTGCAGGCTCCCTCAGCTCTGCGAATCAGGTTTTGAATGGTTCCTCCTAGGAGCCTCCTTGGACCTCCTCACAAGCTCAGAAGCTCGGGAGGCAGAGGCTGGCAGGCTCTGGGAAGCTGGGAGGGCCGTGAGGGTGCCTGAGCTCTCCCTGGTGCCCCTGGGGCTATGTGACCTCAGGGCCTCCTGCCCTCTCTCTAGGCCTCTTCAGTGGAGGAATGAAGATGTGGACTGGCTGAACCAGTTTGCAAGAAAGGGCCATTTTCCCTTTTATTTTAAGATTTTATTTTTGCGGGGGGTGGGGGAGAGATTGAGAGAGAGCGAGAGCACAAGCAGGGGGAGGGATGGAGGGAAAGGGAGAAGCAGGTCCCCCCTCGCCCCCCAGCTGAGCAGGGAGCCCGACGTGGGACTCGTTCCCAGGACCCCGGGATCATGACCTGAGCCGAAGGCAGACGCTTCACCCACCGAGCCCCCCAGGCGCCCCAGCCATTTTTCTTCTTAAAAATTATTTTCCCTTTATCTCCTGGGCAGGAGGAGGGGGCCCTGAGAGGCAGGGGGATCCACCGGTCCTCTGACCTCTCTTGGTCCCAAGACGCAGCGGACTTATTTCTGACAGGAGTGGAAAATGCTGTGGATGAAATGGGCCACGGGAGGCGTGTGGAAATGACCCAGCTGTGACAGGAGGGGCAGCTGATTCCCACTGCTAGTGCCGCCTTGGGGGCTGACCCAGGCGGGAGCGACTGGCCAGGGCCAGCCCAGGCTGGAGCTGGTGGGGGGGGGGAGCCAGGTGGCAGGAGGCTGGGCCTGCCCTCGGTCCAGCCAAGTTGACCTTGAGCCCGTCACACACCCTGTGTGCGGGGGGTCACAAGGGTAAATGGATTAGACACCCCAGAAAACCTCTTCCAGCCCAGATTTTGCAGTGCTGGTGTGGTTTGGGTTTGAAGGCGAGAACACAGGATTTCCCTTCCATGTATGCTGAGCCCAGAGTCGCAAACTGCAGCCCGAGAGACACATTTTCCTTTTTATTTTTCCTTTATCTCCTGGGGCGGGGGGTTTGGGGCTACACCTACTGAATCGTGAAATGTGAGGAGGTGACCCAGACCCCAGCGGGAAGGCTGGTGGGTCCCGCAGGCTGGGTCCCTGTCTCAGAAGACGGCAGAGGGCCAGGTGGGACGGTGGGGTGGGGCACAAACACGGCTCCCTGTCACGGAGAGTGACAAGGGGCTTTCCCGGCAGACAGGGAAAGGACGATCCAGGCAGTGGTAAGGAGCTCTGGCAAAGGCCCAGAGGAAGGCCCAGCGAGGAGGGGGCGGGGGCCAGGCCACACACCCCGGGGGCTTGGGTTCGGAGCGACAGTGGCATCAGAACCTGGCATGGCACGAGACCTAGTTGAGGGGCGGGGGACAGGCTGGGGCACCCGTGGCCCTGCCACCTCTCTCCTCCCCAAATCCCGAAACAGACACTTTGCACCAGGCCCCCACGGACATGCCGATGGCCACACCCACCCACCTGAAGACTCGGGGCCTGTCCCCCCGGGGCGCGGTCCCTGCCGCAGGACAGAGGTTAGACCCTGTGCCCACGGCCCCCCGGGACCCAGACACGCCCAAAAAGCACCACAGTAAGCGTCTTCTCTTAAAAGTCAGAAGTGTTTTGTCTTGTTTTAATATCTCATCAGCTTTACAGGGTTACAATTGTCTTAAATATTTCTGAAGTTTAAATACAATCTGCATAATAATGTTATAAAATGTAAACTTTCAGTGTTCTTTTAAATTTCAAAATCACACACCTTTTTTTTTTCTTCTTTGTTTTTTTCTTTTTTTTGGTCTTTTGTCCTTTTTTTTTTTTTTTTTCCCTTTTAATACCTGAATGTTCTGCAAAAACTGAAATTGGTACAGGCCGCCCTGGCCAGGGCGACAAGGCCAGGCCTGGCCAGAGGTAGAGTCGTTTAAACCTTTTTTTAAAAGTTTTTTTCACTTTAACCTGAGTGCCGGCGCGGTACCCACGCCATCTGACGAACCCCAGAGAAACTTAAATTTCACATGTCAGGAATGAAAGGCTGAATTCATGTTTGCCAAGAAAAAAATGCAAAAGCAAAATTAAAGGGGGGGGGAAGGACAAAGTGGGCAAAAGTGATAAAAATGGGAAAGTGGGGTTTACAAGTGCAGAACTATGGAAAGTAACCCGCCAGCCCACCCTCCTGCCCAGCCCCCGGCTCGGGGTCCCACGGAAGATTCTGGAAGCCACACCTCCAGCAGGGAAGCCCCAGCGAGCCCCTCTCCACCCTGAGTTTGGGGTCCCCACCCTCGCCATGGCTCGGGAATGAACAGCGCTCAAGCCAAGGGCAGAGACAGTCCGTCCCGGCCGGGGTTTGCATAAGGGGTACCGATGTGCACCCCAGAAAGCTCCCCTTCCCTGAGCCCCGGGGACAGGAGGGGCAGGGGGTTGGATGGGGCACGGAAGGCAGAGGACCCCGCGCGCATTCCCAGACCGGCCCGTGCCCCGCCCCCACCTGTCCCCTACAATCATCACTGGAACAGCAGGCCACACCCTGAGTTACATCCGGGAGGCCACATCACCCCCGCGACACGACCCGGTCCAAACACACCGACACGCGCCCGCACTACAGGCCTTCCAGGCGCGGGGGCCCCAGGGGGTGCGGCGAGGGGAGAGGGGCTGGGGGTTTGGCATCAAGAGTCTGACCTGAGGTAGAAAGAAACGCGCTGCACACACAGCCCCGCACACGGGGTGCGACCGGGAAACCCTGAAGGTGGGGGGCCAGGGTGCCCCCGGGTCAGGCTGGGGCGAGGAGGGGGCTTCTCT
Source organism: Ursus americanus (assembly GCF_024610735.1). Taxonomy (NCBI): domain Eukaryota; kingdom Metazoa; phylum Chordata; class Mammalia; order Carnivora; family Ursidae; genus Ursus; species Ursus americanus. The sequence continues at coordinate 59,782,718 of NC_142140.1, forward strand.
GCTCGGAGCCCGACCGCCCACCATGATTGTGCTGCTGCAGTGAGAGAGGGAAAGGCAGAACCTCCCAGAAGGAAAAGCAGAGAGGAGACCCCGCTCCTGGAAGGCTGGGGGTGGGGGCATCGATGACCCTGAGATATTCCGAAGACACAGCACAGCCCCAGCCAAGGACAACCCAGCCTTGGGGGCCCAGGACCCTCCCCCCTCGGGTCTCCCAGGTCTCCCAGGCTATGAGAGGGTGCCTGGTTGGGGATGCGGGCAGGCTGCCAGGCCAGCGCTGGCCCCCTCAGCCTCGTTAGGCCGGGCTCCTGAGCCCAATTAGAGAACACAGGCTCCCCCGGGAACAGCTGAGTCAGCGCCCCCCTCCCCATGGAAATCCCGCTAGGCAGCAGCAAGAGCACGACCCAACACCACCTGGTCCACCGGGACCCGGCGGGTGCCAAGAAAGCCCCCCACCCGCCTAGGGCCATAGGACAGCAGGCGCTGCCTCACCAGGACCCCCGCCAGCCCCTGAAGTCACCTCCCAGCAGCCGTGGGCCCCGACACCCACCTTCTAACCAGGAGGAAGGGTCTGCAGAAATGGGGTGCGGCCTCCAGTTACTACAGTGGACAGCTGCGGCCCCAAGCAAAGGGGCCGGGAGAGAGGAAGGGACAAAGTTAAGAAGACAATGGAAAGGGGGGGTGCTCAGGATGCCGTGGCCCCAAAACCTCGCCCTGAGCTAAGCCCGGCTCACCCCGTCCCCCGGTACTGATAATGTCCCAGAGTAGCCCTTCCCGCCCCCAGAGCGCCCCCAGGCCACATTCATCCCTGAGACAGGAGCCTGGGGGCTGCGACAGGTGGAACCCCCTCCCATGCCCAGGGCCTTCGTCCTGCCCGTCCTCCTCTCTAGTTAAGACTTCCAGTCTCTGGCTGGAGGGCCAGCATGCAAGCACAGCGAGGGAAAAAGGACCCCGGGTGCCTCGGTCTGCCCCTCAGCCATGCGTGCCCCCGGCCCATGCACCTGAGTTCATCACCTGTCCTGGCTCTGGCCCCGGGCGCGACCTGTGCCTGCCAGCTGCCCACCGCACCACAGGAAACACACAAGGAACCCAAATCAGTCATGGGAAAATAGAAAGGGTATTACTTTCCTTTTTCTTTCTTTTTTTTTGTGTGTTTTTTGTTTTTGTTTTTGTTTTTTTTTTTTTTGCTTTTTCAAGTCCAGTTTCCCTGAATGAACACAAATATATAGATATATATATCCTTTTCCTAAGGTTTGATTCCTCCCCCAAGAATAAAATAGATTATTTACAAAACAAAACCCCGAAACCTCTTAAAAACCCTATAGATCTTAACTATCACTGTTTCTTTAAAAAAAAAAAAAAAAAAAGTTCCCAAAAGCAACAAGAAAAAAAATCCAGCTGATCTTGGCTCAGGGGTTTCATTCAACACAAGGAGCTGGGTGTGGTGAGTGTGTGATGAATGGGGGGGGGAAGGAAAAAAACAGACAAAAATGAAAACACACAGTGCAGAGATGTATGAGGTAAACAGGATCGGCCTTCCATGGCAACCGGTCCACACAGAACCCAGACCCCAGTCAGTTGGTCCAGCAGGGCTGCAGCCCTTGGAAATACGTGCCCCTCTCTCTTCTGATTTCCTTTGCTGCTCTCACAATTCACGTCTCTGAATGTCCGAACCTGAGTAATTCAAGTGTTCCTTGGTTTTCCCCTGTTTTATTAAATTTTCTTTATATATATATATGTATATATTTTTTCTTTTCTTTTTGGCGTTAGCTGTGGCTCCTCTGTGGACACCTCCCCTCCCCACCCGTATCTTCCGCCGTCCCGGCCCCTGCGTGGCCCACCTCGACCCCCACCCCCCACCCAGGCGGGCTCCTGGGGTGGGGGTGGCGGGTGGGGAGTGGTGCGGTTAAGGCAATGAGTTATTTGAGGTAGAAGATGTGGCAGGTGTGGACAACCCCGCCGGCCCGGCCTGGCTGCCCGCGCTGCTGCTGGTCCCGCTGCTCCCTCCCCGGCTGCCGCCACCGCCTTTGCTGGGAGCTGAGGGTGGCTGGGCAAACAGCACTCCTAATGCGAGGACAGGAGGAGAAACACATCATGTAGTTGCAAGATTACACGGCAGGCCCACGGGACGCCCTGAGCACGGACCCCCTGCAAAGTCACCCGGGGACCTGGGCCTGCAAGGGCTACACATCCCTTCTCTGTCCCTTGGAGGCACCTCCAGTGAGCAACCGAGCTGCTCGGTGTCCACAGCACCTCCTGGTGGCCTACGCAAGCTACTGCCTGGCTACACGGTGTTTGAGAAGGAACTCTGGAACACCACTCCGCGTAGGAGGCACAGAACAAAGACTATGTCCTTGGGGCCTTGCTCTGTGCTGAGCACCATGCTGAGTACCCCACATGGACTGCCTCACTCTGGTCTCACGAGGGCAGAGCCCTGCTGGACAGCCCAGGGGGCAACCCAGGACTCCCAGTGCTCAAGGACGTGGGGCGGCGTTCCTACCTGTGTACAGGATCCCGTTAATCTCCACTGACATGCTAATACTGTTGCTGCCGTTGGGGCTGGTCAAGTTCGCAGCTGAGTCCTGGCGGGTCTCACAGGCTGTGGGAAGAAGAAACCACGCCGTCTGTATTAAGTACATGCATGCGAGGACCTGCTTCTGTCACCTCCCTGGGCTTTGCCAGTCACCATGCTGTGGACTGTATCTGTCATCAGCACACACAGTAGGTGCTCAATAACTATTTATTGAAGAAGAATGCATTTGTCTAAAATTTGTTTTTCTCGTGATGGTAAGTCTTTTTTTTTTTTTTTAAAGATTTTATTTATTTATTTGGCAGAGATAGAGACAGCCAGCAAGAGAGGGAACACAGCAGGGGGAGTGGGAGAGGAAGAAGCAGGCTCATAGCAAACGAGCCTGATGTGGGGCTCGATCCCATAATGCCGGGATCACGCCCTGAGCCGAAGGCAGACGCTTAACCGCTATGCCACCCAGGCGCCCCCTCGCTATGGTAAGTTTTAAGCCACGTCAGCATACCCAAAATCATCTCATTCTTAAGAGCCGCAGAGTGGTCTAGACTTGACTTGCTCCATCCCCTATGGATGGACACACGAGTTGCTTCAAGGTTTCACCATCACAGCTGACATCAGGCAAAACCGCAGTGGGCACCCTTGGGGACGTGTCCTGCCTCGAGCGTTTGCACTAAGCTTTGCTCCACATACCAAGTGGAATCACTGGGTCACAGGGCAAGAATGTTTTCTGTTTTAAAAAGAGATTGCCAAATTGCTGGGACGCCTGGGTGGCTCAGTCGGTGAAGTGTCTGCCTTCGGCTCAGGTCATGATCCCGGGGTCCTGGGATCGAGTCCCGCATCAGGCTCTCTCCTCAGCAGGGAGCCTGCTTCTCCCTCTGCCTCTCCCTCTCCCCCTCTCCCTGCTCGTGCTCTCCTTTTCTCTCTCTCTGACAGATAAAAATAAAAAATAAAAAATAAAAGATACGGCCAAATTGTCACCTATTTACACTCCCACCAGCAGGACTCAGCAGGCACATTTTCCCATATCCTGACCAACATCTGATATTGTCAAACTCTGATGGCTGAAAACTGGTATCTCCTTAGCTTGCAGATCCCCGACTCAGCTTCCCATGTGCATTTTCTACTAGACACAGCTGCCTGTTTCTTTAATTCATTTTATCTTTTTTTTCTTATTGATTTGTGAGCACTCTTTACATATGTTGACTGCGAGGCCCTGATTTAGTTACACGGGCAGGAAGCAGGGAAGGTTTGGGGCGGGGCTGGTACCTTGGCTGTTGATGCGAATGCTCATCGGCAGCTGGGCTGTCATGGCCAAGAAATTCTGCTGCAGGGCTCGCTGCATGAGCCGGTGTTGCTCGTCTGCCACCAGGGCCATCTTCTTCTCAGGAGGCTCCCCAGACTCCAGCTTCTCCCGCAGCTGCTCCAGGGCAGCGGCCTGTGCGGCCACGGCTGCCTGGGCTGCCGCCGCTTGCACTGCAGCCGCCTGGGCTGCCACCACGGGGTGGCCCGCCAGGGAGACTGGCAGACGGCCAGGGACGGTGATGGGGATGGCTGAGTCCTCCTCTAGATGGGAGAGAAGACAAGTTGATGACCAGACACGCACTGGCGGAGCCTGGTCCTGCCTTCCCGCAAGACCTCTCCAAGGAAGCGGAGAGGCTCCAGGACAGACACGGGTGCTGGGGAGTCCTTTCTGAGGTCGACCTGGTGTTGGAAACTGTGGCCGTAATGCCGTGAGTGTCACAGCGGCTGTCGCGACACGGCACAGCGCGGACGTTACCCGGAGAGCCTGTGACAGCGCATGTCGCGGACGACACTAGCGAGAGCAGCGAGGCCTCCCCACACGTCCTGTCCAATGCACTCAACACGACCCGTCTGGAGAGGCCATCTCAACGACCCGGTGCTGGCCCCACACTCCTACCCCCACTTCGCAGATGAGGGAACCCAAGCTCCCGGAGGGAACAGCGCTGCAGAAGCAGAGCTGGGACTCGAACCCAGGCAGCTCAGCTCCAGGACCAGCTCCCACCCATCCCCCTCCTCTGTGGTGGAAACCAGTGTCCCACCGTGACCCGCTGTCTCTTCTTTTCTCGATCCTCCCCACCGTGTCCTTCCCATGTTGCCCGGCGCAGCCAGCATGCTGGCCCCCTCCCCCACCTGTGCCAGGCCCTCTGCCAGAGGCTTTGCGGGGCTCCTTCCTTTGCCCCCCTCTTCTGGTCGCACTTAAATGCCACCTGTGTGGGAGCCTCTGGACCCATCACGGTGGGCCCACCGTGGCTGTGTATGGCTTCCTGGCTCTCTCCCGTCAGGAAACGCTCGTTCCCGCCCGCCACCATCTCCCCAGCTCCAGTGCCAGGCCTCACGTGCCATGGATGCCTGATAAGCATTCGTGGGTACCGCTGGAGCTCCCCGGGGGGGGGGGGGTAAACTGAGGTCCACAGAGGACTGAATGAGCGGACGTTGGGAAGACCCCCTTCGCCTCAGATCTGACCAGCCTAACTGTGGGGATGACCCTGGGTCCTCAGGCCACCCCAGGAGGCAGGGAGTCACAGCCCACGTGGCAGACGGGAAACGGGCACCCAGGTGACAGCCTGAGGCCTTGCAGCTGCGTGTGCTGTCGGTGCTTCTGCGTTAGGAAGGTTCAGAGGCTCAGCGGGAGAGAGGGCTGTGATTGACTGGTGACGCCGGCCACGGATGGGGGCTCCCTGTAGGACACCCGAAAACTCGGCCCGCTGGGCACTGACACACGGCACGCTCCCCCTTCTATAAACGTACAGACGCAGGGTAACTTTCCCCATGGTCCCCGGCAGGAAGCAGGATGGGTGAAGGGTCAGCCTGATAGCTACAGGGTCACGGCACCTGCCGGACGGTGTGTTGAGAAGGTTCAAAACCTCGCAGGGGAAAGACGACAGCATCGGCTAGTAATGTCTGCCATGGGCGAGGGACTGGGAAAACCTACGGCGATTAATACTGTCATATTATTGCCGGCTGACCTGTGGGCCAACGATACAGTAACCCCTTAGCAACGCCCGCCGCAGGGTTAGGAGAGAATACAGCGCTCAGTTAACAGCGTGGGCTTCGCGGGGACTGGGACGGCGGCAGTCGACTAGTAATGTCTGCTGTGGACACAGCGTGGGCGGACGCAGCCCCCGCCATGGGGTCTATCATTCTGACCTGGTTACCTAGAGGGTGACAGGCGTCCCCGTGTCCCCTCCAGGGTCAGAAAGCCTGGCCCAAGCAGAGCTGAGGTCGGGCCCCAGGCGCGTGCGTCCCTTACCTTTCTTGATCTTGGGTGCTGGGGCGATGGAGCTGCCGTTGGTGCTGGCGGCAAGGCCCAGGGCGGGCACGGGCAGCTTGGGTGAGGACAGCATGCCGTGGGCCCCGCCGGGCGAGTAGGCGAACAGGGAGCCCCCAAAGCTCTGGCGTCGGCCCTCCCGCCGGTTGCTGTCGATGGCGGCCTGGAGCTCATTGGGGTTGCTGAGGCCGCGCTTCTCACACTCGTAGGGATACAGGTATTTCATGTACCTGGGTGCAGGGGCACGGGGCAGGGTGGCACCGGACGCCTCTCGTTCCTCCCGCCCGTGGGGCCCGGCTTCATTCCCCAGCCTCAGACCCCGGCTCCCCACCCCGGCCCCAGGACATGTCCCCCACCCCCAGGGCTACTCTCACTAATCCCTCCACACTCAGCTGGGACAGCCCTCACCCACCACCCCCCCGACGTTCCGGGGACGCTCACGGGGCCGGCTCCTCCGTGGTCCACGGCCGCCGCGCCCCCTGCTCCTCCCCAGAGACCCTGCTCCTTCCAGCCCTGAATGCCTCCCCTACCCTGGGCCACGGCGGGCACTCACTGGGTCCGCAGGGTGAAGGCAGCGCTGGTGATGGACGTGGGCAGGTTGAGGCCCTTGGTGATCTCCCGCCACAGCTTCTTGTTGATGACTTCCACCAGGCCGCCCTTTTCAGTCACCAGCACGTACAGCATGAACAGGTCAAGCACCTGCTTGGCCATGATGGGGATGCGGTTCACGGGCGTCCCTGCAGGGAAGGGGCAAGCGGCGTGGGTGAGCTGGGGGTGCTGCCACCAGGGGCCAGACAGCAGCAGACAGCGAGTCCGTGGCTGACGTCCAGAGAGAGGTCTCTCCTCACTCGGGGATGCTGAGCCGCATCCCTGGCCCCACCCCCTCGGTGCCAAGAGCTCCCCATAGTGACGACCGTGGACGTCCCTGACGCTGCATCTCCGGGGGGTGAGACTACCGGGAGATCCCCCCTTGAGAGAGCACGAGGAGGCCTGTTTCTCCATCAGTGATCTGGGCTCACTGCTGGTCTCACCTGGGGGTACAGGGATGGGGAGAGGCTGCGGGGCCAAGCTGGGGACGTGCACGAAACGTGGCCTTCGTCAGTTCTACTCCCCGCGTCACCGACCACAGCTGCCGGAACAACTCTGCCTGTGCTCCCAGAGGCCCTCGCCCTCCTGCTCGGGGCTCTGCAGTTGGGAGGAGGCAGAGCTCCGTCCAGCCACGCTGCAGCTTAGAGAGCGGGCAGTGGGCTGGCCCAGGCAGGGGAGGGCTGCTCCCAGTACATCGGCTTGGTCCCCCTTTCCGTCTGCCCTGAGCCTCAAGCCTCTGCTGCTGTCTCTGTCCCCCTCGTGCAGGGACCTTCGGCTCGGCCTGCGTGGCACCTTCCTGGCTGGGGGTGGAAGGGACCCCCGTTCAGACCTCTCCCCGCCGGTGCAACTCTGGGGCACCGTCTGTGGCCCCCAGCTGCTGTCCTGTCCCCCGGGGCCCCCCCGCTCGGATCTCCTGACGCCCAGCCTGGCACACGGCAGGTGCTCAAGAAACGGGCCTGCAACACAGCCTTTGGGGCACACCTGCTCCCGGAGAAGGCCCGCACTCCCGGGACCCTGACTCCTGGTCCCCGGACCTGAAGGTTCTGGAACCACCCCTGGCCACTCCTGCTCTTTCCAGGTTTCAGAACCCACACTAACAGAAGACCACCTGGAAGGGGCAGAGGGAGGGGGACCGCAGATCCCCGCACCCCTCCCCAATTTGATTTTTCAGCCCAAGAGGGAGAGAGGAAAAAGCAACCCCCAGCGCCCCCGGCCCACCAGGGACATGGTGTAGGCTCTGCACTGGGAAAGAACAGAACGAATCCCACAAAAGAGCCTCTGGGGACCCGGGGCCGTGCTCTGCAGCCAGGCCTGGTCGGATGTTTACAGAAGGAGCAGGGCGGAGAGCAGAGAGGCACCCGGACGATGGGGCCGTGGGGGCAGTGGGGGAGATAAGGAAGGGTGGGGAGGTCTTCAAGGAAACAGCAGGAGGGTGCAGTGCAGGCAGGACCCCTCCCGCATTCCCAGCCCCCAGAGAATTCTGAGAGGCCTTTACTTTGCAAATGATGTGGGGTAAAAAGTACTTTCTGTCTGGAGTGAAGAAGGGCTTATGGGATGCAGAACACAGTGCGCGGGCGTGGGGGTGGGGGCATCTCACAGACTCTCAGTCCCAGAGGCTGCTAGTTACAGCGGGCGAGGATCCAAGAAGAAGGCAAGGCAGAGGGGGACCTGGGGCTGGGTTCTGAGGGATGCATAGGAGTTTGCTGCCCCCCTGCCCTCTGGGGGAGCCTGACTTGGTGAGAGAGCCAGGGCTGGACTCAGACCCTCACAGCCCTGCGTGCTGCACTGCTATCTGCACCCTCCCTCCCCCGCCCATACATACCCAACGGCCACTCACCATACTTTCTGAACCTCCAGGACACCAGGCCCAGTCTTGGGCAGGATGGGTGGGCTCCGGGCCTGGAGGCTCAGTGCCCCCCAGCAAGGTGGTGGCATGGGGGGTGGGTGGGGGGCTCCGGCAGGTGTGGAAGGGTTGATAAAGAGAGTGGGGGAGGATCTCTCTGACCACACGGTGGGCAGCCGGCCCTGGCTGGGACTGCTCCCAACGATAAGGAGGGGGGCCCCCACCTCAGGACTGGGTCTGGATTCTTCTGGCCGGCACGGCACAGGAGGGGTTAATGGGAAGGCGGGGGCCCCTCCCCTTTCATCTCCTTCCCTTCCAGGCTGCTGGGCCTGTGTTTACAGAGGCTGTTGGAGAGGGAGGGGCATGCAGAGAGCCCTGGACAAAGCAGCCAGTGGCCAGCCCCTGCAGTGGGCCCAAGTGGACCCTGAAGTACCCTGGCCGCCCCCGCCCCTTCCTGCCTCTAGGGCTCAGAGGGCACATCCCCTCCCCAGGCCTCAGTTTCCTTCCCTGAAAAGCAGGAGTGTAATAACTCCCACCAGGGGGTCTGTCTTTGGTCTGCAGCGGGGGCCTCTAGAAACCTCCATCCTCCCGGATCTCTCTGCCCTGTGGTGGCCCTGAGCCAAGGCTGAGGCTGCGGGTAGGGCTGTGGGGCCCGACCTGCCGCCCCGGGGGCTTCTCTGGGCTTGGCCCACCTGAACACCCCAGATACCCTCCCATGTCTGGGTCTCGGTTTCCCCACCAGACCGAGGCTAGGCTGGGCCTGTGGCTAGGCTGGGCCATTTATGGCGTCCATGTCACCCCAGAGCCAGGGGGACCGGGGTGGGGTGGGCCTGGCAAGCTGTTGGCGAGTGATGAATGCAGCCCAGCACTTGGTATGTTTGGGGTGCTGCCACACCGTGAGAACTGCTTATGGCCCATCTTACAGAGGGGGACACTGAGGCCCCCAGAAGGCTCAGGGGAGGGGCCAGGACTGGACCTCGAACTGGCAACCACGGAGCTGGGAAGCCAACTCGAGGAGCTCCTACTGTCCCAGTGCCTGCTGCCTTCCCCGGAATCCAGCCCTGCTCTGTGTACCAGCTCTGCTGCAAGGGACCCTAGGGGCAGCAGGGGGACCCTAGGGGTGGGAACCCCACGACACCACGGGTCAGGGCAGCAGAAGTAGCCAGGGCTGGCAATTCTGGGCTGGGGACCAGAGACGACCTACCCAAGGACCCACTGCTTAGATGCTCCCAGCTGTGCCTCCCCCCATCAGACCTGACTGCTGAGCAGACCCCGCCCTCCTGCCTGCCGGCTCCGGACCCCCTGCTCCCCGGGACCCCCAGCAGCGGTCCTCACCTCGCTTCTGCATGAAGCTGAACAAGTCGTCCAGGAACTCCTTCCTCTTCGGGTCCCCATCCAGTTCGTAGAGCTGTGGGGTCAGGGAGGGGACGGGTCAGTTAGCCTCAGAGCTGGGGTGGGGGCGGCACGTCCCCACGGAGCCCACCCCCACTTTCACATGAGGACACCGATCCCCGCGTGTAGCTCCAGCAGTGGCCGCCACCAAGCCGCACAGGGGGCTGCTCAGAACAAAGGTATATTCTCCCCCCGCCGTGGCGGGCAGAGCCCAGGGCCGGTGTGTCAGGGCTGAGCTCCCCCCGGAGGCTCCAGGGCTCGGTCCCTCCTGCTCCCCCTGCTCCGGGGCCCCACGTGCCCCTCCAGTGTCTGCCTCTCACTTCCTCCGTGCGCTGGACCTGGGCCGCCTCGTCCAAGGGCTCCCTAAGTAACCAGAGCTGCAGAGACCCTATGTCAAGCGAGGCCTCGTTCCCGGTCCCGGGAGTCGGGTCTTCAACATGTCACTGGGGGGCACCATTCGGCCGAGACAAACAGCGCCCCGAGAGAGAATGACCAGATGGTGGACACATCCTGGTGCTGTCCCGGGTCACACACTTGCCTTTGCTCCCGAGACAGGGCCCTGTTTTGTAGGTGAGGAAACTGAGGCACAGGGGCAGGCACGAGTCCAGAGCCTGGGAGTGTCGGGACCTCTCGGCCCACACTCTGTCCTGGGCACTGGCTGCTGGGGTTCGCCCGTCCCTGCGCTGGCGGTTAGGGGCCCCCGGACGCACTGACCCTCAGCTCCCAGGAGCCAGCAGGACGGGGGAAGGTGGCGGAGCTAATGGGGGAGCAGAGTTTGTGGGGGGGCAGCAGCAAACAGCAACCTTCAAATTAAGCCCTGGGGAATGAACCCAGAGGGATCAGGACGGCGGGGGGCCTTGAAACCACCAATCCATCATTAGGGCCCAAGAACGCCCCAACGCCCAGCTCCTGCGGCCTGACACCAGCCTGGGCCTGGGGAGGCAGAGTCCCTGCAGCTGGCTGCCCTTCAGACATCTTGCTCCTCTGGGCTTGGGTTTCCCGTCCCGGAACGGAGACAAAGTGGGGCCTCCGGGCACAGGCTGGGGTGGTCCAGGCTGGGTCTTTGTCTCTGCCCTGCCCCAGCCAGGCCGGCCAGCCGCATTCCTGGGCTGATTTATGGTGGTCAGGGAGGCCCCGCACTTCCCCCTGCCCGAGGGCGTGTGGCCTGCAGGGACACCTTCCCGTGGGCGAGCACCCTCCCCCGCCCACACACCCCGCCACGGAACGACACATGGGTCTCCCGTCGCCCGCCCACGGGGACCCTCGGGGACTTGTCGGGGTCGTCACGAGTGTCTAGATGGGGTCACCACACAGCAGCTGTTGAATAAATGACCGTTTGACAAGCCCTGATCTGCTTCAGCGGGAGTCAGGCTGGGCAGAGCGGGATCAGAGACGGCAGGTGCCCTGGGATTCATGGCGACCTCATGTAAGGGGGTCTTCGCAGATGTCATCCGCTAAGATGAGGTCGTACTCGGGGCAGGCAGGCCCTCATTGAACCCCAAGTGTCCTTTCGGGAGAAGAGACACAGCCACAGGGAGGGCCACGTGGGGACCGGCAGAGGCGGAGTGAGGTGGCCATGCCAGATGCCGGAAGAGGCAGGAAGGACCCCCACCCCACCCCGGCCCAGAGCTGCGCCTGGATCTCAGACCCCTGGTGCAGAATGTGGGAGGACAGATTCCTGCTGCTTTCAAGCCCCCAGCCCGTGGTCATTGTTACGGCCACTCACGCGGGGCTCAGTGAGCACAGGCCCCTCCTGACAGGGGTAACATCTCCCGTGAGATCCCGGCCTGGGGGATGGGGGGGAAGGGTCCACCCTGCCGAAACTTCCCTGGACCCAGTCCCCAGAGAGACCTCAGTGCCCCCCACCCACCGCCGTGCCTCAGCTTTCCCACGCTGTCAACGCAACAGCCAGCTTCATCCTGAGCTCCCAGAGCCGTCGTGACACCCACGATGTTCCAGGCGGGGAAACTGAGGCTCAGGACAGAGAGCTGGCAGCAGGGGCAGCCAGCTTGGTCCGGGGCCGTTAACCCCCAGGCCAAATGGTGGGTGGACAGGCCTGTGGCAGGCCCGGTCAGACCTCCGTGGGGCCAGGGCATTGTCTAGGGCCATAAAGGGGGATGTGCCGGCCCCCGGCTGGGGGGAAGGAGGAGGCTTGAAAGGCTGTTGCCGTGGGCAGCCGACAACAAAGGGGCAGTAAAGGCCACCCCAGCTTTATGGGGCTCCGGCCCCAAGTTCCGCTCCCCTGCGGGATGCGTCCCGCCCTGGCTAGGCCAGAGGGATGGGGGCGTGGGGGACAGTGTCCAGAGCCCCACTGTGGGCCAGTGGGCCTGCCATCTGTCCTCACAGGGTTCCAGGTCACCCCAGGCCTCTGTCCTGCCTGGGTTCTCAGGCGGCAACCTTGCCCCAGTGGGCCGGGAGGCGCTCAAACCGGTTCCTGCCACAGCCACAAACCCAGGTTGGAGACCAGAGAACCCTCCGGAAGCCCCTCCCTGGGCTGCCCCACTCCCGAGCCTGCAGTCCGATTTCCCCGGGGTGGGGGCTCCGATCACAGGGTCTTGCTCTGGTCCTGCCTGACCTAGTGACACCAAGCACCACCCAGGGTCTGCAGACCCTCCCCGCAGACATCTTACTGTTTCTGGAACCTGACAGGCACAGAGGCAGGCCCACCTCCGGGAGACCTGGCCGTTGCTCCTGCCTGGTCTCCAGCCGCCGTCAGCTGTCAGCTGCTGCCCCATCCCCACCACACGCGCTCTGTTCCCTCGTGGGACATGTGTACTGGTGGTGGGCGGTTTTCTCGCTTACTGACACTCTTGCTCCCTGGCCCTTGCACTGCCCGAGCCATGTGGATTTACACACCGGCCTGGCCACTGGCCCCCCTGCCCCAGCAGAACGCCAGATATACTGTCTGCTTTGTTCCCCGTGTCGAGAACGGGCACACTGCAGTTGCTTAATAAACGCCCTTGATTTCTCAGTGCACCACGGGGACAGGGCCTCTTATCCTTTCCTAAACCCATTATGTGCCCCACAAGGCTCCTGTTTTGGGCACGCGACATCCTGCACTGGGGTGGGGGGAGGGTTAGGGGCTAGAGGCCGGCGCCACCCTGTCACTTCCTGCCTTGCGACGCCGGGTCCACCCTGCGTCCACCCAGTCCCGGCCAAGTCTGTCTGTCCACCTGTGAGATAGGTGCAGAACCTCGAGAATGGGGTTTGTGGATCGGCGAGCCTGCGTTGGAGGTCTCCAGTTTTCCACCTGAGAAGTGGGGCAGCCACATCCCTCCCTGGCCCTGGAGCCCGTTCCCGGCCTGGAGCCCAGCCGTGTCGCCTGACACGCCCAGCGCCCCCAGCACCCCCGCAGGCCCCTCGGCCTGTGTCTCGGCTGAGGGTGATGGAGGGTGTCGGGCCACTCACTGCCAAGGCTGAGCTGACCCTGTGTCGGTCGTCCCGGACCAGCACCACCCACTTCACAGAACAGGAAACTGAGGCACAGAGTGGAGGGCCTGGTCACCCCACTCGGCAGCCAGAGGGGCTTTTCCCAGCAGTCTGAGCACTGAGCGCCCGTGTCCCCATCACCCCAGCAAAGCCCCGGCCCCTCGCGCCCCTCCGCTCCAGCCCAGGGCCCTCCCGCGGCTTGCTGAGGGACAGCCCCCCGCAGCCACGTGAGCAGGAGGCAGATAAAGCAAGGGAGGCTCAGGTGGTGGCAAAAGCAAGATAACCACCCCCAGCCTCCAAGTGCACGGATGGGCAAACAGGAAATTCTTGTTTGTGGCTAACGAGCATTTTTGTCTGGGCTGCTAAGAAACTCCTTGCTGGTCAGTGGGGTCATGTTGCTGACCTGGCCGAGCTGGGTGTGTGTCTGGGAGGTGGAGGGTCCTTCAGCCACCCTGCAGGGACAGCAGAGCCCTTGGGAGCCAGGCAGCAACCCCCCTCCCCGGCGCCCGACCCTCTCCCCAGCCTGCCAGCATGGAAGATGGGGGGAGAAGGCCCCTCATGGCCACCCCTAACCCGCAGAGAGGGACCTGGCTTGGGGATGTGTTCATGTGGGGAGGGCCCCACCAGGGCCACGTCCCCAGGCGTGACTGGGCCCCGAGAAGGTCACGTTGCTGGAAGGCCCCACCTGGGCAACAGCACGCCGATTCCCAGCCTGTCCCAGGGGCCCGGGGGCGGCGTCCAGCCCAAGGCCGAGGGGCCCAGGCTATAAAGCAACCGTCTGCCCGCAGGGCCCCCGGGGAGGACCTTTGCCCCTTTAACGGTGTCTGCTCAGGCCCCCTCCTGCCACCCAGGCAGCTCCAAAGTCCGTAGGGCGCCACCTGAGGCGGCCGCCGTCCTTACGCGGCAGAGAGGAACCAGAATTAGGAAACATCAAGGAAGGAAGCCATGAGCCCGTGGTTCGGGCCGTGAGCTCCAGGCCACTGAGGAAGAGGAGGCAGAGAGACGCCCAAGGACAGGGAGGCGTTTAGAGCAGCTTCCCAACACGGCTCACGGGAAGCCAGAAACGTGTCCCCTACAGCCGCAAGCCAGTGCCAGACGCCCAGGACCAGACGTGCTCAGAGCAGGTCTGCGACGAGACGGACAGGACGAGCAGGAGCCAGGGGGCGACAGCACCTACCCGCAGGCCGGGTGGGCCCCGGACCCCCAGTGCTTCACATTCATCTACTTTTCCCTGAATTTTGAAAAAAATATTTATGGGAGTGAGAGTCACATCACACAGAATTCACCATTTCACAGCGAGTGTTTCAGCGGCATCCAGTGCACCCACCGCCTCTGCGTGGTTCCAGAACATTCCATCACTCCGGACAAGCCCCGTCCCCATCAGCAGTCCCCTCCCCAGCCCCCGGCCCCCGCGAGCCCCCTGCCCCTCCGTGGAGGAGCCTGTTCTGGGCGTGTCACACACGTGGACTCACACGCCGTGGGGCCTTGTGTGTCTGGTTCCCTCCCTGAGCATCGGGGGCTCTGGGTCTGTCCCTGGGGCAGCGCGTGTGGGCGCCATGCTTGTGTTTGGGGCCCAGGGACGCTCCCGCGGGTGGGGGACATGTTCTGTTTGTCCATCCACCCGTGGATGGACGCTGGGGTTGCCTCCACCATTTGGCTGTTTTTATGAATCCTGCTGCTAGAACAGGAGGTATCGGCTCACCCATCTTTATACCCTTGGGGTTTGGGATAAGAATTGATTCATTGTGGGGCGCCTGGGTGGCGCAGTTGTTAAGCGTCTGCCTTCGGCTCAGGGCTTGATACCGGCGTTATGGGATCAAGCCCCACATCAGGCTCCTCCGCTATGAGCCTGCTTCTTCCTCTCCCACTCCCCCTGCTTGTGTTCCCTCTCTCGCTGGCTGTCTCTATCTCTGTCAAATAAATAAATAAAATCTTAAAAAAAAAAAAAAAGAATTGATTCATTGTAACTTCTGACAGCAGAGCGAAGCAGGGAGAAGGCGGCATGGCTGTTTGCACCCCCATCCCCCAGAAAGCACCTGAGAGCAGCCAGGACAGTAAGCCAGATGCCACTTCCTCCTTGCAGCCTGCCAGGGCTGGAGGGTCTGAGGACCTTTCGTCTTTACACCCAGATGCCACGGGGTCCCCTGCTCTAAAGCTGACCATGGCTCCCTACTGCTCTCAGGGGCAAGCCCAGACTTCCTGTCTTCCAGGCCTCAGCGGCTGCTCCCGTGTCACCTCCACCTCCTCTCCCCCCATCCCTAGCTCTGCTCCAGCCACCCCAGTCCCCGTGCCGTGCGCCCGCCAGCTCTCGCCTCAGGGCCTGTGCACTTGCTGGGCTCTCCAGCTGGAGCCCTTCTGCACCCTTGGCCTCTGCAATCCTGCAGCCCGGCCTGACCCCGGCCTGGGCAGCACGTCCAGAAAGGCCCCCTGCACCCTCACGGGGCATACAAGTGCTTATTCTGGGATGGTTCCTTTCCTGTCTGCTCCCCACCCAGACGAGAGCCCCCAGGGGCCGAACTGGGGGCTGTGGCTGCTGGTATACAGCAGGCGCTCACTAACGAAGGAAGGAAGGATAGAAGGCTCACTCAGGCTCTCGCCTCCTTGGCCCGTCCTCCATCCCAGCTCAGCCCCAATGTCCCCCTCCCCGCAGCTCCTGCCCCCACGGCCCCCGTCCCATCCCCCTCATAAACCCCTCCCGACTGAGATGACTCAGCACAGCCGTTGCTGGAGCCCCAGGTGGGCCGGGAACAGAGTCCCTGGGGGCCGCCCCAGCCTCCCCCATTCACAGAAACACCCACAGCTGCCAGAGGCCAGGCAGGCGGGGCGCCCCCCCCCCCCGCCTCCCCCAACTCCTCCGGCCCACCGTGCACTTGGGGAAACTGAGGCGGGCATTTGTGGCGTGCCAACAACCTAAGTGCTTTATCTATGTTTTCTCGCAGCTGCACGAGGCGGGGGCAGACGTCCAGAGCGCGCGGGCCTCACCCGAGGTCACACAGCCCCGAAATGGCAAAGCTCTGGTCTCACCCCCTCCCCACAGTGACCTCAGAGCAAACTGATGGATGAAGCAAGTCAGACGGAGCTCCGTGGGGGCCTCGGGAGAAGGCGGGTTGGGGTGGAGCCCTCCCTGTCTGCGCTGAGCCTCAGTTTACCTGTCACAGGAGGCAGGGACAACGTGATCAGGAAGTGGAGGCTGGTGGCCAGGCCTCGGTGCCGCCAGGACTCAGGCCCTCAGAGGGCCCAGCTGGGCACGTGGGGGGTCTGGCTTCGGAGGAAACGTTCTGTCCCGGAAACTCCCAGGACTCCGCGTGGAAGGTGGAAGCCGTGCGGGAGGGGCACGGGCCCACGCGGCGCAGGTCGGCCAGGACAACCCATTTTGCAGCCATTACGGAGCACCTCCTGCAGGTCCGTGCTGGATGCCGAGGACGCAGCGTGCCCAGCAGAGCCCCAGGCCAGTGGGGGCACAGCAGAAATCCAAGGAGGGCACTAGCGTCGGCATACAGGAGGGGCTTAAGCAACGTCTATGCAACCTCACGCCCTTCCCACAAGCTGCCCTCCTGGCGCACCTGACCCCTGGGGCACCCGCCGGGTGCCTTTCATTTCCCGTCAGCACAGGCTCAGCCTCCTCCACACAGATGTGGCAGCCCGCCGGGCTTGCAGGAGATTGGGGAAGTGATTCTGGGCAGGGCAGAGACATCTGTCCGCTCGGCCACACAGCCCCGGCCGGCCATGTGTCCCTCTCTGAAAAGACGCAGCACCCCACCCATGACAGATATTAATAAAAAGCTCCAGAAACGAGTCACAAAGCCCAACACGGAGCTGAAGCTTAAAGGTGCTGCTTTCCGGATGATGGCGAGGACCGGGCAAGCGCCTGACGCCAGACTGCTGCCCCGTGTGACTGGGGCCGCCCCGGGGCCGCATTATTGTCCCCCGGGAAGTGGGCGAGGGCGCCTGCAGCATCCAGGTGGGACATGCAGGACATCGCTGAGGGGGCAGGGGAGGAACCACTGCGGTGGCCGGAAAGGCTGGTGGTCCCCCAGCCCCGTGTCACAGCTGGGGAACCTGAGGCCCCCAGGGGGACGCCAACAGGTCCCGTGTGGAGAGTGCACCCAGGCTGGAAAGCGGCAGAGGGACAATGCTAGGTCAAGGCGAGGAAGCAGGAAGCAGGTGGCCCACGCAGCCGACGACACGAGGATCTGGACGGTGGGACCCCTCAGCCACGGGCCCGGCCCAGAGCACACAGACCACTGTCCAGGTGGGAGCCACGTCGGGGGCAGACAAGACTGAGATAAGACTGCAGAGGAGCACCAGTACCCGGGACGGAGCCCTCGGTTTCCCTGGACGGAGCCCTCGGTTTCCCTGGACGGACTCGGGTGCTCTAGGCTACGAGGCGCCTCTCAGGGTTGGGGCGCCAGCCTGCCCGAAAGCCCCCGCACTCTCTGGGCAAGCCAAAGATCCAGAATCTTCTCCCTGAACCTCAAGCCATTACAAATCTGCTCCTGCACACGGTCTTGGGGCATTTCGTACAGGGGTCCCCACACGAAACCGTCCCGTCACTCCCGCCTGGCTGCCGGCGTGCAGTGGCCGTGGGCTCCAGGGCTGTGGCTGGGGCCTGGCACCCGGGAACTTACATCCCGTCGCGGGGTTTTCTCGGAAAGGGAGCATCTGTCTGTGCCTGCACACACACCCTGAGCAGCCCCGGAAGGTGCCGGGGACTCCCCAAGGCGGGACGTGCTCAGAAAGACCTGTCCGGCTGGGGAGCGAGCTCCCTACCCCTCCCTGCGTGGGCTCTCTGAACAGAGGCGCAGCCAGAGCGCCGTCCCGGTCCCGCCACCGCGGGCCAGCCTGCATGTGCTGCAGGAGGCAAGGGGGCTACTCCCCGCCCCCCACCCTCTGCCCAGCAGTCAAGAGAAAGGAACCGTGGGCGCCCCGCCAGGCACACCCCCGGGAGCCTCTGCCGGTCCCCCAGCTGAGGGCACGGGGACGGGATCTGCTCTGTGGGGGCCAGCAGCCTGAGGGCACCACCAAAGCCTACCTCCAGAACATCCCCCTCTCTGTGGGGAGCCGGGAGCCGGACACGGTGGGGCAGCCCCAGACAGCACGCGGCTGGTACCTGCCCCACCCTGCCACCCCTCTGCCCCGACACCCGTGAGTGGTCATTAACTATGGCAACAACCAGCACTCACTCGAACACTGCCCCTGTTTTACAGATGGGGAAACTGAGGCTCAGAGGGAGGGCCCTCCAGCCCCAGTGGGGGTAGCAGAGACCTGAGTGGCTTCCGACCCCACGTCCCTTCCCAGGGTCGGCCATCCCATCAGCAAGCACATGGACTGTCCCTGGGCACTCAGGCAGGGGACACCTGCCACTCCTTGGCAGCTGGCAGCTGAGGAGAGAGGATGGCCAAGGACGTGGGCGGGGGGAGATGCAGGCACGGAGCAACCAGAGACTCGGGGAGCAGATCCCAGGGACTGGGGTCCAGGCCCAGCCCGAGTCCCGGGGAAACATCTGTGTCGCTGGTCACAAAGGAGGTGGGGGGAAAGTGAGGAACACACGAGGCAGGGTAGCAGCCCCCCCCCTCGGTCCTCCATGGCAGGCCCTTGGGGCTGGGGGTGCCCCCGGGCAGGTGCCTCACAAGCCCAGAAGACCCACATTTGCAGCAATGGGCTCAGCAGCCGTACTCAGGGTAGAGGTTAGGAGGCAGAGCCTAACAGGGCAAGGGACACTCAAAGACCCCTCTCGGTGGGCAGACCGCGACACAGCTTGACCAGGAACAGGGGCCCATGGCCACTACCCGCCACTCCAGCCCAGACAGAGACGCAAGACCCACCCCCATGGAGAATCCCACCTGGAGAACAACCCCAAGACCCGTGGCCCCATCCAGACGCACCCACACGGCCCCCTACCTGGACCTCTACCAGGCCACGGCTGCCGCACAGACCCGCCTACCCCCGTCTGGGCACATGCGGACCCTCCCCACGCACCCGTGGCCCTCCCCACGGTTCGGCAGGCCACGCCACCCTGACGTGGTCCCCCAGCGCATGCACCGACACACCCGTCCAAGCAGACACACAAACACAGACACACCCTTGCTCGCTGGCAG
Source organism: Ursus americanus (assembly GCF_024610735.1). NCBI lineage: Eukaryota > Metazoa > Chordata > Mammalia > Carnivora > Ursidae > Ursus > Ursus americanus. The sequence continues at coordinate 59,801,881 of NC_142140.1, forward strand.
ATAATGGCCCCAGACAGCCCGCCCTCGCCACTGTGCCGGCCCAGCCCACTGGGCCCCACCCCCTCACCCCCACGCCACAGATCGGCCGCCTCTGCCCGCTGTTCACAGATGCGTCCCAGGGCCCACAGGAGAGGCCGGTGCCCAGGAAGGACCCGGCTCAGGCAGGCTCGTGGGTGCACAGCCCAGCCTTTCTGCCCTAAGCTGGTCCCGTGAGCCCCCTCGGTGGGACCGTCAGAGTCCCTGGTCCCAAGCCCATCCCCAAAGGAGGGTCTACAGAAGGCTGGGGCTGGGGCCGGGGCCTCCGTGTCCTGTGCCCGTCAGGCCCTCGGCTCCCTGAGGTCTGCCTGTGGGCCTCTCTTCACACCTGTCACCAGATTCAAGGCCCAGGCTACTCAGGGGGAGTCCATCGTAACTAATGACACCCGTGAAGACCCCATCCCCAAACAAAGCCACGTCTGACGTCTGGGCAGACACCTCGCGGCACATTTCTTCCTGGAATGTGGGTTTTTATTGTCTGGGAGGGGAGGAGTGTGTCCCTGAGGTGCCAGGCCTGGGCCTGCAGGGGTGGTGGGCGGTGCGGACTCTGTGCCTCCCCCCACCCCCCCAGCCCCACAAGACCCCTGCCAGCCCTGACCGCGGGCCGCGTCCCTGCGCTGGGGACTTCAATAGGCAGACTGGTTACCGTTTAACCCCGTGACCCCCAATTGTCCTCTGTCCGCGTGCAGCCTGGTGAGCGGAGAAGGGGCGGGCCGTACCCCGCCCTCCGCGCGTGCCCACCCACCAGCCCGCACCCCCAGCTGCTCCCCTGACCCAGCTCGGAGCACAGCCCAGCGGGGTGACCGGCGTCCGTCTGTCAACGGGGTCACGGGGCGGCTGCAAGCAGCCGGGAGGACGCCCCTCCACGTCGCCGTCAGGGGGCGCCGGCCCTGGGGGTCCAAACACTTGGGGAGTAGAGGGTGTCTGATTCAGGCAGGGAAACTAAGGCACAGAGTGGGTCAAACCCTGCCCAGCATCCCCCTGATGGCGCCTGTCGGTCAGAGACAGGGCACAGCTGCCCAGGAGCCCGCAGTGCAGGGGGACGGCGGGGAGAAGGGACCAAGCCTGGCCCTGCTCACAACTCCAGCTCCTGGTGGGCGGGGGAGATGGGGAGGGGGGGGGCATCGGCCACGGGCAGGCAGGTCCGGGGCCAACCCATTCAAACCGCTGACCAGACGACGTGACTTTCTGGCTAATGGTTAATGGGTCCCCCCTTGACCTCACGCTTCACCAGGCAAGGTGAGCCCATGGGGCAGGGGGCGGGCACACAGACGCACGTGGGAGCCCAGCCACGCACATACACTCACACACGTCACAATGCACAGCCGCAGGGGACTGTCACCCTGTCACACGTGGGTACAGGGAACGTACGAACAGTGGGCACCACACACGCTAGGATACGTGGCCCAGACTTCCTCCAGCGTATCCGACCCCAGGACATACACCCACACATCCCTGAGTGGCAGGGACGCACCGACAGTCTTCTAAGATGACAGCTGCACGTAACAGACGCTGCAGAGGCGTTCGCGGCCCCAGAACGTGCAGGCGGACGCACACGGGAGAGCCACGGCATCAGCACACGCGTGGCTTACACGCCCACAGGGCCTGGCCCAGCTGGACACAGACCCTGGCAGCCGCAGGGCCCTGGACACGGACCCCTTCCCTCCCCCAGCTCACGGGCACCACGCACCTGCCCACCACACCCCCACACGCACGTCAGCGGGCTGGACCCCATGTGGCTCACGCACGCTCATCCCCTGACGGGACGCGCATGTGGACACTGCCCGCCGGGCACCACTCCCTCCGGTGGCTGCGTGTGTTATTAGAAAGCGTGGGGCGGGCCAGGCACTTGGCAGCAGCCACTAGGGTGGGGAGCGGATGGTGGGCGTGGGGCCAGGCCCCGGCGGCCGTGACCCCACGGTGGTGACTGGGCGGCTGGTGGCGGCACAGGGGCCAGATAAGGTTCTTCCGGCTGAGTCAGTGCGGTTCCCAGGGCTGGCACGGGCAGAGGCACGGTGCCAGGGGCTGGCGGGCGAGCACCCTCCCCGTGCCCGCCACGGCCCGCTGGCTCTGCGCCAGCAGCCACAGCGGCTTTGATGAGGCAGGCGCTGTCCCAGGCGGGGTGGGCTGAGTTCCCAGGGGCTTCCCGACACCCTCCCCACCCCCCAGCGGACGGCCCCGGCTGCTGGTGCTCCAGGAAGATGCCCGGCGCCAGGGCTGGCCCCCAGGACACACGGGGCCTGGCCCGCAGCCCACTCTGTCCCAAGCACACCAGACGGATGTCACCGGGTTCAGGATCTGGTATCTGACCTCTAAACCTTTGCCCAGGCCATGCCCTCTGCTCAGAACACCTTCTTCCAGCAAAAAAATTCTCATCCTTCTCCCCTGGCCCTGCAGGCCTAGCCTCTTCCAGTCCTGCCCGGACCACAGGCTCTAGAAGGCTCCTCCCTCATCTCTCAGCTCCCCAGTTCCAAACCCTGCCAAGGCCCTCCTCTGAGCCCACCTTTCGTTTGCCCTGATGTCTGCGCCCCATATCCTTCCCACTTAATGTTCCAGCCACACTGTTCCAAGATGCAGACTCTACCCTTCCCTGGTCACCTGGCAGACTCTTACATGTCCTGCAAAGCCCCAGCCCCAAAGCCTGTTTCTCCTTCCTCTAGCCCAGCCCTGATCCCTCAGGGCTGGGAGTCTCTGCGTCTGGTGTGGCTCGCTGCAGCCTGGGGGCACTCCCAGGCAGGATGAAGAAACCACCTCCCCGCTCCTCCGAGCCCAGAGCCCCAGGAATTCCCAGCTGCACCTCCACCTCACACTGCCCGGGCAACTTTCGGGAGCCCGGAGATGTTCACGGCAGTGTTGTTTACAACAGGGAACAGGGAAACTGGCCAGCGTGTTGCTGTCGGCCCCACGAGGAAACCAGTCGCTAAAGAGAACCGGGGCACAGGGAGTGCTCAGCAGAGCGACGCCGAGAGAGGCGGGGAGTGGCAGCCAGCCTCGCGGCCCCGAACACCACACTCTCCACTTCCCCTCCTATGAGAATGGTACCAAGCGTTACTTCTGGAATCAAAAATGGACCCAAAAATGCATGTATGTGTTATTTCCCATGGCTAAAAAAACCTACGTGAGCCAAAAGGGCTAAAAAAACACCAAACTGGAACCCTAGCGTCTTGCGGAGAACACCTCTGAGGCCCCCAGTCTCACCTCCGCGTGGGCCGTGCCTGCCGTGCAGGAAAAGGACACCCGCGGGCATCGCATGGGCCCCGGGAGGCCTGGGGAGCGGAGGGAGGCCAGGCAGGGTCCACGGTGAGGACACAGGAAGTCAGCGTGCTCCCACCTAAGCGCCCGTGTGTGTCCAGGCCCCGGGTCCTGACACCCTGACGTGAGGCCCGGGACCCCAGTGCCCCCAACCCCTGCAGCCAGTGGGCCCCCGGGCCTGGGGCTCGCCCCCCACCCATCCGTCCACTCCTCCAGCGCACGCTAGGCCCAGTCCCAGCTCTGACACTGACTCTGTGTCGCTGCGGGCAGTCGCCTCAACCACCCCGCATCCGTGTCCGTCGGTGCGAGGGGAAGAGCCCTCACTGCCCTTCCCTGTGGCATCGGGGGCGTCCAGGGACACAGGTGAAGGCTCAGTCTGCTTCCTGCACAGTCAGGTGACCACCCTCCGCGACACCTGTCACCTCCACATCTCTGAGCTCACCGACACGTTACGCAGCAGATGGATATCACCTTGAAAACTGGGGGGAAATATGCCGCATTCAACGCAAATGAAAACCACAGCGACACCGCAGCCTCCACGGGGACTGGGGCAGCAAAGCCGTAATCACAGTGCTGGCGAGGCCACGGAGAAGCTGGAGCCCCGTGCGGCCACGGGACGGAAAACAGTACAGCGCTGAGGGAAGCAGTCCACGGGTCCCCAAGAGGCCAATCTCAGCGCTGCTGCCCGACCCGGCGGTTCCACTCCTGGCTACGTGCCCACGACAGCTGAAAACACTTGTCCACACAAAACACGTGCACACACGTTCACAGCGGCCCAAGGCGCAAACAACCCAAGTGTCCATCCACAGGTGAGTGAAGAAACACAGCGCGTCCCCTACACGCGGGAGCATCCCTCGGCCACGAGCAGGAGCGCGGCGCCCACCCGTGCTGCCCCGGGGACGGACCCGAGCCCACGACGCTTGGGGAGGGAACCAGACACAGAAGGCCCCACGGCGTGTGAGTCCACGTGTGTGACACGTCTAGAACAGGCTCCTCCACGGACGGGAAGGGGGCTCAAGGGGGTCGGGGGCTGGGGGGGTAACAGCTAAAAGATACATTTACGAAGGTTTACGTTTGAGGTGACAAAAAGACCCTAAGATAATGTGGCAACGGCTGCATAACTCCGTGAAGACACTAAAAACCACTGAACTGCACACTTTCAGTGGGTGAATGACGTGCTGTGTGAGTCTGAGCTCAATGAAGCTGTTGACAACAATCCCAAAGTTTGAGTTGTTAAGACCCAGGATCCTGACTCTTAAGCAGCCGAAGAGCTGAGGTTAAGACCTGCTGGCAGGGGGGGCGGGGGGCTGCCACTTTCTAGAGCCCAGGCACAGCTGTGCTGGTGACAGGAGGCCACCAGGATGTCACCAGGATGCCACGTCTGATGCCAGGAGGCTAAGATCCTAACCAGTGCCCGCGACACGCCTGATCCCCGGCCAGTGGTTCTAGGCGTGTTGGCCTCCATCCGTGCATGTCCCCAGGGTCCCACAGCAGTGAGGCTGCAGCATTTCAAAGCCAGGTTCCGCGGCCGTGAGCCCGCTGCTCCAGGTCCCTCCCCGGCCTGGCCGCCCGAGACCTGTAGCCTACGGCTATCGAGGGTTTGTAGGGGAAGTCGGCCCCAGGCCCTGCCAAGACTGGGGAGGAAGAGGCAGAGACGGTGCCAAGTGGGCGGCCGGCCGGCTGGGCTGCCACGTGCCAGGAAGGCTGTGGGGAAGGCGCCAGAGTCAACACGGCCCGACGTCTGCTGGGCCGCTGGGCCCAGGACACTGCTGACACTGGCCACACAGGTGCTTGGCCAGCTGGGCATGAAGGCAGCGCAGGCAGCTGGACCTGCCACGGATGGGCAGGAAGAAGATTCCAGCACTGCAGGGCAGGCCCCCCACCTGCCCACAACCTTCCTCGGCCCCCATTTTCTCAGAATCCAATCCTATCTCCTGCAGGGCCCAACCTGGCAGCATCTGGCCTTCACACACACGCCAATGTCAGTCCTGCCCCAGGGCCTTTGCCTGGACTACTTCCTCTGCCAGGCGCCCCGTCTGTCCGTCTGCAAGGCTCGACCCTCATGGCATATCCCGAGAGGCCTCTCCCCCCCACCCCAGCTAAAGATGCCAGACCCCATCTCCCTGACCGCCTCAGCACGACCTCCTCCACACCCAGGGCAGCTACGGCTCTAGTAGGTGCTCGATGAGATGCTGACTCTGGGGCTTTGGGGTTCCCTGACCCCTCTGGCTTCCGTCTCCCCACCCCGGGCATCCTAGACAGGGGCACAAGGGCTCCTGTGGCCCTTTGTTCGGACATGCCGAGGGGGCTTTGGGGTCTGGGCTTCTGACCCCGAGTCCCAGCCTGGCCTGCCCACCCAAACTCTGCCTCCCCATAGTGGCCGAGGCCACTGAGCAGGGCTGGGCGCTGGGGGGTCTTGACGAGCTCTGACCTCACAAGGAGTGTGCAGCCCGGCTGGGACCCTATAATGCTGGGGTATCTGTCAGGCTCCAGCCCCCCAGCCTGGGCCTCCCCGTAAATACTCAGTGAACAAGTAAATATAACTTGCCCACAGCGGCCCGTGTGTTATTTTGAACCAGAGCCAGGCGCTGGAGACCCTCCCCTCAGCGCTGTGGCTCGGGTGTCTCATCCGCCAAACGGGACGGGCAGGGACCCTTCCTCCTTCATGAAGGAGAGACATTTGGAGGCCGGGAGCAGGGTGGGGCCATTCCCCCCCCCCTCCGCACCCGTGCTCAGCCTGGGGGCCACAGGCCTGGGCGAGGCCTCCAGCAGGAGGGGTGTGTGGGGCGCCAGACACGCCCAGAGAGACGACGTCTGCTGGCTGTCACCCAGCTCTCGGCACTGCCCCACCCAAGCCAGACACCTGGGCAGCTCCCTGCATCCCGCCAGCTCACCTGCTGCCTCCGGGCACCCTCCCGCCCCCCACAGGAGCCCCAGCCCAGCCCCCCCAGCGTGTGTCCACCCCGTTTTCTACTTTATCTGTCTTCAGCCTGACTCAAAGCTCCGGGGGCTGCCGGAGCCACACGCTCCGTTCCCCAAGTGAGTCTCAGAGGGGAGGCCCGTGGTGCCAGGTCCCACATGCCGGCCGGGCCTCGAGTGCCCTCTAGGAGGGGCCCAGAGTCAGCTCTGGGAGACCAGCATCCAGAGGGGACTGCCCCGAGGCCCCACAGCCACCTCCCGGCTCTCACACGCCTGCCTTCCTACAGCCCATGGGGATCTAGAAGGCTCGGGCTACTGGGCTGCTGGGCTGGGGAGGCCAGGTCCCCGCTGGCCACTCCTGGAGGTCGGGGCAGGGCCCAGCTGGCCACGGACTGGAATGTGAGCCCGGCCGGACGCCATCTGGTTTCCATCTGCCCAGCCCAGCTCGGCCCAACTTCAAAGGGTCCCCCGCCCGGCCACTTCCTCTGCCCTGGCCGCCCGCAGGGAAGGCACCAGGACGGCCCTGCTTCCTCCCCGCCCCTCTGCAGTCCACACCAACGTGGCCACCCCCCCCCCCCGCCCCGCTCAACCAACTGCCGTGGCCTCTACGACCAGACTCCACGCCGGCGCCCCCGAGCCCCCAGCTCTGCGCGTGTGTCCTCACCCCTTGCCCACAGCCCCCGCTATGCCGGTCCAGTCGCATGGCCTCTGCCTGGGCACTTCCCTCAGCTCACAGTCCCGTTCCCGGCTGTCTCTCTATGGATCCTTCTGGCGCAGACACCACGCAGCCCCGAGCTTCTCCCTCCTGGCTCGGGTCCCCCCCTGGCTGGTGCAGGCCGGCTGTCGGACCCGGCAGCAGCGCGCCCCTACCCCACGGCCCCTGCGGCGACGCACGGCACACCTGCTTGAACTGCTCCTCGTAGGTCCAGTCCCCATGGTCAGGCGGCTGCAGCTGAAGTGCCACATGGGCAGCCCCTCCAGTGTGGGCCAGGCTGGCCCCCTGGCGCTCCTGGCCACCGAGGGCCCGGGGCCCGCTGTCGCCGCGGAAGGCCTGGGATGGCGGGGCCCTGCGGGGGATGGGGGGTGCAGGGCCCAGGCCGGAAGAGCCCGGGGGCCCCAGCCCCTCCTCATCCTCGTAGTCCCCCTCCTCCTCCTCTTCCTCCTCCTCCTCTTCCTCGTCGTCCTCCTCCTCGTCCTCCAGGTCTTCCTCCAGCTCCTCCTCCTCCTCCTCCTCCCATTTTGGCTTCCTGGGGCAGGCAGAGGGCACAGGTCAGGGGAGATGGCGCCAGCTCGCTCCAGCCCTGGGGCAGGGCCTGCTCCTCGCCAGGGCCTCGACTTCCTCCTCTCAGCGCAGGGAGAGTGGCCCCCACCTGCTGCAGGTGCCGTGAGGGGCGTGGGCCATACGCTACCCAGTTTTGTTTCCCATCAGCCCAGAGCCCCTGCACACCTGCCAACCCCCTCACGCCCTCTGCTGCGCTTGGCGGGCCTTGAAAATGCCTAGCCAGTGCCTGCCTCAGGGCCTTTGCTCTGGCTGTTCCTTCTGCCAGGCATGCTGTTCCCAGCCCCAGACACTTCCCCCTGCCATACCCCTCCTTTATGTCCTTGTCACAGCCCACAATCACCCTGCTTGTCTGCTTCCTGGACATCTTCCCAGAAGGATCCCCCTGGGGTCTTGCCCGCACTCAGCTGGAGGCCTGCAGGTGGAACACGTCCACGAGCCGGCCAACACGCGCTCCGCACAGTTCCCCCGGGGCCCCTGAGTCTGCTGGGGCCTCACCAGGCACTGGCTGCTGACCACACGGGGCTGGTCCGTTTAAATCAAGATGGAATAAAGCTACAAACCCAGACCCCCCACCACCTGTGAGCGGTGGCTTCTAGGCCGCATGATACGCGACCGCCCTCTCCAGAGTTCTAAAGGACTGAGCTGATCTCAGTGGTCAGCAGGAGGACAGGGTCTTGTCCTAGAGCTGCCCGGTATGCATCAAACGCTCCATCGATGCTTGTGCCCTGCGTAGCCCACGGACCCCCAACTCACAGGTCACCGTCGGAGCCCACGTCCTCGAAGTGCCCGTCGCCTTCCGCGTGTCCCAGTGCCTCCCTGCCTCGGCCAGGTGGGGCAGGCGAGCCTGGTGCCCCTTCCTGGGCCGTGTCCTCCTCCTCCAAGCTGGGGGGCCCATCCTCAGAGCCGCTGGGGCTGGCCGCGTGTCCGAGGCCCGCAGCCGCAGCCCGCATGGCGGCCAGCGCGGCCATCTGGGCCCGCTGCATCCGGGCCTTCTCCGGCTCTCTGTCCTCATCCGGGACGGCCCTGGCACGGGCAGGGGGGCCCGCAGGGAGTTCAGACGGCGGGGGCGGCGGGGGCGGCGGGGGCTGCCGGGCCTCCAGCTCCTGGCGTGCCCGCTGCTGCCGCTGCAGAAGGGTCTCCATCACAGCCTGCAGCTTCATGGCCCTGCGGGCCGGGCCGCCCCGGGCACCAGAGGTGGGCGGCAGGGGCGGCCCCTGCGGGGAGGGGGCCTGGCCGCACTGCAGTGTGGGGGCCTCAGGGGAGCCGGGACAGTGCAGGGTGGTGGGGCGTGGGGGCGGGGGCCGCCGCGTTCAGGCTGAGGGCATGCCAGCGCTGCCTCCTTCTCAGGCCAGGCACCGGGTAGCCACGGCTGGTGTGCGGCTCATTCACGGGTTTGCACAAACCTGGGGACAGCGAGAGAGACCATCAGACCACTCCTGGGCTCCTCGGCCCCATCCTCCCCACTGAGGTCAGAACACAGAGGCCGCTGGGAAAATCCCTCCCATCCATTCCCATCGGGGTGCAAACCGGGAGGTCTCCCTGGAGGTGGGAGACGGTGCTCTCCCCATCCGCCCCCCTCTGTCTGCCCTCCAGCAGGCTGGGAAGCGGGGTCAGCCTGCACTGAACTCCCAGGGTCTCGAGGTGACCCCCACCCTCAGGGCCACAAAGAAACATGCAGTTACTGAGCACACCTCCTGGGGAAGACCTTGGATTATTGCTTCATAAACAGAGCAGGGGGACTGGGCATTCCTGACCTCTGATTGGCTATAGCCAGGTACCAGACACCAGAGTCCAGATGGGTTCTGGGTTCCGGTTCCGAGTTATAGGCGCTGCTCACACCCCTGCTGCAGATGGGTCCAGGCAACCCCCCCCCACACTAACCAAAACGATGGCTGACCCAGACTAAGCGCTTCTTGTATACAGGGTCTGAGCTAACCTTTCTCCCTCGTGCTCCCACCTCATCCCTAAGCCTTAACCTCTCTGGGCCTCAGTTTCCCCATCTGCAAGATGGTGTCCTGACAGCGCCTACCTTTCTAGGCTCAAGCAGGCACACAGCAGGCACCCAGTCCACATTGGGGAAGGAGGCACTGGGCGGTCCCCACATTAGGCATAAGAAAAACTGAGGCCCGCACATGCACTGCTGGAGGGGGACACACAGCAGGTTCCAGGCCAGGCTGGGATGGGAACCAGGGTCTAGGTGACATCACAGCCTCCCTCGCCACCCCACGTGATCTCTGGGGGGGACTTCTCCTGCCCCTTGGGACCCCAAGTGGGGCCAACATCCCACGATGCAAGGAGCTATGCCCCAGCCTGGGGTCTCCTCAGACCACCACCAACCCTCACTGCCAGCATCTCAGGGAGTGACATCTGGAACCTGGCGTTGCTCGGCCCCACCAGGACAGAAGGACGCTGGTCCCACCCCAGCCCCCCACCCCAGCACCAGCCACACCCCCACCCGCCCAGGCCGCCAGTAAAACCAACCAGGCAGAACCCAACAGGCCCAGTGGTGACACCCCAGATAGTACCTCATAGGGATGGGGGACGGGGGACTGGAGATTGGGGGGCAGGAGGCTCCCCCTAACACAGCAAATGGACCCCTAAGCCACTCCTGGGGCAGACAGGGACACGAGCGGCCAGAGGGCAGAGGCTCCAGGCAGCTAGCTAGCTGATGCTCACTCACCGGGCTGGCCACCCTCCCAACTCCTCTGGTGACCCCCTCAGTGGAAACTGACCCCACTCAGGGGAATCTTGCAGTATGGACCCCCCACACCTCCCCAGTCAGGGGAGGGGCCCTGCAGAGCTACAAGGAGCTCAGTGGCCCTCTGCCTTCTCCCCAGACCCCCTAGAGCTTTCATCTGGACTGGTGAAAGGCACTGGGGGGGGGCGGATGGGTGGTCCCTGTGGGAAATGGGTATCCAGCAGGGGCAGGGGTCTCAGGGCACAAAGACCCTCGCAGAGGCCACAGGGCTGGAGAGTGACCAAATCAGTCTGTCCTTAGAGGCGGCAAAGTAGCACCCAGCCCCCCACTCTCCATCCCCTCCCAGGACTGGTGGTCACCCCCCCAACAGCCCTGAGAAGTGCTGAGGGGACATTTCACGCCCAGTGTCTAGTCTGGTCCACTGCCCCTCCCCCACATTTGACAACTTCAAGACAAGCCCCCCCTCCCCACGGAAACGCTCCAGGCAACGCCCCCCCTCCTCTTTGGGGGGCAGAAGGAAGAGGCCAGAGGAAGCCACTCCCCCCCAGCCTCCCACCCCCAGGCCTGCTGGGTTTAATGACCCTTCCGGGTCGCCCAGTGGGGGAGGGGAGCAGGGCAGGCCTCCACGTTGGGGCTGGTGGAGGGGGCAGGTGGGAACCCCAGAGCTCCCCTGGGCCGTGCTGGGGCCCCCATGGCCGCCATTAACCCTAAGCTGGCTACGCCCACCCCCTCCAGACCCCTCCCCCAAGAGCCCTTTGTCCTCGGCCCCTACCCCCACTTTATGACAACCCCAAGGGAGAGGCATTCCCAGGCCGGGACCAGGCAGGGGTGGGGGGTGCTGGGTGGTCGTTGGGACCTGCCTAGGGGGCCAGAGGGATCCAGGGCCACACCCTCCCCCCAATGCCTCCCGGAGAGAGAGGTCACCCGCTCGGGCCGGGGCCTTGCAAAACACGGTTATTTAAAGAGTTGTGCAAGGCTGGGGCCCGCGGGTGGCGAAAGGGGCCCCTCACTCCACGAAGGGAAGAGGGGGTGGGGTGGGGCAGAAAGCTGGGGAGGGGGCTAGGAGAGTCGGGAGGGGGGCAGCCCGGAGGAAGTGAGAAAAGAAAAACCGAAGAAAGAGAAGAAATAAGACGACAAAAACCCCAGTCCGGATTTCAAAGGCTTCTTGGAAAGCGACCGATTTGCATGGGTTGGGGGGGGGGCAACCCCTCCGGCCCGGGCGACTAAAAACGGAAGATTATTGACAAATCCGCCGCCTGGGGTCGGACGCCGAACGTTGGAGTTGACAAACGCGCGCTCCCCGCGCTTCCTGCGTCCGCTTTTGTGTCTGGGGGGCACTGACCGGGGGAGGGGGGCTTTTCCCGGGGATCCCCGCCAGCGCACTGGCGGCCCCGCCGAACCCACGCCCGGGCGCGGGGACGGTGCGGTCCCCCTCCAGGGGCCCTTTTCGGCTCCGGAGCCGGCACTTTATAAGTAAGCAGTCGGAGCTGGAGAGGGTCGCCAGGGGACTGCGCTCCCCACCCGGCGCTCCCGCTCCCCTCGGGACTCCGGAATAAAGCACCCGATTCCGGGGAGAAAAAATGAGATAAGAACCCAGAGTGCAGCCCCCCGCGCGCGCATAGAGACCATTTCCTTCCGCTGGGGGGTGGGGGGCAGCCTCACTCGCGACCCCCGATCGCCGACGCGCAATGTGGTAGGGGGTGAGGTCTCCGAGGGGGGTCGCAGAGAAAACCACCCCGACTCCGACCTGCTGGAGTCGCCTTCTCGGTCCTGAACCCCCACCACGTCCCTGCCCAACTTTGGAGACCCCCTCGTTGGCTTCCCGGGCGCACTGCGCCCACCCGGGACCGGAACCCGCGACTTAAAAGGCCAGCCTCCCCCCCGCCTCACCGCGCAGGGCCCGCTCCGGGGGCGCATGCCCTGCGCCTGGCGTCCGGCCCTGCCCCGGCCGCGCCTGGCCTCCGGCCCGGGCCGCGAGCTGCGCGCTGCTGGCTCCCGGCCGCCGCCGGGTTTGTGCCGCGCGCCGACTCACCGAGCCGCCAGCCGAGTCCGCGTCTACACCCCCATCCGACCCGATTGGTAAGAGTCTCCCCGCGCGCGGCCTCCCCCGCCCCTCCCCTCCCCCCGCCGGCGCGCTCACCGCCCCGCAGACAAATCACCGGGTGACAAATCGCTCTCAGATGCAAATACCTCGCCGGTGATTCAGCGCTGCAGCCCGGGACGCGGGGAGGGGTCTCGTGAGGCCCCCTCCCCCTTCCCGGACGCCCCCTAGCCCCCCGCACTCGGTCCGAAGACTCACCACCAGCCCAGGGGTGTTGGGGAGGGGGAGAGAGTGGCCAGAAATTTTCAGGTCACGGCCCCTTTAAATGATAATAAATAATAAAAAGGGAAGGGGAACAGCGCCGCGGGAGGCCCCGCCCCGTGCCTAGGGACGGTGGGCAAAGTGCGCGCCGAGGCCCCGAGCGCACAGGGCGCGGAGGGCGCGGGCGGGACTGGAGTGTCGGAGGGGGAGGGGAGGGGGGTTGGACCTCAGCCTGGGAGTGCTGCAGGGACCCAAGCCGGGTTGGGGACCCCTTCACCATCTTACCCGGCACCTAGAATGGGCCTGCCCTACCGAGCTCGGAGTTTCACCCCTGTCCCATAGACTAGCGACCTGGCTGTAGTGACTTCGCCCCCCCCCCCAGCAGAGCCTCCGTGGCCACATCTGTAAAATGGGGATTAAATACCGGGTAATGATTTGAGCAAAAAAAACGAGAAATGAGAGCAGGCTGGGGTCTCAGGAAGGGGACCAGGGCCCTGGGAAGGGGGCGCTGCAGGGTGGGGAGGTGTCTTGGACAGGGAATGGCTGCGGGGGGGGGGGGGGGCACTGCTCCCGCCCAAGCGTGTGGTGGTGGCGGAGTGCGTGCTGGTCCTTTGGAAGACTCCCTAGTGAAATCGAGACGACCCCTACCCCCCCAGGACTGTCACCCTCTAGGAGGATAGACAAGATTATCTCCTTGGTAATAATAATAATTTTCATATTCTGAGCCTGCTGTTGCCGTGTGCCCTTGCATGGTGTTCATATCTTTCTGTCTTAACGCCCCCATTTCAAAGAGGGAAACTGAGGCACAGAGTAGGGTGACAGGAAAGTGGGTGTGGGGGTATGGGCTCTGCGGGTCTGAGGCTCAGAGGCAATCCTCAGGGGCTAATTGCAGGGGCCCAGGCTCCAGCCCAGATAAGAGCCAAATGGGAACATGGGGGGGGGGGGCAGTTGACATGGGGGGGACACTTCTCAAGGGTCCCACCAGGTGGAGCTTGGGTCCCTGGTCCTCAGTGTTGGTTTCCTGTGCAGCCCCCTCCCTGTGCCCTAAGGCACACATCACTGACACCTTTTCAGGACATCAAGCCTCCCCGCAAATTGCAGGTTTCCTGCTCTGGGGGTGGGGGGGGGAGGTTCCCAAGCCAAGGGGATGGGTGCGGGGAAGCTACCCCCACCCCAGGGCTGGAGTCCTGCCCGCCAGCCCCAGGGCCTCCTCTAGCCTAACGGTAGCAGGTGGCAGAGGCCTCCACCTTTAGGCTATTAAACACCCAGCCCCAGCTGCCTGCCTCCCCCCCCTCCAGTGGGAGGGGCAGAGACATCTGTCCAAGGAGGGAAAAGTTTGGAGAGACCCAGGTGAGTTGGGTCCCCCATAAGGATCCAGGCCCCAGGACCCACTTCTCCAAAGTGCAGGAAAGCCTCTTGCCCACCAAAGAGTCAAACAGATCTGAATGCGCCCCTGCCCCACCCCAGGTTAGATGCGTGGGAGGGCCTCTCTATGCCTCAGTTTCCCCCCCTGTAAAATGAGTCCATGTTAATTCATTCCTTGTAGAGTTGTTTTGAGGATTGTTTCCTTCTGTTTAAAAGAAGGGGGGCACAGCGGGGGTACTCCGAAGGGCAGGTGGGGTGCTGCCCCTTCCCCATTTCCCAGAGGAAAGCTGTTGTCCATACTCCCCCAGAGGTGCCCAGCCCCCCCGATGGTGAGGGGCTGCAGGATTCCCAGCTGCCTCCAGTGAGGGGGATCCTATTTTTAGCCCCAGGGAGGGAGCTGGGAATTGATACACAGACTTGCTGGCTCCACTGGGAGTGGGCAGTAGGCCCAGGTTCCAGCTCAGTCCTGGCTATGTGATTTCCAGTTTGCACAGACCCCTCTCTGGTCTCTGTTTCTCAAGCTGGGAAATGGGTACAGAGACACAGGTCCTATAACGTTTCTTGGCCAGACCATGTTGCAGGGCTCCTGTGGGTTTTGGACACCCCTCCAGAAAAAACAGCTTGCTCTCTACTCAGGGTGGGGGTGGGGGTGGGGGCACCCTCTGAAAAATTCCCCCAAATCCCATACAGTCCACCTTCCCATGTTACTCCTCCTCAAACACATTCCCACATTGGGGCCTTTGCACTGGTGGTCCCCCTGGCTGGAGTCCCCTTTCCTGGTCACCCGATGGCTTGTGCCTTTTCCTGATGTAAACCAGAGCCTCAGCTCCTCAGGGTGTCCCTCCCTGACCTGTCAGGGTCAGGTGTGCCCCCCCATCATGTCACCCAGTGTTATCTTCATCCAGGCGCTTCTGTTTTGAAACGTCTTTATCCATTTAATCTACTCGACCTTGCTTAGAGCCGGATCTCCAACCTGAGGCTGTGCGTGGCACATAGTAGGGGCTCAATAAATGTTGGTTGGTTGGTTTAATGGAAGAATTCATGTGCTCCCTCCCTCACCCCTCAGGATTTTTGGTGTTGTCTGCACAGAGGTGGAGAGCAGATGGACCAATTCACCATCGTGATTTCCAGAAACAAAGCAAAGCAAGCCTGGAAGGGGGTGCTGGGTCCTCTGTCACCTGTCCCCGACCCCTCGCCTCCAGCTTGACTTGTCCCTGTGAGCCCTGGTCCACGAAAATGCAATTTTAGCAACTTTCAAAATAAGAAGAAAGAAGCAAATATACTAGTAAGGGATATGTCATAATACATTCAGCCTAAGTTACATTAGGTTTAAAAAAATTTTTTTTTAAGATTTGTATTTATTTGAGAGAGTGAGAGAGAGCATGGGGGGGAGGGGCAGAGGGAGCAACTCCCCTCTGAGCAGGGAGCCCGATGCGGGACTAGATCCCAGGATCCTGAGATCATGACCTGAGCCGAAGGCAGACGCGTGACCGACGGAGCCACCCAGACGTCCCTATACTAGTTTTTTAATCAACATACTTGTAAAATATCACATTTAGTACTTTTTTACGGACAAGATCCACGAGACAAAAGTGCCTAGGACCCGGGAAATTCATAATGCGGCTCTGCTTGACCCATTTTGCAGCGGGAAAACGTTTGGCCAGGGGCCCGGGTTGGGGTACACCTGAGCGACCCTCCCCCCAGGCGCCGGGGACTCCTTGGTGGGGTAGAGCCAGGAACCTCCATGGGGTGCGCGCACCGCCTGCCGGGCACCTGCGGGACTGCAATTGGGGGCGGGGCGGGGCCGGCACCGGTGCGCCTGGGCTCCCACAGGAGGTCGCCAGGTGGCGCCGTATCACCTGAAAACAAGATTCCTGGGTCAGACGGGGAAACTGAGGCCCGCAGAGTTCATTTTCTCTTCTGAGGCTCCTTTTGAATGCTCTACGGTAGAATTGCTAGATAAATACGGGATTCTCACTTAAATTTTAAGTGTGTCCCAAATATTGCACAGGACCTCCTTATATTAAAAAGGTTTTCAGGGGCTCTTGGGTGGCTCCGTGGGTGAAGTGTCTGCCTTTGGCGCAGGTCATGATCCCCGCGTCCTGGGATCAGTCCCGCATGGGGCTCCTTGCTCAGTGGGGAGTCTGCTTCTCCCGCTGCCTCAGCCTCTCCCCCTGCTTGTGCTCTCTCTCTCTCTCTCAAATAAGTAAATAAAATCTTTAAAAGTTTTTCATTGCTTATCTGAAATTTAAATTAGCCCCTTCCCCTATCCACCCAGACCTCCCCAGGGTGTATCCCTATCTAGTGGCCCTGGGGCGCATCCCACTCCCTCTCAGATTGTGCTGACATATGCCTGGTCCTGGCAGCCCCAAAAATAAGAACAGTCATAGTAATGAAATAATATACTGGAAAAATCTCCACCTACATTGGACCATGTCCCTCCTTGCTTAGAAGCCCCCATGGCTCCCATCACCATCAGGAAAGACCCAACTCATCCCTGCACCTGGCAATCTTCCCATTTCACCCTCCTCTGGCCCCACAGGCCTTCTGGCTGTTCCGTAAACCCACTAGACATTTCCTGCCTCGGGGCCTTTGCACTGCCCATGCTCTCCATCCCTTTTGCTCTTCCGCTATCTCCAAGCTGCATTCACATTTCAGAGACTCCCCTGCTCCAGGAAGCCTTCCTGGACTCACCCCCACCAAGGTCAGTCTCCCAGTGACTCACGTAGGGCACACAGGTCTCTTTCCTAACCCTCTTCACTGCGGTCACTTTGCATCTCTCCATGTAGTTTGCCCCTTCTGTCCACGACCAGACAGGGACTCTAGCAGTTGCTCCTTGTCCCTGCTGTAGCCCAGCCCCCAGTGCAGAGCTTGGCACACGGGAGGGGCTCTGAAAACAAGGTCCAGCTGAATGGGACACAACTCCTCTTCCTGGACCTCCCTTTCAACTCTTACTGTGTGTGTTTTTCTGAGCCGTGTAAATCCTGATACGAACTTCACCAGGTTTCCTCCAACAGCGACATTTTGCAAAATTATACTACGACATCACAACCAGAATATCGACATTGATGCAATCCACCCACCTTATTTGGATTTCCCCATTTTATGGGCCAGAGGGTTCCGTCATGAGAGTCTCTCATGTGTGCCCACCCTCCTGCCTCACCACCCCTACACCTTTACCCTGGCAGCCACTCCTCTCTTCTCTGTTCTCATAGTGTCCTCATCACAAGGGTGCTGTTAGATGGACTCACACATCACGTAACCTTTGGGGGGGGGGTTGCCTCTTTTTGTCCCACGTGATTCTGGGAGGTCCGTCACAGGGGCCATGTGTCTTCACAGGGTGTCCACGCCTGTTCACTGCTGAGTAGTGTCCGTGGTGCAGACGGATCCGTTTGCCCAACCGCTTACGAGCTGTAGGACACGAGAGCTGTTTCCAGCGTCGGCTGCCACGGGGAAAGCTGCTGGGAGCCTATGTGAACAGGTTTCGTGTAACAGGACTTTTCATTTCCCTGAGACAAAGACCTCAGGGCCCCCTCTTTACCTTCTTTTTTAAAAATTCATTTTCTGTAAAAATAAAATAAAATGAAATAAAGAAAAAAATTCATTTTTTTCCCCTGCAGAAATGGTGCCACTCCCTCTCCACACATCTTCTCTTTTAGCCCCCACAACACACTTGGTCATTTATCCCACCAATGTTTACTCAGCCCTACTGTGTGCGGGGCCCTGGGACACAGTGGGGACCGAGTGGGACAGGCATCCAGCAGGTACAACAGGAGGATGTCGGTGTTGTGATGGGGGCAGCAGGGGCCCCATGGATGAGAGGGTCCCAGGAGTGCTTCCCAGAGGAGTGAGCTCAGCTGGGACCTGATGGGCGAGTGAGGACAGCTGGCGCAACAGAGGGACCTGCGTGTGCAAAGGCCTGGGGGGCAAACGGATGCAGCGGCTCAAGCAGCTGCAGAGAGCCCAGAAGTGGGGCGGGGGCAGGGCTTGCGGGCAAAGGGGGAGAATTTCAGCCTCTTGTCCTGCCCAGTCTGGAGGCCAGTGTGGGAAGCAAGAACAAGCAAGATTCAGGGGCCCCCGGCTGGCTCAGTCAGCAGACTGCGTGATCCTTGATCTCAGGGTCATGAGTTTGAGCCCCACGTTGGCCATGGAGCCTACCTAAAAAAAAAAAAAAAAAAAAGGAACCAGTAAGCTTCAGGCTGATGTCAAAATGGCCCTATGTGTTGGCTTCTTGGTCTCACAGTAACGTCTCTGCCAAGGTGGATTGTGTGGAAGCCTGTGATGTCCCCAGATAATCTGGGAGGACCGGGCCCTCCCAGAGACGGGCGGTTGCCCTGCGGGGAGAGTAAGCCTCGGCCTGCAGGGCTATTGGAGGAAGGCTGAGCTAATTCCCCCGCACACAGCCACACCCAAGCGGCCTCTGGGTGGGACTCTGACAGCTCCCAGGATTCCGTGTGGAAAAGGCGATGTGGTGGGACTTCTGAGCCCAGGCCTCCAAGTCCTTGAAGTGTGGCCTCTAGAAGCTCTGCCAAGGGATGATCCGACTGCCCCAGACCGCCACGCTGGAAGAAGCCCAGGCCGCCACATGGAGGGTGCTCAGCCACCGGGCTCGAGAGCAGAGCCGGCTTGGGCCTCCCTGGTCCGGCTGAGCCCCGTCGCCCCCCAGAATCGTGAGTGCTCATCTGCCGCCGCTCTGCCACCGTCCGCTCGTGGGGGGGGGGGGGCGGTTGTGGAGATGTCAGTCCTGCTCTTCTCACGGCTGCTGTGTGCACTCTCCTCCGGGGAGGGCCTGTTTACTAGATGACACCCACCACTCCGCCAGCCAGGACTCTGGGCTCTCCCCAAGTGGCAGCACTAAGACCTCACTTCTGCCACTTAAAAATGCATACAGTGTTCACATTTTAATATTTCTGAAAAATGGGATGAAGCGTACGATGTTACAGTTGCAAGGCGGTGTGTGAAAAATGTCTGTTGATGTCTGGGGGAAAGTTCCAGAGAGTGCCAGTATCCAAGTGTCTTCAATTTCAGGAAATACAGAAATAACTCATTACAGTATCAATAGCACACATCACAGCAAATTTGCACGGAACCATCAGGAGTACAAGACGTTTTCACTATGATTTTTTTTAAAGATTTTATTTATTTATTTATTTGACAAAGAGAGAGACAGCCAGTGAGAGGGGGAACACAAGCAGGGGGGTGGGAGGGGATTCACTATGATTATGTTGCACAGAAGTAAAGACATTTATTTTTTTATTTTTTTTTAAGATTTTATTTATTTATTTAACAGAGATAGAGACAGCCAGCGAGAGAGGGAACACAAGCAGGGGGAGTGGGAGAGGAAGAAGCAGGCTCACAGCAGAGGAGCCCGATGTGGGGCTCGAACCCAGAACGCTGGGATCACGCACTGAGCCGAAGGCAGATGCTTAACCGCTGTGCCACCCAGGCGCCCCAGAAGTAAAGACATTTATTATAACCATGTAGTAGCAGCTGCTGTTCAAGCACCTGTCCCAGAGGGGCCCAGCTCTATCCTCCCAGAGCCGGCCCAGAGAGGGGCAGCGTATTCCCTCAGGACGCACAGCCTGCGTGCTCCCTCGGGACACACGCACCGCTGCCTGACGTTTGGGTCTTGGCGGTGGCCGGGTGGGCGGCCAGGCGGTGCAACTCCGTGTGGGGGGCGGTGCGGTAAGAGGGACCAGACCCCCGGTGCCGCGGGGGCCGCGGGGGAGCGCAGGGGCAGACGGCGCGGAAGGCCTGACGGAAGTGGGAACCCAGGAATGCGTAGAGCAGCGGATTCAGCGCGGAGTTGCTGTAGGACATGCAGTGTGCCCAGATCTTGAGCGCGTAAGCCGCGTAGCTGCGCGGGTGCCAGGCGCCCGCCGGGCCCACCGCCTGCAGCACCAGGAACAGCTGGATGGGCCCCCAGCAGGCCGCGAAGAGCAGCACCACAGCGGCCACCAGCCGCGAGACCTTGGCCCGCACAGCGCCCGCTCGCTCTGCCAGCAGCTGCCCCTGGGGGGGGGGGAGCGGGGGTGGGGAGGTGGTAGGAGGAAAGGCTATAGGCTGGCTGGGGCAACCCGTCAGAGATCCCCTCTATTTTATTTATTTATTTAGTTTTGTTTTATTTTATCTTTGAGCTCTACACCCAACGCGGGGGCTTGAACGCAGGACCCCGAGATCAAGAGCTAGCCAGGCACCCCCAGAGCTCCCCTTCTTGACCCCTGCACCTTCTCCCACTTTGCCACCCTCTCAGAGTTCTCTAGATGTGCCCCCCACACACAGTGTGCGTGCACCTACCCACCCAGCCGCACACCTGCAGGGAGCTGTCGGTGGCCGCGGGGCGCACGGCCGTGCGGCCCAGGTGGCGCAGCATGGCCCCGTAGCAGGCACAGGTGGCGGCCAGAGGCAGCAGGTAGAGCGCCAGCAGGTTGTAGAGCGCGAAGGCGCGCTCGAGGGCGCGGCTAGGGAAGACCTCACTGCAGTAGGTGCGGGGCCCCGGCGAGAGGCGGTGCAGAGCGAGCACCGGCGCCGACACCGCCGCGGAGCCTGGACCGAGCACAGGGCAGCTTGAAGACCTTGCCCGAGGGAAGAGTTACGCCAGGAGGCCAGGACCCTGGGTCCCTCCAGGTGCCTCCTCGGGCAGCGTCACCCAGCGCCTCCCAGGAGTGGGGCCCTCAGGGTGCGCGCCTTCGGTGGCTCTTCTCAGGGAGAGCTTTGAGCCCACTTCCCAGATGCACGCACGACCGAGGCCTGGGCAGGGGCAGTTGGGGGTGGGGTGGGGGCGCCCAGAGCACAAAGACTTGTCCTCCCATCCCGTGAGGCCCTCACGCTGCACTCACCCACCCAGATGCCCAGGCTGACCGCCAGAGCCAGGCGGGGCGTGCGGCGGTGCAGGGCGCGCAGTGGGAACACGGTCACGTACCAGCGGTCCACGCTCATGGCGGTCAGGGTGGCGCACGTGGCCTGAACCGAGACCTGCGAGGGCCGAGAGCTGGGCGTTTCGCCCCGTGTCCGGTCTGGGGCCTGTCTGCCTGCGCCCACACTACGGCTCCCCCCAGATGTCCAAACACTCAGGCACAAACGGGACGTGTCCTGGGAAGGTCTCCAGGGGCCATGGGTTGAAGGGGCAGGAGAGAGCGACACCAGAGAGGACACCAGACAGGATAGTGGAGGTTTGAGGGGGCCATTTGGGGTCCTCTGAGACCCGAGACTGAGAGGGAGAGGCAGAACCATCCTAGGATCGCGGGACCGGCTGGGCAAGAAAACCCAGGTCCCGGATCACCCTCCCTATGCCCACCTCCATAACCCGCATCCCTATCTGTAACTCTCCAACTGCGGGGGCCCTCCCCGCCCCCACCCGCACCCTTCCAGGCTCCGCCTCTTCCTCGGCCCCGCCCCACCTGGGGTCCAGCCCGCCCACACCCAGACTCCGCCCCTTGGCCCCCCAGTTCCTCCCCCCCGCCCGCTCACCTGCTGCATATAGTTGACGAACTTGCACATGAAGTCGCCCAGCACCCAGGCGGGCAGCGGGTACAGCAAGGCCGTGAAGGGCACGCAGCACAACAGGAAGGTCACGTCGGTGGCCGCCAAGTTGGCTGCAAGTGGGGAACGCGCGCGGGGGGGGGGTGCCTCAACCACCCAATGCCCCTGGCTCAGCCCCCTGGTCTTTTCCTTTCTCCGAGTGACCAGCAGGACCGCTCATGGGAAGCCGCCTCCCCCCACGTCCTTGGGCAGAGAATTTGGGGCACCTCGCAGTCTCCCACTTTTACACCTCAAACATCCCCTCAGCGGGGGCTCCATTAGCCATTCAAGCGTCAGTCCGCGCTGCTCAACCCCTGTCCGGGCTGGAAGAGAGAGAGCAGCCCCGTGCCCCACCGAGCTCAGTCTCCCCGACTGCAAACTGGAGACAGTGGTGCTCGCCCACCTGTCACCGTCGGATAAGGAAAACTGAGCGCTCACCTGTGCCAGGCAGGCCAGCCCATCACCCAAATGTGTGCACCGAGCCATGGTGGCAAAGGTCGCACACCGGGGTCCCGCAGCCCCTCCCCGTATTTTTGTTCATGGGACACGGTGTTGTAAGAACCGCGCTTTAATCAGACGCCTTCCTCAAGCGGCAGGGCCGAGCTCCCTGTGGGCCATTTTCCAACCTCCCTTTGAACTACCCCGCATGGAACCCTCTCGCACTCAGGGCTC
Source organism: Ursus americanus (assembly GCF_024610735.1). Classification (NCBI taxonomy): domain Eukaryota; kingdom Metazoa; phylum Chordata; class Mammalia; order Carnivora; family Ursidae; genus Ursus; species Ursus americanus. The sequence goes on from NC_142140.1 coordinate 59,823,928, forward strand.
TGGAGCTCTAGCCCAAGGTCCCAGGGAAAGGAGGGAAAGGACCTGCATGGGGGCGCCGCGCCGCCAGGGGGCGCCCCGGCCCTGGCCCGTCCCGGGGGGCCCCCGGAGTGGCAGGCAGGCACCGTGCAGCGCCCCGGCGCTCACCTATGTAAAAGTTGGTCACCGTCCGCATCTGCTTGTGGCGGCAGATGACGAAGATGACAAGAGAGTTCCCTGCCAGGCCGAGCAGCATCAACGCGGCGAAGAACAGCGGCACGAGCCAGGCGTCCACAGGCCGCCGCTCGGGGGCCTGGCCGGCCGAGGCGTTGGCCAGCGACCCCCAGGACGCGTTGGGCGCCGACGTGGCCACGGCGCTCATGGCTTCGCCGCCCTCTTCCTCCTGGCCGCCCGCGGGACTGCGCCCCCTGATCGCCGCGGGGACCCTCCTCCTGGCCGCCCGCTGGGGACAGGCCCGCGGAGCCCGGGAAGGGTCTTGGCTGGAGGCCACCGGCTCTGGAGGGCGACTCCGCCGGGCTGGGCAGTTTCTCTGCGCCCGACGCAGCCCCTGCGAGTTTATACCCTGCTGCCCGCCTTGTCCCCGCCTTCCCACCTCCCCTGCAGCGGCTCGTCACTCCCTCTCCTTCCTGCGCGCCCCCACCCACGTGCATAGCAAACATCTCCCCCTTTCCTTCCTCTCCTCGCACCGTCCGGCTAGCGCACAGGAGGGGACAGGCTGGAGGAGGGGTTTGGGGGGCCAGGGGAGAGGGGTAAGCTTCGTGGAGGCGTGGGTCCTGGAAGGACGATCCTAACCGGATCAGAGGTTAGAGACTCAGAGGACCGGCAAGCAGCCCGGACCAAAACACAGACGCAAGAGTAGGCACCTTGTTAGTGGAGATGACTTTGACCTTCCAAGGGGCTGGGGCACCAGATGGGTGGGCTCTGGCTGGTGGCTGCAAGGAGGGGCACTGGAGAGCCATGGACGGCTCAGAGCGGGGGCAGGGCTGCCCAGGAGCTAGGGGTTAGAAGACGCCTGCTCTTAAAGAACTCGACCTCGCTAGGACTCCATTGCTGTAAATGGGAGCGTCTGCCCCCCACCTAACAGCAGCCGTTAGCAGATACACACAGTGGAGACATGGGCACCTGTGCCCCTGATGGTAGGGACCAGGTGGAGGGCAGTCTGCAAGGACACTGTTGACCCCCAAAACTCACACCAGAGATGTACCCCAGATACTACGCACGCGGCATGCTGCAGGGTGCCAGGATGTTCCGGCCATCACGGAGTACCACGCAGAGAGGAGAAGATGCCACTGTTCAGGAAAACGCGACTGAGAGGTGGGGGAGGGGAGAAACGCGGAAACATGGGCTCCAGACAGAGTGCAAAGACCCTGGGAGAGGGGGCATTCCCCGTTCACCCTCTTTCCACCTTCAAAATTATTGACGATGGCCTAAAAAATCAGAAGGGGGAATGAGGAACAGGTTAGGATGAGGAGACCCAAGGCTGCTAGGATGGAGGAACTCTTTGGCGGGGGAGTTGTTCAATCTAAGGGCCCGGAGAGCCCTCAGCAGGCGGCTGGACCTTGGAGGTGGGGGCTGCAGGCAGCAGGGGCAGCGGCAGCTCCTGGGCAGGCAGAGGGTCCAGGAGGGCGTCAGAAGGCACCGCACAGGCTTCCTGGGAAGGAGAGTCCAGAATCAGGGTGAGGTGCACACTGCATCCTCCAGTTAGTCATCACGGGCAAGACCAGGGAACCAACACTCCCTGCCCCCAGGACCTCCTGCCCGTCACTCTCCCCAGAGGAGCCTTCTCCCTGGTTCATACCACCATCGATTGCTGTTGCCTCTTTCCACGTTTATCTATGTGATGTCACACAGCACATGCTTTTTGGGGTCTTTTAGCGGTTCCTCCTCCTTATCACAAACCCCTTTCTAACCTGTTGCTCTTTATTTGTTAAAGCAATCGGGTCGTTCGTCCTGCACAATTTCCAACAGGCTGCGTGTGGTGGGTTGTATCCCTGTGGTGTCACTTGACATGGTCCTGGATCCCCACTCTTCTTGTAGACGGAAGGGTGGATTCTAGATTCCACAGTAGATTTAATTCTCTTCTCTAAACCTTCCCATAGCTTCCCATTGCCTCTGAACAAAAACCAGACCTCGCATCACAGGACTGCCAGGCTTGCAGATCCACCCTCTGCCGTCCACCTCCATCCCCCTCATGCTCACTCATCACCCTGCTCTGGTCACTGTGGATGCCCCAGGGCCTTTGCACTGGCTGTCCTCGCTCCCTGACATGCCCTTCACACTTTGCAGCTTGCTAGTCCGTCTCTCAGAGAACTCCTCTTCCTTGCCCCACTCAGTGGGGAAGGGGTCTGTCTTCGTCCCTGTTGCATCCCCAGAGCTCATCACTGGGCCCTGCCCACAGGGGGCATTGTGAAATGAACAAATCCTTAATGGTGAAAGTGGGTGGAAGCTGATGTTGTCCTCTTTTTAGAGATGAGTAAACTGAGGCACCCAGTCCATGCTCCGGGGGCTGCACTGGAACAGAGGGCTGGGAAGGGCTGGTGGAAGGAAAAGCCAACTTGGTGCGGGGGGGGGGGGCGCTGGGGCTTGGGTCATTTCATCTGTCCCCTGCCTCTGAAACGGATGTCCCCCTCTTTCCTGGCTACCCAGGCCTCAGTTTCCCCGGCCATCCACTGGAGGCTGGGTGTCCTGTCCACCCGCAGCACTGCTTCAGGGGCAGGGATCACGCTACCCACCCCCCACGCGTCAGTTTCCCCGTCTGTTCCTCGAGGCTGGGTGTCCCCCCCCCCCATCCCACACCCACAGCCTGGGGTCTTGGCCGCGGCCCCCGTCCTCCGCCTCGGTTGTCCCGTTTGTCCCCCGGGGCTGGGTGCCCGCCGCCCGCAGCCCGGGATCTGGCCGGCTTCGTGGCCTCGGCCCCCGCCCGGCGCGTCCAGCCTCCAGGCTCCGCCCCGGCCCGCCTCTGGGCGCCCGTCACTTCCTGCTCGGTCGGGAGAAGGCCTTGCCAGGCGGCGGCGACAACAGCGGCCGAGGCATGGTCGCGCTGGAGAACCCGGAGGGCGGCTCGGAGGAGGCGGTGGCGGCGGTGGGAAGCGCCCCGGGCGGGCGGCGGACGCTGTGAGCGCGGCGGGGCGGGCGGGCCAAGCCTCCTGGGACTCCAGCACCCCCTCCCCTCCTCTGTCCCCTCCTGTTGGGCTGCAGCCCCAGGCCGCCCCGCCCCTTTTCCTTGAGGATACCCCGGACCGCGGTGGGGGTGGGGGTGGGGGTCTTTGTAGTCACCCGGGGAAACCCCATCCCCGACACGCCCGAGTATTTGGACAGAGGCGGCACACCTTTGCATGCCTCTGGGGCCCAGAGTGCCCCTCCACCTGGTGCCCGGGTATTGACTAGCTCTAGGGGTCTCATGGCCTTGTCACCGGCTCAGGTGCGGTGGTGCCGCTGCGCGCCGTGTCCCCGGAAAAGGCTTTGGTGTTGTTCTGGCTATTTACCCACAAGCCGCTCTTCTTGTCCCCAAGCTGGGTAGGCACCCCACTGCCAGTCCTGCGCTTACCTGTGAGATTGTCAGCCCCCCATCTCCTGAGTAGACGGGGCTCTTTGTTCATATCTGAGCACCTGACAGGTTAACGTGTGGGGTGCTTAAAAACCCCGGTCAGCAGGAGCGGAAGACCCCGGCGGTCTGGGGCAGACTCCTGTTTCATCAGGGTGCTCCCGTAGAAACCTGAGCCATCCACCCTGTGGGCCTGGTTTGTGGGGGGCAAAGAGATCGCCGCCCCCTCCGTGTGCTGGCCCAGCCGCCTGGGCAGTTTATGCCACCTTCTGTGCCTCAGTTTCCCCATCTGTAAAATGAGATGTAATAGCGGCCTCTTCTCAGGATGGCGGGGGGAAGTCAACAACCCTGTGCAGGCAGAAGGGAGCATCCGTTTCTTTGTTTTTGTTTTAAGATTTTCTTTATTTGACAGAGAATGAGCAGGGGGAGGGGCCGAGGGAGAGGGAGAAGCAGTCTCCCCTGCTCCCCTGAGCAAGGAGCCCGATGCGGGACTCGATCCCAGGACCCCGAGGTCATGACCCAAGCCAAAGTCAAAAGTTTAACCAACGGAGCCACCCAGAAGCCCCCGGAGCACCCATTCTTTAATTATTATCTGACACATCTTATTATTTAATTTGTTTCATTATTACTTTTATTATTATCTGGTTGTTATTTCCCCCGGGCCTTTACCCAGAAGCCGTGTGGATCTCTACAGATGTGGGTATTTACCTTCTCTTAAGGGGCCTTACCCATCCAAAGTGGGTATCAACCTGCCAGTGGGTCCCCACTGGTGCACCCCGGTGCTCCTTCACCCCTGTGTGTCCCCGGGGGTGGGGTGCGGTCACTGCTGGGGGCCCTGTCGGCCCCACCCCAGCCTGAGTCACCTCTCTGCTCTGAGCCCTCCCCCCTTGGTTTCCTGCTTCGGGAAATAGGTTCCTCTCTTGCCTGTTCCTGGGGGAGGGGGCTGGTGCCAGATAAAATATATTTTAGCCCAAGAGAGCTGGTGTCAAAAGGCCTCATTTCAAAATCTGCAGGGAACAGAATTGGGGGAGGCAAAGGGGACTTTTCTCCCCAAACTCAACCTGATTTAACAGCTGTTTCTACCTTGGGCCTGTCCCCCCTTCACTGGGCACAAGCAACTTTCATGATGCAGACATTTCCCGAGTCCTGTTGGGTCCAAGAAGCTGAAGGTGTCCCATCTGGGTCCCCAGATTCCCCATCTGTAAAGTGGTCTGTTTGGGTGGCCTGGGAAACAGCTGAGCTGGCCCTTGGGCAGGTTCTGGGGACACTCCTGTGTGTAAGTGTCTGGTGTGGGAGGGTGAGGGTTAAGCAGTAAACAGACACATGGACCAGCTGATCGGGCTGGTCAGGAGCCGGGTGGTTTCTCCCAGGAGGTGACATGTGAGCAGAGACCAGAATGTGCTGAGAAAGTATACTTGAGGCAGAAGGCTCAGCAGGTGCAAAGGCCCTGAAGTAGACTGTTCCTGGGGGGTTTGAGGCCCAGTGAAGGGGCCCCTGTGTCTGGAGCAGAGGACCCTCAACCTTCATTACACATCTGATTTGCTGGGTATTTGTAGGCTGCTGCTTCTCTCCTGCCTGCTTCTGCTGTCCTCTTCCTTGAGGGGGGGTCCAGCCCAGCAGTTGGCCCTGGAGGCCACATGTTTCTTGTCTTCTGCTGGAATTTGGTTGAAGTCAGCAAGCTTGAGTTAGTGGTGGGATTCGATTTCCAGTGCTCAGCTCAGTGCGTGAGGCCCATGAGAAGGTGGGGAGCCCTCCGAAAGCCTGTGGAGCGAGGCACAGACCCCTGTGTTCCCGGTGCAGGACAGGGCGGGGCTGGGCCTTGCGTGAGGGTTCTGGGGAGCCATGCATGGTGGTGGAGCAGGGGAGGGCCCAGTTGGGTTTTAACTAGCAGGTGGGTGGGCCCAGAGAAGCAGGAGGGCTGAATGGTTCAAGGAGAGTGTTCCCGTTCAGACCAGGTTCAAATCCTGGCTCTGTCACTCTCAGGAGGTGATGGGGAAGCCCCATTTGTCAGAGCCCCACGTCCCGAGGGCTCAGCCCCACTCTGACATCTCCTGATAAGTCCCCCCGGATGCAGACTCTGTTATCGGCCCCAGCAGGCTGCCGTTCTGGACTCTGTCCAGCTGCCAAGGTAGAGACACAAGCACTGGGGCACTGGGGAGGCCGTGGGTGAGCTGGGGCTCGCGGTGGGGGTGCTCAGGCCTCAGGGAGGCAGCCCTCAGGTTGGAGCCAGCCTCAGTCATCGGCTCTGTGCTGCCTTCTTTGCAACAGTGGGACCTCAGCTGAGGGCCTCTGTGCCTCAGTTGCAACTCCGTATAATGGGCATCAGCATAATATCACCAGCCTCCTGGCATGATAGTGATGGTGAAAATGAACATTCAGGCCAGGGACGGCGCTGTGATCAACAGCGTGATGCAGAGGGTGAGCTCCCCATAATGGGAAGAAACCAAGCAGGCTGTGCCTGAGTCAGTGGGGGAGGGTGCCTGTCCTGGCCCTCTTGGCTCTGAGTGTCCCCTTTCTAATCCACGGGCACCTGCAGAGGCCGTTTTTGTCTTCACTTTGAAGAGAGTGAGCTGAGGACCCAGGTTACACAGTGAAGCATCCTAGCTGGGCTTCGCACTCGGGCTGAAATTCCAGGGTGTGACCCTGCCTCTGCCTGTGGCTCCTGTTGATGGGACTTGTTCATGTGTGAGTTTATTCCTGAGGCAACAGCACGGGTTTTGGTGGGAACTGTTACCCTCTGAGCCTGGGGCCGCTCACCTGCTCCGCTGTGACGTCGTCAGGCAGTGCCGAGTCTCGTCAGCCTGTTCTCTTTCCCAGCTGGATGTCATGGCCCTTATACCTATAGATCCTTAATGCTGGGGGCGCTTTACATATGTATAGACCCTGAGGAGCCCTGGCTTCGTTCTTGGTCTCCACTGTCCTAGAGTTTCACGGTTTGGAGGGGCGAGGCCACGCTTCCGTTTTTAGTTTGTGTCCTGGGAACTTTGGGTACTAGGAAAGTTTGGGGGGTATTTTGAATTCTGGGCTCTACTCAGTCTTGGAATCGTGGGATTTTTTGAGAACTGATCCTGCGTACCCGGCATGGCTGTGAATGTCTGCGTGGGGATTACCGTGTCGTGGGCGAAACAGTGAAGTAAAACGTACGGCCATTCGGAGTCTGGGGGAGCGTGCACCGGGCAGGGGGCGCAGCCCATGCGGAGGTCTGCAGGGGGGACTGTGGCGGGCACACTGGAGGGGCGGCAAGGAGGCCACGTGCTCTCAGCCTGCGGTCTGGGGGTCGTCGGGGGGCTGGCCAGGACGGCCAGGAACTCCTTGCCAGGACATTTCCATCTAGCGCCCCCTCCTGCTTCCTGGGTCTGCAGGTGACGTCCCCAGTGGGAGTCCTGGCCAGGCTGCTAATCCATCTCCACCATTAATGCCATTTGCTCGGAGGAGGACAGATTAGTTCCGAGGGGGCCACTCCAGCCCCGCCTCTGGGCACATTTCAGGGGGCCTCCAGGGACTTGAGGCACATGGGCTCGGGCATCACCTCGAACCCCTGGAGGCTGTTGCTGGCTTTATCTGCTGCCGGCACGGGAGGTGCTCCGCTAAACCCAGTCTCTTGAGAAACTCCCAGAGGAGGGCGGTGGTCAAATCCTGGAGACTCTGGGTCCCACCAGCTTGCACTTAAGATCTGGAAGTCTGGGGGAGGGGGGAGGAACTTTTCTTGGCCACCCACCCACGATGTGAATTTGGGGAAGTGTCTTCTCTTCTCTGGGCCCCAGTTTACTAATCTGTCATCACAACTGTACGGACCTCCTGGGTGATGTGACCAGGAAACAAAATGAAATTTGAAGGGTCTAGGGTTCCACAGAGCTCCCCGTTGCTGAGGGAAACCAAGCAGGTGATGGCTATGGTACAGGGGCTGTAGTGGGGTTCTGCCTGGAGGTCCTGGCCTGTGTCGGCCCTGAGGCCTGCCTCCCCACCCCAACCCGGCCCACAGGCCCCTTCCGGGCTGCCTGCCCGCTCTAGCTGGCTCCCAGGTGAAGAGGCTGTCGGCCTCCAAGCGGAAACAGCACTTCATCCACCAGGCTGTGCGGAACTCAGACCTCGTGCCCAAGGCCAAGGGGCGGAAGAGCCTCCAGCGCCTAGAGAACAGTGAGCAGGGCTTGGGGGCACCTCCTGGGGATTCCTGGGGCTCACACGAGAATGGTGTGTATGTTGGTATTATCTGTTGCTTTTGCCATGAGTCTGGCCCTGAGCTGCACAATGCTGGGGCTGGGCTATGAGGAGCTCTGGGCAATGGGGCTTGGGTTTGCAAAGATGTCCAGGAGTTCAACAAGCCAGGGAGAAGTAGGTGTTCCGGAGGCGGGGGCTGGATGATTTCTGTGCCTTCTGGGAAAGACAGTTGGAGCGCGGGGTCAGGGAGACTGCTGTGAGCCAGAGGGTAAAGGCCCTAAATGCAAAGGCCAGGGGTTTCTATGGAGACTGGGGGGCCCCAAATGCCACCCCCCAGCCCAGAGACCATCTGTTTCCATCTAGCCCAGTACCTCCTAACCCTGCTGGAGACAGACGGGGGCACAGCTGGTCTGGACGATGGGGACCTGGCCCCCCCGGCAGCACCCGGGATCTTCGCAGAGGCCTGCAGCAATGAGACCTACATGGAGGTGGGGCTCCCGTGCCCTCCTCCTGCCTCCCTCTGCTCTGGCCACTCTGGCTCCTCTCTTGTTCTTGCTTCCACTGCCACACGTGGCCTGTGCTGGTCCCTCCCTCAGGAGCGCCCGTCTGCACCCATCCCCCTCCAGTCCCCTGATGAGCATCCTCTTTGTTTCCCTCGGGGTCCCCAGACCAAACCAGAACTCCCACCGCACTCCAGAACTTTCCCACACTCCTGATGCATCTGCCCGTGATTGGGAACAAATGAGCCCACTGGGGGCATATTTGGTCCGTGTTAATCCCCCGCCCGACAGCCGGGTCTGTGGGTACCCCATAAACTCTTGGCCAGCTCGGTGGGCAAGTGTGTGTACGAGGAGTGTGTCCATCCGCTTTGTGGCCCTCTGTGCCCATGGGCTAAATGGAGAACCTGGGGCTGGAGACCCGCAGTCATTAGCCTCGGTCCTGCCTGCCTCTCTTCTAGGTCTGGAATGACTTCATGAACCGCTCTGGGGAGGAGCAGGAAAGGGTTCTTCGCTACCTGGAGGATGAGGGCAAGAGCAAGACGCGGAGGAGGGGGCCTGGCCGCGGAGAGGACAGAAGGAGAGGTGTGAGCCTAGATGGGAGGTTGGAGGAACCAGAGGAATAGGGGGGTGTGCCCGGCTGATTATGTTGTGGGCGGGACAGGGATAGGTGGGGAGGAGCCTGGCATGTGGGCGGTGCCCTGGGGACGGGTGGGGAGGAGCCTGGCATGTGGGTGGTGCCAGGGGGACTGGGGGGAGGAGCCTGGTGTGGGGGCGGTGCCTGGCAGTGGGGAGGAGCCTGGTGCATGGGCGGTGCCCCAGGGGATGGGTGGGGAGGAGCCTAGCACGTGGGTGGTGCCGGGGGACTGGGGGAGGAGCTTGGTGTGGGGGCGGTGCCTGGGGTGGGTGGGGTGGGGCCTGGTGTGGGGGCGGTGCCTGGGGTGGGTGGGGAGGGGCCTGGTACGTGGGTGGTGCCAGGGGGACTGGTGGGGAGGAACCTGGTGTGGGGGCGGTGCCCGGGTTGGGTGGGGAGGGGCCTGGTGAGTGGGCGGCACCTGGGGGGACTGGCGGGGAGGAGCCTGGCTTGTGGGCAGGCCAGAGGCTTGCTCCGGCGACTGCCCCACGCAAGGAAATCTTGTAGAGGACCCGGCCTACACACCCCGCGACTGCTTCCAGCGCATCAGCCGGCGTCTGAGAGCCGTCCTCAAGCGGAGCCGCATCCCCATGGTGAATACCAGGCCAGGCCTCATCTTTCTCCACCTGCTTGGTCTTTTTTGATGACCTTTTTTTCTCGCCTTCCTAACTGGCGGTGGTATGATGGGAGAGCTGTTACCCAGCTCAGGTGGTGTTGGTGACCAGGCAGGATACAGACCGGACCGGTGTGATCAGAGTGCAGGACCAGGGCTGGGCAAGGGCTTTCCCTGAGGGTGGGAGGGGCAGGGATAGTGAGGGTCGGTGCTGCAGGGTGTGTAGGAGACCACCGGGCAGAAGGCATCGGAGTTCAACAGTACGGCGATAGCTCAGTCCTGCTGTCTTTCGAAAGCGTTACGTAGCCTCGTGTAGCAGGTCAAAGGCCACATTTGAACCTAGGCTTTGGACTCCAGAGGCTGCCCTGGGCGTGGGGCCTGGACAGCTTGTCCCCCGTCTCCCAGTTGGCCTCACCGCTGGACCCGTTTCTCCCGCAGGAAACGCTGGAGACCTGGGAGGAGAGGTTGCTGACGTTCTTCTCCGTGTCTCCCCAGGCCGTGTACACGGCCATGCTGGACAACAGGTGACTGGGTGGGGGTGAGCGCCGTGGGCTCCACCAGGGGCCTGGCTGTGGCCCATGGCCCCTGACCGTCCATCCCCCTCCAGTTTCGAGAGGCTCCTGCTTCATGCCATCTGCCAGTACATGGACCTCATCTCAGCCAGTAAGTGCTGCCGGCCCCCAGGACCCCACCTGGCTGATGCAGCCCAGGGAGACCAAGGCCACAGTCACACAGGGTCTGGTCACTCGGGGGAGGCTTCTCGGGGAGGAGGGGCGGCAGGACTGTGCACTCGTTCATCAGAGGCTCCTCGCATGCCTGGCGCCCTGCTGGGTGATGCCTTAGACGCTCCTCACTGTGGGTCCTCAGGGCCACAGGGAGAGCGGGGCCTGTGTGGGCATCCGGGGCCCCCAAGACGAGATGCAAAGTTCTGTTCAGCTGTAGCCCCCTCCACTGTGCCACACATGTGACATTGGCAAGCCCCCCTCCTGGGGCCTGTGTCCCCACTTTTATAATGGGGGTGTCCTCAGGACGCAGTCCCCTGGGGAGGGTCCTCACAGGCCCTTGCTGCCTCTGGGTGCCCCACTGGGTCCTTGCTCCTCATCGACACCTCCTGCCCAGAGTTGCTGAGGAGACAGTTTCCATGGCAACCCTAGGACGTTCCTCCTACGTGCTCCCTGGGTGCATTTGCAACCCCCATATTTCTCTTTGTTCCCACAGACTCAGGACAGAGGGGCTGGGCTGGGGGTTTGAGCTGTGGCCAGAACACAGAGGAGGAGGGGACCTGACCAGATGGGGAGCGGGGGGGCCAGAATGGCCCAGGCAAAGGCCCCAAAGTGGGACTGAGCTTAGGTGGCTCCCGGGCTAGCCCAGGTTTGGGAGTGAAGGGAGGTGAGGGAGGTTGGTGGGGGCCGGGCCACCCAGCGCCTGGATGCCGAAGCACGGGTCCCCCATGAGGGCAGGGATGGAGGTGGTGAGCTGGGGGCCCGTGACGCCCCCAGTCGGGTCACTGCTGCCCTCCTTGCCCCCTCACAGGTGCTGACCTGGAAGGCAAGAGGCAGATGAAGGTCAGCAATCGCCACCTGGACTTCCTGCCACCGGGGCTGCTCCTGTCTGCGTACCTGGAGCAGCGCAGCTGATGGCAGCCCCGCCCCGCCCCCCACCCACTGCCGCCCCGCCCCGCGCCAAGACCTCCAATACCATTTGGCACAGTATCTTTATTATTTGAGAATTTGTCCTTGTAGACACGCTCGTCCCCTTGGGTGGCTCTCTCTCACTCTGGCCCCTTCCCTGTCCACCTCTCCCAGAGAAACGCTGGGGGCTGGGGCCGCCCCAGACTGGCCTGGCCTTGCAGCTCCCCGCTCTGGGACTTGTATTCGAGCGAGGAGACCTGGCCTGGTCCCTTCCGCGTTCCTTCCTTCTGCTTTTCCAGCCCCTTTTGAAGCTTAAGGAGTGAGAGCCTGGGTTTTTATGACTTTTAAGAATTTGGCGTGATTTGCTGTAGATTTTTAAATTTCCTTTTTGGGAAGAAAAACCAAAAACTTGCCCCAACTGATAAATGGGGGACTTTGTTCTCATCCCTGCTTGACCCCCCCTCCCCAGTCTTTGGCTTGGGTGGGGGGGGATCTCTGGGGCTCTGCCCCTTTCTCCAGGAGTGTTCTGTCGTGTGTACGTGTGTGTGCGTGTGTGCGTGGGCCCTGCAACCTAGGACAGAAGCTATAACCTAAAGGCTGGTCTTACCATCTTTTGGAATATGTGTTCTCCCCTGGTGGCTTTGGTGGCTCTTGGGGCCCTGTCTGCTCTGCACACCTCCTCCCCTCATACTGGGGGATCGGGACTTCTAGCCAGAAGCCTCTGCCCTCGGATTGCCCCATTCCCCTCCCCATGTCCCCTCTCCCCTCCCCCTGCCCAGCTCTGGCCTGTTACCTTGGGGTGCCCTGGGACTGCTCACCCTGGTGTGTCCCACAAGAGCAGAGCTAGGGGACACCCCTCCTGTGTGTGTGGCTAGTTGTGCTTTGGGAAAAGTGGAGAGTTCAATAAATCTCTGGTGCTCTGGTCTCCAGCTGTGTGGTTTTCCTTTCCTTCAGCAGGTGCTCAGGTCGTGCTTAGGTCCTGGTCCTTAGGGGCTGCAGGCCTCAGGGCATGAGGCTCCACACTGAGCGACACCCCACCTGTGGCTTAAAACCACAGGAATTGATTGTCTCCCAGTCCTGGAAGCCAGAAGTCCAAACTCATCCTGTGGCAGGGCCCTGAAGCTCCAGGGGAGGGTCCTTCTTGCCTCTTCCAGCTTCGGGGGCTCCCTGACGTCCCTTGGCTTGTGGCCACATCATTGCAGCCCCTGCGTCTGTCTTCCCCTGGCCTCCCTGTGTTCCTTCCCATCGTCTTCCCTCTGTGTCTGTCTGGGATTGGCTGGGGGTCCCGCAGGACGTCCCCAGGCTGGGTTCATCCCATTGGGGGACCCTGCCGCCCATGTGGCTTCTCCCTGCAGATGGGGCCCGGGTCCCTTGGCCGGGTGTGCTCGTCGGGCTTCTCCCCTGGGAAGCTCCTTCCCCGCCACACTGTCCTCAGGGGAAGGCGTTGCCGGGTGCAGCGGACACACACAGGTAGTGGGAGCTGTGAGCCGCCTCCCTGGGGGCAGAAGGTCGTGTTCATTATTGAGAATTCTGCAGGGACTTTTGTCTCTTCTCCCTCAGGTATTCACTTATTCCTCCGTTGGTATTAGTTGGGACACGTGAGGATTTGCTTTCTAGTTTGGGATTTAACCCAGCACTGCTTTCCTCTGTCGTTCAGACTGCTCTGGGGTTGGCCTCGCTCTGTGAGCCCTGTCCTCTCCGGCACTCCAAGATGCTGCAGCACAGCCCCGTTCCTGTTGCGGTGGCATCTCACTACAAACCCAGATCTGGGCGCTCGGGTGTGCGACAGCCCGTGCTCGCACACATTTTAGACGTTTCAAAGACAGTCACTAAAGAACGCGCGTCCAGGTGGTGGCACAGAGGACAGGAGGCCCCTGAGTGGCCAGCGAGAATGGTATGGAATCCTGGGTCCCCAGAGGGCAAGGCCGGGAATGTGGGACGACCGGTGGAGGATCCCCGCCCCAAGCTACTGCCAGGACTGGGCGCGAAGTCATGCTCTTCCTCCCCGTCCCCCTTGAAGCCTCAGTTTCGCCAGGAGGGGTGTCAGAAAGGAGCAAAAATATGGAACGCTTCACGAATTTGCGTGTCATCCTTGCGCAGGGGCCATGCTAATCTTCTCTGTATCGTTCCAATTTTAGTATATGTGCTGCCGAAGCGAGCACAACACCAGGGTTGACCCAGGCACTATTTATAGTGCCTAGAATAAAATACTTTACACGAAGGGTGAATTCTTTTAAAAAGGTCAGCCATCCGTTTTCTTTTCTATATTCATAAAACATATAGAGTAATGAAATGGGATCATTCGCTGAAGTTGAGAAAGCGTTACTGTCTTGCCAAATATAACTCATGTGGCTGCTGGGACTCTGCTAAGAGTCATATGCAAATACCCCGGAAGCTGGGCCGAGTTGCCGCCTTCCCAGAAGTCCCTGGGAAGCGGCCGCGCTGCGCAGGCAACTCGTTGATCCTGGGGAAGATGGCGGCGCCGGAGCCGGGGAACTAAGCCGAGTGCGAGCAGCGGCTGCCTGCTCGACTTGGCGCCTGGGCCGGCCCGGTGAGCGTGGGGCTGCGGGAGCCGGAGGGGTCGGCCAGCCTCCGGTAGGCGGCCGAGGGGAACGCAGCCCGGAGAAGGCGGGACTAGTGGGGCCGGGGCGGGGCCTGCGATGTCAGAGGGCGGGCCTGGGAGGGGCAGAGGGTGCTGGGCACCAGGCCGGGGGGCGGGCGGGGTCTGGGGCTTGTGGCCGAAACTTGTGTGAGGCCGGGGGCGAGCTGGGGGTGGGACGTGGAGACTCGGGGGAGGCCGGGCGGGGCCTGGGGGGCCGGGGCTCGAGGGTACTGGGGGATTTGGAGGTGGGACAAGCGGGCCCCGTGTACGGCGGTAGAGCTGGCCAGCGAAGGGTTTGGGGTCTCTGGGATGGAGTCTGAGAGTTTAGGCCGGGCCGGGGGCTCAGGGGCCAATCTGCAAAGCAAAGATTGTAGGGGATGGGCTTGGGGATGGAGGCTTTAGGGGCGGGACTTAAGGACTTGCAGGGCATTGTGGGCGGGGCCTTGGAGTACCCGGGCAGGGCTTGAAGTAGGGGTATCCGGGGGTAGTGATTGAGAAAAATGGGGCAGATTGTACTTGTAATCTCAGTGGACTCCTGTGAAAGGAAGAGAAGTAACCTATAATCGATGCTGGCACGTAGAGAGCCATGAGGAAAGGTTCACCGTCATTCCTTTTGTTAGACTTCTGAAGTCCCACCTCTGCCTCCACTGGAGGCCGTGTCCTCGCTGCTCTTGCATATCTGTGGGCTCTTGCTCCAGGACAGACCCAGGGCCCGACCTCTACGCACACGTCCCACTGCCCTCATCACTGCTTACTTGGACCAGTGCAGTCACCTCCCCCCATCCCTGGCTGTGCCCTCCAGATAGCCAGAGGGGCCCTGTTCAAATGTAGATAGCTCACGGCCCTCTGGCGCCCCCCCCCCAGGGTGAAAGCCTCCAGGGCCCCTAGGACTCGCCCCATCACCTCCTGCCCCCACTTTGCCCCCTTTCCTTTCGCTCATCTGCTCCAGCCACATGGGCCGCTTGGCCGCTTCTCAAACACCAGAGGTGCCATCTGGCCTCTGGGTCTTTGCACAGGTGTTCCCTTTACCTGCAGTGACCTTCCTCCAGACATCTGCATGCCTTGCTGCCTCACAACTACACTCAGATGTTGTTTTTCTGATTAGGCTTCCCTGTCCCTCCATGTTTATTTATTTTATTTTTAAAAAGCTTTTATTTATTTGAAAGAGAGAGAGTGTGAGTCAGGGACATAGGCAGAGGGTGAGGGAGAAGCAGAGTCCCCATTGAGCAGGGAGCCCAATGTGGGGCTTGATCCCAGGACCCTGAGATCATGACCCCAGTCGAAGGCAGATGCTTAACTGACTGAGCCACCCAGGCACTCCTCCCTCCATGTTTAAAATGCAGCTTCTCTCACACAACACACAAGGGCAGGGCTTGGGTTCATTTCATTCCCTGAGGTAAGCCAGCGTCCAGCGTGGAACTTGGCATCCTGCAGGCACTCAGTGAATGTCAGTGTCAACGTCCTCCCTCAGGAGCTGCTGACTGTCCTGGGTGTGTGACCTGTGGCATGTGGGCACAATGGATCTGGCTTATGTCTGCGAGTGGGAAAGATGGCCCAAGAGTACCCACTGCCCATCAGTTCCCCTGGCCTGTGCCTGGTCCTGCCGCAACCTCATTGCCTTCACCACTGACCTTCGAAATGACGACCAAGGTGTGCTTCCTTGCCCCCCAGCCCAGCCCCCTTCCCCTGATGTCCCCACTGGGGACCTCTGGGTCTCCAGGTCTGCCTGGGAGCCGCCCCTCACCCACGTGGGCCCTTTCAGGGTTTTCTCATCCATAACTGGGGGAGGTGAGGACCCTAACCTCACAGGTGTGCAAAGGGCAGATGCTCTCCTATACCTAGTGCTGGGGTGGGGTAGGGGGGAAGACCCTGGAATCACTCCTTTGTGACGGGACAGGTCAAGGGATGTGTGGTCCCCTATGGCTTGGAGACTTGATTCCTAGTTTTCCAGACCGTGCATGTTACTGTCTTGCTTTTGGAAGCCTCGAAGTTACTTTGCTGGTACTTGTTTTCTGTCTGTTGTTTAAATAATGTGTGCTTATTAGAGAAAATTAGAAAAGGAAAAAGAACCATGGAGAGATGCCCACCGTTAGCATTTGGGGATCATTTTCTTCCAGTTCTGTTTTCTGTGTCTCTTTGAAAAACGTGATCACGCTTGTGGTGAGGTCACAAGCCTGCTTTGGTCTCCAGAGAGAACCCAGGAACACAAGAGTCTGCTCCTTGTTAAGCACCAGGGCTGCGACATGGTTGGCAGCAGAGCGGCTCCCTGCCGTCCCGTGGGTGGGCTGTCTGCTGGATTCCTCCCTGGGCCTCCTGGGGCCACCAGAAGTTTCAGGGTGGTTATGGTTGCTGTGCTGACCACGTGCTGTCTGCAGACCTCACCCGCATGATCCATATCCTGGATACGGAGCACCCCTGGGACGTGCACTCCGTCAACTCAGAGCACAGCGAGGCCATCACCTGCCTCGAGTGGGACCAGTCAGGTGAGGACAGGTCAGGGGCGGGTGGTCCTGCCTGGCTGAGGGGGACAGTGACACTCATCCTTGATCTGAATCTCAGGGCAACATGTTCTCTCTTCCTGGTCACGTCCCCGGAGTCCACAGCCGGGACGGGAGGCTCACCCTGTGGCTTTGTGGCCACCGCTCTTCACGTTCTCCACGTGCACACTCATTTCAGGAGCGCACCGGGTGCCACTCCCCCGCCCCACCAGGCCTGCGCCTCCCCGGCCCTAGACATACTGCCAGTAGCTGCGCCTGCCCACAGTGAGGGTTTGCAGTGCAGGTTTGCCCCCCACAGGCTCCCGGCTCCTGTCAGCTGATGCCGACGGGCAGATCAAGTGCTGGAGCATGGCGGACCACCTGGCCAACAGCTGGGAGAGCCACGTGGGCAGCCTGGTGGAGGGGGACCCCATCGTGGCCCTGTCCTGGCTGCACAATGGTGTGAAGCTGGCACTGCACGTGGAAAAGGTGGGTGTCCTGCCTGAGTGAGCACGTGCGATAGGTGAGATCAATCACCCTGCTTGTCCACCTGCTCCTCTTTATCTGGTTCCTCCTCTCCCACCACCAGTGTCCTTTGGTTTTTCTAGTCTTAGGCCCAACTCATGCTTGCAATTAAGCTGTCAACATCTGTGTCTTCAGTGAGCCACCCATTTAACTGATGGCGGCTGTCCTCAGTGAACCTCCCATTTAACTGGTGGCTGCTGTCCTGAGTGAGCTACCCGTTTAACTGATGGTTGTTTTCAGAATCTAACCCACTGTTTGATTCAGTAATATCCCAGACTTCCTCTTTTTGTGCCCCCAGAGGGGGGTTGTCAGGTCACAAAGGGCAGACCCTTAAAGGCCGGGCAGGGCATCTATTCTTCCTTCAGCTGGGGCTGGCATTGGCCGTAAATGGATCCCTTGCTCCCTTCTCCCCCCATAGTCAGGCGCCTCCAGCTTCGGTGAGAAGTTCTCCCGCGTCAAATTCTCACCGTCGCTGACACTGTTTGGCGGCAAGCCAATGGAGGGCTGGATCGCAGTGACGGTCAGTGGCCTGGTCACCGTGTCCCTGCTCAAGCCCAGCGGGCAGGTGCTGACATCAACAGAGAGTCTGTGCCGGCTGCGTGGCCGCGTGGCCCTGGCTGACATCGCCTTCACGGGCGGCGGCAACATCGTGGTGGCCACCGCGGATGGCAGCAGCGCCTCCCCCGTGCAGTTCTACAAGGTGTGTGTGAGTGTGGTCAGTGAGAAGTGCCGCATTGACACGGAGATCCTGCCCTCGCTCTTCATGCGCTGCACCGCTGACCTCAACCGCAAGGACAAGTTCCCTGCCATCACCCACCTCAAGTTCCTGGCCCGTGACATGTCGGAGCAGGTGAGCTCCCGCCCCAGGGGATATGTGGTCCACTAGCTGCAGCCGCAGAGGTCCACGCGCTTCTCGTCTCAAGTGCTAGGCTCAGGAGTCTGACGCAGGCCTCACCAGGCTAAAACCTAGCCGCGTGCGGGCAGGGCTGCCTCCTGGCTCCTGCTTCTTCCTGACCTGCGGCCCCCCCTCCATCCTCACTGCCAGCAGCGCGGGGTGGGCCTATTGCTGGGCCTCCCGCCCTCTGCCTCCCTCTCGTGAGGACCTCGTGAGGACACCGGGCCCGAAAGCCTCCAGGTCGTGGAACTCGGGATGGGGTCCTTTCTGGGGACTTTTTTGGGGATGGGGTATTGGGACATCTTTGTGGCCATTGGTCACTGGTCACCCAGGGCTCCAGTGTAAGCACACGTCAGGAGGGCCCCCAACTTCGTGAAGCCCTGATGGTTTCCCCAGCTGCCCCCCTGCTTTCCACCGGGGCGACACCTGCCGTTAGAGCTCCACCCTCCTGACGAGCTGCTGCCGTCCCCAGGTGCTGCTGTGCGCGTCCAGCCAGACGAGCAGCATCGTGGAGTGCTGGTCCCTGCGGAAGGAGGGCCTTCCTGTGAACAATGTTTTCCAGCAGATCTCGCCTGTGGGTGAGTCTCCCTGCTTCCGGGGGCACTGGGCTTCCAGCACAGCATGCGGGAGCTGCTCCAAACCGCTACGTGATGGCGGCCCGCTCCACCGTCTTTCTTACCGCTATGCAGCCGCTTCCTTGCAGTCCTGGAGAGCCTCCTGTCCTGAGGCTCAGAGACGCGAGGTCTACCAGTTACCCACTGCCTCACTCTCCTGCGCGGAGCATGTGCCTGCTTGAGGGAACAGCAGTGCAAAGGTCCTGGGGCAGAGGCCAGGAGCTAGAGCGGCTGAGCAAGGGGGGTACAGATAGGCATTGCAGCAGCACCGGAGGTACACACAGCCCCCTGGGCCACAGAGGGGGCTGAATCCTGAAAACCACAGAATCCTCCAAAAACTCTGGTCTATAGTGAGAAAAGCGAGGCCCAGAGGACTTGACTGAGTTTGCTCAGAATATACCCACTGGCTCACCTCCCCCTCCCCTGTCCCTGCACCCATGTGGAACCCCCAGTGGCTCCAGATGGCACTGACCTGCCCGCCCTCCCCCCAAGGCGCGCCCCCCCTCTCCCCTATGGACTCTGGGATGCGCTGGCCCAGCCTGAAGTGACGGAGAGGTCAGAAAAGCCCCTGGATTTTCACCCCCCGGGGCCCACACACAGAGATGCTTTCCAGTAGACGAGAGCCGGGCTCTCTGCTGACGAGCGCTAATGGAGCCTGGAGCGTTGGCTGTGCAGGAGGGCGCTAGGCGGGAGCTGCTAATGAAGGGTGTCAGGAGGCCCGCGCGGCGCCTGCCCCCACGGGGCTTTACATAAGCTGTGCACTGTGGGGGCGGAGCAATTAACGCGAAGAGGGTCACAGCTGCCCTCTTCCCCGACCGCGCGTCCTCAATGAGCTTGTCGGTGGCAGCCAGTGTGACCGCATGTGGTGGGCAGGGCCACAGGTGTGCGCGGCCGCCGTCCCGGCACAGAGGGTGACCAGCCCCAGGGTCAGCCTGGCCACAGACGTGACCTAGTGTTTATGCCCCATCCGGGTACAGGTGGCTCGGCGTGCAGCCTGGACGTCTGCCGTGGTTGCTGTTACAGCTCTGTTGTCCGTGTTGGGTACTGAATTACACTCTGTGGCCTTGGGCAGCCTCAGTGCTCTCTCGGCCTCAGTTTCCCCTGGGAGACCGCGCTTGCCAGGACTCCCTCCCTGGGTTCATGGCAGGTTTATAAGCTGTGACAAGCCATTCAGGGCAGGGCTCTCAAGGCGGAGGGTTGGCAGGGAGAGGCTCTGTGATAGTGACAAACCAGCCCCAAACTCAGTAGCTCAAAACTACAGCTCCACGCTGTGCTAGGAGGGGCCACCTCTGTGGCTCGGCCCGGTTTGCGTGTCTGCTGTCAGCTGCCAGGTGGCTCGGGCCCTGATTGTCGGCTGGGCCCCTCGTCCCCCCGTGGCATGCGTGTCCCTGCAGGCTCGCCTGGTCGTGTCCCAGCGCCTGAGCACCGTGAGTCTCTGCCCACATCACAATTGCGACACCCGCCGGCCGAGCCCGGATTCATGGAAACTGCTCCGCCAGTCGTTGGGGGGGTTTCATCACCAAGGGTGTGGGTGCAGGGGGGCCGATCTGTGGCGCCTTGACTGTCCAGCTCAAGCCTCAGCAGGCAAGCAGAGCTGGGGTCCCCCCGGGACCACTTACATCACAAGAAAACCCAACGCAGGCTGGCCGGGTCTCGAGGCTGTGTGTGGCGGCGGGGTCCGGGGCTCTATTTGTCAGCGTGTTGGCCCCCACCAGCCCCAGCCTTGTGGTCCTGTGAAGTCCCGGGGCAGGGTGGTGCTGGTCTGGCTTGTGTCCCTGGCCCGTCGTGAGCCGTGCGGGTGGCTGGGCCGTGGAGCGCTCTGAGTGGCCATGCTGGGGCAGGGCCCCCAGTGTGGGGCCAGAGGTGGGGTGCTGGGCCCCCGTGCTTGATGCCCCCCGCGGGGGGGGTGCCTGCTGCATGTCTCATCCTGTTCTGTTTTCCTGCCCACCCCCCCATCCCCGTTTTCAGTCGGCGACAAACAGCCCATGATTCTGAAATGGCGGATCCTGTCCGCCACCAACGACCTGGACCGTGTGTCTGCCGTGGCGCTGCCTAAGTTGCCCATCTCGCTCACCAACACTGACCTGAAGGTGGCCAGCGACACGCAGTTCTACCCTGGCCTCGGTACCGCCCTCCCCTAAGCAGCCCCTTCCCGCCCCAGCGGCCGGGGGGTGTCCGCGGCCCCCACGGCTCAGCTTGCCGCACTCCTGCCTGTAGGGCTGGCCCTGGCTTTTCACGATGGCAGCGTCCACATCGTGCACCGGCTGTCGCTGCAGAGCATGGCCGTCTTCTACAGCTCCGCGGCCCCGCGCTCCGCGGACGAGCCGGCCGTCAAGCGCTCACGGGCCACCGGCCCCGCCGTCCACTTCAAGGCCATGCAGCTGTCCTGGACCTCGCTGGCCCTGGTCGGCATCGACAACCATGGGAAGGTGAGCTTTGAAGCCGCCTGCGCAGCAGGGAAGAGAGGGAGGGGCGGGCCCCGGGACCCCCACTGCCGTCCCTGCTGCTCAACGGCCCGAGATCCCTCACCTGGGAGCTGGGGTTCCTCTGGCTCCCCGAGGTCACGGAGAAAAGCTCTGGTGTGGTCTGGGGCACGTAGTAGGTGCTCAGTGAACATCCTTGCTTCCGGGGGACCCCGGCCTGGCCGATGGGCACGCTGTGCACGCTCACCCTCAGCCCCGCCTCCCGTGCAGAACCCCGAATAAACCAGCTTCTGCGAGTCGCTTTTCTTCGTGACTCCGGCCTGAATCCGCTTCCCGTTGGCCACGTCCTCGGCCTGTCCATGCGGCAGGCTGGCCAGCAGGCCTCTCCTTGCGGGAGGGGTTCTGCTTCTGGAGAGCCGGGGCTGCGTCTTTGCAGAGACCCCACGGCCCGAGAGTGGATTTGCGAGGCCCAGGGAGGGACACTGGGCGCTGGGGTCACTAGGTGTGGGGCCGGACCCAGGTGCCCCTGGCACGCCCCTCCCTGTTTGAGGGCGCCTGCCGGCCAGGCCCTCACCCCCACCCCCCGCAGCTCAGCATGCTGCGTATCTCGCCATCCATGGGCCACACGCTGGACGTAAGCCTGGCCCTGCGGCACTTGCTCTTCCTGCTGGAGTACTGCATGGTGACGGGCTACGACTGGTGGGACACGCTGCTGCACGTGCAGCCCGGCATGGTGCAGAGCCTGGTGGAGAAGCTGCACGAGGAGTACACGCGCCAGAACGCCGCCCTGCAGCAGGTACCCCGGCCCGCCGGCCCCTTCCTCCCAGTGAGCTCTGAGCCTCAGCCTTTCCTGCGAGAGATCAGCACTGCGGGGAAGGGGGGACCGGCTCGCCCTGTGCAGTCCCCTCTCCGCCCTGCTCTGGCGGGAGCTGCTTCCCCGGCCCCTCGGGGGACAGCCCTGCCTGCCGGCCGCCCGCCCCTCCCACCAGCCGCCCCCACCCAGGTCCTGTCCACCCGGATCCTGGCCATGAAGGCCTCGCTGTGCAAGCTGTCGCCCTGCACGGTGGCCCGTGTGTGTGACTACCACGCCAAGCTCTTCCTCGTGGCCGTCAGCTCCACGCTCAAGTCCCTCCTGCGGCCCCACTTCCTGAACACACCCGACAAGAGTCCCGGCGACCGGCTGACCGAGGTCTGCACGAAGATCACCGACGCCGGTGGGTCCTGCCCTGCCAGCCGAGAGCTGCGTGTGCCCCCAAGACCCTCCGCGTGGGGTCATCCTAAGCCCCACCTAAAGGGTGAGGTGTAGACCACGTGTCAGGCACGGGGTGGGGGTGGTCACCGGAAGGAGTGCATGTGCCCCGGCCGTCACAGGGCTCGCCCCAGAGCTGGGGACAGACATCAGCCACGGGGGAGTATCAGCCGGGCCAGGCTGGGGAGTGGAGTCCCTGCAGGAGCCCGTCACGGGCAGGCGCTCTGACTCAGGCTCCTCTTCCTCGAGGTTCGGGGCCTGGCTCACCGCGGATGCTGCCGGGTGCCGGTCGGTGGTGGGACCAGGGACGCAGAGCTGGGTGCCTCCGCGTGCGTGCGTGCGTGCACTGCCAGGGCCCGGTGTGCATAACCGCCCGTCCCCTCCCAGACATCGACAAGGTCATGATCAACCTCAAGACGGAGGAGTTCGTCCTGGACATGAACACGCTGCAGGCGCTGCAGCAGCTCCTGCAGTGGGTGGGGGACTTCGTGCTCTACCTGCTGGCCAGCCTGCCCAACCAGGTGTGGTGTCCCACCCCCACCCCTCCCCGGGGCGGGCCCTCCCGCTCCTCACAGCCCCGCCCCCTCCTCACAGCCCCGCCCCCTCCTCACAGCCCTGCCTTCTCCTCACAGCCCCGCCCTTGGGTCCCGCCCCCATGACGCCTTGCAACAGCATCCTCCCCATCCCCCCAGAGCTCAGGGGCAGTGAGCTATGTGCACCCACCCTGCCTGGGCGCTTGCGTGTAGGGGTCTGTCCCACACCCGCCCCGACCCCAGGCCACGAGGGCAGCTGAGTGCATCTCCTGCCCCAGATTTAAATCCTCTGTAGCCTTAGCAGTGACCTCCCTTCCCCCTGTTCCCCTCTGGTCCCCGGGTCCCTCCCAGGAGGACTGGAAGTCCCTCTTCCCCCTTCCCTACGCCTTGGCGGCCAGAGGTAACCGCTTCACACACACACACACACACACACACACACACACACACCCTGGCACCGCACTGCCCGGGGCTCCCCTGGCCTGCTGCCCTGCACGCTGAGGTCCGGAGATGCACAGCCCGGATGGACAGCCCGGGTACCTCTCCCCACAGGGCTCCCCGCTGCGGCCGGGCCACAGCTTCCTGCGGGACGGCGCCTCGCTGGGCACGCTGCGTGAGCTGATGGTCGTCATCCGCATCTGGGGCCTGCTGAAGCCCAGCTGCCTGCCCGTGTACAGCGCCACCTCGGACACCCAGGACAGCATGTCCCTGCTCTTCCGCCTGCTCACCAAGCTCTGGATCTGCTGTGAGCCCCTCGGCCCTCGTCCCCCTGCCACAACACGAGTCCCGGCTGAGCCGCCCCTGCCCCAGTCAGACCGTCTTGGTCCCCGGCGGCCGTGCATCCCCGCGCTCCTCTCCCGCAGGCCGTGACGAGGGCCCCACGAGCGAGCCGGATGAGGCTCTCGTGGACGAGTGTTGCCTGCTGCCCAGCCAGCTGCTCATCCCCAGCCTGGACTGGCTCCCTGTCAGCGACGGCCTGGTCAGCCGCCTGCAGCCCAAGCAGCCCCTGCGCTTGCACTTCGGCAAGGCTCCCACGCTGCCCGCCAGCGCCAGCGCCTTGCAGTTGGACGGCCTCATCAGGTGCGTTCCCGCCTCTGCCCCGTGGCCTCTGCGTGTGCCGTGCGGGCTGCTGCTCTCTGGCCTTGACCTTGACGCCGGCCTGGGAGACGTGCTTGCTCGGCCAGTGACTCCCGTGCCACCTTCTCCATCCCTGCACTCAGTCATCTGTGTGACGTCCGCGTCCCTCTGCATGGAGTGCCGCAGGGCCGGCCTCTGGCTCCGGCTCAGCCCCTGTGGAGCTCAAGCATATCCCGCGTGGGCTCTGGTTCACTGGAGGTCGGTGTGGTGCGGATGCTGCGGCGTGACCGAGGGCCCTGTGGGCAAAGCACCTCGTCGGGCAGGCTGTTCTTGGGGCCGACAGGCAGCTGCTGCTGGCGCGTGTGGCGTCAGCCCTTACCGCCCAGCAGCACCGCGGGGCAGGGTTTCGTTCCTGCTCTTCAGGCGGGAAAGCTGCACGATCCGAGGTCACATAAGGCACTTCCCCGTTTCAGATGCTCACGTGATGGGGAGACTTGCTTGAATTCCCCACGCGGTGCTTCAAGCGCTGGGCTCTGCAACCTTCTGGCATCTTCCTTCTTGTCTCATGGCAGGAGGGACTGCCTGAGGACTCCCAGGCTTTCGTTTGTGCTTGGGTTTCAGGAAAAACTTTAAGAAAAGAGGGGCCTGTTCACAAGGAGGTTTTAAATTCGTTGTTCTGGGAACGTTCAGAAATGTTCAGACGTATTTAATACCTCTACGCCCGGCCCCCAGGTCCCCTGCCACAGGTTCTCCTGTGCCTGCCTGCCCGCACCGCTGTGTCTGCAGGTGGAGGGGGTCTGTGCCCGTGTGCGTGCATGAGCTCACGTGTGTGCGTGGACCCTGAGCTGCTCACGTTCTCTCTCTGCCAGGGCGCCGGGCCAGCCCAAGATCGATCACCTGCGGAGGCTACACCTGGGAGCCTACCCCACGGAGGAGTGTAAGACCTGCACCAGGTGAGCACTGCCCACCGCAGACCTCCGTCGACACGGGTCATGGGAGTGCTTCCTGCGCAGGGCTGCTGGGCATCCCACCCTCGGGCACCGGTGCGAGCAGGTGTGTGGGTGCGGGTGACCGTGCAGCCGGTGCCTGCCCTGGGGGAGATCTCAGGGACCCGACAAGTACAGAAACGAAGCACGGGCCCTGTGCAGATACAACCCCAGCTGTTGCCAGACAACCCTGGACGCAGGCTCCTGGGGTCACACTGCTAGGGAGTGCTAGGACTTGCTGTCCATGTTTATCTTTGAGCCAGTACTCAAAAACCGCACATCCCCACCTCATCCACTCACGGAGGTGAGGGGGCGATGCCGGAGCTGGGGTGCAAGGACGAGGAGCCAGCTCAGCGCTGGGGGGGTGCCGGAAACAGCACTCTTGGTGGAGAAGCAGCATGTGCCAAGGCCCCGTGGCAGGTGGGAGGACAGCCCCAGCCAGGGCCTCACCTGCCCGGCTCTGCCCCCAGGTGCGGCTGTGTCACCATGCTCAGGTCACCCAATAAGACGACGGCTGTCAAACAGTGGGAGCAGCGCTGGATCAAGAACTGCTTGTGTGGGGGGCTCTGGCGGCGGGCGCCCCTCAGCTACCCCTGACTGGGGTTCTTGCCGGACCTATCTCAGGTGCACTGAAAAATAGGCGTCCTGGACGTCTGGCTTTCCGGGCCCTGTCACTGGACGGGTCAGGGGAGGATGCGGCCTGAAGCCTCGCTCGCATTGGTGCCCCACAGCCCCGCGGGTGCTGCTTTCTCTCCCTTGAAGCTTAATGGTGGATCCCGGGCGGAGGAACCCAGTCACCTGTCCACCCGTGCCAGGTGGTGCCAAGACAGGCCTGTGCATCTGACGGCGTCAGGCAGGACCACAGCACACGTGCTGCCCTCCCTGGACGCCCAGACCTCCAGCAGCCCCTCTGGACCCAGGTCCTGGCTCCGGGGGTCCGGGATGGCCACGCAAACCTGGGGGCTGTCGGGCGTCTGCATGGGTGCCGCCAGTGACACCAGCCGGCGCACCCGCTCCGTCTCCTCACCTCTTCCTGCCAACGCACCCAGGTGGTTCTGACCTCGGCAGGCCCAATAAATGTCCTGCCGGCTCACAGGTGTCCTGTCTGTGCCAAGGGTGCTGCCCCTCCTCTTTCCTGTCCCCCAGTTCCGGGCCCCCGTGCCTGTGTTTCACTGACTTGCTGTCCATGTTTATCGAAAACCCACCGTGTGCTAATTGCAGAGGCCCCGCTAGGGAGTCGTCGCGGTGGATGCACATGTCTGTCTCTTGTTCCCTGCCTCCCCCTCGACCATGCCCCCCGCGGCACAGCAAGGCCCCCAGGTTGCTGGAAGCTCAGGCCTGGTCCCCCCAGGGGTTCCGCCTTCTGCCAACAAGCACTTTCCCCATTATGTCCTGCTCCCCAGGCCTCCAGACAGAGCGCCCTGCCTGTGGAGTGCTAATTGGTTCTCTTGTTTTCCCGCTGGAAGGCTCGGGGAGGGCAGGCAGGTGGATGCCCGCGGGAGGTAAATGCTGCGTGTGCGCGTGCACCCGGGGGCTTCCCGGGTGGGTGGGAGTCCACAAGCCCCGTTAGCCTGGCTGGGGCCGTGTTACCCGGGAGGGCCTGCTGTCGGAGCTGATGCTTTCTGCGGGGACTTGGCGCTTGTGGGCCAGCGCTGGGGACAGGTGCGGAGGTGGGGGGCTGGCCCTTGACTGAGTTGGCGGGCTCCTGCCGCCTGCCTTGCCTCCCACCCTGCTGGTCACCACTGCCTGGTGCCCCTGTAGTGACATGGGAGCCCGAGGGCAGCCTCCCCCAGTTGAGCGTATCTGGGTGAGTGGGCACTGCTGTGGACAGAGCCATCCGTGAGCCAGGGGAGGAAGACGTGCGAGTTGTTGGCCTGCCTCAGGTGTAGGGCAGAGCTGGGGCGGTTTTGGGGAGCAGGGAAGAGGCCTCTCCCTGGAGACAAGCTCCACGGGGCCTTCCGCTGGTCGGTGCCCAGCCCCTGCTGCTGCGCCGTCTGCGTGGTCGAGGTTCCGGGCTCCTGCACGCTTCCGCGTGGCCCTGCACACCCTCACTGGGCCCTGTCCTCTTCAGCCATGTGTCTTCCTCAAGTCCTACTTTTTAAGCTGGTTACCTGTTTTAGAATGACGGGCCTGTTCTCCCGCATTCACATCACGGGTTTAAGGTTAAGTTATGGTTTTACGACATGAACGCGACTCCCGTCAAGACCTCCTCTTAGGTCTGGCGGGGCTCACGCACACCTGTGTCCAACCCTATGCAGAAACGGTGTGTGTGACGTCTGTGTGGGTGGGAATGGCCTTGCTCGCAGCCCCTCACCCTGGAGCCGGTGCCGCCACATGGTGAGGAAGATGGGACTGTTACCGTGAGCAGCTGTGTGTCCACAGTGCCCAGCCCAGGATCGAGCACACCGTAGGAGCTCAGTAAGTGCTTACGTACAAATGAGTGTATGACTCCAAGGTGAACACTCTGTCACAGAAAAGTAAAACTTGGCCCAGGTTCTGACCCTAATTCCCCAGTGGGGCCCATGAGTTCACCTATCAGACCCTCAGTCTCCTTTTCAACGAAAGGGAAGTCACGAACCCCTTTTGTGGACCAAGCTTGACACCCTGGGCCTAGCAGGTGGGAGAAAGCACAGGGCCTCAGGGCCTGGGTTCTGCCCTCCAACCTCCTGGTCGTTGCCCAGAAGGGTAAACTGAGACCCAGGACGCGCAGTCGGTGTGGTCCGTCAGCCTAACTCTGAACCTCCAAGCACCTGGAGAAGACCGTCCTCGGACCTCAGGACAGTCACGAGGCCTCTGAGCCGGTTTCCCCACGCGCGACATGGGTCCTAAGAACACGCCTGACTTCAGAGCGTCCGTGTTCCCGAAGCTCGGCCCGGGCAGGGCCTGGAACACAGGGGGCCCTCCCACCCCGCCTGGGAAGACCGGACAAAGGAGGGTCAGCGAGGCCGGGAGCCCCTCCCCGAGCCCAGGCGGAAGGGTTGGGGCGCCCCCGTGCGGCCGAAGCGTGGAGTCCCCGTCCCCCGCGGTCGGCGGCGCGTGCTCAGGGCAGGCGGGGCGCTAGCAAGACAGGATTTATTGCTCGATCCCCGTGTCCGCCACCGCCCCCCGGGGCCTCCTCAGGCGGCCGCGCCCTCGGCCAGCACGCCGTCGATCCAGGCCGCGTAGCTCGCCACGCGCGTGTAGATCCCAGGCTTCTTGCGGTTGCCGCACACGCGCGAGCCCGAAGTGACCACGGCTTCGGCCACGCCGCCGCACACCAGCGGGCCCCCGGAGTCGCCCTGTGGGGGCGGGCCGTGAGCGCTGCGCCCCCGGCCCGGCGCCCGGCTCTCTCCGGCCGCAGCCCCCGCCCCTCCTCCCCACTTGTCCGGACCTGGGTCCAGCCCCGCCCCCGGGTGGGTGGGCCACCCTAGCCAAGCCCCGGCACCTGCGTCTGGCCACGCCCGCCCTCAAGCCCCGCCCCTCGATGGCCCCGCCCCGCCCGCGCACCTTGCAGGTGTCTCGGCGGTGGCTCTCCGCACACATCATGCGCTCGGTGATGGTGCCGTCGTGGTACGTGCGCAGGTTGCAGGTGGCGCGGCCAAGCACCGGCAGGGACAGGTACTGCAGGCGGTCCGGCCGGCGGCCCGCGTGGGTAACCACACCCCAGCCGGCCACGTCGCAGAGCGTGCCGGCCGCCACGTCGCGGTCCTCGCGCTGCCAGGGCAGGAGCTGCACGGCGGGGCCCAGCTCCGCCTTATCTGACAGCTACCGGAGGGGGCGGAAACAAGCGTCAGGGCGGGGGCCGTTCAGCGGGAGGGACTGCGGGCTGGAATGGGCTAACCTTCAGCAGGAGGAGGTCGTGTTCGATGGTGTCGGGCCGACTGTCTGGGTGGGGCACTGCGCGGATCACTTCGTACAGGCGCTTGGAGGGCTCCGGCTGCGACAGGGAGTGTGCGCCCAGGAGCACCTGCACCTTCCCGCCGGCCCTGAGAGTGGGGTGCACATCAGAGCCACGTCCCCACCCCACCCAAACCTCCTCCCGCGCTCTTTGCCGCGCCTCGCTCCCAGGCCACTCACGCGTCCTCCAGGCAGTGCGCTGCGCTCAGCACCCACTGCTCGGACACCAGGAAGCCGCCGCACACGTGCTGGCCGTTCACCTGCACCGACGCCATGTAGGGCCGCGCGTGGGACACGGCCTCGCGGCCGCCCAGGATCCGCCCACGAGGCTGCGCCGCTGGAAGTGGGCAGGTGGGCCAGAGCGCTTCAGGGCTGACCCGAGCTGAGCCCGCACACCTCCCACCACCACCCTGGTCACTGCAGCCCGCTCGGCCTGGCATTCTACACGTCAGAGCTGCAAACCGTGCTGGGGCCAGGGAGCACAGCCAGCGGACAGAATGATAGAGAGTGGTGGGGTCTGGGGCAAATCTCGGGCCTACATACTGCGCCTAACAGGCAGACCTGAGCAAAGTGGGGCTGAGGTCCTGCCAGCATTGGCTTTGCTGGCCGCCAGTCCTGCCCCGGACAGCTGCGGGTCCTCACTGTGGGGAAAGCTCGGGTCTCACATTCAAAGTTCTGAAAACTTGACTTTCAGAGCCTTCCATTCACGTGGACCCTGTCCCCCTTCCTGCCTACCTAGTGGAGCCTGTGGGGGGGGCTGCTGGCTGACTGCCCTCCAGGCTGGGGGCTCCCGCTGTCCCCCCGTCCCGGGTCCACTCACCACATAGGGCTGCTCCTAGGAGGGCCAGGGTCACGAGGTGCGCCAAACAGCCTGCCATGTTGCTGCGGTGTGGCTGGAGCCTGGGGGGCGCTTGTCTGAGCATGGCTGGGGGCGGTGCTCCCGCCGGCCCTATCTGTTGGGTGGGCAGCGGTCCAGCCGGGGAAAGTGGAGCCTGCCTTCCCTGTGTCCACCCTCCTCAGCAGTGGGGCTCCTCTCCCTCAGGGCTCCGCACCGAGAGTACGCAGGCGGCTGGAGGTGCCTGGCCCAGGGCTGGCCCTGTGTGGGCAGTAGACCCTCGGGAAGGGCAGAGAGCAGAACAGGACGGACTTACCCTTCAGCTTCTCCCCCCGCCCCAGCCCAGGTTCCCTGGGGCGCCCTTCCAGCCCCAAAGTGTTGCAACAGCAGCTGGAGGCCTCAGCTTGTAAACAACCAACTTCCTCGTTTTTCTGCCCCTCCCTTCTTTCTCGTCCTCCCCCAACCAGGAGAAGAGGTTGGGTGGAGGTGGGAAGAAGGTCACTTGATGTCCTTGTCCCTGGTGGCTCTGGGGCCTGATACCCCAACAAGGAGAACATTAGAGAGGTGGTGTGTAGGGGCAGCTGGGAAGACTGCTGGATACAAGTGATGGAAAAACCAAGTTGAGGGGCGCCTGGGTGGCTCAGTTGGTTAAGTGTCTGCCTTGGGCTCAGCTCATGATCTCAGGTTGCTGGAATGGAGCCCCTCATCAGGCTCCATGCTCAGCAGGGAGCCAGCTTCTCCCTCTCCCTCTGCCCCTCCCTCCTCCTCATACTCTCTCTTTCTGTCTCTCTCAAATAAATATATAAAATATTTTTTAAAAAGAAAAAGAAAAATCTACTTGAACTGGCAAATTTCCACAAGGAAATTTAAATGGAAAATTCAGGGTCTACCTTCAGGTGTGGCTTGATCCAGGTGCTTGAACAATATCAGGTTTCTCTGTCTCTGGGTTCTCCTTTCCTCCTTGGTGGCTTTTCTTCACACCAGGCTCCCCTGTTGTGGGCCCAGGAGCCCCGGACTCAGCCCAGTAGCTCAGTGGGCCCCTCCCCCAAATTCCCCTTCATTCCAGCCAGCTTCTCAAGACTGTGTCTGAATAGCTGAGCTTCAATCCCATGTCCCCTCCCAAACCAATCACTGTGAGCAAGGGATGGGAGGTTCCGATGAGCACAAGGTGGGTTACATGGCCCTTTATAAGGGGGGATGAACCCCTCAGGATCAATGTCTCATGAACCCACGGTGGCAGCAGTGCTAGGGACCACAAGGGTAGGGTGGACCCCAGTGAGCACACTGCACAATATTTTTCCTTCTTCCCTCTTTACTGTGGACTATTTCATACACAGAGAAGAATAGAAAAAATAATAATAACCAGTGTGATTTGTTAGATCCTAACATGTTTCCTTATTGAAATCAGAAACTCCAAACAAAAGGCCGTTAGGGTATGGAGTCCAGATTATGTAAGAGCTGGGAATTGCCACAAAATTTGGGAATGACTCAGCAAGACAGGACGGCTCAATAAATAACCTTGAATACCCCCAGATACTGTGTTGGCGAGGAAAGACCACTAGGGTATAGCATAGTGTCATGTTGCAGGCTGGTGACCCCCAGCAGGAGTGGGGGGGGCAGTTCGCGAGTCCAAGGTCACTCTGGGGCCCGCACCCCTCAACTCCCTCCTTCCTGCAGGGAAACTGAGGCTCAGGGAAAGAGAGCAAGTTGCCCAAAGTCACAGAGCTGGGCTCAAAGCTAGGCTCCCGAGCATGGCTTCACACCTGTCTTCATCCGTGAAGTGGGGCGCCGATAGGACCCGCCTCAAGGGCCGGAGAGAGGGCCAGCTGGGTGGACGCGGGCAAAAACTCAGTGCAGGTCCTGTGCCGTGGGGCCCTCAGTGCGGCCGCTGCGGCTGTGTGCCCTCCCCACCTGCAGCCCTCGTTCCGTCCGCCGCGCCTGGGAACCAGAACTGGCGACCGGCGTCCTTTCGTGGAGGGTGGGGAAGGGGCTTCTTCCCCCAGTGCCCTGAATCCGCTGCTCTTTGGTGGCAACAGACCCATGAGATACCCCAGACACTTCGCTGACTGCTTTGAACACCCAGCAGCACAACCGCCAAACCCCGGGACACATTCGTAGGAAACAGAGAGGGTTTTTATTGTGCGAGATGCAAAGGAGGCGGTGTGGGCAGGGCCCAGCGGCTGGGCAGCCCTTCCTAGAGGGTCCTGCTGGCCGGGTCCCGCGGGTGGGGGGAGGGGCGGTGGTCCCCGCGTTGGATGATGGAGTTGATCCAGTCCGCGAACTGTGCAACGGGAGCAAAGGCGTCTGGGTAGAACCCGGAGCCGCAGCCTCCGCGGATGAAGGAGTCAATGCCCTGGACCAGCCCGTTGCAGACCAGGGGCCCGCCGGAGTCCCCCTGTGGAGGCAGACAGGGGTGGGAGCCTGGGCTTCCAGGGCTCGGGCTGCAGCGCGGGCGGGGGTGGGGTGGGGACTCAGGGCGCTGGCGGTACGTACGAAGCAAATGCCGGCCTGCCGGCGGGGCACCAGTGTGCACACGTTGGCACGGCGGCACAGGGTGGTCACCACGGTCACGTTGAGCTCCTGCAGGATCCTGGGCGGTGGCCGGGTGGTGCCCAGCTGGCCCCAGCCCATGGCCAGGCAGCGTACCCCACTGCCCACACCTTGATTCTGGGCAGGCAGCCTGGCCACCTGCACGTTGCTGTTGATGGTGGCCGACCCGTTGAGCTGTGGTGGGTTAGGGACAGAGCATCAGGGCGCCACAGGGGGTGGTGGCCATGACCCTCCCCTCCCCGAGCCTCAGCTTCCACATCACCACAGTGGAAGCAACCACAGTGGCTCAGAGCATCTCTGGACAGCCCGAATGCAGTAAACAGTGGGTATCAATGAAGCACACCGTGGGCCACAGCAATGACCACAAACCCTTGTCCTAGAACATTCCCAGAGGACAATCGCGACTCTGCGAGCAGTGGGAAAGGGAGGGTCCCATCCCTAAGTCTCCCGCCAGCTGCATGTGGGGAGTTTTGCCCCATTTCTCAAAGACAGGAACTGTCCCTGTGCTCGGCCACACAAATAACAACGGTTTGCTGAGCGACAACTGCTCAGAGTGCCCGTAGCACCTCATTTAATTTCTCAACAGCCCAGCCAGGTGGGGCTTATTTCCGTGTCACAGAGGCAGCACTGAGGCACAGTGAGGTGTTGAACCCAGTTAGAGCGGGGGCCCCACATGTTCCCCAGTCCCTGGCCCCCTCCCCAGGCGTCCTGCCCCTGGGCCTCTGCACCTGCTGGTCCCCTCTTGGGCATCCCCTCCCTGCCCTGCCCGGCGTCACACCTGGAGAATCACGATGTCATTCAGCAGTCTCTGGGGGTTGAAGCCGGTTTCAAAGACCCGCTGGATGGCGAATGTTTGCCTTGTGGGCTCACGCTGCCCCAGGTCATGCGCCCCCAGCACTGCCACCACCGACCGGAAGTTCCTGCAGCAAGGGAGAGACAGGCGGTGAGTGGAGGCGGCCCTGGTGGTGAGAAGCCCCCAGAGCTCAGCCGTGCCCCACCCGTGCCCGGAGTGGGGGGGGTGCTGGGGGGGAAGGCGCGCTACCATGGGCGCAGGGCGGGCGCAGGGCGGGCCCCTGGGAGGATCTCAGGCTCCCGGTCTCACTCTCACCCCGTTACACAGACGTGGAAATGGGGCGCCAAGGGAGGCAGGCATGAGCCAGGGTGACTCACAAGCCGTCCACGCAGTGGGCAGCCGACATGACGAAGTTGGGGGCGATGAGGGTGGCACCGCAGAAGTGACCTCCACGCCGCTGTAGGGAGACCATGAAGGGCCACGCGTGGGGCTGGGCTGGCCGGCCGCCCACGATCTCCGAGGCCAGCGCCGGGCCTGAGGACACGGGGTGGGGGTGGGGCGGTGAGCGCCAGGGAGGAGCCCCAGCTGGGTGCCAGTGCCCCCTGGACCTAACACGAGGACCAGGTCTCCTCACGGGCTTGTGGCCCAGGTGAGAGACCTGAGGCCCAGAGGGCAGAGGGGGCCTGCCACCACCCCGCACCCTGACAGGGCACCGCTAGACGGAGACCTAACGGCTTCGGAGTCCCCAGAGGAAGACATCTGGTTCAAACCTGGCTTTGGGCTCCCTTGGCGGCCTCACCGTTCGGAGCCTGTGTCCACCTCTGCGAACAGGCCCCCTCGTCCCAGCTGCCACCTTCCCACAAGGGTGAGGGGCCCTGAGGGTCCAGGGCAGGTGGAGAGACAGACAGACGCCCAGACGCACAGACACGTGGCCCCACTCACCACCCAGCAGCATGGCCAGCAGCACGGGGACGAGGGCAGGGCTGGAGGAGCTGCAGCTTGGGGTCATGGCCGGGCCGGGGCTCTGGCGTCTCTGCCCCCTGCACCCACCAGCCCCTCTTATAGCCCCACGCCCGGAGGCCGTTGCCGTTGCCCCACGGTGGGGCCAGGTGTCCCCACTTCCTCTCCCCCACCCTGGGGGCTGAGTGATGGGAAGAGGAGGGTGGGAGGAGGTGCGTGAGGGGCCCGGGTGGGCTCCAGCAAGGTCTCGGGCTGCCGGATTAAATGGGAAGTTCAGATAAACAAGTTGTCGGCATAAGTAGCGCCCACATACTGCCCAGGACGCGCTTCTCTGCAAAGCTAGTCCCTGTTTAGCTGACGTTCACGTCTAACCAGGCACCCTGTGTTTTTACCACATCTGGCACCCGAGGTCTGAAGGACCTTGGCTGGGGCCCCCGCGTGCCTCAGTTTACCCAGGGCCCAGTGCACTGTCCTGACATTCCACAGGGCAGCAGGGCTGCTGGGTCCCCGTCTGAGGTAAGGCAGAGTGAGGGCCTCCCCCATGAGTTCCTGTCCAGTGACCCCGGGAGATCTGGGGTCGGCCCAGGCCCCCCACGGTTCACACAGGAGGGCGGTCTGCAGCCTCCCCATCAGGGCCTGGCCCTCCAGCCTCTCTGGCGCTAGCTCAGGCGCGAACTCACTCTCAGCTGGGCCCGGTAGCCGTCTGGCTGCCGGCAGCAGTTCTGGGACGCAGCCCCCAATCCCCACCTCCCTGCGCTTTGCCGAACCCCCTTCCCGCCCGAGCGTGGCTGGTCAGCACTCCTGGACTCCGGCCTGGGCCCGCGGTTAGTAGGGGTGCTCCCGCCTGGAGCAGCAGGGGAACTCAGCTGCACAACAGAGCTGGGGTCCCCAAGGCCCAGCCCCCAGCCCCGTGGCCCCTGCTCTACTTCCCGTGTCCCCCAGGATGTTCCAGCTACAACAGCCGCCCGGCCGCTGTCGCAAGAAGCAACGTTCTGCTGGCACGGGCAGATTCAGGGGAGGGAGCCAACGGATCCATCTGCAGGGTGAGCAGGGGCTACGTCTGGGGTCCCCTTTGTCCCCTGTGGCCAGCGAATCCCAGACTCTCGGGGGGTGACGATGCCGGCCCTGCTGTCCCAGAGCCTGGCACACAGCAGGTGCTCCATGTCTGCCCTTTATCCCTCCCTTGGTCTGATGCACGCCAACCGGTCCTGCCCCCTCCCCTCCTGGCAGGGTCCCCCCGCCCTGCTTCGTTAAAGTGACCATGGGGCACTTAGTAAGCACCCCTCTCCAGTCTGGGGATGGGGGAGAGCGGAGGCAGCCCTGTCTTTGGAGGAAGTGGCTCCGGCTGGGATGGCAGATTCAACCAAAGCTGCATCTATTGAGCACCGCCTGTATGCTATGTTCATCCGTGTCGTGGCGGTTAAGTGCGTTGACTTTGGGTTCGTATCCTAGTGTGGCCGCTTGCCTACTGCACCCGTCCGGGCCGCTGACTCTACTCTGTGCCTCTGTCCTTGTCTATGGAAGGACAGCTTGAACAGTAGGCTCTGTCTCAGGGTTGTCGCAAGGGTTAAATGAACCAAGGGTTATAAAGTCCTTGGATAAAAGTGCTGTCCTTGAGGGTTGTTAACCCTAACCTCAGGAGGCAGGATGGTGAGCGCCTTGCGGGGTGCAGGCTGGGGAGGCCCTAATTCCAGACCAGAGTGGTGGCGACTGGAGGGCAGGCGCAGGCAAACAGGCGCAGGGCCCTCGGGCCGCGTGCACTTTCCTTGGTCCAAGTTATGCGGCGGTAAGAAAATAATTTGAGTGCCTTTCCCAACCACGGGAGCCGGGGAGCCCTGAGCTGTGGGGAGTGGCCCCACCGGGCACAGACCCCTGGCCTCCCGGGGACCCTCACTCCCTGAGGCCCCCACCCTGTGGTTTTGTGGTTCCCTGAATCTTCAGAAGCCCAGCCCACGGCCAGCAAATCAGCCCAGGACCCCGCTCCTCCCCTTCTGGGGTCTGATCTTTGCGGCGTGCAGAGCTCTCCTGAGCCAGCGTCACAGGAGTGAGCCCACAGGAAACATCGGGGTGGGGGGCTGGCTTTCGGGTCTCTCTGTTGCCATCAGTGGGCGTCATTCCCTCCAGCAAGCCTCATTTACCCCCCTCTCTGGGCACTAAAGGTCCCTCTGGGCTTTTTATGGAAACCACTTCCCTGCCTTGGGCTCCTGGGAAATTGGGGAAATTCCTGACATCCTCCTGACACTCATCAGCATACGTTTCCCTGGATTTGGCCACGACGTTAGCTCCTGGCACGCTGCTGCCAACTTGGCGCTCCTCCCCTGCGTGGTCAGCTCCTCCGCAAGGAAGGCCGGCTTGGGGTTCTCCCGCTTCCGCGAATGTGCATGCTGCCACCAGGTGGCAGCAGAGTCAACCAAGAAGGAAAGAGCGGCCTTCCTATTCTGGGCGTCCCCTCCCTGTGAGCCTCGATGGCCTCATCGCCATGACCTCTAGCCCCCTCCACAGCTGGCCAATGACCCTTACCTCTTCCCAGCCTATGACCTCTCCTCTAGCCACCCCCCCCCCCGGTTCATTTCCATGGCCCCACCACCTCCGCCTTGCCCTGCTGCATTCCAACCTCACCGCACCGCCTTGCTCCCTCAGGCTCTCGTCCCGATTCAGAGCCTTTGCACTTGCTGTGCCCCTCTCTGGCAGCCCTCTCCTTATATTCCTTATATTCCTATCCATGCACTGGCAGTCAGCTCGGGCACGGCCACCTCCTCCAGGAAGCCTCCCTAATGATCCCTGTGCTGGGAGCTGGGAGACACAGAGCTGGTCCCTGAGGGCCAGGGTGAGGCTCCTTGGACAGTTCTGGGAAATGCCTGGGGTGACTCCATTTTCTAGACAAGGAAACTGAGGCACAGAGATGGGTAGCAACTTAACCAGGGCCACCCTGGCAGGGCTGGATTAAAACCCACGTCTGTGTGTGTCCAGAAAGTGAGACCCAACGGTGACTTGGGCCCTCCCCCAATCTCCAGGCCTCTGCCCCAACCCCCCATCCTGAGTTTGAGGCTCAGGGACTTGGGTGCTGGGGACCCTCGGCCGCTCTCCCCACCTGGGAAGGACAGACAGGAACCTGGGGAGCAGTTTCAACTTTTACTGACCTCGCCATGGGCCTGGGTGCGGGGCTCCCGAGAGCCCTGCAGGGGTGGGGGTGGCAAGGGGCCGTGGGCAGGTAGGGCAGGGAAAAAGCAGCTTTCTGTCCATTCTCTGTACAGCTCCCACCTCAGAGCTGTGGGTGGCCTCTGTGTTTGGGGCATCTGTGGGAGGGGTGGCTCAGGGGCCGCCCTCGCCCCTGCACTGCACTCCCCCAGTGCATAGGGGGAGGTCGAGCCCTGGGGGGCGGTACCATCCGGGACCACAATGGGGTCTGCAGTCTAAAGGATGCGGCTGCACACCCAGGGGCCGCTGAGCCCTCCAGAGAGGGTGGGGACAGGTCGGTCGGTCCCCCGGGCTGGGTTAAGGTGGCCAGGATGTGGCTGTATCAGAGAAAGGGGGCTGGGGTGGCCTTATGCCATTTAGGGGTAAAATGTTTTGAGTCTGGAATTTTCTTTAGGACATGTGGACGAGGAGGGAGATAAGGCCAGAGGAGAGCAGGTGTGTACTGGCCTTTCACTGTATCTGTGGCCCCCTGGATTCTGGGTGTGGCTCCGGAACATCATCGATCACCCTCACCTCCCCAAAGGAGGGAAAGCCCCCAGACCCATGACAGCTGCTGTGCGCATTCAGAAGCCCGCTGTGCCTTGTGGGGCCCGAGGCCGTTCCACACGTCACCCCACTGAAGCCCCCCTTCCCCCCCTGGACCTGCCGCTGCTCAGTGGGGTGCAGACAGGATTCCGACTTGGGCTGCCCGCCCACCTCTGTCCCCTGGGGCGTCCCTAGAGTCCCTTCTGCTCCAAGGCACCCAGGCCTCTCTGGAGTCCCACCGGCCACACGACCAAGGCCCACGTAGGGCCTGAGCGACGGTGAGAGGGTGCCCGGGAAGCCCCAGCAGTGACCAGGCCCTGGGTTCCTCCGGGGCACTGGGCGCCCACTATCTGGGCATGGAGGGTGGCGGGGACTTTCAGCTGGGGCAGAGCGCCGTCTCCAGGCCCCACAGCCAACCCCTCCCCACGTCGTGCGCATCCTGCCCACGCCAAAGGGCCTCTTCCAGGACTAGGCACACGCTGTTCCCCCCACCTGGGCCCTCGAGCTCAGC
The DNA here is from genome assembly GCF_024610735.1 of Ursus americanus. NCBI lineage: Eukaryota > Metazoa > Chordata > Mammalia > Carnivora > Ursidae > Ursus > Ursus americanus. The sequence continues at coordinate 59,861,628 of NC_142140.1, forward strand.
CTCGGGCTCCACCTGGCAAGTTACCGCCTTTACCTCCTCTGGGGATCCTGCCCGACCTAGAGATCGACCCCTCTAAACCTGGGCTGTTTCCTGTTCTCTGGCACTACGGGCCCCAGCGGCTCCTTTGTAACATTTGTCACTGTTGCGTTAATTCACTTGCAAAACACTTATTGAGTACCAACTGTATTCTTGGTCCTATGCTAGGCCCTGGGGATCCTGCCCTGCCCCAGGTTGCTGATTTTCAGGGTGGGAAGGCTGGGGGCGGGGGAGGACTGAAGGTATAGTTGAGGGAAACACCGCCCGATGGTGAACAGGAAACCAGAGAGGGGTGGAAGTGACACCAGACAGGGTGAAGTTGGCAGCAAAGCTGGGGCTGAGATATCTGGGGCTGGCCAGGGCAAGGCTGGGAGGCAGGGGGGGTCCCGTGTGCCCAACGGGTGACTGTGGGGCTGTCTGGATGGCTCTGTCCCCACCAAGCCTGTTGTATGCCAGGCCGTGTCCCAGAATCTGCATGGGGCTTTGTAAACAGTAGGCACTCCATAGATGTTTACTGCAGGATGAGTGACGGGGTCCTACAGATGTGCTGGCCCTGCCCACCCGCCCGTAGGAGGACACTGTCTTTGAGCTTCTCTGGGCCGAGCGTCCATGTTGATGTCAAACAGGTGAGTGATGCTGACCTTAGCCAGCTGGGCTTGGCCCTGTCCAGGACTCCCTGTAACTGCCCGGGAGGTCCCAAGCCTCTGTTCTGCGCTCTTGCCCCCGAGGTATGGGGGGTGCTGGGCCTGGGGTCCGGACACCGGGCTTGAGCTCAACCCTCCTGGGGCCTTGTCCTGATACCAGGGGGCCAGTTCAGACTGCAGAGCAGGGGAGGCCCAGCCCCTAGTTTGGCATGAGAGGGTTGGGCAGGGGGAAGGAGGGGGTGGCCCGGGGCAGGCAGCCCCCCAGACCCCAGGGCAGGTTCGCTCCACTCATCACAGGACCCCAGGGAGCGGGCAGCAGAGCTTGAATGGACACCCGCCATGTGGGGCCCAGAGTGAGGCTCAACTTCCTGCCCCCCCATGGTCTCTGTCACCACTGGGAGCTCCCAGACTGCGGAGAGGGCAGAGCCACTGTGTGACCTCACCCAGGCCCAGGACCTCTCGGAGCCTCCGTCTCCCCATCTGTGAAATGGGTGTCCCACGGCTTGCAGCGCGCCAGCGGGGTTCGCAGGTGCAAGGGGCGGGGCCTGGCCGGCAGCCCTTGCTGGGGTGGGGGAGACCTGGCGGGCATGGCGGCACGTGGTCAGGAAGGCCGGGAGGGTTTGAAGGAGCAGGAGAGGGAAGTCGCTGTTTTGCAAACCAGTAAACTGAGGCACGGAACATCCTTGTCAGGATGAAGGCCCCGGACAGCCTCAGGCTCCTATTCCTCCCCTAGAACCTGCGTCATGGACCTGCGACCCCGCCCCGACTTGCGGCCGCGCCCCCCCGCCACCCCCCCACCCCCGCACCCGGACGCCCACCCCCGCCCTCGCGCCCCCACCGGCGCCCGCGCACTTCCCGAGCGCTTAGGTGCGGGAGGCCCCGGAGCCCACCGCTCACATTTAATTCCCACGACACCCGCGCGGTTTTGCGCACTTTACAAATGGCCCAGAGATCCCCCACTCTGTCCTCTTCCCCTCCCCCTCAGGGGCATTCATTCCAAGCAGTAGATGAAGCCCTGGCCTGGTCCTGCCTCAATGTCCCCATTTCTGCGGTGAGGGCATTGGATTGACTGGCTGGAGTGGACATTCCCCCAGGATCAGCAGGACCCAGACAGACAGATGGACATGTGGCCGGACACACAGCCAGCAGGACGGGTGCGAGGGCCATGGCCGTGGTTGGGCAGGAGCCCAGGGGGGTACCCCCTGCCTGCCACCCCCCCCCACCCCAAAGCCCCAACTCGGAGAGGCCACTGGGGCTGCCCCGCAGCTGGGCTGGCGTCACTTCCTCCTTGTGCCTTTGGGACCACAGGGAGCGTGGGGGTCAGAGCTGCACCCCGGGGAGGACGCAGGGCGGTCCTGACTCCTCCAAGAGTCGTGGAAGCTGACACTGCCCCTCCCTGCACTCCTTCCCTCTGGGGGTCCCTGCGGCCCCAGCAAAGCTGGACATGGCCTGCGTGTCTAGGGGCTGGAGTGAGCCCGACTCAGTGGGGGACAGGAAAGGGACGGAAAAGGCGGTGAGGGCCATAGAGCTGTATGCCCTCCCGAGACCTACAGAAGCATCTCTCTGCCTCCCTTTCGTGTAGGAGATCCCTTTTTCCTTCTAAGGCAGTGGCTCTCACCTGGGGTGACTGTGTCCCAGGAGACACCGGGCGATGTCTGGGGACATCTGTGGTTGTCGCACTGGGGGTGCTCCTGGCATTGAGGGGGTGGACTCAGGGTTGCTGCTCAGTCCCCACAGTGCCCAGGACGCCCCCCCCCCAGAGAACAACCCTCTGCCGATGTCTGCAGGGAGAAGTCCCGGCGAAAAGGAAATACATATATTTTTTAAGATTTTATTTATTTTAGAGAGAAAGCGAGAGAGAGCACAAGCAGTGGGGACAGCAGGCAGAGGGAGAAGCAGACTCGCCACTGAACAGGGAGCCCGATGTGGGACTTGATCTCCGGACCCCAAGGACCATGACCTGAGCCGAAGGCAGACGCTTCACCCGCGGAAACAACCAAGCACCCCTAAAAGGAGATATTTATGTATTTATTTATAACTGAGAAGTTTAAACCTACAGAAACGTAAAGAGAAGAGCTCACCAAACTGGGGAACAAAGAAAGAAATGCTTTTTAATTCTTCATGCTTGCAGAAGTCGGAAGAATTCCCAGGTTTGCACCCCCCAGCTTCCCCCGAATAGCCAGGAGTGAAGGTTGGTTCAAAGTCGGCCTCCTCTGTGGGCCTCCTGCCTCCCACCCTGCGTCCCTCGTCCAGTTCAGGACCCCCCCCCCACCCCGTGGCGTCTCCTGGGCTCTGGGGCAGCCCCAGGACCTGTCCCTTGTGATGTCTGCAGGGAGCTGCCCACCCTGCAAGGGTCCTAGTGTGCGCCTGGAAGCAGTCGTGCGTTCTTGGCAGGAGTCCCACAGGCGGACGCTGTGACTCCTCGGGCATCATGTCTGAGGCCGTTGGGTTTGTGCGTCTCCCTGCGGACGGTGCTGGCCCTGAGCCCTGGTCGGGCGGCTCTGTGAAGTCAGTTTCCCCTTTGGGATGCACTCAGCCTGTGCACGTGGGGCTGCGTCCCCTCTGTCTGTCTCCCTGCAGACACCGGCTGAGTTCTGCTCTGGATGGGCCATGCCTTCCGTCGGCCCAGCCCCCTGTGTCCACGCACCTGGAGCGTCCACCTCTGCCAGCGTGGCACCCCACGTGCCCCCCACGCGCCCCCCCCACGCCTCCACAGAGACCACAGGGCCGCGGGGCACCCAGGGGCGCCCGTGCCAGCTGGGCTGAGCGGTTGTGCCTCCACTTCCCCACTGGCGAAGTGGGTGACAGCCACAGCACCGCCCTGAGGAAAGTGCTCGGCCCACAGCGGGGGTGAGGTAAGTGTGGGAAGCCACTCCGTCACCCTCGTCGCCGTCCCTGTCAATGTCACCACCAACCGGTCCGGGCCCTCCTCACTCCCAGGCTCTTCTCCCGGGAGCAGACGTGCACCTGCTGCCTGCACCCTGATTCTGCCGGGCTCTGAGATCCTGGGCTGGAAATACGGCGTCCTGAGCCTCAGTTTCCCTAGTTGTTCGGTGGGACGATGAGAACAGCCCTACCCCATGGGGCTTCGGTTACCTAACACACATAGGGGTGTACTAAGCCATTAGGTGACAGAGGAACAGATACACACGACGTGTCCCCCATGCACTGGAGCGTCCCTTGGCCACGAGCAGGAGCGCGGCGCCTACACGCTGCCCCGGGGACGGACCCCGAGCCCCCGTCGCTCAGGGAGGGAACCAGACACAGAAGGCCCCACGGCGTGAGTTCACGTGTGTGACACGTCCAGAACAGGCTCCTCCACGGACGGGAAGGGGGCTCGTGGGGGCCAGGGGCTGGGGAGGGGATGGGGGGTGACGGCTGATGGGGACGGGGTTGCTTTGGGGCTGATGGAATGTTCTGGAATCAGAAAGAGATGGTGGTTGCACAACTTTGTGCATGTACCAAATGCCCCTGAATTGTTAAATGGGTGAATTGTATGGAATGTGAAGTGGATTTAAGTAAAACTTTACCCAAAGAGAGAAAGAAAGAAGGACAGACTGACACTGTGCTGGAAAGCAGGCAGGGCCTGGCCCTCGTGACCCCGCTCTGCGTGCTCTGCTCCAGGTGTGGGTCACACCGAGGCCTGGGGAGGCCGGCAGGTGAGAACAGGGACAGAGGCTGCCTGGAGGCCGAGGCTTGGTAAGGGGGCTAGGGAGCCCTGGGTGGGTGCCCTTCAAGGCCTTTGCCTGGTGGTGGAGGGGAAGTGGGGGCTGGAAGCCATGGCCTCGGCCCCCTCTCGCTCTAACTATGGTGACGGAACAGGCAACGGCCCAGGGGCAGGACAGTGGCCGCTGGCGGCCACACAGGACTCGAGCGGATCCGGGGGCATCTAGGAAAAGAGGGGGAGGCTCAGCCTGTAGTGAGTCTGTGTCGCTTTCTCTTCTCTTCTCCTCTCCGTTAAAGAGAAGAGCCCCCTGCAGGAGAGCTGGCCGGGGGCTCCGACGGCTGAGCGGCCGACTCTCGATTTTGGCTGAGGTCATGATCTCAGGGTCGAGATCTCGGGGTCCTGGGATCAAGTAGGTGGGGCTGGAGCTTCTGCAGCTTCTCTCTCTCCCTTGGCCCCCTGCCCCCACTCGCTTGCTCACTCCCTCTCTCTCTCTGAAATGATAAATACATCTTAAAAAAAAAAAAAAGTCCCTGCTGGAAAGATTGGGAAGTCTCTCTGCGTCCCCCCAGCGAAGCTGCCGTGTTCGCGGGCTTCTGGGGGCGCCAGTCAGGAGGCGACAGGTGTCTCCCCTGCCACGCACGCTGTTCCCGAAGGACGCTTTCAGGTCGCCACCGTCCCATGGAGACCCCATGGGGCCGTGGCCCGAGGAGCCGGACCTTCTCCATGGCTGTGCCACGTTCCCCTGGGAGTGCGCTCCGGGGTCTCCTGCAGGGCACTGGACTGTGTACATGGGGCGAGACCCCGCGGGGCACCCCAGACCTGGCGCTGCGGGCTCCCCGCCCCGCCCGCCGAGCCGGACGCCCACACTGCTTGTTCTCAGATGGTAGCTTTCCGCACGTCCGCTCGCGGGAAAGCAGGGTCTCCGGAGGCTTGTTCCCGTCTCTCGTACCCCAGCGAGGTGAGGGGTTCCCAGCTACTCAGGAGCCTTTGGGGTCTTAGCTGTGACGCACCTGTTTACACCCCTTACCTTTACCTGCCGCTGGACTGTTGTTTCCGTACCGACCGTATCCTTCCATGTTAGACTGATGTCACGGTCTGTTACGTGCTGCCAAGTATGTATGTGGTAGGTCTGTAAGTACACAGACATCCACAATAAATGGGTATTGTTTAACTTGACTTTTCTTCTGTTTTTGAGAGAGAGAGCACGCATGTGAGCGGGGGAGGGGCAGAAGGAGAGGGACAGGCCGACTCCCGGCTGAGCGTGGAGCCCCACGCAGGCTGGACTTCACGACCCTGAGATCATGACCTGAGCCGAGACCGAGAGCCGGGCACCCAACCGACTGAGCCACCCAGGCGCCCTTATTTAATTTATCTTAGTACAGTTTTATTTAGGTTAATAAACTACAATACATAGTGTATAATTCTATCCATTACATGTTTTATATATTATTTTATACATTATTTAATATTCATATTTTAGCCCTTTCTATGTCAGGCACACACCCTTCTGTGAGTCGAGGGACACACAGTCTCGCCAGTTCCTTGTGTGTCTTCTGACTTTGCTGCTCAGTATATCGTCTGCCAAAACGAGAGGTGGTCAAGGGCAATGCCACAGATTTGGGATCGGAGCTCACACTGGCTGTGTGACCTCAGGTGAGTCACGCAGCCTCTCTGAGCCTCTGCAGGGGGAGAAGAGCGGCACTGCCTCTCTGGGCTTGCGAGTGCATTTGGGGAACATGGCCCCTTGGGCTGGAGGCCCCTAGCACTCGCGCCCCGCCTGCCCAGGAAAGCCAAAGTCAGAGTCCCGAGGACAGAATGGGAACCTTTTCTTTATTAGGGTGCAGCCTCGGGGCCAAGGGCAGGGAGGCCCAGGGTGTGGTGGGCATATGGAGGGCCAAGGCTGCAGGCACCACGGTGTGGGAGGTAGGAGGAGTGATGGTCTGGGCTGGGCTCCCGGCGTGGGGGGGGTCACAGCACTCCCCCCTCCCCCAGGCTTGTCTGCCCCATGCGGAGTCGAGAATAGATTCCAGTATCTGGAAGAGCACTGCTCCCGTGAAGCAGTGGCAACTCCTGCCACAAGGTCCCGGGGAGAAGGAGGCCGTGCCAGGAGCCCGGCCACTACAGACAAGGAGGGTGCCCCGATCTCCCTGGGCAGGTAGCCGGACAGTCAGGACACCCCAGGCCCAGCTCCCCTACCCCACTCCTACCCCAGAACCACTGACCTTGGACAACTTGAGCCTTTCTCCTCAACCCACAAATCTTGTTCCAACCCCGGGCCCTTTGCACACGCAGGCCCTCGTCTCTGCATGCTTACCCCACTGTTTCCTGATTAACTCCTACTTGAAGTTTGGGTCCCGGATGCCTCTGGGACTTTCCTGATGCCTCTCGGCTGGGTCAGGCGCCACCCCCCAAGGCAATCAGACGTCCTGTATAAACCTCTTTTGTCGGTTTGTTTGGTGCCCCGGGTGGGACACAAACCCACGAGCCCTGGCTGAAGGTGCAGGGCCCTACCTTGATCCATGTCTGACTGCCCCACCCACGGGGTCTCAGAGCTCCACGGTGCTTGACATGTGGCGTTTAATGAATACCGTTTCTCACACCGTTGAAACGCTCAAATGTTGGAGACATCGAATTCCAATGCCACGCTCAACCCGGGGGCCTCCTCCTGGACTAGCTTTCCTCCGGTGAGAGGAGGCCCGCCAGATCCGGGCACGGCCTGGTCCTGGCAGGTGCCACCCCGGTGGGTGAGGACGTCCGCCCACACACTGTCGGGGCCGCCCTGGTCTGAAGGGGTCATGGTGCGTGGAGGCCCCTGGGAGGCGTGACGGACGTCCCCCACCTGCCACCTGGCAGCCAGTGTCAGCCCCACGGGCGGTCTGTGGAGCCGTGGTACCAGCGCCTCGCTCCTGCGGAGGCTGGCATCACGGGCTGGTGGACGGGGAAATGAAGTCAGGAGAAGGCAGAACTGGGGGCCAGGGCCTCATGGGGCCCAGCTGGGGCCAGAGCCGCGGTGACGTGAATTTCAGTCTGTACAGTGATTTGGGTTCAAATCCCAGCTTGGGGAGTAACCTGCCACGGGATCCTGGCCACGGGGTTCCTCCGCCCCAGAAGGTGAATCATCAGTCTGTTCCTGGACAGAGAACCGGTTCCGAACTTGGGTTCGGCTGCTCGTGGCTAGAAAGTCAATACTCGGGAGCCAGGTGATGGTGGGAAAGGGAAAGCGGCTTTATTCAGGAAGCAGGTGACCTGGGAAGAGGTGGGTGGAGGCCCCAAAGGCCACTTGCCTCGAGGGAGGGGGGCTGCGTGCGGGAGGAGCAGAGCCCGGGTGGCTGTGGTGTGCTGGTCGGCATGACCCTGACCGGACTCGCTGGATCCCAGCAGCAGTTTCCAAATGCAGGCAGCCTTATCTCCTGGGAAAGCCCGGCCTTCACTCCTCAAGGCCAGCCGTCTGCGGATCTCAAGCGCGTTCGTTCCGCGGAGACCAAGGGCTTGGGTCAGAGAGCAAGGAGCGGGCGGGCTGGGAGCAAGTTCACCCTTCGGCCGTTTGGAACGCTGTCACTGGTCCCCACGGGGGCGGCTGCGAGGGTGGGCCGGCACGGAGATGCAGACCGCACAGGAAGGCACCGTCCCCGCCCCAGCAACGGCAAAAATGTCACAATCCTAGCAGCCGGCATGGTCAAGATGTGGGGACGTGGGCAGTCTTTAAACTTGTGCCGGCGGACGCCGGTTGGCCCCGCTGGTGTGCCTGCCCCGCAGAAGTACCAACGAGTTCACCGGGACTCTGTCATACTGCGAACATCTGGAAGCAGGGGTCCAGCAGCAGAGGCTGGCTAGCTGGGCCCCCCCACGGACTCCTCTCTCCTGTAGAATCCCCCCCCCCCCCCGTCACCACTGTCCCCTCCTGCAGGAGCAGGTCCTTCCGGATCTGCCGGGGGCCTCTGCAGCTGCTCCTGGTGGAGACCCGTGTTCAGCAGCAGCAATGCTGGGGGGCGGGGGGGACCCCCGACCTTCCACACCCACCTCCAGAAGTGAGTCCTCTGAGCCGGAATGGAGGCCAGCAAGGCTCCGACATCCCGTTGTCACTGGGGATGGGGCAACGCCTCAGTCTCAGCCCCATCCCTGAGAAGAGCCAGGGCTCCCCTCCCCACAGGTCCAGGACCGGTCGGGCAGCTCTGGCTGTGTGGCTGGAGCCCAGCTGCTTTCCCTCTCTGAGTCGGGGTAGCAGAGGGCTGGGGCCGCCTTTTTTTTTTTTTTTTTTAAAGATTTTATTTATTTATTCGACAGAGATAGAGACAGCCAGCGAGAGAGGGAACACGAGCAGGGGGAGTGGGAGAGGAAGAAGCAGGCTGCCAGCGGAGAAGCCTGACGTGGGGCTCGATCCCAGAACGCCGGGATCACGCCGAGCCGAAGGCAGACGCTTAATGACTGAGCCACCCAGGCGCCCCGGGCTGGGGCCTTCTGGGCACCACGGCTGCTCCTACCCACTTCACAGATGCACAGACTGAGGGCAGGTGAGGACCCACCCAGGTTCCCACAGATAAAAACTGTAGGACGCTCTGCGAAGAGCTGGTTACAGAAGGCCACGCAGGGTGTGAGTCCACGTGTGTGACACGTCCAGAACAGGCTCATTCACAGACAGGAAGGGGGCTCGCGGGGACTGGGGGAGGGGGTGGGGAGGGGATGGGGGGTGACGGCTGATGGCGACGGGGTTTGTTTGGAGTGATGGAATGTTCTAGAATTAGACTGTGGTGATGGTTGCACAACTCCATGAAGATATTAAAAAACCATTGCATTGCACAGTTTAAAACAGCTCATTTTTAAAAAAGATTTTATTTATTTGAGCGTGAGGAAAAGAGCACGCATGAGCAGGGGGTAGTGGAACAGAGGCAGAGGCAGAGGGAGAAGCAGACTCCTCACTGAGCAGGAAGCCTGGTGCGGGGCTCGATCCCAGGACCCCGGGATCATGACCTGAGCGGAAGGCGGACACTTCACAGACCGAGCCACCCAGGCATCCCTTAAAACAGCTAATTTATTAAATTGGGTTTTATTTCCAAGGTGAAACTCAGAGGTTGGGAAGGGTGCTGGTCCTCCCATGCCTCAGGGACACCAGTGTGTGTCTGGGGCGTTGGGGGGCTCTTCCAGGGTGGTTCTCCCTCCCACTGGCAGCTCCGGGGAAGTTTGGGGAGTGGGAGTCACGGTGGAATGCTCGGGTCCTGGGGGCTCGTGCCTGGTCCTCACCGAGCCTGCTTCCCCTCTCCACTCCTGATCCCGCCCATCCACCCTTTCCCCTGCCATGGACCAGGCTGGCCAGAGCACGAGGGGAGAAGGGACTGGCTGTGGGGACCGCAGCTCCATCCCTCCCCACTTGGGTGACCTCAGGTCCCTGCTCACACCTGCTGCCTCATGAACCCCCCAAGAGCCGCGGGGACTGAGTTGCTACAGGTCCATTTTTGAGCGGCACCAGGTGTGCCCAACCCCACTTTCCTGTTCTAAACCCTCCCATGGCTCCCTAGTGTCCTACACGCAAGACCAGGCTCCCGAGCTAGGCAATGTGCCACCACAGCCAGGCCTTGCCCCATCTCCATCACTGGGGATCCGATGGGAAGAAGGATCTCCACCCCTGATTTTTAGATTCCCCCACACCCTCCCCCAGACCCCCGCGATGTCAGCAGGGTCCCCCAGGACAAGTGGTCCTGCTCCCGCCCCCCAGCAAGCACCCAAGAGCGATTGCCTCATTTTCCCCTTCTCCTCCTGCCTTTCGAGGGCTGTTTGTGGTCGCCTTTCGACACCAGGATTCCCAACCGCTGCCCTGGCTCCGCCCCTGGCTGCCAGGAAAACCCGAGGCCCACCACGAGGTCTTCGGGAGGTGGCACAGCCAACCTGATGCAGCACTGGCCACGCATACGGTCGGGTATACAGCGGGTGCTCAAGAGATGGTGAATAAATGAACCGAATAAAACCTTGTTGTTTTGGGCCTGGCGACCTTGGACGGTGATTTAAGCTCCTGGGCCTCAGTTTCCCCATTCATAAAATGAAGGGTCAGCCAGTCCGTACCCCACATGGGTGTGTGTGGTAAGGAGGAAACACCCGCCAACAGCAAGCGCCAGGCGCGCGCCCCGTATTCACCGCGAGGACCGTACCCGCTGCCCCCGCATCCCGGGGCATCCTGCCGTGCGCCCCGGCCCGCTGGGAGTCTGGCGAGGGACCTGGAGACCCGTGGAGCAGAGGGCAGACCCCGGGTGGGCGCACGAGGCGCGGGGGGTAGAGGGGCAGCGGGGGACACGGTAGAGAGCCAGGGCGAGCCCCCCCCAGCCTCTTTTGTCTCCAGACTGCGCCGGCGCTCGGGGCCCTCGCCATGGAAACGCGCGCCGGCGAGCGGCGGGCCCCGGGGAGGGGACAGAGACGCGGCGTGGGGAGGGCAGAGACAGGGCGAGACAGACAGCGACCCAGGGACCCAGAGACCCCGCCCCGCGCCCGGCGTCGATGGGGCTCCCGAGGCCGACCCGAGGAACCCGGGAGAGGAGGGGGGCGGCGACCCCGGCCCTAGCCCGCCCCTACGGGGACCCGAGACCCCGGAGACCCCCGAGGCCCCGAGGCGGAAGAAGCGGGAGCCTGGCGCGCGCCCAGCGCACGCCCGGGGAACCAGCCCGGCGACGGACGCGCGCGGCGCCCCCGACGCGCCGAGACAAAGAGCCCCCGCCCCTCGCGCCGCACGTAGGCCGTCGCGGGCGCGGGGTCTCGGGCCGGGCGGGGCCCCCTCCCCTCTCCTCCCTGCTGTTCGCGGTGCCCCTCCGCCCCCGCGGGGGAGGGGCCGCGCTTTGTGCTCGCGGCGCCGCAGCCCCCGCCCGGCGCGGCCGCCGGCTCCGCCCTCCGAGCGCCAGCGCGCCAGGTGAGGGGCCTGCGGGCGGAGGGTCCGGGCCGCACCCCTTTTCCGGCCGCCGGGACCCTCCTTTTCCCCCCGGGCGCCCCCGCCCTGACGCCGGGAGCGGCCCCAGCCCGGGGACTCCTAAATCAGGCCGGCCCCGCCCTCTACTGGGCCCCTCCCGACCCCCCCATCTGGGGTGTGTGTGGGGGGGTGCCCGGCAGCTGGATTGTTTGGCACGGCCGCAGTGCGCCGGGGAGGCTGCGGGGACACCCTTCTCCCCCAGCCTCAGTTTCCCTGGGCGGTTCTCGCGCATCTTTGCCTGCCCCTCCGCCGCAGGCGCTGGGCACCGGGTCCCCCCAGGGCTCAGACTGCGCCTCCCCTCCTCCAGCACGCCTTTGTCCCCGCCAACCACGGCCTGTGGAGCCCGCGGCACCATGATCGCGACCAAGGAGAAGAATAAAACCCCAAAGGACAGCATGACGCTTCTTCCCTGCTTCTACTTCGTGGAGGTGAGGGGGGGGCGGGGGCGTCGCACTGGTGGGGGCGGGGCAGAGGCCTCTGTTCCACATGCCCTCGGGGACCTCTACCGCTGAAGGACAGGGATGGGCACAGCTCCGGTCAGCCGCAGGTAGGGGCAGAGCCAGGGTCGGAGGAGCCGGGCCGTGCAGGGTAAGTAGGAGTTCCAGAGGCACAGAAGGGTGTTCTGGGCTAAGGAGACAGCAGGGCAAGTGCTGGGAAGCGGGACCTTCAGACTGGGGTACAGGTCAGTAGTGCACCTGGAGGGGCTGGAGCAGGGCGCTGCGGCCACGAGGGGCTTGGGGTGCAGGGTCTTCCTCCAGCACATGGGCTGTGAGACATCAGGGTCCAAGTTCAGACCCCTCCTCTGCTCATGGAGAAGGCCGGGGCACGTCCCATAAGCCTCTGGTAGAACAGGCCTGGCACACAGTGAGGGCTTTATGAACGTGTAAAAGAACAGAATCTTAATGCGGTCACCTGGCACGTACTCGGCACAGAGGGTGGCTCGGGGTCGTGCTTAGCCATCCTTGGATACGTCCTGTGGCCAGTCTGCGCCACTGCACCTGCCAGGAACACCCCCACTCCATGGAGGGCTCCAGGCAGGGCGTGGGTGGATGAGTGGGGTCCCCAGTCCTGAGCAAACTGTCCCCATGCAGAGTCACAGAGCGGGTGGCTCACCCCCAGTCCAGTGGGTCCCTCCACAGGAGCAGAAAATATTTTCCAGATGCCTTCTCAGGGTCCCTGCAAACCTGCTTCCTCCCTCCGGTCCTCATCCCCTGCTCTCACCTGTGTCCTTCCAGAAAGTGTTCCACAAGCCCACTCAAATCTTTCAGACATGCAACCCTCCCCCACCACCTTTTTAGACAAACGTCTGCTCTTGGCTTTTTCCCAGGGCAGCTCCCAGCTTCCTGCGGACCCACCCCTTTGCAGGGCTGTGTAGTACCCCAGCCAGGTTGCCACCCACGGTAGCTGCACGCTCCGCGGCTGCCACAGACACTGCTGTCAGGAAAGCCCTGTGGTCCGCCAAGCGTGAGCTTCTCTGCAGATCACATCCCTGGGGACCAGGGTGGGTCTCTCCAAATTTCCCCCCATGGAGGCCACACCGTTTTACGGGTCGCCCATGCCCGTTACCGCCTGGAACCAGCACTGTGTGCAACCGTGCTTTGGAGCGGGCCAGTCTGATGGATGCAGGGCTGTAGTTCGGTTTTCTTTTACTGTGAGTCTTACACACACACACACACACACACACATACACACAAGTACGTGGGCAGGACGTCACGTTCGATGATCATTTTCCTGTGGGCCTGATATGCTCCCTGGTTTGTGGGGAGGGTCTCCAGATGCAAGAAGTGGGTGGCACAGAGAGACCTTCTGGGGGTGGTGGGCTCCAGTGTGGGCCCCCGCCAGCAGGTGTTGCTGGTTCTGCCTCCAGCGTGGTCCGGCTGGGTGGAGGTGGGGGCAGAGGGCAGGGGGGGTAGGCGTCGCAGCCGTAACCACACTGCCTGGAAGCTTGGAGAGCCATGAGGGCATCAGCAGAGAAGGGCAGTTCCAAGGACCCTGTTCCCCAGACCCTGCCGAAAACCCTGTCCCAGGCCTGACGCGGTCAGGGCGCCCCAGCCCAGTTGTGCTAATGGTCACGGAGGGAATAACTGGAGCTAGTATTCACTAAAGGCCCCGGTGTGCTGGGCACTGTGCAGGCACCTTCTGTATACTTATTCATCCAGTTTTACCCTGAAGCCCTGGAAAGTGGTGACTCTCATTCCCGTTTTCAGCTGAGGAAGCTGAGGCACGGGGGAGTGGTGGAGCCAAGATTCAAGTCCAGCAGATGGCTGGGAACCCCTTCACTCAATCTTGGGCCTCATTCCTGCATGCAGCAAGCGCTCAGTGTGCTCGTTGGACTAGAGCACCGGCTCCTACGGACCCAGCTTTGGCATTTTCCCCTCCAGGGACCCCCAGTCAGGGCTGGACGGAGGGCCGAGGCCCCCCTTAAAGTGCGGTCCAAGGCAGGAGTGAACAGGGAGGCCTCTCATGGGCTTCATCTCTGTCTGCTTCCTCGTCCGTGGGATGGAGAGGGGGGGCTTCCTGAGGCAGCCAGGCCCCCGGGGCACCTGTATACTCTGGTCCCCATAGTGCCAGCCCCAGCCCGGCCCCTGTGGGTGTTCGAATTGGACACCCGTGGCCCAGAAGGGAAGGTGTAGGGCCCTGGGAGAGTCAGCGTCCATCAGAAGGTCCCACTCAGATCCGGGCTCAGTCGCCACTTGTGGCCACGGTGAGTGGAGGATGGCGGCAATGCCTTGGCTGGCCGGACAGACGGACGCACTGCAGCATGGGTCGCGGACGGGTGGGGTGACCGTGGCTGCCGCCCCCCGCAGCTTCCCATAGTGGCGTCCTCTGTCGTGTCCCTGTACTTCCTGGAGCTGACCGACCTCTTCCAGCCGGCCAGGGTGGGCTTCCAGTGCTACGACCGCGCGCTCTCCATGCCCTACGTGGAGACCAACGAGGAGCTCATCCCGCTGCTTATGCTCCTCAGCCTGGCCTTTGCTGCCCCTGCGGCCTCGGTGAGTGCCCGGCTCGGGGGGCCTGGGCTGGCCGGCCTGCGGGCGCCCCGGCCGGGAGCTTGGCTGAACGCCTCCCTGTCGGGCAGATCATGGTCGGCGAGGGCGTGCTGTACTGCCTGCAGTCCCGGCTGTGGGGCCGCGGCGGGGGCCCAGGCGGGGCCGAGGGCAGCATCAACGCGGGGGGCTGCAGCTTTAACTCCTTCCTGCGGCGCACCGTGCGGTTTGTGGGTGAGTTGCTAGACGGCACCCCCCCTCGTGTGCACGTGCCAGGCTCCCGTCCCAGGCCCTGACCCCGCTGCCCCACAGGCGTCCACGTGTTCGGCCTGTGCGCCACCGCGCTGGTGACAGACGTCATCCAGCTGGCCACCGGCTACCACGCGCCCTTCTTCCTGACGGTCTGCAAGCCCAACTACACGCTGCTGGGCACGTCGTGTGAGGCCAACCCCTACATCACGCAGGACATCTGCTCCGGCCACGACACGCACGCCATCCTGTCTGCGCGGTGAGCCGGCCCCCACGCGGCCGTGCGGGGTGGGGGTCGGAGGCCCCGATGGGGGGCCCAGGGCCGGCCGCACTCACCTGCCGCCTCCTACAGGAAGACCTTCCCGTCGCAGCACGCCACGCTGTCCGCCTTCGCTGCCGTCTACGTGTCGGTGAGTCCTGGCCCGCCCCGAGCCCGGCCGCCGGCGGGGGCCGCCGCTCTGACCCGCCCCTCCCCGCCCCCAGATGTACTTCAACTCGGTGATCTCGGACACCACCAAGCTGCTCAAGCCCATCCTGGTGTTCGCCTTCGCCATCGCGGCGGGCGTCTGCGGCCTCACCCAGATCACCCAGTACCGCAGCCACCCGGTGGACGTCTACGCGGGCTTCCTCATCGGGGCCGGCATCGCCGCCTACCTGGTGAGGGGGCGGGGGAGGCCGGAGGCCGGCCCCCACGGGGAGGTCCGAGGTGGGGGCGGTCCGAGGGTGGAGTCCGGCCCTTGCGGGAAGGTCTGAGGGTGGAGGCCGGCCCTTGGGGGGAGGTCCGAAGTGGGGGTCGCACCGAGGGTGGAGTCCGGCCCTCGGGGGGCGGTCCGAGGTGGGGGGCGGTCTGAGGGTGGAGGCCAGCCCTTGGGGGGAGGTCCGAAGTGGGGGGCGGTCCGAGGGTGGAGCCCAGCCCTTGGGGGGAGGTCCGAGGTGGGGGGCGGTCTGAGGGTGGAGGTCAGCCCTTGGGGGGAGGTCCGAAGTGGGGGGCGGTCCGAGGGCGGAGGCCGGCCCCCAGGGGCAGGTCGGAGGTGGGGGGCGGTCTGAGGGTGGAGTCCGGCCCTTGGTGGGAGGTCCGAGGTGGGGGGCGGTCTGAGGGTGGCGTCCGGCCCTTGGGGGGAGGTCTGAGGGTGGAGGCCAGCCCTTGGGGGGAGGTCCGAGGTGGGGGGCGGCCCTTGGTGGGCGGTCCGAAATGGGGGGGCGGTCCGAGGGTGGAGGCCGGCCCCCAGGGGATGGTCAGAGGGGGAAGGTTTGTGAGCCGGGTGAGGCCTGGCCCCCAGCGAGGAGGTCTGAGGGGGTTAGACTGGCCCTGCCCTGGGGGGACTCTGGTGAGTCTCCTCCCTTGGAAAGCTGGAGTCTCAGACTTGCCAAATGTTCGGAGCCTGAGTGGCCTAACCAGAGTTTGCCCCACTGGGAAAAGAGTGGGACTCCGCCCTCTGATTCTGCAGGGAGGGCCAGCCATCCCCCCTCAGACCGCATTGGCAGTTCTGTTGCCTGGTGAGAACCCCGGTCTTCAGCCCTTGCCTCACCCCCAGGCCTGCCACGCAGTGGGCAATTTCCAGGCCCCGACTGCCGAGAAGCCTATGGCGCTGGCCCCTGCCAAGGATGCGCTGCGGGCACTGACCCAGCGGGGCCACGACTCCGTGTACCAGCAGAACAAGTCTGTGAGCACCGACGAGCTGGGCCCGCCGGGGCGGCTGGAAGGCGTGCCCCGGCCCGTAGCCAGAGAGAAGACCTCACTGGGCAGCCTAAAGCGGGCCAGCGTGGACGTGGACTTGCTGGCCCCGCGCAGCCCCATGGGCAAGGAGAACATGGTCACCTTCAGCCACACGCTGCCCCGCGTCAGCACGCCCTCGCTGGATGACCCCGCCCGCCGCCACATGACCATCCACGTGCCCCTCGACGCCTCCCGCTCCAAGCAGCTCATCAGTGAGTGGAAGCAGAAGTCGCTGGAGGGCCGTGGCCTGGGGCTGCCAGACGAGGCCAGCCCGGGGCACCTGCGGGCCCCCGCAGAGCCCATGGCGGAGGAGGAAGAAGAGGAGGACGAGGAAGAGGAGGAAGAGGAGGAAGAGGAGGAGGAGGAGGAGGAGGAGGGCGAGGAAGGGGGTCCGGCCCCACCGTCACTCTACCCCACCGTCCAGGCCCGGCCGGGGCTCGGGCCTCGCGTCATTCTCCCGCCGCGCGCCGGGCCCCAGCCGCTGGTGCACATCCCCGAGGAGGGGGCGCAGGCGGCCGCGGGCCTGTCTCCCAAGAGCAGTGCGGCCGTGAGGGCCAAGTGGCTCATGATGGCAGAGAAGAGCGGGGCCGCGGCGGCTGCAGCCTCCACACAACCCCGCGTGGCCAACCCACCGCGGCTGCTGCAGGTGATCGCCATGTCCAAGGCGCCGGGCGGGCCTGGCCCCAAGGTGGCGGAGACAGCCTCGTCCTCCAGCGCCAGCTCCGACTCCTCGCAGTACCGCTCGCCGTCGGACCGCGACTCGGCCAGCATCGTCACCATCGACGCGCACGCGCCCCACCACCCCGTGGTCCACCTGTCTGCGGGTAACGGGCCCTGGGAGTGGAAGACCGCAGGCGGTGCGGCCAAGGGGGTGGAGGGCGAGGGCGGCTATGAGCTGGGGGACCTGGCTCGCGGCTTCCGCGGGGGACCCAAGCCACCAGGTGTGTCCCCCGGCTCGTCCATCAGCGATGTGGACCAAGAGGAGCCGCGGTTCGGGGCCGTGGCCACGGTCAACCTGGCCACAGGCGAGGGGCTGCCCCCGCTGGGCGTGGCTGACGGCGCCCTGGGACCAGCCAGCCGCGAGTCCACGCTGAGGCGCAAAGCCGGTGGCCTGGTGCTGGGTGAGCGCGAGGCCGCAGGCGAGGCCGAGGCCGAGAGCTACTACCGCAAGATGCAAGCGGCCCGGAGGTTCAAGGACTGATGGGGGGGCTGGGATGCTGCATGGGGGTGCAGCTGGAGGCCACTG
This sequence comes from Ursus americanus, assembly GCF_024610735.1. Lineage (NCBI taxonomy): Eukaryota > Metazoa > Chordata > Mammalia > Carnivora > Ursidae > Ursus > Ursus americanus. Next base: position 59,879,120 of record NC_142140.1, read on the forward strand.
GGCAGGCGGGCGGGGGGGGGGGGGGCGGGTAACACTTCTCGGGCAGACAATAAAAGGTCAATACCGCAGACAATAAAAGGTCAATACCGGCTGGAGTCCTGGCTGAGTCACTGGTCCAACGACCCCCACCACGCACCAGGGTTGGGGCCTGCCCGGGTGGGGGGTTGGGAAGGGGGTGCCCCACACTCGGAGGGGGGTGCGGGTTCCGCCCCGCAATGGACATGCAGACACAGGCAGGTTTCCCCCGGGAAGCTGCAGGGCAGCCAGACCCTGGGCCCCCACGTTTTTGGCTCCCCTGAGCCCACCTGCCACCGTCACAAGTGAGGGAAACAAGAGGCTAAATGCACACACGAGAGGAAACAGCAGTGAAGACAGGCGGAATAAAGAGGAAATCGAGTGCAGGGTGCAGAGACATTTATTCGAAAGTCCAGCAGACTGGCCAGCTGCCCTCTACAATGTGCACAGGAAGAAAGAGCCTACAGAGAAGGTAGGAGTTGTAAAATCGCTTTAATTCGGTTCTGTCTGCATTACAAGCCGTGGGGGTGGGCAGTGGACTGCGCCGCACTCCCCGTCACAATACTGAGCCTGTAACTGCGGGTTACCAAAATATACATCTGTCACCTTTATAAAAAACCATGTTTGCTGCCCCTCGTTTTACAACAGGTATAAAAAAATTATAAATATTTACACCCTTGTTCCACCCCAACACGGAAACTCAAGGGTCCAGGCCGGAGGGACGGGCTGGCCAGCACGGGGTCTGCTCGCAGGGGAGCCCCTTGGACCCGTTGAGTGCAGGACGATGTGCGGAGACAGTTAAGACTCGGGGGGGCCACTGTCCCAATTTCTGGGGCCCCAGCGTTAGAGGCAGACAAAAAAAAAAAAAACAAAACTTTGGTCCAAAATCTGCAGGAGAGCGGAAACCCTGAAAGTTTTAAGAGCGCTTGTCCCCCCAGAGAAGGGACAGGTTAGGTGTGAGTAAGGCATCTGGAGGTGTCCTCGGGAAGGACCGGGGCTCCCCTGCGCCAGCCCCCAGCCGGCCCCCCCTGGAAACTAGATCCTGCCCTGCGACTTCATTACAAGGAATAAAATAGAAAGTACAGTATGCAAGGTCATACCACGACGAGAAAACGGAGATTACACTCATACCATTTTTATCTTGCTATATAAAAAGTTACTTAAAACTATTTCTTTTGCATATAAATGAAAAAAGATTAGAATATTTGGTCAACTGGAAATATTGCTAGGCACGGATGTCTCAACTGCATCAAAGCGTAATACAGAGGTGACGGTGGACACAGAGCTCGGAGCTGAAGGAGGACGACAGGGATGGTGCCCTCGGGGTCTTGCCCCGATCGGGGTCCCCGCGGCTGGGGTGGGGAGAATCACACACTTGATTACGGATTGGGGGTGCCGGCTGGACCCTGCAGCTCGCAGCCTCCCGCTGCACCAGGCACGTGATCCTGCGCAGGAGGCCCCCCCCCAGCCCCCCCCCCATCTGCTGCCACGAGAGGGCCCTGCCAGAGCAGCGGGTTTTAAGGCACAAGAAAGCCGTTCGAGGTTTGGGAGCGCCCACCCCACAGAGGCTGCAGAAGGCACGGGCTCGGGGGGCTGGGAGGGGGCGGGGCGCACTGTCCACTTGTCACCAAGAGCCTGAGGCCGGCACCCCATCTCCCCAGGGTGAGCAAGGTGAGAATCGGATTTAATTTTTTTAAAAACAGGTAAACTGATTTCTCTTTTAAAAAAATAAAATCTCTGGTCTTTTAAGGTCACTTCAGCTGCTTTTTAAAGTGGCTTTTCTCTGGAATGATGGAAGTTGTGGCCGGGCGCAGGCAGGCTGGTCCGCAGCGGCCCTAGATGGTGGACTTGGAGAAGGAGACCCGCAGGTGGTGGTTCTCGCCCAGGTCGTGGTTGTGCAGGTCGATGAGCGCCTGGATGGCCTCCTCCACGGAGCCCATCTGGATCAGCGCCATCTTGCGGTCCTTCCTGGGGACAGGGACAGGGGAGTGAGGGCAGGCCCAGGAAGCAGCCTGGGGGCAGGCCAGGGGGCAGGGCAGGGCAGCACTCACTGGAAGAACTTGAACCCCTTGACGATCCCGCCGTTGCTGGAGAAAAGGATCTTCAGGTCATCCTCGGACACAGAGGGCCTGCAGGGAGAAGGGGGTTGAACGCTAGGGCTTCTCAGGGAGGGCCTGGCTGCGCCAAGAGCCTGCAAGGGGCCCAGGAAGGACACATTAACAGGCACGCCGCAGCCCTGCACACACCAGCTCCTCCCTCATTGGCTGAAGTACAGCGTGCAAAGAGACCCCTGACAGGACCCTCTCTGCTAACACAAGCCTCGAGGGTCCGGGAAGCTTCCCCCCCCCCCCAAGCACATACGGGATGTTGGAGAGGTGCAGGGTGGCCGAGGGCGGGAAGATGTTCTGGAAGTTCTTGGAGCCGGGCTTCTTAAAGCGGTGCAGGGGGGAGTTGCCATAGTCCTTGGTGAGGCCCTGGTCCTCCTGGCCCTCGCGGGGCAGCTGCACGTTCTGGTGCTTGGACAGTGTGATGCGCACCGGCTTCCCATGCAGCTTGTGCCCGTTGAGGTGGCTCATGGCTGGGGAGGCAGGACCGTGTGACCCGAGGTGCCCCGGCCCCGGCCCCCACCCCCCACCCGCGCCGCAGGCCCCGCCGCCTCACCCAGCTGCGCCTGGCTCCCGTCGGCCATCTGCACCAGGGCGTTCTCCTTCTTGTTGAACAGGATCTTCACCCGCTGCACGTCGCCGTACACGCCTTCAAGACGCAGGGACGCGCACTGAGCCGCCTGGGCCCCGCGGCCGCCTCCCCCGCCAGCCCCCACGCCCCGCACACCCCGCACAGGGCTGGCTCTTCCCGAAGGTTTGCTTATTCTGCCTTTGGGCACCTGCCTCTAGTCGCAGGGAAGGTTACCGGGAGACTACCTTCAGCAGAGAAGTCATAAAATCCAGGAAAGGTCAATTGCCAAGAGCCATCACTTTAGCATGCTACCAACACGTTTTAACTCTTCGAAAAGCATGCAGGGCAATAAACCATGCGTCTACGGAATCAGAATAAATACGCAAACCGAAGGCAAGCCACGTAACGAGGCAGAATGCCCAACTGCAAACTCATAGTACATCTTAGGGCGTCAAAAATAACCTCAATTAAATGAAAACAAGGTAATAAAAGTGTGAATGATAACATACCGAAAAGAATAAAGAGGCTTTGGGGTGTGACTCTCTTTAGAGGACAGCAGAGCAAGGCAGCGAGGGACAGGGAAAGGGAGAGGTCAGGGGGCGAGTTGCCAATCGTCCACCACGAGGAGGCAGCCCCGCAGGCGTGCAGGTTGATGGATGATGAGTTGTCAGGATGTTAATATTCAAGGGCAGGTTGGTTTCCGGAGAGCAGGGTTTGAGGGGGAATTTTTTTTTTTTTTTTTTTTTTATTTATGGTTTTGTTTTGTTTCAAGCAACAACAGGAAGCAGAAGTACCGTGCAGTCAGTTGGCAAAGAAATTCCGGATCAGGGCAAGAAAAAAAATTGGGAAAGGGGAAGGGGAGAAAAGAAAAAAAGTAGCAAAAAAACACAGGTCAGTAAATACATAAGAAATACGAGCGCTCCATCAGTCAAGATCTACACACATTACAAGTCACAGGTTCACCTCACGGAACACAGGCAGGAGAGCGCCCTTCCCCGCAGCGGGCAGGAGACCGCGCGGCCACCCCGCTGCTCAGGGCCGCCTCCCGCTCGCCGCAGCAGGCGGGCCTCTGCACCAGGCTCACACAAGCACAAGGCGGAGCGAGTCTGTTAGTGGAGGGCTTCGCTAGTGTCAGGCCCAGACGAGCCGCTGGCCGGCCACCTCAGGCCAGGAAGTCACAGGAGGGGCAGACAGATGACAGAACAGTCTGAAACGCTCGTTAAAGCCGGTCCCATCTTTCAAGAGTTAAAGACCACGGGCCCTTGTCAGCTCACCCAAGCTCTCTCTGAGCCAAACGCAGCCACAGGGACGGGCACAGGCTCGCCATCCCTGGGACCATGGCTGTGGGGCGGCACCCCTCCGACAGAGGCGTCCGGGGGGCCTCTGCAGACCGCGCCTTGTGTGGCTAGAGATTATAAGGACTGCTTTCACGTATCAAAAAACATTTCAACTCTGAATATTACGGAACTGGAAACATAAACCAAGGCGTAAAGGAGAATAAGAGAACTCTGAGCGCCGAGGAAGGAGGCAGTGAGCGGACCAGCGCAGAGGGGCTGCACCGCGACCAGGGGTGAGACCCCCGAGGAACCCCAGGGCTGACAGGAGCTCAGCCTGCTGCCGTTTGCACTAAGACCCCAGAGTGTGACTCCCCCGCTCGTGCTTCCGGGACCAACAGGCTGGAAGGAAGAGGCACGTACCTCGGGGTTGAGGTTGCTGACCAGCAGGACGGAATTCCCTGCCCCTGCCAGGCCTGGGATGGCGATCCGCCCGGCTGCTGCCGCCGCCGCCGCCGCCGACGGAATGGCCAGAGGCGCCAGGGCCCCATGCACGTTAGGAACAGAGAGACCTGGGGAGGGAAAGATGGTCAGGAGATGAGGAGGAGTGTCCACTGCCCTCCGCCAAAGGCAAGCACAGGTCCTGCCTGTCCTCATGCAAAGGAAACACGCAGGAGGTGCCCGTGGCCGCTCTCGGCCCGGTGCCCACCGTGCCGCCTCGCGGGCTCCTCCTTCCTCTCCTCACAGCACAGGTCACACCGTGTTTGGACCTGTCTACATGCGCCAAACAGTACAAAAGCTCCGCTCAGTGGATGCAGAATCGAGCCCCAGGCGGGCCTCGGCCGTGCGTGCATGCAGGCGCCCGTCACCATGCAGACGACAACCGGGCGGGACGCAGCAGGCCCACGCCTGTCACAAGGGCAGGCCGGCCCCTGGGAGGGTCGCTCAGGTGTGCCCACCTGGCTCATGCCGCGCTGCTTACCAGGCCACTTAAATTCATCTACTAGGGACACATCCCTCCAACCACCGTGCGCGCTCGTCCTCGCCCGGGAGGTGCTTTAAGGGAACCAGACCAAGACTGTGGGGTTAGCGGATCCTCTGCACAGCCCTGTCCTACGATGGCCCTGTCCAGGCTCCTCGGGGAACCCAGAGACCCGCACCCAGGAAGGCGGGCTCCCCCTGAAACTGCGCCCACGTCAGCTGCCCGTGGAAGCAGAGCTACTGGAAAGGTGTGTGGGCATGCACAATCGATGGTGGGGACAGAGGTCAAGTGTTTGAGTACCTGCAGCTTGAGGAATTGCAAAGGTGGGAGGGAAACCAGCTCCTGCATACGGAGAGGCTGACATTATACCAGGTGCACCTAGAAACAAATGAGACACTAATCATCGCACCCACCACCTCCGCCGCGAGCAAGGGCTGTGTGTCCGCGGCCCCACACCCAGTGGGCGGTCCGGGCCCTGCGCTGTGCAGGCCACGTAAGCAGCAGCTCGCACCAACCTCCCTGGGCACAGAGTCAGCGTCACGGGGCGCCTGGGGCACTGAGACTGAGCTACACATCCTCGCCTCCCACAGCACACGGTGGTTGGGCACCACGCCGGGCGTCTTACCGAAGGCGGCAGCCATGGTCTGGTCCAGCGAGGGCTGGCTGTCGCCAGAGGGCAGGTCAGGGCGCGTGTAGTCACGACTCTTGTCATTGTTGTACTTGACGTTGAGGCTGGTGAGCTTGGAGAAGTCTATGCGGAGCGTACAGCAGGCATTGTAGATGTTCTGTCCGTCCAGAGACTGTGGGGAGAAGGCAGGGGGAGGGCCGTGAGCGACTGGGGGCTGTGCGCCGGCCAGGCCAGGCGTCCCGGGGGCCCACTCACCAGCTTGGCGTGCTGGGCGCTCACGGGGTCGGCGTACTGCAGCAGCGCCTGGAACTGGTTATTCTTGGTGAAAGTGATGATCTTCAGAACTGTGCCGAACTTGGAGAAGATCTGTGAGAGATGGGGTGGTCAGCGTCGGCCCAGGGACCCCGTGGTCCGGACGAGGACCCGAGGCAGCTGCACCCCCGTCGCCTCACCTGGTGGAGCACGTCCAAAGTCACTGGGTAGAACAGGTTCTCCACGATGATCCGGAGCACTGGGCTCTGGCCGGCCATGGCCATCCCGGCATCCACTGCAGCGGCCGAGGCTGCCAGGGCCAAGTTCCCCGACTGCACCGAGTTCACCGCCTGCAGTGCTGCCTGGGCCCGCTGCGGGGCAGAGAGGCAGTTATGGCCAGGAGTCCCACGCCACAGGCCACGTCATCGCCCGACTCCAGCCCTACCCCGGCCCCCATGACGCACTGCCTGGTTGGGCGAGCTGTCCGTCTTGAGCTCCTTGTGGTTGGAGAACTGGATGTAGATGGGCTGGCCTCGCAGCACGGGCGTCACGGAGGTGTAATAGTTCACCATGGTGTTGGCAGCCTCCTCTGTGTTCATCTCGATGAAGGCCTGGCAGGGCAGAGGCATGAGCTGGGACCGGACCCCTGGGCCTTCCTGGGAAAGGGGCTCGCACCCGAGGCAGGTACCTGATTTTTCCCTTTCAGCATCAGGAGGTTGGTGACCTTCCCGAAGGGCAGCCCCAGGGAAATGACCTCGCCCTCGGTGACGTCGCCGGGGAGCTTCCGGATGTGGATCACTCTGGAGGGCACGCCTGCGCTTCTGTTGTCGCCCTTAAACTTCTTGCTGTCGTTCCCATTTGCTGAAAAGAGGAGTGGTTTATAGCGCGTAGAGCACCGTCCAGGCTACCGTCAAGCAAGCCGCCCCTCTCCCCAGAACCAGCTTCCTTCCTGACTGTGGGAGGCCACTGCGAGGAAAGGGCAGTCCCCACGCCTGGCACCCACCCGCCTGCCTGTCCATCTGTCCCTCCACAGGGAAGTCAGGTGAGAATGAAACGGGCTCCGGGTCACAATGGCCAGGCTCGATTCATCCCACACAGCAGAGCACCAGAGCACGCATGACTGTGCGGGAGGAGCCCTCAGGCAGGAACAGGGGTTGTACGCACGGCTTACCTGCAGAGGCCGAGCTGCTGCTCATGATAAAGGGTCCGTTAGTGACACAGGCAGAGAAAAGCTCGTCGGATCCCCGCTGGAAGAGAGAGGGGGTGTGTGGAGCAGAGCAGGACACCTGACGCCCTCCCCAAGACCCCGTGCCCACCTCTCCGCTGCAGCTTGGCCTTGAGAAAAGACCACACCCAAAACTGTGATCATTCCTCCCTCACCATGGCCTCATGGTCCTAATCCTAAGAAACTGCTCCTTTTCTAAGAGAGGGGTTGGGGGACCTGCCACCTAGAGGGTCTTTGCCCGTATTTCACTCCCATTCCATGTTCTGCACGACCCTTCCCATGTGTGGGCAGGGCCTCATGCCAACAGTCCCATGGGGCTGAGCCCAGCCCCACTCTGTCCTGGAGCTCAGCTGTAGCCCTGCCCACGTCAAGACTGGGGGACCGTCTTCCACGACCACAGGGCCGTTGGCAGGCCCAGGGAACAAAGCCCCCTTGTCACGCTGCAGCCACTCGCTCAGCCACAGGAGCCTGCCCTATTTTCCAGGCGTCGGAGGGAACCTGAGCCTTGCCCTCGTGGCTTTCAGACAGACAGAAATACTAGCTCTCCACACGGCGGGCGGTGCTGTCCAGTGAGGGGCAGGGGCACCTGGGTGAGCCCGTAAAGGGACCCAGGAAGCTCCCCAGTGCCCATTTTTGCACGGCTCCCTGTGACTTGTCATTTGCTGCCGTCTCTCCACAAACAAACTGTTCACTCCTTGGTCTCCGTGCGACTGGGCCCACTCCCCAGAACCGCATCGAATGGACCCAGAGCCTAGGAAGCAGGTAGCCATCCCTCCCACTAGGTGAGGTCTGAGGACAGAACCGCTCTACAAGGTGAGGGACCACTCGGGACACAAGCACTCCTCAACCAGGAACCCTGCAAGCCGCAAGGATCTGGCTCCCACCGCACATTTCTGCCCTCTGTGGCCTGGGGCTCCATCACCAGGAACCAGGAGTTAACTCCTTAAAGGGAATCTCTGGCTGCAAAACTAGGAGCCAGGAAGTTTCAAGGCCCCTGCCCTCTCGTGGCAGGAACAGGAAAGACCAGCCCACCTGGGCCTCCAGCAGCCATCTCAAGGGCACCCGATCTGCCCCTCCTCCAAGCTGCTTCCTTAGCGGCCACTCAGACACACAGCCATCTAATTACGGCCAGGGGCCTCCCCCCCAACCACCGGCAGGTGCTGGGGTGCCCCAGAACCCCTCAGGACCTCCACACCCAGCAGCCGATGAGACCAGCTGAGGGAATCCCGAGGCATTTACAAACTGCCTTTCGGGATCGGGATCAGCAACAGCTGCCCCACAAGTCTAAGGTAACTACAGTGGGCTTGTCCCCAAACCCTGACCCCAGGATGGGCCAGCACCTGCAGAGGTCCCCCAGCCCACAACTCTGGAGTCCACGGGCCCTAGGCTGCCACTGATACGGAGACAAGTGCCCACAGATCGGCACCACAGCTCAGAGAGAGGAACGAACAGTCAGACCTGGTCCCAAGCCGAAGTCGGCCACAATGAAGCAAAACAAAAACCACCAACCAGTCACAAGCTGTGCTTCAAAGCCCCGAGTGAGGCCCACACACAGGCTCCCCAAGCCTTTAGGACACACACCACAGGGAGGGGCGTCCAGGTCCCACCTGCCTGAGCCGCAGCAAAGCCCCGTCTGTCTCTGGACTCAGGGGCCCTTACCTGTCCCCACAGGCTCCTGAGGGATCCCTCACCTGCTGGCGATGCAGCCTTAAAAAGGGCTTCTGGGCCCCCGCCTTTGACAAGGGATGGGTGGGGCTGGACTTCCACGAGTGGCAGCCCTCGTGGCCATCCTCCCCACCCCACAGTGTCTCTGAGGACAAAGTGCCCACTTGTCAGTTCCCACTCCCATTCCCCACCTCCAAGACCCAGGCCTGGAGTGCTCAACAGCACCCTGCGGCACAGGGACACCAAGGGTGACTGCCTGCAAGGGCACAGACAGGTTGCAGGGCAGAATCCTATGCACAGCTGGGCCAAGCCAGGAGACACAGCCACACTGAGGCCACAACCAGAGCCAGGAGCTCTTCCTAGCCAGCACTTGCAGAGGTCCCACTAGCATCTAGCCTGGAGTCCATTTATTATCAACAGGAAGAAACCCCTCAAGTGTGTACTTGCTGACCTCTGGGCAGCTCTGCTGTGAAGAGCCCGTGTGGGGACCCCTGACAGCACTCACTTCCTGCACAGCTGGTCCTGCCCCTCCTGGTAGGCCGGGCACAGGTTTGGGGGGATGTGCTGGCAGAGAGCCTCAGCACCGCAGGACAGAGATGCCCCCCTCCAAGCAGAGCACCCCCCGTGTTTCGGTCTGTGCAGGTTTGATTCTGGAAGCAAAAGTCCCCTGGGAACAGGATGGCCAAGAGGGGACCATTCCGAGGACAGCTGCTGAAAAGCAGCTCCCACAGAAAGGGGGAGAATTACTCGCAATCCAGACATTTTCTATGACTGTTACCAATGCTCCACACGAAAGTCCCTCTCCACCGCCTGCCACTGAACAAACAGGTTTTATCTGCAGGAAGATCAGGACAGGCAACGTGTGAAGACAAAAACCCACTTGGGAAAAGTGAAATCCAGCCCAGGCACCATGGCCGACTGACCAGAAACCATCTGGCTGCCTGCTCAGATCACCTGAGCCACCTGCAGGGAGCTCAGGAACCACGGCTGGGGAGGGGGGACTCCCCCAGCTCCCAGCCACTGCCAGGACACAGAGCTGGTCACCAACTAACCAGCAGTGCTTGCAAGCAGCCCCAGCATGCCCCTGGAGGTCACATTCCTGGGCGCACACAGGCCTGGTCCTCAGCTGGGGGCAGAACCACCTGGGCCCCACTTCCTGTGGGGACAGCACTCCCGCCAACTTCGTGCTCCACCGTTTGCTTTCCTTACTGTTCACACACAAGCAACTCGACTCCTGCACAGAAAGGATGCAGGGCTCTCCTTTCCCTTTAGTTCAAAAAGGCTACGGAATTATTCACAGCAAAAACTTTCCATGGAAACCTTAGCATCATCAGAAGTAGCCCCCAACTGCCCCAGAAACCCCATGTGCCCTCCAGTCCCACCACCCACCCCACAAACTGCTTGGGAGCATAACCAGATTTTGACTCGGCCCACATCAAACCAAAGGTGCTCAAAACCTCCGTGGACAGATGTCCCTGTCAGCCCCACTGCACAGCCTGCTTCAACCGTGAGCGGGTAAAAGCAGCCTCTTGCCAGCTCTCAATTTCAGGGCAGGAAAGAGGAACCCAAACTAAGGTCAAAGGGGCATTCGCTGCTGAGGGGCCGGTGAGCCCACAAGGCCCGAGACACACAGCCTTGGATGGATTTGATGCCGCCAGGCAGAGGGAAGGGCCTGCAGATGGGACACATGGGGGCACCGGGGTCAGAGGTGGTGCCGGCGCTCTGCAGCCCACGCGATCAGTGCAAACTCAGGCTGAGCAGGCATAACGAGGAAGCCAAGCCAGAAGTGCCTACCTTTGTACCAACTGCTATATCTGGGACAATGCTGTAGAGAGAGAAAAAGGACAACAGTTAGCCAGGTGCGCTGCCCATCTCAGCAGGCGGGAAAGGCTGGACAGGAGAGGCCGTCCTTGTCCCAGGAGTCTAGAGAGCCCATAGCCGCTGCCACCAGGATGTTGGGCAGTCCCCCCTTGGCCACAAGCTTGACCTCTGGCTGCACAACATCCCCCCCCTCCTTGAGACCCTCTGCTAACTAGACCGCTGCTGAAGGCAGGAAGTGAGCGTAGTCCACGTAACTAATAACCTCAACTTGAAAAGGAGCCACCATTGTCTTTCGGCTCCCCTCCCTCCCAGCAGGACCCCAGGCCCCGCCTCCGGACCTGTCCAAAACAAAGACACCCCCCCTTCAAAGCCCCCAGGAGGGACCCTTGACTTTGAGATTCAAGTATCGTGGTCTGCTTTATAAAAGATGGAAGCACCTCAGGAACATTTTCCAACAAGGGAGACCAGTGGGAGAGGGGGCTCACAGGCCGCTGGGGTCAGAAGTCTGGATTGGGGGGGGGGGCACAACACTGGAAAGATGGAAGGTTCCCGAGGAAGGGGAGGTAGCTCAGCTGGACTGATCAGATAAAATTAACACAGGTTACTCATAAACCTGGCTCCGTGTGACTGGACTTTCTCCCCGCCTCAGGCGGACCAGACGGAAGGCGGGAAGAAAACACGGCTACCAGAGGGTTCCCACAGCCCTGCACGCGTCAGCTCAGTACCGTCCAAGGGCACTGGTGTGGCACCTACAAACGGACCAGAGCCTAGCCGACTCATGGAGCGTCAGTGCACAAAGGGGGTTTAGTCACCCGTGTGCTGAGGCCTGGCAGCCCCGTGGACGGAGCCACCCATGTCGACACACGATGGCCCCTGGCCCAGCCAGGGAAAGGCTGTCTCAAACCAGGCAGGAGGCCCTGGGGCAGCCACCTGCACCCCAGGCCTGGACAAAGACCAGCTTCCTGTACTATTTCCTATTTCCCTCTTTGGTTCAGAGAGCTGCTGGTTCCTTCCCTCCAAGCTTGCTGGACCCAAACCCTGGGGTGTCCTGGCCCCAAAGCACTGTTGTAGTCCTGGGGTCTGCACCCCTCACCTGCCCTTTCTTACCCATTCCCACTCCTTTACAACAGGACCTTTACCTCACCGCTATTTAAAAAAAAAAAAAAAAACTCACAGACTGATATCAACAGATTTTTTAAAAAAACCTCTGAGCCAAGAAAAAGCTTCCCAGAAAACCCAAAAGAATGAACGGCACGCAGCTTCGCGGCTGCTAACCCGGAGCGGCTCGGGCTTCCTACTCCCTGGGAAGGCCTCACACACAGGAAGTGTTTCACACGAGATGGCCTTTCTGCAGAGAACGTGTGAGCCTTCCACGGGCAAGGCCACAGTACCCCCGAGACCCCGCAGCCACAGCTCCCTAGCTCGGGAGGGGCTTCTCTGGGGAGGTCCGGCCAGGCCCCCACGGAAGGTGGACCACGAGCAGATGGAGTTCCTCATGCTGCAGCACTTTTCCTCAAGGCCTGGATTCGATTCAGTACGAAACCTATCATTTCCAACCCGAGGCACCGGGACACGTGACCCTTCAGGCATCCGAGCCGCCCCACCCCGCCCCGGGGGTCAGCCCAGGGGCGGAAGAAGGGCTTGCCCAAAGCTCCAGATCAGGAAAAGATAACCTGCACCGCCCGCAGGACCCTCCAACTCCCGAAACGTCGGCACCCACCCCTCCCCCACGGGGAAATGGGAAACTGCCCCGGGCACGCGGGATGCAAACAGCCCCGCTCTGAGCGAGTTTCGTTTTCGGCAGCTTCTACCTTTTTCCACCCCGACCAGAAACCTAACTTCTGAAGACAAAGGTGTCCACCGACACAGGCACGTCGGCCCTGACTCTCAGGACCTAAGACAAGCCAGCGCCAAACGACGACCCCGCTGCGAACACGGCAGGCACGGGCCGAGCGGCCGCCCCGATGCCGGGGTCGCCCCGGGGTCTCCGCACGCCCGCCGGGCCAGCTCGCGCTCAGGGAACGGCCGACCCGGACCGCCCCCCGCAGGCGGGAACAAAGGGGGGGGCGGGCCCCTCCCCGGTCCCCGGGCCGGGCGCGCGGCCATCCTTTGTGGGTAGCCGGGGAGGGGCCGGGCTGCAGGCGGGGGCGGAGGAGGGCCCGCGCCCTTCCGGGCAGGAGGGCGGCGTCTCCGGGCCGCGCCCGGGCCCGCGGCGGGCGGGGGAGGCCGAGGGCAGAGTCCGCGCGGCGGGAAAGACCGCGCACGCGCAAAGCCCAACAGGGGCGCGGAGCGCTGCGCACGCAAGCGCGGGGGCTCGACGGGGAGCGGGAAGGGCCACACCGGGCGCGCGAAGGGGGTACGGGGAGCTGAAAGGCTCACACGGGGCGCGCGAAAGAAGGCGCGTGCGCGCGGGACACGGACGGGAAGCGGGAAGGGCCGCGCAACCGCCGCGTGCGTTCGGGACGAGGCTCGCGGAGGCCGGAAACGAGCAGGACTCGGGCCCGGCCCACCCCCTCCAAGCCCGGGAGGCGCTGCTCGCCTGGCGCCCCCCCGGCAGCCTCCCCCGCGCCCACGCCCCAGGCCCAGGGAGGGGAGGGACCCCGGAGGCGCCCGCGAACCCGGACGGAGGCGGAGCGACGCGCGGGCCGCGGCCCCGAGGAGACCCAGGCGGCGGCGAGGGGAAAGATGGAGCGCGAGGAGGTCGTAGGGGAGGGCGGAGAGACAATACTTACCCGTCCATTGCACACAGAGGAGACCCGCAGGGGACGGAGTGGAGGCGCCGGAATAGCAGGAACCGACCCAACGGCTCCGAGTTATAGACTCACAAAATGGCGGAGACGCCCGAACACGTCCCCCGCGCGCTCTGCCCATTGGCTCCCGCCACGGAGAGGGGGCGGGGCGGGCGCCGCGGGCCACTGCCAGCGCCTCCCAATGGCTAGGAGGCCGCTCGAGGGGTGGGGCCAAGAGGAATGGCAGGCGGCCATTGGGGAAGGCAGCCGTCCGTCAGGGCTCGAAGCGGAAACGACCCGTGGAGACGGGGGAGGGGAGAAAAGGCGGGATCATATCAAGGAGCCCGAGCCAGTGAGCGAGCTGATCTCCTGCGTGGGGCTTTGCGGGAGAAGCCATCTTGAGAGTGGGTACGTGGCGAGTCAGGCGGCGGGAAGCGTGTTTTCCACCAAGCTGCCGCCATCTTGCAAACGGGCAGGAGCCGTCCACGGGCATGAGGGTACAGGGAGGTGCGTCGCCATTTTGGGGTCGGGCAGGGAACCTATGAGGCCCCATCTTGCTTTTGGGCACGTGGCTGAAAAGGCTGATTCCGACTGGACCTTACTCGTAGGTTGGCGTGCGGGGAGGTGGAGGCCGCTTAACCCGTCCCAGACTAGCCAGGGCTCCGTTTGCATTCTCATCTCCGATACTGAGAGCACGTGTGGTCAGGGATCGCCCCCGACGGTCCTTTGTTCACCGCAGAGCAGCGAAGTCCTACCGCAGCCCTTGCCCTGGCTGCAGGGAATGGGGAAACTGAGGTCCGCAGAGTACAGCGACCGGGCGGCCGCCGGCCCACAGCGCGGAGCTGAGCCCCGGGCGCTCAGAGCAGAAGCCCGCTGTCCTGGGATATCCAGGAAGGGGTGCATGTGCTTCTCAGCAGGAGGGAACGTTCTAAACATATTCCCGAGGACGCTGATGGAGGGCTGGGGGCGACAAGGGTAATCCTTGGGGCGGGGTCAGAGAGTCGGAGCCGGGAGGCCGCGCGGTGGGCCCCCAGCGCTGTGGGGCGGTCCCGGACGCAGCGCGCACGGCGGGCTTGGCGCCGTCCTCGCCCCCGAGTGGACGCGCCGGGACCGGAGGGCCCTGTGCTGATGCCCGTTCGCTGGTCGCCGTACGTCCGTGCTGAGAAACGGGTTTCTAGGCTGGACCAGACTAGGGGGAGGGGGGAGATGACGTTCGTTGCCCTGGGTGGAAGCCAAGGCGCCCTGCCTCTCAGGCCGGCTTCCTTTGACCGGCAAGTCCGGCGCTGGGGTCCCGGGACGGCGCCAGCTTCAGGGCCACGCTGGGCCTGGCGCCCGTGCCGCCGAGCTCCAGCACATTGGGGCTGCTGCCGATTTCCACGGAGGCCTCCCGTCCGGTGGCCCCCGGACCTCGCTTGCATCTGTAGCCCCAGAATGGCTAATCATGAATGCCCCGGTGGATTTAGGAGAATCTCTGACACATTCCCGCGGATTTGCTCCCTGCTCCTCCAGGACTCCCATTTGAGCTGCGTTTTGGGCACCCCCAGAGCCAGCTGCTCATCTTCCTTCTCAGGGGACTGGTGCCAGGGGTGTGCCCCCCCATAGCAGCAGGCAGGGAGGGGGACATGGGAGTGTCACAGCCCCGGGGGAGAAGAGTGCAACTGACGCTGGCAGAGTGTCTAGACTGTCAGAATGGTGTTAAAACCCACTTCCCCTTCCAGGGGTCCTGGCCCACCTTGCAGCCCAGCAGGCCCCACACCACTGGCCGCTTGCCTGGTTCTGACCTAATTTACACGGGCCTCCTGTGTGTGGCTGACCCTTTGGGAGACTCTTCCCCAAAATACACCACCCCCTCTTTCACGCCCTTGTCCCAGGGCCTTTGCCAAGGTGCCTCATCACAGCAGCCTCCCTGGGGCGCCTGGGTGGCTCAGACGGGGAAGCCTCTGCCTTCAGCTCAGGTCATGATCCTGGGGTCCTGGGATGAGGCCCACATCGAGCCCACATCAGCCCTGCATTGGGCTCCTTGCTTGACAGGGAGTCTGCCCCTCCGCCTGCTCCTGTTCTCTCTCTCTCTCAAAGAAATAAAAAAAAATCTTAAAAAAAAAAAAGATCACCGTCTCCTGATGCCCCCCTCTGAGATGGCTGAGGATAGCACCTCTCATTTCCACCATGCGCTGGAGCTCCTTGGCATAAATTCAAATTCAGGCCAGTGTTAGGTAGAAAATGCTGGCAGGGAGGCCAAGAGGCCACAGAAAGAAGTGTGTTTGGCTGAGATGAGGTCCCCTGTGCCTCAGGCCGGCCACTGAGTCTTGCTAGATGCTGGAACCCCTAGGTGAAGGGGACAGGGCGGCTCTGATGAGAGCCCACACTGACCACCACGGTCAGAAGACCCACAGGCTGGGAGGCACGCCACGCGGATGTGTTCTCCTGACTCTAGAGGCCCCTGCATGTACAAATTAGATGCTTTGTGATGGGGGGGCCTTGGGGTCCTCTGGGGGTCCCCACAGCCCTCAGTGCCCCAGCATGTACAGATCAGATGGATGCCCCTGCCTCCCGTAGGAGCCAGCCCGGCCACCTCTCTCTCCCACCCCAGCCTTGTCCGCCAGCTGCTCCCTCATTAATGATGTAGGGTTGATAGCGGATGTGTGATCACCTTGTATTTGTTGGAGAATTTGGAAAGGATCCTCTCCGTGGCAGATGCGAAGGAGGGAGGGGCCAGACTGGGGTGGAGAGGGCCGCATCCCAGGCCCTGGCAGGGGGACCTGCTGGGGCCCCATTCCTCTCTTCAGATTAGATGGGGGTGGTAGGGTGCCTCAGTAACTCCTTTGTCCAGAGGAAGAGGCAGGACCAGGCCAGTCCCCCCTTGCCTCCCTGTGGGCTTTCCCCTGTGTTTCAAATGGAAATGGCTAATAGTTTCAGAATATTTATTCATGTGTTTATTTATTCATGCCTGGATTATAAAAGCAATTGGGTGGGGGGCAGGGCAGAGGTCCAGGGAGTGAGTTTGGGGAAGTCAGCACATCTGCCTCCCAGCTTCTCTGAGCCATTCTCCAAACTTCTTTTCGAGCTGGGCTGGGGGAACCAAACAAGCTGCCCCCAGCCCCTCCGAGCTGGAGCCCCACCCCTGTCCCAGCTGGGTGGCCTGGATTCTCGCCTGGACCACAGGGAGCTGGGAGGCAAAACCAAAATGGCTTACTCTGGCCTGATGACACATGAGAGCGCGCCTCCTGCCCTGCGGTGGGGGCCGTAGTCCCAAGGCTTCCAGCCCACCCTCCTCTTCCATTAGGATAGGAGCCTCAGGCTTCTCCCTCCCCTTCCCCCACCAAGCCCTGCCCAGCCCCCAGCCCCTAGGGGAACTTCCTGTGAGTTGTCACGGTCACTTCTCAAGGGTCTTCTCGTCCCGGGGGGCATCCCAGATGCAGCCTCTCCCCTCCGCAAACCCAGAAACCCTCCCTCTCTCTCCAGGGCCTGTCCTGACCTGGAGCTGTCTCTTTACCCCAGACAGCCAGTCCACGGACCTCCCTGCGTGCTTTCCTGTAGTAACTGTTTAATTCTCTGCTAGGAGATACTTTCATTTCCTTTTCCCAAAGACCGCTGTTGAGTGAACGGCCAGAGCCTCTCAGCCTGTATGAGCCCCCCACCCCCCCGGCTGGACCCAGGCCACCCCACCTTGGCTGGGGGTGCTGCAGAGGGGTAAACAGGCTGGCCAGTCCTCCCGGGGGGTCAGCCTAGAGTTACCACCCGACCCAGCAACCCCGCTTCTAGGTGTGTGCCCAACACTCGTCCTCCGCTGCGGGACTCAACCAGAAAGTGGAGGAACCCAGGGTCCACCCGCAGGTAAATGGATACCCAACACGTCCGCCCCACGGGCACGTCTCTCGGCCGCGAGCAAGAGCGAGGCGCCCACACGTGCTGCCCAGAGACGGACCCCAAGCCCACGACGCTCAGGGAGGGAACCAGACACAGAAGGTCCCACGGCGTGTGAGTCCATGTGTGTGACACATCCAGAATGGGCTCCTTCACGGACGGGAAGGGGGCTTGTGGGGGCCGGGGGCTGGGGAGGGGGTCGGGGGGGGGTGTCAGCTGATGGCCAGAATTTCTTTCCTGGTGTTGAAATACGTATTCTCAGGTTGACTGTCGTGATGGTTGCACAACTCTGAGTCTACTAAAAACCACTGGACTGTAGACTGTGAATGGGTGAGTAGTAAGGGTGTGAATCACGTCTAAAAGAGCCGCTTTGAGAGCTCCTTCCTATGAAGCCGCGAATGCCCTCCGCTGGTGGGTCGAGCTGTAGCCGCCCGCGGAGGGGGCAGACGTGCAGGACTCTGGGCACGGGTTGGCTGTTTCCTACAGAGTTGCCCGCGTACCTTCCCCAAAGTGCAGGCCATCCGGCTCCCGTGTGTTTACCCAAGAGACATGTGTAGAAACAGGTAACAAAGTTTTGCCAAGTTTCCATAGCAGCTCTTCGTAAGTAATGGGAGCGCCAGAAAGAACCAGGGTGCTCAGCAAGCCGGGATCGGAGACCACTGGTGGCCCCCCTCACCGAGCACTAGGAAAGCGTGGCGGGACCCTGAGCCACCACCGTCACCGCGGGTCACCCCGGCAGCAGGGCAGGACGCCTCTCGCAGGCACTGGCCAGAGGGGGGGGCCACTCTAGAGCCACCCACGCACTCCGCGTTTGGGGACAGGGCTTGCTGATGGGGACACTTTGCCATTTGTCAGTTATAGTTCAGTAAAAACTCAACCGGGAAAATACTGGTGATTCTTCACACACGTGTGGTCCGCGAAGTCCCCACAAACACTGGACTGCTGAGCTGGAAAGGGCACTCTGCGGGAAGGGCGGGGAGCCTCTGGCCACGGCATGGTCCCCTACCCCGCGTCTCACGAATTCCTGTTGGAAGACACCTGACGTGGCCCATAGTACTGATGCATGAGTGACAAAGTCACCGGCGACAGCACCCCAGAAGAAAGCACGTCCAACACGCGCATTTTCTGCAAAAGGTACCTCATGGCCTCGTCCAGGCTAGGAACACTTGGGGGCCAATTTAAAGCACAATCACCCGCAAAAAGCACAAACATGCAAAACACACGCACTAAATAAGCCTCAGGAAAGGGCCCTTCTTGGGCCGCCTGGGTGACTCCGAAGGTGAGGCGTCTGCCTCCGGCTCAGGTCATGATCCCGGGATCCCGGGATCGAGTCCCGAGTCGGGCTCCCTGCTCAGCGGGGGGTCTGCCTCTCCCTCTGTGGCTCCACCTGCTTGTGCGCTCTGTCAAATAAAATCTTTAAACAAGAAAAAGAAAGGGCCCTTCTTTCCAGCCTGAGCTGACACCAGAAGGCATTGTGTTGCCCCTTTCCACCCCAGCAGGACGGTCTAGTGCCCACCAGCCACCCCCGGGGGGATCTGGGAATGACCGCAAACACACCAGGAGGATCAAGTTACAATAAATTTGACAAATCTACAAACAGATTGTGTAAACACATTTACAAATAAATACAAATAAACTTCAGCGAGGAGGCGAATTTGCAAATCCAGGATCCCGGGAGGACGAGAATCCACTGTCAGCTGCGTGTGCACCACCCAGCGACGTGGCCACGGGCTCCGCGTGGCTATTTAAACCACGTTCGTGGACCCCCATCACATTGGCTGCAAACTCTGGGGGCTACACGAGCACAGGGAGGGGGGCGTGTCCGTGGGTGGGGGGTCCCCTCCCACAGCCAGACGCAGGGCTGCTTCCTGCCTTTCACGGTTGTGCTTTGCGGGACCAGAGGCCCGCCTCCCCGTATCAAATGCCCCTTCCAGTCGTTCAGGCCCCCACACGTGGGCGGGTGGAAGAGGCCGAGGAGCAGCGCTTCCTGGGAGCCTGCCGGACGTCGTTCCACGGAGCTGAGTGGAGGGAACAGCCACCTCCGAAAGTAGAGGGTCTTAGAGGCAGGGTGAGGGGTGGGAAGCACGCGGACGCTAACCAACAACCGGGCGACGTCCAGTAAGACTCTGGGACGCCCGACGTCCCAGCAGCATAGCCCCGGCTGGGGGATGTCCCACTGAAGACACCCGCGTGCCCTGTGTGGGGACAGGCAGCCAGACCCAGCTGGGGCGGGCGTCCGCGGGAGACCGTGTGCAGGGTGGGCCTGGAAAACGCACAACAGTGCTGGGAATGGCGGGGTACGCGCGCTTGTGGAGAAAGCCGAGCAACACGCGAGGGCCAGGGACGGCCTGCACTCAGGAGAGGTCGCTCTCGGGGACAGCTGCGGGCGGAGCCCAGGGTCGCTGGCAGGCGGTTCCTGAGTCTGGGCTCCTTGCTCAGTTCTGTGCCCGCAGACGTCGGGAATAGTCACAGCCGCCGGCTTTAGTGAGACACAGTTTACACGCCAGGATTCTCCCACTGCTCAGCGGTTCGTGGTACATTCACAGGGCTGTGCTGCATCACCAAAACCAATTCCAGAACGTTCCATCTCCTCAAAGACAACTCTGTCTCCCTCCGCTGTCACTCCCCACCCCTACCCCAGCCCCCGGCCCCGCGAGCCCCCTTCCTGTCCGTGGAGGAGCCCGTTCTGGACGTTTCACACACGACTCACACACCGTGGGGCCTTTCGTGTCTGGTTCCCTCCCTGAGCGTCGTAGGCTCAGTCTGGCCCCGGGGCAGCGTGTGGGCGCCGCGCTCCTGCTCGCAGCTCCTGTGCGTGGGGGACACCTTGTATGTATCTGCCCTTCAGCTGATGGGCGTCTGGGCTGTTCCCATGTCATGAGCTGGACGTGCGTGCAGGTTTCTGTGTGGACACGTGCTTTCGCTTCCCTGGGCGGAATCTGTTTGCGTTTCCTGGGGGGGCTGCAACAAAGAGCCACAGACGCAACAGCTGAAGGGAGACTCCGAGTTCTGGGGCTGGAGGTGGAGATGGGGGTACCGGGTACCTGCTGAGGCCACTCTCCGCGGTGTGCAGACAGCTGTCCTCCCCCGTGTCCTCACAGGGTTGTCCCTCTGTGTCCTCTCGTCCTCCTTCTGTAAGGACACCGGTCACGCTGGGTCAAGGCCACCCTTGTGACCTCACCCTAACCGGGTCACCTCTGTAAAGACCGTGTGTCCTCTACGGCCCCTCCCAGGTGCAGGGGGTTGGGACTCCCACACACCTGTGTTTTGGGGGTGACACAACCAGCCCAGGACAGACGCCCAGGAGAGGAGTCGCTGGGTCACTGGACGCCTCAATGTTTCACCTTCCGAGGAAACTCCAGGTGGTCTGCCCCGCGGCCGCCCCAATCTGCCGTCCCACCAGCCGTGGTGAGCGCTCCTGTCCCTCCACCTGTGCCTGACTTCGCTGTGGCGGTCCCCTCTCTGTCCCAGGACCCCATCCCCACACCACGGGATTCCGGTTGTCACTCTCCTTCGGCCCCTGCAGGCTGAGACACTCGGTCCCCTGTTCTTGTGTGGATGCCCTGCGCGGTCGGAGGAGGACCGGCCGGGGGTCCCACAGGACGTCCCCAGGCTGCGTGCGTCCCGTCAGCGGTCCCTGCTGCCCACGCGGCTCCTCCCTGCCGACGCTGGCCCCGGTCCCCTGGCTGGGAGTGCTGGCTGGGTCCACGCCGTCCTCATGGGAAGGGGTCGCCGTGTGCAGCCCACACCAGGGGTGGGAGAGGTAGGCCAGGGTCTCTCTATCACGTTGCTGAGGACAGAAACGCAGGCCCAAGAGGTCCGTGGTCATGTCCAGACGTCTGCTGGGCAGTGGGCCGTGGGAAGGTGGACCCACGTGCAGGACTGAGGGCAGCAACATCGGCAGCTGTGCCAGCCGCACAGGAAGTGGCTGCTGCTGAGAGCGAGGCAGGAAGGGGACGGCCACATTGAGTCCGAGGGGCGGGCTGGTCACCGGGGAGTCGGGCGCCAGTGCACAGGAGGGAACCACAAAGGCCTGTGGTGGGTTAAATTGTGGCCCCCAAAACATGTGTCCTCATCCTGACCTCCAGCACCCATACACGTGACCTTATTTGGAAGTAGTGTCTTTGGGGATGGAATTAGGTTACAGTGAGGTCGCCCGGGAGTCGGGCAGCCCTAACGCACTGGCCAATGTCCTTGTAAGAGGGAAATTTGGACACAGAGGCAGGGAGAAGCCCATGGTGACAGAGGGAGATGGGGGAGGCGGCCCTGAGCCCCAGGGGCACCAAGGTCTCCAGAAGGAGCCGGCAGCCCACACCTTGTCCTGGCCTCCCAGCCTCTGGACTGGAGAAGACTTGTGTGTCATCCTGTGGAAACCCAGCTGACCGAGGCCCTTGGTGCTGGTGACCTGGCTCCAGGAAACCTGTCTTGCCTGCGAACCTGCAGGGGGAGGGGGTCTGGGCAGGCAGGGTAACAGCAGAGCAGCTTGCTTCCTCGGCCCTGCAAAATTCATGACCAGGAAGATGTCTCGAGTATGGGGACGGAATGTGAGCCGGGCTGTAAGCGATCCCGCCAGCTGCCTGTCCACAGGGTCACGGGCACAGAGGGGAGGAGACCCCACGCCCAGCCTGGCGCTCTGTGACCCTCTGCGGCGACACCGTGGCTCCCATCACTCTGGGCATGAGGCCTGCTCTCCAAGGGCCCAACCGAGCCGAAGCCAGCTCCACGCCCACTGGCCGGGGTTGGGGATGTCTGTGTTGTCACACTGGGGTGCTGGGCATGGGCACGGCGGATGCTGCCCAGCCCCCACAGCGTCCAGACGGCCCCCAGAGCAACCCGCCCCGCGCCGGCTGAGTTAAACTAAACCCCCAGTGTCCTCTACGGTTTCGCGCCCCGGAAGTTGGGCCTCCACGTCGGGGGTCCTGGGGGTCTGGTCAGAAGCTACTTCTGGAAGGATCCGGGCGCAGAGGAAGGAATGTCCTCCCACCCCAGGCAGGCCTGTGGGGCTCTGGGGCAGGAGGCAGAGCGGCCTTGGGTTTCATAATAGGCAACGTACGAAACCCGAGACGCTGAGGCTCACTGGCGACATCGCAGCATCAATAGTTCATAGTGGGAAACAGACACCTGATCTCCTGTCGCGGGCAGCAGCTCCCGTGGCCTTAGGGCCACCTGCCTGGGCCCAGAGCAGCGCCCGGCCCCCCTCTTGGTCTGAGCGCGCCTGCAGGTGAGCGATGCCGAGGCCACCCCTTCCTGGAGCCGAGACGCCGTGTCACTATCTGCTGTTGTTCGGGTGGGCCGAGGGGTGGGGGCTGGCTGGGGGCTCACCCTCGGGGGGTTTGACGAAGGCCCGTCCTGTACCCATCAGCGCGTCTGCCCACGGCTGCCTAGAAGGCCAGGGGACTCGGAGGGAGGGAAAGGGCCACCGGCTCCAAATTCCTGTGCAGCTCTCAACAGACATCTCTGCACCCACAACAAGCACCCCTCGAAAGGGGCTCACCCGTCGGGGAAACGCTAATTGAACCCACCGTGAGCTGGTGCTGCAAACCCACAAGGGCAGCTCCCACGTGTGGCCAGGAGGTGGAGGCTGGAACCCCCGTCCCTTCCCGGCAGGATGGGAAAAGCAGCCTCTGTTCCTCTGCAGAGCAAACACGGAGCCACCGTACGACCCTGTTGCGGGAGGCGTGTGGTTCCACGCGTGTGACACGTCCAGAACAGCTTCGTCCACGGACGGGAAGGGGGCTCGCGGGCACCAGAGCCTTGGCGGGGGGGGGGGGGGCAACGGCTGATGTCATTCCCCAGGCATTTTGTCCATATTTTGTCTTAAAATCTATGTGCGTCCAGTGCTCGTTGTGCGATTAGACAGCCGCAGAGAGGAAAGCGGAAGAGCCGCTGACACGGGCCCCAGTCGGCAAGACCCGCCTTTGGCATCAGAGGTCTTCCGGGCGAATGGGCCTGTATGCGCTCGTCCTGTCTGGAAGACGAGGGCGCCTGCTCGCCTGTATGCCGTGTGCATACCGCACACACGGAACCGGGGTCCCCCAGCATCCCCTAAGCCGTGGCTAAAAATTACCAGGTGTCCCAGAAGACCCCTGACCGTTGGGCTTTCTGGACACATATCTCTTCCCCTGGGTTTTAGAACGAGCCCCGGAGCTGTTCGTATCCATTTCGCCCTGATCCGGCACCAGGCTCAGCCAGAAAGCATTTAAACACGGAGTTGCGCAGGCCGTCAGCCCGGAGGTGACCACAGCTGGAGTTTCGAATCTTATTACTGGAGCAGGTTTTTAAAACTGCACTTTGTAGCTTTACTCTGCTTCCTTGGAAAGAAGGTCCTCCGTGCCCCCTTAGGCCCATTTGGTATCCTGAAACTTCCTGGAGGATCTTAAAATTCCCTCTGAAACATCATTTTTTAAAGGAAATGGTGGCAAAATACACATACCGTGGAATGTGTCCCCTTAACTGTTCCGCAAGCGCACAGCTCGGGGGCACCAAGCACGCGCGTGCACCGTCCCGCAGCCTTCCCCGCCATCCGTCTCCAGAACCTTCCGTCTCCCCACACCGAGGCTCTGAAAACACCATCTTTAACCTGGTTTCTGACAGCCGTACCTCTTCCTTCTGGTTCACCTGCCACGTGGGAGCCCAGGGCCATGGCCGCCACGTGCCCTCATCTCGCTGGCCGCGCACCTCCTGCCCTGAGCCCCTCATACTCGCCACCTGACCTGGCCTCCCCACATGCACTCACGACTTGCTGGGGGCCTCAGGCAGCGGCCAGCCCTGAACCCGGGCGCCGGTCAGTGAACACACGTTTCTGGCTGGCCCCAGCCCCACATTCCACAGTGGCCACCCCCAGCACAGATGGCCTGGGCCCTGCCACCTGTCTGGTCCTTGGCCCCTCCCTCCAATCATCCCGACAGCCAAGAGCCTTCCTATCGGAACAGCAAAGCTCAGCCAACAAGAAGAAAAACCCAGAAGGACTGAGGTGACAGTCTTTCTTTCCCTAAAACCCAACGTCCTTATTTTTTTAAAGAAAGCTAAGTTTTGCCTCCCATCCCAAGCTTCTGTGTCCAGCCAACAGGGTTCAAATTCCCAGACATTCTCCTGGCAGAAAATTCTAGACTCAGGTGGGCAGGTGCAGGCCCCGTCATTCAGCTTCTGTCCACCCTTGTTTTCTCTGCGACTTCCTTTTTGCTGAAGATAAAATAGGTCCCAACAATAAAAACGAACTGACTGAGATGTTCGTGTTTATCTCCAAAGCACAGCCTCTGGCCTCCGGAATGTTCTTGTGTCATTTCCAGATATTGTGTGGGGTTCCGGCAGAGCCCATGGACAGAGCCGGGACACAACCAGGCCAAGGCTCCAGAGACACGATTTTTAAAATGCCCATGTTTCTCCAACAACTTGCGAAGTTCATGGTTATCTTCTCCTGTGACACTTGTCTCTGGAACCTTCTGTGGGGGTTCGCGTACACCCCAGACGGTGCGGAGTTCAAACCGCGAGGACCTCCCGCCCAGGCCCCCAAACTCCCCGGACGAGGAAGCCCCCTTGCTTATGGCGCTCAGCCTTGCCCGTGATCATTTCTAATCAAGGACTCGCAGCGGGAAGGGAAGGGGGCCAGAACGAGGGGTTGGGCCATTTTGATTGCTTTTTCGTTAATAATTTTCTTTGTGCAAGGCTGGAGGGAGGCTGGAGGGAGCCTGGGTGGGCCCTGGAGGCCCCAGGGGAGGGGAAGCTGGCCCACATGCCTGGCATTCCTCCTCTCCTTCCCACATTGTTTGTTTGTTTGTTTTAAATTAGAGGGCCAGGAATTCCTTTTCCTTTCCGATTCTGCTGGGACTTTTTGACAGTCTTAGAACCACTGCCTGGCCAGGGCACAGAACATTCCAGCACCCTCCAGGCTACACCCCCACCCCCAGACACCCACACGGAGGATTATCTTTCCTTGGGGTGCATGCAGCTAGTCACAAGCCCCCAGGCCTGCAAGTGCACCCTGGCCACGCGGGACCCATGCCCGCCTGCTGTCCCTGAGCCTCCCCATCGGCCTCCCGGTCAGGACCGATCACCGCTCAGGGCCGGGGACAGCCCCGCCTGCCCCGCTGTGTATAGTGTCTACAGCCTGCAGGCCAGGCTGAGCTGTGGCGGACATTGGAGCCTGGGTCCAGGGGAGGGGACACCGCGTGGATGCCCATGCCTGCATCCAGCCTCCCTGGCGAGGAAACTGAGGCAGGTGCTGGACTCGCTCCCTGAGCATCTCGCACACACACCAGTTGTGTCTTCCCACAATGTCCACTTTATTCACTCGTAAAGCAAGGTTAACGTCATCGTTTTTTTCTTAAAGATTTTATTTATTTGACACAGAGAGAGAGCACAGGCAGGGGGAGCAGCAGAGGGAGAAGCTGGCTCCGCGCTGAGCAGGGAGCCCGACGCAGGGCTGGAACCCAGGACCCTGGGATCATGACCTGAGGGGAAGCAGACGCTTCACCAGCTGAGCCACCCAGGCGCCCCAGGTTCACCCAGGCGCCCCGAGGTCAACGTCATGGTTGAGCAGCTTGAGGATTCCAAACTCAGGGACATTTTGTGACGCATTTCACACAGGGCACAGCACCAGACAAAGTCGCACAACAGACAGGATGGCACAAGGGGAGGAAGGGGGCGAACCAGACACAAAGTCCTTCCACCAGTGCGCGGGCGAGGGTGGCCGGGTCGGACCGGGTCAGCTGTGTCTGCTCTGCTCCAAGGCTGGTGGGCAGAGGCTTCTCGGATGCGGTCGGATGGGGAGGGGTCTGCGTGGAGAGTCTGACAGTGTGCGGCAAAGCCTCCCCTTTTGAAGGGATTGGATCAGTCTTGGGCCTTTCCAGCCTGGCTGCTTATCAGTCTGCGTGTTCTCGGCCGCGGTGCCCTCGGCTGCTGGCATCCCTGCCTGGCATGAGCGACCCCGTCGTGCCCTCTACACGCCGTCCTGAGGTCCCCGGCGGGTGCCGCCGAGCCCAGCAGCCTCCAACGCCTGTCACTGAGCGTCCCAGGGCCGAGCACAGGGTAAGCGCACCCCTCAGAGAGACAGGGACTGCCCGGGGAGGGGTCCCATGCAAGGGGGGTTCCCACGGGGGGAGGGTTCTGGGGAGAGGTCCTGCAGAAGGGGGGGTCCCGTGGGGGGCTTCCAGCGGAGGGGTTGCGGGCGGGGGTCCTGGGGAGGGGTGCCACAGAGAGGGGTCCTGGGGCGGGTCCCAAGAGGGCGGGTTCCAGGAGGGGTCCCGTGGAGGGGCAGCGACGGTGGGAGCTGTTTTACCTCCCGGACCCTGACGGTGTCTCTAAGATAGGGATGTGGTCGCCCCTTGCAGAGTTCGGATTTCAGGGGCCAGGTCCGCGGGGGACTCTTGACCTCGGGGTGCTGCTGTCGGACAGCGCAGGTGCGGAAGCCTGGGCCGCGTGACCCTGACCCCCTCCGGGCAGGTAACACCGTCAGGGCTCCACGCAAGCCCGCAAAACTCAGTGAGGCTTGTTGAGATGAGCTTGTTCTTGGGAAACTGGAGAACAGGGCCTCTGTCCGAGCCTGTGGCCCCTCCATCAGCCCGGCCCAGGGCTGCACCCCGGCGGTCCCCCCGGCGAGGGACCATCAGCATGGCCCAATCGAGGAGGAAAGGTGCTCCGGCAGGCTTCCTGTGTTTCCCTGAGTTGGGGGGAGTTCGCATAACGTAGAATTAACCATTTTAAGTGAGCAATCCAGTGGCATGCGGTACCTTGACTGGGTCGTGCAACCCACGCCTCTGTCTAGCTCCGGAACGTTCCATCTCCGCAAAAGCAACCCCGTCCGCATCAGCCGTCACTCCCCACTCCCCCAGCCCCCCGCCCCCGCGAGCCCCCTTCCCGTCCGTGGAGGAGGCTGTTCTGGACGTGTCACACACGTGGACTCACACGCCGTGGGGCCGTCTGTGTCTGGTTCCCTCCCCGAGCGTCGGGCCTCGGGGTCCGTCCTTGCTCCTGTCCGCGGTCGAGGGTCGCTCCTGCGCGTGGGTGGACACGCACGCGCGTCGTCCAGCGTCGGGTGGGCCCTGGGGTGTCTGCACCCCTGCGGCTGCCGTGACCGGTCACGCGCTCGTGCTGTTGGCACACCCGACTCCGAGTGTCCACCAGGGACGGGGCGACTCTCGCTGCCTGAGCTGACGGTGGAGCACCGGGCTCACCGTCTCACTGTCCTTCCCACCAGTGACCGGCTGCCCCTGCCGCGGATGCCGCGGCTGACCCTGGCTGTGGGCCTCTGGCTGGGGCAGAGTCGGGGCGTCCCTGCACGTGTTAGACCACATGCTGTACCTTCATTACTTGAGAGCCTGGTGCCCGGGAGGGAAATTGGGAAAGTTGGACAAGTTGGGGCAGCCCCACGGTGAGTTACCACCTTGGACTCCATGGGCTGGAAAAACCCGTCAGGCTGTGCAGTGGGGCCTATCCTGGGTCATAGGTTTGTGTCCCGGGAAACAAGGAAACAGGGGCCATAACTGCTCCTCTGCAGTTGCCCCTGGTGGCTTCTTTCCAGCATTTTCTGGCCCTGAGTGGGGGGGGGGGGATGGAGAGCAGGGGGAGGGCAGGGCTAGGGAGGGGAAGGAATGAGGGAGGAGAGAGAGGGAAGGGAGAGGGGAGGAGGGGGGAGGGGGAAGGGAGATGGAAGGGGGGAGGGGAAGGGAGAGGGAAGGAGGGAGGGGAGGAGGAAGGGAGAGGGGAGGGGAGGGGAAGGAGGGAAGGGAGAGAAGGGAGGGCGGTGCTGGGGTGTCCCCTCCCTGTCAGGCCTGCAGGAGCCCAGGCAGCCTTTTTGACGCTCCCCTCCAGGCTTCATTGCAGCTGGGGAAACTGAGGCTGCGGGTCAGAGTCAGCCACTCGCTCCTCAGAGGTGGTGGGATTCCAAGCAACAGCTGTGCGACCCTGACTTCCAGCCGGTTCAGTCCAGGCACAGCAGGAGCAGGGGGCCGTGGGACGTGCCCTGGTGGCGTGGATTCAGAATTCAGTGAGTGGCCGGAGCTCTGAACAGGTGAGTGACGTCCACGCACAAACCCACACGTGTTTATATCAGCTTCGTTCATCTCCGGGAGCAAGCGAGATGCCCTTCAGCGGGCGAGCACTGGACGCGAGCCACCGAGCCAGGCAGACACGGAGGACGCTCAGCAGCACGTCCCTAAGTGAGGGTGGCCGGCCTGAGAAGGCCACACACCCCGTGGTTCCAAGTCTAGGACGTTCTGGAAAAGGCAGAACGGCGGAGGCGGTAAAAGGGTCTGTGGTGGCCGGGGTGGGGGAGGCTGATGGGGCCAAGCACGGAGGGTCGGTTGGGCCGGGAACGACTCGGTGCCACACTGTGATGGTGGGTCAGGGTCCGTGACATTCGTCCAAACCCACAGGGTGTGTGGCACCGACAGCCCCGGTGTCACCTGCGGCCTGTCGGTAATAATGTCCCAGTGTCGGTCCGTCAGCTGTCACAAACGTACCAGGTACCAGGCCGATCCCCCTGACGATGGAGGGAGACCAGTGTGAGGGAGACGGGAGAGGACGCGCTGCAACTTCCACTCACGGTTTCTGTGACCCTGAGCTGCTCAAACAATAATGTCTGGGGGCGCCTGGCCAGCCGCTCCGTCCGGGGGCGTGCGACTCACCATCGCGGGGTTGTGAGCTCGAGCCCCATATGGGCTGTGGAGGTTACTTTGTCTAGGGACGCCCTGGTGGCTCTGCCTTCAGCTCAGGTCATGATCCCGGGGTCCTGGGATGGAGTCCCCCGGTCGGGCTCCCTGCATGGTGGGGACCCTGCTTCTCCCTCTGCCGCTGCCCCTCCCCCCTGCTTGTGCGCTCTCACTCTCTGTCAAATAAATAAATGAAGTCATTTAAAAAGAAGAGGAAGAAGAAGAAGAAGAAAGAAATCCTATGATCTGTGGCACCGTGGACGGGCGTGGAGGGCGTTTGCTCTGAGAGCTGAGTCCGACGGAGACAGTCCAAGACCTCACTTGCCCCTCGGCCTGCGAGGACCAGGGACGAGAGGGTGGTCTCCCGAGACACTTCCATCGGAGGGTGCAAGCCCTCAGCCCCAAGGGCATGGCTTCCGGGGACCTCGGGCACAGCACTCTGCGCCCGACCTTCGCGAACTGCTCTCGCAGCATGCAAGGTACCCGCGTGACGTGTGGCTCACTAGCTTGACCGTGCTGACCCGTCCCCACGATACACAGAGATCAGACGTGGTAGTCTGCACCTTGAAGACATTGGCTCTTACCTGCCAGTCGCACCTCAACCACGCTGGGGACTGTGTGGAGCCAAACGTGTTTGCTCCTGGAGAGGAGGATTGAGGGCCTCGTGTGAAACGGTGAGTTGAAACATTTTTTTAAAATTTAGTTTTATTTAATTAAAATTCAATTAATTAACACATAGTGTATCATTGGTTTCCGAGGTAGAGGTCAGTGATTCATCAGTCTTATGTAACACCCGGGGCTCATTCCATCCCGTGCCCTCCTTAGTGCCCATCACCCAGTTACCCTAGCCCCCCATTCCCCATTCCCTCTGAAACCCTCAGTTTGTTTCCTATGATTAAGAGTCTCTTATGGTGGGGGCGCCTGGGGGGCTCAGTCCCTGAAGCATCTGCCTTCAGTTCAGGTCCTGATCTCAGGGTCCTGGGATCGAGCCCCACATCGGGCTCCCTGCTCAGTGAGGAGTCTGCTTCTCCTCTGCCCCTGCCTCTCCCCCCGCTTGTGCTCTCTGTCTCTCTCTCTCTGACAGATAAATAAATAAAAACTCAAAAAAAAAAAGAGTTTCTTATGGTTTTTCTTCCTCTGTGATTTTGTCTTGCTTTATTTTTTCCTCTCTTCCCCTATGATCCTGTTTTGTTTCTTATGTTCCACTTATGAGTGAAGTCATATGATAATTGTCTTTCTCTGCTTGACTTTCTTCACTCAGCATAATCCCCTCTAGTCCCATCCATGTGGATGTAAGTGGTGGGTATCCATCCTTCCTGGTGGCTGAGGACTATCCCATTGTATATATGGACCACATCATCTTTGTCCATTCCTGTGTCGGTGGGCATCTCGGCTCCTTCCACCGTGTGGCTACTGTGGACATCGCTGCTGTGAACATGGGGTGCACGTGCCCCTTCGGGTCACTGTATCCATATCTTTGGGGTAAACCCCCAGTAGTGCAGTTGCTGGGTCATAGGGTCGCTCTACTGCTAACGTCCTGAGGACCCTCCACACCGTTCTCCAGAGAGGCTGCGCCAGCTCGCGTTCCCGCCAACTGGGTAGGAGGTCCCCCTTTCTCCACATCCTCGCCCACATCCATCGTTTCCCGACTTGCTGATTTTGGCCGTTCTGACGGGTGTGAGGTGGGATCTCAGTGTGGTCTTGATTGTGTTTCCCTGAGCTGAGTGACGTGCAGCATTTCTTCATGTGTCCAAACAGACATTTTTTTATCATGCCCTTTTATGTTGTATAAATTAATTTGTATAAAAACTAGTAAAGATATTATTTTTATTTTTATTTATTTTATTTTTTAAAAGATTTATTTATTTATTTGGGGGAGAGAGTGAGAGAACCAGCAGGGGGAGATGCAGAGGGAGAGAGAGAAGCAGACACACACACACCCCCCCCGACCCCCGCTGAGGAGGGAGCCCGACTTGGGACTCGATCCCAGGACCCTGGATCATGACCTGAGCTGAAGGCAAACGCTTGGCCTACTGACCTGCCCAGGTGCTCCAAAGATCTACTTTTTTAGAAAAAAGATTTTATCTTTAAGTAATCTCTACACCCAACGCGGGGCTTAAACTCACAACCCTGAGATGAAGAGTCCCAAATTCCATCAACTGAGATATACTTTAAATTATGCAGAAAAAAATAAATAGTCCAATCCAATGGTCTCCAGTGTAGTCACCGTTGGGCAGCCATCACTACTATTAACTTCAGAACATCTGTCACCCCAAAAGCACCCCGTCCCTCCTCCCCTAGCCCCCGGCCCCCACGAGTCCCCTTCCCGTCCGCGAGTCGTGCCGCTGTGAACACGCGTGTGGATCTAGGTTTTCAGTTCCGTTCTTCACTTTCACCGGGAGGGGAATTTCGGGGTCACCTGGGAGCCCCACATTTGATCTTCTGAGGGCGGCCCCACTGGCGCGTCTCACATCCCAACAGGGCCCGTGCAGGGCGCGGTGGCCCCTGGCTGCTCCCTGGGGAGGAGTGAAGCGTCCTGCCAATGACTTATTGATGAGAGCGGCTCAGAGGAGCCTGGAGAATTTTCCATGGCTCCTGTTATAAATAGGGCTGCGTGAGAGGCAGGCTGTGGGGCGGGCGGGAGGGTCCCCAAGCTTGGGGCAAGGCAGCCCCATGCTAGCTGCCACCTGTGGCACTTTCCAGGCTCTGGGTGTGGTTGGGGCCGCCTGGCTCCTAGGCGACCGACTGTGCCCGGCATGGCACGGGACCTGTCCGGGTGCCGGGAGGGCCACCCCCGCCCTCGGGACAAGTGTGTGGGCGCTTCCGTGGCCTCTGCCCGCACGCTCCCACCCCTCCCTGCCTTTACCTGTGAGCCCCTTGCCACCCTGCCCTTTCTTCTGACGGGTTCCTCGTACTATTGGCCCTCAAAGCTGGTGCGTGGTCATTCCCTGGAAGGCGCGACCGACCTAAGCCCCCAGCCCTGGCCCCATGAGGTCTGTGTCCCACTGGCCATCTCCCCACTTGGGGGACGTGTGCCGTCTGCCTCCTAAAAGGGTCCATAAACACCCGAGCCCGTGGCAAGACTTTCCTCTAACAGAGTTGTAACAATAACCAGAGTGTTGGTTTTCTTGGTCAGACGCTCTGGCCTTTGTGGGTGGGAGCAAGTGGGGACTTGGTTTCCCCAGCTCCACGAGACCCCTTTCTCTCCCCTGAGTTAGGACCACTGCTCAGGCCCATTTCCCAGGCAGACAAACTGAGGCCCTGAGAGAACACACTTTCCCTTCGGGTTTGAGTTTCCCCTGGGTACCAGAGGGACGAGAGGCCTTCTCTGAGGGGGAGAGGGGTCCAGGCAGGTTGGGGCCCCCACCACAGAGGGACGTGCCTCCCCCCACACCCCGCGGATGGCAGCTACAGGGTTGCTGAGGCCACGAGACCCGGGGCAGGCTGGCATCGACAGGCACGGCGGGAAGTGCCTGCAGGAGCCCCGTGTCCTCTCGCAGCCTCTGGCCAGGCCGGCAGCGAGGGGTGCTTCGAGAGCCAGGTGCGCCGTGGCCACCTCTGGCCGATCGTGGCCGGGAGACCCTGGGCCCCTGGCTCTGCTGCCCAGCCAGCCGCTGCCCCTGCTGTGCTGAGGTGGGTCCTTCCCGGCGGGAACCAGCGTGGCCACTGCCCCTCGGAGAGCCCAGGCCGGGGTTCGGGGGCCTAAGGCAAGCTCCGACAGACTTTCTGTCTTCTGTGCCCTCAATTCATTTTCTTACGTACATGCATACCTTCTGTCCTTGAAAACCAAACAACCGGGGACATGGCTTCACCCCAACAGGCGGCCTGGGCCCCAGCTGTGCGCTGGCTCTGTGAGCTCCTCGGTTTCCCCGTCCACCATCACCGACTGCCATATGTGGGTGGGGGCTCGGGCGCCAGCGTCCAGGGGGCAGGAAAGGGGGTGACCCGGCTGGAGCAGGGCTCCAAGGCTGCAGAGCCAGAATCAGGCAGGGCCACAGCTGGAACGTGAGTCAGGGGGATCAAAACTGCTCCTGGCTCACCCTGGGCAATGTGCTCTGGAAGGATCTGTGAGGGAAGTCGGGTGCCGGTTCTGGACGGAGGCCCTGGGACTGGCCTGGCCGGGACACTTCGCATCTGGTGCCTTTCTGGACACTTGGTCGAGCCACATGTGTGGGCAAATTTATTCTAAGATACGTTTTCAAGGCCCAACTCCACAGTCAGCGGGTTGTAGTCACGGTTTCCCTGGGAGCACATTCCCATGAAAACCGGTCAAAGGGGCCGCTGCCAGCGTGCACACCTGCCTGGGGGTCAGCCGCACCTGGACGGGAGAAAGGGCACAGGCACGGGGAGAGAGAGAGAGAGAGAGGAGAGTGAGCAGTGCCTCGCTGGGCCCAGGGACACATCTGCTGGAGACCAGGCCAGGTCTAGCGGGGGGCCTCCATGTCTGCAGACCGTGGAGGGACCAGAAAAACCACAAACGTTAAAAACATTTTTTAATTGAGGTAAAATTTACATAACATAGAATTCACCATTTTCAAGTGTACAATCCAGTGGCATTAAGTGCAACCCCACCGCTGTCTACTTCCAGCACATTCCGTCTCCCCAAAAGGAAACTCCGTCCCCATCAGCCGTCACTACCCGTCTCCCCCCCAGCCCCCAGCCCCCGCGAGCCCCCTTCCCGTCCGTGGAGGAGCCTGTTCTGGACGTGTCACACACGTGGACTCACACGCCGTGGGGCCTTCCGTGTCTGGTTCCCTCCCTGAGCGTCGGGGGCTCAGGGTCCGTCTCCAGGGCAGCGCGTGTGGGCGCCTCGCTCCTGCTCGCGGCCAAGGGACGTGCCCGTGCGTGGTGGACACATTTGTCTGTTGACAGACATTGGTTTGTTTCCGCCTCTTGGGCTGCTGTGGACAGCCAGGTACAGGTTTTCGTGAACAGCTATTTTTAGTTCTTTGGTGTACACACCTGGAAGCAGGATCACGAGACCCCGTGCATTTAATGCCCAGAAAGGCTGGGCAGTGACGGTCCCCACGGGAAGAGCTGAGAGGACCCAGCTCAGGCCCCATGCCACACGCCCTCTGGGACCCCGTGGGTGGCCACGCTCGCATTCCACTCCATGTGGTTACACCAATGACTGACCAGCCGGAGTGGACGAGACATAAACAGTGGCCTCCCCGTCCCCAGCCTTTTCCATTCGACTTGGCAGGAAATGAGGTTTTGTAACTTCAAATGGAGCGCTTCATGCCAAACCTGAGGCTCTGCTCAGGAGCAGCCCACTGAGGGCCAAGGGCTGGCTCCTCCAGAAACATCCCTGGCAGACATCTACTCACACCAGGGGCAGGAGCACAGAGCTAGGGCTGCTGCCCCAGGTGACCCCGGACGGGTCAGGAAGGTTGCTTCTGGCCGCCTTTGTCTCTATCGGTGGATGAAGCCAAGCTCTTTCCCTCTGCCCTCCGCGTGGAAAACCTGAAGCCGCGGTTGGCAGACTAGCTCCCCATGACTCATACGTGAGCTTCCTTGCCTGTAAAATTTATTTCTAATTAAAACATGTAATATTTCACTTTAAACAACTTGGTTTGTTCAAATAAACCATTAGGAAAGTCAGAAGGCAAAGCACAGACTAGGAGAAAATACAAAGGACTAGGGTCTAGAATATGTAAAGAACACTCACAAATCAATGACAAAATTCAAACAACCTAATTTAAGAAAATGGGCCAAAAACTCAGGTGGCCATGTGATGTGTGATCCCATTTATCTGAGATCCCTAAAATAAGCAAATTCATAGAGACAGCAAATACGTATTACCTGGGGCTGAGGAGGAGGATGGGGGGTGACTGATAATGGGGACAGGGTTTCTTTTGGGGGCTAGAATGTTCTGGAAGTTGATAGAGGTCATGTCTGCACCACCTTGTGAATGTCTGAGAAACCCCTAATCTGTACCCTTTAAGATGGTTCGTGGTTAGTGTTACATTATGTGAATTTTGCCACAAGTTTTAAAAGCAGGGACAATGAAGGTGACTGCCAAGAGCATCGGACCGCCAGGCACCTGCCAGCGGCTACGCAGGGGGCCGGTGAGCCCTATGCGAGGGGGCTGCTGCTGTCACTGTTGTGATTGCTCGACACAGACCTCTACTGCAGCATGACTGCCCCCAGCTTCCCGATGAGGGACGCAGAGAGGTCCAGCAGCTTCTCCCACGCGGCAGCTGCAGACTCCAGGCTCCAGCCGCGTGGCCCTGGATGCATGCAGGGTTGGGGGGTCAGGGACCGGCCCCCCAGCCCCCAGTTTCAGGGCTGAGAGCCGGCTATAAACACAGGGAGGGAGACAGAGGCCAGGCAGACGGCAGCCCCAAGGACCCCTGCACCCCTTCTCCACGTGCGGAGCCCAGAGATGGGACTGCCCAAGGGACCCCCCTCCTCCATTGCTAACATTTATTTAGCACCCACTGTGTGCGGGCCTGGGCTGGCGCCCCACTAGGTGGCTTCATTTCAGCTCATGAGGTCAGGGCTCAGGGAGCCCCGTGCCCTAAGAGGGGCCTGGCCTCTGGTGGCAGCGTGAGAGCAAACCCAGCAGTCCCTCCACAGGCCAACCCGACCTGGGTCCTGCAGGAGCCTCTCTCTGGGACTGGGGGTCTTTGTGAGAGGAGAGCCTGCCGCACAGGCGCTCATTTATTCAACCAGAATTTACTGAGCAGCTACTATGTGATGAGGGGAAACCGAGCAGAGACTTGAACAGGTTGCGGGAACAAGTTGAAGGGGTATTTGGGGAAGAGTGTACAGGCGGAGGGCACAGCACATGCAAAGGCCCTGGGCTGGACCGTACCTGCCTTGTTGGAGGAGTAACCCGGAGGCCTGTGTTGATTGGAGCGGAATGAATGAGGGGGAGAAAGAGAGAGCAAGTCCCGCAGGGTCCCGGGAGAGGATTGGGGCCTTTACCCGGAGGGACTTTACCCGGAGTCCTGAAGGGCTGCAGGCAGAGCACGGACTTGCCCGAAGCCGTGCTCACCGGCGCCCTCTGGCGGCAGCGGGGAGAACAGACCGCGGGTGGCGCCGGGAGGCGAGGAGGGAGGGGACTGCACTGGTCCCGGAGGGGTGGGGAGGTAAGGGGGAGGTGGGGGGAGGAGATGGGGGGGAGATGGTGGATGGAGGTGGGGTTTGGAGATGGGTGAGATGGAGGGACGGCAGAGGGGGAGAGAAGGCGGGGGAGGTGGGGGAGAGGAAGGGGAGATGGAGGGACGGCGGGGTGGGGAGAGAGAAGAGGGTGAGGGAGGAAGGTGGGGGCGGGGGGGGAAGATGGGAGGGCTAGCGGGGAAAGTGGGGGAGGGCTGGTTGGGCGGCCGCTGGAAGCCCCCACCCCCGTCTCCCTGCCCCACTTTGCCTCCCTCTGACTCCCCACAGATCTGTCCAATGAGCCCCTGGAACCCTCTGCAGCTGCCAGAGGCTCTGCCACATGAGCTCTCGTCGGAGGGGCTCAGCGGACCCCAAGCAGGAAGGCGGCGCAGGAAACAGGGCACAGAGGCACGACCGCTAACAAAATTATAAATTCTGCTTGGAGCTTAAATTAAAAAATCTCTATAGATGGATAGAGAGATAGATATAGATATATAGATATAAAATGCTGTTTCAATACACCTACTTTTCCATTTTTCAACATTTTTTTAACTACTTCAATGTTCTTAAAAACAAAATCCATTCGAAGATTTTTACATACAGAGAAACATGTATAAAGGGCGTGTTTTTCTCTAATGCAGCTTGGTAAGGCTCTGTCCACCACCACTCACCTCTTTGATATCTCCACCGACCTGGGGCATTTTGTGGGACTGGGACCACCTTTACCCGTCTCTGGCCCCTCAGGGGGCTCTGGGAAAATGTCTGCCAATTACAGGAGCAGGAACTTGAAGAAGCCGTAAACCGGCTTCTGGGGGGGTGGGGGTGGGGGGAGAAGACCTGCTGCCGCATCTGTTATGTTTTGCCGCCCTCTGGTGGCAGTGTGCATTTGCTCTCTCAGCCTCAAACCAGGAAGTTGTGTGTAAGTCTCTGGTTGTCTGGTGGGGATTCATTTATTATTTGGTCAATAGCAACAAGAGCCGAGAGCCAACATTTTTCAGCATTGACTGTATGCCCCATGCCTGGTCGCCCTCCAGATGTGTCACTGTCCCCACCCCAGGCTGAGAGAAGAGATGCACCTTATCTACGATCATTCAGGGATTCCAGGCAGAGCTGGGACTTGAACCCAGGGCTCTCAGCAGTGAAGGGAAACCCAAATACCCAGTTTGGGTCATAGAACCAGTTGAGCCTGAAGTCCTACTCTGACTTTTTAGGTATACAAACCTCTCAATTCTCGTTTTGTCAAAGCCCGTGAGTTGCGTTTGCTTCAGTCTGTTTTTCTTGTGATTGAAAGACCCTTTGGCGGCTGCCAAATCCAGCTTCAGTACTAACCCCAGCCCCCACTGACCAGTTGTGGGACCCTTTGTGAGTTACCTAATGCCTCAGGGAGTGTCAATGAGATTAAATGAGGTCCTGACCTTCACCAAAGCTGAGAGGTCACTGATGAGAAGACCCACCAATATTTCAGGCTCTAGAGATGCAAGGTTTTCTTATCACTGGGAACGTTCATTTTGTGGGTGTGCAAGAATCCTGTGGAGATTTGGACGCTGACTGTTCTCACACAGCTTGGTTGGTGGGGGCCTTTCACATGCACACAGTCACGGGCTGACGACCGGCCCCAAAGATGTTAGACCCCAGCCTCAGGAAACTGCAAATTACTTGATTTAGAAAAAGTGTCTTTGCGGATGTGATGAAGGGCCTTGAGGCAGGGGCGTTTTCCCGGTTATCCCACTGCACCCTCCGTGCCCCCACGAGTCCCGATTGGCGGTACAGGGAAATGTGGGGCACACAGCCCTGCGGGACCGACTGTGGCCCTGTGGCTTCCAGAACCATCCAAGGACAGCTTTCTGGTGTTGTGAGCCATCCCGGGAAACACACAGCAAAGCTCCAAGCCCAGAGAGATGCCCGGGAGCAGCAGGCACCGTACACACCCAGATCCGTCCACCATGGCGATCCAACGCCCCGGTCGCATGCTTGCTCCATGGCGGGATGTCCTGCAGGCACTGGAAGCCCCAGGGACTGGCATGCGTCGCAGATCAGCACGCAGAGGAGCAGAAACCCCCGGCTCCTGGCGGCCCACTCAGCGTGAGCTCACTTAATGCTATGAGTCACACCCACAAAGGCTTCCATGGCAGGTCACATGCTGAGGTTTGGGGTGGACGTGAATTTGGGGGGCCCTATTTAACCCATGACAGCAGCCACCTTTGCAGAGTGGGGAGCAGGCCCCCTGCCAGTGACCTCAGATGAAAGGCCCGATTTTACTACGTGCTGGTGCCCTTCCAGACCTTCCAGACCCGTGGGGCAGGGGGCCTGCCATCTCTGCAGCCCCCTCTGTGCTGAGTCCGCAGCCATGCGTGACCACTGGCGTGGAGAGTGCAGCCTGACTCCTGGGCCTTCCTCCTCCACACGGGCCTGCAGGAGTGAGCTAAGCAGGAGCGCACTCCAAGGCCACTAGCAGACTGGAGGCGGGGGGAGCCACGCGGGGAACTTGGTCCTATTTCAGCCTCTCTAAGGGCCTGAGAGAACGCTCCTCCCTTCCTGGATCGTGATACATGGGAAAGAACATCCGTCCCCTTGCGCGGAAGAATGTGGGGCACAGGGACCCATAGACACGGGGTCTCAGAGGTGCGAGCACCGGAGTCAGCCCCACTCCCGCCTCCCCCCAGAGCCTGCTCTGAGGTCACTCCTCCTTCCAGCCCTTCCTCCTCTGGGATCCTCCTGGAGCCCCCTCAGCACGGACCTTTTGGGACGCGGAGGCCTGACAGGAGGACAGGATTCCCTCCCTATCTTGAGGCCACGGCCCGGTTAAAGGAATCACCGGCAGAGAATCACAGACACAGGACATCCCACCCGTCACTCTGCTGGCCTCACCGCTACCTGCGTGATCCATAATTCCAGAGGACGCTGCATGTTTTGGGTACTTCTAATTTTTTTAAGCTAGTAAATTATAGGCTCCTCTGGGTGGTTCCCAAGGGCCTTCCTATACTTTTAAGAGATTGAACACTTTTTCTTTCGTTTTTAAAAATCTTGGTAAATACACATAACGAAATTCACCATCTCAACCATTTCTAAGCACACAGCCCCGCGGCATGAAGCACACTCACCCCGTCCTGCAGCCACCCCCACCCTCTGTCTCCAGAACGTTCCGTCTCTCCACACGGAGACTCTGTCCCCATGAAGCACGGACTCCCCACCCCCTGCCCCAGCCCTGGGTCCCACCAGCTCCTCTCTGTCTGTATGGACGGGACTCCTCTGGGGACCTCCTGGGAGTGGGGTCCTGCGGGATGTGTCCTTCTGGGTCTGGCTGCTCTCGCTGAGCCTGGTGTCCTCAGGGTCCCTCCACATTGTGAAACGTGTTCTTGGTCCCTTCCTAAGGCTGGGTCGAGTTCCAGCGTGTGGATGGACAGCACTGTATCCTTCACCTGCATATGGGACACCTGGGGTACTTTCCCCCTTTAGGCTGCTGTGACTCATGCTACTGTGAACACGGTGTGCAACTATCCCTCCGAGACCTGATTCCAATCTCCTGAGGACAGACCCAGAAGTGGAATCCCTGGGTCACATGGACACTGCCCTACTGAGGGTGGGTGGCGCCCACATCTGGTTCTTGGAACCAGGAGAGAATTGCAGGCATCCCAGAGAAAGCTGACTTTGACCAGTGAGAGGCACTCTGCAAGGTGCAGGCTTTCCCTGTGGACACAGACCTTGTCTCCCCCTCAGACTGGGGCCTCTGGTGGACACAGACCTCGTCTCCTCCCTCGGACTGGGGCCTCTGGTGGACACAGACCTAGTGTTCTCCCTCGGACCGGGGCCTCTGGTGGACACTGACCTCGTCTCCTCCCTCAGACTGGGGCCTCTGGTGGACACTGACCTCGTCTCCTCCCTCAGACTGGGGCTCTGGTGGACACTGACCTCGTCTCCTCCCTCAGACTGGGGCATCAGGTGGACACTGACCTCGTCTCCTCCCTCAGACTGGGGCTCTGGTGGACACTGACCTCGTCTCCTCCCTCAGACTGGGGCCTCTGGTGGACACTGACCTCGTCTCCTCCCTCAGACTGGGGCTCTGGTGGACACTGACCTCGTCTCCTCCCTCAGACTGGGGCATCAGGTGGACACAGACCTCGTCACCTCCCTCAGACTGGGGCCTCTGGTGGACACTGACCTTGTCTCCTCCCTCAGACTGGGGCCTCTGGTGGACACAGACCTCGTCACCTCCCTCAGACTTGGGACTCTGGTGGACACAGACCTCGTCTCCTCCCTCGGACTGGGGCCTCTGGTGGACACAGACCTTGTCTCCTCCATCAGACTGGGGCATCAGGTGGACACAGACCTCGTCTCCTCAGACTGGGGCCTCTGGTGGACACTGACCTCGTCTCCTCCCTCAGACTGGGGCTCTGGGGGACACAGACCTTGTCTCCTCCATCAGACTGGGGCTCTGGTGGACACTGACCTCGTCTCCTCCCTCAGACTGGGGCTCTGGGGGACACAGACCTTGTCTCCTCCATCAGACTGGGGCTCTGGTGGATACAGACCTTGCCTTTTCTCTCAGACTGGGGCCTCTGGTGGACACAGACCTCATCTCCTCCCTCAGACTGGGGCCTCTGGTGGACACAGACCTCGCCTCCTCCCTCAGACTCGGGACTCTGGTGGACACAGACCTCGTCTCCGCCCTCAGACTGGGGCCTCTGGTGGACACAGACCTTGTCTCCTCCATCAGACTGGGGCTCTGGGGGACACAGACCTTGTCTCCTCCCTCAGACTGGGGCATCTGGTGGACACAGACCTTGTCTCCTCCATCAGACTGGGGCCTCTGGTGGACACAGACCTTGTCTCCTCCCTCAGTCTTGGGGCTCTGGTGGACACAGACCTCGTCTCCTCAGACTGGGGCCTCTGGTGGACACAGACCTTGTCTCCTCCCTCAGTCTTGGGGCTCTGGTGGACACAGACCTCGTCTCCTCAGACTTGGGGCTCTGGTGGACACAGACCTCATCTCCTCCCTCAGACTGGAGCCTCTGGTGGACACAGACCTCGTCTCCTCCCTCAGACTGGGGCCTCTGGTGGACACAGACCTCGTCTCCTCCCTCAGACTGGGGCCTCTGGTGGACACTGACCTCGTCTCCTCCCTCAGACTGGGGCATCTGGTGGACACAGATCTTGCCTCCACTCTGAGACTCAGGCCCTGCCTCCTCCCTCAGTCTGTCTCTGTTGTGCCCTGAGGCAGCCCCCCCACCAGCCCTGCCCTTGGGGCCCCCACAGTGCTGCCCCCGCCCAGCTATTTCAGGGCCTCGCCCGCCTCCCGAGCCCGCGTAGGAGGTCTTCAAGTCGGATTTCTGGAAATAGCTGTTTGGTTCTCCCTGTAGCAGCTGCAGAGAGGGCAGTGGGAGGGGCCTGGAGGCTGAGGCACGGAGTGAGAGCGGGTCTGAGCGCCAGGAGGCGGGTCCCATCACTCTCCCTGCATGTGGAAGGGAAACCGAGGCACAGGCGCTCCGGGGAGCCCCGAGGCCACCCGGAGGGCAGCAGCAGAGCTAGGACTGGGGTCCAGCGCCACAGCCTTGCCCAGAGTGATCTGTATCCTGGGTGTGAGCCTTCCACCTTCCTGACACCGGGAGCCTCATACGGGGCCGCGCGTAATCACGCCGTGCCTGATGCTGTGGGGCGGGCCACGCAGGGGACCGGCAGCCTCACCCACTCAACAAGCGCTGCGGCCGGGGCGGGCGGGACAGGCCGGCCACCCACTCGGGCGTTACCTCCCAGTAGGCACAGTCAGGCAGTTTGCAGATGGAGCAGACTGCCCCTTGCAGCCCCGAAACTGGGCCGTTTTCTCCCCCAGGTGCGGGGCCGCCCCACAGGGCCCCAGAACGTCAGAGTTCTGCCGGACGTGCCACGGCGGTGGGGCTCAGGGGTGGGTGGCACAGAGACCCTCAAATTGGGTGCTCCCCCCTCAGACCTGCGGCTCCTCAAGGAGCCAGGACCCGTGCCTCCCTCCTAAGCAGCCCCACCACCCTCGGACTAGCAGGAACAATCACATCTGCCGGGGGGACCTGGTCTCCTCCTATGTGGGACCCAAGGGTGTTCGGCAAAGTTTAGAAGCAGAGTTGACAGAGGTCCCATTTCATCCCAGCTTTAGACACAGAAAGCAGAACAATTTCTCGGGGAAGATAAAAACAGAAAAGAAAACCCGCTGTCTGAAAACACGTCCACCCTCGAGACTAGTGGCATGTGATCTGTGGCTGTCCGGTGGTGGACTTCAACAGGGACCTATGTCCTGAGGGGCAGGGGTCTGGGGACGGTCTCAGCAGCTCCCACAGGGCAGGGCGGGGGCGAGGGTGCCCATCCCCAGGCTCAGTCCTGGCTCTCACTGGTGTAGATACCCGCTTCCCAGCGCCTCGCCATGGCATTCTTGTGGTGGGTCACCCGCGTGGCTTCCAGGACCTGTAAGAGGAGGCACGGAGTCCCCATTGGGATCCCTACCCCCGCATCTTCCCCCACTGCCGGCTTGTAGGAGGGATCCAGAACAGAGGCAAAGCAGGCCCACTCCCCTCCTCTATTTCAGACCCTCTAGCCGGTAACAGTGCCAAGGAATGTGCCAGCTCATGCTGAGACCCACAGCAGGTCAAGTGGCTGACATTTTGGACCCAGTTCAAAACGTACTCCAAAATGTACCAAAGTGGCCATCGCACATGAATCTCTCTCTCAAAGAAAATGCCTTTGTCCTGGGCCCGGTCCACCCCAAGCCTCTGCCGTCCGCTGAACAGACAGGACACAGCTCGCCGACGTTCTGTACCCACAGCCCCCAGAGCAGGTGCCCGCGAAACCCACGCCAGGCACACAGGAAGGATACAAGTGCCCGCACGCAGAAGAAAGGCTCTGGGGGCTCCACGTCCCGGGCAGAGGGCACACACGGGGCGGAAGGCTGGGCCCCGTCCCCAGCGGCACGCTCACCTCCGAGTCGATGTGGTCCAAGGAGTTGATGCTGGCGTACTGCAGGGAGGGGACACGCATCAGCCCTGCGCCCTGCGCCCTGCGCCCTGCTCCACCCCAGAGCCCACTGGGCCAGCACGGTCCCCCCGAGGGCCCCACCATCGCCCCGAACTCGGCGCTGTGCACCGTGCACTCCCCCCAGCAGCTCCCCTCAGTGATGGCCTGAAGCGGAGGTGGCCTCTGGCAGCAGAATCCCGGACGTGAAGAGACACTCAGTTGATGCACTCTGCACGCCCCACGCAGGGGAGACTGAGCCCACGGCCACCCACAGGGCAGTGAGGGAGGCAGGCTTCAACCCAGGTCACGCCTGAGTCTCCTCAATTGTTCTGCAGCCCTAAAGGGGGTGCCCGACCTCAGCCAGGCCTCGGGGGGGCAGGCAGGGCTCGAGACTCACCCGCAACTCCTTCTTCCTCTGCCCAGGGGCAGACTCGGCAGGGGCCTCAGCCGTCCACACCAGGCCTGAGTGCAGGTGGGTGGGGCTGAAGAAGTAGGACTCGGACACTGAGTAGTTGCCCATGATGCCTGTGGGGACAGGGGGCGGAAGGGGCATCAGGGAGGGTCCGGGGTCCCGTGCAGCCGCAATGCCTGGGAGACTCAGAGTCTCTCCCCAGAAGCCAGGTCAGGAAACAGGCCATCGGACAGACAGACAAAGC
This sequence comes from Ursus americanus, assembly GCF_024610735.1. Lineage (NCBI taxonomy): Eukaryota > Metazoa > Chordata > Mammalia > Carnivora > Ursidae > Ursus > Ursus americanus. The sequence goes on from NC_142140.1 coordinate 59,922,634, forward strand.
AGACAGCTAGCTGGGGAAACGATCAGATTGACCAAAGTAACTGGTCAGGAGACACTGGGTGGACGGATGGGCCGGCGTGCCAGGCGAGCACAGACACTATGACCGAGAGGACACGGCATCTGTAAACCGTGTCCAAGAGTCCACACGGATAGAGCAAAACCCCGAGGCAAAGCTGACGTCTCTCTCCAGGACCTACACACAGAGGGGCGCGCAGAGTCGACGGGAGAAGAGGACGGGATCCCCCAGATGCTTCCCACACTCAGCCCCTCCTGACACCCACCCCCACCCCACTGCAGCCCCTGGGCCTAGAGCAAAGCCGCCACTGCCCCTGCCAGTCCTCACCTGAGGCCGCGGAGGAGCCCCTGGAGCCCTCGTTGCCGCCGTCCTCCTCAGGTGGCGGGGAGAAAACCTCCTGGAACAGTGCATTCCGCCGCTCCTCGGCCACCTCCCGCTCCCGCTGCAGGACGCTCTCCACCTCCCTCTCCAGCAGCTCCGACGACTGGGACCTTTGCAGCCTCCATCCCAGGGTCCCCCCCACCTCCCAGCCTCGGACGCGGGGGCCCTCAGCCTGCGGGGGCACATCTGGGACCCTGAACCGCAGGGGACTCAGGTGGAAATACTCCCATCGAATGACACCTCCGTGGGCTTGTGGGCGCCCCTGGGGGGGCCTTGAGTACTCCGGCTTCGTGCCTGCGGGTTTTCCAGAGGACTCCAAGAGGAGCCTCTGAGACCCTGCGGCCATTGGAGAGCCCGCAGCCTGGGCCCCATCTGTAGAGAGACCACGGGGCTTGCCGTGCGCGCGGAAGGCTGGGAACTCCGGCCGGGGGTTCCCGGGGTGCAGGTACGGCTGGTAGGCATCCGCCGGGATGCGGTTCACCTTCCTCACCTCTGGAGCAGGGTCAGCTGCCCCAGCGTCGGAGGCCAGGTCCAGGATGGAGTCAGAGCTGAGGGCCCTCCTGAGCCCAGACTGGGGCCCCCAGGACAGCCCGTTGGGTGTGGCCTGCAGGCCCTCCCGCCGGTGGTCCTCCTCCCGCTGCGTCTCCTGCTCCAAGTCCCGCTGCACGTAGAGTGACGGGCGCCCTCGGTCCCGGCGCGGGGCGGAGACCAGGCTCACCCTGGTCAACAGCGGCCTGGTGGGTATCTCCACCATCTCCTGCTGACCGCCCACCCGCCGCAGCCCCCTCTGCTCTCGCAGGTCGGCTTCCCGCTCCTGGGCCAGCCGGATCTCCCGCTCGATGGGGGTCTCCTTGGGGAGCTCCGGGGACCCCACTGGGGACCGGGAGCCAGGGTCCTCCGCAGCCTGGACGCCAGATGCAGCCGGAAGGCCACAGACCCTCTTCTCTTGCAGGAGCACCTCCTTCTCCCGGGGCTTCAGTGGGACAGCACACCCGTTGGCCAGGAGCAGCCCACCTGAGGCCTTGGGGGCCTGACTGACCCCGGGGGGGGCACGGGCAGGGGCTCCCCGAGCCAGAGGGTGCAGAGGGCCCCCCGCATTGGCCTGCTCCAGACTCAGGAACTGCTGCCTCGCTGTCAGGAAGTCGATCTGCTCCCGGTCCACCACGTTCTCCTCCAGGGGCCCGGACTGAGGTTGGCCGGGGCTCCTGGGGCCCGGGTGGCCGGGGGTGCCATGGAGCGTGGCCACTGTGCCGCTCTTCTTGAGGGCCTGGCCCTGGATGACCACCCAGCGTTCCTGTTGTAGGTCCCGCGGCCGCTGAGGCTGGGTGTCCCAGGTGTCCAGGCGGCTGGCCTTCGCCTCCTCATCCCTGTCACCCTCCCGGCAGAGCGTCCATGGGGATGAGCAGCCCGGGAACGCGCGTGGGCTATAGGACGCCCCAGTCCTGAACGCATTCAGCCGGGCCTCTCGGTCGGCGGACCACGCCTGTGGCTTGTCCTGGCCCCAGCTGCCGGCCGCCGGCCCCACGTCCACCACCTCAAACGTGTAGCTGGCGTCCCCATCGGGGTCCAGTCCAGCCAGGCGAGGCGAGTGAGGGATGCTGGAGATGGGGTATCTGGTCACTCGGTCCATGTCCTGGGGGTCTCAGCTCCCCACGGGTCCCTGGAGCAGAGACGCTCGGGCTCTCTGAGGAAGGAAGAGGGAACAGGAGCCAACGGGTCAGAGAACAGACAGAAGCTCTCTTGGGGAGAGGCACAATTTCCAGTCCCTTCCAGGGCAAAGTCCTGGCCAGAGGGCCTCTGTGATTGGTTCAGGGACAGGTAAATGACCCGGCCTGGCCAATCAGAGTACTCTACCTTCTGGCCTCTGTGATTGGCTCAGGGATGGCCATGTGAGCCAACCTGCGGAGGACCGGAAAGCCCGATCTGAGACTTGGCAATTGTCATGGATAATCGGACCCTCTCCCAGCTAGGCTTGTTCCTGCCGCTGGGGATGTTTGAGCTCCTGGATCCAGCCACACCTGGATTCCACTCCTGTACTGACTCGCCAGTCTGCCCCCTGAGTGTCTGACGTTTGCGGGTGCCCCACTCCTGCTACTTCCCTCACCCTCCCAGCTCACCATGGCCAGACCTAAAACCACCCCCGGCCACCTCCCCGGCCCCCGCGAGCACACGCAGCCACCTCTCTTCCAAGGTGCACACTCTGACGTTCCTTCCTGCTGTGATTTTTTTCATCAGCGGGCCTACCCCTCACCAAAAGATGTCATGTGGGGAAACTGAGACTCAGAGAGGGATGACAGGTGGCAGGGACTCCAGGTCCTGGTTCCCTCCCTTCCACCTGCCTAGAGGGACATTTTGTCCCATCCTAGTCAGTCCCCCGCCTCCGTCTCATAAAGCTACGACAGGCTAGGGAACACCTTGGACCTTGTCCTGCTGGACCAGGAAGGCCTCGAAGCCTCTGGGCCACACCCTAATCCAGGGCCCCAGGGGGGCCTCGCACCCCTTCAAGCATTAGAGTTTTGCTGAGCACAGCTCCAGGAGCCCCGTCCCCCAAGGTCACGCACTCTGCTGGCTCCTGGCCTCTCCTGCAATTCTCAAGGCCTTAATCTGGCCTCCGCACAAACCCCCAAAGTTCGCAGGCATCCCCACCCCAAACCCGACCCTCCTCCTCCTCCTCCCACAACTCCCTCTGCCTGGGGACCTTCATTTCTGCTCCTCTATAGGCTTCTTAGCGGCAGCCCACAGGACACCTCCTCCAGGGAGCCCCCCAGATGACCCCTGCCCTTGGAGCCTGTCGTCTGAGCATCATCTGCTGCCTGGCCCAGCACCCAAGTTAGGCGTCGCCTTTTTGCAGCTGAGGAAAGAAGCCGGCGTTCCCAGCCCTAGTCCTTGTGCCCATCCCCCAGTTCTGTCTACGCACATCGGCTGTCTTTCCGCCAACTTGCTTGTAAAGGCTGTAGTTCTAAAACGGAGAATGCAGCCCCTCCCTGAGCTGGACAAGGGGCATCGAGCACCATGAAATCCATCCCGAGAACATGGTTATAACTAACTCGTGTCACGTCAGCTTTGGTATGTATCAGACACCGAAACCACACGTAGAAAACCAAGAGTTAAACAAGCGAGCCTGGGTAATAAACCACAGCCGATGGGACTGGCCCTGCCCCTGTGACCACACGGCCCCTGTGGAGGCGCTCTCCCTGAGGGTCACAGGGGTGGGCGTGTCTCTGAAAGGAGGGTAAGCTTATTTGAGCCTCGTCTTCTCTCCCTGGAGGCCATCAGCCCAGGTTCCTCTCCTCTGGTGGACCAGGCGGGCATTTCCTCCTGCAGCCCAGAGTCTGGTGTACAGCAAGTACTTAATAAAGACTGGCTGCACGGGACGTGGCCTCACGCACACCACTCACTCTGGAGGCCCAGGACTTGGGGGTCGGGGTCATTTCTGCCGCCACCCTGGCTGCCCCTCGGGGCCTCCCCTGCAGCGCCGAGCCCGGTGCTGACGCTGAGGGCTGGGCAGGTCTCTGCGGCGGCCCTGGAGATCCCCGGGGAGGGCAGGCGGGGTGAGTCAGGACTGTTTGCTGAGTGGGCAGGTGGACGTTCACCCAGCAGGATCTATAAGCCACACAGGACATCACCTCCGGGAAAAAGAACCACCTGCCCGGAGGGGGTCAGTCTCCCAGTCGGGTGGGGCACGGGTGGGGGCACTGCTTCCTCCACAGACCATTCCTGCTGGGTGATTCACGGAGGCCAGCGGGGTGGGGCTCGCGCTGGGGCTCGCGCTGGGGCTCGGGCTCAAGGCCCCAGGGCCCCACTAGCTTGTGTCCTCGGGGAAACTCTCCGCTCCCCTCCGGCCTCAGTGTCCACGGCACTTGGCTCCACGCTGAAAGCCTGACATGCACAGTCAGGGCCCTGTACCTGGTATACAGTAGGTGCCCGCTAAATGCTTTCACGGTGGTTGCAATATTATTATTGCTATTATGTAAAGCCTGGATCCACCACTGATCTCAGGGTGACCCTGCGGCAGGCACCCCCTCGTGCAACACCTCCGTCTCCCCATGTGTGAGCTGGGAGGACGCTGCACCCACAGGGGCCCGAGGAGGAGCGGGGAGGCCTGGGTGGGGTGGAGATCGCCCTTCGCGAGACCTCAGAGGATCCAGGTGAGTGAGTGGTAACCACAGTCACAGAGCGTCCTGCACAGTCTTCCCGCGGCCGCTCGTGCACAGAGCACCTCACCCAGCGTCACGGTCCCTCCTCCTCAGAGCCTGTGACGGGAGCAGAGAGAACTGAGGCCCAGAGACGGGAAGGTGCCCACCTGAGGGTGCACGGGGACAGAACGGCAGGTCCCGAAGCCTGAGCCTCCCCTTCCAGGAAGCTGCCCACTCCGCTGCTCCTCCCCGGCCCCACCCGGCATCATACCGATACCAGACCACACTGGGATTTATGGCCCCTGGTGCCACACACCTGCTTCCTCATCACAACTGGCCTCCTGGCCTTGAGCAACAGCCTGTGCGAGCACTGAGGCTCCCACGGGGCCAGGTCACACAGCAAGGAGGGTCTGGGGGGCGCCCAGTCACTCGGGGCAGCGGTTCTCCTGGGGCCCTGGCCGGGCAGAGCCTCCAACACCTGGAGACCCCTGGACTCTGAACAGAGTCCCTGCCCCAGGCCCGCAGGCTCTCAGCCGGCACCCCTCCGGTGGTGAGACTGCCCCACCCACCACGCCCGTGTGTCCCAACCCTGGACCCCATGGGGGGTGTCACACGCCGCTCAAGGCCTCCGCAAGCAAGTCTCTGGCTGGCACTGACGAACATTCCTCCAGAACCCTCCAGAATTCTCAGAACCAAGGAGGGTTCCAATCAGACCCTTTCATCGGAGGCTCAGGGCTCAAGTTTCTTGGGTTTGGGGGCCTGACGCCCAGGGCAGAGACTGAGGCCCCAGCAAGGTTCGGGGACTGAGCCTCTGCTCCCCCAGGTGGGGGGGGGCAGGAAGGATAGAGACCCCCAAGACCTCAGAGATGGCCTGGGGTGCAGAACAAGGGAGGCCCCCACCAGCCCCTGAGAACACAGCAGGAGGGGGCTGGGGTGGGGAATGGGGACCCCCTCCCCGCACCCCGAGGATCCCACAGGGCACCAACTGGCACGTGCACTCCTGTGCCGGAAACAAACCCCACCCCACATAGGCCCCCTCCCTGCCTGAACTTGGTGTCCGTCCTGCCCCCACACCACGTCCCCAGCCTCACCTGCTGTTTCCCGGCCCCCGGCAACCTCTGAGCCTGGATCCGGCTCTGTCGACAGGCACAGAGACGCCTGGCGCTGCCCTGCCCACAGGTTGCCAGGGGACAGGGCCCCGCCTGGGGGAAGCAGGTGCACCCCCTCCTCCCTGGCCCCACCTGAGCTCAGGAAACAAAGTCCGGAGGAGGAGGGAGAAAGACAATACCCAGGCATGGCGGAGGGCAGCACAGGCGCACCGCCCCTCGGTCCCCAGGCCTCCAGCCCCACGGAGCCAGAACTCACGCAAGCCTCTTTCTCGCTGCTGCCAGGCTCTCCAGCACCCCAAGAGGGGGTGTCACTGCCCAGAGGGACACAGCAGGTCCTGAACCAGCCCCCCGCCATGCCACCTGGCTTAGCCCACCCCGTGGGGCTACTGCACCAGAGAGCTCCTTTCTGGTGCGGGCCCAGCCTCCTGGTCTCTGGGAGGGGGGCGGGGGGTTCCGCTGGGCCTGGGTTCAAATCCCACTAAGCCTCTCTGAGCCTCTTCCCTCCTCTGAAACGGGGACATTACAGAGCTGGGAGAACACCCCAGGCCACCTCAACATAAAGGACCGAACGAGGACATCAAAGGGCCAAAAAAAGTTAGCAGGGTGAGCAAGGCCCAGGACCCACTGACGGATGGGGGCACCGAGGCTCAGCCTGGGCAGTGGGTCCTGCCTGATTCTTGGTCAAGGACTGGAGGAGCCCAGCATCTTTGGGGGAGTGGAGCCAGTGGCCCAGTGGTCCGTCTACGGTGGGGAAAGGGGGACACACACATAGAGTGAATGGGGGCTTTCATCCCCTGCTCTGGGACTCTGTCCTGACTGCCTCATGGCTGGCTGTGGGGAGTCTCTGACCCTCTGTCTCTTCTTTCATCAAATGGGAGGACTGGGATTTGAACTGGAGTCCCCCCATCTTATGCACTCCACCCTGTTGCTTATATAGGGAAACTGAGGCCCCCAAAGGGCAGAGACTGGATCACCCAGCTCATTGGGACAACTGTGGAGACAAGGACAACTGCCCTGCGCCCAGAGTGGGGCGGCCTCCCACTCAGGGTTCGTAAAGCCCGTGGTATAGATGGGGAAACTGAGGCACAGAGGTGGCAGCAACTTCCAAGATCTGCTGGTGAGACAGGAGTGGGGGGTGGCAGCCGCTGTAAACCCTCCCCCGCTGTGCTCCCATTTCTCAGGGACTGGTTTCTCTGCAGAGCTTGCGGGTCTGGGTCTGTGGGGCTGGGAGTCCAGCAAGGGGCTGCCTTGGGTGGGGTGGGCTGGATAAATTAACAGAAAGCCGGTCCTGCCACGGCTGGCTGCCCCCCTACCTGCAGGCCTTACCTACCCAGGTGCTTCTCAGGTGCGCCCAGGGACAGGTGGGGACTGCAGGGACGCCCCACCGGCGGCACTGGGGTGAGGCCGAGGGTGCACAGGGGCTGTGGGCGGAAGGAAGGAGAAGCCGGCTCCCTGGGGCCTCCTTTTATGGCCGGCCCTGCTCCTGGGGCCCCACCCTTGCCTGGCCACACCCTCCCCCCAGGTGAAAGCCAAGGACTCCAGGACCTGGGGCTGTTCACACTGTTTATTTGCTTCTCTGGGAAAGTCAAGAACATCAGGGCCTTGTCACACGTCAGAAGCAGAGGGGCAGCAAGGGCACTTCAGCGGAGGCTTGCAGCTCGAGGACTCAAGGAGGAAGAGGGGGTCCCACGGCCACTGCCCAGGGTCGCCTCAGAGACGGCCTCTCCCCCTGCCACCGAGGGGCAGAGCTGCATCGGGGTCCAGGCTGCGGCCAGAGGCGGCCCCCCGCACCTGCCCTCGGCACCAGGCGGGGCCCCTAGGGGAGGGGCCGAGATGGGACCTCACCGACCACAGCTCACAGGTGAGGGTCTGTGAGCCTGTGCGCAGATGCGCAGATGTGCCTCTGGGGGCGCGCGGCTGCATCCAGGTGTCGGCTGCCCCCAGGAGGGGAACCCCGCACCCCTCACCCCTCCCGGCGAGAGGGGGACAGGCTCACGTCGGGCAAGGCAGCGAACGGGGGTCTCCTGCTGAGGAAGCCCCCTGCCCCGGGCTGCATGCGCCCCGCTGCTGCCCGAAATGTGCCAAGCCCAGTGGAGCTGGCGGTGGCCTGATCTCTGGGGTACAGATGGAGGGACCCAGCACCCTGGTCCAAGCAGGTCCTGGGCAGCCCCCCCCAGGGTCCCCAAATTAGCACCAGGAGGAAGGAGGGCCCAGTGGGTGTCAGAGCTCAGGACAAGAAGCGGCTCACGGGGCCGTGCCTCGTGCAAGGGGCAGCTCTAAGGGCCCGACCTGCAGGAGACAGTGCAGGGGTCACGGACCCCTCCCGAGTGGAGGGGCGTGTCCCGGGGGCTCCCCCTTCCCAGGCTCCACCATCCACTGGCCACGCCCACAGAGGGCATGGGGGGAGGGGCACATCAGGCTGGGGGTGTCTAGAGGGGCCTTGCTGCTCTCCAAGACCTCGAACCTGACCTCTGACCAAGACTCCCCAAAGAGGAATGGCCTCACCCCAGCTGTCCAAGAAACGGACGCCAGAGCTTTGGCCGAGAAACCCCACTTCCAGGGGCTAAGCGGGGACAGAGCGGGCTCCCAGGAGCCCTCGGCTCCCCGGGTCCCTCTCCGGCGGGACGTCCCCTCAGGGACCTCATTGGAGGTGGCAGGAAGGCACAGGCGGGAGGCCCAGACGGTGGCTGGCTGGCCTGGGGCTGCATCGAGGCCCCCGGTCACCCCAGCCAGGACCGCCATGGCCGAGAGCCGCTTCTGTGGAGCTGCCGTGACGTGGGGGGTGCCCTTCATTTCGGGAAAAGTGGGTCTGTCCATGTCTCTCTCCTACCAGGCGTAGGTGCACGGCTCAGTGGTTTGGGGGTGTCGGGGTGGTGATGGGGTGGGGGACCCTGTCCCTGTCTTTCCAGTGAAAGAAAACTCGGAAGGAGCACGTGACGACAGCCTGTCCTGGGGCCCGTGATTGTGGGTGGAGGGTGGGCAGGTGCCGGGGCCGGGCTGGTGGGTGACTGAGGTACGGAGGGCGGGGCTGGGGGCCGGGGGCCGGGCGGCTCACATGATGGAGCAGCATTTACAGCGCTGCTCCTTCGTGTCGAGGTCCTGGGAGTCGCTGGCGGGTGCCTCGGCCCCCACCTGGTTCTCTTCCCTGGAGCCCACGGCTGTGGGGGGCTCTGCCGCGCTGCCGTTGGGCGGGGCGGGCTCCTTGGGCTCCGCCGCGTCCTCGATGACCACCAGCTCCGCCGTGATGGTGTCCTGCAGCCCCAGCACTTTCTGGCTCTCGGCCTCGTCCTCCACGTTCTGGTAGCCCATGAAGATCATGGTGACCGGGGGCTCCTGGCCGGGCTGGATGCCCGGCGGGCCTGACGTGGCCTCTCCCGGCTGCGCCTGCACTCCCGTGATCTCCCGCCTGGAGGGTGTGGTCTGCGCGGGCTCCTTGGACGCCCCCCGGGTCTCTGCGGTCCCAGCCGTGGACGCTGCCTCGCTTAGCGTGACCTCGTCGGCCTTGTGGAGGAGCTCGTCCACCTCGGAGGAGCTCAGGGGGTGGATCCCGTTCTCCGCGGTACCGTCCACGGCGTGGACCACTGGCAGGGGTGGGGGTGGGAGAGAGACAGACAGAGAGAGGGTAAGCGGGATCTCGAGGAGGGGAGGCCTGGCAAGGCTCTGGGCCACCCTCCAGGCTGAAAAGGAAATGAGAAACTGAATCGCATAGTTAAAACCAGCTGACTCGCAGCTCCCTGCTGGGATCTGTGCACACAGACAAATCCGCACACAGAGGAAAGCGTGCGGGCACGAGAGCGCTCGTCAGCATCCAGGGGAGACTGGAACCCAGTGCACGGGGACTGTGTGGTCCCGCGTTTCGCAGCGTTTCCACATTCCCAGCAGCCAGGTCCCGCATGGCCACCCAGCAGAGTCAGTCTGCTTCTCCCACTGCCAAGATTGTGCCGCTCAGGGAACAGACGGGGCCAGCGCTCGGGCACACAGCTGGCCAGGGGGGGTCCCTGCTCTGTCTCCCTGGCTGTGTGTCTCCCTCCCACGAGGAGTTTCAGGGATTGTGACAGCTTCCTTCCTCGGGTCCCCGTGGTTTAGCTGGGTCAATCTCCTGTTCTCTAGGAAACACACCGCAGGCCAGACGCTCCCCTCTCAGCCCTGCTCTGCCCCGTCCCTGGGCCATCTACGGTGTCCTTTTTCACGTGGAGGTAGTTTATAACTTCCATGTTGACAGACTGTCTCTTGAAGCCAAGATTCATCGAGAAGGGTGTTTTTAAATTTGGGGGAGAAGGGGACTACGGTCCAGGAACACAGGGCATTAGATATAAACTTTGTAACGCTCCTTAGGACCGCCTGTGCGACCCGGACACGGTCACTTTCTGGAAAGGCTCTCCCCGTGCTTGAAAGGAAGGCACATTCCCCTCTAGGCAGCTCCATGTGTGCAAGGAGCCTTGCTCGATGTCTTTTTCAAATCTCTCCAACTCCCTCGTGGGTGCCTGTCTGATCTGTCGTGTTCTGAGGGCTGGGTTTTAGCACCAGCAGGAGTCCTGGCCACACTCGGAAGCCAGCCCAGCAAACTCCTAGAAACACAGCTGCGTGAGGCAGGGACACACCGGCACCCTGGGGACTTGCCTCCTCCTGGGCCAAGGGTCGGGGCTCCAGTTCCTGGCTGCTGGCCAGAAGGAAAGTGCTTTCCACTTTCAGTTCCAAACCCCTGGGGAGGGGTGTCCATACGTCAAGGCTTTGCAGCAACTCTGGGCTGGAGGCCCACAGGGTGGGGTGTGCCCAGGTTACACAGAATCAAGCTGAGTATTTCCAACCCGCCACTGCCCCAAAATAGGAATCCGAGCCCTTGGCTGCCATGGAAATGGATCCCCTTCCCGTTGCTAAGCAACCAGAGTCCAGTCTGGCGGGTCCAGAATCCCCCAGGGCTGGGCCAGGCTGCACTGAGTGGTGAGTCCTCTGCCCTTAGCCCCATGAGGTCATTCTTGTCCAGGAGACGAGGCAGCTGGGACTTGCCCGGAGTCACACAGCTGGTGAGAGCTGGAACCGGGGTTCCACCCAGGTCTATGTCCCCAAACCATGGCAGAGCTGGGCTGTGACTAGGCCCCCTTCATAGCGCCCTGGATGCCAGCAGATACCCCAGCAGCCTCTACGAACATGCGGCTTCGGAGACCAAAACCACAGTGAGTTATCATTTCACAACCACCACGATGGCTGTGGTAATAATAATAACTTAAAGATGGTCAGTAACACGTGTTGCTGAAGATGTGGGGAGATGGGGACCCTCACACACGGCTGGGGAGCAGTTGCTGCAGAAAACACCCCGGCAGTTCCTCGAAAGGTTAAACACAGAATCCCTGTATGACCCAGAAATCCACGCCTAGGTATCACGCAAGAGAAATGAAAACATACGCCCAGAGGCGCCTGAGTGGCTCAGTCGTTGGGCGTCTGCCTTCAGCTCAGGGCGTGATCCCGGAGTCCTGGGATCAAGCCCCGCATCGGGCTCCTCCGCTGGGAGCCTGTTTCTTCCTCTCCCACTCCCCCTGCTTGTGTTCCCTCTCTCGCTGGCTCTCTCTCTCTGTGTCAAATAAATAAATAAATAAAATCTTAAAAAAAAAAAAAAAGAAAACATATTCCCATAAAAAAACTTGTATAGCATTCTAAACCAAAAGGTAGAAATATCCCAGACATCCATCAGCTGATGACTGGATAAACAAAATGTGATCCATCCAAATAATGGAATATTATTTGGCCATAAAATATGAATGTGGATGGAGCCTGAATGTACGACACTCAGGGAGGGAACCAGACACACAAGGCCACATGGTGTGTGAGTCCACGTGTGTGACACGTCCAGAACAGACTCCTCCACGGAGCGGAAGAGGGTTAGTGGACACCATGGTGAGGATAGGGGTGATAGTGTTTCTATTTGGGGAAGAAAAATGTTCTGGAATCAGTGAGAGCGTACAACATGGTGAATAAACCAAAACCCACTGAACCGTGTTCCGAATCGTGTGATGTTCTGGACCCTTCCACTCCGTATATCATTTTCTTGGAAAGACGGCACTTGTGGACTTGCTAATGGACTCTGGAGCCGGGCACTATAATTTTATACTTGGCTTGGTGACCAGCTCCATGAGCCTCACTGCATGAAGCAAGCAAATGTTTGCCTTAATTTTGAATGTACCTTTTTAATGTCTTCCTAAAACATACTTTGTTTCCGAAGGTGGGTTTGTCTCCTTCTTCTGCCATCATAGTAAATACTGCCTGGAACTTCCCCTCCCTAGATTAGTTTATAAACTATCCTTACAGGCCATGCCAAAAATGACCAAAGTTTAAATGCCAAACTACTTATAAAATTGCTGTCTAAATGCTGATGGATAATGCATTTTAAATGAAAGTTTTTCTTCCTAAAAAAAAAAGAGTGAATTTTATGTGTGTGAATTATATATAGAGAGATAGACAGACAGACATGTTAGGGCTTTTGACTAAGGTTGCCCGGCTCCTCCCAGGCAGGTTTCCTTGTGGGTGTCTCTCATACTCTGTTCCCCTCCCAGCTGCCAGAGGGAACCCTAAGAACCAAACCAGAGCTCAGCACCATGGCCCCTGCACACCCCTCCCTCCGAGGCTTCACCTGACCCCTCCTTCCACTCCACAGAAGCCCCACCGGCTCCCTTCAGTTCCTCCAGCCCAGCAAACTCCATCCCATCGCAGGGCCTTTGCACATGCTGTGAAACACACTGTTTCCTTGTGCACTGCTGTGCGTTCAATGAGCTCCTGCTCACTTCCTCTGAGGAGCATCCCTGCCCTGCTAGAACCTCTCAAGGCCCCCCGTCGGCATCTCTGGGGATTTTGTTACCTTTATCACAATAATATGTATTTAAATTATTCATGAGCTCCAGGCTGAAGGGCTCTCCTAGGACAGAGCTAAATCCCACTCTGATTCAAGTCCCAGAGCCCAGCCCAGGACCTGGCACTCAGCCAAGCTTCAGGGCAGGTTCCTGGAGTGAACGAAAGATGGGGCTGCAGGCCCAGCACTGAACAGCCTCTAAGCCAACAGTGGGCTGTGGGGTGAGCCCCTGCCCTGAACAGCGTCCATGCCAAATCAGGCTGGAGCTCAGGCTCCGGCTCAGGCTGTGGGAGGAGGGTGGGGTGGGGGTCTGGGGGTAGGGGGTGGGGGCTGCATACCTTTGGTCTCGTCTTCGTAGACCTTGATGCCCTGAGGGAGTGGCTCCCGAGGGAGCAAGGTGGTGCTGGACAGCACCCGGGTCTCCCCAGTCACCTTGTCCTTCTCCACCGTGATCTCGACTGAGTACATGGCTGGCACGAGAGGCACGGGTTACCCGAGGCCACCTGCCCACGTGCCCCCCGCCGGCTGCAGCCAAGCCAGGGAAGGGGAGCCGGCAGCACAGAGCCAAGCAGTGCGGACGCCCTCCCCACGGCAACCCCCAAGCTCCACATCCCCCCACAGCCTTCCAGCACCACGGGCGTCAGCCTGAGTTCCTTTGCTCGGCATTCGAGGCCCGTGCTTGCAATCCCACCCCATCTGGAAAGCCTTAAACTGCCCGTTTCCCCAGAGCAGCAGAGTAAGTTGGAGGGAGGCACTCCTTGACCATGGGCACAGCCAAGTGTGAACTTGGGTCGGCAGACACGCACTCCCAGCTGGGTGTCGGCCCCGTCCCGGACCACCCAGTGGACAGCACGTCTGTGTATCTGGGCTTCGCACCTTTCTTCAGTCAGCTAGCGACCTGACCCTCATCTCTTTCACTACAAAGAATGGATAACACCCTCTTGAAATAACAGTGTCATTACCCATCAGGACCGTGGTTCAGTAGCCAATATCCCGCCACCACTCTGTAGAAATCATCATCACAAAGACCATATGAAGAGACTGACCACAGCCCCCAGGACTTCACCCTGAATTCCAGGATCCCACCCCCTCCTCCACGCCTGCCCTTGGGGTCCCCTGGGAGCCCCTGAATCACCACGTCCAAGCCTTGCTCCCATTCTGCCTCTTAAGCTGCCCCTCCCAGGTCTTCCCACCCTGGTCAAGGCAAGTCCCTCCTCCTCTTTCTCTCTGTCACCCCCCACGTCTGCCCATCTGCAAATCCTGTGGATTCTGCCTCGGGAACATCTAGAGCCCTCCCACACCTCGCCCCCTCTGGGTCCCCCGCCGGGACCAGTGCAGTCTTCCACTCACCGTCCCCCCCACCCACTGTCTGTTCTCCCTGCTGCCGCCAGACAGCACCAGTGAGCACCCAGTCGGGCAGGTCCCAGCTCTGCCTGCAGCCCTCCAGGGCTCCCTGGTGCATTGGGGTGAAGGCCACTTGTCATCTCCCTGGGCTCACCTCCTCCCTCTCTCCCCCTCACTCATTCCACTCCAATCAACACAGGACTCCAGGCTATTCCTGCACAAGGCAGGTACGGTCCAGCCCAGGGCCTTTACACCTGCTGTGCCCTCCCCCTGAAACCCCTATCCCTCTATGTCTTGCTCCCTCACTTCTTTTGCATCCTTGCTCAAACATCACCTGCACAGTCTGACCTCCCCGGAGCCCTCTGATTAAACCGCCCCCCCCCCCAGCTCTGCACGCTGCCTTATTTTCCCAATAGGTTAATTGCATAGGGCATTGTCCTTATCAGGACGTCAGCTCCCCCAGGCTGTGGCCCACACATTTTCCACACAGCAGGTGCTCAATAAGCGCTTGCCAGATGACTGACTGAATGCATGTTAATTAATTCCACGTCCCTGTACAGCCTAACGCCCTCACCTCCAGACACACAGTTGGGTGGGTCGTGCACTACAGAGGTCATTGGCTAAGGGACAGGGCGCAGCTGGTCTAACTGGCACAGAGGCCCTGAAGACACCCACTTCTCTGACAGATGCTACCCTCTGTCTCCTGCCTCCTGGGGCAGAACGGCCTCCCCTGCTACCCTCTCCTTCCTGGGTGTGCTGGCCACCCTGCCCCCAAGACGGTCTTCACCGCCCTCGGTTTCGTGCCTCCACAACTCACCCCAGTACCGGCAGCAGCAATCAGGTTCTGCCCGCTGTGATTACTGGTCACTTCTCTCGAGTTAGTGCCAGGCCCCGGGCACTGCTCCAGCAGGTGGAGACTGGAGGAGCCCTTATCTTGTGGCAGAGCAGGGATCTGAACCCCAACTCTGTGGAACGCTTAGCACTAACCCTGTCTCTCGGCTTCCCAGAAGCACAGAAATGCCTGAGTCCCAGCCTGGTCACCTCCAGGGACAGGGCGCTTACTCCCCATCCTGAGGCAGCCTGAGGACAGCGGAGGAGGGAGGAGCTGCCGTGGGCGTGTGCCGGTGTGTGCGAGCAGGTGTGTGGCCCCCGCCGGGCCCCAGGAGTGAGCAGCAAGGTTAGGGGGATGCCATGAGGGGTGCTGGGTTAGAGCACTGCCATGCGAGGGGCCCGTCTTCTCAGGGAAGCTGGGCCAGCACGTGACAAAGGCGTCAAAGCAGAGGGGGCAGCCAGCCCCACCCCAGGCTTGGAGCTTGGCCTCGGTCCAGCTGCTACCCCACGACCACAGCTCCTGCTGAGGGCATGTCTGTGTCTGACCTAGCCCCCCGCCTCTCCAGGCTCCCCAGGACGGCAGCTGGACACAGGGGACGAGGCTGGGAGCTGACCCACCTGCCTTCATCATGGTGGAGCCTTCGACCGTCCTCATGGGGGTGTTGGAGACTCGCTTCTCTGTTCAGTAATGAAGGGTGAAGAGAGACGGGGGTCAGAAGAGAGACAATGACACAGACCCCCAGACACCCGGCCACCCTCCGATACCCCAGACACCTAGACACCCCCTCCAACACCTGGACACCTCTCCAGACACCCCCAGACACCTAGAGACCTCCCAGACACCCCCAGACATCCACATCTAAGCACTCGCAGACACCCCCCGGACACCCCCCGGCACCCCCGGACACCCCCCGGACACCCCCCGGCACCCCCGGACACCCCCCCGGGCACCCCCCCGGACACCCCCCAGGCACCCCCCAGACACCCCTCGGACACCTCCCAGACATGTAGACACTTGCAGATACCCCCAGACATCTAGACATCCCCCCAGACATCCAGACACCCCTCAGACACTCGGACACCCTCCCAATACCCTTAGACACCTAGACAGCTCCCCAGATACCCAGACACCCCCAGACACCGGGACACTGTGGTGTCTGGACCCTCCCCCGATGCATACATGTGCCTGGACCCCTGCACACGTGTGCCCACCCCGAAGCCCCAAACACACACCAGTCCCCAGTCCACTTCCATCTCTCAGCCCAAATGATTTTCACATAATCCCTGAGAGGTCTGTGTGAATTTTTTTAATTACTAATTTTTAATTCCACAGTAAGACACTCCCCTGAATAATTAACACACAACAAATCAGGCCAAAGACACGCTGACCACCACCTCCAGTCCTGGCTGGTGGCTTTCCTTCCACGCTTTAGATGTGAAAAGAGACGCATTTGGTACATGTTTTAAAAATATAACTTATATTAGATAATTTTAATATACTTAATAATTCAGTATATTTAATAAGCGACTACATTTATAATTAAATATATGTAAATGTCCCACACATTTGTGAGATATCTGCAAATGCGTATTATCTACCCGTAACCATTGCTGAGGAAGGGAAAGGTGGGTCCCAGACCTCAAACTTTCGGCTTTTTCTTTGTGTTTCCTGCACAGCCGTCTTGCACATCTGTGTGGGGAGGACCCTTGTGCCTGTGAACAGTGCCCCTCCCCCGGGACTGCTGAGTCGTGAAAACGGAGGCCTGCCCACCTGCGCGGGAGCTCAGAGCAGGTGGACCTGGAGCAGAGGCAGGGCTCGCCAAGACCGGCACCCTGATGTGGTCAGGGGGACGCCCCGGAGCCTCAGGCCTCTCGGGCTAAGACCTCAGGCAGACGTGTCCCCCCAGAGCCCCAGATTCCTCACCTGTAACAGCTTCCCCCCAGGGATGTCATCAAAACTAAGGGAAGTGATGGTGAGGGGCGCTGGGGCAGCCTCAGGTCGGGCTCCAGGAGAAATCAGAGTAACCAGGCATTGTTGCTGCTACTTTTATCAGCACAAGAGCACCCTCCCCGCGCCCACCACCCCACTCTGGCCACAAGAGGGCACTGAGGCCCCGCCCTTCCCTCCCAGATGCCTACCTTTGGGCGTGCCCACCGGGGCCTGCAAGAAAGAAGGGAGAGAGGTCAGGGGTGCTGGTGCCCCCATCCCGCTGACCAAGGCCCCCACCTGTGGGCGGAGCAGTGTGGGGAGGGCTTGGCGTCGCACCTGGAGGCCCCATCGAAGATGCTGTCTCCTGAAGGCATCTGCCACCCCTGCCTTAGCCTGTGACAGCCAGGTAACATCCCCGCCCTACTCAGAAGCCTCCCATGGCTCCCTAGTGCTCCCCAAACAAAGTCAAAACCTTCTAGATGACCCCAGGGCCCTGTGTCCACAGACCCCTGCCTATAGGCCTCTCCTTCCTCCCCCCAACCCCCAACTTTGGCCAGCCTCGTTGTCCCTTGACCACATTCCTGCCCCAGGGCCTTTGTGCGTGATGTCTCCTGCAATGTGGATTTCTGTTTGGCTGGCTCCTCACGTAGCCCCCCGACCACAGTCCAAAGGTTCCCCCACATCATGTCGCTGTCCCTTGAGGTACTGTCTCTGTCTCCTTCAGGACGTGGGCATCGTGAGGACAGGGACCACACAGTCTGTGCTCAGTGAACCTCAGTGAAAACCCCCTCTCATCTCGAGCCCATGCCCAGAGAACGACTCGATTTTCAAAATCCTCCTCCTCCAGGAAGTCTGCCTAGTGCTGCCATGCACCAAATGCCTCCTCGGAACTCTGCAGTGCCCCAGGCCCGCCATCCTCCCTGTGCTTCTGGGCGCCTGATACAGGCCCCTCTGCTCAGCTGACATGTGCAGTAAGGCCAGGGCCCAGTCCACATCGCCCTGGTCTGCCCCACACCAGTCCTTGGCAGACTGAGAGCAGGCCCAGTGCGACCAGGGGAGCAGCGTGGCCACACAGCTGGGATGCTGGACTTCACGACGCTCCGGGGGCCTGAACCTATGACAGTGAGAGCCGTGGGGAGACTCCCGAATTCTGGCTAACATACCATGGTGATGGGAGCTCTGGCTCTCAATGTCTCAAGTGTTTGTCTTCCCTCGAATGGCGACCCTGCACCCCCCTGAAAGGGCTGTCACGAGGAGTGGACACGTGACAGCAGTGACAGGTGCAATCAACGACGACAAGTAGGGATTTTGTCGAGGGCTTCCTACAGGCTGGTCTCTGTAGTGCGCGTGTGGTCCCTCATGGCATCCCAGCATGTGGGTGGTCTTACGTGGTGGTGTGGGGGGGGGGGACTGCGGCCCAGAGAAGGCAGGCCCATGTCCCAGGTCACACAGCAGGGGGGCAGGAGGCTGCAACCCACATGCGAGCCCCAGCCCTGAATTGTGTGCTGAGCCCCAGTGACACTGAAGGGGGTGTCTCGCTCTGGGGCTGGGGTGGGGGAGGGGCGGGCGTCATCATCCCCTCACCTGCTGAGAATCCAACACCACCTCTGCCTTCTGGTCCTTAGCCGGGCTCGGGGCGGCGGGTCTCTCCCCAGCAACGGTGGTGAGTGGGCCTGTGTCCTCCAGCACCTCGATCTCCTTCTGCAGCCTGGGGAGGGCACAGGAAGCCACCGCCCTTACTGGGCACTTCTGAGCACCAGCACCGCTCCGGGCTCCCTGACGTGAGGTCACCCCACACCCTGCGAGGTAGTCTCATCCTTCCCCCTCGCCATGGGGAAACAGAGGCACAGAGCAGCGACCACCCAGGGCCAGCAGGCAGCAGAGCCGGGCGTGGCCCCAGGCTGGCCCGTCCACAGGCACCCTCACTGCTACGGTTTACTTCTCTGTTGGTTTTCAACCAACTCTCCAGTTTTCCGCGCAGGCGCATTTATTTTTACGGGAAGCTTTATCTCTCTGGGGAAACTGGAAAGACCATGTCACCTTCCAAGTACAAGAAGATAATGATGTATCTTTTTCACAGCCACCCAGTGGAAACCAAACAAGGATCTTAAGTCCCGGCCCAGCCAGCACCTGCCTGAGGCTTTGGGCAGTGGGCCTGTCAGGCCCTGGGGGTGAGTCTGAGGCCCCTGAGGAAGTGAGCCTACACTGGCCACAGTTAGGGTCAGCCTGAAGGGCTTCCTGGGGGAGGTGTCCCGGCAGGGGCACCGAGCGGGCAAAATGCAGGAGGCAGGGGCATCTGAGGAGGTGGTTGCCCTGGGAGGAAGAAAGCCAAGGCCCCCCAAAGCACTTGCTGTGTGCCCGACACACGGTAGGCTCAAGTGAGGGCTGTCAGCCATCAAGGCACCTGACCTAGCACATGCGCCCCCCACCCAGGGCGACACCTAGCAGGATGGGATGAAAAGAAGCCCGCCTTGTCCAGTCCCCAGCGGCCAATAATCTCCACCAACTTTCTGTCCCGCTGGCCTATGCCCCTCTGCCCGGTCAGGGTCAGCCCCGGCTGTCTCTGGACAGCCCTGTCTGAGCCCCCCCTCCGACCCAGGCTAACAGTTCACAGGTGGGGAAACAGGCAAAGGAAGGAAAATCCCAGCTCATATCTGCCCCACCTTTTCCAAACCAAACACATGAGGACAGGATCCCCGGCTCTTCACAGTGGGTGTGCCTTGCACCCAGCTGGGCGGTGGGCCAGCATGCTGTGGGGCCCGGGAAGGCCCCAGGCCTCTCAGGCCTTCCTTGGCCAAGTGGACATTTGGAATTTTGGCTGTCACTTCCCTCCACCCTGACCCTGCTGCCCTTGGGCTGAGCCTGGGCCCCTGCCCGCCCGGAAACTCCAGGCCCTTTGTCCCAGCCCCCGGGGGTGGAGGCGGGGGATGGTCACTTTCCCTTGGCCCGGGCCCCTCCCCAGACTTCCTGCAGGCTCAGCTGCCTGGGCGTCTGTGGCCTGCATTAGAACCAAGCCAGGGAGGACTCACCAGCTGGGCTGGCGCCAGGAAGGCCCCAGGGAGGCCGCTGCCGGCCACTCCCTTCCTCCTGAGCTCACCGACCTGCCCTCACACACCTGCTCTGCTGGTCGTTTGGAAGAAGGAAGGGGTCCTGCTGGGCAGCCCTGGGCCGCCTCACGCCCAGCTCAGGTGCTCACAGCCCACCTACACCCCCATGGAAGCCTGTGAATGGGGCTCTTCCCTGCTCCCACCGCGCTCAGAGCAACGTGCCTTCCCAGCCCCGTCCCAGCCCAGGGGTGGGCCCCCGGCCCTGGCTCCCTCGACTCCGCAGGGGCCGGCACGGCCTGCCCCACCCACCTGCGGATGGACTCCTCCAGGAGCCGCGCCTTCTGCTCGTCCTCCTGCATCTGTCTCCGCATGTCCTCATCGCCCTCCGAGGCCGAGGACGGCGTCCCCTCCAGCAGCCAGCGTTCCCGCAAAGCCTTGGACTGGGGGTGACAGGGATCGAGGTCAGAATCCGGGTGCCTTCCTGCCACCCAACCCCTGTGCCAGGCCGAGGCCCGGGTCCCGGGACGCTGCCGCCCCCTCCCCCGCCAGGCCGGCTCTGGGGGGCCCCTGAGGCTGCCCGCTCAGGACCTTCAGGTGCTGCAGCTGCCGACGGTCGTCCTCCAGCTGCCGACGCTTGGTCTCGACCTCGGCCTGCCGCTTCCGCTTCTCCTGACGACGGGGACGCACACGACCGTCGGGACGGGGCTGGGGCCACGCGGACCCCCCCCAAACCACCGGAGGCTCTGCCCACGCACACCCTGCTTTTCTGTGAATGGGCCCCCCTGCCCCCCGCTACCCCCCATGCCCCCTGCGCCCCAGCTCCAGCGTAAGCGCAAAGGTCTATGATATACACCCCAGCCTGTATCCCCCTCACTGCACAGAGGGTCTTCGCAAGCTAGTGGTGTAAGAGCCCACACTCGAAGGACTGTGGGGGTCTCTTCATTTGCATTTTGCACCACCAGGCACTCGTTTCCCGGGGACCTTGCCACACCCTGGTGCTGAGTCCCAAGGGCCCTGGGCTGGGTGTGGGGAGCCCGACCCCTGTTTACACTGTACACTGTCAGAGGGGCAGGGAACTCACGGCAATGGCCTGGAGCCGCTCCTGCTGAGACGTGGTCTCTGCCGCCAGGACCCTGGGGAGGGAGGGACGCGCAAGGTCAAGGGCAGGCGCCCACCCCAGCCTGCGCTCCACAGATCTGGTTCGAATCCCACCCTGTGTCTTCCAGCTGGCCGGCTGCCAAAAGCAATGCTGCCTCCCCATTTCCCGGCTCTAAAGTGGGGTCCCTCCCCACCCCCTCAGAGGAGGCACTGTCCTCTCTACCCAGCCTTATGACCTCATGAATTCTCCAACAAACCCTCCTGCGGCCCCCTCGGAACAGGGCCCAAGGACAGGAGGGTGAGGCTCTGCCCAGAGACTCAGGAAGGGTTGGGGAGGACGGACGAGAGGGCCCTGAAGGAGGCAGAGGAGTTCACCAGCAGTCAAAGGCTGGAGAAGAGCGTTTCAGGAAGACGCGGAAGACGCGGAGACCGATCAGGACAGCCCCCTCTTCACCCTCCGATCACCAAGCCTCTCTTGTCCAGCCCTGGGAGGGACACTTGCAGGCCTCGGGGCCCAGCAGCCCCCCTCCCAGCCCTCAGACTTGCAAAATCGACAATGCTACCCTGGGACTTCTCGAGAAGCTGCTTTCCCTGGAGTCTCCCGGGAGCCCAGAGGCCCAGAAAGGGCTCTGAGCCTCCCAAGAACACACAGCAAAGAAGTGGCAAACCCAGATTCGGCCCCAGACTCCCTTTCCTGTCCACTGCGTGCTTTCTGAAAGCCACGCAGTGTGGTTTTCGCCTTGAACCGGCGTGGGGCAGGAGACTGGTAAGTGTCAGTATTGCCAGCTGCAACTGAAGGGACAGGACTGGGAGGGGGAGTACTTCCTGCCCTCCCCCCCCCAACCCCTGTACCCACATGGCCCGTCGGGGAAGAGATTTCAAAACCGGGCCTCTCCCATCCATGGTCTCTCACGGGGGTCCCTGGAAGCCGCACACAGTAGGTGCTCAGTAGAATGTCTGGACCCGTGAAGCCCTGAGCGACTGCGGACTATGGGTCTGATACTAACCTCCTGCCTCCAGGGCCTTAGTGACAAGGTGAGGCTGGAAGAGGAGGTGGGTCCTGAAGGGTCCCAGGGCCACTCTGGCAGGCCTCAACAGTCCCCCGGGGGCAGGGCCTGGTGGACCCAAGGGGGGGCTCCGAGCAGTGGAACTGCACCCCCAGAGGTCCCGCTATCTACCCCAAACCCCTCATCTTCACAGGGACTGAAATTACAGACCATCCTTTGGTTCTGCTGCTACCCCCACCAGCCCTTGGCCCTGGATCAGAACCAGGAGCCACCCTGTGGCCTCCAAAGACCCTCCACCCCTTCTGGGCTTGGTTCCCCATTTGCACAAACAGCGGGAACAGATGCCCCAGCTCCTGTAATGTGCCCCCTCCCTCTGTGATTCAGAAAGGAAACAGAGGCCCAAAGTCACACAGGGTGCTGGGCCCACCCCTGAGCTGCAGCCCTTCCCCCCAGCCCAGGTGGCTGCTCCTGGTGGAGATCCATCATGAACTGCAATGCCCCACCACCCTCCACTCAGGTTCAGTTTCCTGGCCTCGCTGAGACCCATGAAACCATCTGGCTCCCACGCCCCGGCCAGGTGACCCCACCCAGCTCTTCCCTTCCTGGCGGGTGGCACCTGCCCCCTTTGTGCCTCCCAGACCCAGCAGCACCAGCCGCACCCTCTGTGGCTTCCTTCTCTTCTTCCTCAGGGAGGCTGGGTTCAGCTAGGTGGAGTTCAGGAAAGGCTTGATCCAGCAATCCAGCTTGGAGGCCCTTCCTGTAGGGCCCGATCAGCTACATTTCTGAGTCTGCCACACCACGCTGTGTGATCCAGGCAAGGTGACTCCCCCAGTGTTCCCTACAGAGGCCCACCCTCCACTTTTTGCAAACCTCACATTTCCCAACCCAGGCCTCTACCATAGTCTGTTACCGCTCTGGCCCCTGACAATCCACTCCCCACCCCACAGCCAGAGGCAGGTTCTCAAAACAAGAATCAGAACGACTCATTCTCCTGCTCTTAAGTCTCCCTGGCTCCCGTCACCCCTTGAAAGGAATCCTAGTGTAGGGGCGCCTGGGTGGCACGGCGGTTAAGCGTCTGCCTTCGGCTCAGGGCGTGATCCCAGCATTCTGGGATAGAGCCCCACATCAGGCTCTTCCGCTAGGAGGCTGCTTCTTCCTCTCCCACTCCCCCTGCTTGTGTTCCCTCTCTTGCTGGCTGTCTCTATCTCTGTCGAATAAATAAATAAAATCTTTTTAAAAAAAATTAAAAAAAAAGAAAGAAAGAAATCCTCGTGTCGCTCAACCCGACCCACTTCTCCTCCCTCACCTCCTCTGTTCTCCCACTTGCTTACTCTGTTCCAGCCACCAGGACCTTCTGACCGTACCTCAATGGCACCAAGTTTATTCCTGCCTTAGAATCGCTGCACTCACTGTTCATTCTGCCTGGTACGCTCTTCCCTTGGCTGGAACGGGAAGCCCAGAGAGGGCAGGTCACTTGTCCACAGCCACACAGCTGGGAGGTGGCAGAGCTGGGACTAGAACTAGCCAGAACTACAACTGCCCAGCTCTGGGCCACATCCCGCACCTACCCTTTCCCAGCTGTCACGTGGCCTCCAGGGACCCACCAGGAAGGAGGCAGAGCTGGGGGAGGGGCATATAGCGGCTGAGACCCCCCGCGCACTCAGGGCCGGGGCAGAGGAACCAGCTGCCTAGTGCTGGGTCCCCACCCCAGTAGGCAGGTGGCCACTCAGGCCGGACACAGGGACACAGGGACAGCTCTGTGGCCAGCTTGCCGGGCCGCAGACAACAAGGCAGGCAGTGTCCTCGCTTGGGCGGTGTGTCCCTGCCGGCGGAACCAGGTCAGGGGAAGGTCAGGCGGGCACAGTGAGAAGAGGCGCACGGGGCCCAGGAAGAGAACCTCCATCCCTCGCATCAACGTCCCTGTCACAGCCCAAAGGGCACAGGCTGTGTGCCCCCCTCACGCGCCCCTCCCCATGCCTGAGGGCGCCAAAGCAGCCCCGCCCCAGGCGCCACCCCCCCCATGGGGCCCGCGGGAGGCGGTCGCCCTGGCAACCGCGCCGTCCCCATGGCAACGCGGAGGCCGGCATGCAGGGGGGTTGGGCCGGCGCAGAGCATCTCCCGCCCCCAGCCAGGCGCTGGGGGGCTAAGGGTTTCCTGCCCTGGGCCTCAGGGGCTGCCGGAGAGGGTGGGATGCGGAGAGGTAACGGGGTCTACCCTACCCCACGGCTGGCGGTGCTTCCCGTTCCGGTGTGGGGCGCAACCCTGGGGAGGGGCTTCTACCCAGGACGGTTCGGGACCTGCCCCTGGTCCCAGGCCGCTAAAGTCAAGCCAAGGTAATGCTCAGCAGCATAAATCCAAAAAACAAAACGCAGTACGACCACAGAACCCGAATTAAACAGCAGTGAAGTAAGAGCACCTCAGCCCAGCGCTTGCCGCCTTCCACCGGCAGTCCCGGTCCCGTTTTCCAGGACGGGAAACTGAGGCTTGGAAGGAGCTGTGTAGAGCACACCTGCTAAGCACCCTCCCGCCGGTCCTGCGAGGCAGGCGGCATGACTATCCCTGTCTTATCAATGGAGGAACCGAAGCTGCGGACAGTGAGGCTGGGACCGGGGTCCAGCCAGGCGGACTCCTGAGTGCATGGGGTGTGCACACAGCGCTCGCAGAGCACAGGGCCTCCCTGAGGTCCGGCCTGCGACCAGGGTGGTGGTGGGGGGGGGGGGGGCGGGGGTGTCGGTGGACGGCTGAGACGCTTGCCAGGGCTCAGTGAGAGAACCAGAGGCCAGATCACAAGACACGCTGGGCAGAGAAGCGGAGTTTTGGCTAAGACGCCTGGGTTGGGTTTGGAGAGGTGTGGCAGCTGTGCTCACGGGCTGTGTGCCCCAGGCCAAGTCATCCCCCATCTCTGAGCCTCCACTGGCTCTGTCCGGGCAATGGGCCACAGCTTGCAGCTGCTGGTGGAGGGACACGCCCTCCTCCAGGAGGCCCCCCTCAGCACACGCACACTCCTGTCCTTGCCTGATTATTTTTACAGTGCTTGGAGCAAATTCTGGGCTCGAGCCCCGATGTAGGCGGCTCGGGACTCGCGAGGGTGTGGGCTGAGAGCGTGTGAGATAATCCTGGCTTCAGGAGATGAGCTAATGAGGCCCAAACCCAAACGGGCCTGCAGAGGCCTCGGCCTTGGGACGCAGTTATTTTTTAAAGGCACCAGAGAGGTTACACAACCCGCCCAAGGTCACTCAGCGGGCAGGATGAGCTGGGTCTGAGGAGGGACGCCGGTGCGTGTGGAGTCCCCAGTGGCACGAGGGGTTCTGGCCTGGGCCGGCGCTGAGCCCAGCACCGGCGACATTCCTGTGCTAGCTCAAAGGAAACAGCTGACTGTGGCCTTGGCCTTGGCCATGGGGGCAGGAAAGGGGAGCAGAGCCTCATTGAGATGGGGGGTAAGGGAGGGAGCCCTGCGGCCCTTCCTCCACTGGGGTGGCTGGAATGGAGGGAGTCCCAATGTCACTGCTGACTCCCAGCTCCCTGTGGGGGCCTTTGTCTGCCTTCAGCCCCTTCCCTCCAAATCATCCTGAGTGAGCCCCAACCTCTCAGCCGTTTGCCCCTCACCCTTTACCAGCTCCCTGCCTTCCCCTGTCCTTCCTCCACTTCCAAGCCCAGGTCAAGTGCAGCTGCCTCTTCCAGGAAGCCTTCCTGATCTTCTCCCCTCATCGGAGAGGAATTTTCTTCCTCCGAGACCCTGAGCACTCCGTACAGGTGAGCTTGCTACTGTCACTGGTGAGATGAACAGCTCATGAGGCATGCCGGGCTTTCTAGAATGTTTAAGGCAAAGGGGCATCACCCCCATGGTGGAGACAGATCAGAGCAGGCCACAGACCCAGAGGAGCAAACCTGTTGCCTATTAACCTGGGGAGGGGGGTGGACCCTGCCCTGGGCCTCACAACAGAAGGGCAATGGGGCATGAATGGGAACGGTGCCTCCAGAGGCCTTCTCCAGCTTCAGGCCAGCTGGCCCTCAGTCCAGCTGCAGAGACCAGCTCCAGAGCACCAAGGTCCCTCCCGCCCCCACTCCCCTCCAACATTCCAGGCATGCTCCTACCACAGGACCTTTGCACTGGCTGCGTCCCCTGCCTGGACCTCACTAACTCTCTCAGGCCTTCCCTCAGAGTCACCTCCTCGTGGAGGCCTCCTCTGTGTCCCCAGTCCCCTCCCAGGCTCACCACCATGCAACAACTCTATAGTCATTTCACTTATTTTGTCTCTTATCTCCCCACAAGGACGGTGTCTCTTTCTGTCCCTATCATGTCCCCAGCACCCAGGACACAGTAGGATTCAATAAATGTTCACTGGACCAGGAAGTCAGTTAGGCTCCCACCCAACCCAAGGATTCCCTCCCCTGTCACACTCCTGCACCCCCCACCCATGGACCACCTGTCCTATGACCACTTGCTTTTTTGAAGAAGAAGAAGAAACTCACTGTCACATCTTACATTTATCTGAAACGGGACGTGGGCTCCCCACGTCCAACAGAGGACAAGGGACAAGCCCCAACCGCCTCAGAAGTGACTATACAATTAACATATAAAACAATCCGTGTCCATTGACAGATGAACAGATAAACACACAGTCCCTCATGGACAAGAATGTCCCTCAGCCTCGACCAGGAGCACGGCGCCCACCCGCGCTGCCCCGGGGACGGACCCGAGCCCACGACGCTCAGGGAGGGAACCAGGCACAGAAGGCCCCACGGTGTGGGAGTCCATGTGTGTGACGCGTCCAGAACAGGCTCCTCCGCGGACGGGAAGGGGGCTCTGGGGGCCGGGGGCTGGGGAGGGGAATGATGGGGATGGAGTTTCCTTTTTTTTTTTTTTTAAGATTTTATTTATTTATTTGACAGAGAGAGAGAGCACGAGCAGGGAGAGGGGCAGAGGGAGAAGCAGACGCCCCGCTGAGCAGGGAGCCCGATGAGGGACTGGATCCCAGGACCCTGGGATGGTGACCTGAGCCAAAGGCAGACACTCAAGCAACTGAGCCATCCAGGCGCCCTGGGGGTGGAGTTTCCTTTTGGGCTCCTGGAATGTTCTGGAACTAGACAGAGGTGATGGTCGTACAACTACGTGAACATCCTGAATTACGTACTTCCCACAGGTGGATCGTGTGGTGTGTGAATTGCACCTCAGTTAAGGGGGTAAGAATATACACAATACATCTGTATGGCAGAAACGTGGACCCTCTCACCAAGGGCGGGGCTGGGGCCAGAGCTGGGGTCCAGCCCACCCCACGGGGCATCGTGAGAGCCTGCTGGCCCTGCCCTGAACTCCCCTTGGTCGGGAGGGTCTGAGCACAGAGCGACCGGGGCAGTGCCTTCTCACTCCGTGACAGATGTTACCCCAAGTTCCCCTGCCAGGCCCCTGCCCCTC
Source organism: Ursus americanus (assembly GCF_024610735.1). Taxonomy (NCBI): domain Eukaryota; kingdom Metazoa; phylum Chordata; class Mammalia; order Carnivora; family Ursidae; genus Ursus; species Ursus americanus. Next base: position 59,949,789 of record NC_142140.1, read on the forward strand.
ACTTGGCCTTCAAAGCCCCATAGTGCTGCCCCCTAACACACACACCCCGCTCACCCAGGCTGGGCTCCCAGCCCACCACTACCTTTTCGTTCATGCAGTGACTCCCGCCCACTCTGACTCCTGTCTTTCCCACCACAAGGCCTGGCTTGGGCTCCCCTCCTAATTCCCAGCCTGATCCAGACTGTCCCAGGGATGGGCTAAGATGGTCCCTGAATTCCCGCTTTGAGCCCCTGAGAGAAGACAGACCCCTCAGCCCGATGTCACACTCCTCAGACACCAAGACCTGCACTCAGCCATCACCGTGCTGTGTGGGGTCCCTTTGCCGCCTGGCCAAAGCACCCTCCCTGTGCACCCAGGGACTGCGCCATCTCCCCTGACCTGTGGGCAGCTCTGAGCACCACGGCGTTCTGAAGTCAGGTCTCTGCCGCCCAGACACGGGGTCTCCCCCACAACCCTGGCCCTTCTCTCCAAGCCGCCCCTGCAGTAACTGTCCACACTGAGCCCTGACGTACTCCTCAGCCCCAGGGCCTCTTTCTTATGCCTGGGTCAGAACCTCACCGCTCTCCTGCTTGGACACCATCCACGGCTGCCCATGGCTCCCCTGCTGGGGCTCGGAGCCTTTGCACGGCCAGTCCCTCTGCCAGGCACACCCTCCTCCCACCTATGTCACCTCTATTTATTTCTTTTAAAAAATTTATTTATTAGAGAAAGTGTGCATGCCTGCAAGGTGGGGAGGGGCAGAGGAAGAGGGAGAGAGAATCTCAAGCAGACTCCTCACTGAGTGCGAGACTGAAGCCAGGCTCGATCTCGTGATCCTGAGATCATGACCTGAGACAAAACCAAGAGTCAGACACTTAACCAGATGAGCCACCCAGGCGCCCCTAGGTACACTTTAAATATCTTTCATAGAAAAGGTCTATGAAGGGATGGACCAAGAACCCTTCCCCACACCATGGAGAAGACCCTCCATGGGCTCCTTCAGGGCCCTGATCCCACACAAGGCTAGTAGGGTCAGCAGGGAGTGTTACCTAAATGAACAGGTGATAGCTTTCCTGAATGCAGAAGGATGGAAGGAGATAGGGTCCCAGACTTGGAAAAAGGTGATATGATTTTTTTAAAGAACATCAACCCATTTCCCAGCATCAACATCTGAGACCCTTGAAGATGGACCTCCCCATGGAGCTGGGAAAGAACTCCTGCCGGTGGTACTTACAGGGTCAAGACTATACAGCACCTGCCCCATCTTCTAGCTGCACCCACCTGTGAGGGGGCTGGGTGCACTCATGTCCCCATTCAGCAGATTTCCAAGGAAAGTGAGTGACATGCTCAGAGTCTCATGGAGGGGTCAGGACTCCACCTGTCCATGCCCCATTCCCAAATCAGCAGACACAGAAGGGGTCCCTGGGGTGCGAAGGCACAAGGTAGATGTTTTTAGGGGCCAAAGCCACCTTCCGTGTGGCCAAGGAGACAAACCAGGGTGAAAAGCCAATGTCAGAATACCTAGGACTGCTGCCCCCCCGCCCCGGCCCAGATCACAGCCCCGTGGGACACAGGAAGGTGCCAAGACCCCCCACCCCCCCAACCCGGCAGCTGAAAGGACCCAGAAGCATATATATCCCAGCTCTGTGGCCCCAGGTGCGTCAAGGTCACCTCTCTGTACCTCAGTTTCCCTACCTTGCAGGATTGCTGTAAAGATCCAGCAAGTTCACACAAAGCACTCAGAACAGGGCCCAGTACACAGCAGGTGCTTACTAAATATTAACCACCTTCCTGTGTTCCTGCCACCACCTCCACTACCATTGGAATGTTCTTTCCCTTCAAATCCACTCACTGTTCCAGTGAATCCCCCTAGTTTCAGAACGAAATGCTACATTGTTACTAAGACCGAGAAGCAGAAGGCGCTCCCACAAACATCAGAGTAAAAACATTGCAAAATAGATACAATGAGAATAAAAGCTTGTTATTAGGTTCAATTATCACGGGACAGTGTTGCCTTTTAACTGGTTCAATCTCTCATTAAACACGGAGATTAACAAGTGTGAAAGAGGCGTTAAGGACCCATTTTGCACCCAGCTGAGACCTTCTCCTTGAGGATGTCCAGGCAGGGGAAGGGATCTGGGGAGGAATCTGCCATCCCGCTCTGGCTCCAAGGTCTGAGCCTTGAGAACAGGAGGACAGGAGTTTGAGCACCTGAAAAAGGCCACTCAGAGCTAACCCAGCCTTAGTTTACCAGCCAGATCCTGAGGCTCCCAGGGTAGCAGCCCTTCACCCTGGGCCACACAGCAAATCCTCCCCAGGGCAGGATTCCCACCCAGCGCCGGACATGCTCCCAGGAGTGTCTGTCATTCTGCCCCAACTTCGCAGTATCAGCCATCCTGCCCTCGGCCTCCCTGGAGTTACTCAAAAATTGTTGTTAAGGGGCGCCCGGGTGGCTCAGTCGGTTAAGCACCTGACTCTGGGTTTCGGATCAGGTCGTGATCTCAGGGTTGTGGGATCAAGCCCCGCATCAGGTTCTGGGCTCAACGTGGAGTCTGCCTGTCCCCCTCCCTCTACTCCTTCCCCCACTGGCATTCACATGCTCTCTCTCTCTCTCTCAAATAAAAAATCTTAAAAAAAAAAAAAAAGAATTGTTAAATCCTCAAATTCTTAAATCAACAAAAACTAATTTAATCTTTAATACTTAAATTAAAATTTTGTGAAATTCTTAAATTTATTTTTAAAGGAAACTCGCCAGCATCACCATAAGCCACAAGCATCTCCTATGACTGATGGCAAAATCCATGGAGAGGGAATGAGGGGTTTGGTCCTTGCGGCCGCTGCCTCTATGCCCAGAGCCTGCTCTGCCTCCTGGAAAAGAAGCATGAGCAAGAGAACGAGGGGCAGGTGCACCATCGGGACGGCACCAGATGGAGCCACTCCCCACCCATCCTCAACCCAAGCACATGGGACAGAGGATTTCTCTCTATCGGTGATTGCCAAGTCCCTGCCCCACGTCTGCACCCGGAAAAACCAGCGATCCACCCAATGAGGGGCCCATGGCATCATATCTGACCCAGGACCAAAATGCACAGGGCCAGGGCACCAAGCACCCAGGGGCCACCCATGCTGTGTGGCTCTGGGGCAGTGGCTGCCCCTCTCTGGGCCTCTCTATCACCATCAAGAATGAAAGGGATAGCAGGAAAGGAAACAACAGGGTCCAACCAGAATATCCCCTCATTCTTCTGCTCTGGGTGGACATTTTACTTGTTTTTCACCCCTCATCCCCTGAGGCAGCCCCTTCCCCACAGCCACACTCTACTCAGGGTCTGCTGTCAGGAGACCCAGAGGCTCCCCTTGGGCCTGGGGAGCAGAGCAGATAAACAAGTCAGGGAACCTAGGGCAGACACATCCGGGCCCTGGCTCCCCTGAGCCCCTGGCTGGGCTCCCGGGGCTGGGTGGGGGAGCAGACTGGGCCTTTGTCTGGGTTTTCAAAAGCAGAGGACATCGGGTGTCGCCTTCCTGGGGAGGGCGGGAGGCAGCAGCTCCCACCCAGCTGAGGGTGTGGCGGGTCACGGGTGAATCTCTGGAGGAGAACTGTCGGCTCAGAAAACACACCCAGTGGGAAGGGCAGGAGGAGCCGGGCCGGGTGGGCCGGCTGGACCTCCATGTCCAGGCCTCCAGCCAGGGTGGGGGACCTGGCCCAAAGCAAGGAGGCTGCTGGCCTCGGCACACGGGGCGGGGGGGGGGGGGCCTGCCAGGATCCCAGACCCTGCTTCCCATCCCCTGGCCATGTAAACACACCTCACAACCTTCCAGCGCCCACCTGTGGGAGTGGGGCCTGGGGGTTACCCTGATGTCAGGAAGAGAGCGGGCTCTCTGTCTGAAATGAGCCGGCACACTCAGCCAGCCTGCATGTATAAGAACCCTCTACGCCCCAGAAGCTCCTCACCAAACCCCACAGGGACGAAGGCTGCCCACTCCACCTGCAGCGTAGGCCAGCCAGACTCTTGGCTACACCATTTGGGGCCCCATCTTGGGGACACTTTCCTTGGGAAGGGATCAGACCCAAGCTCGCCTGCTGGAAAGCACCTGGACCTCCAGCTCACACACATCCCGGACAAGGAAGGCTGCAGAAAAGCCCCCTCTCTCCCACGGTTCTCAGGACAGTATCTGGCGGCTGGACCCAGGCCCTAGCATAGGCTCCTGACAGCACTGTGGCCCTTAGGGAGAGCCGCCAGGCAGAGCCAAGACTGGCGCGTGCAGGGCACAGGGAGCAGCGAGCTCAGGCTTGGGGGGTGGGGGTGGGCGGTGAGCTCAAGGCCAGTGCGATGCAATGGGGAGGGGTCGGTCCATCTCCCCTGGGCTCCCGCTCTGGAGCCCACAGGTGGCCCAGGATCGAGGCTAGCCCGGGGTTGAGGGTGGGGCGCGGGCGGAGACACAGGCCTCCCCCTCCCCAGCGTCCTGGGCTCTCCCCGCCGCTGCCGCCCGAGTACCCATTAGCCCGTGGGCCGCCCAGGTCAGAAATGGGGGAGGCCTCAGGGCGGGCGGGACCCAACCCAAGTCCTTCCCCAGACGAGCTGGGGTCCCGGAGCCCCCTCGCCACCTCCTTCTCCGCTCAGGGGCCGCGATGCTCCCCACGCGGGGCGGGAGTGGGGGAGGCTCACCCCTCCCTCGCCCCCTCCTCCCCCGGGCCCCCGAGCCCTCCGCCTCCGGCCGGAGCGCGCCTACTCACTCCATTTCCCCGCCGAGGTCCGGGTGGGTCGGCGATGCTGGGCGGGGGCGGGCGCGGAGGCGGGGGCCGGCGGGCCGGGCGGGGGGGCCCCTGGCGGGCTAAGGCCTGGCGGCCGGGGCTGTGCGGCGCGGGGGCGGCGGCACCGGCTCGGGCATCGCCCCGCGCGCGGCTGTTTATTGTCCGGGCGGCGGCGGGCGCGGGGGGTGGGCTGGGCGCGCGCGTCGCCGCCGCCGCCGCCGCCGCGCGTCCTGCGCTCGCTCCCCGCGCGCTCCCTGCCGGCTCCCGGCTCCCGGCGCCGCGGCCCCGCGCCCGCCCCCTGCCGGCCGCCGCCCGCCCGGCAGCGCCCCCCGCGCGGCGCCCGGGGTCCCCCGCCGCGCGCCCGCCGGACGCCCGCGTCGTGCATCCCGCGTCCCCGAGCAGCCGCCGCTCAGGGCCTGTGGAGGCGAGGTCCCCCCCCTGCCCAGCTCGCGGTGCGGAGGGAGCGCCGAGGGTGACACACAGCCTGAGCGAAGGACGGCTGGGACCCGGGGAGGGGGTGGCCAAGAGGCTGCTCTGAGGACCTGACGTGTCTACTGCAAGCTGAGACTCGCGGAGAAACCCTTTATGGGGCCATCTCGAAGAAGAGCGTCCAGGTGGAGGGCGCTGGCCCGTGCAGAGATCTGGTGGTGGGACTGAGCCAGACCCGTTGGAGGAGCAGTAATAATAGCAGCGCGTTTGCCAAGCGCTGGGCCCGGTCCTGTGGTTGGAGGAGGGCCGGTAAATTTAATCCGCCCCACAGCTCCCGTGGCCACAGTGAGTGAAGGGGCAGCGGAGAGAGCCCGCGGGACGCAGGCTCTGTCCCGAGGGCACTGGGGAGTCATAGCGCAGTTTGGAGCAGGAGAGGGATCAGCCTGTTTATTTTTGTGAAGGCCCTTCTCGCTGCCAGGTGGGGAGTAGATTAAGGACAGCAAAGAGGGGAGGCTTGGAGGCTGAGAAGAGGACCCCCAGGGACAGGGTGGAGACTGCACCAGGCTAAGAGGCAGGTGGATTCTGGACAGATCTTGAAAGGGGAACCAACAGGACTGCCACCACCAGATGGGGTGTGGGATGACAGGTATTAGAGTCCCCCTGTCTCCTGGGGAGCCCCCGGAAGGACATGCTGACACAGACAGGGTTGGAGGGATGACAAGGGTGACACTGGGTGGACATGTGGATACCCACGTTGGGGTTCAGTGTGAGGCCCAGCCTGGGCTAGCAGTGGCGCTCCCCAGCCTGGGGAGACTTGGGCAAGATGATGTGGGCAGCAGGCACAGTCAGCTCAAAGAGGCAACCAAATGCTCTGCTACCGCCCTGGTTCCTTGTAGTCTATCCTGAGTCCTTCATGCTGCAAGTGTCACCAGGTGGACCCCACAGGCTGGGAGTGAGGCAGGACCTGTCCCCACCAACATGCAGACCATGGCCCTGACCTCCCGGGTTCTTACGAGAGCACTAGCCCCTGGCCCTGAACACATATGGGGTCTGAAGTGGGGGGAAGTAGATTCTTCCCTCCACTCAGCAGGTGCTCGATAAAGGGGTGTGTGTGTAGAGGGAAGTAATCTCGAATGAGCCCTGAATGGGGAGGGTCTTCGCCTCTCCCTCTTTGCAGTGGACGTAGACATCTTCACCACTAGCACAGCTTGTGAAGTCACAAGCCGCAAACAAACAGAAGAGCCTCGAAAAGTGTCAGGGGCCCTGGGTTGAGTCCCAGCTCCACACAGCCTGTGTGCCACAGGGTCTGTTTCTTAACCTCTCTGGGCTTACTTCCCCTACCTCCTAGGGCTGCTGGAGGGTTAATGGAGGGAATATACACAAAAGCTTGGAAGAGTGCCCAGCACGCAGGCTCAGGGTTTGGCACTTTTTCCGTAGAGGGCCAGATAGTAAATATTTTCAGCATTGCGGGTCAGACTATCCCTGTCGCAAGGGATCAGCTCTGCCATTGCAGTTTCAAAGCGGCCAGAGGCAGTACCCAAATGCATCCCTGCATCTGTGTGCCAATAAAACTTTGCTTACGAAACGGGTGCCGGGCCAGATTGGGCCCTGCACTAGGTGCCCAGCAAAATCGGGCTGGGGGCGGTTTCATTACTGCCCCTCCACCTCCAAGTCCATGAAGCCGGAATAGATTTCTCCAGCGCCTAGGGTGCTCCAGGCCTGTTGGGTGCCAGAGACGCAGAAGCCTCGTCCCGGGAGATGGGTGTTTTTGCTCTACGAAAGAAATGACGTGAGGTTTGAGGGATTGGTGGTTGCATCTTGTGCAAGAACCAGAGAGAGAGAGGAGCAGAGTGTACTGATGGGGAGGGGCTGATGGCAGCCATGGTCCCCATCCCCATATTCCCGTCCCTTCCCAGCCCTAAACTTCCCAGGGCGCCCGCCTCCCTCAGATCAGAAGCAAAGTCCTCTCAGGGTCCTGAACACGGACTCCAACACCCACAGTCTCAGGAGCACAGGCAGCCACTTCCAGGGGACCAGCCTGGAGGTGGCGCCACAGGAGACGGGGACAAGGGGCAGGGCAGAGATGCTGGGTGGGCATCCCAGGTGGCAGAGGGGGGCAGGCAAGGGCCAGGAGGTGGGCCAGGACTGGGCGTACGGGGGGGGCGGGGGTGGCTAGAGCTGAACTTTCTTCCATCTCCCCTCCTCTCCGCTCAATGCCCTGACGCCCCCAGCCCAGTCTGGGGAGGGGGTCACTGTACCCTCGGCCCACCCCTCCCTGGGCCACGTGCACCCACGGTTTCCATGACGACATTCCTCCCCCCCCTTCCTTGGCCACCTCTGCTCATTCTGGGCGTGGCCACCCCTGGGGCTCCGCCCAGTACCCCCTGCCTTGCCCAGAGCTCCTGTCGCCCCCGGACATCCTCTGGGGTCCCCGGGACTTCAGGGGGCTCTCACCCCCCAAAGTCTCCTCCTCCTTTGTGCCTGAGTCAGAGGCGCGCTCACTTCCCCCAGCTCTGACCCCAGCTCAGGCCTTGTGTCTGCGCCGCCCCGCCCCAAGCCCCGCTGCTTCCTGGGTCTCCCTGCTTCCTGTGCACACGGGGCTTTCAGTAGAGAGCTCTGCTCTAATCTGTCCGCGTCAGACACCTGCTGCGGCTCCCTAGGGCCCTGAAGCCTAGCTCCCAGGTCCAGCTGAGCCCTGCCAAGCCTGGCCCTTCCTTCACCTCCCCCACCCCACATCCAGACACCCTGTGTCAGCACCCGCTGTGCCCGCCTCCAGGAGCACCTCCCCGCTTGTCCATTGTTACTGGGTCTCCCGAGTTCCCTATTTTAAAGCCCTATCCCTTTCCCTGTCCTTCGCTGACCACCCTTTTCCCATTAACACTTCTGGCAGACGATGTCATCCATCTGGTCCACCCAGGCACAGACTTGTCTGTCTTCACAGCACACACAGCAGGTGCTCAATAAACACCCCCAGGATGAGTGGATTCCCAAGGTCCACTTTGAATTTACTGTGGGAAGGAGGGCACCAGTGCCATTTGCAGATGGGCACATGGGGACTCTGCAAGGGGCGCCCCGGGCATTCTGCCCCTTGCTGACCCTTTTCTGACACTCTCAGAGATGCCCCAGAGTCACCCGTTCCCCAGATGTGGGGGTGGCTCTGGGGACCCCAATAGTGTCCAAGCTGCTTCCCCCAATGCCCTCCCCAGGAGGAAACCTGGAGCCGTGAGGGCAGACAAGATGGGCAGAGGTGGTGGGGCTCTGGCCCCCCCCAGCCTCAGTTTACCCACTGGTTCCCTGTGTGTGAGGTGCTCACTCCTGCACACTCCTTCCTCAGCTCTCTGCCAGGCTTCTGGGTGTGGGGCCAGGGGAGAGTCTATGAGAGGCGACAGGCAGGCGCACGGCAGCCACACACTCGCCAGGGCTCGGAGTCCGGAGAGGCGCTGGTGGGATACAGAACGTCTGGGGGGGGGGGGCTGTACTCCTGAGGTGCCCATCGTCCGCTTCAAGAAATGAGAAGTTATTTCCTTGGAACACTTGTTAAATTAAGTGAGAGAAATAAAGTGCATGGGTTAAACAGAACGGCCACCGAGGGAGGCCTGCCGAGGCCGGGCCCTGTTCCGAGCGTCTCCAGATCCCAAGCCTCAGTGCTGCTGTGGGCCCTTCTACCCCTGGCGGCTGCTGAGACGGCCCAGAGCCTCGGTCCACCCCCTTCCGGCTCCCACCGGGACCCCTGCACCCCCACCTGGGCCAGCCCCTCACGAACCCATGGCGCGGTAACTTCAAATGTCACAAGCCCCCTAAAGGGGCTGGGAAGGGGTGAGCCAGAAGCAAGAGGCTCCCCAGCTTCATGGCCCTGAACCACAGGCCCAGCTCAGGTTAGGCCCTGCATGGAGCCGTGTGCCAGGAGCCATGACCTCTACCGTCCTCCCGGCCTGTGCCATGGCCCTTGGAGCCCAAGCCTTCGCAGGTAAGGGACACGGGACCATTCGCAGTCTCACGAAGCCAGCAGCTCTGGCTGAGTCAGCTTTGGGTCCCGTCTGCCCATCATCGGAATCCCAGTGCGCTCCTGGGGAGGTCGCATCCTCTGCACCTGATAGTTGCTTGGAAAAACAAAGTCATCTGACCCTGAGTTGAACTCCTCGACATGTAAAGAGCTCCAACAAGTCAATAAGAAAAGTAAGCGTTCAGTAAAGGGAGCTATCATTGTCACTGCCGCCGTCACCACCATTACTGTGGCTGAGTCGGCTCCGACCGGGAAAGCCTCCCAAATCCTTCATGGAAAGACTCTTCAAGGACCCGAGTCCAGAGTTCCGGGTTGCAGACTCTCTGCTGTGCATCCCAGACAAGTCGGGCTCCCCTCTCTGGGCCTCAGATCTGGGAAATGGAAACGCCGACCCCCAGCCCGCTCTTCAGGGCTTTGGGGAGCTTGGTTGTTCGAGACCAGGAAGGACGGTTATCTGTTTCACAAGCGTTAACCCGATGGGCAGGAAATGGGCCTGGCTGTGGGCAGAACCAGCCTTTCGCAGACACAACAGGGCAGTCTTGAGGCTGCAAGCCCAGCCTCATCATTCCTTTGATGTGTAACCGCGGCCAAGCCACTGACCCTCTCAGTGTATCAATTTCTCCATCGGTCACAGGGATAGAAACAACACTGACATCCCCGGGTGGCTCTGGGACCCCTGCATCTTGGGGAGTGTGGCCTGGGACAGCCCCAGTGGCCCAGAGCAGACAGAGCCCCCAAATGGTCCCCCAAAGAAACATCCCCCGCCAGCAGCAGCTGGGCTCTGGGTGGCCCCACGCAGTCTGACCCGAGCAGAGACAGCTGTCACATGGACCTTGTGGTCTCTTCCTTGCAGGTTCTCCGGGTCGTGGTGGCTCCTCCCACTGCTCTGACCTGTCCCCACGGACCAGCGGCTTAGAATGACATCCACTTATTACCCGGGCCTCACCGTGCTAGAATCGGGAGGTCGGCATGCTGGCTGGGCCGGCTGCCTCCGAGACCGCCTGTTCCACCCGGCTCTGCTGCCGTCAAGGCTCTGGGCCTCCTCTGTAAAATGGGGTTGATAACGCACAGCGATCTAATGAGATATGGAACTAGCGTGGGCTATAGCCCCAAAGACGTCCCCGTCCTGGTCCCGGGACCTGGGACGTGTCTCCTCATGCAGCAGAGGGGACGCTGTCAAGGCCCCGAGGTGGGGGCGACCCTGGGTTCCTGGGGGGCCCGGTGTCCTCACGAGGTCCTCACAAGAGGGAGGCAGAGGGTGGGAGTCCCAGAGACGGCAGACCCCGCGCTGCTGGCGGTGAGGATGGAGGAGGGGCCGCGGACCAGGAAAAGGCAGGAGCCGGGTCTCCCTGGGGCGCCGGGGGTCCAGCCCTGCCTGCCCCTGAGTTTTAGGACTTCCGAGCCCAGAACTGTCAGAGAATCTGTGGTGACGTGTCACACTGGACATGCGCCGGGGGTCCAGCCCTGCCTGCCCCTGAGTTTTAGGACTTCCGAGCCCAGAACTGTCAGAGAATCTGTGGTGACGCGTCACACTGGACATGCCAGGCAAGTGGGAGGCTGGGCAGCATTTGGGGGTGTGGTCACAGGCTCCTCACGCACATGGCCTTGCCCCACAGGGACCCTGGGAGGTGGGATGGTAGGGGGCTGTGAATTGATGCCCCTCTGAGGCCCTTTGTGGCGTCCCTGCAGCTGGTGAGGACATCTTCCTGGCCCTGCTGTCGTGGTCGTGCACCGTGAGGTGGCCAGGTGAGGGGCTGGGGCCAAAGAGGGGCTGGGGTCGGGCTGCAGGTCTGGAGTGCTCCAGCCTTAGTGCCCCAACCCCGCACGCTCCAAAACAGGAACGTCAGTGCCCTCGGTGTGGTGGGGGGTGTTCACACACATACCGGAACCCACTTGGCAGGCTCCCAACACCGCTTTGTGCTGCCCAGCAGGACGGCCACCACCTCCGGCGCCTCAGGGAGGCCAGGCAGGCGGACATGGGAAGGTACCCTGGAGGGAGGGTGCACGAGCCCACTCCTGGAGAGGGGCTCAGGACAAAGTCTGGAGAGCGCGGTGGCGGCCACGTGCTGCGTCCTCAGTGCCGCCATTCCTGCTATTTCCCAGTCTCCCTCCCCCTCGGCCCCCAGGGGTCTCTCCCCACCTCCAGCCCCCCTCAGCTCACCTCTCCATCTGGCCCACACCCTTGCCAGGCTGGACACCCTGCCCCCCGGGTCACAATGTCAGGTGACCGGCTGGCACAGCACCACAGGCCGCCACGATCCCCCAGCAGCGCTGGTGGAGGCCACTGCGCGCATCCATGCTCATCCGGGCCTGGACGCCTGCTGCGCACCTGGCGAGGGGCCATCGCGGGAGACGTGCTCTGCACCTCCGCTGGCCCCAGGGACTGCGAGGCGTGTACAGGGTGAGTCTGGCACCCTGCAGCCCCACCCTCTGGGTGGAAACACCGGTCCCCATGCCTCAGTTCCTCCACCCCAACACCCAGCCACCCCCTTCTGTCCGGTCCTGCACACTGTGCGGACGCCCACACCCACGTCTCCACCTCTGGGTCCCGGGTCATGCTGAGCGGTCCCGATGGGTGAGGCAAAGCCAGAGCTCTGGTCTCAGCAGAGCCTCTGCAAGGCGACGTGTGTCCTGGAGGCTTCCCAAGGCCCTGCCACTCGCATGCTGCCCCTGAGGCCTCAGAAGCCTCTGTCTCGTGGGCCTGAGTGACCCCTGTCCATCTCTGTGTTCTCTGGTCACCAGAACCGAGCTTTAGCCACGGCCCCAGATCTCCAGATCTACACCCCCGACCCTGCAGAATGTGAGCCCCTTGGGGGGGGGGGCTGTGTCACTGTCACCCTCTCACCTCCGGCTCCTGCCCGAGGCTGGTATACAGTAGGCACTCGATAAATGCACCAGAGGCAGCAACAATCACAGGCCCATCTTGTCCTGACAGCCCTGAGGTCTGTGCTGGGGCTGCAGATGGGGGATAGGCAGCGCTGGGCCAGACCCGTCCAGCTAGAGAGCCAGCACCTACACCCCCAGGAGGCAGCCGTGGGCCCTGTGCATGTCAGCTCTGGACTGAGTGCCGCAGGAAGCTCCCTGCACATGGGCAGTGGGCAGATGCTGGGTAAACTGAGGCACAGAGAGGGTACCTGACCATGGGGGTCACAGGGCCGGCAGAGCCAGGCTTTGCCCCGGGCAGGCAGCCCCTGAGCCGCCCGCTCCTCCCCTCACTGCCCTGTTTCCTGGCCTCTTGTGGCAGTGGAGTCATCAGACTTCTCGGAATCAACAGTGCAGAAGTGGGCGTTGCTGGCAGGGCCTGCCTGACCTCCGACCACAGGCCGCAGCCAGGTTCCCCCTTCCCGGGCCGTTGGGTGGAGGGGGGTTCTATGTCCTGCAGAGCTCTGGAGGGAGCTGCCAGCTTGCAACAGCCATGGCTCCTGGGGGGTGGGCACTGGGTCGCCTGCTGCTGACCGTAGCTGTGGTCGTCACGTTGCCGACGAGGCCCGCAGGTGAGAGCCCCCGACCTGTGTGCGGCTCAGCCCTCTGGGTCGCTGCCCCGCTTGTTACTGGGCCTGGAGGCCCGGGTGGAGGCCCAGGCCCAGGTTTTCTGGGGTCCAGACCCCTCCCAGCTCACTCAGGGACCTCCCCTGGGTTCCTCGCCTCCAGCCCACATTGACCTGCTGGCCCGCGCCTGACCTGGCCCCAGCAGGTGCCTGAGCCGTTGTTCCCACCAGCCTCCCTCCTGCCCCATCCTGACGCAGTCCCGCCCTGCCCGCAGGCTCCTGGGGCACCCGGATCATCGGGGGCCACGAGGTGACGCCCCACTCCCGGCCTTACGTGGCGTCTGTGAAGTTCGAGGGCCAGCACCACTGTGGGGGCTTCCTGCTCCGCGCCCGCTGGGTGGTCTCCGCGGCCCACTGCTTCAGCCACAGGTGAGCCCACGCCGGGGGCCGTCCCTGCCGCTGCCACTCAGGCCCCAGCCCCCACCTCCCGGAGGGGGGCGGTTTACCGACAGCAGGTGGGGGTCGGTGTGTGAGGAGCGCGGCCCTGCGTCCATCCCGAGGACCTTGTTGAAGAGCCACGGACATTAATGTTGAAAGTGTCGCAGGTCCCACCACAGCATAGGTGGGAGTTACAGATACAGTGTTCCGTCCGTTCCGAACGCCTTGTTACAATACCGAGTAACGTTCCTGTTCCGACCATCTGGGTGAATATCGTAATCGAAGCGGGAACGGAGATAAACGTGAGCATGGTCGTGGGGCTCTCGTCAGGATCAGATGCGCTGCTGCACCCCCATTTTGCAGACGGGGGAGACCGAGGCCCCCGTCCCGCTCTCAAGCCCCCCTCCGCCCGCAGGGACCCCCGAACGGGCCTGGTGGTGCTGGGGGCTCACGTCCTGCGTGCTCCAGAGCCTACCCAGCAGGTGTTCGGCATCTCAGCTGTCATCAGGCACCCGGACTACCAGCCCGCCACCCACGCCAATGACATCTGTCTGCTGCAGGTGAGCTGGGGGTGGGCACTGGACGCAGGTCTGGCCTGTCCACGGCCACCTCCATGATGGCCTGACTGACATGTTTGAAAAACAGCTGGAAGGATCCCGTGAGCACCCAAGTCAGGTCACGTCCCTTCTCTGCCCTCCATGCCTCCCACACTCTCCCCTCAGCCCCCACTCAGGGCAGACTGAGTCGTCAGCATTCCCAGCATGCTCGAACCCCCGGGCCTTTGCACTGGCTGTGGCTCTCTCCAGGGAATCACGCCCACAGACACTGCATGACTTTCTCCCTCCCTCAACTCTTTCAAGTCTTCTCTCAAATGTCCCCTTTTCAGGAGGCCCCTCTGCCAGCTGCCCCTGCCCCCGCCCCTGCCGTCTCCCCATCCCTTCCCTCTGTCCCACCTTTCTTGGGTCCAGCACCCCTGAAAACATTTACTTCTTCACCATTGTTCACTGCCTCCTCCTTCAGACTGGGAGGACAGGGATTTTTATCTCCTGTGGCCATTTATGGCCCAGAGCAGGCCTCGATGTTCAGAACAGATGAGACCCCAGGGCATCAGATACTCCAATCCCTGCCCCCCAGGCCCTTTGTGGGGTTTCTGGGCAGGAAGCAGCCCCTCCCATAAACGTGAGCTTCCCTCCCTGTCCACACAGGGTACATCCATTTGCACCTCCCATGGCCCCCTCCTGCTTGGGGGCCGCCCCCCACATCTCCCACTCAGGTGCCCCAAATTCAATTCCAGGCACCCCAGGACCTCCGTCTTAAAGGGAAAACACCTCAAACCTGCTCTCTAAATGTGGAGAAAAGTCAAAACAGAGGGACACTCAACATGACAGAAACAGGTCCCTGGGAACAGGAGAGCTTTGCAGTGTTCTCTGGGCAAAATGAGAAGGGGGCAGCGAGTGTCAGCAGCCAAAGCTCGCATGTGGATTTTCCTCATCTGTGAAACCCCAAAACCTGGAACCCTCAGGTCATGCATCCCATTATGCAGCTGGGGAAACCGAGGCTGGGGTATGGCCAGGGGCATGGCCAAGGCTAGGGAGTGAGTACCAAAACCGGGGGCCTGAGTCATTCATTCCATAAACATTGACTGAGCGTCAGCTGTGCGCTGAGCACATGAACAAACAGCCCCAGGGCTGGTCCCCTTAGAGCCTCCAGTCCAACAGGATGGCAGCTGAGTAAAATGGCCCTGACAAGGGCACGTGGGAGCCCAGAGGAGGCTCCATCCTATCCTGGGAGTCTAGGAAGGCTCCCCAGAGGAGGTGACATCTAAGCTGAGACCTGAAGTCTGGAAAGGAAAGGTGTTCCAGCCTGAAGGGGTGGGGGAGTGGGATGGGGGGACCAGGGAATGACAGTAAATGCATTCCGCCTGGTGGGGAGGGCTGAATGGCGAGCCAAGAGATATTGTCCCAAGAACAATGGGGAGCCATGGGAGGACTTACAAGCAGGGGAGATGCTGGTTAGAAGGACACTTCTTTCCAGCAGCTGGGGAGGCCAGAGTCCTGGTCTGAGGGGGTGAGGCCTGATGGGCAGGGCCCTGTGATGGCAAAAGCAGCAGGTCTTCCTGACAGCTGCTACTGATTTCTTTCCATGAGGCCAAGAAGAGACCAGTGTCATGATGGGTAAACTGAGGCAGGAACACTGATGTGTGGTTGGGGGTAAACCTTAACTCAGGGTCTCTCTGCAGCTGAACCGCTCTGCTATCCTGGGTCCAGCAGTGGGGCTGCTGAAGCTGCCACGGACAGGCGCCAGGCCACTCAAGCCTGGGGCACGGTGCCAGGTGGCTGGCTGGGGCTCCGTATCTGACTTTGAAGACCAGCCCCCCGGGCTGATGGAGGCTGAGGTCCGTGTGCTGGGCCTGGACATCTGCAACAGCTCTTGGAGGGGCCAGCTGAGCCCTGCCATGCTCTGCACCCAAAGTGGGGACCATCGGCGGCGTGGCTTCTGCTCCGTAAGATACTGTCTCCACCCCGCCTGCCTACCATATGGGGAAGCTGAGGCCCACAGAGAGGGCTAGAGATGGGCAGAGGCTTGGGAACTAAGTCCCAGCTCAACTTTGAGCATATGAGACCTCACCTGAGACCCTGGAAGGACAAAGAATTTTCCAAGGTCACAGGGCTGTCATGTACAACTGTGCAGGTTGTGCACTGCACAAAGGGCTACAGAGTTGTGTATCTACAATCAGTCTTCGGGAGGGGGGCAGTACACACTTCGATCAAGGAGTTCCTGCTCCTAAGACCGTGTATGCACTAATGCCAGTCCTGGCCCTGGTGCTGAGGGAGAAACAACCTGGAGGATTTTTTGTTCCAGGCAAAAGGTGTAGTGATTCAAAACACAGATTCTGGAGTCCAGCTGCCTGGGTCCAAATCCAGACTGTGCCACTTCCCAGGTGTGTGGCCTTGGAAAAGTCACTTCACTTCTCTGGACCTTTCTCCATCTGTAGAACTGCCACACTAACAGTACCTACTTCATGGGGTCAGAGCTGACTCCAGATTATAGTTGGGGTGACAGGACTGGGGAGGGGAGAAAGCAGGAACTTTAGGGTGAGTATTCAGGGAGGCATCTCTGAGGAGAGCACCGTTTGAGCTGAGATTTGAAGGAGTCTTGAGGAGATCTGAGGGAAGGCATGCCAGGCAGAGAGACCCATCTCAGGGCTGCCATGTACAGCTATGCAGGTCGCCTACTGTACAAAGTACTGGAGCCTTGTATATTTATACCAGCAGTGTTGAATGGGGGCAGCAACAGGTCTCAAGCATATGGAAAAGCCCAGAGACTACAGCAAGCTTGGTTTACTTCCGGAACAGCCCGGAAGGCTGGTGGAGCCAAAACCAAGGCAAGGAGGGCAGACAGGTGGATGAGAGCTAGATGCTCACGGCCCCTGAAGGCTGTAAGTATTGTTTTTGCTGGAAGAGCACTAGGAAGCCATGGAAGGGTTTCGAGGCAGGGAGAGTCCTGGTCAGATTTGCACATAGAAGCTCCTTTGGGGAAAGAGGCCCAGAGATGGACCTCTGACCTTGCCTTTCCCTCCACCCCCAGGCTGACTCTGGGGGGCCCCTGGTGTGCAGGAACCGGGCCCACGGCCTTGTCTCCTTCTCCGGACTCTGGTGCGGCGACCCCAAGACCCCCGATGTGTACACGCAGGTGTCTGCCTTCGTAAGCTGGATATGGGATGTGGTTCGAGGGCCCCGGCCCAGCCCCCTGCCCAGGACCACGGAGTCCCCGCAGGACTCGCGTGAGCCACAACAGCACTGGGTATATAAATGAGATGGCAAACGATTCAAATGGCTCCTCCCCAGGAAATCTCATGGCCGGGGCAGGTCATCCACGGGCCCCCAAAGCCCCGGGGAAGCCTGGCATGTACGGGGAGGGGTGTGGAGTAGGAGAGGGCATCAGTTCCAAACACAAAGGGCCAAAATGACAAATAAAATGTTAACTGAATAAGCAGACAGGATGGTTCATCTCCAGGGTCTATCCACGTTCCTTCGGGATTCTCTTGTGCCTCAGTGTGGCCGAGGGTCTGGCTTTGCCACTGCCTCCCCGAGTGACCATGAGCCACTTACTTCAGGACCCAGGCCCCTCACCAACCTCCCCACACTGACCCACCCCCAACCCACAGCCCACAGTCGGGGCAGTATTCTGGCCTTTGCCCACACAGTGTGCCCCACGGGGCACGCCACTCCTTCAGCCGCCAGCTAACCACACCCACGTATAGGTGGGGAAGCCAAGGCCGGGAGAAGGTGGGGTCTCAGGCTGGCCTGGCTCCACGTGAAGTCTGTTCTCGCCCTCTGAAAAGTGCTTTGAGCAAACGGTGCCCAGCAGGTCACACAGTTTGGGTAAGTCCCAGCTGGTGTTATTGTTGCTGTATTATCATTAACTGTATTATTCCTATTATCACACTCCCAACCCTTCCAGGCCAGGCCTCCGTTTCAGGGGGATTCTTGGGGTGCCCTAAGCCATCTTGATCCCCTCTTCCATCTCTTGCCCTAGAAAGGCTTCCTTTCTCCCCCACCCCACCAGGCTTTGGATATGACCTTCCTCAGCTGTCTCCCTGGCTGCTGCCCACTGCCCAGAGGTGAACACTGAGGCTCAGAGATAGAAGGGGTCTCCCCCCACTCACCATCCTAACAGCACCCCAGGTCCCTGGCTGGTAACCCACTACCAAAGGGGGGCAGCACAGAAGCTCAGAGAGAGACAGAGAGAGAGAGGCAAACCAAGGCTTGGACACTCCAAAGTGGAGTCTTTATTTCTTTGGTGAGACAGAACCCCAGGCTGGGGGAGGTGGCCTTGTCGGGGGGGGGGGGGAGGCTCAGGTGAACCCATTACTCAAGGGCACTTCTCGG
Organism: Ursus americanus; assembly: GCF_024610735.1. Taxonomy (NCBI): domain Eukaryota; kingdom Metazoa; phylum Chordata; class Mammalia; order Carnivora; family Ursidae; genus Ursus; species Ursus americanus. Next base: position 59,967,768 of record NC_142140.1, read on the forward strand.
GGTCACAATTAAGGCACTTCTGAGGGGCTAGAAGATAAGCACAACTGCCCCTGTGCTCCTCTCCCCAAACTTGGGGAGCTGGGCTCTTGCCCACGTGTGGCCTCAGCCTCTGGTCCACATGCAGACACAGGGCGGGGACACCAAGCAACAGCCCAGACAGAAAGCAGGGACTCCGCCCAAGGCCAGCATTGGCTGGTGTCAAGACTCCTGAGCCGGTCGGTGAGGGGAGTCCAGTTGGGAACTGGGCTTGGAGGCTTGGCCAGGACCAGTCTCATGGGACTGAGGGGTTCTGGTCTGGACCTCACCTGAGGATGGGGCAGCAGGCACTAGGGGCGCTGCTCAGACACGTGGCTCCGGGAGGCAGGGTATGCAGTGGGTCCTGGCACATACACCCCACTGCGGGCCAGTGGGTAAGCAGGAGCTCCTGCGCCCCACCGGGTCCCACCCCAAGTGCACTGGGCACCACTGGACATAATGCCCCGTTCTGGGCTGATGCTGGCCTGAGGCCCGTGTCAGGAGACACAGGTAGTACCCCATCCCCTCAGCCCACTCCAGGAGACAAGCTGGGCTTTTACAGGGGCCACCACAGGACGTACTAGGGAAATGGGGAGAGGGAAGGTAAACCCTGGAGTTCTTGAGCAGGCTGGGGACAGTGGCTGCTTCCTTGGCCTATCGGAGGCCTGGGGAGATTCTGAGGTTCATTCATACACACCCAGGCTGTGGACCCCTTCCTTACTCCCGGTCTGTCGTCTAGAAGGCTGGGGTGCTTCTTCATTAATTGCCGGCAGGGGTGAGTCCCCAGCCCTCTCCGTGGTAGCGATAATTAAGTTAGCCCCTAGAGCAGAAGCAGCATGGGGTCCTCTTGGGCAGCAGGGCGCCTGGGGAGGTGGCCCCACCCACCAGCCACACTCCCAGGCCTCCTTCCCCCAATCCTTCCAAGATATTGTCAGAGGGCTCCCGGGGGGGGGGGGCCCAGGTGGTCCCGGTCCAGGCTCTGGGGAGCGTCCATGGGACATAAATTAGACTCGGCTGTGACAATAAATAAAACGGGGAGGCCTTGAACGCCAGGCCCAAGCCGGCCCCACAGGCTCACACGAAGTTCTCCTCCTCCTCCTCCGACTCCGCGTCTGACGGCTCAGGGGTGCCTGCAGAGTGGGAGGGACGAAGAGAGAAATGGGGGCGCGGAGAGGGGCGGGACGCTTGCGCCCGCCGCTGCTCCCCGCTCCGCGCCGCACCTGCACAGCTGCCGGGATGGCGCACGCCGATAGAGCGGCCCAGGAAGCAGGTGGCCTGGCGCAGGTGGCACGAGGACATGTAGGTGACGTTGTTGTTGCCGCAGAGCTCCTGGCCGGGGCTGGAGGGCGCGGGGCAGGGCGCCGCGCGACACACCACGCAGTGAGCGCTGCCCGTCTGGTCCACCACGCACGACTGCGGCCGCGGGCACAGGACGTGCGCGCACGACTCTGCGGGCGGGGCGCCGGGGCGGGTCAGGGGCGCGGTCCGGCCGTAGGCGAGCCCCTCCCTCAGGCCCCGCCCCGGCCGCGCCGGAAACCACACCCAGGCCCCGCCCCCTGGCTGCACCCGCAAGCCCCGCCCTGAGTCACGCACCCCTATCTCTCACCCCACGTGAGCCCCAGCCCTCCCTTTCCAAAACCCCACCCCGCTTTTCCTCCTTCCGACCCCGCAGATGACCCAATCCAGGGGCGCTCTCTCGGGAGGCTAGCTACGAGGCCCCGCCCCCGCCCGCGGGCCCCGCCCCCACGTACTGCGGCAGCGTCCCGGGTACATGACGCGCAGGTCCGGGTGGCCCCGGCAGCGCGCGGCGCGCAGCTCGCACTCGTCGCGGTAGGTGGCGCCGTCCGAGCCGCAGACCTGCAGGCGCGCCGGGAGTCCCGCGCAGTCGGGCGCGCACTCGCAGCGCGGGCGGCCCCCCTGCATGCGGCACGCCTTGCCGGGGCCGCACTCCACGCCCTCGCACGAATCTGCGGACACAGGGCACGCGCGTGGGGGGGCGTGGCCGAGGCCGGAGGTCCGCGGAGCCCACGGCGCCCCCGCCCCCTGTTCGGAGGCTAGAGGCCGCGCTGAGTAGGGGGCGGTCCGGAGTCGGGGAGCACGGGCGAGGACGACTGCTTCGGAGTCTGGGTGCGGGATCTGTTCGGGACGAGATCAGCCCCAGGCCGGGTGGGCCGGGAGTCGAGGCTGGGGCTCTGTCTGGGGGCGGGGCTCAGGGTGGGCGGGAAGGGGGGTGTCTGCCCGAAATCTGGGGGTTCAGGAACGAGCTTCCAGGGCCCGGGCCCGCGCTCGCTCCCCAGCTGGGCCACTCGCTTGGGCTGGCGTCTGCTCCCTGATCTACGCGCCGTTAAGGGAAGGCCGGCGGGGGGCCCGGCTGCGTCAGCGGAGGGGGCCCCACCCCGTCCATGCGTGGGTATGGGGAGGACGGGCAGCGTCTGTTCCCCGTGCCTGCCAGGACCAACCCGGAGGAGGCGTCGGGGAGGGCGGGGCGTTGGCACAAGGCCCTGAGGCTCATTTCCTGGGGAGGGGGCTTTCCACATCCTGAACCTGCCGAACTAGAGTTGCCCTCCCCTGCCCCCCCAGCCCTATTTCTCAGGCAGGGAAACAGGTCTGGCCAGGGCAATTCTCTCTTTGGGGTCTCCGCCCCCACCCGGCACCCCCCTCCCCCGACCTTCGGAAACGCAGACCAGACCCAGACTCAGACCCAGACCACTAATGGGCTGCTCATCTTACAGGCCCTCCCAGGCTCATTGCAATCTCCCAAACACCGCCCCCCACAAGGTGATGCTGTTTTGTCAGCATTTTACAAAAGGGGGAAACTGAGGCCCCGTTACAGCTGTGAGCGGAGGAGAGCCAGGGCCTCCTCAGCATGAAAACTCCGGGGCAGACCCCAGATGGATCCCCCAGTTCTGTTGCTTGTGGACCTGGAGGGCAGACGCGAGCTCTTGAGTTCAGCCTCAGTTTCCCTGTGTGTAAAGTGAGGCTGACTGGGGGAGCATGAGCATACATGAGCGGGTCACCCCTGCCAGGACATGTGGGCCGCACCTGGGCACCTCCCACACTGCCTGCCCACACACACATCTGGAAACACTCCCCCTGGGTGGCTTCACAAGCAGGAACGGAAGCGGGAGAACTGAGTTGCCTTCCCCAAGGCCAGATGAGATTGGGGGGGGGGGTAACCTGGACCTTATGCCCAGGCCAGGCAATTTTTGAAGTCTGTCCTCCTCCCAGAACCCAGAGGAGGTTCTGGAGGGAGCCAGGGCACATGGCAGTGAGTCCAAGACCACCCAGCCAGACTGATCAGGGATTAATCACATCCTAGTAGCCAGCTGGGCCCTCAGCTTGGCCCTCAGCTCCAGCCTCCTCCCTGCCCTGGCCTCACCCACTAGAGCCTGATACTTTCTCCAGCTGGCAAACTCGTAATGACGCCCCAACACCCTGGTACTAATGCCCACCTCCTTCAAGCCATGCCCCCACACCACCTCTGGGCCCCTGCAGGTTCAGCCCAGACCAGAGAGGCCTGGGAGGGTCCCCAGCCCCCTCTCCAAGGCAGAGAATATGTCTTGGCTCATTCATTCATTCTGCCCTCAAAGAGTTCCTAGTCTGATGAAGGAGGCAGCTGAGAACATTTCTCAGAACACGGTCAGAAGGCACATGCTTGTTAAACATGCATCTGTGGTCCCACCACGGATCCCTAGAATCTGTGCGGTTATGGACAGATTACGTATTTGGAACACTGACTGGGGGGGGGGGGTCACAAACCCAAATGGCTAGCTGGGGAAATCCACCTTCCCTGGAGTTAGGTGTGAGTCTAGTGTACTTCTCCGGGGTGGGGTGCATGTGGGAAAGATGACCCAGGCAGAGCACTCAGCATGAGCAAGGGCCTACAGGCTAGAAACCAAGCTGCGGAGTCCTCAGAGCTTCTTCCCGAATCCTCAACCGATGGAGGCTGAGGCCTGGGATCCTCAGGTCCCCAGCCTCTCTCCGAACCCTGGATTCCCTCCACAAACACTCAACCTCCTGCATACCCCTGAAATGGGGAGCACATTCTCAGTTGTCCCCCAGTGGCCCTGGCCCTGGCTGACGCCCACGGTCTCACCTTTGCAGGGGAGGCAGTGGACAAGGCCCAGGAAACCCAGAAGGCTGATCTTGTTCCCCGGGTGAGTGAAGTTGGACCAAGCGGTGTCAATGTTGCTGGAAGCACAACACTCCGCCTGGCTCACGTCGGTCTTCAGCACCAGGCTGCAGGTGGCCTCTCGGCCCTGCTGGAGCCAGCAGACACCACCTGTGGACAAGGAGGGCAGTTAGTACCACACCAGAGCTGCCCTCCGGTGCCACTCCCAACACCCAGTGCCCGGCCCTGGGGGATGTATACAGTTGGTGCTCAGTAATTACAGAGGATGACTTGCTCCCAACCTGGGAAGGAGGGGCAGAGAGCTGCACAGGTGCTCCCGTCCCAGCTCAGCTCTGGATCCTTTTGCCGTCCTCCTGGGATTCCTGGTCCTCTTGGATCCCCACCCCCCACACAACCCATACTCATGGTGGGAAGCTCTCCCCACCTTCCCTCGCTGCAGGCCCCCAGGCCCAGGCCTGGCATCCTGCCCAACCAGTCAAACACCCAGAGCTGGACGTGTCAGGGTCAGCGGACCCTGGAGACGCCTCTCCGCCTCTGCCCTCTGTCTAGACAGCGCCTGAGGGCACGCAGAGCCCCCCTCGCCTGGCAGCCCCCCCTTGCCTGGCCCGCCTCTTACTCACTCCAACTTGGGAACATTCCCCTTGCATGAGCTCACCATCTCCCTGGGGACACGGCCTTCGGGGAGGGGGCTCAGCTCTCCCCTTCGAGCGGGGTTGAGGTGGGGCTGCCGGGTGGGATAGGCAGGCAGATAGCCCTCAGTTTCTTCACCCTTAGATGGGGGCAGGAGTGGGCACAGCCCCCATTCCAGAGAGCTCACTGGTTCCCAGGCACTGTGCTGAGTGCCTTACAGGGACCAGCTCTGGGAACTGAGCACCTTGGCACCCATCTTACAAAACGAGAAACTGAGGCCAGGAGTGGGGATATTCCCTTGCCTGGCATCCCCCAACAAGTGGCAGGTATGGGATTCCAACAACCCATCTGCCTAAGCCAAACGTGGGGAAGATCTGAGACCTCAGGTGGAGATCCTGGGTCCAGCCACCCAGCCCTGCCTCTATGGGGCTTCAGGACTCACGTGGTTCAGGTTCGAATCCTGAGTTTGCCACCTTACAAGCTGTGTGACCCTGCACCTCAGTTTCCCCATCTGGAAAATGGGCATGACGAGAGTGCAGCATTATTGCGCTATTCTATGGATTCACGGAGGGTTAGACACTAAGCATTCATAAATGTCAGCAGTCATTGTGACTACTACTCTTGACAATTGTGAAAGAGAGCCACATCTGCTCCACTGACCTCCTGGTGACCCTCCTTCAAGCCCTTTGGGGCTGGGGGAGGGGAGCCCAAGCCCTCCCAGATTGAACCTGAGGAAGCCTCCGATCACCAGCTGCCACCGCCGCCGCGCCCCCCAACATCTCCCCCAAGGCCCGCATTCCGGGCAGGCCCACGTGGGTGGCCCACCCCGCCCGCCCCTTCCGGCCGCCCCACTCACCGGGCGCGGGGTCCCCCGAGCCCACGGAGCCCACGAAGCCCACGGCCCAAGCCAAGGCCCCCCAGGGCAGTGGCCACAGTGGCCCCGGCGTCCCGGGACGCATGGCGGACGCAGAGACGGCGGCGGCCCCCGCGTCGGACGCGCGGGCGGGCGGGCGGCTGGGAGGGCGGCGGCACCGACTTCCCAGCGCGCCGCGGCCGGGCGCTCCCTATAAAGGTCCCGCTGGCTGCGGGCGGGGCGGGGCCGGGCCGGGGCGGGGCGCGAGGCAGTGTCGCGCACGGTGTGTGCAGGGGCTGGGCCTGGCCACCCCGAGGGCAGCTGGTGGGGGGCGGGGGTCCGCCCTGGGAGCCCGAGAATTTGGGAAGGTGTCCCTGTGGCCCGCGCGAGAGGGCCAAAGTGGCCGTGGGTGTGAGTTCCAGGGCTCCCCGTGCGTTTGGGGGGGGGGGTCTTCAGCCGGAGGGCTGTGGCTGAGCTAACTGGAGACCCACGGGGTCTCTGCGGATCCGTGTATCACGTCGTGGCTTGCAAGTGGTCGCTCGTGCGGCCCAACTGTGATCTGGGCCCCTAACCTCTTCCCGCCCTACACGCCCACACACTCCCCAGACGCCAGCCTTAGCAACACCCACCCACTCACATCCCCGGCCCCCTTCCCCTGGCCGCTGGAGCCAGTGGGCTCAGCTGGGTGTGAGCAAGTGGGGGTGGGCGGGGGCTGCGTGGCCGCAGAGGCCGAGGGGTGCAGGGTGGGGCAGCAGGAGACCCAGAGCCACAAATGACCCCAGCGTCAGGGACAGCGGTGATCCTTCCTCAAGACTTCCAAAGTGTGGCCCCTGGGTCTGGACTTCGGGAGACGACACCGGCCACACGCGCACCCCCACCCCACCGCCCCCAGACCTTTGCAAACGGTCCTCGCAGGCCACGTGGAAAAGCACTTATGGCTTAGGGTTTTTTCCTCTCTTCAGGTTCTGTGCTCTTTGCCCTTGGCCACCCAGAATCCCAGGCTTCCCACAATTTATGACAGTGGTATCAGACATCAGCATGGCCCTGGAAAGAATTGAACCCCCTGGAGCCTTGGGGCAGCCAGATGCACCTCTTATTTTGGAGTTCATCCCTCCTATCCTTGGGGGTTCCCCCAAACGGTCAGGGCACTCTCCCAATGCTCATGGGTCCTGTACAGCCCCTCTCTGTTTGAGTTTCTTTCTTTCTTTTTTTTTTTTTTAAGATTTTATTTATTTATTTGACAGAGATAGAGACAGCCAGCGAGAGAGGGAACACAAGCAGGGGGAGTGGGAGAGGAAGAAGCAGGCTCATAGCGGAAGAGCCCGATGTGGGGCTCGATCCCATAACGCCGGGATCACGCCCTGAGCCAAAGGCAGACGCTTAACCGCTGTGCCACCCAGGCGCCCCTCTGTTTGAGTTTCTAAGAAATAATGACTGTCTTCTTATGGCAAGGACTGTTGAGGGGTGCTGGGGTACCAGGGCGACCAAGGCTGACCCAGTCTTGTCATCGCCACGCCCACAGTTTGTAGGGGCTGTAGAAACAAAATACATAGATGAACAAATTAATATATAACTTCAAAGAGTGGTAAATGCTTTCAGGAAAATAAAAAAGATTGAGAGCAATGGGGTATCTCATGGGGGGTGATGACGCTATCACATCACCTCCCATTCATCCATCTTCCCCCCGACCCAGGTGTGGAAGCCAAAGACCCCTGCAGCCACACAACACAGACCTTCCATATGCACAAGACCTGTCACCAGAATACGCCGTGCCTAGACCCCTTCCTCCATCATAGCTGCTCCGCCTGGCCCTTGTGCCCCCACCAGTGGCCAAGGGCCACGTTCCTGCCTAGTGGCACTGAGGGAGGACACCCAGCTGTCTTGGCCTGTCCTTGACCTCTGACCATGTGAGGGGATTCTCCCCTGCTTGAGGAATGGGGCAGGGATGGGACCATACAGTCTCATCAAGGGTGTGCAAGAGCTGGACATTGTGACCTTGGCCGAGACCTGACCCTGCTGTGGCTCAGCCGCCCCGGCCTGGGTTGTGCAAACCAAAGGGTTATTGTCAGCCTGGTGTGGGTTCGAAACTGAGGGTGGTTGCCAGCAGCCTCCTGCCACCCCCCCCCCAACCTGTCCTGTCTCCCAGCCCAGAGGCCATGTGCTGGGTGACCTAAAGCAAGTCATTGGCCCTCTCTGGGGAGCCCCTTTTCATGCCCTCCTCTCCACCCTGAACTGGCCTCAGCTTCATCCCCTGCAGCCTTCTTCCTACCTCGGCTGTCTACCATAAGGCTCCTCCCCAGTTCAGACATCCACCATGACTCCCCACGGCCCCAGGCTTCATTCCTCCAGACCCCACAGAAAACAGACCCTGACCATCCAGAGCGATCAGGGTTCTGATGGAGGGTGCTATACCCAATGCAGCCTGGGGAGGTCAAGGCCAACTTCTCGGAGGAGGAGGACATTTAAATTGCATTGGACTGAACAATGATGAGGAAAGGGGTGCAGGAACAGAAGTGGTCGGATGTTTGTGCTAACGGGTAAGGGAAAGCCCACCTCAAACGTTTGGATGGGGAGTTGGTCCTGGATTACACAGGTGGGCCCGGTGGAATCAGAGGGTCATCAAAAGCAGAGACCATTTCCCTCTGTGATAACAGAGGAGCACATGACCTGCCGTCACCCGTGGTGGAGGTGGAGGAAGGCGCCTTGAACGGAGGAAGGTGAGTAGCTTCTAGAAGCTGGAAAACCATAAGCCAGTCAGAGAAAGACAAACAACATATGATCTCACGCATATGTGGAATTTAGGATACAAAACAGATGAACACAGGGGAAGGGAAGAAAAGGGAGAGAGGACACAATCCGTAAAAGACTTTTTTTTTAAAGTAGACTCGGTGCCCATCATGAGGCTTGAACTCACAACCCCAAGACCAAGAGTCACATGCTCTACTGATTGAGCCAGCTCGGCGCCCCTAAGAGACTCTTAACTATAGAGAATAAACTGAGGTTGATGGAGGGAGGTGGTGGGCGATGGGCATTAAGGAGGACACTTGTTGGGACGCCTGGGTGGCTCAGTCGGTTAAGCGGCTGACTTCAGCTCAGGTCATGATCTCGGGGTCCTGGGATCGAACCCCGCGTTGGGCTCCGCACTCAGTGGGGAGTCTGCTTGGGGTTCTTTTTCTCCCTCTCCCTCTGCTCTCCTCCTACTCGTGCCCTCTCATTGTCTCCTTCAAATAAAGAAATAAAATCTTCAAAAAATGTTTAAAAAATAGAAGCTGGAAAAGCAAGAAACAGATTCTCCCCCGCCCCCTGGAGACTCTAGAAGGAATGAGACTGTACCAATACCTCGATTTTAGTTCAGTGAGACCCACGTTGCACTTCTGCCCTCCAGAACTAGAAGAGACAGAGCTGGGTTGTTTTGCGTTGCCAAGTTTGTAGCGATTTGTTACTGCAGCAGTAGGCAGGCCCTGCAGGTTGGGCTTGGTGCCACAGCGATAGGGTCCCTGTCGGCTGGAAACAAACAAAGGAGTGAACACAAGGATGAAGACAGGCGGCAGGACAGAGGCCCTGGGAACAGGAAAGTTGTGGGGTCTCCAAGGAGGTGACCCTGAGGCCTGGAGGGAGGAGACTTCTGGTGGGAGCCCAGTGCAGGATGTGCCACCTCGGCCAGGCCACGTGTGTGACCTTTCTGTGCCCCCTTTTCTCATCTGTAAAATGGGCACAGATCCCAGAACTGTAGATACCAGCCAGGATGCCAGGGACAGTGCCTGGTGCACAGCAGGGGCATGGCATTAATTAGCAGATAGGTGTTTGTCCAGGGAAGATGCATGAGTCTTCTTTGCCACTCACCATGATGCTGTGAGACAGGCACCTGTTTTAGAGAGGGTGGAGGAAGGAAAGTGACTTTCTGGCAGTCACAAAGCCCCACAGTGTTGGGACTGGCATCAGTACCAGATAAGCAAGATTCCAGGACCCATGTGCTGAGCTGTGGGGCAAGGCCCTCCTATTCTGGATTGAACAATGACGGCCAGGCCCCAGATTGTAGCTGGCATCCCCCTGTTCTGGTCCCAGCACCAAATTTTCACCTCCTGTGCTCCCAGCCCAAAGGATCCCAGGAGTGGCACCAACCCAGGCTCAACCAATTAGGATCATCTGGCACTCAACAAACCAGGAGGAGTCACCTCTGAGATTTTTTTCTGGGAAAGAGACACCCACTTCTGGCCTGAGCTGGAGGAGTATGAGCCTGGAGCTGCAGGTGGCTTCTACCAATGGCCAGGGAGAAGCCAGGGCAGTGGGACACTGAGCCAGGAGGGGCAGCAGAAACTCCCTATACTGTTGTTGGAAGTCCTGGATCCAGCTGTGCCTGAATTCCTCCACCCAATAAAATGAAGTCCATTAAGCTGAGTTTCTGTCACTTGCAGTGGACAGACCCAGCTTTCACGAAGCCCGTTTATGTTTTATTCAAGAGGAGCCTTTAGGACCCAGAGCAGCAGGTCTGCAGGGGCTATAGGAATCACAACCCCTGCCTCCAGGATATAACCCCAGAACTCTCAGGGTCACCTCCTCCCGCCTTCCTCAATCGGAACAAGGCTTGTGATGGACTCCACATCAACTTAGGTCTACTGCCCCTGCACTAGGGTCTGAAACCTGCAGGACTGTGGCAAGCGAAGCCCCGTGAGTCCTCTGATAGGGCATGTGATGCTCCCAGACTGCAGACTCGGGCGTGGTGGGTGCTTTGGGAAAACCCTGATCAGAGCCGGGCCTTATAATGCCTTCATGGGATCGCCCTCCCCCTCACACGCCCCCCGTGGCTCCCCATGGCCCCTAGACAAAGTCCTGGCTTTTCAGCCTGGCTTCCAGGCCCTTCCTGCTCAATGCGCGCCCATTCCCGCCGCAACTCCTCCACGCCACTCCCAAGGGCCCCCACCCCAACCCCTTCCCCGCAGAGAGAACGGATTTCGGGCAGTAAGGAGGCCGTATTATTTGCAACTGAGGGGCGGGCCACCCCCCCGAGGCGAATGCTGATAGGTCGAACAGGATTGACGTAATGTCAGCCCCTCCTCTTGCTAGCCATTGGCTTAGGTGCGGCCATGTGACCCAGCTCTGGCCAATGGTCGGAGAGGCAGTCTGCTGGGGTGCGGCAGGGGCGACGCGGCCGGGCTGGCGAGCGTGCATGTGACCCGGCCGAGCTGGAGGTATCAGTTTCCAGTTTGCTGCTCTAACAAGTTAGGGCCGGTGCCACCGCGCAGGCGTGCTCGCTCACGGTGTGGAGATCTGGAGCCCCAGGCGGTCGCGGCGGCCGACAGCAGGTGTGTCGGGGGTCGCAGTGCTCCGCGCCGGCGTGGATGGCCGTCCGTCCGCACGCGCGCTGCTCCGCGCCGCCGTGTCCCCGCTGCGGGCATTCGGGCGACACGCCGCCGCGCGTGGCGTGGACCGGGGGACGGCGGGACCCCCTTCCCGGCCCGGAAGCTGCCACCCTGGGCCTCTGGCGACATGGGGACAGTCGAGGCGTTCCCGCCAAGGTGGCCGGGCACAGTTCGCGGGTGTCGCGTGAGCACAGGTCGTGGCCGCTGCCCATCTCTGGTCATTTACCGGCTGGCCAGCACGGCGAGGTCCCACGGGGTTTGGTCTCCCCGGGGACGTGGCAACGCACCGCCGTCCGCCACGCTGTTCCCCACCGGTGCTTTCTTTCCCCGTTACCGCCAACTCACGGGGCGGGGGACCTGGTCCCTTCCTCCTCTCATTCATGCATCCAGTCATCCTCCTCGCCCACCCTGTGTTTGCTCCGGGGACGGGACTGTGAGTGGGAAGAGGAAGCAGGAGAACTCCGTTGGCCTGATCCGAGCCCGTGCCAGTGTGTCAAGGTCACGGCCAAGGAGTGTCCCAGGGGAAGAACTGACGGTACAGCGGGTGCGGGACCAAGACAAAACCACAGAGCAGCCGGCGCGGCTCAGGCTGCCAGACGGGCCTCGGCTTGGTGTCTCCGGTGCTGATTACCCCATTTGGTGAAGTGCTGTTGGTTCAGGTAAACGAGTAGCCTGTTTCTGGAGATACACCTGGGTGTGTATGAATAAAATGAAAAAATAGAAACAGAAAATACAAACCGACAAATATAAATAAAAACGGAAAAAGACGTAACTCAAAATACACAAATAAAAGATAAAAAACCAAACACGCTTAAGTAGACTGTTCGCCTATAGAAATAATTCCCAGTGGGGTTACCCTCAGTGCCTCAGTCTCTTGCCTGCAACACGGGCAATCGCTGTCTCTGGCCCCAAAGCCCCCCAAGGCCCCTCCCTGAGGCTTGATTTGAACCTGAGTCGGTGAACACATGAGGGCCCACCTGGCCACCTGGGTCAGGAAAGCACACTTAATGCTACCCGCTCACTAAGTTGAATGCACCTTCTATCATAGTTTCCATGGAATTCTCCCACCCGAGAGAAGGTCCTACCACTCAGCTGGAAAAATAAATGAGCTAGAAAAGAACTTTGAACATGGCCACTCTCCCAAAATTGAGACCAAAACACAGTACAAAGCCAGAACAATAGGCTGAACCTGGCAGAGTGTTAGAAGAGGCTTCACCTCCTGAATCTCCCCACCCCCACAGAAGAGAAAGCTATTGTGTCCCCGGGTGACAGGCGAGGAAACCTAGCAAAGCAGGAGTCACCTGCCCAGGGGGGAAGCTCAGATGGGTGTAGACTGTCAGGGCAACTTCCCCTCTGCCCACGAGGCTCCTGACTCAGCATGGTGGCAGCGGAAGGAAAGGATGCTGTAGGCAGAGGGGAAGGCACATGCAAAGGTCTAGTGACTGGACAGCTGCCATTTACAGAGGCAGGCGCCCTGGGAAGCAGGAGGGAGACCCGTTCTACGGATGGAAGACTGTCTCCGAGGGGCTGTCGGTCCTTGTCCTGTAGTGCCTAAGAGGGAAGCACAACCGTGTTGTGGAAGGTCTGAGGGGGGAGGCATGGCCCTGTTCTAGGGGGAATCTGTAGGGGCCAGGTGCCACCCTACCTCCATAATCCACTATCAAAGCCTTTTCAAGGAAATGCTGGGAAACCTACCAGGAGTCACCTGTGCTTCATTGTGCCAGGCAATCAGAGTGCCCTCCCATCTATCCCATCAGTGGCAGCAGCAAGGCAGCCACCGTGCCACGAATGGGTGCCTGAGGGCCCCAGAACCCCAGAGCCACTGGGTTATATGCAGACACCGCCCGAGCACTGGCGAGCCGATGCCACAGTCCCAGGGTGGCCAGCAGGCAAGGGCCCACGCAGAGGACACAGAGGCCCAATGGCCAGGGTTCGAGTCCTGGCCTTGCTGCATGACCTGGTGTGCTCCCTCAGTCTCCCCAACTGTAAAATGGGGGTCTCAATTGTCCTCATATCAGGGTGCTTGTATGAAGACTGAACTTCAGGTCTGGCACATACTGAGCTCTTGGTTTTATAAGATACAAAACCCTGTCTTCTGGTTCCCACTGCATTCCCAGAGCCCTGCCTGGGGCAGGCGCCCAGCAGGGACTCACTAATTACGCATGTATTCAAGAATCTGGGACACTGACTATAGTACTGGCCTCATGTTTTGGGCAATGCCATTGATAACTCCTGGATTTGGGGATGGCTGTAGGAGAAGGAAAGAGGGTGCTGGGCATCAGGGTGCAGGATGGGAGGGGACTCCCTCAGGAAGGGATTGGGGCAGCCTCCAGGGAAGCAGGGAAAGAGAAGAGACAGTGGGAAGGGCACTCCCAGCAGAGGGCATGACCAGACAAGGGTCCTGAGGTCGGCTGTGGCTTGGCTCACCCAAGAGAGCCAGTGAGACTGGGCTGGGGAAGGGTGGGCAAAGGGCAGGCAGCAGGACCCGGTGAGGACCCACGAGGTGCCATGGGTACCCATGTATGCTCCAAGCCTCATCCAGTCCCATAAGACTGGGAGGCAGGTTGTGCCATCTGTACGGAGAATTAGGTGACACACCCGGGGTCACACAGCCCCCAAGACTTGGTGGGACTTGAACACAGGCCTGCTGGTTCTGAGACCTCTCCGGCAATACCTCATAAACTTCTGCAGAATGAATGCATGAAAATGTTTGTGGTGTGAAATGAGCTCAGGGCTGGGCATGAGAGGCCTGGGGCAAACTGCCCCTCCCTGGACCTGGGGTTTCCTGGATTCCCAGTGATGGGACCAGCATGCTCTCCAGTGGTCAGAGCAGGAATGGCTTGGAATCACCCCTGAACCTTGAGGGGGACAAGACTGGCTGTCAGACAAGTCCTTGTCCCTCCTTCTCGACATTCAAGATCCTTTATACATAGGCTCCATTTTTTAATTCCTTGACACTCTGGTTCCAATGTCCCCTTTTGTGGGAAGCCCAGCTCCAACCTACTCCTATTCATTCCTCAAAGCCCTGGCTCAAATGCCCCCTTCCCTAGGAAACCCTGTCTGTCTCTCCAGGCAGAGACAGCACCACTCCAGGGACCCATCCCCTGGCTCAATCTCGTGGGGCTGGGATGTCTCCCTGAGCCACGGAGGCATTTTCACTGCCTGTTGAGTTGTTTTCCACGTTGTGTTCTTGCACCCATCACAAGGTCTGGCATGCAGCAGGTGCTCAATGAACGTTTTGTTGAGTGCATAAATAAATATATGCACAATTGGGTTGGAATTAACCTCAGAATTGATCCTGGCCTGTGCTGGGTGATAATGAATTTTTTGCTGATTAATTTTGTGGGGTGGGGGAGGTTAGGCTTCCTTCGTTCTCAGAAACAAGGCCACACCCAGCGGGGCCTCAAACCCTTTTATCCCATGGGTCACACTGTGGCACGGAGGGCAGTCCTCTGCATTCACTGAACGAGGGTTTATGGAATACCTATGTACCAGGCGCTGTCATGAGCCCAGCTGGGACCGAGATACAAACAGCCCATCTCCTGTGGAGCCGACCCTACAGTTTATTAGGTGGAAATGAGTGCTATTGAGAAGGGCATCGCAGTAGGGGACATATTTGAGCAAAGTCTGGAGAAAAGTGAGGAGGAAAGCCACGCAGGTGTCTGGGGTGCACCCGGCAGGGGCACAGCCAGTGCAAAGGCCCGGAGGTGAGAGTGCGCCCGGCTCCCCGAACCACCGAAAATAGTAAGGGGAGAGAGCGGTGGCACTTGAGGTGGGAGACACAATGAGGGAAGTGGAAGCTTTTGCCTGTTTTGGAGAAGAGGAGGGTCTCGACCCCACCCCAGGCAGGCCCCGCCCCTCGGCCTCCTTGCCGCCTCCGAGCCAGGCCTCGCCCCCAGCCACACCCCCGCTCCCCTATCCGGGTTGCCAAGGAGGCTTGACCCCGCCCCCTAGGCCCCGCCCATCGAGCGCCCAGGCCTGGCTCCGCCCCCTTGCCCGGAGCCCTGCGCGAGAGGCGCCCGCACCCAGTTTGTCCCTCGGCGACCACCGTCGCCCGGGCCGGCGCCTGCCGCGCGCGCCGCCTGCCTCGCTCCCGCGCGCTCTCCACCCCACGCCGTGCGTGCCTTGCGTGCTTTGCGTGAGCGTGCGCGGGCGCGTCGGCCGGCAAGGGAGCAGCAAACGGCCGGCGGCGGGCGCCGCGCGGGGGGCGGGCGGCGCGGAGGAGGCGGCAGTGGCCATGGCCGAGGCGTCGCCGCAGCCCGGACGGTACTTCTGCCACTGCTGCTCGGTCGAGATCGTGCCGCGCCTGCCGGTGAGGCCCGCGCCGGGGCGGCGGGTGGGAGCTCTCTCCCTCGGCCTGAGGCGAGCTGGCTCCGACGGGGAAACTGAGGCCCGGGCGGCGTCGGCCCGGTTGTCTGCGGAGGGCCCCGAGGCGGGGGCCGCCCCCGGGGGCGCAGCGGGGCCGATGACCCCAGATGCGCGCCCCCCCCCCCCCACCGGGAGGCCGCTCGGCCCCCGACGGGGAAACTGAGGCCCGCAGAGGCCGCGTGACCTGCGCTCGGCACGCCGCCCAGCAGCAGAGAGGTGGGGGGACCCGGGGGCCGTTCCCGGAGCGCGTGGTCGGCGCTGCGGGCGCCTGGCTGCGCGCCGCCCGGTGGAGCCCTCCCGCCGCTTTCCCGTGGTCGGGACGAGAAGGCGGTGGACCTGGGCCGGGCCTGACAGCTGCCCCGGGCAGATCTTCGTGACCCGGGCCTGCATTTTTGTGCTCCCCTGGAGTTGGGGGAGGGAGGCGCGGTGAGGCCAGCCTGCGTCCAGGTGTTGCTTTCTGCTCATTTAGGCCCGCGTTTCCCAAACCTCCTGGTGCGGGAGGGGGCTGCTTGTGAAAGGTACAACCTTCCAGGCTCCTCATCCCGGAGGTCCAGGGTGGGACCCGTGTTCCCCTGCTCCAGGCCGGCAGGGAAAGCGGTGGTCTAGTCCGACCCTCTCCTACTTTACAGGTGCAAAATCTGAAGGCTCGGGAAGCTCAGGCCAGCCGTGGCCTTGACATTGCTCACGCGGAGCAGGAAGAGGGAGGGGTGGGATTGGGAACCCTCCCCCCTCGGTGAAGGGGCTGCAGGTGGTGAGGGTTTACTGAGCACCTTGTACGTGCTCCCCTTGTACTTCACCTCCGGCTGGTGTGCTCCTCACTGTCGCCTGGCTGGTGGGTGGTGGTTGGAGGCTGTTCCAATATCAGAGCCAGACTCAGATCTGCCTTTCCAGCTGTGGGGACCCCTGAGAAGAGGGGGCTGGGAGAGGGCCAGGGGAAGGAGACTGTTGGCATCATCCCATCCACAGAGAAGGAAAGTGGGCTAAAGTCAGGGTTTGGAGCAGAGAGCAGTGTCTGGGCCCAGGAGGCCAGGAGAGAGGGAGGTGTGGCTTCCAGAGGCAAGGGGTTCCCTCCTCCTCAGGAGAAGGGAAGAATAAAAGGAAACCTCAGATGTGTGAGCACCTGCTGGGGGAGCTGAGACTTGCCCCACTCCTGCCTCCCGGAAGTCCTGCTTCTGCCTCTTCCGGCTTTCTGCAGCCCCATCTCAGAGTGTTTCTCGACCATGGCAGGAAGGGGCTGGTCCCCTGACAGCTCACCAGCCTAGATTAATTGCATACAGCCCCTTGCAGCTGGTATGAGCCCCACGACAGGCCCTGGGTCTCAGGCTTCCCCCAGAGTGGTCTGCTTTGTGGTAGGGCCAGTTAGTCTGCACAGCTGTCTGCTCTGGGCCTGTCTTCCTGGGGTCAGCATAGGGCCTGGGTCCTGGCCAGGTGTGGCCACTTCCTGGCTGTGTGGCCTTGGACCTGGAGGACACTGACCTCTTGCAGTTGTCACCAGCCTGGTGAGGACCTTCCTAAGCACAGAATCCAGTGGTGTCAAGGTATCCTTGACCTTTGTCCTCATAATTTATAGGCTGGTCAGGGAGCCAATATTGAATAAGTGATTGGCAAATATTTAGTTAGGAATGCTGGTAAGTTCTGTAAAAGCAAATAACGGTAATGACTGTGCCTGCTTGTGGGTTTGGAGTAGGGTTCCACGAGGCGCAGTAGACAGGGTGACTGTTTATCAGTAAGGGGCACACCTGGTGTTCCGGGGCAGGAAATGCACGCTCACTTAACCTGGTAGCGGTGGAAGGTCCCAGCCCACACGATTTTTGTCATCGCTTTGGTCCCTCCGGAGGCCCTGAGACAGTGCTGGCTTTCGGGGGCTGCTCTGCAGGATCGGGCTGAGGCCGCACGCAGCTGTGCCACGTCTCCGCCATGTGGCTCTGGGTGAGGCGCTCAACGTCCCCGGACCGCAGTTTGCTAGCCTGTGAGATAGGTGTGAGGAGCTAACCCGTGCCCCCTCGGTAGGGTCCAGTGGGAGCGTGTGTGTGTGTGTGGGGGGAGCCCAGCACCTGACCCGCAGGATGCACAGGGGGGACAGGCTGGCGGCCTAGCTGGGGCAGGGCATGTGGGAGCAGGAACCAGACAGGCTGGCTGGCTTGAAGGCCTCCAAGGCTGGCGCACAAGCCCAGACTCGATCCTTCCCAGAAAACGGCAGCGCTTGGGGTGCGGTGGGTGTGCTGGTTTGGGTGGCGTGACTGCAGGACTGTGGAAGCAGAGTATCCATGGGCAGAGCCTGGCTGTGCTCGGTGTCCTCAGGGTTTACCAGGAGGTGCAGCGTCCCACCAGGTGGACGGAGCAGGCTGCAGCCCAGGGTCCTCACGCCCTGAGCTCCTTGTTGCAGGTGGCGGCTTAGGTGTCTCGTTGATGGTGACCGCTTTCCTTCTCGGCAATGTCCTGAGTGTGTGGTTGGACTGAGACTGGGCCTGGACGGGTGCTGGGGTGAGGTGGGGAGAGACAGCCTGCTCTCGCTCTCTTCACGCATCCGCTGTCCTTGCCCCTGGAGGGGCCTGGAGTAGTCCCGGCCCTCAGTTTTTAGCAGAATGGGTGGAGTCCTCCCCATGGAGCATCTGGAGTTGGGCCTGCCTCTCGGGCACCATGTGGCCTCCTTCTGGGCCCTCTGGCCACCTGACAGCCCTGTGTGCCATGTGCTGTGCTGGGCCCTGCTTGTGGCAGGGAGCCCCTGCCCCGTGGTGAGCCGTCCATTTGCAGCTACAGAAATCGAGGCCCGGGGGAGGATAACTGTGGAACTGATTTCGGTGGCTCACTGGAAGTGCAGAGCATGGAGTTGAGATCAGGCACTGGGGATGCCTAGGGAGCCCCGATGTGTGGGCTGCCTCCCACCCCACGGAACTTGGACCCCACTCTGCAGCCCGACGCAGTGGGTCTCCTAAGAGGGCTGGTGTTTGCTCAGGGTCTGAAGTCAGCAAGGGCTGAGCCCCAAAGAGGTGGCTGGATGCTGGGCTGAGCCACGCCCTAGGGCACCCCAGGCCTCTGAGCCACGTGGCCGGCTGAAGTGGAGGCTGGAGCGAGGCGGAACCCCCAGCATAGTGGGCTCACGTGTCCTGTCATATGGGGTTCTGGCTGGCAGTGGTGTCAGAAGCACCCAGGGAAGATCGGGAAGGTGGGATCGGGTACCCTGGGTGGAAACGACTGCTGGGCTGTGTGTGTGCACATCGCTGGCTCACAGCGGGCCCCGCACCCTGCCGGGTCGTGGTGTGGTTCTGCACCCCGGTGTGCAGTGGCGTGCGTGATGCTCACGGATGCTCGGGGGACAGATGGGGCGTGAACGTGGGATGTGGTGGCTGCTGCTAAGACCACGAGAAGAAAATGCAGGGGGGCTGGGGAGTGTGGGGGCAGGTCAGCTTTCCCAAGGGGTCTGGGCAGGTCCCTCTGCCCCGTGACAGCTAAGAGCGGCTGTGTGGGGCAGCGGGTGCACTCTGGGGGTCCATGGGCTGGTGGGGCACAGCCTGGGAGCACGGGAGTCCCATGATGTCTGTGTTTGGGCCTGAGTCCGTGTCCCTCCGATGCGTCTGCACTGCACTTGGAGCTCTGCCTCCTCTGGGGGGGCCTGAGGGGCCTAGGCCTACAGAGGCCAGTGTCACCGTGAGCAGACCATCCTGGGGGGCCAGCCACCTCTCTGACTCCCGCCAGAGTTTCCCCAGTTTAACCGTACTTGCCTGGCCGTGGTGTGAAGGAGTGTGTGAATGAGGGCTGGCACCTGTTCCCGAGGGCCGTCCCGGCTGACCTGGCTGACCTGGGCAGGTCACTCCCTTGTCTGCACCCGCGTGTCCTCCCTGTCACTGAGGAGGGGCTGAACGGCACCTCCTAGGCGCATCATGGGGGCTGAGCACGAGGAGCCCGCACTCAGTGAATTTAGTGTTTGTCCGTCCTGTCCTCAGTGCCCTGGCCACCGCTGTTGGTGACGATGCTGGGGTAGCCCCCTCCTCCTAGGGGGAGAGGTAACTAATTCACCGTGAGGAGCCATCGGTTAGAGACAGGCGCTCACAAGTGAGGGCTGGGGGCATGGGGCTGCCACCACCTGGCCCCGGGCTCGGGAGGCAGGCTCTGTCCCGTGGCCGGCAAACACTCCATCCAGGCTCTACTTCCTTGGCTGCAGGTTTCTATTATTGGCTACTCAGGTTTAACAAAAACTTCTGGGGCATGCCCATGGAGGAGGAGAGCACTGGGACACCCCCAGATCTGGGCCCTTCCCCACTGCCTACAAGCAGAGGCTGGAGCCCTGCCTGAAGTCCTAGGTGTCGGGGGATTTGCGGCTCAGACAGGCCAATCTAGATTCAGCCCGTGGAGCTTGCATGGGGATAGAGAGCACGGAGGCAGGGCGCTGACCACGGCCAGCAGTTGAGCCATAGCCCTCTGGTCCTCAGTGGCTGCTGGATTTCAGAGCCCTAGGGTTGAGGCCACCCTCCATTTACAGGTGGGGAGACTGAGGCTTGCAGCCAGGAGGCGACGTTTGAGCAGAGACCCGACTTCCGAGAGGGGGCAAGCCAGGTAGCTATCTGGGAGAGAACACTCCAGCAAAGGGAATGGTGTGCAGGCCCTGAAAAGAGAGGGCAAGTGGAGGTGGCCTGGATGGGGCAGGGAAGCGGGAGTGTCAGGGGTGTTCTGAGCTGACCACAGGGGAGAGTGGAGAGCAGAGAGTGGGACGAGGAGCTTGTGCACCGTGTGAGGTGGGGCTCCCAGGTGGCTCTGAGGAGTGGCCGCAGGCCTCAGGAATGGCCAGAGAGGCTGCCCGTTTCCCAGCAGGTCAGGCTGCAGTTCAGGCTGAGGCCACCTGACACACCAGCCCTGCTCTGGCACCTCCAGGCTGGCCAGGGGGCCGTGGAGGCTGGGGACAGGTGCCATGCTCGGATGAGAGGGAGGGGCAGCTTCTCACATAGGCCCTCCCCAGCCCCGCCACCTTCCGCCTTGGAGAGGGCAGGCGCACGTCTGGTTTCTGTCTCCCCTGTAGAGCAGGTGTGTGTGTGGGGGGTGGGCTCCACCAGGATACAGGGAGAGCCTGGACCTTCCTGCCGACCCTGAGCCAAGGGCAGCCCTGGACAGACTCCCGGTGTTGTCTGTGACACGGCCATGCCAAGGGGTGGTTTGATTCCCAGTGTGCTAATCGAGGCCACCGCAAACGCGTGCAGCCACACGAGCCTGTGTCCTAACCCTCCCTCCCCAGAGGCCCTTCCAGGCAGTGAGAACCCTCGTCCCAGGCACTTCGGGCTGGTCACTCGCTGCACCGCAGAGCTGCCCGTTGCCCCCACGTCCCTACTCGGAGGGGCAAGGAGTGCTGTCCTCGCTGCTCCTTCTGACGGCTTTGTTGAGATACAACCCACCTGTTCACAGCGTGCACTTCAGTGTTTCCTGTACACTCAAGAGTCCTGTACCCGCCACCTCTATCCAGTTCCAGAACATTCTGTCACCTTCAAAGGAAACCCTGGCCCCATCAGCAGTCCCCTCCCCAGCCCCCGGCCCCCACGAGCCCCCTTCCCATCAGTGGAGGAGCCTGTTCAGGACGTGTCACACATGTGGACTCACACGCCGTGGGGCCTTCTGTGTCTGGTTCCCTCCGTGAGCAACGTGGGCTCTGGGTCCGTCCCTGGGGCAGCACGGGTGGGCGCCGCGCTCCTGTTTCTTGCTGAGGGACGCTCTGGTGCGTGGATGGGCCACATTCACCTGTGACGGACGCTGGGGTTGTCGCCACCTTTTGGCTGCTGTGAGTGGTGCCGCTGTGGACGTCCACTTGCGGTTTTGGTGTGACGTGTGTTTTCGTGTCTGTCGGCCGCGTACCCAGCCGTGGAATTGCAGGGTCGTCCGGCGACTCCGTGTGCACCTTTTCGAGGACCTGCGTGACTGTTTCCGAAGAGACTGTCCCGTGTCACGTCCCCACCAGTGTGGTGGACGGTTCTGACGTCTCCACGTCCTCGCCAGCACTTGTCATTGCGTGTTGGAGTCCGGCTGTCCTGGCGGCCGTGAGGTGGTGTCTCATGGGTTCTGGTTTGCATTTCCCTGCCGCCCGACGGTGCTGAGTGTCCTGCCGGCTTACTGCCGTCCGCGTGTCTTTGGAGAACTGTCTGTTTTGGCTCTTTGGCCCTTTTTCACTGGGTTATTTGTGTTTTATTGTTGAATTGTTAGTTGTTTAGATGTCCTGGATGCCAGTTCCTATGACCGTGCAGCTCCCTCCCCTCCTCCCCACTTGGCTCAGACGGTGTCCTTTGGGGCCCGCTTTGCCTTGGCGTGTGGAAAGGTGAGGGGACACAGCCTGTGCTGTGGTGGCGCTCCCACCTGAGCCCGTGGCTCCCCTGGGACTTTCAGCAGCGCCCCCCACCTTCTCTCCCACTCACCAGGCGGGGACCCTTCTTCTGAAAGCCTTGCCTAGAAGCAGACCCTGCGCTGGCGGCCGATCGTGTGGCTCTGGGACCCACGGCTGTGGGCTTTTGCCTGTGGCTCCTCTGTCCCAACTGAAGAGTGGGGGCCGGGGGGGGTGTGGCCACTGGGGATGGGATCACAGGCCCTGTGTGGGGGGCTGCTGGAATGTCCCAGAAATCCCACCGTGGGACACCCACAAGCTGGTCCCTGTGCCTGGGTGGCGCTTCCCACCCTCAGTGGCCCCCTTTCTGGGATTTGAGCTCCTGAGGCTCCATAGTCCTGGGGCTCCACGGTCACTCGTGCAACCCTCCCGGAGCTTGGGGCACGTGGCGGGGGGCAGTGCTCACAGACTGTTCTCTGTCTGCGTAAGTCAGGAACTGCTCGGTGGACCCACGTCAGCTGGCCCATTTGGTACAGGCCTTGTCAGAGCCTTCCACAGCTAATGTGGCTGAGTGGAGACCTCGAAATGACTTCTGTCATCCTGAGGAGCATAGGTTAATGGACTATGGGACTGTGGGATGGTGGGGAGATCACCTGGGAGTTCGGGCCTCACCTGCAGCAGGGGCAGCAGGTCCAGGGGGCTGGTCATTGAGACACAGAGGTTGTAGCTATGGCTGATGGTGTCTGTGTGCGAGCCCCGCCCAGGGCTGCCCTGCGGGGCCTCTGCCAAATCGGACTCTGGGCTTGAGCAGTTTCACGGTGTGCCTGGAGCTGGTCCCCTCTGCTGCCTGCTGCGGCCAGAGGTGGGGGCGTCCCGCTAGCACAGCCCCGGGGCAGGGACCCCAGGATCGCACTCAGCTGCCCTCTCCTCTGCAGGATTACATCTGCCCCAGATGCGAGTCTGGTTTCATTGAGGAGCTTCCAGAGGAGACCAGGTAACGCGGCCCAGGTGCACGCTGGCCGGACCGGCCCCCTTGGGACACGGGGTGCCGCACCAGATGCTGGCTCAGTTCTGTAGGTGGGCAGAGCCTGGATGGGCCACAGGGGTGGGGGTGGAGGGGAGATGGCTCCCCTTCCTGACCCAGGGCACGGGCAGGGCTTCAGAGGGCGACAGCGGCTCTGAGTCCCGGCAGGACCCCCCCACTGCTGACTTGGGCCCATCCTCCCAGGAGTACAGAGAATGGGTCCGCCCCCTCCACAGCCCCCACGGATCAGAGCAGGCCGCCATTCGAGGTGAGTCCGGCCCCAGATGGTGCCTCTTTCCTGCAGGCAGCTGCCCCCACCCCCCCCACCCCCACCTCGCGGGACTGTTCCTCCCGCATGACCCTTGACCGCTGGGCCTCTCTTTCCTCCTTTATCTCACACATGCCAGGGTCCCCCTGGTGTGTTCCCAACCCTCAGAGCCCTGAGCCTAGGACAGCACCCCATGGCGCATGGAGGAAATGTGGGGTGTGGGCAAGGGGCTGGGCTGGGCGGGACCCAGCTGGCAGCTCAGGGCTCCTGCCCCTGCCCCTGCCCGTGTTCACGGCCCTCCTCCCACAGAACGTGGACCAGCACCTGTTCGCACTGCCGCAGGGCTACGGGCAGTTTGCTTTCGGCATCTTTGACGACAGCTTCGAGATCCCCACGTTCCCCCCTGGGGTGCAGGCCGATGAGGGCAGGGACCCCGAGAGCCGGCGGGAGAGAGAGCAACACTCCCGGCACCGGTATGGCGCCCGGCAGCCCCGCGCCCGCCTCACTGCACGGCGGGCCACTGGCCGGCACGAAGGCGTCCCCACGCTGGAAGGGTGAGACAACTGTGGATAGCCGGCGGGTGGGACGCTCGTGGGAGTCTAGCAGCCTGCCCTTCCCGACTCAGGCAGACTGACCATTTGCCTTTCCAGAAGGTTCTGTGGGCACAGAGGGGCGGCCTCTGGGGTGGTTCCCCAGTGCATCCAGGCAGATTTCGCCTGAGCCCATCATGCTTATGGGGTTCTGGGGTGGGGGGGGCCCTAAAATGTGGCTCAAGGGCCTGAGGATGCAGCGGGACCTAGACAGGGCCAGGGGGCCTCTTTGTCCACTCATTGCCCCCTGTCTTTCTGAGAGGGGTCTCTGCCTTTCCCTCGCACCCCCTGCCTGCACGGCCATCTGCTCAGACACAGCTGGTTCACTTGTGGGTCCTTGTCTCCCAAGGCAGCAGGCAGGTGGGGGGGGGTTCTGGCATCCCAGCTCCTCAGCAGAGCCCCGGCTCCCATGGTGGGGTTGGCGCCAGGACAGCACCCTTGTAAGCGGAGGCTTGTTCAGGAGGACTGGGGTAAAAAGGAAACGTTCCTCAGAGGGCCCACCCCCAGAGGAGACAGGGCCAGGCTTGTCTAGCGTCTTCGTAGCTGGAACTTGGCTGTACGCAGAGCAGCGCCTGTGTCACTTGGGATGGGTTTAGACACATGGGGAGCCCCAGTGTGCATGGCTCTGTTCGATTCCAGCCCAGGACACAGCCTGGGTTGCGCTGATGCCCCTGGTGTCCCGTGTCTGTGGGCTGCCCTACAGCGGCTCCCCCAGGCTCAGGCGCTGGCTTCACTATGACCTCAGCTGGCTCAGTTCAGGGCCGCTGCGAACAGCAGGGCTGGGGGCCTCCGGGATGCGCCTCTGGGTTGTAACACAGGGAGCGGGTGTGTTTTGTGTTCACGGGTGCTGTCCAGGCCTCCGGGAGAGCTGGCGCAAAGATCAGCGAGGGACACACACTTTTCTGGGTCTGTCTCATGTCTGATTCTTTGCAAATCTTCTTGGTTAAAAACACAGCCTTTAAATGCTGTGAATTTCAAAGCTGGACACACGTCTTCTCTGCTGCTTTCTCTGGGGGTGCCCAGCCTTGGAGGGCGCTGACCACAGGCCGGGCCTCCCACTCTGTTCCAGGATCATCCAGCAGCTGGTCAATGGCATCATCACTCCTGCCAGCATCCCCAGCCTGGGCCTGGGCCCCTGGTGAGTAGGTGGGCGGGTCCCCTTGCACCCTACCCGGCCCCTCCGCCACTTGAACCCCAGACCTCTCTGCCCAGGGGTGTCCTGCACTCAAACCCGATGGACTACGCCTGGGGGGCCAACGGCCTGGATGCCATCATCACACAGGTACAGAGTGGCCTCCCCGAGGTGGGCACTGGGGTGTTGCCATCTTTCCTTCTGTTGAGGACGAGGAATTTGACGGGCCATGCTCCCAGAGGATGAGAGGGTCCCTGGTGTGGATGCCTTGCTCCCCAGCTCTCCATAACTCCTATCCTGAGGCTGGGGTGCCCCATGTGGACCTCCACATTCTCTTGAGCTGTCCCGGGGACGGGGTGGTCACCATGACCTTGGCAGCCCTTGTGAGGCCTTTCGCTGGTGAGCCTGTGGCATGCTTTGCCATTGCAGGACCCAGCCCTCTGGCTGTAGCTGATAGGAGGCCTCGGGGACAAGCCCCTGGGTGGGACTCTCGGTGTTGGGAGGGGTCGTGCTGTCCCCAGGGCTGCAGCTGCCCTGGGTGCAAGGTGACCCTGACTGGACGTGCAGATGGGTGGGTAGAGCATGGGGCTCAGCCTTGTGGGGAGGTCTGGGGACCAGGAAAAACACAGCCTTGGTGCTTTTGCAGGTAACCCCGCCTTGCATTTCAGAGCCCTCTGGGGCGAGGGGCCGCGCCTGCCTACCGAGCTCCCGGCACTCTGGCCTCTTCTCTTTCAGCTCCTCAATCAGTTTGAAAACACAGGCCCCCCGCCTGCGGACAAAGAGAAAATCCAGGCCCTCCCCACCGTCCCTGTCACCGAGGAACACGTAGGTGTGTGGCTCTCAGCCGCCGGGCTGCTTTCCCTTTCCCGACACTGCCCCCCCCCGCCCCGTGCAGCGTGGGGACTTGGTCCCTGCTTGCCCCAGGGGGTCCCAGGCGGTCACAGACTCCCCGTCCTGCAGGCTCTGGGCTGGAGTGCCCCGTGTGCAAGGACGACTACGGGCTGGGGGAGCGCGTGCGGCAGCTGCCCTGCAGTCACCTCTTCCACGACGGCTGCATCGTACCCTGGTTGCAGCAGGTGAGCCAGCGGGCCGTGGTCCTGGGCGCCCCCGCCCCGCGCTCGGCCTCTGAACCGCCCCACCCTCTGTCCCCACACAGCACGACAGCTGCCCCGTGTGCCGGAAAAGCCTCACGGGACAGAACACAGCCACCAACCCCCCGGGCCTGACCGGCGTGAGCTTCTCGTCCTCCTCGTCGTCGTCCTCCTCCAGCTCGCCGAGCAACGAGAACCCAGCCGGCAATTCCTGAGCCCCCCGCCCCCCTCTGGCTGGCCCCCAGAGTGAGCACAGGAGCTCGCCCGCACCAGGCCCCGCGGGGCGGTGGGGGGGGGCGGTGGGGGGTGCCGCGGAGCTGGAGCCTGGAGGTGCCCCCACCCGCCTCGGCTCCCTCACCACCCCCCGCCACGGGCAGAGACTCGGAGGACCACCACCTCCAGGCTGGAGAAAGCTCCGCCCTCCCCACGGGGCGTCTGGCGCAGGGGCCTGGGCCCACGGCACCCCGGGGCGTCCCCAGCTCCCCCCCCCCCCCGTTTGTCTCTAACCTCACCCTCCACACAGTCAGCGGCGGAAAGGTTTTTATAATTTTAAATTATTACTGCTTTGAAATAAATGGACGTTTTAGCTCACACGCGGCCCTGCATGATCTGTGGAAAGACCGGGTGGAGCTGCTAGGCCGGGGTCTCCGTGACACCTGGACAGGCCACCAGTCCCCAACCCAAGTGCCGGGGGCTCGGGACCACAGGATGACCAGCAAAACAAGAACAAAACTGCTCCGACAGACGTTTTTTAAAGGAAAAAATATGTGTATCTTGAAAGCTATTTAAAAATACACCTACTTAGAAAGAGAAGCAGGTGGTTGGCGTTTTCCTTCTGCGCGGGTGCGGGGGGTGGGCTGAGCGGTGCGACCCGCGAGGTCCTGCTTCTCAGGCCTCAGCCAGCTCTGCGGCCGCAGACCCGACCCGGGAGCACGCCGGCGACTCCCTGCCAGATGTCAGAGCTTCCCTGAGTGGGAAGGCTGCTGCCGGAAAGCCCGTCTGCCGAGCCCCTGCCCACGGGGCCCCTGACCACGTGTGTTTGCATGGCTGCCCGGGACCAGCAACCTCTGGTCTACACACCCGCTCCAGCACCTGTTCTCCAACTTCATTCTCTGTATTTTAAGTGGACGGTGGTTGCCGGGAGGGGTGGGAGCCTACGGCCCGCCCCAGGGCCTGTCACCCTCCCCACCAGAATGTCCCTCCTCGCCCCAGGTTGGACACCTGAGTGGAACCGCCTCGCCCAAGGCTGTAGAACAGGGGTTTGAGCCTAGGCTCCCTCTACCCCTTTTCCTTCTGCGGGGGCTCAGCCCGGCGGTGAGGGCTCAGGGGTGCTGGGAGGGCAGCAGGCATGGCCGCCCCAGGGCCCCCGAGCCCCTGGAGGATGCTGGCACGGAGCCCCCGTGGCCTGCACGTGGCAGCCACTCCCACTCCCAGCCCTGCCCGACCCACGGGAGCGGAGGAGCTCTGACCACGGTTGCCATTCAAGCAGTTTCAGACCCCGTGTGCGTGTGTGTGCGCTCCACGGCCGCTATGACCACTACTCCCTGATTTTCTGACAGTTCTGGGCTCAGAAATATAGACTGGAGGGCTGGTGTCCCCTCCACGTCCAGGACCCCAGGGAGACCCGGCTCCTGCCTCTTCCTGGCCCGCGGCCCCTCCTCCATCCTCACCGCCAGCAGCGCGGGGTCTGCCGTCTCTGGGCCTCCCGCCCTCTGCCTCTCTCTTGTGAGGACGCCGGGCCCCCCGGGAGCCCAGGTTCACCCCCACCTCAGGGCCTTGACAAGATCCCCTCTGCCGCATGAGGGGACACGTCCAAGCTCCGGGGACAAAAATGGGGACCTGTCACCCTGTGGTATGTACATGTCGCCCTCCCCTGGCCCTCAAACCTCGCTCTGCCCCAGCCTCTCCCACCTCCTCCCTGCGTCAACACCCCAGTGGGCTCCCGCCTCAGAGCCCTTGCCTAGGCTGCGTCCCAGCCCTTCTGGTGACCACACAGCCATGTCCTTCAGGCTCCAGCCTGGGTGGGGCCTTTCTGGGGCTTCTGTGCTGCCCCAGCTTGTGACTGGACACCTGTGGCCTCTGTTCAGCTCAGTGTCCACCTCCCCTCCGACTCAGGAGCTCCCTGGGGGTCAGGCCGCGTCTGTGGGGGGTCCTGCAGTGCCCCCAGCCCGGCACACAGCAGACGCTCCATGAATGCTTGGGAAGAGGAGGAGTGACCAGACGAGCTCGGCCACGGCCTGGGCCTCGCCGGCCCCCATCCCGTGGCCATGCAGCTCAGGCATCCTGCGGACGTAGGGACCTCAGGAGACCAGGACAGGCAGGAAGTGGGTGGACAGGTGGTGCCGCTGTGTCCGGCCACCACGCCGCGGGGCCCCCTGCCCATCCAGCGCCAGGAACATGGGCCGACCATGGTGACGCCAGCGGAGCGAGGCGTAGGTGTTGTAGCCGTTCTCCTCGATGCGCTCCTGGAACCTGCAGTGGGCAGTATAGACCCGCTTCGGGGGGTCGGGTGTGTGAGGCAGGCCACCGGACACCCTGCCCCCCCCCAGACACTCACCCGCCCACCGGACAGCCCACACGCCGCACTCACCGACCCGTAGAGGTGGCCCCTGCGGTTCATGGCCACGTAGAAGCCGGTGTGCACAGCCTTGAGGGCCACGACGCCCACGCGGATGGAGCGGATCTCAATGATGCCTGGGGGGGGACGTTGGGGGGCTCAGTTCGGACCTGCAGCCCACCGTCCACTCACCCGTGTGTTCTTGCTGGCTCGTTCATTCAGGTAACATTCACCAAGCACCTACTGTGTGCTTGGCCCTGTGCTGGGTGTGCTGACACAAGGGAGCACCCCAAGAATGGGGGGGTGATGGAGGGGCAGGAAGGACACTCAAGCCAGTGTGAAGGCCTGAGGCAGGACGGGCCCTGCCAGGTGGGAGGACGTCAGCGGGGAGGGGCCGGCCTTCTGGGAGCCACAGCCAAGTTGGAAGCTCGGAGCAGGGAGGGCTCTGGGGAGGTCAAGTTGGAGAAAACCAAGCCAGAGCAGGCAGGGGACTGCCTGGGCACCAGCGAGGCGTGTGACAGCCGTAGACCCCATAACAGAGGCAATGCAGGCCGTGCTTGGCCTCCTGCCCTGGCCGTCCTCGGTGACAGGAGACGGAGCTCCAGGTGGGAGCCATGGCCCAGGCAGCAGGGAGAGGCTGGACACGGGGGGAGGCGGGATGCGGGGGGAGGTGGGACAGGGGGCGTGGACAGCACAGAGCCCTTAGCTCCACAATAGTCACCAGCGCTGCTGGAGCCCCAACGGTATGCCAAGCACTGTACCCCACAACCCCAGGTGGGAGGTGCTGACTGTGCCTACTTCCCAGAGAGGGACACTGAGGCCCGGGAAGTGGCAGATGGGTGACCTCAGAGGGCCGGGCCCCACTCTGAGCGGTCCAGGGAGGCAGACCTGGGGCATGAGCAGCCACCCACACCCTCGATCCACCCATGTACCAGGGCCTATTCTGGAGTCGAGGCCTTGCCCTCTGATCTTCGGTCTGGACTTGGATGCCTGAGGTGATGGGGAGCTCACCCCATGTCGCATGGGACCTCTGTAGCTGCTATCTCCCCTATCAGGCACCCAGCTCCTTCTCTCTACATGAGAGTCAACTCAAGCCCACCTCCTTGGAGAGGCCCCAGACCTCTCCGGTAAAGCTGCCCCCCAGTCATCTGTACATCACCCTGTTTTCACTTTCTTTGCACCCTACATGGCCTTCTGTGAAATTACCATATTAGCTGTTCACTTGTTTAACTGCTTTACATTCTGCTGTGAGAGCCCCATGAAGGTGGACTGTCCTGATCACTGCTACGCCCCTTGTGCCCACTACAGCATACAGTAGGTACCCAATTAATAACCACAGAATTAACGAGGGAGAGAAGCGCTCCAAGCCCCTCCCCCCACACATAGCCATCAACCATGTCACCACCATTGCTGCCCAGATGGGGAAACTGAGGCTCAGAGAGAAGCAGTGACTGTCCCAAGCCTTCCAGAAGATCCAGGGCCCACACCCAGCCTGAAGCCACCCTGCCTGCCTGTGCCCACCATCGATGGACTGGCCCAGCCAGTCCCCTTGTCATCGTCCTTGTCCGGTGAGCCTAATGAGAGCCTTGGGAGCCCGATGAAAGCAGCTGGAAGGGCAAGGGGTGATTATCTGCCCTAATGGTGGTGATTCAGGCAGTGGCCAGTGATTAGCCATTCCCCCAGCCTGGGCCTCAGAGCTCTGGGCAGACCAAGACGGGCCCGCAGGGTCACTGAGGCTCTAGGGTCCCCCGTGAGCCCCTGGGCTCCTCCTCCTCTTTTGCCCAAATGCCTCCTCTTGCCTCATACATTCCACACTTATTGAGCGCCTACTGTTTGCTGGGCAGGGAGGGCATCAGGGACAGTGAGTCCAACCTGACAAGGTTCTGGGCATTAAGGGACCCCTGCAACACCCCACCCCCACCTCAGCAGTGTGACCCCGGACAGGTCATTTCCCCTCTCTGTCTCTCATCTACTAAAAGGATGTGTTGGAAGAAATAGTGGGACCTTCGCTCGGGCAGGTTCTGAGTTTGGATTTGCGGGGAGGGGGGGGTCCAGGGTTCAGACCCTGGCTCTGCTTCCACTCTCTTACATAGCCGGGTCCTGCAGTGGGGCAGCTTCCAGGAGCCGGCCCTCTGTGAATGGACTCAGTGACCCCAGCCTCAACTATTCTGCAAAGACCTTTCTCCGGTGCGAGCTAGGCCCAGAGCTGGGAGCTTCCTCTGGGACCCTAACCTCAACTGCCCAACCCTCCCAGCGCGTGCGCTGGCCCACTTCACAGATGAGGAAACTGAGGCCCCAGCCAGGGAGTAACAGAGGACCCGGCTCGTCCCTACTGCCGCTGCCTTCCTGCCGGCCTGCCTGCCCCGCACCCCTTCCCCGGACTCACTGTCGGCGCCGTGGCGCCAGCGGGTGCCCTGCACGCGGCCGCTGGGGTCCACGCGCAGGAAGAAGTGGGTGGAGGAGAAGAGGCGCCGCCAGCGCACGTCGCCCTCCAGGTGTGGGTAGCTGCGCGGTCTCCGCGGACTGCCCGGGGTCCCCGCGGCGCCGGGCGGCCGTGCCAGCAGCAGCCACGCCAGGCCCAGCCACAGGCGGCCGCCCATGGCCGCGCGCCCGGCTCGCCGGCAGCTCTTGCCTCCCCTCGCGCGTCAGCGGCTCGGCCATCGCCGGGGAGGGGGCGGGGCGCCCGTGCAGGGCCGCCCCGCGCGGGCCAATAGGGAGCCTCGGGGGCGGGGCCTGGGCCGCAGGGGGAGGGTCAGGGCCGACGGGGCGGGGCCATGGTCCAGGAGCTGACCGGTGGAGAGGCTGCGGCCCGCCAGTGGGGGCGCTCCGGGGGCGGGGCCAGGGCCTCGGGGGCGGGGCAAAGGGACCACTGGGGCGGGACCAGGATGCGGGGCGGGGCCCGTTCGGGAAAACTCTCCTGCCTCCGCGCGTGTTTGTCTTGCGGGGTGGGGAGGGCAGTGCGTGTCCGTGAGTCACCGGCTTAGCCTTCAGGGGCTGCGGGGGTGTGGATGTGAGAGAGGCGAGCCCGCAGAGACACGGAGGGAGACAGAGACACAGACAGCTACAGGGAGAGACCTATCTGTGAGAGACAGTAAGTTGGACAGAGAGACAGGGAGCAACGGAGCAGCTCAGGGGTCAGAGACTGGGGGGGTAGCTTCTGGTCTGCATGTCTGTGGCAGCCAGGCCTCTGCACGGGGCATGTCCCGGGTGGACTTGTCTGCCCTCCAAACTGGCGCTCCCTAAGAGCCAGGCCCCCGCGGCAGGGTCTTCACTGAGGGGTGGGCATGGGGGGACACGTGGGCAGAGGGAACATCGTCCATACCGGTACTGGGCAGGGGAAGGGATGGGGTGCTGTGGGCAGGAAGGGGGCTGATGGCGGATGGACATGTGCGCATGTCTGTGGCCAGCTGACAGGGGCATGGATGATGACTGGGGCCAGCACCCTGTCCCCAGCGTCGGCCAGAGCTGCATGTCCGGGGAGGGTGGCTCCATTTACACCCATCCCTGCTCATCATTTACAGACACACCCAAGCCCCACTGGGAGCCACCCTGTGCCCTGGATCCTGAGAGGAGCCCAGTGAACCTTACAGACTCAGAGCCGAGAGCAGTCATTGACAGGTGGGGAAACTGAGGCCTGAGTGGGTCAGCACCTTCCCCAAGGCCCCACATAGGACACATCCCAGGGCTCCAGTCCCTGCCCCTCTGCTCCCATAGGCCCAGTCCTACAGCCAGGGCTCCAGGTGGCACCTTTAAATAGCACCCAGGTGAAGACAAGGTGACAGGCCTGGCCCAGTGGAGTGCTGGAGGGGTAACCGGTCTGGCCAGAAGCCGGGATGCCTTCCTGGTGGCTCTGAGGATTCCCTGATCCTTCTTCCTGGTCCCAGGAGGGTCACGTATGGGGTGTGCCTGAGCCACAGGACCCCAGGACTGAGATGGGAGAGGGTGTCCCCACACTTGGAGCCTTGAGGCCAGCACCTGAGGGATCCTGCATGTTTGTGTCACCTCCCCAGGTCTTAGTGCTGCCTCTGGAAAACGGGCGAGGGAGAGAAGCCTGGAAGGCTGGGATGAGGTAATCCACGACCTCGCTGGGCAGAGGGCGCAGTGCACAAACTTGGAATAGCACCCTGATTCCCACCAGCCAGAAGCTTCGTCCTCCCTGGAGTGTCCCCACCCTGCCCCCCAGGAAGACAATCTTCGGGGCTCTGTGTGATGGGGGTGGGACCCACGCCCAGGAAGCTGTCCTGCCTCGGGTGTTGTTGGAGTTTAATAACAGCTTCATTGAAATATAATTCACATACCACACAGTTCACCCATGAAGTGTTCAGCTCAGTGTTTCCAGTACAGAGTTGTCAGCCATCACCTCTGTCTAGTTCCAGAACAGTCCGTCAGCTTAAAAGGAAACCCCATCCCATCAGCCGTCACTCCCCCCTCCCCAGCCCCCGGCCCCTGCGAGCCCCCTTCCCGTCCGTGGAGGAGCCTGTTCTGGATGTGTCACACACGTGGACTCACACGCCGTGGGGCCTTGTGTGTCTGGTTCCCTCCCTGAGCGTCGTGGTCTCAGGGTCCGTCCTCAGGGCAGCGCGTGTGCGCGCCTCGCTCCTGCTCGCGGCCGAGGGAATGCTCCTGTCTGTGGTGGACGCATGGTCTGTATCATTTATGTATCGACAGACACTTGGTCGTTTCTACCTTTTTTTTTTTTAAGATTTTATTTATTTATTTGACACAGAGAGAGGCAGTGAGAAAGGGAGCACAAGCAGGGGGAAGTGGGAGAGGGAGAAGCTGGTTTCCCGCTGAGCAGGGAGCCCAACGCAGGGCTCGATCCCGGAACGCTGGGATCTTGACCTGAGCCAAAGGCAGACGCCCAATGACTGAGCACCCAGGTGCCCCTCATTTCTACCTTTTGGCTGCTGTGGACTGTGTTGCCCTGGACTTGGGTGTGCAGGTCTTCACGTGGACGTGTGTTTTCATTTCTCTCGTATATTTGTATGGGAGTAGAACTGCTGGGTCATGTGATAATTCCATGTTTCACTTTTCCAGGAACTGCCAGACTGTCTTCCACGGCGGCTGCCCTGTCCACCTCCCGCCAGCAGTGCGCACGCGTTCCGATTTCTGCACATTCTTGAGACGCTGTGATTGCCCATAGTTTTGGCTACAGCCATCTTTTTTTTTTTCTTTAAAGATTTTATTTATTTATTTGACAGAGATAGAGACAGCCAGCGAGAGAGGGAACACAAGCAGGGGGAGTGGGAGAGGAAGAAGCAGGCTCCTAGCGGAGGAGCCTGATGTGGGGCTCGATCCCAGAACGCCGGGATCACGCCCTGAGCCGAAGGCAGACGCTTAACCGCTGTGCCACCCAGGCGCCCCTGGCTACAGCCATCTTAACGGGGGCAAAGTGGTGTCTCGTTGTGGGTTTTTGAGACCTCAAGCTTACAGAAACGTTGTAAGAACAGCCCTGTGTGCACACTATTCCTGCGTTCCCGGACTCTATGGAATATTCTTTTTGCTCTCCATCAGCAGGAGGATGGGTAAATACACCGTGGCAAACTTGAACCAGGGAATTCTGTGCCCAGGAAACAACCGTGTGGATGAATCCCAGGCAGGATGTCGAGTAGAAGCAGCCTGACACAGAGGAGGTCCATTTATGTCACAGTCTACAATGGGCAAAACCAACTATGGAGTGAGGCATCAGGATGGGGTATCGCCCTGAGGGCCAGCGATGGGGGGGTGGGAGGGGGTTCCGGGGGCTGGGCGCTTTTTGGGACACCTGTGTGTCAGGTTTGTGAGAACTGAGCTGTATTCTTCACGTGTGCACTGTTGACATCATACCTCAAAAAACGCACACATGTCATCTTTATATGTAAGTGGATGTTGGAGAACAAGCCACAGAGATGGTGCCACTTGGCCTCTAAACCGGTGGACGTATTTCCTGTAGGCAAGGTCTTCGATCATAACCAAGCTGTAATCTGACCCACCGTCCATGCTCGGATGGCCCCTTTGTCCCCACAGCGCCCTAGAATAGCTTTTTCCCCTTGTCACAGACCCAGGGTAGTCTCCGACCAGCTGAATAACGGCCCCCGAAGCTGTGTCCACATTCTCATCCCAGGAACCTGTGAATTCTGCCTCATTTGGAGTCTGGGCAGATACAACTAAATTAAGATCTTCAGATGAGGAACCCATCCTAGCAGGCCCCGAATACTGCCACAAGTGTCCTTACAAGACAGAAACACAGGGAGATCTGACATAGACACAGAGGAGGCCACGTGACCCCGGAGGCAGAGACTGGAGGGGCGCAGCCACACGCGGAGGGATGCCTGGAGGACCCCCCGCCTTGAGCTTCCAGTGGGAGTTCAGCCCTGCAACCCCTTGATTTCAGCCCACAGATACTGATGTTGGCCTCCAGAAATGAGAACACATTTCTGTTGCTGAAAGCACTAGGTGTGTGGCAATTCATTTATTTTTTTTAAAGATTTATTTATTTATTTATTTTTGGAGAGAGCATGAGCAGGGGGAGGAGAGAGAGAGTCTCAAGCAGACTCCCCGCTAAGCACGGAGTCCCGACTCGGGGCTCGAGCCCTCAACCCTGAGATCACGACCTGAGCCGAAACCACTGGTACCACCCAGGCGCCCCAATTTGTGGTAATTTACTACAGAGAGTCCCAGGGATCCGATACCCTCTCCTTCCATCTGGAGCCCCTTGCCTTTCTCGATACGGCAAGGTTCATCTGAACGTCTCATGAAACGAATCAGACAAAACATTCTGGGTGAGAACCCGACATAGGCAAACAGTTTCTGAAACATGGCGTCGCCCAAACTCCAACCTCTGACGCTGTGTTTCCCATTTAGTCAGACCTCCATCCACCAGTCTTATGTGTTATTCCCATTTTTCTTGCTTACGTTTTACAAGGAAAGTTGATCTCACCATCAGGAGTGGAAAACCAGAGCCACATACTGACGTGATGACAATAAGCTGTAACAGGAAACGTTGTGGGGAGAGAACCGTGTGACATCACAGCCAGAGAGCTGAGGTAGGCGCCGGAAACAGGCAGGCATCGGGTGAGACCTCCCATGTTCCAGTGGGAGCAGGAAGAATAACTTTCTCACTGCTGAGTTCCTGGAGCCTGGCTCTTGGGGAAACACTGGTTGAGGGCACCTGATATCCCAAGGAACAGAGCAGGGAATGGAGGCATAAAGAATTCCCAAGTGTTGCCTAGGTTTCTGGCTCTGCCAGACTATGGGGGGCCGAGGGGGTGTCTCTAGGTCTTGCGAGACCAGGTCCAACTGATTCAGCCCCCCAGGGCCAGGAAGGCACTCCCAGGTGTGAGTCAGATCTGAGGCCCCCAGGGCATCTGGGAGTGGGCTGGGGCAGGTTTGAGAGGACGCTGCAGTCTGTTGAAAACATTCCCAGCCGGTGGAATCATAATGCACAGGCCCGCGTGGGCAGCTGCGTCTGGAATGTGCTGTCAAGAGGCCGCCAGGCCCAGGAGGATGGCCCTTCCAGAGCACAGGTCCAGCTTCCACTCTGGGCTAATGGGGTAACCAAGTTTAAGTATCTGCAGGAGGTGGCATCTTGAGCCCAGGCCCCTAAGGCCCGCTGTGGTCGGGCCCAAGAGCCCCTCTAGTCTGTCTGGGCTTCCTCTAACTCTGGCTCGGCCCCAGTTCCTCCAGCTGGCCACACTTGACTCTGCCTCAGGGCCTTTGCACTTGCTGCGAGCACCGCCTGGAACACACTTACCCCACATATTCTTCTCCTCCTTCCCATGCCCCCTGATGCGCCCCTCCCCCGGCGTCAGTTTCCCCAGCGCCTTCCGGGTCTGATTCTAAAGCCGGAGGGGGGTCACCCTGAAGGCCAGGCTGGGTATCCCCAGGCTCCGGGGGTTATCTCACTCCATTCGTCATCAGATCAGCTCCGTAGGCTCGTGTGCTCTAGGCGCCCGCTCTGCTCCTGTCCTTGGGAGCTTGAGAGCTGACTAGTGGGGAAACTGAGACTGGAGGGAGTGGCCAAGGGAGATGTTCCGGAAACGCGACGGCCCAGCTGCCCCTGGTTTTGGGGCACGGCGATCTGCCTACTTTTGGGGATCGACATCTCCCAACCTCGGCTTCCTCCGCGATACCATAGCCCCCGCCCCAAAGTCGACGTCGGAGCAGTGAAAAGCTCAGAGAGGAATCGCTAAATTTCAGAACGCCGTCCTAACTATTTGGCGACCATTCCTTTAAAAGAAAAAAAAAAAAAAAAAAAACCAAAAAAACCCGGCTTCCTGGTCCTCCCAAAGACGGCTTAGAGTCACGCGGTTACCCAAGCAACGGCTCTGTCCCGCCCCTCCTTGACAGCGGGAAGAGCCAATTAGAGGGCTCCTTTGGCGCATGCCTCCGAGCTTCCGGGGCCCCGCTGCTCCCTGGGAATTGTGGTTCCGGTGCCCTCCTCCCTCCGCGCGGTCCCTTCGCAGCTGCCGTAGCCTGTGAGACTACAACTCCCGGCAGGGGCGGGCGGCGCAGGCGCAGTGCGGGCGGCGCGGGCGACGCTGCGGGCAGTGTGCGGCATGTTGGCGCTGCGCTGGGGCCACGGCGTGTCCGGTCTCCGGAGGGCCCTGTGGCCGGCGGGCCGCCCCGGCCCCTTGGCCGAGGAAGGTAACGTAGGGGAGGCCCGGGGGTGACGCCGCGGCCCCTGCCGCCGCTCGCCTCCCCCTGCGGCCGTAGGCCGTCGGGATCCAGCCACTCCCTACCTTTGCCTCTTGTCCCTGTGGGGTTCTGGTTTTGGGGAACCCACTGACTGGACCCCGCTTTCACTCGCCCTTGAGCCACTCTCCGGACGGGAATCGGCAGAGCACTTTGACGTTGAGTCCTGGTTTCTTTTAGAGTCCCCTGATCCCTTATTTGAGATTTAGGGCCCTTGACCTTTGAACTCACTGCACCTTTAGTTCGAGGAACCCGTTATCTTCGGCCCCACAGCCAAATTTTCCTTGCTCTGAGGTCCCCTTCACCTTTGACCTATTGGTTTTTTCCAATGTGAGGCCCGTGACCACCGACGTTTTCCACTGAGCTTAGAGCTCTTTTGCCCCCGGATCCTGCTGTTTCCGCCCATTTGAGGACCTCCCAGCCCCCCCAGGCGCCGGGCCTCCTTCTGCCTCCCGCAGCCTCTCTTCGTCACCCACAGGGGCACTCAGTGGTGTCTGGGGCCACAGAAGGCGCTCCTCTGCCAGCCCTTGTGAGCAAGACCACCGGAAGGACTGGGGCCACGCGGAGCTGCCGGAGGGTGAGCCCAGACCCCCAAGGCTTGGCGCCTGAAGCCCCTCCCCACTGCCCCCTGTGTGGGCCACTCTGCTGGGGTTATGTTCCTGAGAGTGATCCTGTGAGAAGGGATGTCATGCTGTAGAATGGGGTAACTGACATGGTCCCATGAGGATGATGACAGAAGGCCCACTTAGTGTTTCCCCCTTCCCCAAACCCAGCAGGTGCTCCTGCTTTCCAGGTGAGAGAGTTGAGGCCCAAAATTGTGGCTGGGGAGGCTGGGCCAAGGCTACACGCAGCTGCCCATGCAGAGCCAGGATTCGAACCCTGAATTGTCCCATGGGGCCGGGCTTGGCTTCCTGGGCTTGGGCACCTGAAGGGGCCCAGTAAGTGTCCTCCCATCTTCATAACAGCTCAGTCCTGGCACCCCCCAGACCATGTCCAGCACATCCTGCTTCCCTTTCAGCAGCCAGTGGTGGGATGGGAGAGCCTCTGAAAAGGAAAACTTTATTTCAGGAAATTCCGAACATGCAGAAGTGAAGTACCACCATCCTCAACTGCAGCCTTTCCTTTCTTACCCACCACCTAATTATTTTAAAACAAAGCCCAGATACCATTATTCAACTGTAGGAAGGTTCTAGAAGTCTGAATCACATTATGTCACCCTCCAATCTTAAAACTCTCCAACTGTTTCCTCTCGCACAGAATAGACACCCACCCCCACCCCACCCCCACTGAGGGCACAGATTCCTGTGGCCTTTGCTTGCCTTCTCAGCGAGAAGGAGCTGTGGCTGCCAGGTCAGCTCTGATGTTGCCGCCCTGCTCCAGTGTGTGGGCCTCCACGTGTGTATCCAAAGCATGTGTCCTGGGTGTTGGCGCGCTCTAAGGGCCAAGGTCACCCTGTCTTTCCACTTTATTTCAGCAAACCTCTGCTGAGCCCCTGCTGTGTGGGGCCAGCTCTTCTGTCAGCTGAGTCCAGTGGGAGGGGCACAGGCACGGGGCAGATACAGTTGGTCCGCAGTAGTATTTGCAAAGTTGACGCGTAACTCTGAAATCAGTACTCACTCGCTCTCCTAGTTACTTGTAGACATGCACAGCGGCAAACACGAGTGGTGGAACATAGCCGCCCCCAGCTGGTACTGAACCAGGCGACACACTGTCTTCCTGCTTCGGGCATACTGTAAACAGGTGCCGTTTCCGAGGTGCATTTAGTGTCACGTTGTTTTTAGTTTAAATCTGAATTTGTTGGAGAGGCAGGGAGGGGCAGAGAGAGAGAGGATCTCAAGCAGACTTCCTGCTGGGTGCAGAGCCCTGTGACGCAGGACTCAATCTCGCGACCCTGAGATCGTGACCTGAGCCCCGTTGGACTCAGTCGAGTCACCCAGGCACGCTGTTTTTGCATTTTTGTACTTTTGTTGGTGATTTTGCTGTTCAAAGTGGCCCCCAAGCGTAGTGGTGCTTTCTAGTGTTCTAAGCTCACAGCACAAGGCTGTGAGGTGCCTTTTGGGGAAAATATGTTTGTGCAGGTGTGGTTACAGTGTTGTTGGCTGTGGGTTCAGTGTTAGTGAAATAAGGTGTTTCAAGCAGAAGGACATAGAACAAGGTTGTGTGTTGATCTGCTGGGGACCCCCGTGATGTGTAAAGTCATTGTGGCTCAGGGCTAGCAGCTGAACCACCGCTCTGCAGGAAACTCAGCCACTCCTACCCATCAGGAACAGCATGTGCAAAGGCCCTGAGGCCATTGCGGCTGCAGTGGAGTGGGGGGAAGTGAGGGCAGGGGGCATCCAGGCACCTGGGTAGATTTTGAAGACAGAGGCACACCCCTGAGGGTATGCTGACAGACTGGATGTGGATGGAGGAAGAGAGGCCTAGACGACCCTGGGGTTTCCGGCTGAGCACCTGCAAGGACAGCACTGCCAGTGACAGACGTGGAGGAGTAGGTTTTGGGGGGACACCAGGAGCTTGTTGGGGAAGTTGAGTTCGAGAGAGGCTCAGACAGACAGGTGCTGAGCAGGTGGGGTCTGAGCAGGTGGGTAGGGCGTATGTGCCTGAAAATCGGGGGACACGAGGGAGTTGTCGTCAAATACATAAAGCCGAAGCCTCAGGAGCAGGTGAGACCAGAGGGTCTAGGGAGATTGGGGCCTGCGTGGGGGTCCCCCCGACATCCTTGCCCTTTGCCCCCACAGTGCTTGAGGCACGGGTGCGGCAGCTGCAGGCCGAGTGTGTGTCAAAGGCCACGGTGAAGAGGGTCGGCGTGGCTCAACAACTCCAAGCATCTGCCAGTCTCCAGCGCCCCGGGAAGGCCCAGGCAGGGCCTGAGGGCACCGCCGAGGAACTCGGTGGCCGCTGGGCCCAGAAACTGGACCAGGAGAAGTTTGCGATGCAGAAGCGCAAGCAGCGGTTGGAGCTGAAGCTGCAGGTGCGAGCCCAGCAGCTGGCTTGTGAGCACAAGCTGCGGGTGGCGCCCCGCCTGCTGGACGCCCAGCTGGCCAGCCGCCTGCAACACTGGGAGCAGGAGGTCCCCGAGGGCCTCTGGGAGGAGCAGCTGGTGTGGCTGCTGCAGGAGGCCCCACGGAAGCTGAGCCCTGAGGTGGAGCAGGCCCCCAAGGCTGGGAGCGCCTCCATGCAGCGGGAGATCTGGCAGCAGAGGCTCCTGGCCTTCCTCGAGTGCTGCCTGCTCACGGGCCACCTGCCTCTCGCCCACCACGTGCTGGTCACCTACCATGGCCGGTCCCGGCAGCAGCAGCAGCTCACGCTGGCCATGTACAACACCGTCATGCTTGGCTGGGCTCGCAAGGTGAGCCGTGGCTCTGGGACTTGGGGCGGGGGGGGGCGCATCTCGGCGGGAGTCCCTCCCCTGCCTGCTGGTGGCGGGAGTCGAGGCCCAAATGGCGCTTAGATGTGAGCCCTGCTCTTTCTGCTTGTTACCGTCTTAATGATTTTCTCAGGCTCGTCAAGCTTAAATCACCCATGTTTCTCGGCAGAAATTTTGCAAACAACCAAGAAAGGAAGAAATCCAGCTAAAGTTTTAGGGTTTCTTTGGACTACTAGGCTGGGGCTTCTGTACGGTCTGGCGTCCCCCTTCCTCGACACCGTGACTTGGGTGCTTTAGGTCTAGTTCCTGTGGTGGAGGGGTTAGGTTCTGCTGTCACGACCCTTCTTTCTTGAACACGGGCGTTTGTGGCTCTGAACTTCCCTCAGGGCTCTGCTTTAGCTGTTTCCCATGTCTTTCCAAGTATTCTTAATGTCCCCAGCAGTGTCGTCTTTTCTGGTTGTTCAGGAGAGTGTTATGTACGGGGCCTTGCAAGGGGCCAGCTGCCCTGCCTCCTCCCTCCCCTGCGCCTGCAGTCCAGTTTAAGGGCCAGCGGGAACCGCACAGGCCCGCGAAGGAGACGGTCGTGTGAAGACAAAGGTGTGAGCACAGGAGGGTGGGCTCGCGGTGGAGACTGGGCCGCGCCTCCTGCACGGACTGGGCGGCAGGCCCAGGAGCCACTGTCTCGTCCATCTGCGCTGGACTGTGACGTGACGCGAAGATGCCCGGTGTCCGCAGGCGGTTTCTTGCCCGCACTCATCCCTGGGAGGTGCGCTAGATTTAGGGAGTTAGTGAGCACAGAAGGACCGGGTTCTCCCATCCGAGGTCACAAGCCCTCCAGGTCCCCCAGTGGAACATGCCTGCCAGGAGCCTGTGTGTGAGCTTCCTGCGGTCCCTGGGACAAATGACCGAAATCGGGGCGGCTGTAAGTGCTGGGGATTTACTTTCCTTCAGTCCCAGATCCAAGTGTGGCAGGGTCGCGCACACTCCGGGGGCTCTGGGGAGGGCCTTTCCTGCCTCTCCCGGCTCTCGGTGGTGCCTGCGGTCCTTCGCCTGTGGCCCCGTCCCTCCAGGGTCTGCCTCCCTGGTCACACAGACACCTCATAACTAGTTCCATCAGCAAAGATCCTGTTTCCCAGTAGAGACCCTAGTCTGAGGTCTGGGTGGATGTGAATGTGGGGGTGCACCAGCCAGCCTGCTCCAGGCCCCGTTCTGCATCGTACACAGACTTCACAGCCAGCACTGGCTTCGCCAGTCATTGCTTCTGGGCAGTCCACGTATGTGATGGGGCTTGGCTTTTATCCAGACCCATGTTGGAGTCCCGTTTCTGCCACGTGCCCACTGTGTGGCCCGCACTGCTCACGCCTCTCTGAGCCTCAGTTTCCCCATCTGTAAAGCAAGGAACCCTGCTGGATTGTCCAGAAAACGGAGGGACCTTATTCACGGCTTTGACTACCATCTGTGTTTAGGACAAGGGCAAAAGAACACGCGAACTTCAGAAGCGCATGTTGTCATGTTGATGACCTTACTGAGGTTCTGTCCATGTGGGACGGACACACTTATTCTAGGCCAGCGCAGTTGGGTAGAACTTTCCGCGTTGGAAACGTTCCTCGTCTGCAC
This sequence comes from Ursus americanus, assembly GCF_024610735.1. NCBI lineage: Eukaryota > Metazoa > Chordata > Mammalia > Carnivora > Ursidae > Ursus > Ursus americanus. The sequence continues at coordinate 60,009,743 of NC_142140.1, forward strand.
CAGCCATGGCCCCTAAGCCCTTGAAGAACTAAAGATCCGCAGAGCGACTGTGCATGGCTGCTGACTGTGAGGAGGGCAGCCCCTCAGAGCCTGGGTGCCGGGCCCGTGGTCCCCAATGGGACAGCACCGGTCAGATTTGGGCAGCAGGGCCGCGGGTGGGAGAGTGCTGGAGCGCTGCTTTCCTGAAAGGCTCTGCAGCAGCGCTCCTAACCCCTGCACATACAAGGGGAATTAGCCACTTCCTGGACACGGGTGGGGACAGGAAGGTGGCACACCACGTGTCGGGTGCCGGGGAATGAGAGCCACGGCGCCTGCGTGAGAGAGGATCTCAGGACGTGGGAAGTGCCGAGCTCCAAGCAGGTGGACGAAGAGAGAACGGAAAACCGCCAGACGCAGGGCAGGGTCTCCGCAGATCACACCTGGGAGCCTTGTCGTGAGGCTGAAGCTGTGCATGTTCATGAAATAGAAGTGATAACGCGGCTCTCCTCAGGGCGCCAGCCCCCCTCCCCCTGCCCCCGCCCCAGTGTCCTCGCTGGCTGGCGCCGCACTCGGGGGCGCACGGAAATGGCCTGGCCAGTGAGCCTTTTCCTGCCTGATTTGTTGCCTGTAGAGAGGGGTCTCGGCCACCTCCAGACCCTCACCCCCACTTGGTCTCCCCAGGGCTCCTTCAAAGAGCTGGTTTACGTGTTCTTCATGGTGAAAGACGCTGGCCTCACCCCAGACCTGTTGTCCTATGCAGCCGCCCTGCAGTGCATGGGACGGCTGGACCAGGACACCAGCACCATCCAGAGGTGGGTGGGCAGCCCGGCCCTTTCTGGGGGCTGGTCCCCCCCCTCCACAGGCCCCTGCGGCCACCTGGCGCCGAGACCCATCCCTTGGGTGAGTCTGCGCCCGCCGTGTGCCCCCTGCAGGTGTCTGGACCAGATGGCCCGGGACGGGCTGAAGCTGCAGGGGCTCTTCACCAGCGTGCCACTGCGCCCGGAGGAGCAGGCCGTGGTCCTGAGGGCTGTGCGCAAGGCCCAGCCCACCTTTAGCCCGCCGCCCCCGCCACAGCCCCCACCCCAGGTCAACACCTCACCACTGCTCAGGGAGATCTATGCCAAGGTGAGCAGGCCCTGACACCCATAGGTGGGGCCGTGTCGTGTGGGGGACTAGCAGGGACCGCCCTGTCCTTGCTGCAGGGGCCTCGGCCCCTCCTTTTCTCTCTCTCAGAGCCACCTGCCTCAGGAACGCCTTCCTGCTCCTCAGAGGCTGGACAAGCCAGACCTGGCAAGTCCTGGCCCCCAGTGGGGCCCTGACCCTAAAGGCAGGGGCCACAGCCATGCTGGGGTTGGTTTCCCACCTGGAGGCGCAGCTCCAGGCAGAGCCGGCGGTCGGTGTCCTGAGCCCAGGCGGGCAGAGGGGGCTCCGTGCGCTCAGGACTGAGTCACGCTGCTCTCTGCAGACCTGTTCGTGATTCTCCGTGTGTCGGGTGGTGCTGTTTCTAATTGATCTATTTTTGGGCAGGTCACACATTCACACGGTCCCCGGTTTAAAGACAAAACGTGCATCCAGGGCCTCGAACCGTGTCCCCCCAGGCTGTCCTGGCTCCTGCCGAGCAAGGCCAGCCCGTGCTGGGCGCGTGAGCCAGGGCGGCTGTCACATGTTCGGCGCCTTGCTTCCTCCCAGCCTCGTGGACGGGCGGTTTCCGATGCAGCCCTGCGGGGCTGCTGGGTGGGGGTGTGGCAGGGCAGGGTGGCCAGTGGCCCCGGGCCTCACCTCCGGCCCGTCCGCACTGGCAGAGCGGGCCCGTGTCGTACCCAAAGCTGCACCTGCCGCTGCGGACGCTGCAGAAGCTCTTCCAGGAGCAGCTGCGCGTGGAGCTGGCCACCACCGTCGCCGTGGAGTCCGTGGAGAAGGCCCGGGTGCTGACCAAGGAGGTGCTGCAGGCGGTGAGGACCTTGGCTGGGTCACACCCCTGGTCTGGGCGGGCGGGGCGGGCCCCTGCCCACGAGGGGAAGCTCGTGGGGTTGCTGCTGCGTCGCGGCCCCCTCTCCCCGCCTCCGTAGAGCCAGGGTAGGCCGTGTGCCCACCTCCTACCTAGCAGCGTAGGAAGGGCGCGAGGCGGCTACGCGGCTCCGGACGCCCCTTCCAAGGCGCCTGTGAGCTCGGGGTCCCTGCCCCCGAGGGCCTAGAGGGTACGGTGGCGATGCCTGTGTCGGTCCCCCGCAGCGGAACACCCTGAAGCAGCTGCGGGCCGAGTGGGCGGAGGCACTGTGCCTCGGGCTGCAGGAGCTGAAGGCCAGCGAGGCCCGGGCTGCCCACTCCTGCCACTCCACCATCTTCCCGTACCTGTGCGTGCTGAGCGAGAGGGAGCTCGCCGAGCTGCTGCTGCAGGTGGGGCCTGGGGGCGGGGGGCAGGCAGGGCACGCTGGGGGGCTGGGGGTTGAGGGGCCGGGCCTGGGGCTCACGGTGCCGCCCCCAGACCCTGCAGGTGCTGCCCCCGCAGGGAGAATCGCTCCTCTCCCTGGCACAGCAGCTGGGCCTGCGCGTCTTCAACCGGCACACGGTGCAGAGGAAGCTGAGCAGCCAGGTGCAGGCGCTGCGGCAGCGCTACTACCGCTACCTGCAGCTGCTGGCCTCCGACACCCAGGTGAGGCCTGGGACCGTGGGGGGCTGTCCCCGGGTGGGTCGGCGCGGCTGCATTTCCAGGTGGAGAAACCGAGGTCTGGGGCGCTGGTCCCCTGCCCACTGCCCTCCCCAGTGGGGCAGCCGGCTTTGCCCCCAGGCCTTGCCGCCTCCGCTGCCTCTGTCGTCCCGCCCTGGGGGTGGTTGGGGGTGGTCAGCTCTGGGCCTGAGCCCCGGTCCCTGACCCACTCTCCCTCCCCCAGGTGGCGGCGCCCCCCTTGCCACGGCAGTACTGGGAGGCACTGGGGGCACCCGTGGCCCCCCACGAGCAGCCCTGGCCCCTGTCTGTGCTGGTGCAGCTGGGCAAGAAGCTAGCCGAGGTGCTGGTGGAGGTCGTGCGCATGCCCGGCAGCCTGGCCACCCGGCAGGGCTCCTGCACGCTCATCCCCGTGCTCTACCACGTGTACTCCTTCCGCAGCTTCCGCCAGGTGGGCGGCCTCAGGAGGCCTTGGGCACCTGAGAGGCGAGGCTGGGGGCTCTGGGTGCTGTGGGGATGCTAGGCCCCGCTGGGGTCCTCTGCCCACTCGTGGTGGGTCTTTCGGGGTGGTCGGCCCCTGGAGCCATTTTTGCCTGCCTCGCCCCCAGATCGGGATCCTGAAGCCACACCCGGCTTTCACCGAGCTGCTGGCGGTGGCCGCAGAGCACACGTTGACTTTCGAGGCGGCCGAGGTGCCCATGCTGTGCCCGCCACTGCCCTGGACGTCGCCGCACACGGGTGCCTTCCTGCTGAGCCCCACCAAGCTCATGCGCTCGCTGGAGGGCACCATGCAGCACCAGCGTCTGCTGGACAGCTGCCCGCCCGCCGAGCTGCACGGTGCCCTGGACGCCCTCACGCAGCTGGGCAACTGCGCCTGGCGCGTCAACGGGCGCGTGCTGGACCTGGTCCTGGAGCTCTTCACGGCCAAGGGCTGCCCCCGCCTGGGTGTGCCGGCCCCGCCCTCTGAGGCACCCCGGCCGCCCGATGGCCGCCTGCCGCCCAGTGCCTCATCCGCCCAGAAGGCCGAGGTGCGGCGGGAGGTGGCCCGCTGCCTGAAGGTGGCGCGGGAGATGCACAGCCTGCGCTCGGACGCTCTGTACCGCCTCTCGCTGGCCCAGCACCTCCGGGACCGCGTCTTCTGGCTGCCTCACAACATGGACTTCCGCGGCCGCACCTACCCCTGCCCGCCCCACTTCAACCACCTGGGCAGCGACCTGGCGCGTGCCCTGCTCGAGTTTGCCCAGGGTCGCCCGCTGGGCCCCCGCGGCCTTGACTGGCTCAAGATCCACTTGGTCAACCTCACGGGGCTCAAGAAGCACGAGCCCCTGCGGGCGCGCCTGGTCTTCGCAGATGAGGTCATGGACGAGATCCTGGACTCTGCCGACCGGCCCATGACGGTAGGGGTGCGGAGGGCGCTGGCGGGGCCCTCGTGCCTCGCCTCTCCGTCTCCCCCAGCCTGTGCCCTGTGCCGGCTACCCCGGGCCCTCCCTCCGAGGCCTCCCTCCAAGCCCTCCCTCCGAGCCCTCCCTCCGAGCCCCCCAGCGTCTGCCCCTGGGCACGGGCTCCTGGCCTTGTCCGTTCTGTCCCCTTCCCTCTGCAGCCCTGTCACCTCCCTGTCCAGGCCAGTCCTTCCTCCAGACCCTTCCCCGTCCCGTGGCTGCTCGTGCAGGGCTACTCCCATGTCTCCCTCCCTGCCCGTCGCTCCTGTCGCCCCCACCCTGCCTGCCCAGGCTGGCCTGAGCCCCACTCTGCTGTCAGGGCCGGAAGTGGTGGATGGAGGTGGATGAGCCCTGGCAAGCCCTGGCTTGCTGCATGGAGATCGCTCGAGCCGTGCGCGCCCCCGACCCCACGGCCTACGTCTCTCACTTCCCGGTTCACCAGGTGACCTGCCGGGGACCCTGGTGTAGGGGTGTGCCTGGCCCTGGGGGTGGGGTGCTTGCAGTCCCTGCAGATCCCACTTGCAGGTTGGCTGGTGTCCCCGTGTGGGGGCCAGCCCCAGTAGGTATGGCCAGCCTTGCGGTGTGACCTCATATGGGCACGTTTCCCTGCCTCCTCACTGGGGTCCCACAAGCTGGTGCTGTGAGCAGTGCACTGGGGTATCTTGGAGCTGTGGCTCGTTCCCCGGGGTCACTCCCGCCGGCCCCGCTCGGACCCTCCCTCTCCCGTCGGCCCCAGGACGGCTCCTGTAATGGCCTGCAGCACTACGCCGCCCTGGGCCGGGACAGCGTGGGGGCCGCCTCCGTCAACCTGCTGCCCTCGGACCTGCCCCAGGATGTGTACAGCGGGGTGGCCGCACAGGTGGGCGCCGCGGCCCTCCCACCCGTCCTCCTCAAGCCCACGCAGGGTCTGCATCTTAACGAACACCTGCATTTGCAGGTCCCGTGGTCTCTGACGCGTCCTCCGTGACGGGACTGGGCAGTCAGGGTGGGCTTCCTGGGGAAGGTGTCAGAAAAGGGAACTGGGGGGGGCTTCCTGGTGGGGCTGCTGGGCGGGATGGGTGGGGTGGAGACTGAGGGTCCGTGGGCCCGCCCGCTGACCCCCAGCGCCTGCCAGGTGGAGGTGTTCCGCAGGCAGGATGCTGAACGGGGTGTGCGGGTAGCCCAAGTGCTTGAGGGGTTCATCAGCCGCAAGGTGGTCAAGCAGACGGTGATGACCGTGGTGTACGGGGTGACCCGCTACGGGGGCCGCCTGCAGATCGAGAGGCGCCTGCGGGAGCTCAGCAACTTCCCCCAGGTGCGCCGTCACGTGCGCTGGGTGTCCCTGCGCTGCGAGGGAGGGACGGTCCCCCTGGTCCTGCCTGCGCCCCTGGCCCCCCCAAACCCCTGGCTGCTGGACGGCAAGCAGCCTTGGGGGACCCCAAAGAGGAAGTCAGTTCCACTGCCCCTCCAGGTCCCTGGGCGCAGTGGGGAGGCCACCCTGGCTTTGACCGCCACCCCGCACCCCTCCAGGAGTTCGTGTGGGAGGCCTCTCACTACCTGGTGCGCCAGGTGTTCAACAGCCTGCAAGAGATGTTCTCGGGCACCCGGGCCATCCAGGTGTGTCTCCGTTCCCTCCCCGGGCCTGGCAGGCTGCCCCTGACCGGGCCCTGCCCTGAGCCCCGTGCCCTGTGTCCACAGCACTGGCTGACCGAGAGCGCCCGGCTCATCTCGCACTCGGGCTCAGCCGTAGAGTGGGTCACACCCCTGGGCATCCCTGTCATCCAGCCCTACCACCAGGACTCCAAGGTGTTGGTATGTGCACGCCCCCCCCCAGCGCCCCCTGGCTGTGTGTGTGTGTGTGGGGGGGACTCATGACCCTCCCTTCCCCAACCCTGCAGATCAGTGGCGGCATCCAGAGCCTCACCTTCAGCCAGAGTGGGGACACCACCCAGTGAGTGCGGTGGGGGTCCTGGGCTGGGTGGGGGGTGTGCCTGGGCCGAGGGAGGGCATGGGCCAGGGACTGCCCCCAGGTCAGGCCAGGGTGGAGGCGCCTGAACCCTTCCCCTCCCCAGAAAGCCCAACACACTGAAGCAGAAGAATGGCTTCCCCCCCAACTTCATCCACTCGCTGGACTCTTCGCACATGATGCTGACAGCCCTGCACTGCTACAGGTGGGCCCTGCATACTGCACCCAGCTCTGTTCGTCATCTGGTGCATGCAGGCCCCATCCAGGGGGTTGGGGACGCAGGGGGGGACCCACAGAGTGGCAGAGGCAGGTTGGGAGGCCAGGTCGGACAGGGTCGGGGCCAGGGCAGAGGCCTACAGCAGGTGAGGACCCCAGCCATGTGGGTGGTCGGACCTGCTGCCCAGAAAAGGACTGTGTGAGCATGTGTAAAGGTCCTGAGGCAGTGAGGTGTGAGTGATGGTGAAGCAGCTAGCTGGGCCTGGGAGGGAGGGGTGGTTGCTCTGAGTGACAGGTGCCTGTGGTCCCATCCAGGTGAGTGCTGGCCGCACACCGTGTAGCCAGTTCTGACAGAACTGGTGAGGGGGCCCTGCTAGGGGGAGGCATAGGTGTCTGGGTTTCTGAGCCCCTTAGGGGCAGCCGAGCAGGACAGCAGGGCAGGTGTGTGGATAGTTCGTTAGAGAGGAGCCAGGGTTCGGGGACGCATTCTGTTTCCATCTGTCTGGAGGCACGGGAGCCCTGTAGTGGGGGTGAGGGGGACGGTATCAGCAGTGGCAACTGGGGGTAGGGGTGGGGGGGGAATGACGGGGGGCGAAGAGTTTCCTTCCTAAGAGAACTGTCCACCCATGTGCCGAGCATGACACACAGCGGCTGGGACGCACACAGGTGGGGGGTGTGAGCATGCTAGCCGAGTGGTGGGGGGCTTGAGGTGAGGAGGGAAGGAGCAGGAAGGGGGAAGGGACCACGAAGGGCAGCCCCCTCCTCACAGGAGACCCTTATCCTGTGGCAGGAAAGGCCTGACCTTTGTCTCCGTGCACGACTGCTTCTGGACCCACGCGGCTGACGTCGAGGTCATGAACCAGGTGCTGCCCACCCTGTACCCACCCCCAGATGGCAGCAGGCACCCTTGATCCCGTGGCCCTTGCCTTGTGGCACTTGTCAGCCTCGGTCCGGCCATCAGCTCAGGGTTGGGCAGGGGAGTGGTGACCCTGCCTGCCCTCGGCGGCCCAGTCCCGCTCGCCCCAGCCCCTCGCTCCCCCTCCCCCGCCCCCAGGTGTGCCGGGAGCAGTTTGTCCGTCTGCACAGCCAGCCCATCCTGCACAACCTGTCCAGGTTTCTGGTGAAGCGATTCTGTTCAGGCGCCAGGTGAAGTACCCCAACCCCGTGCGGCCGGGCCCACGCCTCCCTGCCGGCTTGGCCTCACCCTCACCCTCCCCTCGTCTTCAGGTCCCCCAGGCACTCCAAGAACGTGTGGTTTGGCAAGCTGCAGGACACGCTGAAGTCCGTGCCCAAGACAGGTGGGAGTGAGGGCCTCCTGCGTGCTCGCTGGGCGTGGGGTCCTGCGGCGGGCCGCCCCACAGCGTCTGCTCTGCTCCGCAGGGGCCTTCGACCTGGAGCAGGTGAAGCACTCCACTTACTTCTTCAGCTGAGGCCGCGGTCCCCAGCGGTGGTCCCCAGCCACCGTCCCCAGCCAGGCGCCGCGCGGGCAGCCCGTCCTGTACCATAGTGTAAAATAAAGCCGCGTTGTCACCCACGGGAGCCAGTGTCTTCTGCCGGTCTCGGGGCGCCTGACCTCCTGGGACCTGGCGCCGAGCAATCAGAGGCTGGCAGGCTGGACGCCAATGCTGTCGTTTATTGCGCGGAATGGGGGTGTGGGGGTTAGGGGCGTGGAGCGCGGTGGGGGCGCTGCTGCCTCGGCTCTTCAGTACATTCATCACGACGGCGGCCCGGCCTTACCCCCGCGCCCTGGCGCAGCCGGGACTGCCAGCCCCTGGGCGCCGGGCGCTGGAGGGGGCTGGGTGTGCCCACTCCGGGGAGGTCACCACGGGACGCGCGTGGACGGGGGCCAGACCGGTTATTGCGTGAGCGCGATGGGGGCAGCAGGAAGCCGGCGGGCCAAGTATTGCACTTAAAAAACAGAATCCTCATCGGACGGGCCACCTACGAGGGTGGGGGCGGGCAGGACTCCACAGCCATCTCCTTTCGGCCACGGGGCCATCCCCGTCCCCGTTTCACAGTTGGGGGAACTGAGGCACCGAGGTGAAGGGAGCCCCCTCGCTCGCACGCGCGCAGGCGAGGCCGCCGCCGGGGGTGGGGGGGCGGGGGCGATGTGGGTGGGCGCAGGGCGATGGGGGGCACGGCGGGGCTTGGAGGGGGCTGCCCCGCCGCCCCGGCCCGCCCGTCCGACTACAACTACCTAGGACTCCTCTATGGCTTCTGGGGCGGGCGGCCAACGGCCGGGGCAGCGCGCAATGGCATGGCTTTGGTGTGGATGACGGCCCCGCCCCTGGCCCGCCCGGGCCCGCGGGGCGGCGTGGCGAAGGTCACAAGTTGGACGAGAGGCGCGAGCGCGCGGAGTCCAGCGGGTCGAGGCCGCCGGCGGCGCCGGGCGAGGCCGAGTCCCTGCGGTCCGGGCTGGGCGCTGCGGCCCGGGCGGCGGGCGCGGGCCCCAAGCGTGGCGTGGAGCTGCTGGCCGGGCGCGGCGAGGCCGCGGGGCCCGGGCCGGGCGCGCCGTGGGGCAGCGAGGGCTGTGACGCCGAAAGCGGGCGCGAGGCGCGGCTCAGACGGCGCGCGGGCAGCGCGGGTCCGGCGCGAGGTGCGGCGGGGGAGCCGGGCGTGCCGCCGTAGGGCGAGGTCCGCGGCGCCCGGGGGCTGGCGGGCGCGCCCGGGGGGCTGGCGGCGGAGGGCGCGGGCCCCGGAGAGGCGGCGGTGGAGGGCGCGGGCGCGGGCCCCGGGGGCGGGCGGCGCACGAGGCGCGGCGAGCCGAGCGCCAGCGGCCCCACGAGCGGGCGCGCCACCTGCGGGCAGAAGCTCATGGCCACGGCTTGCTGCAGCGTGGCGATGGCCGAGGTGACCTGCGGCGGCGGCGGCGGCGGGAAGAGGCCCACGCGCTGGCCCAGCTCCGCCTGCTGCACCATCTCGCGGTCGTACTTGACGATCTCCTGGATGATGGCGTTCTCCTGGTTGTTGAACACGCCCGAGTTGAGGTCGTGCTGCACTTTGTGCAGCAGGATCGAGTTCTTCTTGCCTGGGGGGCGGGGCAGGGGCGTCAGCGCGGGCTGCGCGCCGGGGGCGTACCTGGGAGGCCACGTGCGGTTGGCTGCGTGCGGCGAGGGCAGCGGCGCCCGGAGTGCACAGCGCGCGTGCGTGGGAGCTCCCCCTACATGCAGCCGGCAGCGAGGAGTGTGCCGTGTACAGCGCATGTTATCAAGCGCCGGCTGTATACAGCAGGAACATTTTTATATACTGCAAGCATAGGTGGAGCGCCTCCTGCACACATCCAGCAGGTGCTGGGCATCCACTCTATACATCCAGTGCACATACCACTGCGTGTACTGAGTGCCTGCTGGATACAGCAAGAGGGCATCAGCACCTTCTCCGTAGGCCGGTGTGCACAGAGTACCTCTGGCATGCCGCAGGCCGTAGTACCAAGTACCTGCTGGCACCAGACACACACCCGTCGTAGATAATAAACATGCGCGGAGCACCTGCTGTATACAGCAAGCACGTGGAGACTGTGCCCGTGGAGAGTGAGCAGGTGTTGGGCACTTCTGTATGCTAGCACACATAGCTCAAGAAACTGCTGCTCCACGTAAGCACTCCCTGTATACAGCGAGCGTGCATGGAGCCCCTTCTGCCTACAGCTAACAGATACCAACCGTCTGCTACCAAGCAAAACTGAGCACCTACTGTATGTAGTAAGCATGCATGACCTGCTGCCATATATATACAGCAAGCAGGCATCGAGTACCTGCTGTATACAGCAAGCATTAATCCAGTACTTGTGTGTAGTAAGCATAGAGCACCTACTGCATATGTGAAGCAGGCATGAGACACCTACTGTATACGGCCAGTATGCATGGAACACTTCTTGTATGTAGGAGACATGTACTGTGCTGCCACAGTATACAGCAAGCACAGGAAGTGCCCATGGCGAGCGCGCAGTGTACCCCGTGTGCAGTCGTGCGTGTACCAAGTACCTCAGTGGGCACCGAGCACACACCGAGAGCATGCGCCAGTGCGCAGCCAGAGGGCCGAGTGCCCGCGACACGCACAGCAAGCGCGTGCCGAGAGCCTCCTGTACGCGGCCGATGTATCTAAGCACCTGCCACTCGCAAATACATTGAGCACCTACTGTATAGAGCGAACTGCTGAGTGCCCGTTGCACATAAACATGAATGGAATGCTTCCTGGATACTGGGAAGTCTTTCCTCTACCACCTCTGCACTCCCCCAGTTCTTCTTTTCCAGGTGTCTCTATTCCCACAACCGCACCAAGGGCCACCATCTGCCTGACTCATACATCTAGTCATCAGCAAGTCCCGAGGGCTCCACCTCCCAACCATTGCTGAGATTACCCTCGGCCTCTCCCGACACCCGAGGCCACCCTGCTCAAGGCCAGGCCCCTGTCTCCCTCCTGTATACTACCCGCCCTTGTACCGTGCAAATCCTATCAGGTCCTTCCCTGCCTAGAACCATCCATGGCTCCCTACTGCTCCCGATTTACAGTCCAAACTCCCGCATCCACAGCCTAGTAGGACCCGTGCGCCCGGTCCCTCCATGCCTCCCCCACCTCCTCCCAGCTTCTCCAGCTCTCAGACCCTGGGCCTTGCACGTGCTGTGTCCACTCCTGGAACATGCCTCGTCCCTTTCTACCTGGCAACAGCTACTCATCTTGGCCTCCACTCAACATCACGAGGAAGCCCCGCCACCCCCACACCCCGTCCTCTGTGACGTAAGCCCGAGGGTGGCCTCTTGGTCCACCATCCACACCTCCTGGCACACTGTAGGGGCTCAACAAACATTTGCCGGGTGAGCAGAAGTTCTGCAACTGCGAACACTCCACAATTCCTCTTCCCTGGGAAACCAGGGCCACGTTTGGCCACGGGACAAAGCAGGTGAGAGAATCCAGTCTGGGACTGGAAGGGCCCTGGAGGGTCAGCCGGGCCACGCCGCCTCACCTCGGGCTGATGCCCCCCGGAGACCAGCCTACTCACCAATGCGGTCCAGGCGGTCGATGGCGACAGTCTCGAAGGCCCGCCGCATCATGGGGTACTCCTCCAGCACCTCATTGAAGTTGTCCACACTCAGGGAGTAGAGGCGGCAGTAGGTGTCGGCACGCACGCTCGCCGTGCGCCGGCCCCGCGTCAGCAGGCAGATCTCTGCGTGTGGCCAAGGGCGGCAACCCTATCAGGCCCTCAGCCGCGGGGCCGCACCTCCTTGCCCCCATCCGACCCCGGGGCCCTCCCACTTGCTATGATCACAGTCTAGCCTCCTCACCTCTGCTAGTGTGGCCCTTCCCGACACCCATGCCGGCATTCCTGCAGGCTCCCTGCCTTGCCCTCCACCCCCGGGAAGGGTCCGGCTCTGTCCCCAGCCCCTGGCCCCCACAGACACTCACCCCCGAAATAGGAGCCATCGGACAGCTTCATCTCCTTGTTGCCCTTGGTGAGCACGCTGACCACACCGTGCTGGATGAAATACATCTTCTTGCCGATGGTGCCCTCGCGAATGATGTAGTCACCTGGCTGGAAGACCTCGAATTTGAGTTTGGTCAGCATGGCTGTGACAAAGTTGGGGTCAGCATTGGCAAACAGTGGCATCGAGGCCACCAGCTTCCGGCAGTTAAAGTTGACAATTTCCTGTAGGGGCGGAAAGCAGGGGTGACACAGGGCACAAGTCCTTGTTTCCATCTCGCCCTTCCTTTGGGGCTGTCTCCTCCCTCAGACCCTCAGTTTCCTCATCTACCAAAGAAGTTTAACACTGTAGCCCGAAAGCCGGCAGCTCACTGGGCAGACCCCCGGAGCTTTTACCGCCAAAGACAGGAGCAAGAAAAGAGGTGCGCTGATTTCTTGCCAGTTAACTCTGTTAGCAATGCTGGCCACTGCAATTAGGCAGGAAAAAGCCATCAGACATAAGAACTGGGAAGGGAAAAGTGATGCTAAATCTCTTTACTATCTTTTTTAATATGATGACCTGGGAAACCCAAAAGAATCCATGGGAAACTACAACAGTCAGAGAGGTCTGTCAAAATAGCAAGCGATAAAACAGAAAATCAGCACAGAAGCCCAAGAACGGTAAAGGACTCAGTTGTGGCAGAGATCAGGGTGAAGGCGGAAACGTTTCACATCCAACCTGAGCGTTGGTTATGTGAGGGCCTCACGCTCACCCATCGAGTGTGCACTCTTCAGTAAGATACATTTCGATCAAAGGGGGAGCTGAACGTTGAAAATCAACAGCCCTTTCGTATACAAACAAGCCACTCGGAAGAGGCCCCAGTAGATGAGAAGACCCTGTTTACACCAGCGGAGAGCTGAGTAAGGCAGCACGGCAGGACCCGTCTGAGGAGAGCATGGAGACACCCCGAAAGGCACAGTGGGACGCCGGGACACGCTCCATGGTTAGGCAGAACTCCTCACCACCATAAAGACGAGAGACGTCCTTTCTCCCCATTCATCTACACGTGTCCCAGGACCCCAACGGAAATACCATCACGCCGGCTTTGGAATTGCTGAAACCAGGCGAGGTCAGTTAGAACAAATGAGCAAAAGTAGCAGGAAAGCCTGCTAGTGAAAAAGAAGAGCAGAAGGTGGGACGAGCCCTCCAACACACGGAAACTGCCGTTCAGCCTCCGTAAATTTGACCTCGGAATTGCGTAAACGCTTAAATAATTACCAAATGTGGCTTGTGAGGGGCTGGGGGAGTGGACGTGGCTAGCAGCCACCAGTGTCCTTCCGAGGGCCGAGGGTTCTGTGCATTTAGACGGTGGTAATGGCTATGCTATAAGCTACTGGACCGCGGGGCGCCCGGCCGGCTCAGCCTGTGGAGTGTGGGACTCTTGATCTCAGGGTCGTGAGTTCGAGCCCCACACTGGGTGTAGAGATGACTTAAAATTAATAAATAGTTTTAAAAACCCCACGAACTACCGGATTGTATGGATTTGATGGTCTTTGGGGTGTCTCTATGAACGAATGAATGCATGAAGCATCCGGTACAATTAAACATATTCAGGGAGGTTAAGCACAGTGCCTGCCTCCTGGGAGGCAACGGTACCCACCCTCAGAAGAAATCCCAGTCCCCCACGACCCTGCTGCCAGCGCCCAGGCCCCATCCCACTGGCCCTCCTCATCCTCACCCTCAGGACGCGCGTCATCTTTCCCTCCTCAGGGCCTTTGCCCTGGCTGTGCCCGCCCCCTGGGACGCCCGCAGGCTCGCCTGGCCTCACTCAGACGTCACCTCCCCACCTCCCGCATCCTTCCCAGAGCTGCTCCTGCATCATTGCGGGCGCTGTGATGGTCCCTCGGCCCCACCTCCCTGACGGCACAGCGCAGGACTCACAGTAGCCACCCAACGACTGTCTGGTGAGGGCTGTGGGCTCAGTCGTGTCCCCCCAAAACATGTGTTCGAGTCCTGAGCCCTGGTACCTGTGAACAGGACCTTACTTGGAAATAGGGTCTTGCAGGTGTAATTAGTTAACACGAGGTTGTACTGGAGTAGGGTGGCCCTGTATCCAGTGACAGGTGTCCTTACGAGAGGAACAAAGACACAGAGGGGAAGAGGCCACGTAATGGCAGAGGCAGCAATGGGGGGGGGGCACATGCCAAGGTACACCAGGAGCTGGGAGAGGCAGGAAGGACCCTGTCCTAGAGCCTCTGGGGGAGGGTGGCCCCAGGACACCTGGGTCGGGGATTTATAGGCTCCAGAACGTGACAGAATCAGTCTCTGCTGTTTTAAGCCACCCTGCTGGTGGGAACTGATCGCCTGAGGCCACACAGGCCGTGAGGGGCAGCGCTCACGCCTCAGGCTGGTGCTCGGCAGGGTCCCAGCGCTCAGTCGAGGCCGACCAGCACCCCAGGCCGGCCCGCTCCAGTCTGCCTGTCCTCTGTGTCCCCCTCTGTCCAGCAAGGGGCCCCAGACGGGGTAGATGCAGTCAGCAGAGGCTGTCGGGGGGACCCGTGGGGCATCGCGGGGGGCGAGAGCGTGTGGCCGTGTCGGGGCGACCCCTCACCCCCGGCACGGGAGCCCCGGGAGGGCGGCCTCACCTCCCGCAGCGGCCCGCTGAGCTCGCCCAGGATGCTGTCCTCGTCGAACATCTTGCCCTGGTAGCGGTGCTCGTAGTACTCGTGGATCTTCTGCCGGAAGTCGGCGGGCAGCTTGTGGAAGGACATGTACTGCTCCACCTGCTTGTACTGCACAACGGGGCGGGCACGATCAGCGGGGGACCCCCGCCGCCAGGCACCCCGCTTCGGCCCAGGCAGCGCTGCCCACTGTGACAACGGCCACAAACACAGGGGCCCCGTTAAATCTGAATGTCAAACAAACAGCGAAAGCAGTGATGGGTGCCCTGTGCAGGGTCTGGGACGGGCTTGTCCTGACAAGAGTTATTATTCCCCGGGTCCTAAATTTCACCCGGCAGCCCTACCCCTGAGAAAGGGGTGGACGGCTTGACTTTAGGCTGGACTAGACTCCCCAGTCCCCCAAGATCCTTGGCCCCATCCCAGAGGCTCCCAACTCTGTTGGTGGCCCTGGCTCCCCTCCCAAAGATCTTTCCAGAAACTACCAGCTCAGCCCCTCCTGAGCAGGGCGGGGGTGTGGGCACCAGGCGGGGGTGCCAGGCCCTGCTGTCCCCAGGACGGTGGTCCCAGGGGTGCCCCAGCCTTGTTTCCGCCCTGGCTCCGCCTGGACACAGCTGCCCTGAGCTCAGCGGAACCCGTGATGCCGGGCGGGTGGCAGCACCAGCTCATGTCTGGGTGTGAGGCCCGTGGCTTCCGGACAGCCGGGGTGCCTGGCACCAGGCCCAGCTGACCCGGCTGACCCAGCTGGCACTGCTGGGTGCAGCGGCGGCAGGGGGGGGGCGGCATTTGCAGCTGCCCAGCCAGGACCGGCCACTAGGTAGTAATGCAGGCCAGATGGGGTGGCATCCAGGAGGGCCGGCACCTGGGGCCATGGCCCCCTCCGCCCTTCCCAGCCCCCCAGCCTTAGGACTGGCCCTGTGCAGGCTGCCCCCACCCAGAGGCCAGGTCTGAGGGGCCAGACCGCCTTCCTCCCCAAGAGGGCTCCTCTGTGGGCCCAGTCACTGAGCATGTCCTCAAGCGACCCCAGAACTTTTAGACTCTTCCCTGTGCCTTCCCTGACCTAGCCCCTCCAAATATGGCCCAGAGACCCCGGGGGGAGCCCCGCCCCCTTGACAGCCCCCCTCCAGCTTCCCCAGCCCCCGTGTTGATCTCTGATGTCCCATGGACTGGCTTTGCTCTGTTTGGACCCCCTGGCTCCCACCCTCTCCTCAGCTTGTGTCCCCCTCGACCTGCCCCACCGTGTCCCCCTGCAGGATCCAGACTTCCCTCCCTCCCTCCCTGCCCATCCTGGGGACCTTCCAGCTCCTGCTAATCACAGCCACAGACCTCTGTAGGGTCCTCAGCCCCCACGGTCCCCGCCAGCCCTGCCCTAAGCACAGCACAGGAAGCCGGGGGACGGCGGAGTGGGCCCCCAGACCTCCAGAGCGTGCCTTCCCCTCAGACCTTCTCCTGGTACTGGCGCCGGGAGGAGTCCAGGGACTGGATGAGCGCCGTGGCGTGGCCGATGAACATGGCGTAGCAGGTGGCGCCCACAATCATGCTGAGCATGGTGAGCCAGATGTCCGTCATGCTCTCGGGGGCCTGCCGCCCGTAGCCGATGCACAGCATGTGGCTCATGGCCTTGAAGAGTGCGAAGGAGTACAGCTCGCTCCACGAGTGGTTCTGCAAGGCCACGGGGGCAGGCGGTGGGAGGGGGCTCACGGCCCCCAGGGAGTCCCTGGGCCCGGCCCGGTCCCCCACACCTGTGATCGTCTAGACCTGAGTCCGGCGCCCCAGACTCGCCCTGTCCACAGGCAGCGACTCCTCAGCAACAGGTCCTCCCTCCGTGGTTTTGATTCTTACGGCCCTGCTTTCCCATCTCAGGGTTTGGACCGAGTAAAGTAAATGCCTTTTAAATACACGTATGGAAATAAACCACGGCATCACTCGGAAGAGGAAGAGCACTGCAAGCAGACGACCTCACGCCAGGGTGGCGGGAGCTGAGGTTGTCACACCCGTGCAGCAAAAGGGGGGTGGGAAAGGCTGCAAGTCCCAGAGCACCACCGACGGGCGCTGAGTGGGGACCGCGGGGACCGCGCAGCCCGGCCTCGCTCCCCGCCGCGCGGGCCCCGACTCACCACCATGCCGTTGATGGAGACCCAGCAGTTGCGCGGGAAGTCCTGCAGCATGGGCACCAGGAACTGCAGGCAGCCGTCCCAGTGGCACAGCAGCAGCATCATGCTAATGAGGTTGCAGATGCGCATGACCGCGCTCGCCAGGTCGTAGGTCATGTGGAAGATCTGCGGGGCGGGCCAGGGCGTGAGGGTCCCCGGCCGCCGCTTCTCCGCTGCGGGGGCAGGAGGTGCAGGGGCAGGACGAGCGAGCGCCCGGGCGGGACCCGCGCGCCGCGACAGAGGCCGCGGGCGCCCCAGCCGCCCCCGCTGCCCTTGAGGTTAGCAAAATACCATAGACGAGCGCTTGTGGCCCCGGTCGGCCGCCCGCTCCTCCCTGCCAGGCCCGCCGCCTCTTCTCCAGGCCCTGTCCCCACCCGCCTCCGCCCTCGGAGCCTTGTGGCAGCCCTGGAAACGGGGTAGGGGGCAATGTGGCTGCCCCCCCCCCCCGCCCCTGGAGGACACAGGCGGCAGGAGTCCGGTCCTGACTTCGACTTCGGGAAGAGGGGCGTGATGTCGCTCCTCTGAGCCGAGGGGGCCGCGGTTCCTCCTCTTACAGGGCACAATGAAGCGAGGGGGCGTGAATGCGTGAAGGGACGCGCCCCGCATGACTCCGCGCCTGTCTCCCCCGCCCCGCGTGGCTCTGCCCCTGGGCCCTCGCCCTCCGCGCCGCTCGCACCCGCCGGCACCTGGCGCCCTCCGCCCCGCCCCGCCCCGCCCCGCCCCGCCCCGCCCCGCCCCGCGCGCACCCGCCCGCCCCTGGCGCCCTCCGCCCCGCCCCGCGCGCACCCGCCCGCACCTGTCGCCCTCCGCCCCGCCCCGCGCCGCGCCGCGCCGCGCGCACCTCCTCCCACTGGTGGATGTAGCGGATGAGCCGCGACAGGCGCAGCAGCCGCAGCAGGCTGAGGATCTTGGTGAAGCGCACGATACGCAGCGCCCGCGCCGTCTTGTAGACCTCAGAGTCGATGCCCTTCTCCACGATGAGGAAGATGTAGTCCACGGGGATGGAGGACACGAAGTCCACCACGAACCACGTGCGCAGGTACTTCTTCTTGATCTTCTCGGGGTCCAGGATGATCTCCGTGTTGTCCTCAATCACGATGCCCGTGCGGAAGTTCAGCACCAGGTCCATGAGGAAGAACGTGTCCGAGACCACGTTGAACACGATCCACGGGGCCGTGGTCTCGTCCTTGAAGAAGGTGATGCCCACAGGTATGATGATGAGGTTTCCCACCATGAACAGCAACATGGTGAAGTCCCAATAGAACCTGGGGACGAGGCGCGGGCTGTCACGCCTCCAGGCCTTCGCGCACGCCCAGCCCTCTGCCAGGCGTGACATCCCCACCTCAAATCTGCGCCTGCAAGGACCGGCCCGGAGGACCCCGCCTCCTCCAGCAAAGCCAACACTTTGCCCTTGAGTCACAGCTAGTGTGTACCCTGCCTCCAGGAAGCCCTCCCACCCCCAAACAACACCCCACTGCCGGCTGGGCTCCCCCAGCCCAGGTCCCTCCTGCTGGCCCAGCAACCACCTTGCCTCCTGGAAGAAGCAAGAGACCTGGCAGAGCCCAAGAGATGACCCCCAATTGGTTACATGTTTCCCATGACCAAAAAGGCCCAATGTGTGAGACACAGGGTTAACGTCCCAAAAAATACTCTGGATGAGAAAGGAGAGGGAGACAAGTGAGGAGGAGGGGGGAGCCGGGGTGGCCAGGAGTGGGGGTGGCGGGGCAGGGGCTGGGGTGGTGGGGCAGGCAGGATCAGCAGTACTCCAACACTGCCTGGAGCAGCTGGGCTCCTGCGTGAGGGCAGAGAAGGGGGGACCCTTGGGGGCCGGAGGCAGCAAGGAAGAGGCCAAGCCCACCACTCCCCCCAGCCCCCTGCCCCAGGCGGCAGGGCTGCCTGGGACGGCAGAAGGAGCTGACGGCATTTCACGGACATTTTCACCTGAAAACGTGAAGACTGGTTGATCCCACCCCCAAATACCCCCAAGGCAGATGCGAGTCCCTGGGGTCAATTCATAAGTCCACCTGGGAAGTGCTCTCAGAGAAAGGCCTGTCTCTGCAAGGGGCATCTGTCGGCCGGTGCTCTGAATAGAGCATGAGGACCTGCGGGGGTCGGACAGATGCCCAGCACGGCAGCCATGCAGAAAACGCAAATCAAAACTACTCCGAGGAGAAACTGTCTGTTGGTTCCTCAAAAATGTAAACAGAGGGGCGTCTGGGGGACTCAGCCGGTGAAGCGTCTGCCTTCAGCTCGGGTCATGACCCCGAGGTCCTGGGATCGAGTCTGCTTCTCCCTCTGTCCCTCCTGCGGCTCACGCTCTCTTGCTCTCAAATAAATACATAAAATCTTTTAAAAATGTAAACAGAATTAGTGTCTGACCCAGCAATTCCACCCCCAGGTATGAACTCCAAGAACTCGGAACGCACAGCACGTTCACAGGTGCACAGCTCACAACAGCCGAAGGCGGGAGCTTCTGTGGGTCCGTGGATACACACACGGTCCCCCACGCACAGGAGCGTCCCTCGGCCGCGAGCAGGAGCGCGGCGCCCACACGCGCTGCCCGGGGACGGACCCCGAGCCCCCGACGCTCAGGGAGGGAACCAGACAGAGGGCCCCGCGGCGTGTGTGACACGTCCAGAACAGGCTCCTCCACGGAGGGGGAGGGGGCTCGTGGGGCCGGGGGCTGGGGGGCAGGGAGGGGGAAGAAGGCAGGGGGATGGAGAATTTTTGGTTGGGAGGATGAGAGTGTTCCAGACACGGATGCGGGTGATGGTTGCACGACATTGTGATTGTACGTAATGCCGTTCAGTTGTACATTTTTAAATGATTAAATGATTAACATATCGACACTATAAAAAGGCACACAAGGAAAACTCTGAGACCACGGGGTGGGGGGGTCTCAGTGACGAGCAAATGCCCCAGCTCTGGGGTCCAAGCCCACTCACCCTGTCTAGATTCAGGTAAAGGAGGGTCTCAAATTTTGAACAGAGTCATTCATTTTATTTTGCCCTTACTTAACACGGCAGGGAGCGACCCCAACCCCCAGAGCATGTCAGCCCTGCTAGCTCTCACCAGGTCTTCAAGCCCCCGCCCCCGCCCCACCACAGGCAGGTGTGTGCAGGGCTCTCCTGTGGGCCCCGTGCCCTCCCTGTCATGGCTGGAGGCCCCACATGCATTTAGAGAGGACTCGATCACACACGGCCAGGACCCTCACAAGCTTCCACTCCCTGGCCGCTCCTCCCAGATGGATAGAAGAGCAGCCCGAGGTTTCCGGGGGCCTGGGGGAGTTGCCCAAATTAGCACGAATAGGTAAGAAGCCTTAAGATCCAGCCCTGGCTTGGCCACAGTGAGCACCCTGTCCTGGGAGTCCCTGGAAGCAGGCTCCTTTGTGGACAGCACTGCAAGGGAGGGCTATTGACACCACGCCTGCAGGGTGACCCAGGCATTCCACTTCAGGGAAGTGATCCCAAGGAAACTGTCCAAGAGGAAGAGAAAAAAATTAAAAACCAATTTGTACCAAGATGTTCACAGTAGCTCAGTCTTCGAGAGCCAAAGCTGGAAGGCATCCAGTGTCTGACACCTTGGTGGCAACAACCAGACCTGGGTTGACACCAGGTTCTCCTGCCTGCTGGCAGGTGCCACCCTGGGCAAGTCCCACCACCCCGGGGGCCCACACTCTGCTCTCCATCAGGGAGGAGTCAGGAGTGGCAGCCTTTGAGGGTCCTCCTGGGGCCCGACCCACCCACACCTGGTGGGTGGAGCCTTCTCTGAGTGGATGTGAGGACCCCGACAGTGATGGGAGGGCAGTGACCTCACGGGAGAGCCCGGGGTTCCAATGAACACCTCCAGGGAGCTAAATGGACTGACATCATCCGGGGGCGGGTATGAAGGGCAGAATGCAATAAGTGCTCAAAGCGCAAGGCCTTCCCTTGCTTGAATCGAGACACGGAGTGGGATCTGGGGTTAAGGAGCTCCAACTGCCTGCTCCCCATTCTCAACCCCCAGCATCTCCATGGCGGTAGAGACCCTAACCCACCCCACACCCTCTGTGAACTGAGACCTGCCCCACCCTCCTCCCCAACTTCTGGGCACATGCCCTGGGACAAAGCAAGCAGGAAAAAGTAACTGAGAAGGCCAGAGGGCCTAGAAACCATGGGTGTGGGGGACTAGAAACCACCAGGGGGCCTAGAAACCATGGGGTGTGGGGGACTAGAAACCACCAGGGGGCCTAGAAACAATGTATATGGCTGGAGTGTGAGGGCCTCCTTCACAGACATTCTCTCCCTTTATTCTTTTATTTTTAAAAGAGGTTCTGTGTTTTATTTTTATTTTTCATTTTTTAAAGATTTAATTTATTTATTTGACAGAGAGAGAAACAGCACAAGCAGGGGAAGCAGCAGAGGGAGAAGCAGGCTCCCCGCTCAGGAAGGAGCCCCATGCGAGACACGATCCCAGGACCCCGGGATCATGACCTGAGCCGAAGGCAGACACTTCACCGACGGAGCCCCCCAGGCGCCCCCCCTTTATTCTTGGGGTGGGGGTAGGGGTGGGCATCACACGTCTGCACCCACAGACCAGAGAGGTGACCCAGCCAGGGAGTGGAGGCAAAGAGCTGAGACCCAAGCCTGCCACTCCCAGGACCTGTCCTCTGTCCTCCTGTTTAGGGTAAGGGTTAGCCTTCCTGCAGGCCTGGAGCCCCGGCTACAGGCCCTGGTCCCTGGGGAGTGACCGCTGGCCCTGCCCCTTGGAGCAGCCTGTCTTCCCAGGCTGGGTGGTGTCCTCTGGGTTTACGAGGAGACAGAGAAGAATCAGGGGGCTGGAGAGGGGCTCTGAGGCAGAAAGGCCCAACCCCTGGGCCATCACTAGGGTGACCCACCCAGAGTCCTGACCCTTGTCCCCTCCAGCCCTCCAGTCCCCCTGGAAGGGGGCAGGAGGAGGAAGAGGGACCCCCCACCCCCGCACACACCTACGGAGGGGCACCTGAGGACTGGGACAAAGGATCCAGGCAGGGGACAGAGGAACGCCCCTCCCCCGACGCAGGACCACACTCCTGGCCTGGGACTCATCCTCAGTGCCTCCTCTGCCCCGTCCTGGCAGCCCCTCCTCATTGCCATCCCAGTATGACTGGGTGCAGGGACCACAGGGACCAGCAGGTGCGTGGTGCACAGTCAGCTTTCAGCTCCCTGGGGCCTTCAGTGACTATAATTCAATCCCATATTTTAAAATCTTTCCTGACAAATAACAGTGAGGCCCCAGTGGGGTCCCCGCTTCTGTGGGAACACCCAGATCCCCACCGTTGTGTCTCCAGTGCAGCCCCGGGAGGGCAGCGGCCTCGTTCACTGAGAAAGACAGACTTGGCCCCAGACAGAGGCCGCTGGGACGATGGAGGGTCTCCCAGGGAGTGCAGGGCCCTGCAGCTGGGAGAGGGTCCCAGGGCCCCGTCCCAGGCACACCCCCACACACCCACATGGGCACGGGCCTTCAGCAGGGGTCCCGGCACTGCCACCGCCCGGGCCCAGTTCCTGCTGGAGCAGTTGCCCTTCCTTTCTCTCAGCTCAGATGGAGAAACCGAGGCACGGTGAGAGCTGAGCAAGAGAAGCCAGGTGTCCAGACTTCTCCAGGCCAGAGATGACGGCCCCTGCCTGCAGCTGACAAGTGGCCTCCACCAGAACCAAGCCCAGATGAGGGCTGGCAAGCAAAGACAGCCCCTCCCCACCCTTCCCCACCCTGGTGGATCCGAGCTCCAGGAATTACAGATCCGGCAAATCTGAGGGGATTAGGGCTGGAGGTCGGTGATTAAGGGCGAGCAGGGGTTGGAGGATTAGAGGGCTGAGCCTTCCGGTGAGGAGTTACAGAGCGTCAGGGATTAGGAAAGGAATCTGCCCAGATTCCCCGTGAGTCCGAGACAGGGCAGGCTGTGGGGGCAGAGGGTATGCCAGGTGCGAGGACCCTTGGCGACCACACAGTCCAGCTCTGCCCTGGTGCCCCAGCCCAGAATGCGGGAGACAGGCTTTCCACACAAACAGATAAATGAACAGGATGCTTTGGAGGGTCACTCTGCAGCCAGAGTGGGTGCGGGAGGCTTCTCAGAGGGTGTGGTACTAGGGCCGATGATGGAGAAGTAGCTGTTTGGCAGAGTTTAGGGGACATTGTGCCCCAGGTGGAGGAAACAGCAAGTGCAAAGGTCCTGTGGCTGCAGTGGGATGTCCCCCCTCACGGCCGGCCAGGTGGCCTGGTGCTGGAGCAGGTGTGAGAGGAGATGGGTGAGAGCGGGGGTCAGGCTCTGCGGAGGCTGGGGAGGCTTTAAGTGAGAGGGAAAGACAGACAGCTGTGTATCTTGGGATGCCTGTGCTGGCAGTGGGAAGGTCAGGAAGGGGGCAGAAGGCAGGGTCCAGGAGGCAGATGGGGTGGCCTGTGCTGGCTGGATTTGGGGCAGGCTTCTTGATGGGAGAAATGAGGCAGGGTGTGCCCCCCTCCCCCAAGCAGAGCCTTGGTCCTGTTCAGGCCCCATGATGTGAGGCCAGGAGCTTGAAGACATTAAGTTTTTAAAGCAGGGAACAGAAATTCCAGGAAGCCCCTAGAGAGAGGAGGGGGACCTCAGCCACAGCTGACCCCTTCCCCTTTCTTCCTGTGGACCATGGAGCTTCCTTCCTCCCACCAGGTGGGCCCTGGGCCTCAAACCCTCCCCTGGGGAAATGGATTTGTCCCCTGTCCTTACCCCACCCCACGAGCCCCTGTGCTGGGTCTGGAGCCAGGGAAAGCCTCATCCCCCTCCCGTCCCCACTACACCCCAGATAATGCAGGGTTTATCCCCCTGAGTTAATGCAGGGATTTGCAGAAAGCACTCCACACCGATCTGAGGCGGATCTCCCGGTCCATCTGGGGTGGGAGACAGGGGCCTCCGGTCCTACCAGTTTCTTCAAGCCAGCCCCTCCACTATCCCAGTCCCCCTGGGAACCCCAGGGGATGTGACACAGACATAGGTCAGCGTCCACTGGTCTTGGCTTTGTCTAAACACCACTGAGGGGCAGGAAACGGACCAGCTCATCTCTTTCCCCTCACACCAGGCCTCCCAGTGGTAGGCAGTCGGGGAATATTGAACTGAAAATCAACAGCAACAGGAGAGACTCAAATCAGACCTCAGAGGCACTTACAGACTTAGGAACGGGTTGAAAACCACTCACCCAAACTCTGTCTGGGTCAATGAGGACTCTTGGCCTCTGGGTCAGTGCTGGTCCAGGTGAAGGGAACAGGAATTAACAGCTTAACTTTGGTTCTGTTCTTACTGTTCTGGAGGGGAGGGGAGGGGCGGAGACCCTGCCAAGGCCCTGGGCACTCAGTGAGGTGCTGGCCGTGGCTGTGGCCCTCCACACAGGCCCGTGGCTGCTCCGCCCCCTCGCCCTCTGGTTCTGACACCCGTCCCGACTCAGGCACGGACTGCAGGGTGCCCAGAAGGAACAGCAGGGCTTCTGCGGCGGAGCCATCCCCTGTGTCCCTTGAACTTGGTCTCCCACGAGCTTCCCCCGTAGAAGCAGGGGGAGCATCTCTGCGGCCTTCTCAGTGCCGGCACCACGCTCCCCACAGGCCCAGTTTTCCGAGTGAAGAGACAGCCTCAGAAGGGGCTGGGCTGGTCCAGAGCGGCCCAGGGGTGAGAGTCACCGTCCACCCGGCCCCTGCTCAGGGCCCGTGCATGCCCCTCTGCGAGCCCACAAACACTCCAGACCCCAGGAAGGGACAGGGGCCCTGACAGGCCCTCATGCCCATGGCAGGGGCCGAGAGACAAGCAAGCCACACTGAGTGGAAAAGGCCCCTTCTGACACGAATGGCAGGGTGCACACACGTGAGGGGGAGGGAAAGAGGGCCCAGGGGAGGCGAGGGGCAAGCGGAGAGACCAAGGGTCAGAACTGGGGGGGGAGGGCACGTGAGGGCAAGGGGCAGCCTGTGCAAAGGCTGGTCACTCCAGGGAAGCGGGCAGAGGGGCCGGCGTGGCAGAGAAAGTCAGACACCCCCTTTTGCTCCCACCACCACCTCTCACATTTGGGGAAACCAAGGCAGGGAGGCCCAGAGGGGACTCAAGCGCAGCCATAGGCAGCACAGGGGCTGTCTGCAGACTCTCCACCCGTTCCCACTTGTCAAGAGCTGCCCCTTCTCGAGGCCCCTGCAGACGCCCCTGGCCGCTGGTGGCCCCACGTGGCCTGGGCACAACGAGGCACAGCCAGGTGGTTCCCGTTCACCAGACATTAACTGTCCCGTCGTCAGTGCCAGGTGTGTGCCGGGCCAGTCTGCACGCCAAGGGCTCCACCAGCCAGCCCCAAAGCCGGAGCTCAAGGAGGTGGAGACGCCGCAGCCTGGCGCAGGGAACCTGGGGGCCGGAGGGGGTGCCTCTCTCCCTTTTCAATCCCCTACGGTGTGTGGATACGGGCACCAGAGGGGATGGGTCAGACTTAAAAGGGGGCAAGGGTGGAGAAGTAGGCCCAGAAAGGCCGCTCCCCCCCGCTCTGTGAGAGTTTCTAAAAACTCACTCACACATAGAAACAGAGCGCTGATCCAGGCCCACCCCCGGGTGCCCCAATACCTCAAACAATCCCCAGAACGCCCTTTTCTTCCCACTTCTTCCCGGCGCCGACGGGATGTGGCCAGAGCCTGGGCCGCCTGGCAGTCAAGAGCGCCGACACGGGGGCCAGCCCGCCTAGGCGTAACCACCAGCTCACCCCGACTAGCTGTGCGGTGTTGGTCAGGTGGCTTTTCCTCTCTGTGTTCCCCTCCGTCGTGAGGAACAGCGGCGTCCAGCCCACCACGGACACAAGGGCTGAATCAATACGAGGAAGGTGCTCCCGCAGCACCCGGCCCAGGAGGACCTCAGGGAGCTTGGGGTACCGAAGCAGAAGGGCTCGAAGGGGCACACGGGGGCTGTGGAGGCCCGGCCGCATCCCAGCTTGGGAATACCTTAAGCCTTCAATTTGACAGTGTTGCCCCTCGTCCCAACGACAGGATACACTCACCACTCCCTCTCTCAACCCCATTGTACAGTTGATCTGCTCTGCTCAGACCATGTGGCCTGCCCAGGTTCTCACAGGTGACTCTGCTCAAAATGGCACAAGGACCAGCAAGTCCAGCTCCTCCTGGCACGCCCTCACCCCAGACTGCAAACTGCCCCATTGCTGGGGGGGAGGGGGAGTTGCTGCAGGCAGACGTGCTAGAGAAGACCCAGGGCAATGGCTACGTTCTGCAGCCACCTCCCCCTGCCCACTGCGTCCCTGATGTCGTTTCCCAGTGAGCTGGCCAGGTCACAGGAACGTAAGTGGAGACACTGACCCAAGCACTCCCGCCCGGACAACCTAAAAGGGAATGGCGAGCCCTTGTGCAGGTCAGGACCATCCAGATGCACCCCATTTGGAACACCCCCCGGGTCCCCTTATCCCTGGCCTCTCCACGAAACTCAAGCCACTGGTCAAGGCTGTCTTTACCTCCCAGGGAAGGTCTGAAGGGTAAGGAGATGGAATCCCAGTCTCTGTCTCTGACTTGTGTGTCCCTGGGTCCACAGTTTCCCAAGCTATCGAGCACTGGAGCTGTGGAAGGGCCAGGACAAGGGAGAATCCCACAGCCCCCTTTCTGAGCTCCTGAGATCCCGGAGCAAGTGCGGGGAGGGGCTCAGGCTTGGGGGAACACAGGGCTTGAGGAAACCCAGCTGCGCGGAGGGCCTTCTGGAGCGCTGTCCGTGGTGCTGAAACTGCACCCGCCCTGAGAGCCAGGCTGGGCGGGCCCTGTGTGGAGCCCCTGCACCCCAACTCACCGCCTCCTTCACCGGTACATAACTTAGGCACACACACTGTGCACACGGCTCAGCTCGCACCAACTGCCCGCCAATGTACGCCCACCCCAGGCACACGCACCCCATCTCTCCCCAGCACACCTACCACTCAGACACACCCCTAGGGACCCGCCTGCCCCCCAGATCACTCAGCCCATGGCCCAAGGGCCCACGCCCCCTGCAGTCACATGCTCGTGATCACACACACGGAGCCTGCAGTGATACGCACGGTTCACACTTGCAGGCCACAGGGCGCGCGCCCAGGAACAAGAACCACAAACATACTCGGCCGTGACCCTGCGCTGGGCCTTGCTCGGAGCCTTTCCACGCATCAACCGCCCTAATCCGTATCAACGTCTACACACCCACTGACACATGGGCACGCCACCCAGTGGTTCCGGCTGCTACGGCTCAGAGAAGGCAGCTTGGGAACCCCAGCACGCTCAGCGCCCTGTCCTCGCGCAGTACCCAAGCCCGGGAACCCTGAACGCGCCTCCCTGAGGTGCGGGGCGCAGGTGGAGACGGTGGGAAAGGGCCATGTTCCCTTAACCCCTTCTCCGCCAGCCTCTCTCAGACACGTCCTTCCCGAGCGCCCTTCCTTCCTCCTTCCTTCCGCTCTGCCGCCTTCCCGGCGCCCACGTTCCCCTCTATTCGTCCTCTCCGCCCCTCCGCGCTCAGACCCTGGTCCTGCGGCCCGTGACGCGCGCCCATCCCGCAGGGAGGGAGATGTCAGGGTGCGTGGGAGGGGGCGCGCCGGGGTCACGGCGGGAGCCTGCGCGCGCTTCCCAGTGCCTCTTCAAGGGCGGAGCCTCGCGCGCCCAGGCCATTACGGGGCGGGTCCCGGACGCGCCCGAGGTCACCGAGGGGCCCTGAGGTCACCCACGGGGCGCGCAGCCCCGCCCTCTCCGAGGTGCGCCAAGGACAGCCCCCGCGCGCTTCCGCTCGCGTTGCCCCCTGCGCGCCGGCCGACCCCTCCCGGTGGCTGTACCTGAAGTCGCTGTACGGATGGATGATCCAGGCCCCCGCCGACTTGACGCGCTCCTGCTCGCGCTCCACGGCCTTCTGGCTGCCGAACATCCGCAGCGAGAACTTGTTGACGCCCGGCTGCAGGAGCGCGCCGAACTGGCGCTGCATGAAGCTGGCCTGGCTGCCGCGCGGCTCCCCCGCGGGGCCCGCCTCCTCGCTGCCCGCCTCGTCCGCCGGCCCCGGCCCCGCGCCCGGCCCGGGCGCGGGCCCTGCGGCCGCTCCGCGGCACGAGAACGACACCTTGGCCCCCCGCGCCGGGCCCTCAGGCCCCGCGGGGCTGCACTGCGGCTCGCCGCGCCCGCACTCGCCGTTCGGGCTGCCCTTGGCGGTGCTCGCCGCGCCCGGGGTGCCCGGGCGGCCGCACGAGCTGTCGCGGCTGCGGAGCCGGGCCCGCGGGCCGCCCTCATCCGTCGCCTCCGGGGGCGCCGCCTCGGCCCGGGGCGGCTGCTGGGGGGGCACGGGCCCGGGGCCCGGGGGGGGCGCGGGCGGCGGCGGCGGCGTTGGCTGCTGCTGGGGGGGCGCGGGCGGCGGCGGCGGCGGCGGCCCCGGCGCGGGGGTCGCGCCCGGGCTCTCCCCGGGCCGCCCGCCGCCCCCGCGCGCGTCCATGGCGAGGCGGCGCCGGGCAGTGCGGAGCGGAGCCGCCGCCGCCGCCGCCGGCCCGAGCCCGAGGGAGGGGGGGGAGGCGGGGCCGGGGCCGGGGCGGAGCCGCGGGGGGCGGGGCCGGGGCTGTGGGGGGAGGGGCGGGGCGGGGGCCCCGCCTCTACCGGAGACCCCTCCCGGCTCACCGCGCCCAGACCCCGCGCCGGGGAAACTGAGGCCGCTGAGTCGGGGACGGACCAAGGTCACGCGGCCCGAGGCCTTGGAGATCCGCTCAGACCTCGTCCCAGAAAGGGAAACTGAGGCCCGCGAAGCGGAAGGACACGCGCAAGGTCACTGAGGCCAGCCACGGGGCCAGAGCTGTGCTTCACCTGAGCAAGGGGCCTTCTGCGCGCCTCACGGCTCACCGGTCCGGAGGGCGCAGCTGGGCGCAGGGAAGTGAGACCGCCGGGTGCCAGCCTCTTTCCTTTCTATAGGTTTGAGAATTTCCTTTCCGTAATAAAAGGGTGTTTTTAAAGGCCGAAAGAGCCCTTGCTTTGTAATTTGAAGGCCCCGGACAAAGACCCGTGGGAATGTGTTGTGTGTGGAGGGGCAAAATGGGGTCCATGCAGCCAGTCTTCAGGTCCCAGACACCCCTTCTTTCCCACCTCCTGCATGTGAGGAAAACTGGGGCCAACAGGAAGAGCCACCCGATGGTGCTGGTGGCCACCCCCATCCTCAAACAGTGCCCTGAAGTTCAGTGGGGGCTGGGGTCTCCTCTGAGGCTGGTGGTCTTTAAAATGGGGAAGTTCCCAGGGTCATGGTGGGGGGGACCCAGACTCCCTCACCCACACAGAAGTCCCACCCGACTGCCTCATTTCTCTGCCTCTCAGGCTCAGGCCCCAGCTGGCCGCTCAGCCCCCAGCTCTGGGAAGACAGCCGAGGCTCTCGGGCTGGGGTTGGGGGGTTATTTGGTGTTAGGTGGCATGGGGGCACAGGCCCAGGCCCCCATCCCAGCTCAACCAGAGGGTGGGGGGAGGTGTCCTGAGAGGCAGGTAATGGAGGGAGACAGAGGAGAAGAGGAGGAGCGTCCGGGACTCCTGGGAGCCTCCCGCCTTCACAGCACTTTTCCGTGGGTGCAACTACGGGCTGGTGTGTCTGGCCGCGGAAGCAGAGATGTAACTTGTCTCTGCACACAGCAGGCACTCATGGGTGACTGAGGGATGGACTGAGCCGGGCCATCGTGAGCCCCCCCCCCCCAGGCTGCCTCAAGCCCTGGGACCCCCTGTGCTTCTGCGAAGCAGGTCGAGTGTCCCAGGGGGCCACTGCCACCATGCCTTGGGCCAGGCCAGACCTGCAGCCACGGGGGGGGGGGGCAGGGTTGCTCCGCATCCTGAGGTGAGGGAGAAGCTGGGCGGGCAGCAGAGTCGGCAGTGCCAGGCTGCAGCCCGCCCCACGCAGATGTGTTCCAGCTGAAGGGGGACCTTTCATGCTCATCCTGGGAGCATGTCAGTCTGGGCAGGCCGCCAGAGCCCCAGGGCTCATGGCTGCGAGCAGAGCAGTGAGGAGGCGGACCCACGGCCCAGCCTGAGGACCCACCACGCTTGGAAGTAAGAGAGGCAGGCCTGAACTCTGAGTCACCTAGGGGGGGCCCAGCCCCTCTCTGAGCCTTGGGAACCCTGTCCCCAGGTCCTGACACCTCTATCCCACAGCCTCCCCGTCTCTCCCACATCCTCTAGCCCAGGGCAGAGTGCCCTTCGCATTCATTCCACAAATGTTAATTAAGCACCTGATTCGGGGGCTGGGATTCAGACCACCAGCACCCTGCTGACCGTGGAGCCGAAGGGACAATCAACACAGTAAACATTACGTTTAATAGATATTCTGTTGTCCATCAGAAGGTGGTCAGTGCCACACAACTCAGAGCCAGGAAAGGGATGAGAAAGGTGCTGGGGTGATGTCTGAGGGAAGATCTGAAGGAAGGGAGGGCTGGTGTCACGAGTGCATGTGTGGGAAGAGTGTCTGGGAGGTGACATGTCCTGTGCAAAGGCCCTGAGACAGGATGGTGCCTGGCTTGTGGGAGGAAGAGGATCTCAAGGCCCCAGGGGTGGGTGAAGGCGAGGACGCTCAGACATGGCAATTCCTGTGCAGACAGGTATCAAACCCAGAGTCAGTTCACAACAAACAGTCTGTTGCCTAAAACTGCTCTTGACCCCCCACTGCCTTTGGAAAGAAACCCCAATCCCTCCCCACCATCCGGTTTGCCCCCCATTCTTTCTCACCATTCCTGGGCCCCAGAATAGGCTCTGGGGAGCACCTTCTGACCCTCCAGCCACCCCACTCCACAGCCGCTCTCGGCACCCACGAGCCTGCTTCCTCTCCAGTCGGGGCAAGTTCAGGTCGAAAGCCCCAAAGCCCACAGAGTTTGGGGACCCTCTAGTGAAAAACAGACCGGGAAGACAAAACAAGGCCAGGGCCTTGTGACGGGTCCCAGCGTTCAGCCTCAAGGGCGGCGTAGCAAGCCCCCTGCCAGACTCAGGAAACACGGAACGTCTCATGAACGATGGTGGCAGGGTCACCGGCTTAGGTCTGGGAGCCACCATGGTGCAGGGCCAGCCCTGGCGTCGCGCCCAGAGTGGCAAGTGACCGCAGGCAGAGCACCCCGCCACCTCGGTTTCCCACTGTCTGCACCACCAGGTTGGGGGCCCAGCTCTGCTGACCTAGCATTCGCACGGATTTTCCTTTCCTTACAGGGATCACTGTCCCCGGTAGGTGCAAGGATGGCGTGGGAGGACCAAACTCCGATGACCCCCCCAACATGTCTGTCTTCTGCTGCTGGGTGAGGCCCTCACTGTAAGGGGGAGGTGCTCTGGGGGCTCCCGGCCCGGGACGGGGGCCCAGGGATGCCGGCGGGGCACTTCCAAGCAGCATCAGGACCTTGTTTCCCTTGTTTGTCGGATGGACACCCCAGCCCTGCCCCTCTGCCCCCCACAGGTTGGGATCCCCAGATGCCTGTTCCAGAGCCTCCAAGCACTAAAGATGATCTCACGACTTCTCCATCCCACTCTGGGGAAACCGAGGCAGGCGTCGCAGACTGACCAGATCACCCCCGTGGCAGAGGGCCACACACCGCTGCACTCGCTACAGACAGATGGACAGATGAATGGACAAAGCTGCTTGTGAGGGACCCCGCTTTGGCTGACTGTGTCCACGTGAGGGGCATCCCTCATGCTCCACGACACCCTCTGGTGCCCGGGGCTCCGCCTGGCAGAAGCTCCCATACTTCCTGTCTGGATTGAGCCCCAAGCCCTCTGCTCGGCACTGGGGGTGCAGCAGGAAGCAGGAACACAGCCACAGCCTCCCAGGGGACACACGCCCCAGCGACCCGATGCCCACCTCTTCTGACTTCGGGGAAGGTGGGGGGTTGCACCTGTAACCTGGTGCACCAGCAGCACCCCAGCGAGGAGCCAGCTCACCACCACCTCCTCCCCCACTGGACCGCGGCCCGTCCGTGGCGGATCCCCCAGCCCCAGCCAGGCCAGGAGTGCCCCACCAATACTGCTGAGTAAACCATCCCCCAGTGCACGCGGTTGGTGCCCCGGGAGCCCCAGGGCTCAGGGAGGTTGGCCCAGGCACGTCCAGCTGGAGCGGTCCGCAGGGCCAGGCAGCTGCAACCCCAAGAGCCTCTGTAGAGGGGCTCCCTTGGCTCCTGCACCCTGCTCAGTGGCATGCGCACGGCTCCCTCTGGTGACAGCTGGAGGGAAGGCCGGGCCGCAGCTCCCCCCAGCCCTGGGGCCTCGCAGGTTCGGTCCTCCGTGACACGGGGTGGGGGGGACAGCCCCCTAGGCTGTGGTGTGCAGGGCCTCCGTAAAGGACTCCGTTCTGCCCAGGGAAACCGCCTGCAGCTATATACCGCCACCCTGGGGGCCTTGGTGAAGCCGCCCAGAGGGGCCGAGCCTCCCATTTCAGAGCCTGGAGTCAAGCTGGTTGCTTGTGGGCCGAGCCCGTCTTCAGTATTTGTGGCATTGTTATGCTGGACTTTTTGCCAACATCAGATTTCACATCCAAACCCTGATTTCTGGCTATCTCCTCTGGACCTGCTGAAAGTCTGGGCTCATGTCCAGAGGGGAGGCGGAGGGTAAACAGTCCCTCGGTGGGCAGCAGGGTCTCCCTGAACGAGCCCTTTCCCTTCCCCCTGGGGTAGTTTCCCCTTCAGCACCAGGTGGGAGGCCTAGATGGCACCTGCTAGAGCCCCCAAGTTTGGAAAGGCCCTGCCTCCTCCGACCTGCTCCCCTAGAGCATGACCCAGACCTTCAACCCCGTCCATGTCACCCAGCTTGCTCCAGCCATCAGGGACCCCCTTCTCCTGGGGGCCAGGCTCAGGAGGGCCGCCTCTGCAGCTTTCTGGGCCTCAGCCAAGCCCTCTTGGGCTGGAGCAAAGTCCCAAGGGGCTGGCTCAGCTGGGGACACCCGCTGGCCCCTTGCGGTCCTCTGCACCCCCTGGCCCCCCCTTCACCCTGGGAACAAAGCTCCTGGCCAGTCGGCCCTGCCCCACCCCCAAGCACCTAAACGGCATGCAGGACTCAGCAGCCCGTGGTGCTCCCGCCCCGGCGAGCTCTCCTGGAAGGCCGGCAGCACACACAGGAGCCCGAGAAGGAAGCATGGGTTGGCCTTTCTTTATTGGTGAGCAGACAGGTGGTGGGCGAGTCAGGACGGCGGGGAGCAGCTGGGGAGGGGGGTCTGCAGCTGCCGTCACAGCAATCCTGCAGCTGGGCGCGTGGACAGCAGAAGCAGGGAGGGCCAGGGAGGGCCAGGCGGGGCCCACCAGCAGCCACATGTTCATAGCAGTCCTGACGCACGACACAGACCTGAGGCACCCCGCCAGCACAGACTTCAGACGGGCAGGACACTTGCACGGTGCACGACCTGTGACTTTCCACAAAGGGTCCCAACACGCCCAGCAGCCTCAGGAGGTAGAGCCCCAGAAAAAGGCCAACCTGCCCTTCACAACCCCCACTACGGGCTAGGAGGCTAAATGCCCAAGGGACAGTGAGGGGACGGGTTGTGGGGACAGGAGGGACAGGTGGGGGATAGTGGGGAGACAGTGACGGGACAGGCGGGCAGGGGCAGCTGAGGGGACGGGCAGAGGACACGAGTCTCGCAGGAAGCTCACGGCTCCCCAGAGGCACTCACAAAATGTTTAAAAAGGAAAAACAAAACCCCTAAGGAACGGAATTCTATGTGTAGAAAACCCTAGTTGAGTTTAAAAAGGGAAAGAAACGTGTGATCTGACCCACGGTGTGGTCTGCTTTCGTGGGGCAGGTCTCCTTTGAGAGGAAAGAACGTGGAATCTGCAAACACCAGACGCTGAGCTGCTCTAGATGGAGGCGGCACGCCTGTGCAGGGCAGGGGGGCGCTCAGACTCCAGCCTGAGCCCCGCAGGGCGGGCCCCGCACCTCCCCTCCTCCCGCTCACCTCACCTCAGTTGGCGTTCCTCTGACGCACGTTCTTGCCCTTGTCATTCACGTGCCCGCTGCTCTTCCTGGGGACACGAGGGCGGGTTCTGGACGCTCAGGAGGACGAAACAGTGGCCCCGCTCCCACCCGCCAGGTGCACAGTGGATGCTGTCCAGGCCGGCAGTCCTCCAAGCCCTGCCCAGGGGACACCGCCCACCCACCCTCCAACCCAGCAAGGCCAGGACTTACAGAGGAGCGGAGCCCGTGTCCTCATCTGTGCAGACGCGCAGCCACATGCAAGGAGAGGACAGGCCATCAGGAGCAGTCCCTGGACCAGGCCCGTTGCAGGGTGGCACCAGTCCCGTGGGGCCCTGCCCTCAGTGTCTCTGACTGTAAATGCAGGCAGCCAGCCCTGCCCCCAGGTCATGCACCCTCCGAACGAGCCGTCTGTGGTCACGGCCCAGAGTGGCACCTGGGAGCCCTGCCCACAAGCGCCAGGCAGGTGGGCAAGCTCAGGCTTCCTGAGCTCCGTCTGCACAAAGTCAAGCGCTGCTTGGCCCCTTGGGCCCAAGCAGCTGCCACAGATGGGGCAGAGCAGCAGAGGACACTCACTTCACCCACCTACAGCCAAGTAAGGGAGGACAGTGGGGCAGAGGAGGCCTCGGGCGGGCAGCCCCCTGGCCGAGGACCCTCCACCCCACAGCACCCTCTTCTGTCCTGCGCTCCTGGCCAGTGCCCCCCAACCGAACAGCGAGCAAAGGGCAGGTGGGCTCACCGTCCAGGACCTCGTCCGGCTTCCGCCGCTTCTCGTAGATGAAGATGACAGTGACGAGCACCAGCACCTCGGCCACGATGCCCAGGAAAGGCCAGAGGGCGGCAAAGCGGTTTCGCACACGCAGCACGATGATGGCCTGGCTGGTGCCCTCCGAGTTGGTGCCATTGCACACGTACTTGCCAGGGTCTACCTCCAGGTCCAGGTTCGAGATGTGCAGCTCCGTCTTGGTCTCCGAGGATATCACCAAGTACTTGCTATGGGAGCTGTTGCTGATGACCTGGGGGCAGGCGGACCTTGTAGGGACTGAGGCCGAGGCCAAAGCCAGCTCCTCCCCGGGTGGACATGGGTCTCACCTGGTCCCCAGAGGTTTCCATCTTGTACCACACCCATTCGCTGACCGGGGGGAAGGAGTCCGACTTGCAGCCCAGCACGACAGTCTCCCGCTCAGTGGCATGCTCTGACCTCTTCACAGCCTTGATGTTGGGGGGCCCTACAGGGGAGACCAAGCAAGGCACTCTCTGCCGGTTCCTAGGCTGTGGCCTTGCTGGGTTGGCAGGTGGGCGGGCGGTGTCCCCCGCCCCCTCCCTAGTGTGCCCAAGGGCCTGCCGAGCTCACCCTGCAGCTTGATGCTGGTCCTGCCCGCAAGCTCTGGGAGGAAGATGCACGAGTACTCCCCGGAGCGCTCGTCCAAGTCCACCCTGCAAGAAGACGCCCGGCAGTGAGCGGGGTCGCAGCAGGAGCTCAGTTCAAACGACGGCACTGCAGGTGATTCCCACTGGAGCCAGAGCCAGGACTGGCCAGGGGGCTGCAGTCAGGAGGGACGACGAGGTGCGGAGACAGCACGCGGAACCCCCCCCCCAGCCAGGGGGCCTGCATCAATGAGCCTCTGTGCCCAGCCACCCTTGAAACGAGGAACAGGACTGCTTCTGGAGCTGGCTCAGGAACCAACTAAAGCAAGGGTTCAGAGCAGGGCAGCCGAGAGTGCCTGAGACCTCAGTGAGCCACGGACTTAGGCCGGGGAGAACCCAAGTCTGTCCGCCCACCCGAACCAGCACCCCGGAGAGAGAAGGGAAGGTCTCAGAGGCCGGCCTTCCTTTCCGCAGTCACCAGCCCCTCGCTGGATCCCAGGCCTTGGCCATCTCACAACGGGGGTGTGTGAGCAGAGCTCCTGTCTACTGTCTGTCCAGAGCGAGCCCCCCGACTACAACCTTCGTTCCGACTGACCACAGAGGCCGTTGGCAGCGACATGTCAGAGCAAGCGGGGCACAGGGAGGGGCCTGGGGGTGACACCCGCAGGCTGAAATGGGGGTCTGGCATCTCTGCAGGCCCTGGGGCAGGCTGGAGCACCCTCCTCTGGGCCTCACTCACTCATACTCCGTTTTCAGGTCAGGCAGTGCGTCTTCCTTGAGCACCTTGCCCCCCTTCACCCAGCGGTGGCCGACGATCTCAGTGGCGCTGTAGTTCAGGGTACAGGTAAGGCGTGTTTTGGAGCCAATATCGTCTACAGAAGTCCAGATCCCGCTCCCTGGGGGGCACACGACAGGATGTGAGCAAAGGGATCAGGGCCAGAAAGGACCCAAACCCAGGGCCCCAAGCCACCTGCCCATGTGACCCTAACCTGAAATTCCTCTTTTAAAAGATAAATCTAGGGGCGCCTGGGTGGCCCAGTCGGTGAAGTGTCTATCTTTGGCTCAGGTCATGATCCCGGGGTCCTGGGATCGAGTCCTGTGTCGGGCTCCTTGCTCAGCAAGGAGTCTGCTTGTCCCTCTGCCCCTCCCCTGCTTGCGCTCCCTCTCTCTCAAAAAACAAACAAAAATCTTAAAAAAAAAAAAAAAAAAAAAAAAAAAGGTAAATCTGCCACTGCCCAGGCCACCATTTCCTCACTGGAGGCTCCTACCGACCCCCTCCCCCCATCAGAGCAAGGCCATGCGAGGTGGGGGCCAGGGGGCTCCAGCTGCCCCTCTGCTGGGTGGCACCCCTTCTGGAAGGTCAAGGGCTCCACTCCTACTTGCCACAAAGCCACTACAGAGATGGCCCAGACGCCACTGGTGGACCCTCAATGGCCCTTCCATCAACTTCCAACTAGGCCAACTTCCCCACTGGTTTGAGATGTTCTCTTTAGGAAGCGAAATGTGACAATCACTTTGAACCAGAAGGTGAGCAGCCTGCTGAGGCAGGAGGGACCAGAGTTCTGGGGGGTGGAGCTGTGAGAATGAACCAGGAGGACCCCCCTCGCCAGAGGCTGAGCAGCAAGCCCACCTGTGTCCACATCAGAGCCCGGTCCCAGGGCTCACAGCACGTGTCGTGGGGACACTCCTGGACGGCGGGGACTTAGAAGGCAGGCTCGCAGACAGAGTCGTCTCAGGGCAATTGTGACAATTGTGACTCGACTCAGTGCCGTCTGTCACCCAAATTCATGGGCCCCAGAGGCGTCCCTTCTAGACCGTGCCCAGAGGACTCGAGCACAGCCACAGCCACCCCAGGGCTGTGAGAGCAATAAGCTCTTTCCCCTTCAGTCTCTAGGGAGACGCCTACAGCATAGAGTTGGGTGAAAACTCAGGAGACCGAAGTACCAACAAGAAACAGGCTCTGTCGTCAACACCCAGTCAGTCACTAAGAAAATTTAACCTGAAGGGGCTCCTGGGCAGCTCAGTCGGTGAAGCGTCTGCCTTCAGCTCGGGTCATGACCCGGGATCCTGGGATCGAGCCCCACATTGGGCTCCCTGCTCAGCGGGGAGCCTGCTTCTCCTCCCCCCCCCCCCCCCCCGCGTGCTCTCTCTCAAAAAAATAAAATCCTAAAAAAAGAGAGAAAAGAAAGAAAATGTAATCTGAAAACCCCAAAGGGCAGCAGGCAACCTCTACTGGAGGGGTATCACAGCGGGGCAGCTTTCTCGAGTGACTCATGGGCAGAATGCGCCTGTCTCCTCCTCACACAGTCCCTGGCACTTGAGTCCTCAGTGGGCTGACAGCTCCCCTCCCCTGTCCCGCTAGGAACTGAACACACGCAGGCCCCAGCTCCCCCAGATGCACTTCCAGTCTGGGGGAGGGGTGGCGGCAGCCTCTCTGTGTGAAGAGCTGGGACCCAAGGCCAGCGCTGGACGGGACACAGGTCTCAGACCTCTGGCAGGCAGGGGAAGAGGCGGTCAGGAACTGCACGGAGCCCCTCCCACCGCTGCAGGCAAGTGAATACAGACGTGTACACACACATGCAAACACACACCCAGCACACGCCTACGGCCACGCACTGCGTACCCACGTGTGCACGCACGCAGCTCACACGCAGACACACGCACACGGTCACAGCTTTGGGCTGTGTAGGAGAGCACAGGCTGCCGGCCACAAGGCCTCCAAGCCTTCAGGCTTTCTGCTCTGGGGCAAGGTGGTCCATGCCCCAAGGTCCTGGGGACAGGCGGACCCTCCTGTCCACCCTCCGGGGGTAGCCCAAAGCCATTCGCAGGACTCAACTACAAGCAGACAGAGACGTGAAGCTCGAAGAGGACTGAAACCCTTCAGTGGCAGCGCCATTTCTACAAAAGGATCACCTCCCAGTAAGCTGCATTTCTCAGGAATCACGATTTCCCAAGACTGCAAAACCAACAGCTCCGTGCAGAGCTGGGAGTGGTGAGTCAGGGCAGGAAGTGAGGCCAGAGACGGCCCTCCGCCCAGACCGGCCCGCCTCTCTAAAACCTCAGGCCCGGTGTCTGCACCCTTGTCCCCTCACCTGGAGCTGCGAGAATGGTCAGCTCTGTCCCAGCTGCACCCTGCTCCCCGGGAGACAAACAAGTGGCCCAAACACCACAGGCTCGAGGGCTACACCCACGGGGAGTAGGGGGGTGTAGGGGACTCAGCCCTCAGGCAAGGCACCCCCCCACACACCGTCACCCCTGCCCTGCCTGAGGGTCATACGCAGCAGGGAACCGAGGCACACCACCCCTGGCCCCAGAGATGGGAGGGATACA
Organism: Ursus americanus; assembly: GCF_024610735.1. Lineage (NCBI taxonomy): Eukaryota > Metazoa > Chordata > Mammalia > Carnivora > Ursidae > Ursus > Ursus americanus. The sequence continues at coordinate 60,047,817 of NC_142140.1, forward strand.
CCGGGAATTCACAGGGACCCTCGAAAGCACAGGGCAGGAGGGAGGAACAAGGGAGAGACCCGGAAAAGTAAAAACTCAGTTTTGGCCACGTGACTGTGAGCCATGTTCTCAAGTCAAGTCACCTTCATCTAAAAACAGCCACCCCTCCTCCACGCCCTTAGGCAGCCGGGCAGGGCACCGGGCCAGGCAGGCCTTATGGTAAACAGCCCAGGAGCAGGGATGAGGCTGCCAGCACCCACCCTCCTCCCCACCCACCTCAGCAGCCCCGCTCAGGTAGGAGGAGCAAGAGAACATTTCTGGGACGCCAGCCACAGGCTCTGGGCCTCTCCGCCCTCCCCGCCCATTCCCTCCATCTCACCAGGCGGCTGTGCTCTCTTCACCTGGGGCTCAGAGAGGCCACACCAGAGCCTGCAGGACCTAGCCAGCAAACTAGTGCCCCCTAGTGCCCTCCCAACCAGGCCAGCCAGGGCGATGGGACCCGGGGCAATCCCAGGCAGAGTCCTGTCCTGCGGCCTCAGCCGACACGGGTGCCAACCTGGCAGGCACTGGTGCTTAAGCTGAGGAACCCCACTGCTGGCAGGGTCCTCTGAAGAAAGTTTCTGGGAAGCTGACCCAGGCAGGGGAGGCAAACACTGTCAGTAATTCACTTGTCCCAGGAAAAAAAGGATGCATGGTATTTCTGAGAGGCCCCGGAGCTGTGGAATTGTCAAAGGGGAGGAAGAAGAGGGCGCCCGGGTGGCTCAGTGGGTGAGCGTCTACCTTCAGCTCCGGTCATGATTTTGGGGTCCTGGAGTCGAGTCCCGCATGGGGCTCCTGGCTCAGCAGGGAGTCTGCTCCTCCCTCTGCCTGCCCCCACCCCTGCTCATGCTCTCTCTCTGTTCGATATCAAATAAATAAAATCTTAGAAAGAAAGAAAGAAAGAAAGAAAGAAAGAAAGAAAGAAAGAAAGAAAGCACAGACGCAGGTCCCAGGTGGATTCAGACACCGTGCAGACAAACGGAGTCCCCCCTCACCACACACCCTACATGGTGTGCGAGAGGCCAGGAACAGCCCAAGCCCCGGTGGTAGGGGTCCTTTCAGCCTCCTGGCTGGAGCCGCAGTAACTGAACCCAGGAATGACGTGGAGAAGTGCTTCCACCCTCTGATGAGGGGGGCAAGCTCAGGCGCTGTGCTACCCAGCAGAGGGAAACCAAGAGTCCTCCTTCACCCCCATGGCTGTCCGTGACCACGTCCAGCCACGGAGAGCTATTTCCAAAGGCTCAAGCTGCCAGAAAGAGCAGCCTGTCTTCCACAATCATCTTGCCTGCGGGCTCCTATCTGAGTCGTCCAGAGGTCCGCTGGCAGGCAAACAGCGAGCAGTGTGCCTGCCAGGGGCCAAGGCCCTCGCCCAAAGGCATTCAATAAACTGCCGTCTTGATTATACAGAAGAGGAGAGAGGCCAACTGAGATCTTCAACTGGGTCAGGAGTGAACGGGTGAAGCTTCTACCAGAGGCCCGCGTGCTGCTGCCTCCCACGAGAGCCCCAGACCCTTCCTGCACTTTGTTCCCTACGTGCCCATCACTAGAAATCTTTAACCAAGAACAAAACAGGGAAAAGATCTCCATCAGGCAAAGAGAGGCTGTTCTGCTTTCCCCTGAAAAATACGCTTTAATCCCTTCTTCAAACCGCAACATCTGTCCACCCCCAAAACATTGCCCACTCCTGTGAAGCGCTCGGGAAAACAGATGCTGTTTAAGGCTAAAAACCACCCTCTCCACACTTCCTGCTCCGAAATGGGCTGCCAACGCGACCTCACGGCGACCTTGGCACATGTCCCCTCCCGACCTGGGCCTCAGTTTCCACTCCTGTAAAAGGAGAGGGCGGACGAGACGCCATCTCCGTCTGTGCCCTGAAATCGAACACAATCAAAGCAAGCGGAGCGCGCTGGCTTCCCTACAAGGGTTTCGGTGTTGGGGCCAACACCAGGGGGCAGGTGCCTACCCGGGGCACGACACGGAACCTCAATCCTGCCAAGAATGACAATCCCTTCCAGGTCCGGCGAGCCCACGGCCGCAGGGGCATTAGCGCGCTGGCCAGCGGAGAGCCCCGGGCCTGGGCGGGCGGGCACCGCTCCAGGCCGCACAGGCTTCGCCGGGGCCGCGCGGGGGTCCCGGGGCCCTCTCCGCCGCGCCCCTCTCCCTAGCACACCCGGCGCGGGGACTGGGGGGACGGCGACGGTGCCCTCGTCCAGGGGTCGGGCCAGCTCCCGGGTCCCCTGGCGCGCCCGGGCTGCGGGGGTTCAGGGACCCCCACCCCCACTGTCGCCGCCCCCAGCTCTCGGCCCCGCTCCGCCCCCACCCGCCCGGGCGGGACGCTCACCTGCCCCGGAGCACACCTCGGCGCACAGCAGCGCCAGCGCCAGCACCAAGAGCCGCAGAGCCGCCATGTCGCCACCGTCCGCGCCGTCCCCACCGCCAACCGCCGCCCGCGGCGCTATAAGAACCGGAGGGAGGGCCGGGCGCGCGCGCGCAGGGCGACGCCGTGGGGCGGCGACGCGCACGGCACGCCGGCCGCCCCCCTGCGCACGCGCGTGGACGCACGTACGCACGCGCTTGAGCGAGCGAGCGCCCGCAGAGGCCCCACATGACCCTGGCGGCCACGCCCCGCGGCCTGGGGGCGTGGTTGGTTGCTAGGAAACAGGGGCGGGACCCGCGAGGACGGCCCGGGGCCCCTCCTCCCTTTCTTCAGCCTCTCCGAGTGTGACGTCAGAAGTGTACCCTCCCAGGTGGTCGAGATGCTTGCTGTGCATCATGTGTGTTTTGTCGCAATAAGGAAGAGAAGAAACGCGTGAAGGGGGGGGTGGCGATCCCTGTGACAGGTGGGACGGGTGCTGGGCTGGGGCGGGGCCGCCTTCAGAGGGAAACGAGGTACCTCCGATCGCAGGTGTCCCGTGCAGTGCCTGGACATCGTCACGCCGGGAAAGCTGTTTATCTGAAAGTCACATTAACGGGCTGGACAACTTACCCTGAGGTCCCCGTGCTTTACAACAAATGCCCGTTTACTTACTTTTTACTTTATTAAGTAAACTCCTGCCTTCCACAGGTGCCCTTCCTCACTCCGTCCCCCACCCCTGGCCTCTGAGGCCGGCTCCCTCCCTGGGAGGTGCCCAGATTCCAGATCTGGACGTCTTCCTCAGACCGAATGACAAGGAGACAGCTCTCCTCTTTGGCCTGTCTCTCCAGCTTTGTTCTGGGGATGACTATTTATTTTATTTATTTTTTTAAAGATTTTATTTATTCATTTGACAGAGAGAGAGACAGCCAGCGAGAGAGGTAACACAAGCAGGGGGAGTGGGAGAGGGAGAAGCAGGCTCCCAGCGGAGGAGCCCGATGTGGGGCTCGATCCCAGAATGCTGGGATCACACCCTGAGCCGAAGGCAGACGCTTAACCGCTGTGCCACCCAGGCGCCCCAAGATTTTATTTTTAATACTAGTAGTCATCTCTATAACCAACGTGGGGCTCGAACTCAGAAGCCTGAGATCAAAAGTTGTGTGCTCTACCAACCCAGCCAGCCGGGCACCGCTACCACAAATACTTTTTTGAATGGCAAAATAATTTCAAACAAAAACAAGGGAGTGTCATCTTCATGACCTTGGGTTAGGCACTGGTTTCTTATATATGACACCAAAAGCATGAGCAACAATAAAAACACAAATAGGACGTCATCAAAATTAAAAACTTTGTGCTTCAAAGAACACCAGGAAGGCAGTGAAGAAACAACCGACAGAATGGGAGAAAATATTGGTAAGTCACATAGCTGATGAGGGACTTCCATCTAGAACATATGAAGGACACTTACAACTTGATTTAAAACAAGGACAAATAACCCAATTTAAAATGGACGGAGGATCTGAATGCAACACTTCCCCAAGGAAGGTGTACAAACAGCACTCGGGCCGTGAGGTGACGCTCGCCATCACGTCATGGGTGAAGGCAAGTCGCAGCCGCCAGGACAGCAGTGATCAAGCAGAAACCCCTAGGTGTTGGCAGGGGAGGACCAAACCCTCGGGCACGGGGGTAGGAGGGGAAATGGGTGCAGCCACCGTGGAAGACGCCCCAGCAGGTCCTCAAAACGTGGAACACACAGCTACGGTGGGACCCAGCAATCCCACTCTTGCGTGTGTGCCCGCGAGAACGGACGGCCTACGTCCACATGGACCCGCAGGCCGACAGCCCCCGATGTGCCCTGTGGGGTTGCTCTAACCGGTTATTTTTAAGAACTGCGGGGAAGCCCTGAAGAATTGAGAAGTTACCCTTTTGCGAGAGACATTTACGCGTACGAGGGAAAGCCCCTTTGACCCCGGCGCCAGGAACAGGGGTCAGGCAATCTCCCGAAACCCGCATGGGTGCAGCGGGCGGGCATCTGAATGTGCAGCCTTACCCTGTCTACCCCCCATACCAAACTCCTCACCCCTAGCATCTGCTCTTGGCGTTAGCTGAAGGTGGCATTTAAGGGGCTGGCTTTGGTTATTTCAGGGTGTTTCTCTGTTTTCCTGCATGTCTCCCATGTAGTGTACGTGTTATTAAACTTGTTTTTCTCCTGCTCATCTGTTTTATGTCAATTTAATGACTAGACCCACCAAAGCCCCTAGAAGGGAGAAGGGGAGGTGTCCTGCCCCTCTGTGGGTGAGGCAGGGCTGCTTTAGAACCCTGCCAGGCAGTTTCCTGAGGCTGTGATGTTTGGAGTGGCCGCAGCCCCGTGGGGAGGTGAGGGCAAGTCCGAGGAGAGCCAGGCAGGAGGAGGGAGGCTGGGCAGAGCCCAGGTGGCCTACGGTGAGTGTTGGAGGACATAGGGGCCAGGACCTGCTGATGAAGGGGCTCTGTTCCTTGGAGACTCACTCTCAGCACCTGGGAGCCTCAGAACGGCCAGAAGCCCCAGCCTGGGGCGCTCAGAAGGGGGCCGAGAGCTACGTGCAGAACGACAAGGAAAGCAGCCAGCTGGCTTCAAAGTCCCTCCGGCCTGGGTGGAATTCCACAGCCCCCTCTCCTGCCCTCCCTGGGCTGGGCTGAGGACAGATCTCATGGGAGATATTAGGGCCGCCAGGCGGTCTTTGCTCTTGTTTACAAAATCAAGCTGTGCTCCCCCAAGACCCTGTGTTCTGACCCCGCTCCGGAAAGTCTTCCCTGTCCCCTCCCACCGTTCAGATCCCTGTCCTGTTCCGTCCAGGCCCCACCCTGGGGCAGGAGAAGCCTTCCAGGATCACTCCAGCAAGGGTGGCCAGATTTAGCAAATAAAAACGCAGGACACCCAGTTACAGTTGAATTTCAGATTAAAAAATATATAATCTGTGATTTTTTAAAGTGTAAGTCTATCTCATGCAGTATCTGGGGTAGACTTATACTAAAATTTACCTGTTCCGTATATGAAACTCAAACGTAACTGAGTGTCCTGTCTTCCATCTGGCGTCTCTGACCGGCTCAAAGCAGCCCAGTTCCATCACCTGTTGTAAATTCCCTCACTGCACTGGTCACTCTCTGACCTCGTGTCCAGCCTGTGCTCCTTGCTTGCTGCCCGCCCGCCCATGCACGAGGGCAGGGGCAGCCACTCCTGCCTTCCACAGGTGCCCTTCCTCACTCCGTCCCCCACCCCTGGCCTCTGAGGCTGGCTCCCTCCCTGGGAGGTGCCCAGATTCCAGATCTGGACGTCTTCCTCAGACAGAATGGCAAGGAGACAGCTCTCCTCTTTGGCCTGTCTCTCCAGCTTTGTTCTGGGGACGACTAGAAGTCAGGGAGCCCTTCCTCCGTCCCAGCAGTTCTGCCGACAAAGCCATGTGGCTCCTAGCAGCTCCCAGGCCCAGCCCTGCTGACCCTCAGGACTGGGCACCCGGGGCTTTTGGCTCAGCCTCCCTGGCCGTGTCCTGCCTTGGAGTCCCGGCTGGGCGGTGCCAGGCTGTGTGGTAAGGCTGGTTCCCTCCTCGCCCCACACTGGTTGCCTCTGGGCAGAGGCCTCTCCTGGCCAGCCTGTCTCTGGCACCATACACCCCGGACGCCATCCCCGCCAGGACAGAGCATTTGCTTTGGTTCATTGCCTTCTACTTTTTCTTAGAAAACCTCTCAAAGTCACAGACAAGGAGAGAGATGATGACGTCAGATTTTCATTCTGTTACACCCATCTGTCCACTGCTAAAATGTCTCAGCTTAGTTTTTTACGTGCATTTTTCCGAAAGGGGGAGCTTTGAAATCCAACCCTCCCCAGGCAGTGACTGAGGGAGCATAGTGGGGATTTTATGCCTGGAAAGGGTTTGGGCAAGGAGGGGAGAGGGGCCTGGGAGGGTCAGCAGTGGAAGTGGGCGGGGGACAGGGTGGTCATTGTGTTGAGCGGTGCCCCCCAGAACCTGTGAGTGGGACCTCATTTGGAAAAAGGGTCTTGAGATGAGCTCATCCCGGATGAAGGTGGCCCTGAATCCAATGACTAGTGTCCCTCTAAGAAATGCAAGATGAGAGACACAGACATACAGGGGAGCCAGCCTGGTAAGAGGGAGGCAGACATGGGAGGGATGCGGCCACAAGTCCAGGGAGGAGGCCTGGAGCCCCCAGGAGCTGGAAGAGGCCAAAGGACCCTCCCCAGAGCCTACAGCAAGAGCACAGCCCAGCCCACCTCGATCGTGGACTTCTGGCCCCAGAACCGTAGGAACATGATTTCCGTTGGCTCGTGCTGTCCAGTTTGCTGTTACCGCCGCCCCAGGAGCTGGTGCAGATCCCACACCGCCGTTAGCGCTGAATTGACAGAAGTGGGGGTGGTGCCGGGCCGCCCAGGGTGCACACCTGGTGGTGAGCTGGGGAGGCTCCCTGTGGGTGGGCACCCAGGCCTGGCACCTGCCTGACGGGCGGGCATGCCCAGCGAGCGCAGCTGGCCGCGGCCCGCGAACGGTTCAGCCTCTCACCCCCATGGGCTCTTCATCATTCAACAAATGTTCTCCCCAGAAAGATGGCAGCTGCTGGCTCTCAAGGAACTGGCGGCACCCCCCGTTCCCCATCGAGACTTCCCGGTGGTCCACGGGCTCCTCTCCCCGTTTGCCCATGTCTTTGCCATGGTGGGGTCTCAGGAGGGCTCTTTCTTGTTCAGCCAGTCTTCGACCTACAGCGTCATGGGGATGGTGCCCCCCAGCCCCATGCCTGCTCCCTCCCCCATTTGTCTTCTAGAGCTGTTGGCAGTGAGCTGCAGGCACCCACCTTCAACCCTAAGATGGGGGAGAAAGGGTCTGATTTGAGAAGCTTAGCGCTGGGGCAGATTAATCCTGCATCCACGCTCCAGTCAGATCTCCCTGGGGGGCCCGACTTCAGCCTCTGGGCAGCCGTCCTCCAGACCCAGGGCCAGTGCAGGCCCCACGCTGCAGACGGCCAAGGTCCCTGGGACCGACCTCAGGCTGGCTAGGCTCCGCATGGGGCTCGTGTTTCCTGAGCATCCTGCTGGGGTGCCTAGGCGCACGTCCCCACACTGTCCCACCCCCCCCATCTCCCCCGGGACACGTAGCTTTGTCCCCAGAGCCAGACAGCTAGGATGAGGACGACCTTCCCATCACAGGGCACTGGGGCAAGTGAGCTGGTGTTTGCAGCAGGGTGGCAAGTGTCCGTGTCTGTGCCGGGGTGAATGGTGCCATGGCCATGGTGCCCCAGGCCATGTCCAGAGGAACCTCAGAATGGGCCCTTCCTTTGGGGTAGAGTAGTTGCAGATATAACCAGGTTGAAACGAGGTCACACTGGAGCACAGGAGGCCCTATCCTATGGCTGACATCCTCATAAAAGGGGAATTCTGACACAGACACAGAGCAGAGGCCATGTGACCATGGAGGCAGACACGGGAGTGACATGGCCAGAGGCTGAGGGGCGCCAGGAAGGGCCCTCCCCTGGAGCCTCTGGAGGGAGGGCAGTCCTGCCCACCTTGATCTCTGACTTCAAGCCAGAGTGTGGGAGGATAGGGTGCCATTGTCCTGCTCTGCGGCTTTGTCTCGGCCCCAGGACCTCCCTCGGAGGCAGGAGCATCACACTCTCCACGGAACCCTTCAGAGAACAGAGGGAGGCCATTTTACCCTGTTAGAGACGGCCCTGAGCAGCGCTCTGAGTCCCCAGGCAGGGTGGGGCACCTTCCCATTCCTGCTGGTGGCCTCTTGCTCACCTGGGGACCCATGGGGGGCCCCCCACTGGGCCAGGAAGGAACAGCTGGGATGGGGAGATAAGCCTTCCCCCTCCACACCCTGCCCTGATCTGCAGCCAATGGAGCCAAGCCAGGACCCCTGACAAGGCCCGAGGCTTCCTTCCGGGCCTCCCTGCCTCTAAAGGTGGGCCTCCCTTGAGGATGTCACAGAACAATAAACTCGTGGCTTCCTGCAAAGCAAGTACAAGGGCCACGGTGCTGGTGGGGGCGGGCAGCAGGCCAGCGCTTCTCCACAGGAAAGCAGCGGCCAGAGTGAAAGGCCACGGATGTTCACAACAGCCAAGTCGAGACACAGCCCCAAATACCCACGGGCAGGTGGATGGAACACATGGTCCACCACGCACTGGCGCGTCCCTGGGCCGCGAGCAGGAGCGCGGCTCCCACACGCGCTGTCCGGGGACGGACCCCGAGCCCACGACGCTCAGGGGGAACCACAGAAGGCCCCATGGCGTGTGAGTCCACGTGTGTGACACGTCCAGAACAGGCTCCTCCACGGACGGGAGGGGGGCCCGTGGGGGCCGGGGGGTGACGGCTGATGGGATGGGGTTTCTGTTAAGGTGATGGAATGTTCTAGAAGTGCAAGTGGCACAGCCCTGGGTCACTAACACCCACTGAGTTATGCACGTCTGCAGCATGAGAACGGTATCTCAGTAAAGATGTTACCAAAAAACAGGAAGATGATACTGGAATATCTTTGTTCAGTGTCTCCGCACCCCACGGCCCAGCGCCCCGCCTCACCGCGGGCAGGCACAGCACAGCTGCCGCCTCGGCACAAGGCTGCAGCTCCTGGCGCCAGCCGACACCGCCTCTGCCCCGGCCTCGGGGGCCCTCAGCCCGGAGCCTGTCCTGGGAGAAGCTGGCCCTTGACTTTGGCTGGATTCCACAAACAGCCTTAAAAGTGCAACCTGCCTCATTGGTAGGGAAACTGTGGCCTGTCCATGGCCACATGGACCGTGTGGAACAGAAGTGGGGTCAGAGTCCGCACAGGTCCCCCCTCCCCCTCCCCAATTCTGCAGGGGAGGGTTCTGCCAAGCAAGGGAGTAGGGTCCTCCCTGGGGTGTCCGGTCTGAGGCTGGCGCCACAGCGGCTGGTGGTCTCACTGAAAGAGGACACGAGAGACTGTAGCAGGGGCGTGGGAGGTTTGACCCTAGAGCCAAAGGACAGGATTCTAGCCAGCTCACCTCGCTGTACACCAGGGGCCCCCTGAGTCCCCTGCCAGAGGCTACAGAACACAGGGTCACCCCGTGCCGCTGGAGGGGCCCTGACTCCGGGGCACAGAGCCGGCCCCCACGGCCACATGGGCCTGTCCCACGACTCCCCACATCCTTCCTTCATGTCCTTCTGATGTGCTGTCCTGCTCCTTCCTGTTCCAGGGCCTTTGCACATGCTGCATCCATGCCCTGATCACTGGTACTAGAGTTCAAACCCCAGCTTCGCCACTGCCTATACTTAACCTCTCTGTGCCTCAGTTTCTGCATTTGAGAAATGGGCTAATGCTAGTGACAAACTCCAGGACTACCCAGAGAAGGAAAAATAGGGGGCTTGTCCGATGGCCCCTGCCACGGGCTGATGCCCCACTGCCAGGCCAGGCTGCCCCAGCCCCCCCACTGGTGCTCCTGGTCACACCTTGCCAGGCCAGAAGCAAGCCTTGCTTCATGCCTGCATGTCCAGCATCTGTAGGTCCAGCTCCCGAAGCAGCCTGGTCAGGGCGGGTCAGCCCCCAGCCTGCCATGCAGCACCGTTGGCGCTGCCACCAGAGCCAGGCCAGGAGCCGGTGGTCCTGCTATAGGTGATGGGAAGGGGTTGGTGAGTGGCGGGGTGCAGGGAGGGGAGCAGTGGAGGACGGGAAGGCTGGGGGGATGCGGGCCTGGGGTGCAAGCTACTACCCCTCCCAGCTGCCCCCAGCACCCTGAGTGTCGGGAGGTTTTTCTCCAGACTAGGGGCCAGCTTACGTGCTGGACACCGGGCAGCTGCCGAGGAAGAGCCCCCTCACCAGCCTCAGCGGCTATGTGCTGTGGGCAGTGGGGTCAGGGTGTGGGCGGCGGCCCCTCCCCCGGCTCCTCTCTGGCCAGTCCTCCCCTGTTCCCACCACTGCCCCAGACTCCAGAACATGTGTCCGAAAGTGCCAACCCCGTGGCTGGAGCCCCTGCAGTCCAGTGCCTGGCTCAGAGGTTGACACGTGACCTAGGCTGGGCCTGTCTGTACTGACCCTCGTTACTGCAGAGAAGCAAGCTCTTGCCATGGGACCCGGGGTGCCCGCACTTCCAGAACGGGACAAAGTCTTCCTGACCGTGTGGCTAAGGGGCAAGACGACGGAGCCGAGAGGCAGGCGGGCTCCTTAGGGCCTCACATGAGCACCTGAATCGGGCTGTGCCTGGAACTTCTCAGCTACATGATCCCTTCGGGTCACCTCAGCCAGCTTCATCTGGACCTTTATGGCCGGCCAGCTCCAGGATGGGTTTAGCTGGTGGCTTCACCAAGGCATCAAGGACAGGGTTCCTGCTGGTGAGGTTCCGTGCACCCTCGTGGGCCAGCTCTAGCCCTGTGGCCAGGGGTCACAAGAGACCCAGCTGTGTCCGGCGGAAAGGCACTTTGTCCTAGCCGGTAGCCCTTCTCCAGGGATCCCCGCAGCCTCCCACGACCCCATGACTGGCTTACATCTCTAAGGACCCACCCACTTGGGGTTACAGAGGGAGCAGAGCAGGGCGGGGTCCCTCACAGCTGAGCGAGGTAGCCATCAGCACCCACTGTGGTGTACAAGGCCTGCACCCTCAGCCCTGCACAGGTGCAGGAGACCACATGTGGGCAAGGAGTAGGGGCGGCCAAGCTTATGACCCCGTGATGTGAATCTCAAGTGTGTCGCCTCCTGGGGAGAGAGCCAGGTTAGGGCTGGGTGTCCCGCTCCCCGCCATGACCTTCCTGCTGCACCTGTGAGGCCCCGGACCCCCGGCATGACCACCCCAGCAGTCCCCTCCCCCCACTGCACTTCCTGAGAGGTCTGGGTTGACAGGAGAGGACAATCCCCATCGTGCTCTGTTCCCCAAGGGCCGGCAGAGGGGATGTGGGGTCCCCATGGTGCTCAGGGGGTCTGACCTCTTCCACGGAGCTTTTCCAAAGCAGCTCTCACTCCGCTGGACATGGAGCAATTAGGGCGTCCGCCTGGCTGGTCCCAAGGAAAGAGGAGCCCCCTGAGGAAGAGGGTCACTCGGAGAAGGCTGAGCCGTGCAGCTTTCCTGGGTCAGCAACTTAGTGCACATTCAGAGCCTGAGACCACACAAGCTCGTTCTTTCACAGCGCTGGGGCCAGGAGGCAACGGGCCTCAGGCGGCTGAAGTCCAACTGTGGGCGGGCTGGCTCCCCCGGGGCAGACCCACTTCCTCGCTTTTCCTAATTTTCAGACGCAGATCCTGGGCATGGACATCTCTGGAGCTGTCATTCTGCTGACTGCAGGCCAGGGGACAGTCTGGACAGAACCGGTGCCTGGATCCAGCTGTGCCTAAAACCCGTAGCGTTTCACTCACAGAAGCCAGGGAAATCCCTTCGGCCTGAGTCAGTCGGAGTTGGGCATTTTGTCCTTTGCCACTGACGGAGTCATTATAAGGAAGAGGTGGCTAAAAACAGTGGCTCACAACAGACCGATGAACTCTCCCAGGCACGGGGACTCTGGAAACACGTTACCGCCAATTTCTCGCTTGGTGGCGTCTGGCAAGGGAGGCCAGGAGGCCTGTCTTCCCCCAGGAGGGTGTGTCAGGCCAGGGGTGAGCTCAAGAGAAGCTAGTATTTATAGGGTGTGTTCACAAGTCCATCTAGTTTAACTGCAACCAGCCCAGGAAGTAGGCCCTGACCTAGACAGAGGGTGCCTGGAGTCGACGGCGAGATGCTTTCTGCGTACGGAGAGTACGTCCCAAACACTTCACAGGGAACACACGTACCGCGCCATGTATCTCGAGTAACAGCAATTTAGCTGAAATTTATACCTAACTGGACAGCCCTGTCTCTCTCCTGCCGCTGCCAAAGCTGAGGTCCTCACAGTTGACACCACTTGTCCACAGATCTGTCACAGGACGAGCTGAGCCCTCAGACACCACAGTCAGATCTGGGTGTGCAAAAGCTTCCTTGGCAGACGTGTGCGGGACGGTCCGAGGGGGAACACGACTCCCAGCAAGAGGTGGGGTCGGGTCCCCTCCTCTTGGGTCTGGCTGGGCTCACGCACGCCTGTGTCTGATCCCTTGCAGAAATGGCGTGTGTGGAAATGGCCTTGCTTGCAACCCCACATCCTGGAGCCCGGGCCACCACGCCATGAGGAAGCCCAAGCGGCAGGGGAAGCCGCCCATGGGCGCAGGGTCCACAGAGCCTGGGGGAGGATGCGGAAGATGCTTCCGGGCCACTCAGACACAGCGGGGCAGGGAAAAGCCACCCGGTCCCCGCCCCGCTGTGCCCATCCCCTTCTTGACCGGTACCAGGGGCTCCGAGCACAGGGTGCCAGCCACGTGAGGGGTTCACGGGAAACCCAGCCCCAGCCCAGGAAGCACCTCCAGGCGGGAAGAAGTGAAGGGTCTCCGCACCTGCAGAGTACTTAGAGAGGGCCACACACCCAGGCCCCCACTCAGGAGTCTGGACCCCCTCCCCTGGGTGCCCTGAGGCCTGAATCAGGAGGAGGAGGGAACAGGTGTGGCTGTCAGAGGCCAGACTACTCACGTCAGCTGAGAACACCAGCTGCGAGTCCCATCCTGAGGGGCCCCTCGCTGCTCCAGCACTTCCAGCCCTCTGGGTTTAAGAAAAGCCAGAAACTAAGATGAGTGGGTGGAACCTTCCACGTTAGAAAGCCACCAGACCACGGAGACTCATGGAGAGCTGCGCTCACAGGGCTGAGGGCACACTAGTGGGGCAGGGGAGAGGCCCTGGTGTGCAGGCTGCTGTGGGGTCTGACCGGGTTCACACTGGAGGTCCCGGCCCCTTCTGCCCATCCCTCTCCTGCGTGGGGTCAGCCAGGCCCAGCAATGGTGACCCGTCTGACCCGTGGGGGACCTCGTCCCGATGATGCCATCTGATCCCGAATCTGGGCCACTCTGGACTTGTCAGTTACATGGAAATGAAGCTCCAAGGCCTGGGTGACAGCAGCATGATGCAGGACCCCTTGGGGGTGCCGTGGCCGTAGAGGGGCCGCCTGGGGGCCGAGGCTCAGCACGGAGACTTCTCCCACTCCAAGGCCCTGTGCGGTGGGCATGGGCCAGCAACAGGTGTCCCACCCCAGGCCACCAGAGCATCAGTTTACACAACGGCTTCCTTCTGCCCAGACTCCAGATCCCTGCAGTGCCCTCACCACATCTCCCCGGGCGCTTCCAGGCACCCCACCGCTTGCACCTGGCACGAAGGGTCCCAGGCACGCGGGCACTGCGGGCATCCAGGGGCCTGGTGACAAACGGTTCTCTGCAGTCCTCTGGGGAGGCCAAGGAGAGCTTGGTTCTCTAGCTTCTCATCAAGTCGTTTTATTTAGATTCCAAACAAACCAAAGCAGAGAGAAGAGGTGACCACAAGTGGATCCGTCCACACACGAGCTGGGAGCCCAAGTCTCTGGCTCCAGCCAGCAGGAGCCACGGACAGGTGGGGTCCGGGTCCCTCAGGCCCCTGCCGCCCAGGCCCGCCCCACCTGGTGGGCTCCGAGGGAGGACGAGGCAGGCGGCCCTCCCCTCAGAAGCAGAGGACCCAGGACACACGCAGGAAAGGAGGGCGACACCCGAGAGGAGACCACCCAAGGGGCCAGGCAGCACCCCTCCCGCGAGGCAGTCTCGGCGCCACACAGTCCGGGCCTGCTGAGGTAAGATCTGTAAGTTTATTCTCAGGGTCGCGGTGTCAGGACTCCTCGTTGCCGGAGTCGTCCTCGTCGTCCCCGAAGCAGCTGCCGGCCTCGGCCTCGGGCTCGCCGTCCTCGTAGTAGTCATCGTAGAAGAGGTCTGAGCCCTCGTCGGGCGCCGGGGCCTTGGTCTTCACACAGTACTCGGCCAGCGTGGTGGGCACCTTCACGCCGTCCCGCTCCGCGTCCACCTTGGTCCCCAGGACCTGCTTCCTGGGGGAGAGACGGGCCTGTGGGTTACGGCTCTGTCCCTGTCGGAGTCCCACGGCAGGAGCCCAGCCCGCAGGAGCTCGGATGCCACAGGGAAGGGCCAGGCAGAGCAGGGCCCACGGCACACTGGGGACCCTGGGCCCGCGGAGACGAGCGGTTCTGTAAGACGGTCAGCACACCACGGGAGGCGTGTGGCCACGCTGGCGCGGGACACGGTCACCAGGCGATTCAGCCAGAACTTCCCGCTCCTATGTTCAGTGCCTGGGCCTGCGTGGCACTCACCACACACGGAGGGATGGAGGGACGAAGGGACAGGCGGACGGGGTGGCGGGGTGGGACAGACAAGGAGGGCCAACACTAGGAGGAAAACGGGGCTGCAGGACGCAACCGGCACAGCGCACTGGCTCTCCGGGGACTCACACACAGCACAGCACCGCTCCCGAGACGGGAGTGCTCCCGCCTAGAGCCCAGCATCCCCGCACGAACCACATCCGAAACGGACACTCTGCAGGACCACAGACAACGCACCCGCAGGCAGAGCACGTGGGAACGCGGCTTGGCGGGGAGGGCGGGGGGCGGGAGGCAGAAGCACGCATCACAGCCTCCCTCACGCGGGCGCATGTGAGCGGGCCCACAGGGAGTCTGAAGGGATAAAAACAGTCTGGTTTTAATTTTGGCGCCACGTGGGAGGTGGCTGGGAAAAGAACTGGGACGAGGAGCGGGCCGCGTGGGCAGGACGCTCCCCAGGTGCTGAGTCCCCCAGGGAGGGCCCTGCAGGGCAGCCCCCCGAGGCTCACAGAGCGCCGCCCCGGACAGCAGGGGACCGGCATCCCCTGCAGCAACAGCTAACACTCATTTCCACAAACCAGCTTTCCTGGGACAATGGGGAGGGGCGGGGCAAAGACATGTGGGAAGGGGCCACCCTACAGGCGCAGGGGTCACCTTGGGGCCCTACGTGTGTGGCGTTGGGGGGTAAAACGCACTCGGATCACACGAGCAATACTGCAGAAACTGTTCACAGATTCTGCTCATACGAACCACCACAGAACCAGGAAAAAGGGCCAGATCCATGAGAGAAAGCGGACGCGGTTTCCTCTGAGGGAAGAGAACTAAAATCAGCAGAAAGGGCGACGGCAGGGCAGACGGGGCCCGAAGCGACACGGGGCGTGTGGAGCACAGGGAACAGGGAGGTCGCGGCCCACGGGGAGCCCTGCCGCGCGGGGGGAGCAGCGTGCGTGAGGCCCGCCCGTGTGGATGGGCCTCCAAGGTCAGGCAGAGCAGCAGCGCGGAAGGCCAGGCCGCGAGGAGGTCTCCGGGGCGGTGCTGTGTGCGGGTGTCTGCAGGGCCGCACAAAACGCTACGTGTTAGGTGACCTATTAAGATCACAGGGCTCCCTTTTCGTTTCTACTCGAACACACGTTTCTCTGTCACGAGCGCGTCGCCTCCTCACCCCACGTGAGCTTCTGTAGCTCCGTCTGCGTGAACTGTATCAACCTGAAGTGCACAGCGGTGAGTTCTGACCCACAGGTCCCATGACCCCGCCCCCAGGCTCAGCTGTGCCTCTGAAGTCCTGCCTCCCTGACAGCCACGGGCCTGCACGCTCACTTGGCCGACAGGCCACGGCGGGCCCCGTCCTCGTCTGCAGACGTACACCAGGGTTGTTGGCAGTTTGGCAAACTGAAGCCATCGTGAACATTCATGTGGACGCTGGTGTGGGCGCTGCCCCCACTTCTCTGCAGTAAATACTTAGACCTCGAATGGCGGGGTTGTAGTGCAGCCATGCACACCCCTCACTCATCTTTCCAGGTAAAAGATAAACGACAATGAGTTTTTGGAAAAAACCTAAGGAAGGGTTAAGTTTGTCACGAACAAGTCTGTGAAGCGCATTAGGGAGTAACAATGGACAATGAACACAGAGCAGCTCCCACAATGCAACAAAACAAGGGAGAGAGAAAAGGAGGTCAAGCAGCTCCGGGGCCTGGGCACACAGCCTGTCTGCCCCGGGCCCTAAAGCACGTGCCCACCCTGGTCTGGCACCTGCAGGGCACAGTGTCCATTCTGTAAAAGGGCTTCTTTCCAGTGATGGTCACCTATTTATTCCTAAGGGGAGATCATTGCAAACGACCCAGACGAGACACGGAGGGTTAGTTCTGGCCAATCCCTACATAACACGCTGCTTGTAAATCCAGGAAAAAATCCATTTTCTAGAAAAGAAAGTGATTTTCTAAATACACTAGTATCGCGATCATTTTCTGTCTTTAGAAAATGATTCCAAGTTTCAAAATTACAACACAAATGATGTTCACAGCAAGAGATCACAACGTGGAAAACATACAACGTGATACGTGAAAAATACGTCTCCCCCAAAAGAGAAAATGAAGAAAACGAAGCCGAGGGGGAGCTGGTCCCGGAAGGTCTGGTTATGGAGCGCCTCGATCAGCAGGCCAACCAGCCTCCATCCGCTGGACATGCGTCACGGGGTGAGCAGGAGGCCAGGCTGCCCGGGGCGGGGGAAGACCGCGAGCATCGCCGTGTTCCGGCTGCGAAGCGGCGGCACCGCGGTACGACTGTGCTCAAGTCTGGTGTGGACACTCGGGGGTTCGTGCACGTGCACGCCATCGGGCCTGACCACGTGTGCTCTGAAGGCACAGATACTGTGTCACGCGGCTCAGACGTGGTAAGCTACACATACGTGGCAGACACACGGACCATGTGCTTGCATGACCGGGGTACCTCATGATGCGACAAACAGACAGAACACCTGTTTTCTTAACAAAAGTGGGGTGAAGGGCACAGTGAACAAAGGGAAAGACGGAAGAGCCAGCGCACTGGCCTGAGCCTGGCTGGCCACTCCCAGTGACCGAGTCTCCCTCCTGGGACCACTGCCTGTGGGCAAACCCCAGGCGCGCGGGCCTCACCTGATGATGTCTGTGTACTCCCGGTCCTTGCCTTTGCTCTCTTTCCATTTCCTGTACATCACAGAGGCATCCACGTTGGCCGGTGAGAAGGTGTTAGGTTCGTTGAGGAGCGAGATCACGCTCAGCAGGATGGTCCTGGGGGAGCACGGAGTCAGCAGGTACAGGGCGCTCTCTGACCCCCCCCCCCAAGCCAGAGCATTTGTGGAGACACCCAGAGCCTGGCTCTCAAGCTACTCCTAGGCCCATGTGTCACTGGGAAGCTCCCAGACACCCTGAGGCCAATGCCCCCCTTGGCCCCCAACCCTGCAGGCGACAATTGGTGCTATTAGTTTGTGTCTCAAGCCCCAAGGACAGCAGGGGCTGACTCCTAGCCCATCTTCCCTGCCTGCCGGCACAGGCCCTGGGACAAAACATGTGTGGGCAGCTAAAGCTAGGACCACCTTCGTTCCACATGTCCCCGTTCCAAGACATCCTGCAGGCAAGTGAGTCCCTCCATGCCACCAACTTCTTTATGGTTTGGGCTGGACTAAAGACGTGCAGGCCAGGAGGCAGAGAGGCCAGGCTACTCAGAGTGAGCAGCTCAGCCCTGAGATGGAGGTGCCTGGGCTCTGTGGGGGGACCGAGGAAGGAGGGGAGACCCCAGGGATAGGCGGAGGGATTGTGGGAGAGAAAATATGGACTCGAGAAACCCCAGCGGCTGTTTCCAATGGTGGATGGGGCATGTGGCATTAGGAAATGAGAGGAGAGGACAGCAGAGCTGGCCCAGGGGTCTTTGGGGCCCTCAGCATTGTGGCAGGAGGCCAGTCTGGACAGATTTCACAGTACTGCAGGGAGTCGTGGCCCTGAGAGCGACAGACATGTGTCCTCCCAGATCTGTGTCCCCAGGGCTGGCCAGGCCTGAGGAAGCCCCACAGAAGCAAAGTCGGGGATGCTGCTGGGGGACAGAGGTCCGTCTGTTGAGCAGCCCCTCAAACAAGGCCTGGTCCAGTCTCACCTGACATTCTGGGTGGGGTTCCACCGCTCTGAAGGCAGCTCCCCGCTCTGAGGGTCATCGACGGGGGGGTGGAGGATGGAAATGCATACGTCCCCTGTCTGTGTGGGGACAGGAAGAGGGGTCAGTGCCCACACCACTCACCACTCTCATCAGGCAGTGCAGCGTCTCCCCGATCCCAATACAGAGAGGCTGGGAGGGGCACGCCTGGTGGACTCACCTCATAGATGTTGGGGTGCCACATCTTGGTCAGGAACCGGAAAGCCGGTGGGGAGTACGGATAGTCGATGGGGAACTTGAGGCGTGCCTGGGGAGGGGCAGAGAGCAGAAGGGCTCAGCCAGTGCTGGCCACTGCTTAGGAACTGTGCCCACAAACACGCAAACAAGGATGTCAGCCAGGACAGACGCTCCCACCACAAGAGGGCCGTCTGGACCCTGCCTGTCACCCACGCCCTCCAAGGTCTCCTAGGACTATTCGGAGTCACCTGAGCTTATCTGGGCCCCGACCCTGCTGCTGAAGAGCAACTCTAAGGCCATTCTCAGCCCAGGCCTGTGGGAGGGACCAGGGGCCGGGCCCCAGGGAGCATGGCGGGTTTGTGCCAGCACACAGCTCCCAGCACAGTGGTGGACTCCTGGGCCTCAGTTTCCAGGTTGTGGGGAAGATTAAAATAGATGTGTGTTCACTCAGCAATCACTCCCGACACCTCCGTGGGCCGGGCCCTGTGGGAGGAGATGAGTCAGCGCTGGACGGACAGGCTCTCTGCCCACAAGTGTCCATCACGGGGGGCCAGGAAGGCAGACAGGCAGGTCATGGGGCAGACTGGGGAGAGCCACCTGCCCAGGTGACAGAGCTGCTCACGCCTCAGCAGGTAAAGAAGCTTCGTTTGTTTGTTTAAGCCCCAGTTCCAGACATCCGGATGCCTGGCCTAGGATCCAGGCTCTCAGGGGCGAGCCAGTGTGCTGGGAGCCAAAGCTGGGCACCTGTGCCGCAACTCCCCCAGGCCCATCTTTGGAAAGTCACCCTCCTGGACAGGGGGCACTCAGGGCATTTAGGGGAAGTCCCTCTGTTCTGGGATGACCATGCTGAGGGTTAGGAGGCAGGTAACTTACTGATGACTGCAGAGCAAACCTGGAACTCGGAGCCTGCCCTACAGGTTTCTAAGTGATGGCTCTGAGGGCAGGTGAGGCCTGCTGAGGCCTCCCTGGCACCAAACACCAACCAAATCCCACTGCAGACTGTTTCAAGCATCCCCGGAGAGGACTTTGCCACTGAGCAAACTGAGGCTCAGAGATGTAGAGCACCTTGCCCAAGGACACACAGCAAGTAAGTGGGGAGCCCCTCTCTGGCACCCCCTTCTGTGCACTGCACTGCCCAAAGGCTCACTATGGCTTACGAGGCCAGGCTGGCAAGGAAGACGCTGCGAGAAGTGGTTGGGAAGTGATGCTGGCCCTCAGGTGCCTCCCAGCCCTGCACTTCCACACCTCCTCTTCCCTCCCAGTCACACCTAGACAGCAGGACCACAGTGGGTGGCAAAACCACCCCAGGGCCCACACTGGCTCCCTGGAGGACAGGACCTATGGCAGATGTGTTTGAAATCTGGCAGTGCCCCATCCCCAGTCTTCTTCTCTAGAAAAATGGGATGATCTCCCCCAACGCCAACCTGGAGGATCTACCCACAATCCTCTGCAACCAGTTAGTTAGTGGGCAAAAGTCAGAAATCCACATCTTTTCTTTCCAGACCTACAACCTCACTTAAGAGTACTGGCCTGCCTGGTCTGATGGTGGGACTCCACTACCCTGGCTGTGAGCGGAGCCCTTCTCCTTACAGCGTGAAGCAGACAAAAGAGACTGGGAGAGAGCCCTAGTTAAACTGTTAGGTGATCAACCCCAAATCCATTGCCTGCGTGTCAGAGGAGGCTGGGTTCCCGATGTGGAAGCCAGCCCAGGGCTGTCCACACTCATCCGCCCATCCCACCCTAGCACCAAGGGAACCTCAACTCAGGAATCACCCCCAACTGACCAGGCTGCTCCCTCACGGCCACTGAGCAGGCTCAACTAAAACATTAGCCAAAAATGCAAACACAGACATCTGTCCTGGGAGCACCACCGCCCCTCCCCCACAGCCTAGTCTAGCTGCCGTTTCTGCTCCCCACCCAGGCCTCAGCCAGGGAGAACCTGGCAGGGCTGTACAGCCTTTTGGCAGGCAGGCAGGGGTGGGGGTGTTCCTAGGCCGAGGGCTCATTCCCCACCTCTCATGCACCGAGACCCCCTGCCCTACGACTCTGGCTCAAAGAGCAAAGCCCTGCAATCTGAGAAGAGTCCTCCCAAGGCCACGTCTGGGCTCCAATGGTGAGGTCAAGAAAGCTGCCTGGGTCCTGGCTTCGGTCCTTTGTCACACTAGTCGGAAACACAGCCAGTCCCGAGGACAGCACCCCCTCCCTGCTCCCAGCAACAACAAAAGAAAACTGCTCCGGACCAAACTACTAGAGAACAGAAAAAACGACTCAGAGGGTGAGATCTGAGCCCCAAGCGGCCACCTGCTTGGCGGTGGAACCGGAGAAAAGCCAGTTGTGGCGAGAGAGGGGCCCAGGGTCCACCAGGGCGGTCTCTGCGGTGTGGCTCCCAGGACAAAGTGGACGGTGGCCGTGACAAGTCCAGCTTCAACCTTCCCGAGAGAACAGGTTACATAAAGCTCGGGATGAAGCCAAGAGGGCCTGGCCCGCTGCTATCGGCAAGGGTGGCCGCGTTCCAAGCAGGCCCCAGCTGGCAAGGCCCCATATGGGCCTTTGTTGGAACCCCAGCAAGCGGCGGAGCAGGCCCCCCCGCCCCGGCTGGCCTCCCTCCCTCTCGCCCCCAACCCCGCGCTCCCCAACAATAGGGCTTGCTGGGGCTGGGGAGGCTCTTTGTCTCCTCCGGGCAAGGGGCGGGGAAGGCAGCTGAGGGCACGGGTCGGCCAGGGGCTGAGGCAAACAAGAGCCCCACACCCGAACCAACAGGCAGCGCCCCCAGGGCTCCTCTCTGGGGGGTCTCGGAGACTGGCTGGGAAAGCGGGGCCCTGCAGCTGCTTTCAGGGGCCGGACGGACAGAGAGGGGGACCGCCCGAGGGGAGAGGGGCCTGATGGGAACCAGGACCGCGAGCCGCGGGCTCACCTTGAAGTAGCCGCCCTCGTAGTAGGTGTTGGGGGGCCCGAAGATGGCCACCTCCCAGTTGTACAGGTCACCCTCGTCCACCAGAGTCACCCGGAAGCCCTCCACTGGCTCCTCCTGCAGCCCCTTGAGCTCGAGCAGCAGCGCCTTCTGCGAACTGGGCACCAGCGGCCGGGCCATGGCGGCGGCGGCGGCGGGGCCCGGGGTCGGGGGCGCGCTGGGCCGCGGGGCCGCCGCGGAGACGCGGGACGGGCCGGGCCGCGCGCCGGCCGGGGGGGCGCCGGGGCCGGGGCCGCCGCCGCCGCCTTCCTCCTCTACGCCGCCGCCGCCGCCGCTCGGGACCCCTGGGCGCTCCACTCGCTCTGGCGCCGCCGCCCGCCCGGCGCTCGCCTCGGCCTGGCCCGCGCGCCCCGCCCCGCGCTGCGCCTGCGCCCCGCTGCCGGCCCCCGCCCGCGCCTGCGCGCCGCGGCGGGGCCCGGATTGAGCCTGCGCGCCCGCCCGCGGGGCACGCCGGGAAGTGGAGTCCCCGCCCCCGGCCTCCCGAGCGCGCAGGCGCGACCGCCGGGAGGGAGGGGGCCGAGCGCGCAGGCGCCTTGGCGCTTCCGACCCCCGGGAGGCCGCCGCCGCCCCCCGCTCGGACGAGCACCCCGGATACCTGTGCGCGGGGAGGCGGGCAGGGCTGGGCTGCGTCGCCCCGGCACGGGCCGCTGGGCTTTTGGGGTCTTTTTTATGACGTCCCAGCGCGGGGTGGGGCCGGGGGCGGGGAATTGGGGAGCCGGGCCGGGGGCGGGTCGGGGCGGGGTCCTATGGCCCGGGCGGGGCGGATGCGGGCGGATTCCCTGCTCCGGTGGATCTGGGCGAGCGGAAAGGGAGGGTAGGTGGGCAGTGGGGAGGCGGGAGGTCGGGCTGCGACCCCGGCGCCTGGCGTCCGCACACCGGGTCCTCGACGGGCAGTGCCTCTGTTTCCCGTCCGAGGAGCTGAGAGTAGGGCCTGGGGCGCGGTGCGAAGGCCCCGCGAGCTTAGTGCGGGACCCGAGGCGGAGGCGAGGAGTAACCGCCCTGTTGGATTCAGCCCGACGAGACGCCCTCCGCAGAGAAGCTGGGGAGATTCGCGTACCCGCGTTTAGCTTTCGTTCGGCAGCAGTGATCCGCACCCGTCCCGCCGAACCCCAGACTGAGTCCCACCCTCGGACGAGCCCTAGTCTCCCCGGCTCTCCCTTCCCCCCCCCCGACGGCGCCTGGGCTCAGACCTGCCTGGTGCTCGGCCTAGACACACGTCCCCCTTGCCAGGACCCTTGGGCGTGAGAGTTGAGCGTGGCGCCCCGGCCTCCGCCCTCCACATCTTGGGGGGACAGCTCCCTGTGAGGGTGGGCGCTAGTGGCGTGGTGCTGTTCCGGCCGGCGTCAGGGCAGCCCACAGCTGCAGCGCCTTGGGTTGTGCCCAGGGGACCCCCTCCTCCAGGTGCCCCAACACCTGCCACCTGGTCGTGGCCCAGCTGAGGACGGGTCGGTAAACCTGTCTGGGGCAAGGAAAGCAACATTTTGACTAGGGTAGAGGGATGGAGGGCTCTGAGGAAGAGCCCTGGGCGGAGCAGCGGCTTCCAATGGCTGCCCCAAGGCTGGGCCCCTGACTTTCTCACCTCTGCCCTGCACCTTTGGGACCCGGAGCAGGCCCCTCAACTGTAAAAAGGACTGTGTGCCCTTTCCCAAGTGTTTCCAGGTGTCCTGACCCTGTCTGGCTAGAGCCCCAACGTCAGCAGTGGCATGTGGCAGCTTGTCGGCAAATAGCAATTAGAACTAATCATGGTTCTTCCAGAGAGGTTTCCCAGGATCCCCCTCTATCAGCCCCACATCGCCACAAAGCCCTGGGTGGGTGGGCTGGTTATGGAAAGGTAAAGGGAGGCACTGGCTTGTGGCTGCTCCAGCAGGAGCCGCATGGGGCCTCATCCCCCAGGAAAGCCGGAAATAATCCTGGAGTGCTGGTCCTCTAGGCCTTCTGCCTGCCTGTTTTCTGCCCGCAGCACCTCCGTTTTCTCTTGGGGGCTTCGCATCTCAGTCTAAGGTTCAAATTGGACTGACCTGCAAACCCTGGCTGGAGGGATGGGTCACCTGGTCAGAGCACTCCACGCCCCCTGCTGCCAGGGGTGGGTTTAGGAACAGCATGTGGCTCAGCCCCGTAATGAGCAGGTCTGGAACTTTGAGAACACGGGGCTCAGGTGGCTGAGCTGGGAGGACCTGGGCCTGGAGTAATGGGACCATCTCATCACCACGAGCCCTACGAACCAAGCTGGCACTCAGGCAACCTGAGTCGATGCACGAGGAAGTGCCGATGACCCTGTGTGCGCTCCTGGATCCAGCCAGGCTGACCTCCCCTGAATGCTCCAAAGGTGCAAACCGATCAGTTCTTTGTGTTCTTATGAAGCTAGTTTGACCTTCCATCCTTGGCCTTCTGTCACACGTCACCAAAGAGCCCTGCATTCAGATCTAAGTTCTGCCACCACCTTGGAAATGGTCCTTGAATGCTAAGCCGGGACAGTTTCTGTATCTGTAAGATGAGTTACAGGAGAGGATACTCGAAAAGTTCTTAGATGTCATGGAGAGGTACACAATACCGTGTGGCTGCAATTATGCTGGTTGAGAAGGAAGACATGATTTCAGGAGGCAGGGGCTGCAGGAGTCAAGTAAAAGGGTGCACAGGGCACAATGTGGCCCTTGAGGGCAGGGGGACCTGGAGGCCAAACACAAAGTCTTCGGGCCTAGTGTGCTCTGGATGCAGTAGAACTGGCTTCAAGAACTGGCTGTACCATCTTGGGCCGGGTACTGTGGTAGAGAATAATGCCCCCCATAGCCGTCCACATCCTAATCTCAGCCTGTGAATATGTTACTTTACAGGACAAAACGGACTTTGCAGATGAGATTAAGAATCTTGAGATGGGAAGGGATACCTGGCTGGCTCAGTCCGTAGAGCGTGCAACTCTTTTTATGTTTTAAAAAAAGATTTTATTTATTTGAGAGAGAGAGATTGAGAGAGTGGCACAGGGAGAGGGTGAAGCAGTCTCCCCACTGGGCAGGGACCCTGGGATCATGACCTCAGCTGAACTCAGACCTTAATCGACTGAGCCACCCACGTGCCCCGAGCATGCAACTCTTGATCTCAGGGTCCTGAGTTCAGGCCCCACGTTGGGTATAGAGCTAACACCAATCAATCAATCAATAAATAAATAAATAAATAACTTTTAAGAAATCTTGAGATAGGGAGATTATTTTGGGTGATGCAGGTGGGCCCTGTGCAATCCACCTGACTCGTGGTCAGAATCAGAGAGATGGGCAGACCCTGTACTGCTGGTGGTGAGGATGGAGGGGGGGCCCACGAGCCAGGGATCAGCACCTCTGGAAGCAGGGTGAGGGGCAGGAGCCGGGTCTCCCGGGGCCCCGGGGGGAACCAGCCCTGCCCACACCCGGGTTTTAGGACTTCGGACCCCAGAGCTGTCAGGGGTTCAGTGTGTGTGGTTTAAGCCACTGTTTTGTTACAATAGCCATAGGAATTGAATACACTTACGTTTATGACCTTCAGATTCTTCCACTGGAAAATTGATTGATTTGTGACCTTCTATGCACAAATGAGCCGGTGGGGATGCAGCAGTGAACACAGCTAGCAAAAACCCCTCACCCCTGGGAACTAGGGAGAGAGGTCATAAACAAGCAGGTCAATGTAAGTAGCAACCATAGCTGGGAAGACAATGCACGGTGAGCATTAGCAGTGGGGGGTGGGCGTTGGAGCCTCATTTTGGATCGTGGTACGCGGGGTGTCTCTCAGGAGGGGGCATTTGAGCAGAAGTCAGAGTGGAGTAAGGAAGCGAGCCCCGTGGGTCTTGAGGAACAGTGTGACAGAAAGAGGGAATCCCATGTACAAAGGCCCTGCGGTTGGAGACCAGTGTGCCTGAGGCAGGGTGAGGGGAAAAGAAGCTGGGACGTCTCCTGGGTCCGCTTTCTTGAGTGCTGGCTTTGTTCACAGGACTTGTGATGATCAAATTCAGGCCCAGGGCCTCCCAGGTCAGGCACCTTAGAAGAAAATCCCAGGGCTGCCCCTCATTGGCCATGCGGGAGTCATCTTGAGGACAGGGTGCCTGGAGCACTCGGATTGGCTGGTGGGTCAGCCAGGTGGGCTGGACCAGTGTGCAGGAAGCGTGCATAGGATGAAGCTGTGAAGGGTAACCAACAGGATGCTGAAAAGGGCCCGCTGAGGGGGCAGGAGGAGGCATCTGGCCAGCCCTCCAGACCTGGGTGGCCTGGGAGCTTCTGGGGAGGCTACAAACTCCAGGGGAGCCCCGGGTTTGGGAGGCTGACTGGAGGGTTGGTCCTGGATATGGCAGGTTTGGGATGTCCTTGGGACGTCCCCAGAAGACAGCCGGCCCGCGGTTGGCTCTTGAGGGCAGGGCAAGGGGCCCAAACTGTGAATTTGAGAATCCTTGGCGTCCAGGCAGTAATTGAAGCCATGGGCTGGTGAGGTGCCGAGTGAGGAGGACGCATGAGGAGAGAGGAGAGCCGGGAGACCATGTTCCCCCAGGGAAGCTGAGATAGGAGGAGCTTTCCGGGGCATGTGGGGAAACCACTGTGGGACAGGTGCATTTGGAGAGCGGGGAAGAGGGTGCTGCCAGAAGGGGGAGGTTTGTAGTGTTTCATGGTCCACACTGCTGAGGGGTCAGTGTCGGGTAAGGAGGTCATGTAGCTTCCCAGGACTCTGTTGGCTGACAGAAGTCAAGCCAGGATCATGACAAACGGAACTTCTGGACCCAAGACCAAGCAGCCAGGCGACCCAGGGAGGCTGTGGGAGGAAGCTGGGTGAAGCAGGGGAAGTGTTCCTGACTGGGGTTGGCCTCAGACTGACCCCGGGGGCCCTGGAACATGAGCTGCCCTACAGTTACTTCCATCTGGGGTGAGGGGGCTGGCTTCTATACGCCCCGGTCAGTCCTCACTCCTTGGCAGCCCCTGCCCCACAAGGAGGGGCAGAGCCTCCCGGCCTGTGTGCCTCCCCGCCGCCGGGCAGCCCCGGAGACACCCGCTGCGCATGGCCCACCCTGGCTTCCTGTGAGGAGGAGGGAGTGACCACCCCAGGAACCGCGGAGCTGACCAGAGGTGGCCTTGGCCCCTGAGTCCCCTGGGAGCTGCCTGCCTGTGTCCCTGTCTTGGCTTCCGGGACAGTTGTGCACGTGACACAGATGGTACCCCTGTCTGCAGGCCCCGCGTGGGCAGGCCCGCCCCCCACATGCTCCCCGCTGCGGTCCGGCCCCGTGGCAGCCACGCTGCATGCACGTCTGGTGCATCTCCTGTGTGGGGCCCACGACAGACTAGAATTGTGACAGCCACTACGTGGTGAGCTCTTTGTGGCTGAAAACAATAATTTGTTTAGTTCATGAGTCTGCAAAGCAGGAGCTGCCCGTCACCTGGTCTTCCTCGCAACATGGCTGCTGGGTGAGTCAGTGAGCACCTGGTGGCAGTGGCATGTGCCACCTTTTGTGACCTCGCCATGGAAATCATGTAATGTCACAAAAGCCACTCAAGTTCAAGGAAAGGGAATGCAGGTTCCAGGTCTTCCAAGGGGGAGTGCGGAAAGTTCTGGAAGACCGTGTGGGAACAGAAACATTGCTGTGGTTGTTCTTGGAAAACAGTCAGCAGCCACAGCTCCCCGGTTCCGATTGCCTGGCCTGTGCTGGGAGTAGTAGGTACTGGGAAATGGGGAGAAAGAGGGTCCCTGCCAGCCGTAGCTTGTAAAGGGTTTAAACTCTCCTTCCACAGGGTCTCCCTCCCTCAGAACCGCGGCTGTCCTGGGTCCCCTTTACCGGAGCTGGAGGCAGAGCCGGGAGAGAGAAGTCACTGGCCAATAATCATTGTGAGCTGGGAAGCTGAGCCTGGACTCCCTCCTCCTGCTTCCAGTGGGATTCCTTGTGGAAGAGGCAACCCCCTTGGAGGGGAGGAGGGAGGCCCAGTGGGTGCCCAGTGAAGAGTGCCTGGACCAAGGTCACAGGTGCGAGTGCATTCAGGGTGGGCCGATGGCAGGTGCTGGAAATGGTGTGGTGTGTGGGTTCCGGAGCAGGCCCCTTGCTGGTAGGCGGACCCTTCACCTCTCTGGGCCTCGATTTCCCCGTCTGCCAAACTTGGGTAGTCATTTACCTTCCTCAGAGGGTACGTAAGACCTCTCAGGGCTCAAGTGTTGGCTGTTTCCACTGTCACGGTCGTGATTACCTACCCCGCTGATCTCTTCCTTTGACAGCTGGGGCACCTGAGGCCCAGGGTGGAAGTACTTGGTGGGGCACTTGTGGAGGGCAGGGCTTCCTGGGCCTCAGGGCTGTGGGTCCAGGGCATCTCACTGGGCACCCAGGCGCCCTCCGCTTCCATAAAGCGGAGTCCTGGGGCGCCCTGGCATTTCCAGGCAGCAAGCCTTGCCCCCGAGAAGCACTGGGACGTGCTGGGCTGGCCTGCTGAGGCTGGAGCAGAGAAGCATTTCTGCAGACACGGGGACGAGGGTAGGGGAGCACACAGGCACTCCAGGTCAGCCTGGAGAACAGACTTTATTACTGCTGAGAAGGGCCTTTGCGGGGGTGTGGGGAGGGGGTGCCCACTCCCTGGGACCCTTGGCCTCCCCTCTGAAGGGGCTGGGGCATGATTCCAGGTTGGAAGGTGGGTGTGGGGAGGACTCCCTGCACCCCCCCTGCATGCAGGGTCCCTCCAGTCCCCGTCCCGGACCCGTGTTCTGCCCAGGAGCAGGTGGCTACGACCTTGCAGTACCTCGGGCTGTGTGTGTGGAGGAGGGGGCCGGTCAGGTGTGCGGGGGGCTCAGGCCACTGGCTTGACCTTGGCGATGAAGAGGGCAGCAGCCTTTTCCAGGAACTCCTCCCGGGTCATTGGGGAGCTGGGCCGCCGAGCCACCAGGGCACGGTCCATGGCCAGTGCCAGACTGTCGGGGCCCAGGCGCGAGCCAGCCTCCAGGAAGCGGGCAGGCACAGCAGCGGCGTCACTGGCCTGCAGGGCCCCCTCCAGGGTGTCCAGCACAGCCTGGCCCACGCGTCGGTCAGCCACCGCCAGGGCAGGGTCCTCCAGCAGCTGGTAGAGGGCGCTGGCCCGTGCCACGAACTCCAGCAGCACAAAGCAGGTGAGCATGCCGGCGCGGAAGACGTCCAGCGGCACGGCCTCGTGGTCCCGGCACTGGATCTTGTGCAGAAGGGGCGCCACGACCTCCTCAGGGGCCTCCCCGTCCCGGCAGATGCGTTTGAGCAGCTCACTGTAGGTTCGCCCGTCCAGCCCGGGCTTCTTCTTGCGCCCACTGGCGCTCAGGCACTCGTAGGCCACGCTGACGTTGTTGTTGAAGGCTGTCCTGTAGGAGGATGGGGGCGTTGGGCCAGCCAGACGGAGCCCAGCACAGCCCCTGGCCCCCTCACCCACCTGCCAGCCCCAACCTCCCGTCCCCTTCTGTCCTCCTCCAACACACCAGGCCTGGTGGGGCCCCAGGGCCTTTGTACAGGCTGTGTCCTTTGCCTGGAGTGCCCTTCCCCCAGGTCTCTCCATGGCTCCTCCAGCTCCTCTGAGTCTTTGCTCAAGTGTCACCTTTTCAGTGCCCTCCAGCCCCCCAACTCCTGCCTCCTCTACTTTTCTTCGTGGCAGTTACCACCATCTGACTTAGTGTAAGATGTCCTCAGGATGAGTTTCATGTCTTCCGGAATGTCAGCCCGGGAGCCCACGTCCGGGAGTCTACCTGTCAGTCACACACAGCCCCTAGTGCCCAGAACACTGCCTGGCACCCAGCAGGGGGTGTGTAACACCTGCTGAGTCTGCCGATGGGCATTGCCCTGTGGGGCTCTCCCACTGCCCCCCCAGCAATGCCGCTTACACTTACAGGGTGGTCACTCCTGACATTTAATGTGCATTCACTTATTTCACACTCCCACAGCCCCACTGGCCGGGAGTCAGCAAACTACACCCATGGGTCGTATCTGGCTCACCGCCTAGTTTGTAAATAAAGTTTTATTGGCACATGGCCTCATCCATCCATTGACTTGCCGCCAGTGGTTGCTTTCTTGCTGCAAAGGCAGAGCTGAATGGTTGTAACAGGGATTGACCCACAAAACTGAAAATACGACCTGTTCTTGTGCGGGAAAGTCTGCCGACCCTGCTGTCTGCTAGGAGGCGGGCACGATTCTTTGCCCCACGAGGAGCCCGAGAGGCTCTACCACATGGCCTGTCTGTGCTGCGAGCTTCATGAGCAGATTCAGGGAGCATGGCGGTGAAGCGTGGGCTGCAGGGCGAGCCTGGGTGGCTGGCTAACCCCCGTCTCACTCCCTCACTGGACTGGCAGCCTAGTGCTAGTGCGTAGCTGGCGGCCCTTTAGCATTTCCACCATGACCATTAGGCAGCGAGGCTCAGTGGGGGCTCACAGTCGGGCCAAGGGTCCCAGAGAGGAGGGGGCAAGCCAACCCTTCCTGGGAGCTTGGCCCCACGGTGAGGGGAGAAACACATTGTGGCTCCAATCACCTGTGTGACCCGGGCACACTGTCTCACCTTTCTGTGGGCCAGCACGCCGCAGGTGCCCAGTACCCGCTGGCCATCGCTGCTGCCCAGCGCGGGGCTCATGGGTGCACGTGCTGACCCAGTGAGCTCTGTGGATCGGAGGAGGAAACCGCGGCCCAGACGTACAGGAACAGTAACCTGGGGGGGGGGGTCTCCCTCCCAGCTGGGACTCAAGTCTCGGTCTGTCCGGCTATAAAACCCTTTTTCTTCTCATGCGTTGGGCCCCCACGATGTGCTGGGACTTGTGGTCAGTGAGACCACCACAGTGAAGCGCTCTCGCTCCGTAAGCACTCACTCCTGTTACCCCCACCGCCACCCACGTTAGCTGGCTGATGCCTCAAACCAACTCTGCGGGAGCTTTGAACCTTACTTCCCTTCAGCAGGAGGGTGGGAGGTCTGCTGTGGACAAATGTGGTGGCCACCAATGCCTCTCTCAGCTACCCACCCCTGCGTAACAATCACCCCAAACCCAGCAGCTGAAAATGGTGCAGACCTTTAGAGTATCACAGGCTCTGTGGGTCAGAACTCGGTGGTGGCTCAGGGTCTGCCCATCTACTAAAGGCTCACATGCCTGGGCCTCAGTCCCCCAGCCCGTGGCATCTCCAGAGCCCTCCCCACATGATGGCCGTGCCCCAGCATGGGAGACAGAGGCCGCTGCCCGCCACGCTGCCATGCCCGATGGGGGTGCAGGCCGGCCCCATGTGTTGTGGGAGGTGAGGACTGGGAGGCCTCCTCAAGGCTGGCCACCCCTCTGAAGTGAAGATGAGCCACAGGACTTGGTTCCACCAAGAGATGGGCGTGGAAGCCACATGTGGTCCACTTCCGAGGCAAGTTTTGAGAGCTGCAGCAAGTCCCCGGGGTCCACTCCCCATTGCCATGCTTGGGTAAACTCCCAGCCCCTTGTGGCCTCTGCCTCCCGCTGTGGGAAGCAGCCCTTTGTGTCAGGGCCGCGGAAGTCTCGGAGCTGTTTGTTACTGCCACATAACGCGGCATGTCCTGACTGGTGCGAACACGACCCACGATGCCTCTTCTCCAGCAACCTGGTCAGCCCGCCAGGTGAGCGAATTCCCTCCTCCCTAGAGGCTGGAGCCTGGCGGGCAGGACCCTGGTGCTGTTTGGTTCCCGTGTTCACTGGCGCTCTGTCCCTGGCTCCCATCCGGACCTGCACTTGGGTGCTGGTCACTGGAGAGTGAGGGTCCCAATCCTTGCCTCTCAGGGTTCTCAGGAGGACGGAAGGATGGAAGTCACGCCAAGTACTTAAAACAGGGCCTGGCACATGGGAGGGGTCCCTCCTGCACTCAGCGTTAGCTGTGACCCGGGTGGGACTCAGCGGGCTGCCCACATGCCATTTGTCTCACAGTCCTGGCCTCATGGGACAGGAAGACATGGAGAGGGGTCATCACAGCCCTGAGAGATCGGGGCTGACGGGAAAGATGCTGAGGAAGGTGATACCTGACCCCTAGGCCGCTGGCCACGTGTCTGCAGCTACCTGGGGACTCCCAGGCAGCTCCCGGCGGCCACCACAGGGCACCCACGCTGTCTGCTGGGTGGTTGGGCTCTGGGACTCGGCTTCCCCGTTTGTGACACAGGGACTGGGCTCGCACCGAGGGCTCCACCGTACCAGCTCCGACCCAGAGCACTAGCGTTGGGCATTTGCTTAAGTAATACCTACGTGAGTGTGTATAGAATATTTCCAGAACGAGACATGGAAACTTTTCACTTTAGACCAGGGGTTCTCCGTGGGGTTATTCTGTCCCTGGGTGACTCTTGGTGAGATCTGGGGACACTTTTGGGTGTCATCACTGGGTGGGTGGAGGCCAGGGAGGCTGCTCGGCACCCTGCAGTGCCCGGGATGGCCTGAGCCAGAGAGCGCGCTGAGGAGGGGCACTCTGGCTGTTACTACTAGCAATGTGGTGGCTCAGAGGCCTTGGGGGTGGGGGGCCACGCTGTCCAAACTGGACTCTGGCTCTGCGCTTAGTGGCCATGCAGCCCTCAGCAAGTCTCATAAACATGGTTTTTATGCCCTCGGGGCCTTGAGGCTGGACCCCACGGCCACCATCTCCAGTCCCGGAGGCCAACACTTCTGATCCACACGACGGAGGAAAAGGGGATTTTGGATGACTTCTCCCCAAATCTTTCATGCTGATGAGGCCCTCAAGAACAGCTCCACGATGGCCCAGTCAGCCACTCAACGTCGGAGGGGGCACCTGCTTCCCACACTGGGACTTGCCTGGCCTGGCTTCTGCTTTTGGCCCGTCAGCCTGGGTTCAGGGCTCCTGACGGGGACCCTGTCTTCTGAGCTAGCCACTGGCTCCATGTCTGGGGACAGCAGGTGAGCCCAGGGGCTCAGGTATGTCTGCCACGAGCGCCCACCACTCCCCACGTTCACTCTACCCTCTGCGCCCCTGCAGCTCCGAAGTGCCTCCAGCCAACGGGTCCAACACCCCTGCAGTGCAGTGATCCGAGTCCCCCCAAGATGCATGTCAATCTGGAACCTGTGAGGGTGACCTTATTTGGAAATAGGGTCTTTGCAGATGTAATTAGTTCAGGATCTGGGGATGAGATGAGGTAGCCCTAAATCCAAGAAGAGAAAGAAAAAGACACAGAGACACAGAGGAGGACACTGGAGCCATGCGGCCACATGCCAAGGGACACGTGGAGCCCCCAGGAGCTGGGAGAGCTGGAGAGCTGGGAGGGACCCTCCCCTGGAGTCTCCAGGGGGAGCGCAGCCCTGCGACACCTTGATCTCAGATTTCTCTCTCCTTTTTTTTTTTTTTTAAGATTTTAAGTAATCTCTACACCCAACATAGGGCTTGAACTTACAACCCGGAGATCAAGAGTCACATGCTCTTCCAACTCAGTCAGCCGAGCGCCCCAAATTTCTGTTATTTTAAGCCACCAAGTTCGTGGTAATCAGCCACAGGACATGAATACAGGTCTCCTGGCCCTAAATCCAACAGACACTTGGCAGCCCTCATCTATGGGCCATTGGACACGGGACTGCCGCCAGCCCACAGGGTGCCTCTGTGTGAATTAGGAAACAACTCTGCAAAAAGCCTTCACAGGCATATCCTCGTTTGGGACTGTCTATAGGTGAGTGGCTCGTGAGGACAACCGTACATGGTGGCCCGGCCACTGACGACTTTTCCCCTTCGGAAGATGTCCCACGATGCCATTTTCTTCCAGTTCCCTCCTTCATGTCTGGTTGGCCTGATCATGCTTTTTCGTGGCTTCTCCAAGGCTGGGGCTCCTCAGGGTTGAGTCCTCAGCTCTTCTTGGTTCTCCTGAAGCCTTCACAACCCCTCCCAGCTGACAGCCTCCTGTCCCACTTGCAGACCCACCTGTCCACCCTTCAGCTGCAAGGTTCTACCAGCCGCCCGACTTAACAGTACCCAAGCAACCCTGGAAACTTGCCCCAAATCAGCAACCTCCCGTCTCAGTGGATGGCCCCATGGACGACCTAGGACCGTCTCTGCATACTTCCTTCCCACCCTTGCCCCTGCAAACCCAGCAGCTCGACTTTCAGAGCACATGGATGTTCTGCTCAGATGCCCACCCTCCACACCCCTTCCTATACCTGGGATCCCTCCCCAGCTTCCCAGTGCTGTCCTGTGGCTCTCTTGGGAGGGCTGCCCAAAGGTGGGCAGGTGCTGGAAGCACAGGGGAGAATCCCCTGAGGATCACGCTGGAATGTTCTCTTTCTTGGTTTCCTCTCCCTTCCTGGGTTCTCCCAGGAGCACTCCCTTATAACATTACCCACACGTGAATGCCGGCTTCAGGTTCTGCTTCTAGCGACCCCTCCCCACCAGCCAAGACCCAGCCCACCCACATCCAGTCACGACCTCACCTGGTTGATGTTGCATGTCAAAAAGGTGTTCAATCCATCTGATGTGGACCATTCATTCAATACATATTCCTCAACCACTTTCCGTGGGCTCAGAACTGTTGGGGTGGGGGCACGAGTAGGGGGCAGGCGCCATCCCCACCCCTCAACCATGCTTCAGCCTTCCCGTGGCTGTGGGTCCCACACCAAAGCTCTACGGCCCCCAGGCCAGTGCACCTGCCCGCCTCTGCCTGCAGCCCCTTTCCCTGGGCGTGAAGCAGGCCTCTTTTTGGACACCCCTCCTGCCCGCTTGAAGTTGCCTCCGGGGGTACGGGCGTTCTCTATTTTCACGGCCGGGCCCTGTAAATATCCACTTTCTGGCTTAACGGATGGGGATGCAACGACGCTAGTAACAAGGCATTTAGAAAAAACCGAGTTTGGAAGGACCCGGCTCGGAGGTCTAGCTCGGTGACTTTGGGTCCTCTCTGGGCTCCGTGATTTTTAAAAGTGGGGTGGGCTGCAAGGGGAAACTCAGCACCTGCAGAAAGGCATCACTACAGACAGAGCCGGCCAGAACTGCAGGGGCCAGCGCCCCGCGGTCCGGGTCCACCCCGCGCCCGGATGCGTGCGGACTACAGTGCCCAGCATGCCCGCGGGCAGCACGCTGGGGCTGCAGGTCCGCCGCTGCCCTGTCCCGCCCCAGCCCGGCCCCGCACCTCTGGGAGTGGTGAGCCAAGCGAAGGTGCCACAGCGCACGGCCCAGGCGCTGCTGCTGCAGCAGGAGCTGGCCCGGGGGCTCCCCGGCGCCGCCGTTTGTAGGCGAGCGCAGGCCCATGTTCTCGAAGTAGTGCGCCAGGAAGGCGATCGGCTCCTCAGGCCGCGCCTCCAGCACCTTCAGCAGGGCCGCGCGCAGCATCTCCGTCACGCCGACCTGCCGCAGGAAGTCCTCCTCACTCTCGGCCGTTGCTGCTGCTCGGGACACCGCCGGCCGGCTGCTGTCGGCGAAACTGGCCGCCGGAGCCACGGCCG
The DNA here is from genome assembly GCF_024610735.1 of Ursus americanus. Taxonomy (NCBI): domain Eukaryota; kingdom Metazoa; phylum Chordata; class Mammalia; order Carnivora; family Ursidae; genus Ursus; species Ursus americanus. The sequence continues at coordinate 60,082,545 of NC_142140.1, forward strand.
GCCGACGCTTCTCCACTGCCGCCATCTTCGTTGAGGGCAGCGGGACCGGAAGCGCCGCCGGATTCCACAGTGCGCTGGCGCCTCGGTGGCGGCCATCTTGGTTAAGGGCAGAGGGCGCCCTGATCCCGCCGGAAGATCTGGCAAATAACTAGATCAAGCCCCTTAAATCCCCCCACCCCGCCACCCCCGGGTTCTAATTGGCGCTCTTCCTCCGGGTTCCTCTTTGCGTGTGCTGGTCAGCTTTCCGGGCTTAGGCCCGGAACCTAGACTTTGCCAGACTCCAAAATGGCACTCTAGGAAGGGCATGGTGTTTGGCCTGAAGCCGGATTGCCTGCCATCTTGGTAGTGGGCTAGTTCTTCATTAGCATAGTCTCCTAGCAACTAGGCTCCTCGGTTATATGGGAGGCCCGGCGGAGCATGTGCGGGGTTTGTTCCTGCGGCGGGACAGAGCGCCGACCCCGCCCCGCTGTCAGATTTTCCTCTGAGCCTTTGTGCTCTGTCTGCCTTTCAGCCTGGCGCAGTCTCCGTCGGAGTTTATGGCTCACCCCGGAGAGAAAGGTCTCCTCTCCCTCGCCATCCACGCGCCAGGCTGAGTTGGGGGTTCTGCTCTGTGCTCTCACGGCTCCCGGAATGAGTGGACCCCCCAAGGTTCCCAGTTCCCGGTCCCATGCTGTTACCCATCCTCACCACCAGAGGGGTCTTTCTCACACCACAGCCTCCGCAGCTCTGAACTCTTCCATAGCTCCCCTGTGCCCGCAGGTGGAATCCCCAGCATCTACCGCCTTTCGTCTGCCGATCTGATTCCCAGCTCATCCTCGCCTCTCCCCCACCCGACCGACTTAGCCCTCAAGCTAACCCCAAGAGAAAATTTCCTTTAACAAGCCGCTTCTGTGTCTTTTGCCCACACTGTCTGCCCCCCTTCCCCACTTCTTTTGAGGACTTGTATTTGTGTTCTCCCCGCCCCACGCAGAACCCACGCTCCCTGTTGCTCCCTTTCCCCCAGCCCTGGCCAAGTGTGTGTGTGTGTGGGGGGGGGCTGTCCATCCTCATCTCTCAGGGGAGTCGCCCAGTGCAGAGGGTAGGTGGAGCTGTGTAGAAGATTCCAGCATCCTTGTAACACCACAGAAACCGCTGAGGTCAGACCAGATGCTCTTTATTCTCCAGCTGTGGACCACTGGGGGGGGGGGTTCTCAGGGGTCCCATTGAGGGGAAACTCAGATGCTGGCCATCAGGGTAAGGGGCTTATGGTCAGCTCTCAACCATGTAAGTCCAGAACCCTGCAATTGTCCTCCGGTTGCAACTGCGTGGAAGGAAAAGCAGGCCATTTCAGGAGAGGCCCTGCCAGTCCCCCTCAGTCCAGTCCAGGTGGGGCTGGGGGCCCAGAGGAGCTGGTGGGCTTGGTCATCACTGGGCGGGCCTGCAGCGTTTCCACAGGCGATAGGTGAGGAATGCCAAGAAGAGCAGCCCCAGCACCAAGGTGCCGGTCCACAGGGCTGGGGGCGTTGTCTGGGAGCCTGGAGAAGGAAGCGTCAGGAGCCGGTTTGGCTCTTTGCAGGTTTGGGGGAGAAGTTCCACGGAATCTGCTAGGGGCTTCCACATTTACTGAGTTCCCTGAGATTTTACAGAGGACGTCATGGTTTAGAGTGTCTTTTGAAGTGCTCAAAGGACTCAAGCGGACCTTTTGAAAGGTACATTGGACCTTATGGTTGGAAGTGAGTTGGCCGCCCACCATGCCTGTGTTTGAAATATGGCTAGTCTGAATGCAACAGGCTCAGTGTAAATTACACACCACATCTTGAAGATTTAGTTTAAAAAAAAAAAGAAAAGAATGTAAAATGTCTCATTTATACTTCTGAATGTGGCTACTGGAAAATTTGAAATTACCTAAGTGGCTCTATTCTCTATCTTACAGGCTGTTGTGGGCTACAAAGGGTAGAGCTTACGGACTGCTGTGAAATCTAGTCCCTGAAATTTGCAGTCCTCGCAGGGCCAAGTAACTGCAATCTTCCACCGTTAGGGAAGCCCACTGGACAACGGGGGAGACTGAAGCTGGGCAGGCCCATTCCTTGTCTGAGGTCTTGACGACAGGCTTCCCTCCCTCTGAGGCTCCCCCAGACCCATCCCTAGAACTCACAGATTTCCGGGACCAGGTACAGGCTGGCCATCTGTCCCCCTGGCTCCAGGCGACACTGAAACCAGCCTTCAGGGCTGCAGCCGGCCCAAGGCACGCTCAGCCAAGCCTTGGCCCCAGCCTCCCACCTCTGGTAGGCTTCCAGACCCCCGGGGGCCTGGGTCCAGCCCACTGCCACACCAGGGCCACAGGCTGCCTCACACCATAGGTCCAGACCCCCTGCTGTTGGTGACTGGTGGATCTCAGGTTGGCAGGGCCTGGTGGAGCTGTTCATGGGTGGGGGTCCAGGACTCCTGGAGCTGCGGGTGGAGCTCAGCTCTGGGGTGGCCTCGGGAGAGGTCGTGACAGGGGGCTCCGGGGAGGTCAGGCTGTGAAGGACTAGAAAACAGGGTGATGGTTTTCTCTCCCACCCTAGGCTCCCTCTCCTGCCCATCTCTCCGTTTAGACCCCAGGGTTGGACGAGAACTGCTGAAGCCCCATCCTGGGCCACCTGGGCAAATCGAAGGGTATCCCAGTGGGCAGGAGCAGGGTCAGGGTCTGTCTTGGTCCCTTCCTCACTCTGAGTGAGCTTCTGAACGTCCGCGTCTCAGTTTCCTCAACTGTAAAGGGGGTGAGAGCCACCCATCCCGGGGGCTGCCATGGAGAGTGATCAGAGTGACCCTTTAGACAGGTCAGGAGAAGCCTCACTGGGAAGGTAAGTGAGGGAGCAATGGACAGAGCTGGGGGAAGAGCATTCCCAGTGGAGGGTGGAGCATATGTAAAGATCCTGGGGCAGGACCATGCCTGGCCCACTGGAGGAGCAGCTGGGAAGCTCATGTGGCTGGGAGAGAGAGGAGGTGAGGGCAGGTGGTTCAGGGCCCTGTGCGCATAGGAGGATTTGGGTTTTTACCCGGAGGAATGTAGGAACCCTGGAGGGCTGTGGGCAAACAGGACAGGATCTCAGGGGTTCGGCACAGGGTAGGTGCTCAGTTAACCTGTTGAACGGCTGAGTAACCTTGAGAGGAGTATCACGCTGGAGGCATTCAGGGGATTCCCCCCTGCCGTGGGTATTGTGATCCACTGGGATGGGACACGGCAGGTGAGGGGCAGAGCCAGGATTCCAGAAGAGCCCCTGGACACCACTCATCAAGGCTCATAGGAGCTGGGTGGGGGGACTTCAGCTGCTTCCTGGGGATGCTGAGTGCAGGCTGGCCAGAACCCTGAAGACTCACCTGGAATGGCCCGGTGGCGGCTCAGCTTCAGGCCGGGAAGTTTCATGGTTGCCTCGCAATGGAGGGTGAGCGGGGTGTGGGTCTCCAGCGGGGGCAGCAGCCAGCGCTCTGTTACTCGAAACAGCAGGTCCTCACCCTGCTGGGGCTCCTCCTCCACATCCCAGCCCAGGGCCTGCACCCCCTCCAGCTCCTGGTCCCCCAGGAGCAGGGACAAGGAGAGGGCCTCGGGGCTGGCAGGTGTGACGTTATGGGCAGTGCAGGCCACCTCTTGGTCCTGCTGGGTCACCAGGGCTACTGGGGAGACAGTCAGCTGGTCTGGGAATGCTGTGGACAGAGGGTGTGAGCAGGGTGGGCCAAGCCCACAGGGTCAGTATTGGGCCCTGAGGAGGGTGCTTGGGGGTGGGGCCAAGGGGTGAGCAGGGACTGCTGGTGCCTCGGGTCAGGAGAAGACCCAGCGGCCACAGCTTGTGTGTCTAGAATGTCAAGTACTGGAGAGGGGTCCAGAGCAAAAAGGGTGGAGGTCAGGTAGGGGGAGAGGGATGGTGAAAGGAGGGAATGGATTGCAGAGGGACTCAGGGGGCGCTGCCGCAGCCTTTGAGCTGAGGGCAGGGTGGGCAACCTGGGAAGGCTCCCAGAAAAGGTGGTCTTGGTACGGAGGTAAGGCAGGGCTGCTGGGTGGCCGGACGGGCACAGGCGGCAGGGAGGGGTGGGAGCTCACCAAACACCAGGAGCTGCACGGTCCGCTGGAAGGTGTGGGTCCCGCAGGAGCCCACGCACACGCGGGTGCCCGCCGCGGACAGGGAGGCGTTGTGCACGGAGAGGACGCTGCTGCCTGCGTCCGACCGCACGGCGCCCAGGCTGGTGTCCAGGCCCCGCCACTGCACCGAGGGGGTCCTGTGGCCGGCGCAGGCCAGCCGGCAGGTGAGCTGCTGCGACCCACCCAAGGACACTGCCACCACGGGGTCTGGGGGCTCCACCTCCAAGGATCCACCTGCGGGCGGACGGCGCTCTCAGCCCCGCCCCCAGACGCGGGCCCCCGCCTCAGACCCCAGCTTCAGACCCCCAGCCTGAGCTCCCCCACTGCCCTCCCGCCGGCCTCCTCCAAGACCCCCGCCCGCAGGGTCCTCCACACCTTCCGCGAGCCTCCGCGCCGCTCCGCTGCGAGCCCGCCTTCTGTGCCAGCCCTCCCCTCTCTTCTAAACGCACTGTCCTAACAGAGCCCTTACCTTGCTCACCCTGACCTCGCTGGAGGAGCCCCAGGAAGACGGGAAACAGGAGGGCGAGACCCTGCTCCATGCTCGCTCCCGGCTCTGTCCTTCCCCCGCCGGGGACGTGCCTTAAATAGTGGTGCCCCCCCTCCTTCCCGCCGCCCGGTCCTCCAGCTGCTCCCCGGGGCTTTCCCGGGGGGGTTTCCCGCCCTGACCCCTGACCCCCGACCCTGGAGGCGACAGAGAGGTAGGGGCTGGGGCCGGGGTTGGCTGGGACCCCGCAGCCAAGGTGGGAACAGACGGGGCGGGAAGGTCTGAACGGACTCCACTCTGAGAGATGGGAAGATTGGAAGGTGGAGGTGGAGGGGGGGTGGCGGTCCCAGTCAACCGAAAGGGAAATCGTAACCAGGCCCGGGTTGGCGCCACCTCTGGCTGCCCCGACGGCCGTACAACCTCAGCCTCCACCGCCTTGAGCGCGGCGACAGAGAGCAGCCTTCCTTCCGATCGGAAGTGCGGAGCTGGGGCGGGGCACGTTCTCCTGGGGTGGGGCAAGTTCTCCTGGGGTGGGGCCTCCTGCGGGTGAGGGTCCTCTGGGGTGGGGGTCACCTGGGGATGAGGGCTTCTGGGGGAGAGGGTCCTCTGGGGTGTGGGGAGGTCACCTGGGGATGGGGGCTTCTGGGGGAGAGGGTCCTCTGGGGTGTGGGGAGGTCACCTGGGGTTGGGGGTTTCTGGGGGAGAGGGTCCTCTGGGGTGTGGGGGGGTCACCTGGGGATGGGGGGCTTCTGGGGGTGAGGGTCCTCTGGGGTGGGGGTCTCCTGGGGTGGGGCCTCCTGCGGGTGAGGGTCCTCTGGGGTGGAGGGCTCCTGGAAAAGAGGTCCTTCAGGGGTGAAGATCTTGTGGGGGTGGTGGGGGTCTTCTTAGACCTTCTCTAAGATGTGAGGGTCTCCTGGGGGTGATGGAGCTGAGACACTTCACCACCTACCCTCTGAGTTTGTCTCTCCTCAGTACTACAGCTAGGGCTGTTGGGGCCCTGGGAACCCAGGGTAGGGGGCTGCCTCCCTGCTCTGTTCCACACAGGGATTGAGGTCCACAGGGGAAGCCTGGGAAGGGGCTCTGGCTGGGCTGCCCACTCACGGCTGTCGTCAGTGAGTCCTGAGGAATCCATCCGCCTTTGTGTCCTTGCCCCTCAGCCTGGCCTCATTTCTGTGTCCTTTGTGGCCATGTTACCACCCAGCACCGAGAGTGGTTTTCTGAGCATGCTGATACCTCAAGGCTGCCTGTGGCACGAAAGAGAGAAGCCTCACCTTGGCTGGAGCCTTGCAGGGTCAGGAAGCCTCAGGGCCTCCGCACGGCTATTCCCTCAGGCGCTCAGACTCTGCCCCGAAGAGCTTCACTCCCCTCCCCTCCTCTCCCCTCCTCCAATTATACTTTCTCCCACTGCATTTCCCTTGTAGCCCTTAAAGAATTCATGTAGCTAAAACCACATTTCCCATTTACTGGAGGTGGTCTGGAGGTGGTCTGCAGGTGGTCTGCGGTGCCCCCTACCCCATGACCCCAGACCCCAGGCACAGCAGGCATGCAGGAAGAAAAGAATGGAGGGGTCCTGGTTTGCTTCAGGTTGACCTCAGGGTGTGGCTTGTGCCTCAGTTTCCCTGGCTTGGGGAAAAAAAGAAAGGGCGGCCAGGCAATGAAGTATCGAACCCCACTAGCTCTGCGCCTGGGTCTCCCCAGTGTCGTAATTGCCAGAGGCAGAAACCAAGGTGCAAGAGGAGGGACTGGGAGCAGGGGGGGAAACTGAGAACTTGGTGAGGCTAGGGTCCATATGCGTGAACTCAGAGTCCTGTTTTCCTTGGTCCCATCCCCCCTCTAGCCTTGTGCCGGGAAAGGCAGCACAGGAAGGTGGACTCTAAGGTGAGGCCCTCCCCAGGCCGGAGGTGTGGGCCTTTCTCGGGAAGCTGGGCTCTTAACCCGGGCAGGGGGCAGTGGGCCTGGTGAATGGGCCTCTTCCCAGCCCCTGACCCTGCTTCCTGCCTCCCTCCCAGCCAAGGCCCCTTGAAGGGCGGGACCAGCTCTCTGGGCCCTGCCTCCGGACCCATCACCCGTCCTCCATGGTGCTCATTCCAGGCTCCAAATGCGCTACCCGTGTGGATGACAGACCTTCACGCTCAAAGACACACAGGCTCTAAGAGAACACGGAGGAGGACCTGGGGATATGGGTACCCAGAGGAAAGGGCAAGTGGGCCGACCAGACCAAGAGGGTTCTTGGCAGAGGTAAGGAAGAGCCAGAACCTAGGGTGGGAGGGGGAACAGAGCAACAGAGGGAGGGAGGATGGCACAAGAGGAAGGGGGCAGGGGCTTGGAGAGAGGGTCTAGGTGGATGCTGGGGAGAGGGGCCCAAGACTAGCAGGGACTGAACCACATGTCCTGCCTGCATCTGGGACATCTGGTCTTGTCCTTGGGAGACTGAGCCCAGGGCGTCAGTGGCCTCTGGCCTCCATGGGGACGGAGGTCTTCCCTCTACCTCCCCCTGACCCCGCAACCTGAGCTTCCTGCAGCACATGCCTGCAGATCCCCTCCCCTTCCTGGCATTGTCCCCACCCAGGAGGAAGTCCTCAGTGGCCTGAGGCAGAAAACTTCCTTCCCATGGAGGGTCCCAGCCCCCCAAGACCTGTCATCCTGGCCTCAACCTTCCCACGACAGCAGCAGTGCTCTGAAGAGGACCTGGCCTCCTCAGAGGGTATCCAGGAGGGGCCAGCTTGCCCCAGCCCCCCAGAGATGCCCATTCCCTCCAGGGACACCCTTCTCACCCGGGCTGGGCCAGCTCCACTCATTGGTACCACTGGTCAGTTGGGGGCTCACAGCTCTTTCTTTGGGGATGGGCTGGAGCCTTGAGGGCAGGGTCTTTCATGCTGGAGGACCCCCTACCTAGGTGGTCGCTCCCTGCTTCTGTGGGTCTCAGGGATGGGGGAGGGAGAAAGGAAACAGCGGCTGTGAACAATTATTTATTTTGTGAATGATCCTTTAATAAATACCCACAGAAGGCTCTAGAAGGCTGAAGAAATTGCCCTGAAGTTGCCTGGCTAAGCTAGACCAAGGGGGAATGGTGGGAGGGATGACACCCAGGGCACCAAGGTTGGGGGCCAGAGCCCTAACACTGAATGCCCATGAAGACAGCTTCTCTCTGGGTGGCTCAGTTGGTTAAGCATCTGCCTTCGGCTCAGGTCTTGATCCCAGGGTCCTGGGATCGAGCCCCAGGTTGGGCTCCTTGCTCAGTGTGGAGTCTCCTTCTTCCTCTGCGCCCCCCTCCCATCCCTTGCCCTGTGCTTGGATGCCCTGTTTCTCTCCCAAATAAATAAGTGACATCTTACCAAAAACAAAAAGAGAGAGAGAGAGAGAGAACTTCTCTTTCTCTGGGAAGCTGAGCCCCACACTGGTGGTGGCCAGGGGGTCAGAGCCTGGGGTCAGCACACTGCCTGACTCCTGAGGCCTGTCTGAGGACCTGAGACTTAAGTTGTCATGAACATCACGGAGGCGGAGGCTTTGGGCTGTGGCGTCTGGGTTCAGACAGACTGGATGGAGGCCCTTGGGGGTGACGTGGGGTCAGGGCTGCCTTCAAAGGCCCCATAGCTGAACCCAGCATCCCTGGAGACCATGGCTCATCCCCTACCAGGGGTGGAGGGCTCAGGCTGGGGTAGCCCTGAGCGAGCTGAGCAGGCAAGGGTGGGGGCCTCGAGGACCCTTAGGCCCCTCACATGCCCCAAGGAGCAGGAAGGCACATCTTGGTGAGAGCTGATTTTGGGGTGCTGGCTGTACCATCCTGAGGCTGGGGCACCCAGAAGTGTAACCCCTGACCTCAGGTCCTGTTGCTAACTTAGGCTATGCTGTCCTCCAGCAGCGGCTCCTTGCTGAGGGGGCCCCAACCCGAAGGGCTGTGGGACAGTTTGGGGACCCTCACCAAGCTTCTTGAGGGGCCCCGGGCTGCAGGGCCAGGTGATTGTGCTAGGGGGTGAAAAGTGTGACCAGGAACTGGAGGAGAATGGCGCAGGTGCCAAAGAGGAAGCGTGGCCCAGGATGATGGTCCAGTGAGGAGAGAGTGAGCATGGGAGGCCACTGTTGGTGTCCCTGTCCCGGGAGGCAGGCAGGGGGACAGCTGGGTGGGGATGGGACCTTATCTGAAGGGTTTGCATGCTGGTCCTGACAGGATGTCCAGGGCCCCAGGCCGCCGTTTTGCTCAGTTCCACGTGGAACAGGTAGAAGATGAAGCTGTAGAGGGCCCTTGTACAGGCAGAGAAGGCTGGTGATCGTGTTCCGCCCTGCACCTGGGGATGGGGCTGCAGGCAGTCACCACCCCCGACACACCTGGAGATGGGGCTGCAGGCGGTCACCCCCCCCCCCCGGACACACCCGGGGATGGGGCTGCAGGCGGTCACCCCCCCCGACACACCCGGGGATGGGGCTGCAGGTGGTCACCACCCCCCTACACACCTGGGGATGGGGCTGCAGGGGGTCACCAGCCCAGACACATCTGGGGATGGGGCTGCAGGTGGTCACCCCCCTCAAGACACCTCTAAGGCAGAGGGCAGAACATGCCCAAGCTGATCCTAGGAGGTGTGGGCAGACCATGGTGGAGCTCGGGAGTCAGGTCATCATCTCCCAGTCTAACCAGAGACTGATATTATCATGCATCATCCACCCTGTCTGTCCGTCCATCCATCATTCACCCACCTGTCTGTCTGTCCATCTTTCCACTTATTGACCATCCGTCCACCTACCTCTCCATTCATTCATTGTCCATGGTCTGGGCATCTACCTGTCCACATGTCCATGCATCGCCCATCCTCCCACCCAGCCACTCCTCTGTCCTTCCCCGACGGAGCACCCTCACCATTCCGCCACCCCATGCTGACCAGGCCCTGCAGCCGTCATGGAGTGTGGGCCAGCGGTATCTGAGGTGGTAGTCCCTGCTATGCCCCCACAAAAATGCAGAATCTTTGGTGTTTCTATGAGGAGGTAGGCCATCTTCCAATGCAGATGTGTGGGGATACATTCAAATAGTTAGGGTTAGGGTTTGCCGACGGGTCACCAGGTCCAGGCTGAGTCCGCTATGCAGTGTCCAACCATGCGCCAGGACAGCTGGGCTGGAGAAGTGACAGCACTGGGTCACACGACAAACTGAGGCCAGGGCAGAGCAGCCAGCCATGTGCGCCTGTTGACCACCTGAAATGTCAATTTTTTTTTAAAGATTTTATTTATTTATGTGACAGAGAGACAGCCAGCGAGAGAGGGAACACAGCGGGGGAGTGGGAGAGGAAGAAGCAGGCTCCCAGCGAAGGACTCGATCCCATAACACCAGGATCACACCCTGAGCCAAAGGCAGACGCTTAACGACTGTGCTACCCGGGCACCCCCCCTTTTTTGTTTTTAAAGATTTTATTGAAATGTCATTTTAAATTAACATTTCAACTGAAAAGCAGATATTTGACTCATTTACTAGAAAACCTTCAAGTGTGTTTGTAACAACTTGGGTTTGTGAATCTACTTTTATTTTATTTTTTATTTATTTTTAAAGATTTTGTTTATTTATTTGAGAGAGAGAGTGTGAGCACGAGAGCTTGGGGTGCGGGGGGGGGGGCGGGAGTGAGGGAGGGGGAAAGAATCTCAAGCAAACTCCTTGCCAAGTTCCGAGCCCGATGTGGGGCCTGATCCCAGGATCCCAAGATCATGACCTGAGCTGAAGACAAGAGTCGGACGCTTAATTGACTGAGCCACACAGGTGTGTTTTGAATCTACTTTTTCAATTGCAATTTTATTAAATCTTAAATACAGATGAAATATTTCCAGTAGAAATTAAGTGTAAAATACAGACTAGATTTTGAGGATTTAGTATGAAGAATGTCACACATCCCAATAGTTACTAAATATTGGTTACATATTGAAACAACTGCATTTTGGATACACTAAAATATGTTTTATTTTAAGTTTTACAAAATTCATTTTATTTATGCCACTTTTTAAAGATTTAAATTTTTTTTTATTTTAAAAAGATTTTATTTACATATTTGATAGAGAGAGAGACCACAAGCAGGGGGAGCAGCAGAGGGAGAGGGAGAAGCAGGCTCCCCACCAAGTAGGGAACCCGATGTGGGACTCAATCCCAGGACCCTGGGATCATGACCTGAGCCGAAGGCAGACGCTTCACCCACTGAGCCACCCAGGCATCCGGATTTCATTTATTTTTAAGTAATCTCTCCACCAGCATGGGGCTCGAACTCACAACCCCAAGAACCACAGTCACACTCTCCACCCGCTGAGCCTGCCCGGAGCCCCTATTTATGCCACTCCCCCCCCGCCCCCCGTTTTTCAACATGGTTTCTGGGGAATTTTAGCGAGGCTTTAATTTAGGGAGGCTTTGACTTCGGGCTGGGTTTGCTGCCTGTCCTGAGCACAGGATGAAAATGTACTTTCCTGAGGTGGGGAGCTCCCCTCTCCTCCACCTAGTCCCAGGCTGAGATATGGGAACCCCTGGTGTTTTAATGGTTAGGACAGTGGTTCTCACCCGGGCCATCCTGGCCTTAGGAGACACTGGGTGATGTCTGGGGGACACACGTGGTTGTCAGAGCTGGGGTGCTCCTGGCCGGGACTGGATGGGTGCCGCTGCTTCGCAACCCCCCCCCCCCCCCAATGCTCAGGGAACAATCAAGCCCCAATGCCAGCGGCGCTGGAAACTTCAGAGGTTGGGAAACGCTCGTGGGTAAGGCTGCCGGAAGAATGGGGGCTAGGCTGGAGGTCCAGTAGGCCTGACCGCGGAGGGAGGAGGCGCCGAGGCTGGGGGCACGGACCCCCTCAGGGAAGCTCTCTGTCCAAGGAGCTTCTTCCCGGAGCAGGGTCTGCAGCGGCTCTGAACGAGGTCCCCGGGGCGGCTCTGAAGCGTGTGTGTGTGTGTGTGTGTGTGTGTGTGTGTGTGTGTGTGTGTGTGTGTGTATGTGTGTGGGGGGGGGGCGCTGAGGTTGCAGGGCTGATCCTGGGTGTCTGGGGCAGGGGCCTGGGTGGACCACGCTGCGTTTGGGGTTCTGGGGAGGGAATGGCGTCAGGGTTCAGCGTCCAAGGCTGAGGCTGGGAGTCCCAGCAGGTCCAGATGGGCTGTGGGTGCTCAGTATGGTTAGAGTTGGAGGTGGGGTCCCGAATCGGGCTGGTGCCGGGGGTCAGGGGCGGGCAGGGCCTCGGGCGCTCTCGGCGCCGCCGTCCTTGGTGACCATCTTCCTAGCTGCGATTCAGCCGCGTCTTCTCGCGGCTAGTGGGGCCCTGGCCCTGCAGCGCGCTCGCTATCCTGCAGCCCCGCGCCGGCTGGGGCCCCGGCTCAGGTCTGCTCCTCCCGCCCGGCTCTGCAGATCCTCGCGCGGCGGCCCACAAGTCCCGGCGGCCCCCGCGCTCGCCCCGAGCCGCTGGACTACAACTCCCGGCATGCCGTGGACCCGGGGCGGTGTTTCTCACAAGGCCGCGCGCGGCTCAGCACCTCCCGGGCCCGGAGCTGCGGACCCGCGGAGCCGCAGACCCGCAGGCGGAGGCCCACATCCTTGCGGATCCTGGCCCGGCAGCTCGCGAGGGGCCGGGAGCAGCTACGCGCCCCGGGCGCCTGCCGTCCGTGCGACTCTTACAGCCAATGACTAGGACGCCGTGCTGGCCCCCGACCCCCGGGGTGGGCACGGTCCGGAGAGGGGAGGCCCTGCGGCCGGATGTGTGGGTCGTGCGGCCCTGGGACCGGCCTCGGGGAGGCGGCGAGGTGGGCCGTGCGTGCCGGAGCCCAGAGAGCAGCCGGCGGGCAGGGAATCCGTGCGGAATGACTGGAGGCAGAGCCAGGTCTGCCCGTTACCCGCGACGGCGGGAGTTGCGAGGGGCCGGGGGCCTATTGCCCGGCGTCGGATCCGGCTGCGAGGCAGCTGGAGGGATGTATCTGAAGGCTGGAGGGTGTTTCTGGGGGTCTGGCGAAGTGGTGCTAGGGGCCAGGGTCACGCCGAGGGATGGTGCGTCACGGGGGCCCCATGTCAAAGTCCGAGAGCGGTTGCCAGGGATGAGGATCACTCGATTAACAAGTATTTATTGAGTGCCTACTGGATGCCAGGGTGACAGCAGAGAGCAAGATGGGCAGACCCCTGCCCCAATGAGCTTACATTCTAACGGAGGCAGGAGGAACCAGAGGCCGTAAGCACTGTGTGTGATAAATGTTGAATCCTGGCTTCCGCAGGGTAAAAAGCCTACCTGCGGTGCGCGCTGCTTCCGGTGGTGTAGACCCACCATGGCCGATTTCAAGCCACCAACACGACATCAGTCAGCTCGCAAAACCCTAGCAAGATGAACACTCAGCTCTCACAGACTCCAGCCCACCACCGTGCACTGGGTAAACGGTATACTCCGCTTGCTGGTGATACATGCTGGGAGAGAAAGAAAAAGTAAGATGGAAGAGGGTCTGGTAGCATGGAGATGCCACGTTGTAGAGGAAGTGTGCCGAGGAAGATTTGTTTAGATGGAGAGGCCTGAGCAAAGCCTTGGAGGAACGGAAGAGAATTAGCAAGCATCTGTGTGGGAAAGGGCGTACCAGGGAGGAGAAGGTACAGCGACTGCAAAGGCCCTGAGCCTAGAGCTGTCTGGTGTGCTCCAGGAAAGCAAAGAGGCCAGAAGGGCTGCTCCAGAGGGATGGATGAAGCCGGAGAGGACAGAAAGGACCTGGTTGGGTAGGACTCTGTAGGCTCCAGGAAAGCCCGCCCAGATGTCTACCCAGTCCTCCAGTCCTCTGAATACAAGCGTGCCTTCCTCTGAACCTCAGTGTTTGCATCTGCAAAACGGGGACTCGGCAGGCATGTAGTCAGGTCTCCAGCAGAACACCAGAGCTGATCCCACCCCTGCTCTGTCCCGTGTGGAAAGCTGCCACTTTCCCGGATGGAGACAGGAGGGGAGCCTGGCAGGTTCACTGTGTTCTTGTCTTGTGGAGAACAAGTCTTCTTTGTTAGAGTCCCCTTGGAACGAAGGGGCAGGCGGCCACAGAGGCGCGTGAGTCTGAGTCAGGGGGCTGGTCCCTGGCAGAGGGACAAAGGATGATTGCAGATACCCCAGGAGTAAATGGGAAGTGACAGACTGTGGCAGATGGGAGGTCAGAGCTGCAGCTGACACTGGATGGGGGCAGCCTATGAACACTGCTCTGCTGTGACCGTGTGCCAGGGACAGAAAACAGCAGGTCCCTCAATATATCCAGCCTTCAGGGGCACCTGGTGGCTCAGTCGGTGAAGCTTCTGCCTTCCGCTCGGGTCATGGTCTCGGGGTCCTGGGATTGGGCCCCACGTCCATCTGCGTCTGCCTCCTGCTTGTGCTCTCTCTCTCTCTCTCAAATAAATAAAGTCTAAAAAAAAAAAAAAACACCACCAACAAACAAACCCCAGCCCCCCAGCCTTCTGGGGGCACATCCTCCCTTTCAGCCCCCAGATGATTTTAGAAAGGAATGGTGGGAACTTGGACCGACAGCAGTAATGCCAGTGAGGGTCCCCTTCACCCACAAGTCAGTAGGCGTTCGTTGTGCCCTTAACTCTGGACTTCCAGGACACAACAGGCTCAGCTGCTTCTGTGTACCTCCCTGTGCATGGGTCTGCATGTGCGTGTGCTGGCATGTTGCGTGCAGGGGGGTGGCAGGGATGGGAGATAAACTAAAGGAACCAACAGGGCCCTCTCTGGGTTCAGCCTCAGACCTATTCTTCAGGAGATTCAGGTCAAAGCCTTGTAGCCACTCTTGACTCCTTTTCTCTTACAGCTGACCTCACTCCTCCTCTGTCCAGAGCCCTTCAGGGCGCCCACCCCCTCAGGGTAAAAGCCCAAGTCCACCACCTGCCTCTTCACCCTGCCCTCATCCCCTCCCTACCCTTTCCTCCTCTTTCGCTCCCCCTCACACTGCTTCAACCACAAGGGCCTCCTCACTGTTCAGCACACAAGCCCAGTGCTTCCCCAGGACCTTTGCACAGGCTGTGCCATTATTTGCAGTAGCCTCGAAGGGAAACTCCCTAGAAGCTCATCCATAGTGTGCTCTCTTCATGCGATGGAATATTACACTCAGCAACGAAAACGAGTGGTCTGCAGCCATACCCAGCAAGTGGGCGGATCGTGGACACTAGGTCCAGGGAAAGAGGCCTCGTAAGAATGCAGTGGACGGTTCCGTTTATGTAAAGCAGAAAAGAAGGGGGGGAACAGCCTCACTTGTGAAGTCAGGACAGTGGTTACAAGGTAGCAGGGAGATGACGGGGGCATGATGGGGCTTCTGGGGGCTGGAAGCATCCTGTCCCGGGATCTCAGTGCTGGCTACATGGCGTGCTTGATCTGTGAGGAGGAATGCTGGTCGCAGCCCTCTGCATCGACTACCCTCCGCATCCCTGCCCCCCCGCCCCGTACGGTGTCAGGAGCACCCTTCCCACGCAGTCTTGGCAACTGAAAGTATCCCCAGATATTGTCCAGGGCCCCCGGGGGGGCCAAATTGCCTTAGGCTGAGAACCAGCAGACGAAGGGAACTCTTCCGTCTAAAGCAGTCGAGTCCTCTGCTCAGTACTTGAACGGTGGCTGCTCTGAACAGAGGTGTGCCACGAGTGCGAGATGCACCTTCGATTTTGAAGGCTTAGCGTGAAGAAAAGAATGTAAAATGTCTCAACCACAGTTTTCGTATACTGAAATGATACTATTTTGGTTCTGTTGAGTTAAATAAAATATATTGTTAAAATTAATTTGTCTGTTTTTTGACATGTCTGCTAGAAAATTCAAGATTGCACACGCCGTTTGCCTTCTGTTTCTTGTGGGCTGTGTGAGTTTCCCTACACAGAGGCTGGTACATGGTAGGTGCCTAATACGTGCAGTTCCTGCCCTCATAGGCAGACATAGACGAGGTTAGAAGTTTGGATTTGTTCATGGCGCAGGGAGAGCCAGGGGAATGTTGTGTAAGCAGAACATGGATATAGGGGTGACTTTTTTTTTAAGATCTTATTTATTTATTTGACAGAGACAGCCAGCAAGAGAGGGAACACAGCAGGGGGTGGGTGGGAGAGGAAGAAGCAGGCTCCCAGCGGAGGAGCCTCATGTGGGGCTCGATCCCAGAACGCTGGGATCACGCCCTGAGCCGAAGGCAGACGCTTAACGACTGAGCCACCCAGGCGCCCCTAGGAGTGACTTTTGATATCAAAAGATCATTTGGTCCTTGTGCAGAAAATGGGTTGCAGGGGAAGAAGGGAGATGAGTGACTCTGGGGGCAGTGACTGAAGAAGGAACTAATGGATTCAGGAGGAAACGGAGGGAGTGGAAGAGGGAAGAGCCAGGGCCCTTGGTAGGGACCCCTGCTCACTCTTACTGTTATGAATAATACCAGCTCCATCCGTGTATCGCTGAGACTTTTCCCTTTGCCAGCTTGGACAAACTAAGCAGCCGCGTGAGGAGGCCACCTGGCCAGAAGCCAGTTGGAAGGGGTTCCCAGTCCTACAACCACGAGGGAATAAATCCCGCAGCAGCCCGAGGGGGCTGGGAAGTGGACTGCTCCCCACTGGAGCCTCCCGAGTCAGCCTGGAGCCCGGCCGGCACCAGCGATGCAGCCTGGGCAGAGGACCTAACTGCTGGCCTCAGAATCTGGGACACGTACATGGGTGTTTGTTAAGCCACCGTGTGTGGGGGATTTGTGATGTGGCACAGACAGCCGACAACCCGGACCGCACGGCTAGCTGTCCGCTGGAGAGGCCACATCCCACCGGTCCCAAACTGAACTCGATCTCCTCCCCACACCTGCGTTTCCCTTCCTGTTCTCTGGAGGCACCACATCAGATGTGCCCACAAAACCTGCTGGTTTTAGTTTTAAAATAGATCCAGGACCCACCTGCTTGTTACCTCCTCCTCCAACACCAACTGGTGGAGCCCACCAATCTCCCCCTTCTCCCCCACCATTTCCCATCCCCGCCTCCCTCCCTGTCCCCCTAACTCCCCCATCTCCTCCCATCTCTTGCCCCACCTCCTCCCCCCCCTCCATCCCCCATCTACCCCCACCTCCCCTCACCTCCCCTCACTTCCTCCCCATCTCCCCCCACCTCCCCTCACCTCCTCCCCATCTCCCCCCAATCTCCCCCATCACCTCCCCCCACCTCCTCCATCTCCTCCCCGCCCTCCACCCCTCCAGGACCAGTGCAGTCCCCTCCCTCCTCATCTCCCGCCTCCACCCACCGTCTGTTCCCACCCACCGTCTGTTCCCCCCCCCGGTTGCCGCCAGAGGGCGCCGGTGAGCACCGATTCGGGCAGGTCCGTGCTCTGCCTGCAGCCCTTCAGGGCTTCCCAGTCCCTCTGGGTAAAGGCCCCAATCCTCTCCCGGGACCCTGTGGGACTTGCTCCCTCTGTCTCCCCAACACTCATTCCGCTCCAGCCAATACGGGCGTCCTCGCTGTTCCTCTGGAATGCTAGGCGTGCTTGAGGCTCAGGACCTTTGCACCTGCTGTGCCTTCTCTCCAGACCATCCCCTGGCTCCCTCCTCACCTCCTTCAGGTCTCTCTTGAATGTCACCTCTCAGTGAGGCTTCCCCTGACCACTCCATTTCACACTGCAAACTCCCCACATGTCCAAGCCCTCCTTGCCCTCGGTTTTTCTCCATGACACTACTTTGCCTTCTAAAGTAATGTAAAACACACTCGCTCATTTGCCTCTCTCAACAAAAGGGTGAGAAGGGAGTCAGTGTGCTTTGTTCACACCTGTGTTCCCAGTGCCTGAACAGTGCTGGGCACACAGTGGGCACACAAATGAGTGATGGTCAGATTGATAATTCTGAGCATTGGATGCTATCAGCTCAGTCCCCGCAGCCTCTTTCAGGGGTACTGAGGCCCAGAGCCTGCCGTCCTTCACAAGCCCCCCACCCCCCGCCCCAGGCTGTGTCATACTGCCGAGGCAGGAGCCTTGTGCCCTATCCCAGTCCAGGCTTCCTTGTTCTATTTTGCTGATTTGCTCTCTTCTGTCAATGAATCAGATTGGATTAAAAACATGGCTCATTTGCTCATTGCTTCTCATTTACATGCTGTTAGTTGGCAGTGGTGAGGAGCTCTGAGCCAAAAGGGAGTTGACAGAGAGAAGCTGGTGTGATCGGTTGGAGGACCGGCTGGAGGGTGGTCTCTGCGGCTAAGGTCGGTCCGGCAATATTGCTGGATCTTGAGGTCCCCAAGACCTCCCCTTCAGGCTCAGGGAGTCATTCCAGTCTGTTCCCCACCCTGCATTAGCCCTTGGCTCCTTCTCATGTCACAGTGGGGAAACTGAGGCAGTCAGGGCTGAGTCCCAGCCAGAACCTGGATGAAGGATCACCCCCCAGCCAGGACCCTGGTCCTTTCTCTGCTTGGTCCTGGGTCCTGGAGTCTGATCTCAGTGGTGGTATCCATGGACTCCTGCACTTCCAGCCAGTTTTGGTCAGTGGGACAGACTGATTGGCAGGAGGAGAAGGACGTGGGGGGATTTATCTCCTGTCTCCCTCGTCAATGCCCAGTTCTGTTCACAGTGCTGGAGTTTGTGCTGCTTTTGGAGAGAATTTGGGGGGCCCACAGGTGGCTGGCAATGGAGCTGACTGTGGGCTGGTTTGTTGGCCAAGGCACCCCAGGTGGAGGGAGCTGAGGTAGGCACCCTGAGGAGGGAACCGGCCGGAGTGGCTTCAAGGAGTAGGAGTGCTACTGTGACTAGAGTAGAGTGACGAGGATTGAAGGGCTGGAGCCGAGGGCAGAGGGAAAAAGGGACAAGACTGTGCCTGGCAGGACCTTGTGTGCCAGCAAGGGCTTGGATGTTATCCTTGGGGCTGCAGGAGTCCACAGTGGGTTTTCAGCACTCCCAGACTGCGAGCTGGGATTAGAGTCTGGGAGAAGCCTTGACCCTAAGCTTTGAACTAAGATCTGAGTCGGAATGTCCTGGATTCAACTTGTAGCTCTGCCGCTAAGTTACTCAGGGACCTGCCCATGTCACCTCCCCTCTCTGAGCCTCAGTTTCCCCATCTGTGACCACAGATGAGGTTTAGCAACAGCATTTCCCTCAATGGGATGCTGAGATAATCAACTGATGTGAGGCGCACAAAGTGCCTGAGCTCAAAAAGGATGGTTTTTCTGTTGGTAGCTTCACATAGACTGTACTGTCCCTTTAAGGTGTGCGGGTTTGTAGTGATGTCTCTTTTCCATTCTTGATATTGGTCATTTATGTTCTTTCTCATTGTTTTTTGGTCATTCTAGCTTGAGTGTTATCAAATTTGTTGATCGTTTTAAAGAACCAGCTTTTGAGGGGTGAAGCTTTGTTGATTCTTTATACAGTTTCCCATTTCATGCAATTCTGTTATGTCTTTGATTTCCTTCCTTCCACTTACTCCTCTTTTTCTAGTTTCTTAAGGTGGAAACTGAGGTCACTGGTTTTACGATCTTTCTTCTCCCCCCCTTCTTTTTAAATATAAACATTTCAGACTCATTTTATGAATATTTTGATTAAAAAGTTAAAAAATTATAGAATGTATTAAAATTACATTGAGGAGTGAATTGCATCGTATGTAAATTTTAACTCAATAAAGCTGTTAAAAATAGCAGTGCAAAACGGCCTGAAAACAGAGCACCACACGTGGAAGACACAGGGGTTTGAATTCTGCTCTGCCAGGTTTCCCTGAGCCCCTTGACACAGCAGTTGCCTTTAGTGCAGGCAGAGAAATAAACTCTATTTGGGGAGTAAATCTCTGTTGGCTTCTGGGAGGCAGTGGGTTATCCTGGAGGACTACTATTGCCTCCTTGCCATCCTTGCTTCTGCCCCAGGGCATTTGCACAGCCATTCCCTAAGACATGCTCTTCTTTCACCTTCTCAATTCAATGACCTGTGCTCCTGCCCCAACACTTGGCCTGCACCTGCACTGCCACTGTGGGCTTCCGGCCTGGCTCTGTGTTTTCTAGCACATTAAACACCTTATGTGCTCATTTATTAATTCATTATTTACCTCCTTTGTCCCCTCCTGAGAATATCAGATCTTTATCTGTCTATTCCTTTGTGTCCCCGCCAACCCAAACAGAACCTAGTATGCAGTAGGTGTTCAATACGTGCTTATTGGATGAAGGAAAGAAGGAGGGAAGGAACGCAAGCAGGCAGATAGGCAAGTTTCTTGGCCTGAACTTGCAATTCCCGTATAGTGGCAAACTCACTGTATGACCTGGGGCTGCACCTCAGTTTCCCCAGCTGTAGAAATGGGGCCACACTGCCCAAGACTTCACCAGTCCCTTCTGCTACAAGGCTGCAGATATCGTGTTTATGGCTTTGGCTCCCTGGAGCCTTCTCTGGCCCCGGCTGCCCAGGTTGGCTGCTCCCTGGGGACCCACTCTGCTGACACCGGATTCTTTCCTGGACCATCCAGCCACCAGGCCGACACTTGATCCTGGCCCCACTTCCAGGCCAGCGTCCGCTGATCAGCCCGCTAGGGCCAGGGCCCCAAGACTCTCTGCCGAGGGACAAGGGATTGTCTGTGCGGTCCCTGGGTGGGTGTGGTGAGGCCAGGCCTCTGCCAACACCAGCACAAGCCGCAAGGACTGAGGACAGTGCCGGGACCTGTGGCCCAGAGCAGCTGCCGCGGGTGCTGCCTGGCCCCTGTGCTCCTTGCAGCTCCTCACCTGCTCACCATGGGGACCCTCAGCTGCAACCCTGACCCACGGCTGACCACAGCACCACAGGGCTGGCGGGCCCCTGAGTGCCACGTTCTGGAGACCAGCTTGAGGAAGTCCTGCGGGATGGCCACCCTGGAGAATGGTAGGCTTCCCTGTGGAGGAGGGAGGCTGTGGCGGTGGGAGCTTGTCCTGCTCTATTCTCCCTTGCTCCACTGTGTCTTCTGGAATGTTCTGGGAGCCCAGCTGGAGGTAGGAGGCTCTGACAAGTCCCTGCCCTTCCCCAAACCTCAGTTTTCCTCCCAGTAGGATGGGTGTGAATGTTGCATTTCCATCGGCCCTTGTGTGTGCTTCCTCCCAACAGAACGGAGCATTTTATGGGCAGGTGCCTTGGCAGGGGCTGCTGCTACAGCGGTGACAGTGGCAGAGGCTCGCAGGGGGCAGATGCGAGGCAAAACAAATAAGTCCGTAGTGTCTCTGTCAGTGATGAGTGCCTTGAACAACATAAAGCAGCAAGGAGAGAAGGGATGGGTGTGCGGCTTGAAAGTCTGGACGTTCTTCAGGGGCCTGACCGTTCCCACCACCCCTGACGCTGACTGTGCATTCTCGGTGAGGGCCCCGGGCCCCGGCCTCATCCCTCTGTGTGCAACAAAACAGCAGGAGTTGGGCTCCGGGGCCCCAGCTTTCCTGCTGAGGCCACCAAACACTGCAATAGTGACAGCACATCTCTGTGTCTGGGCCTCGGTTTCCCCACCTGTGACAGCACATCTCTGTGTCTGGGCCTCGGTTTCCCCACCTGTGACAGCACATCTCTGTGTCTGGGCCTCGGTTTCCCCTGTGACAGCACATCTCTGTGTCTGAGCCTCGGTTTCCCCACCTGTGACAGCACATCTCTGTGTCTGGGCCTCGGTTTCCCCACCTGTGACAGCACATCTCTGTGTCTGGGCCTCGGTTTCCCCACCTGTGACAGCACATCTCTGTGTCTGGGCCTCGGTTTCCCCTGTGACAGCACATCTCTGTGTCTGAGCCTCGGTTTCCCCACCTGTGACAGCACATCTCTGTGTCTGGGCCTCGGTTTCCCCACCTGTGACAGCACATCTCTGTGTCTGGGCCTCGGTTTCCCCACCTGTGACAGCACATCTCTGTGTCTGGGCCTCGGTTTTCCCACCTGTGACAGCACATCTCTGTGTCTGGGCCTCGGTTTCCCAACCTCTGACAACACATCTCTGTGTCTGGGCCTCGGTTTCCCCTGTGACAGCACATCTCTGTCTGGGCCTCGGTTTTCCCACCTGTGACAGCACATCTCTGTGTCTGAGCCTCGGTTTCCCCACCTGTGACAGCTAATCTCTGTGTCTGGGCCTCGGTTTCCCCACCTGTGACAGCACATCTCTGTGTCTGGGCCTCGGTTTCCCCACCTGTGACAGCGCATCTCTGTGTCTGGGCCTCGGTTTCCCCACCTGTGACAGCTAATCTCTGTGTCTGGGCCTCGGTTTCCCCACCTGTGACAGCGCATCTCTGTGTCTGGGCCTCGGTTTCCCCACCTGTGACAGCGCATCTCTGTGTCTGGGCCTCGGTTTCCCCACCTGTGACAGCACATCTCTGTGTCTGGGCCTCGGTTTCCCCACCTGTGACAGCACATCTCTGTGTCTGGGCCTCGGTTTCCCCTGTGACAGCACATCTCTGTGTCTGAGCCTCAGTTTCCCCACCTGTGAGAGCACATCTCTGTGTCTGAGCCTCGGTTTCCCCACCTGTGACAGCACATCTCTGTGTCTGGGCCTCGGTTTCCCCACCTGTGACAGCACATCTCTGTGTCTGGGCCTCGGTTTCCCAACCTTTGACAACACATCTCTGTGTCTGGGCCTCGGTTTCCCCTGTGACAGCACATCTCTGTCTGGGCCTCGGTTTTCCCACCTGTGACAGCACATCTCTGTGTCTGAGCCTCGGTTTCCCCACCTGTGACAGCTAATCTCTGTGTCTGGGCCTCGGTTTCCCCACCTGTGACAGCGCATCTCTGTGTCTGGGCCTTGGTTTCCCCACCTGTGACAGCACATCTCTGTGTCTGAGCCTCGGTTTCCCCACCTGTGACAGCGCATCTCTGTGTCTGGGCCTCGGTTTCCCCTGTGACAGCACATCTCTGTGTCTGGGCCTCAGTTTCCCCACCTGTGACAGCACATCTCTGTGTCTGGGCCTCGGTTTCCCAACCTCTGACAGCACATCTCTGTGTCTGGGCCTCGGTTTCCCCTGTGACAGCACATCTCTGTGTCTGGGCCTCGGTTTCCCCACCTGTGACAGCGCATCTCTGTGTCTGGGCCTCGGTTTCCCCACCTGTGACAGCAAATCTCTGTGTCTGGGCCTCGGTTTTCCCACCTGTGACAGCACATCTCTGTGTCTGGGCCTCGGTTCTCCCAGTGTGCCCTAAAGCAGGGGGAGACTGCTGGCCCTGTGGCCCCTCCTACGTTTGACTCAGGTTTGACTCACAATGCCCCTCACTCACTTGCCTCTTGTGGGCGGGCGGCTCCCACCCCCAGCTCCTGCCATGGAGGGTGGCCAGCAGCCCAGGCGGGGGCTCAGGGGCTGGGCCCTGGGTTTCCCCCAGTGTGTCAGCATCCGGAGCCTCAGGCCGTGACCTGAGGGCTTTGGTCGCAGGCTCGGGGCCAGGCTTGTACATCCTGCCGTCCACTGTGGGTTACCTCAACCACGACTGCACCAGGGCCGTCAGCCCGGCCTACTCCCTCTTCTGGAGGCCCAGCCCTGGTAAGATCTGGCGCGGGTGGGGGCTGGGCGGGTGGTGGAGGGGTCCTCAGAGCCTCCTGTGTCCCCGTGGCCCCGCCCCTGGCTTGCGGAGTGACCCTGGGGAGGCGGCGGTCTCCTCTGTGTCCTTGGAGGAGAAGGGAGGGCAGAACGCAGCGTGCTGCTGAGCCTGTCTTCTGTGTCTTCTGGGCCTCACGGCTTCCTTGCTGCCTCACTGGACAGGCAGTTCCGCGGCTCCGTGCCGTGTCCTCCTCTGCAAACAGTGATGGCTACTCCTTACAGAGCTGTCCTCAGCGGGAAGCCGGCAGGTGCCCGCAGAGGTCAGCCAGCCAGGATTAGCGCCTGGTGTCTAGACAGCTCAGCGGAAGTGGGCTTCTCGGGGGTCCTAGCTTCAGTTTCTCTGTCAGCAGGACGGGGCTCCTCACAGACAGCTGTGGAGAGGGCAGGGTGATGATCTCTGCCGTGCAGAGGACAGGCAGCGGGTGGTGGGGCTGGCCCGGTCAGCGGGGTCCTCGCTTCAGTGTCACTCACCGTTCCCCTGGCCTGAACGGCTGTGTCAAGATGTGAGCGAGGGTCCGTGCCGTCAGTGTGGCTAACGTGGGTGGCCATGGCCCCAGCTCGCGGCCCATCCCTGTTAGTGCTGTTGTTCTGGCAACACCGTGCCCTTCATAGGGTCGCCCACAGACTCCATTGCCCCATTTTCTACAGTGGAGGTCCCCACTGCGCCAGGGTTGGGGCGGTCCCGCACCAGGACTTTGATTTACAGGGATGATACCCTGGGGTGGGGGGTGGCTGATGGACACACAAGGCCCCAGCTTCTCCTCAGCCTTCAGAATCAGCAAAAATCCCAGCCCAGGCTGAAACAGAACTCCAGAATCCCCAAGGGGTCCCAGAAGGCAAAGGAGGGAATTAGCATGTCTGTCCCCAGCAGGGTTAAGAGCTTCGCCTCTGGCCTCTGGCCTAGGCGACCTGGGTTCTCACAGGACACGCCCTGGGGTGGAGGGACTGACAGGCTGGGGAGCCAGGGATGGGGGGGCCAGTGGGGAAGACTTGTTGGAGGTGGACACCCCTTGAGCTGGGACGTGTTTGTGCGTCAGCTTGGCTGCCGGCGGAATGCACAGCACACCACCCCGTGAACACGTGCCCCACCCGCAACACACAGAGGTCTGTGTGTTTATGGCTCAGCCCTGGCGATGACGTCAGTCACAGCGACTGGTCCTAGCCATGAGGTGCCCGCACCTGGCCTCCCTCCACGGACCTCCACGCCATTCCATCCTCTCGCCCCGCCGCTGAGGACAGGTCACGGAGGCCGTGCCGGGACCCCCGAGGTCCCACCCAGGGACGAGCGCAGCATGCAGAGGGCCCTCCTCAGGGTCTAGCTAGTCTTGCCGTACTGCCGTGCCAACCAGCCCACGAGCTGGTTCCCTGGTCTGCAGCAGAGGAGAGGTTGAGGGGTGGGACAGCTGTGACCACAAAGACACAGAAATGCTCGTCAGGACCAAGTCGAGGCAGAGACCCAGGGCTCCCCGGTCAGGGCAGCCATACCTCAGTGCTCCCAGGTGGGGCTGGGGGCTGTCTGGAGGGTGGGAGTGCCTTGGGATTGACCAGGGGCACTGAGCAGGGTCGAGGGGGCCGTTGGAGGGGCCCTTAGGACCCTGGGCTGCTCCCCCCAGCATCTCCACAGGACACCAGCCCTGGGCCTGTCTACTTCCTGGACCCAAAAGTCACCCGGTTTGGCCGAAGCTGCACCCCTGCCTACTCCATGCAGGGTCGGGGCAAGTCTCGGGGTGAGTATCTGATCAGTGCTGCCCCACAAGGACCCTACCCTTTCATTTATTTTATTTTTTTAAATAATAATATTTTATTATGTTAGTCACCATACAGTATATCCTTAGTTTTTGATGTTATGTTCCATGATTCACGGACCCTACCCTTTCAGAGTCCTGCCTCTGTCCTCTCTCTCCTTCCCCTTCCATCACCCAGTTCCTGGAACTTCAGTGACTTTGGATGACAAAATCAAGGGGCTCCAAGGAAGGGCTGAGGGCCCGAGAGAACCCGTGTGAAGTGGGCCATGGCGACAGTGACCCTGTGCATATGTGGTGCTGTGAAGGCAGCTGGGGCTCATCTTTGGCATCAGGGGACAACAGGGCATGGTGGGGACTGTGGCAAATGCAGCAATCCTTTTCACAGGCTCCAAACAACTCACTTCCACCTGACGTGCCTGATTTAATGACCTGATTCCATCTCCTATCCACCCGCCTTTTCATCTTTGACCTATATCACCCATTTGCTTATCCCCTCACTGATCCATCAGTTCATCTATCCACCCATTCACCCACCTATCTACTCACCAACCTACTCAACCACCCACCTGTTCATCATCCAATCCATTTATCAATCCACTGATTCATCCATCAATCCATTTATCCATCCATCTATCCCTCCACCCACCCATGATCCATCCACCCACATTCATCCATCCACATCCATCCACATTCATCCATCCACAATCCACCAACCCATTTTATCCAGCCACCCATCCATCCATCCTTCCATGATCCATCTATCCATCCTTCCATGATCCATCCTTCCATCCATCCATCCATCCATCTATCCATCCATCCACAATTCAGCTATTGATCCAACTATCTACATAACCATGGATCCATTCATCTACTCATTCACTCCTTACCCAACCACTCACCACCCATCCTTCCACTCACTCACTCATTCAAACACGTATTAAGCTGAGGAGATGAAGTAGATTTGACATGCCCTTGCTTCTTATAAGACCTCAGTCTGGTGGTGGAGTTAGGTCCAGATGGAGACCATCCCACCTCACTGTGCCCATGTCTGGAGGGAAGACCCAAGCCTGGGGGGAGGTCCTTGGAAGGGCTGCGAGGGCTCTGCCTAGGAGGAGGGGGTGGGAAAGGCAGCAGGAATGAGAGGGCTTTGGGACTGTCTGGAAGGATGAGAAGCAGCTCCTGGGAGGTGGGGTTGGGAAAATGGGAGGTATACGTGGCAGAGGGTCGAGTGTGGGCAAAGACCCGGAGGCTTAAAAGAGAACAGAGTGGGGGTGCCTGGGTGGCGCAGTCAGTTAGGGTCCGACGCTTGATTTTGGCGCGGGCCATGATCTCAGGGTCCTGAGATTGAGCCCTACGTCGGGCTCACAAACTGGGTGTGGAGACTCCTTAAGATTCTCTCTCTCTCCTTCTGCCCCACTCTCTCTAAAACCACAAAGAGAAAGGGAAGAGACTACTGTATAGGGAGGTCTGGGAAGCAGGAGAGATAACTCAGGGCTGCTTGAGAAGTGCTGTGAGCTCCAGGACACATAGGGGCAATGGGGAGCCATGCAAGGTCCTTGAGCTGGTGAGGACTCCTGCCAACACTCCTGTCCCATTCTCACAGGTCTGGAGGTGACACCAGGCCCCGGGGCCTACAGCCCAGAGAAGGTGGCCCCTGTGCGTCAGCGGACACCCCCGGCTTTCACGCTGGGCTCCCGCCTGCGCCCACGGCTCCAGGACACCTCAGCCCCTGCCCCTAACACCTATACCCTGCCCTCCCTCTGGGGCTCCCAGATATTCACTAAGCCGAGGAGCCCCAGCTACACGGTGGCAGGCCGCACGCCCCCCGCCCGCCCTCCTCAGGACCCTGCTGAGATACCAGGCCCTGGCCAGTATGATAGCCCAGACCCCAACACCTACCGTCAGCGCCGGCCTGCCTTCACTATGCTGGGCCGGCCCCGTGCCCCCCGCCCCCCGGAAGAGACTCCTGGGCCTGGCACCCACAGACCTGAGCAGGTCACCATGACCAAAGCCAGGGCCCCGGCATTCACCATGGGCATCCGCCACTCCAAACGGGCTACCACCATGGCTGTGGACACCGCGCCCTGACACCTTTGGGGTCAGCACCCCCAGCTGCCCCTGGACCAAGCTTCAGTTTACCTATGTTGTCAAGTGGGGTGTGAGCAGGCCCCTCCTGGGCCTGGCTTTGGCTGGTGGGGGGGGGGGCTTGGAGAAGGGGCAGGTGCCTCTTTCATTCTGTTTTTCTGAACTCTGAGGTCCTTCCAGGCCACCTGCTTCCTTTGGTCCCTGGAGGCTGTGACCCCGTGGCCCTGTGCAGGGTGAGCTTCCTTCCAGTGCCCCAGTTTCTTCCTCCTGGTCACACCAGGCCAAGTCAGGCCAAGCAGAGAAAGGGACAACCCCGCCCCTCCCCAGCGGCTGGCTGGAGATGAGCTTCCTGTGTCCTAGAACTCAGCGTCCACTGTGCTAGGGCCTGGGTCCCCAACACAGCTTGGGTTTCTGCTAAACTTGGGCTCTTCCCTGCTTCTCATGGAAGCACAGCTACCTGCCCTGGTCCCAGCCACAAATCAGGCTGGAGGGAACCTGACTGCCCTCCCCCTAGCTGCCTGCCAATAAATCTCCCTGTGGCACAAGAGCGGTCAGCGTCACAAACGTGAGCTCATTTAACCCACTGTCCACATCAAAGGAAGGAGACTTACATGCTGCTCTTAGGATCCAGACCCCCCAATTCTGCAGCCCCTGGGGGACTGGCTGGGACCAGAGGAGGGATCCAGGGCTGGGTAAGGCCAGAGGTAGAGCCAGGGCTTTGAATGGGAGAAGCCTGGTAAGCTTCTTGGAAGAGGGAATGTTGAAACTGTTTTGAGGGATGCATTATGTATTCCTTGTTTAATGTGTCCTACTTTCCGTCATTAGTAGGTGCCCACCATGTTTCAGGTATTGGTAAAGACCATCCAAGCATCACAGCAACTCAGGGGGCAGTTGATGTGTACTGAGAGGAAATGGGGCTTTGGAGAGATTGGACCCTTGCCTGAAGGCACACTATGCGCCCCTGTGTCCCTCTGATGCCAGGATTTGAATTTTGGCCATTGGGCTCTGGCTCTGTTCCTGCCGTTCTTTCCTAGGGACAGGAGGGAAATGCATGGATGATGTCATGTGACCCAGCCTCCCGTGTGATGAACCCAGGCCTCATAAATCCCTGACCCAGAAGGACACTAACCCAGGAGCTTGGGAGGGACCGACTGCCACCACGAGATGGCCCAGGGCTGGTGCCTCAGGCATGACCCAGAGGGGTCCTGAGCTGTAGGACCCTTACTCTATCCCTTTCCCCCAGCCTGGAAATGCCAAACTCGAACACGCACCCCTTTACCCAACTAGGTGGACAGACACCAGAGCCCCTACACATACACACACCCACCCCTCAGGGGAACCCAGATGCCCCCCTCACCTGCATACCCATGTTCGAATCTGCACACAATATGCAAACAGGCCAACTCTCATACGGTCCACATGTATGTAGAGACACCCAACACACACAAATCCAGATGGGGCTCTAGACCCCGACAACGTCACCGCCCCCCGCCCCGCAGACCCAAAGGACAACGCCCGCTGTATACCCTCTCATCCCGACCCTGCGGTTGCGCCAGAGCCGTCCCAGCGCGACAGGCTTGCGGCAGCATCACAGACCCCCGCCCCACCCCAACGCCGGCCAATCCGCCGCGAGTCCCTCCCCCGCTTCGCCGCCTCCTCCACAGGCTTCGCGGGCGACCGCCAGGCTGTGATCTCATTTCTCTGATTTATCGATCCGGCTCCAGGCAGCCTCACTCCTCCTTCCCCACCTGCTCGCGCGCCCCGGCCCCCTCCTTTTGTTTCCCGGCAGTCAGCCCCACCCCAGGTGGGGGAGGGGAAGGAGGCTCGGTCAAGACTGAGGCCAGGAGCCTGGGTCCTGGGGTGACCGTGGCCTCTCGACCCCCGGTGCCGAACGAGGTCTGGGTGGGGGACAAAGAGGCTGGGGGAGGGCGAGGCCCAAGAGTTCAGTTGGGTTGATGCCGGACAGAGCTCCCCAGAAATGGAAGAGGAGCCCAAGACCCTCCAGCTCGCGCCCCTGGCTTACAGCCTGGGAAACTGAAGCCCAGGGGAAAAAAAAAAAACAGCAGAACGGGGACTGGGCTTCGCTCCTCCCTCCCAGACCCAGGCAGCCCAACCCACACCCCTGGGCACGAGTCTCCGCAGAGAGCCCCTCTCTGGGTCTCTTTCCTCCTTAGGAAACCGAGCGGGACATAATTTTCAAGTACCTTGCAGCTGTTAACAGTGGGAAGGGAGGGGCCTGACCTTAGTGTTTGGGGCTCTCTCCTTCCCTGACCACGTCCCCACCCCTTTCCAGGCGTCAGTTTTCCCATCAGTCAAAAACGGGAGAAGGCAGGTGATTTCTGTCTCTCCCACCTCTGTCCTTCTAGGAATTTGGGCAACGGTTGGGGGGCGATGCTGGGGTAGCTGCCCGATCTTGGGTTGGAAACATCGCTCCCTCCCCGGCTGCTGGATCCGAGGCAGCGTGCATGCCCTCGGTGGGCCTCAGTTCCCCCAATCTCCCCGCAGGCGCCGGTACGCCCAGGGCCCGGGTCCCAGGGGCGCAGCCCCCCGCGGCTGCGCGCTGGGCCGGGCGGATGACATCACCGGGCCGGGGGCGGGGAGGGAGCGGGAGGGAGAGGGACCGAGGGGAGGGCCTCCTCCGCGCCAGGCGCAGCGCCCTGTCGGGCTCGGTCGGGCGACCGCGGCCATGACGCAGGGTCCGGGCGGGCGCACGCCCCCCGCACCCCCTGCGCCCCCGGAGCCCGAGGCGCCCACCACCTTCTGCGCGCTGCTGCCGCGCATGCCGCAGTGGAAGTTCGCTGCCCCCGCGGGCTTCCTGGGCCGGGGCCCGGCGGCAGCGCGCACAGCGGGGGGCGCGGGGGCCGCGGACTCCCAGCCCGAGCCGGCCGGCCCGGCTGGCGTCCCAGCGCTGGCGGCGGCGGTGCTGGGCGCCTGCGAGCCGCGCTGCGCCGTGCCTTGCCCGCTGCCCGCGCTCAGCCGCTGCCGGGCTGCCGGGGCCCGGGGACCGCGGGGCGCGCGGGGGGTGGCCGGGCCCCCGGACGCCGCCGCCGACGAGTGGATCCGCAAAGGCAGCTTCATCCACAAGCCGGCGCACGGCTGGCTACACCCAGATGCCAGGGTCCTGGGGCCCGGGGTCTCCTACATCGTGCGGGTGAGTGCGCCGGCCGGGATCCCTGGGATCCACGTCTTCCCCGGACTCCCAGCTTGGGGCTCCCCTCCCCCCTTCTCTTAGCCGCCCGGACTCTGAGAGCCGGGTCTCTTCTCCATCCTTACTCCTCTCCCCACCACCCCGGACGCCCATCTCCAGCCAGCGCTGCGCTGGCGGCCCCCAATCGGGAGGCGCTGGGGTCAGGGTTCTCACGGCGTCACGTGGGGAGGGGCGGGGAGAGGGCGGCAGGTGGGTGGGAGATACGCATGCGCAGGTGAAACATTCTCTGGCTCCTTTGGAGTTGGGAGAGCCGTCGGTGGGGGGAGGACGTGGGTGGGCCTATCCTACTTCCCAGACCCGCATTAAAGCTTCTTCGCGCACCGCCGAGTCGGAACCTGCAGAGGCCTTGGCCAAGGTGGGGGGCACGGGGAAGGGGTATCTGGAAACGGGCCCAGCCAGACCGCAGGATCGGACGGGAGACTGCGGGACTGGGGATGTGGTGTAAAGCGAGGGGCCTTCTTTTATCCTGGTGCTTTATTGTGAACCTTTCAAACAGACGCAAGAGTCGGACGAATAGAGCACCCGGGTACTTGTACCTACGACTGTAAACATTTTACCTTCTCTGCTCGAATGTCCGTCCCTGTGTGGGGTTCTCTGTAAAGCAGTGGAGTAAGGTGTTTCTCCGGACTGACGCTCTCGCTGCTAAGTGCTTCCGCCTGGGCTCCGGGATAGCCGTGCTCTTACCCGCAACTCATTGTTCCCTGGGAGAAATTACCAGAGATTCCAAAATGTCATCGAACTCTGGCAGGATTCACGCCCCCTCAGTTGGTTTTTTGGGACCGGGACCCTGCAAGTTAATGTGTTTGCATTTGGTTCCATGTCTGTTCCCTTTACACTGTCCCCCACACCTCCTGTCCCCCCTCTCCCAGGCTGGGTTGAGTCGTGTCCCCTGCTAAATTCATGTCCATGGGCACCTGCAAATGCAGTCGTCTTTAGAAATAGGATCTTTGTAGACGTAATCGAGTTAAAATGAGGTGGTCCTGGAGTAGGCTGGTGTGGCTGTCAGAAGAGGGAAATGACACAGACACACAGGGAGAAGCCACATGAGGACAGAGGCAGAGGGTGCAGGGATGCTGGCCCAGGCTTGGGGGCCCAAGGGTTGCTGCTCTGCAGCCCCGGGAGCTGGAGGAGGCAGGAAGGACCCTCCCCCACAGCCTCCAGAGGGCACGTGGCCCTGCCTCCAGCTGGATTTCCTACACCTGGGTCTCCAGAGCTGGGAGAGCATACGTTTCAGTGTTTGTAAGCTGCCTGGCTGGTGGTATTTTCTTACGGTGACCCCAGGAAAGTACTGTGTCCCTAATAGTGTCCACACCTTGAGTGTCCCTGTTCCTCAGACCTGTCTGAGCATCAGATCACAGGGGAGCCTGTGAGATGTTTAGAGCCTCAGGCCCCACCATGGACTTGCCGGGGCCATACGCTGCCCCACATCCTGGATCTGTCCCTTTTCTTGTGGGGTCTTTTAACTTAGATCTTTGCTCTTTCTTTTCCTGAATCCTGGCAGTGGGTCTGCATGGTTGACTGGGTTCAGGATTGGCCTTGTAGCAAGGGTGTTTCATGGATGGTGCCACGGACTTCATAGCACAGGGGAAGCCGTGTCTGCCCCTTGGCTGTGGGTGCGGTCTGGGGGTTAGACTGTTCAGAATTCAGATGCTTGTGCCGTGGGGTGCAGGCTGTTGGGTTATTCCCGTGATCATGACGTTTTTGTAATGCGGCAATACTGAATGCACGTCCATCCTGCCAGGCGCTGACGACCTGGTGGGAAATGAGAAAGATCTGGTCCCTGCTTCTCCAGGGCTTAGATTCTAGAGGGAGACACTGCCAGTAAATAAGAGAACAACTAAATGGCAGATCTTGGCAGGTCACAACAAAGTGTTGGCAGAGTAAGACTGGGTGGTACTTCAGCAGGGGTCGTAGGGGAAGGCATCTCTCCGGAGGTGACATTTAGACCGAGACCTGAAGCCTTGAGGCCCCAGACACGAAACAAC
Organism: Ursus americanus; assembly: GCF_024610735.1. Classification (NCBI taxonomy): domain Eukaryota; kingdom Metazoa; phylum Chordata; class Mammalia; order Carnivora; family Ursidae; genus Ursus; species Ursus americanus. The sequence goes on from NC_142140.1 coordinate 60,114,579, forward strand.
TGGGGAAAGAGAGTTCCAGGCAGGGGTGCAGCAGGTGCAAAGGCCCAGTGGCAGGGAACGAGCCTGGCATGTTTGGGTAACAGCAGGGGAGCCATGTGCCTGGAGCTTATGGAGAGAAGAAGGAGAGAAATAAGAGACTTGTGGGCAAGTTTGGGTGTAGAGGGTTTTAAGCAGGGGTCAAAGGGGGGAGTTTGGGTTTTTGAAAGGGTCTTTCTGGGGTGGGGGTGGGGCCAGAAAGGCAACACAGAGACCCAGGAGGGGGCAAGGAGAGATGACCTGGACCAGGGCAACATGGGGGTGGAGAGAAGTAGGGACACTTCCGTGGGGATGGAGCCCACGGGCGTCTCTGACAGATGAAGGGCCCTGACCTGAGCCCTGCGGGTCTGAACCAGTCTCAGTCCTCTGCGGTGTCTGCCTGGAAGCCTCTCTCTCATCTACATCGCGGCAGGTATAGGGAGAGCCAGGTAGCTCCCTCTGGTTTGCAGGGCAGCATGAAGTTGGGCAGGGGGCAGATACACCCCAGTCACACCGGGATTAGCTGGTCGGAGCAGGACTCTTTTCACACTAGGACCCTGGGACTACAAAAGGGGCTGTACTGTTCCCCATTTCTGTAAGCTAGGGAAACCGTGGCACAGAGAGGCAGAGTGTGTCCACAGATGCGGAGTCGAAATCCAGCACCAGGCCTGGAACTAAAGTTCCCCCCACGAGAGAGAGCCAGAACTCGCCGCCATCTGCCAGATACCAGGGTGACTGGCAGACCGACAACCCCAGAGACGTCCCCGTCCCGGTCCCGGGACCTGGGACGTGTCCCCTCACGCGGCAGAGGGGACCTCGTCAAGGCTCCGAGGTGGGGGTGACCCTGGGCTCCCGGGGGGCCCTGCGTCCTCACGAGGTCCTCAGGAGAGGGAGGCAGAGGGCGGGAGTCCCAGAGACGGCAGACCCCGCGCTGCTGGTGGTGAGGATGGAGGGGGCACCACGGGGCAGGAAGAGGCAGGAGCCGGGTCTCCCTGGGCCCTGGGGTGCCGGCCCTGCCCGCGCCTGGGTTTAGCCCTGGGAGGCCCATGTCAGGCTCCTGACTCCAGAACTATAGGGGAATACGTTTATGTTCAATTTGTGGTAGTTGTAGTAGCAAGAGGAAGCTGGTACGTCGGCCGGCTTCCCTCCTGACATCACGGAACGATCCCTGCTTGAGGTGAGAAGACAGAGCCCTGGCGAGCGGAGATGGGAACGTGGCGTCTGAGTTCTAGGCACACAGTCCAGCACTGTGCGTGGATCAGTGTGGATTCTCCTCACAATAGGTTGCCCACCCATTGTATAGATGAGGACACTGAGGCACGGCCAAGTGAGGAACCCACGGAACCTCTCCTGGTAAGGCTGGTGGCGGTCGGGGTGCCTCTGGCTGCATCACCCCAAACCCAACTCAGAGCTTTGAGGTAAAGGATGTCCATTGTCTCACGTGAGAAGAGACCCCGGACGGCAGCTCTGTGGCTGCTTACCTCAGCAGCTCGGTGACCTCATCGTGGACCTGGGCTCTGTTCATCTGTGTTGGGGTGACTAGTGTCCCCCCAAATTCACATCCGCCTGGAACCTCAGAATGTGATCTTGTTTGGAAACAGGGTCTTTGTGGATGTAGTTAATTGAGACGAGGTCACGCGGGAGTAGGGTGGGCCCTAAACCCAACGTGTCCTTGTAAGCTGCGTGAGGACGCCTGGAGAAGGGGGCTGTGTGAAGAGGGAGACGGAGTGTGAAGAGGAGAACGGAGTGACCTGGCTGCCCGTCCAGGGACACCAAGGACCACCAGCGGGCTTCCCCAGGCGCTAGAGGAGGCGGGAAGGACCTTCCCTGGGTGGTCAAGCCCTGAACACCTGGATCTCAGGCCTCCGATCTCTCTAGCTTATTGAGAGAATAAGCTTCTGTTGTTCCAAGCTGCCCTGTCTGTGGGGTGACAGCTGCCCCAGGAGGCAAGTATGCCACCCTTGATGTGAGTTCCCTCTCAGACCAGGTCCTCTCCTGGCTGCCCCGTCATCCTACAGAAAAGAACCTTGTTCCCATGTGGTCCTTTCTTGAGTAAGCGAATCTTTCCCAGAAATGTCCAGCCAGCTTCCTCTCATGTCTCACTGGCCAGACTTGTGTCCCGTGAACTTTGCCTAAACCAGCTATGTGGTGAACCAGGATCGTCACTGCCCGAAGAACTTCCGGAGGCAGTGGAATGTTCTAGATCTCTGCTGTCCACTATGGTAGCCCCATGGGGCCACTGAGCCCTTGAAATGTGGCTAGTGCAATGAAAAAACTAAATTTTAATTTTAGTTAATTTAATTTAATTTTTGAAATCTTTTTTTTAAAGATTTTATTTATTGATTTCAGAGAGAGAGAGATGGTGAGAGAGGAACACAAGCAGGGGGGAGTGGGAGAGGGAGAAGCAGGCTCCCTGCTGAGCAGGGAGCCCAATGTGGGACTCGACCCCAGGACCCTGGGATCATGACCCGGATCATGACCTGAGCGAAGGCAGACGCTTAACGAGTGAGCCACCCAGGCGCCCCAACTTTACTTAATTTTGAATTAAATTCAGGTGGTCATCCGAGGCACGTGCTCGCCCTGGGGACAGCTCAGCGCTAGCTGTCCTTGATCTTCCGACCTTTCTGAAGGGTTGATGTCTGAGCAAAATTTTGCTATTAACGAAGGGAGCTCGCACTGTGGACAAGACAGAATTGGCATCAAGCTCTGTGGACACCAATCCTATCTTCCTCCCACTCATACCATTTTGACTCATTGGACTTCTCCTTTTACAAAAATTCCACTGATAGGAACTTTCTGCTTTTTAAATTTTTAAAAAAGATTTTATTTATCTATTTGAGAGATTGAGTGAGAGAGAGGGAGCAGGCAGAGGCAGATGGAGAAGCAGGCTCCCCACTGAGCAGGGAGCCCGATGTGGGTCTCAATCCCAGAAGCCTGGGATCATGACCTGAGCTGAAGCCAGACGTGTCACCGACGGAGCCACCCAGGCGCCCCAAGACCTCTCTGCTTTTTAAGGTGCGCCTACTCACGCCCTCTGACAAGCTCTCCATGAATGAAGGTTTTTAAACTGTGTGCCCAGCTCTGCTCGTGGTGCCGTGGGGCACAGAAAGACAGTGACCCAGGCCAGGTGGACTGGCTCTGGCTGGGGAGGGAGTGGAGCTCAAGCCTAGACACATGTCCGTGAAATGACTGGGACTCCATGCCACTCAGTTTTTCCTGAAGTGTGGTTTTCATACGCTGGTGATATGCAAGGGAACTGTGGGAGGTTAACTGAGTAGAGATGTTTTTAGCTGAAATGCAGCTTATTCCTCAAATGTCTCCAGGATGACTTAATTCAGTGGCTTGACGACATCCCTAAAGACCTAGGTCTTTCCACCTTTTCGTGCTGCCATCTTCAGCATGCTTGCTTAGCTGCCCTCATGGTCACAAAATGGCAGCCACAGTACCAGGCATCACATGGTGATCCAACCATGGCACTGGAAGAAAAGAAGACCATCCCTTCCTTAGTTCTCTTTGTAAGAGATTGTTCAACATTCCCCCCACCACCACCTCATTGGCCCCAAATGGCAAAATCCATTCATAGCAAGGGAGATGGGATTACCAAATTGGCTTAAGCCAATGATGAACGGTGTGTGGTGCCCAGACATCTGGGAACTTGTTATAAATGCACATTCTTGGGCTCCACCCCAGAGCTGCTGAGTCAGAGACTGGGGGGGGGGCAGCAGTCAACATTTCCAGGTGATTCCAACACCCATTAATGTTGGGCACCACTGGTTTAGGACAACTGCGTGCAGTCCTGGGGGACTAACCGCTACTTGTGTAAACCCGGTATTTTGTGACCGTCCGCCGTGAAATGAACTTCGCATCTATGACGCCTCCCTGCACATGTATTTCCCCGGAGAATCGATACCGTGCTGTACAGCAGCAGTAAGGGACACACAGCGACAGCAGCCCGTAGTGAGTTAGGCTGTTTCAGTACCTAGATGCGTAGACGTGATCCTGCAGACACAAGGGACGAGGGCGGAACTGCGGCTGTAGACACAGGACATCGCTCCACAGCTCCATGCCATAGGCAGCGTGATATTCCGACCTAGCGCACAGCTCCCGTAACGTCTGAGCTCACGGGGTAACGTCTCCTGTCAGTACGCACGAGAGTGTCATGAACTCAGTGTGTGTGAAGATCGTCTCGAAAAGTTAGACAGACTTGCCCTGTGACCCAGTCATCCACACCTGGGGGCACACTCCAGAGAAGGGAAAGCAGGGAGTCCAACAGGCACCTGCAGGGCCATGCTCACGGCAGCAGGAGTCGCAGCGGCCAAGACGGGGCGGGGGGGAGGCACCCCAGGTGTCCACCTGCAGATGGGTACACACGGCGGGGTCTGTCCACGCGCTGGACACGACCCGGCCCTAGAACGGAAGGGAGCCTGACACCGGCCATGACGTGGATGGACCCTGACACCGGCCATGACATGGACGGACCCCGACACCGGCCATGACGTGGACGGACCCCGAGGACGCCGGGCTCAGTGAGAGCAGCCAGACCGAGAAGGACACATCCCGCAGGACCCCACTCCCAGGAGGCCCCCAGAGGCGTCCCGTCCACACAGAGAGGAGCTGGTGGGAGCCAGGGCTGGGGCAGGGGGTGCGGAGTCCGTGCTTCCTGGGGACAGAGTCTCTGTGTGGGGAGATGGAACGTTCTGGAGACGGAGGGTGGGGTGGCTGCAGGACAGGGTGAGTGTGCTTCATGTGAGGGTTACGATGGTGAATCTCGTGTACTCTACCACAGTTAGAAAGTAAACAAAAATTGCCCCACTGCCCCGTGTTATGGGGGAAATGAGTTAGGCTGGGGGCATGGTGATCATACAGGGTTTCCCACATACACGAGTGCCTGGCAGGTTGCTCTGAAGTCCCTGGGGACCTGGGACCGTTGGCATCCATGTGAGACTCCCGGTGCTAAGAGCGGGGCGCCCGCTCTCGGGAGAGCGTGTGCTGTGCTCTTGTACTGTCTCTTGGCTTGTGTGTGACTGGTGTTAGCTCACGATTGGGTTCAGGTTGTGCATTCTGGGCAGGCTGTCTTCCCCGTTCAGCAAAGCGAGAGGCAGGGATGGATGCCAGGCCTGTTACAGGTTCTGGAAACTTGGGTCACTTGCCATATTGGTAAGAATGGTGTTCCCCCAAATTCATGTCCACTGGAACCTCAGAATGTGACTTTATTTGGAAATAGGGTCTTTGCAGATGTAATCTGGTGACAATGAGGCCATCCTAGGTTAGGATGGGCCGTAAATCTGTTTTTCTTTTTTAAAGATTTTATTTATTTATTCGACAGAGATAGAGACAGCCAGCGAGAGAGGGAACACAAGCAGGGGGAGTGGGAGAGGAAGAAGCAGGCTTCCAGCAGAGGAGTCCGACATGGGGCTCGATCCCAGAACGCCGGGATCACGCCCTGAGCTGAAGGCAGACGCTTAACGACCGAGCCACCCAGGCGCCCCTGTAAATCTGTTTTTTTAGAGAGAGAGAAAGCAGGTGGATACGCAGAGGGAGAGGGAGAGAGTCTCCAGCAGATTCCCCGCTGAGCGCGGAGCCAGAAGCAGGACTCCACCCCATAACCCTGAGATCACGACCTGAGCCGAAATCAAGAGTCGGGTGCTTTGCCAACGGAGCCCTCCAGGAGCCCCAGATTGTGCAAATCTAACAGGACTGGTGTCCTCCTAAAAAGAGAGAAATGTGTTGGGGCGCCTGGGTGGCTCAGTCGTTAAGCATCTGCCTTCGGCTCAGGGCGTTATGCAGGCGTTCTGGGGTCGAGCCCCACATCAGGCTCCTCTGCTGGGAGCCTGCTTCTTCCTCTCCCACTCCCCCTGCTTGTGTTCCCTCTCTCGCTGGCTGTCTCTCTCTCCGTCAAATAAATAAAATCTTAAAAAAAAAGAGAGAGAGAGAGAAATGTGGACACAGAGACACAGGAGAAGGCACGTGACGACAGAGGTGGAGACGAGTGTGTGCCTGTGAGGGCTTCGGGCCACCACCGCCCTGCTGGAGGACTCGAGGGAGGGCCTTGCCCTGGAGCCTTCAGTGCCCGCGCCCACACCCTGATTTTGGACCTTTAGTCTCTAGAACCGAGAGGGCATAAAGTCCCGTTGCCGTCAGCGGTCCCGATTGAGGAGACCCACAGGCGGGCCAGGGTGATGTATGTTTTCTTTATAGGTAGCAAGTCTCCGTGGGAGGTACTTTTTAATTTTGGGTCAGACCTTCAGAATTGAGGGATAACAAACGTAAAGCGTGTACGGACGTCTCACATTCATGGCAGGACGTGGTTTTGCTCACCAGGAGTGCGGCCACTGCAGACCTAGCTGTGCGCGTGCCCCCCGCCAGGCGCCCGCAGCGTTCCCGCCTCCCCCCTGCTTCCCATAGACTGGTGTCTGCTCTGGAACCTCTCTGGGGAGGGAGACTGAGAGGCTGTGCAAACATCTGGGTTCCCAGCAAACTTCCACTGACTTGCCTTAGCAGAGATTGGATGGACACTTCCCATGATGATCGCTGCACGTTTAGTCTCATCAGGAAAACCATTAGGCCTCCAACCACAGGCTCATGGATGCGATAGGCAGCTTCCTCTTTTCTTCAAACAAAAAAAATTAAGATAGAATTTAATACCATAAAATTTTCCCATCTAAATTGTACAGTTCAGGGGTTTTTAGTATATTTGCAATGTTGTGAAACCCTCACCGTGATCTAATCCCAGAGCGTTCCATCTCCCCCAAAAAGAAGCCCCGTCCCCATCAGCCTCAGCCCCCTCCCCTCTCCCCCTCCCCCCCCCCGCCCCCACGAGCCCCCTTCCCGCCCGTGGACGAGCCTGTTCTGGACGTGTCACACCCGTGGACTCACACGCCGCGGGGCCGTCTGTGTCTGGTTCCCTCCGTGAGAGTCGGGGGCTCGGGTCCGTCCCCGGGGCAGCGCGTGTGGGCGCCGCGGTCCTGCTCGCGGCCGAGGGACGCTCCCGTGCGTGGGGGACCCATTATGTGGTCTGATCATCTATTGATGAAGACTTGAGTCATTTCCTTCCATCTCCTTAAAAAATAAACCCAGTTATGTTCATTGGTGGAGACTACCTGAAATAAAATGTTGAGCAGATAATAGTCTGGGCCACAGGGCACAACGTAAGGAGGTCGGTGGGTGGTGGAGGGTCTCCCGGGCTGGGAGTGCAGAGAGCTGAGCACTCATTGGATCTCCGGCCTGGCTTGTGTGGGAGCTTGGCTCCATTCTTCCCCTCTGCAGGCCTCAGTTTCCCCACGGGTAAATCAGCTCCTTCCTTGTAGCTTTCTAGGGTGGGCTCTGGGCTGCCTCTGTTTCTGCGTGTGCAAAGGTGGGATACAGAGCCATTTGGGGTCTCCTCCTGACCTTCTGTATTAGTGTCCTGGGGCGGCTGTAACAAATCCCCCCACACTGGACAGCTTAAGTCAACGGCAGAGTTGTCTTCCCCGGCTCCCGGAGGCTGCAGGTCCGAGATGCAGGTGTCTCGGGGTGGGCTCCTGGTGAGGGAGGGTTGTGTCCAGGCTCCCCCAGGTCCTGGAGGTGCCGGCAGCCCTCGGCTGGCAGATCGGTCACTCTGAGCTCCACCTGCGTCCTACTGGGACCCCCGTCTTGGATTTAGGGCCCATCTGCAGGCTCTGGGGGTGAGCAGGTGGACAAACCCTTCAGCGAGGCAGCATCCAACCCACCATGGCTGGTGTCCAGTGGGTTGTGCATCCCGGGCAGAGGTCATGCTCGCTGGCAGACCCAATGCTGAATCTGACCTCTGAGCTTTTTCCCCTGCCGTCTATTTAAAAGTAAAAATTCAATTTCTAGTCAATATTTACAAACTAGGAGGTTTCACACAAAAGCCCTGGATTTCTGGTGTCTTTTTTAAAAAAATCAGGTGTCTGGCAGCAGTGGGCCCCTCTGGCTTGGAATATGCAGTGTATGCCCCCGCCCCCGCTTCTGGTCGTGCAGTGGTTGGACTCCAGAACCTGAGGGCATGGGTTCAAATCCTGCATCTGCCACCTACAAGCTTGTGACTCTTATTGAACCTCCTTGGACCTGTGTTTCCTGAGAGGTGATAATTGTCAGTCTGGCGTGGGGACGTGGGTCAGTGCATTAAGAGGAGTTAATGTGTGCAGTATGCTCTCAGTGTGTGGGAGCTCACCCTGGCCGTCTGCTAGCCTCCCCTGCCTTGCCCCGTTGGCACCTGAGTTTGCGGTCCCTGCTCCCAGCCCTCTGGGGTGGCCCCATTGCATCCCCTCTTGTGTGAGCTCCCATCTCTCCGGCATAGTTAAGTTGTGCACCCACCCTTTGTCCAAGCAGGGGCTGGGGGCTCACTGAGGATTCCGGCTGCACAGTTAGAAAGGACTGGACATTGAGTAGGGTGAGCCCGGGGGTGGTATGGGAATAAGAACCCCTCACCCTGGGCCTAGAACACTGACACCCACTCCACAGACACATGCTCAGCTGGACGGAAGACAGCTGTTGGGCAGCCAGTGTCCCACCAAAGCTGTCCTTTCAGTGAGAAAATCCACTCCTGGGAGCAGGGACTACAGCAAATTCCCTTTGAGGTCCCACATGTCTAACGCGTGCCTGGCATGGAGGCCATGCCCATCCATCTGTCCATCTGTCCATCCATCCACCTATCCTTTCATCCATCCACCCATCCATCTATGTATCTATCTATCTATCATCTATCTTTGTATCTATCCAGCCATCCATCCATCTGTCCATCCATCACCTGTTCATCCATCCATCATCCATCTGTCCATCATCCATTTGTCCACCCATCCATCTGTCCATCTGTCCACCATCATCCATTTGTCCACCCATCTGTCCACCCATCTGTCCATCCATCACCTGTTCATCCGTCCATCCATCATCCTTCCATTCATCCATCATTCATCCATCCATCATCCATTTGTCCACCCATCCATCTATCTGTCCATCCACCCATTCATCTACCCATCCACCATCTGTCCACCTACCCATCAATCTGTCCATCTGTCACCTGTTCATCCATCCATCCATCATCCATTTGTCCACCCATCCATCTACCTGTTCATCCATCCATTCATGGTCCATCCTTCTATCCTTCTATCAGTCCATCTCTCTTATCCATCCATTAATCATCTATCCATCCATTAGTCATCCATCCATGGTCCATCCATCCATCCATCCATCCATGTATCCATCCATCTATCATCTATCTATCTTCTATCTATCTATCTATCTATCTATCTATCTATCTATCTATCCACCTATCCATCCATCATCCGTCCATTATCCATCCATCCATCCATCCATCCATCCATCCATCCATCCATCATCCGTTCAAGAGCTGAGACAGATCTGTTCACTCCCTGACTTAAAAGTCTCCCATGGCTCCCCAGTTTACCCAGCATGAAACCCAGCCCCTCATCACAGCCCTAGGACCCTGCAGTCTCCTTGCTTGTGCCCTGTCATCTTTCTCTGCTCCTTGATTCTCTGCTCTGGCTATACTGGAGTTAGTCTGTGGCCTCTCCATGCTTGTTCTCACTGCTGGGCCTTGTACTTGCCATTCCCTTTGCCTGGGTCTTTGCTTGGCTTGCTCCTATTCTCCCTTTGGTCACTATCTCAGTTAGGAGTCACCATGTACAAATCATCCCACAGTCTGGTGCAGGACAACAAATGTTTATTATTTCTTTTGGCTCTATGGGTCAGCTGGGGCTGACGGTCTCTTTATTCACATGGCCATTGGCCAGTGTCAGCTGGGATAATGGGGATGGGCCACGTTTCTGTCCTCATAGAGCAGGCTGGCCTGGCAGGGTTGCAGGGACCTGAGACCAGTGAGGGGACAAGCTGCAGGGCACAAGTGTCCTTTAGACCTTAACTGTGTCATCTTTGGTGACATCCCATTGGCCCAAACAAAGTCCCGTGGCCAACTCAAGGGCTTGGATGGGGGGAGGAATGACTTGCGACCATGTTTTTGCTACTTAATGATAGAGCTTGGAGATAATCTCATACAAATACATAAAAACAATTCTTGTCTTTTTTACGAATGCATATTCTTCCATTCCAAGAACCGTGATTTGCTTGTATTTAGCAAGAAGACAGGGTACACAGTTAAATGAAAAGTTCCAATGAACACCAATAATTTTTGGTGCACTATTTGGGACATACTTATACTAAGACAATATTCATTGTTTAGGGGCAATTGGAATTGAACTGGGTCGTGTATTCAATCTCACACGACTGGATGTGTTGAGTTTTAGGGTGTCTCTAGTTTCTTGCTAATTTGTTCAGTGCTGCAGGTCCTGGCGGGAAGGGAGGGTGTGTGCGAAAGGGTGTACCTGAAGGGAGACGGGGGCGGGGGGCAGGACTCACAGCGGAGGGCCCGGTGTAGGGAGCCAGCCCCTGGGGCCAGCACGAGGGGGAGCTTGGGGGCAAAGGGGGTGCGCGGGCGCTGACCCGCTGGGGCTGTTTGGGGCAGCAGACACCTGCCCACTGTTCCCCTTCTGGTCCTGCAGGCTCAGAGCCTTGTGGGGAGGGCGGGACGTGGGCCACCCCGCACGGCGACTTGGGTGCACACCAGCAGCCCCGGGGCTGGTGCGTCTGTGGGGCAAAGTCCTCAAAGTGGACTTTCAAGGTCAAAGTGTGTGTGTTTATGATTTTTCAAAAAGTGAGGTAACATTTACGACAAAGTTAACCATGAACCGTTTTACTTTATTTATCTTATCTACCCTATCCTATCCTAGTCTACTCCATTCTGTTTTGTTTTAGGTAAGGTCTCGGCCCAACATGGGGCTTGAGCTCGTGACCCTGAGATCAAGAGTGGCATGTTCCACCGACCGAGCCGGCCCAGCACCCCAACCATTACGTATTTTAAAGTGTCCATAGAACTTAGTGGTATTTAGTGCATTCACAAGGTCGTGCGACCATCGCCACTATCTAGTTCCAGAACATTCCATCGTCCCAGAAAAACGCGTTCCCGTTAGCCGCCATCCCCTCTCCTCCCCCAGCTGCTGGCGCCTGCCAGCCGCCTCTCTGTGTCTGGGTTTGCCTGTTCTGGACGTTGCACGTGCACGTTCCAAGCAGGAGAGGTGCTGTCATGAGGCTGTTGGCGCCAGCCAGCCCCCGCACACGGACGCCAGCTGAAGCGAGGCTTCCGGCCCGGAGCTGCTCCCTGCTCCTTGCCCTTGGCAGCCGTCGAAGCAGCCTGGAGCTCTGACGCTGTTGCCGCCTCTGCTGTCCCTCAGTACCGTCTCTCGGAGACACTACAGCACCTTTCTGTGGGGATGGCGGCCTAGGCAGGAGCTGGCACACTTTTCCTGGAAAGGGTCAGATAGTCAGTGCATTGGGTTTCATGGGCCAGGTGGTTCCCTGCCCGTCTGCCTGCAGGCCCTGTGCTGGGCTTCGGGGCCGCAGCAGCGAGCAAGAGCCTCACCGTCCTGGTCCTCCTGGCGCTCTTCACGCTCTAGTGGAACAGAAAGCGAGAACCAACAGCAGACAGAGCCTGCAGGGATCAACCGGCTTCCAGGAAACCACTCGCTTAGTGTCAGGGAAGGTGGCTCTGAGGAGGTGACGCTGAGCCTCCAGATGGGAAAGGAACCAGTCTGCAGGTTGATAGGGAAAGGGAGCAGCAGGGAGACAGCAAGTGCAAAGGCCCTGGGGCAGCAAGGCTGGATGTTGCCAAGCACAGAGGACAGGGCTTCAGCCCAGTGGGGGCAAGAGAAGAGAGTGAATCACTTGCTGGAGGAAGGGCTTGGGTTCACGTGTACCCCGCCCCGGGCTCTTCTGGGCTGGTGCTTGGGGCCTGCCTGCTAACCGCTCGCTCTCTCTTCCCTTAGTACATGGGCTGCATTGAAGTCCTCCGCTCCATGCGCTCTCTGGATTTTAACACCCGCACCCAGGTGACCAGGTGAGCTTTTGAGACCGGCTGCTGTGGGGCTGGGGGCCGGGGGCCAGGACTCGGGGCAGCTGGGGGAGGGCAGATGTGAGGCTCTGGAGAGGTGGTGCTGGCAGGCTCAGACAGTTTTGCTGGGGATCCAGGATGACAGGTGCAGTGACCTTCCCTCCTGCCGTACAGTGGGGAACAGTGTGGCATGGACTTAGAATGGCCTTGGGGGGGGCACAGGGGTCTGAGTCCCAGCTCTGTCCTGCCCTTCAGCTGTCCCTGCTCCCCAGACCCTGGGTTCTCTCTGTTAAAGGGAGAAGACACCTGGTCCCCTGCAGGGGTGCTGAGAGATGCCTCAGCAGGCCGTGGGACCCGCGGGCGCTGGTGGGCTCCCGGTTAGGACTCAGGTCAGGGCTGGAAGGGGCTGGGAGCCCGTCCAGGACAGGGATGGCATCTCTGGTGTCCTCCCTGCTTTTGCTGGCACAGAGGAAGCACATTGATCTCGTGATGCGCTGAGCTGCCAGGAGCCCTCACGAAGAGGCATGGTACAACCAGGGCTGAGACAGAAGGAAGCGACACCTTTTAGCACCTGAAAACGGAGTTAGTCCATTCACTGTAGACATAGTGACACTCTACTGAGATGTAATTCACACACCAAACAGTTCACCCACTTAAAGTGCACAATTTGATGTGTTTGGTTTCTTCACAGAGTTGTGCAGCCACTCCCTCCCTAATTCCAGCACATTCCATCAGCCCAAAAGGAAACCCCATATCCAACAGCCGTCACTCCCCACCTTCCCCCCAGCCCCCGGCCCCCGCGAGCCCCCTTCCCGTCCGTGGAGGAGCCTGTTCTGGACGTGTCACATACGTGGACTCACACGCCACGGGGCCTTCTGTGTCTGGTTCCCTCCCTGAGTGTTGGGGGCTCGGGTCCATCCCCGGGGCAGCGTGGGTGGGCGCCACGCTCCTGCTTGCGGCCGATCACATGCCCGTGCGTGGGGGACGGTGTGTGTGTGTGTCTGTTCACGGGTCAGTGGACCCTTGGCTGGCTTCCGCCTGTTGGCGATTGTTATGACTTGTGCTTCTGTGAACAGGTCTTGTGTGGACGTGTTTTCGTTTCTCCTGGGCGTGTTCCTGGGAGGTGGGAGGGGGTGCTGGGCTGTGTGCTGACCCCACGTCTCGCTGTTTGAAGAGCTGCTGGGCCATTTCCCTGGTGTGGCACCGTTTTGCCTTCCCGCCAGCTGGATGTGAGGGTCTAGCTCCTTCTCGTGTCTCCGGCATTTTTGGGGGCCCAATGTGGTCTGACCTTCAGGGTCCCGTGACATTCTAGTTCCCCCGGGGGATTAGCAGTTTCACAGTGGTCTGTTCCTTACTGTCTGGGGGAGCCCAGAGCAGAGGTCACCCTCTCAGGCCACAGAAGGGGATCTTGACTGGCCTGTGGCCACACGGAACTTGGGGTCCAGGCTCAGGGGCTATGCTGGTGCCCCTGAATCTGACTCCTGTGGTTTGCGGTTGGGCTGTGGCCCAGGGATGCGTTGTCACTGAGAAGGAGGAGCAGAGGGCCAGAGCCAGGGGCGGTGTGGGGGGGTATCTGCAGGTACGAATGGGGTGGGGGCGGATAGCCCCTGGTCCGTGGCTCTGTCCCTTTCTCCTCTTTCCAGACAGCCCAGCTTCCCTCCCTCCTGTGAGCCCCACACTCTCTGAGCTCCTGCCTCCTCCCCACGCACCCCCCCCCCCCCGCCTCGAAGCTCATGAAGCCCCTCCTCCCTCCCCCACACAGGGAAGCCATCAACCGGCTCCATGAGGCAGTGCCCGGCGTCCGGGGCTCCTGGAAGAGGAAGGTGGGTGAGGGGCTTGTGGTCCCCGAGTGGTGCCGGTGGGCGTGGTTGGAGCCGTGGGGACCGCCACGGCCACCCTTGGACCCTGCCCGGCCGGAGCCCCTCTGCAGCCCCTCCTGCCCCAGTGCCCGGGCTCCCAGGCCTGCGGGCCCGGCACTGCCCTCTGCCCCGTCCCCAGGCCCCCAACAAAGCGCTGGCCTCCATCCTGGGCAAGAGCAACCTGCGTTTCGCGGGCATGAGTATCGCTGTGAGCATCTCCACGGACGGCCTCAACCTCTCTGTGCCTGCCACACGCCAGGTGAGTGTCACCACCGCGTCTCCAGCCCCACGCAGGGCAGGTCTGTGTGTGGGCGTGCTCACCTGGAGCTGTGCGACACCCCACCCGAGCCAGGAGCCGAGCTGCCCTCGTGGCAGCCACAGTCCGCGTGAGGGGCTGGGTCGGCGATGCTGCTGGACCCCAGGACGCCCTGCAGAGACTGACCCAGACCCGGTGTCTGCAGTGCCCGGAGGGAGAGCCCTGGCTTGGAATCTTCTGGTGGAAACAAACCAGCAAAATAAGAGAATAATTACAAATTCCAAAAAGGACGTGGCGCCAGGCAAGGGGTGTTGTAGGTGTGCAGCAGACACTGTGACCTAGCAGGGGGATCATGGAGGGCTTCCTGGAGGCAGTGATACTAGCTCGGAGGGGGAGGTGAGCAGAGGACATCCCAGGCAGATGTTCCCCTGTGGGGGGACAGAGCTGGAGAAGTCACAGCTCTAGGATTTGTCCAGAGAGCACCGTGACCCCAGGAAGTGCTGTGATCTGTGGCTGTGGGGGCACAAAGGAGGGAGCCCAAGCCAGGGCATCTGTGGAGGACCTGGGGAGGCATCGGCTGCTCCCTGGGTCATGGAGGAACGTGAGCACTCAGGACAGCAAGGGATGGTGGCAAGTGAGCACACAGACGAACGTGGAAATGAGTGTGCAAATGTGCGCACAAGACAAGCATGCAAATGAGGGGTGCGTGCATAAGTGAGCGTGCAGATGAGCCAACATGTAAATGAGCATGCAAATGCGCACACAGGCGATGGTGTGGAGGCTGGAGCGGCAGGTCCCATCTGTATCTCTCCCTGCCTGCAGGGCTGCACTGGGTGTGCCAGATGAGTGTGCCACCCCTAGGTGTCTGCGTGAGTGGCTGCGCGGGCCCGAGTGTGATGTGTCAGGGTGTGAAGAGGGCTTGAGTGTGTCTGGTGTGTGTGGGAGTGGTTGTGTCCTTGGACCTGTCCCTGCGTGAGCATCTGCGCAGAGGCGTGGGTCTGTGCGTAACTGTAGTGTCTGCATCTGTGGCCGCGCTGTCTGTGTTGGGCATCGCAAGTGTGCACGTGTGAGGCTGCGTGTGGCCCGGGGGGCTGCCCGTCCAGCTGCACTTCGGGTCCCCTCCCTGTGGCCCTGGCCTAGTGACCAGGCCGAGCCTGCCCCGGTGACCACGTGTCTCTCTCTGGCCAGATCATTGCCAACCACCACATGCAGTCCATCTCCTTCGCGTCGGGTGGTGACACGGTAAGGCCAGGGGCTGGGGGTGGATTTCTGGTCCCCTCTGTCCCCTGCAGCCCTGAGAGCCCCTGTCCCCTGCACTGCTAGAGCTGGGGGCCGGCGTCCCGGCCGGGTTGGCCCAGGCGGGTCCAGCTGACCCCTCCCCCGCCGTCTCTCTGCAGGACATGACGGATTACGTGGCCTATGTAGCCAAGGATCCCATCAACCAGAGAGGTGAGGTCCGGGGGGTGGGGCGGGCGGGGTCCTGCGCCGCTGTGCCAGCCAGCCGAGGCCGCGCGGATGCCACGTAACGAAAACCCTCCCCAGCCTGCCACATCCTGGAGTGCTGTGAGGGCCTCGCCCAGAGGATCATCAGCACCGTGGGCCAAGCCTTCGAGCTGCGCTTCAAACAGTACCTGCACAGCCCCCCCAGGGCGGTCGTGCCGCCAGAGAGGTACCAGGCCCGGCTCGCCCGTCTTCCGGAGATAGCGCAGGCCCGTGCTCACCGCCTCCGCCCTGGGCGCCAGGCCCCGCTTTGCCCCGTCGTTCCTCTCTGCGCCCCTGTGCACTCACGGCGTAGCCGCCGGTCTCCGTTCCCTCGTCTTCAAACCCGGGATGAACACGCCCTGCGCTGCCCTGGCCTAGGCGAGGCCTGCGGGGGGGGGGGGGGGGGCGGGGGCGTCCTCGGCTGCTGTCATCCCATCTGGGCGGGGGTGGCCCAAACTTCTGCAGAGGGCCAGACAGTCAGTGTTTTCGGCTTTGCGCCAGACCACCTGTCTCAGCCGGCGGCAAGAGCAGCCGTGGGGGATGTTTAAAAGGATCAATGGGCCGCCGGCCAGCAAATCTGTATTTATAGACGCTAAATTTTGAATTTCATGTAACTTTCCCATGTCACCAAGTATTGTTCTTTGGATGCTCTCTGAATCATTTGAGAGTTTTGTGGTCTAAAAGAGAAGCAGCCATTCTTAGCTCCTGGGCCGCACGCGCACAGGCAGCGGCCAGATCTGTGGGCCCTGCACTCAGCTGTTCATACACTAGGTAGAATTCGCTAGATGAGGTAATGAGTACACGGATGCGTTAGAAATGCAGGTATGTGCCCGAGAAGGAAGAGGCAGAGTACGCAGGGACAGACAGCCGCGTGAGTCCGCCGCACTGCCCCGCACCGCGTGCCTGGGCCCCCTCCCCCACGGGTTTAGGCCTCTGTGTCACACACACACACACCGGCGTCCATCCCCTGTGAGGGCATCTGCAGCCACCTCTACCTCGCACGGGCTGTGGGGGGGCCCCTGGTGCCAGCCGCTTCCCCTGTTTTGCTTTCAGGAGCCATAGGTGCCATTGCGGGGCCAGAGGGCAAGGACGGTGCAATGCTGAGGGCACCCCACCCTAGCCCCGCGGCACCGGACTCTGGGTGCAGCTCGGCCGGTGTGCTCTCTCCCTGGTCTCCCTGGGGGTGCGGACCGGCTGTCGTGAGGACCTGCTGTATTAGCAGAAGCACTGGGAAGCGCACCACGTCCCCCTGCGGCCAGCGTTTCCTGGCACCTGCCCTCTGCCTGAGAGGAGCCAGGGTCAGAGTCCCCTAGGCCTGGCTCGTCCCATGCACCTGGCAAAGCTCAAGCCACAAGGCCTTGGCACACTCTTGGGGGGCCCCCCATTCTCTCTGCCCCCGAGTACTGGGGTTCCTGCCTGTGCTCCCGCTTGCTTTCTGTCCCCAGGCTGGCCAGGCCAGAGGAGTCGGCCTGGGGGGACGAGGAAGAAATGGAACACAATTACTACAACAGCATCCCGGGGAAGGAGCCGCCCCTGGGTGGGCTGGTGGACTCCAGGCTCACCCTAACTCAGCCCTGTGCCCTCGGGGCCCTCGGAGCCCTCGGCCAGGTCAGCCTCTGTGGACCTTGCGGGCGGGGGTGGGGGGCGGCAGGGCTGTCCCCAGGAGCTGAGTCTTTGGGCTTTCCTGTAGCTTTCCTTCTGCTTCTCTTCTCCTTGATCCTGGTGGAGGGTCTTGTGCCTTCCTTCCCCCTTTCCCTCCCTCCTTCTCCAAACCGCACAGAGCGTCTGGCCCTACTCCAAGCTTGGGCACTGAGTAAATCATTGTATCAGCAGTTTCATCAGGGCCATGAAATGGGCATCCCGGGGCAGTGACAGGAGTATGTGACAGGGAGACTGACTCCGTGCTCAGGGGACTTTCAGGAGGAAGCAGTGTTGGGGCTGGGCCCTGTCGGAGAAGAGTTGCTGCCTGGGAGAGCAGTGCAGGGAAGGGCATCCAGGCGGAGGGAACAACATGTGGCAGGGGGCAGGAAAGGAGAGGAGAGGGCAGTGAAGGCTGCAGCACAGGTGGGTGGGGGAACGAGGGCCGTTTCGGAGCCAGGGGCTGGGGCTTCCCTTCGCCTCTGGCTGATGTCTCCAGCCATGCAGGAGGGTGGGGTGCTGGGGAAGCCTGGGTGCTGGGCTGGGAAGGGCGGCTTGCACATGGCCGGGGAACCCCTTACTCTCTTTTTCAGGGGGCATCTCCTGCTCAAAGGGACACGCACAGCCTGCCATGGGACCTGGGCCCGTCAGGTACTGGTAGGTGCCCTGGGGGCTCGGGGGTGCCCCACCCCTCCCCACGCTGTCTGTCTTTTCGCTTTCGCCTGTGGGACCGGGCTCACTTCCCATGCCCTCAGGAGATCTGACCACATCATTCTCTTTTTATTCTGCACAGACTAGTTTCATTGTGTTTTGGGGAGAGATACTGCATTCTCATGGTTCAAAATGCCAGAGCATAAGAAGGCATCCAGTGAGAAGTCGCTGGGGCACCCCTGTGCCTGTCTGCCTGTCACTCTCCAGGCAGGCCGCCACTGTCAGTAGTTACCAGTTTTCATTATTTTCCCGGAATTTTCCACGTATCTTCAAGCCAATTCAAACGCGTGTGTCATTTTGCACATTTTTGCAGCTGGTGGCGTGCTGTGCACACGTCCACCTTGCTTTCTCCAGGTCGCCCTCCGTCCTGGAGCTCGTTCTGCGTCCGTGCGCGCAGACGTCCTCATTCTTGTTTGCATGTTGGACCCTGTCACCCTGTGACGGATCTTTTCTATTTCGCCTCTACTGACTCCTGGACGTGTGGGCGGACCTCCAGGTGTTTGCTCTGACATAGCAGTTGCCCTCCCATCAAGGTACCGTGGGCTTTTGTTTAACAAAATGATTGAGTTTCTGCCCGTGAGCATCTTACTCCGTTAGGCGTAATTACGAGGGACCTGCCCCCGCCCCCAGTCCGGGAGCTCCCCCCCCCCCCCCCGCCCCCGGCACATTTGTGTCTCCTTTCAGAATCGGTAAGCAGCAGAGATGATGGCCCTCGAGGCGTGCTGGTCCTGCTCGCAGTGAGCTCCTTCTGAAGGGCTGCGAGCTCCCGCCCCCCCCCCCCCCCCCCCCCCCCCGTCTTGCCCTGCACGGAGGGTCTTTCAGCCGTGTGTCTGTCCCGCGGAGGCCGAGCTGGGGCACAGCCATGAGCCGAGCCTGTTAGTCGCACTACCGGCGGCTGTGAGGCTGTTCGCCCACCAGCCCCGCTGCACCTGCCTGTCCCCCACAGCCTCGTGAACATCTGTGCTGGGTTTGGGGTTTTTTAGATCTTCCCAAATAATCTGGGCATTTTCGTGACTGCCAGCACGATGGTTAAAGACCACTTTTGTCGTTGGGCACCCAACAGGTGCCCAGCTAAGATCTGGCCCTGGCACCCGGGCCGACTGCCCTGTGTCACCCGACTCCCAGGGCTCCCCAGCGTCTCCCAGCCCCGTCCTCTGCACGAGCTGCCAGCGCTCCTTGTTATGCCTTCCCTGGTTTCCAGCCGAGAGCGCCTACCAGGCCGTTCATGCTCCGATGGCCAGGAATTCTCTCTCAGTCTGGATTCCTATAACCCGGCTTCTTCCCTCTTCCCTGGCCCTGACGGTGAGAGGCTGGGGAATCTGTGCCTCCTCCATGCGTCCCGTCCCGGGAAGCCTGGGCTGAGATCTCTGTGCCCACATCAGCCACCCGGGGCCGGCACATTGTCAGCACTCATATTGAATCATAACTTTAAAGAAAAAGATATTTATTTAATTATTTATTTCAGAGAGAGAGAGAGAGAGAGCACAAGTGGGGGGAGAGGCAGGCAGAGGGAGAAGCAGGCTCCCCGCTGAGCAGGAGCCCGATGCGGGACTCGATCCCAGGACCCTGAGATCATGACCTGAGCCGAAGGCAGACGCTTCACTGACCGAGCCACCCAGGCGCCCCTGAATCATAACTTTTGCCAGATACTGTTCTAAGGTTTTAATCCTCAGCCCGACTTATAAAGGAGCTACTCCTCTCTCCCCATTTCACAGAGGAAGAGGCTGGGGCACAGAGAGGTTAGCAGACTTGGCCGTGTCCACGGAGGGCCACTGGAGCTGACATGTGAGTTCACATGTCCACGAGGGGAAAGATGTAGTTGGCATAACTGTAGGGCCCTTGGGCTGGATATGGCCATGCAGTGTACTGACATCATTATTTCTCTACCAAGGATTAAAAATGGTGATGTTTGGAAATGAATAGACAGGGGCCCCTGGTGGCTTGGTCATTAGCGTCTGCCTTCTGCTCAAGTCATGATCCCAGGGTCCTGGGGTCGAGTCCTGCATTGGGCTCCCTCCTTAGCAGGGAGCCTGCTTCTCCCTCTCCCACTCCTCCTGCTTGTGTTCCCTCTCTCGCTGTCTCTCTGTCAAATAAGTAAATAAAATCTTTAAAAAAAATAGATATGAATAGACAGTTCTGAGAAAAATGCACATGAATGCCCTTTGAACCTGGGAAGAGAAGCTCAACCTTGTTCAAAAGACGAGAAATGGAAACTAACGTCCTGCAGATGCCGTTTCTTGCCTCTCAGCCCAGCAAACCCCTGGCACCTGGTAGGACACCGTGGGCGAGGCCAGGGGACTGGTCAGGATCTGGCAGAATCCAAGTGGGGCGCCGCAGGGACCCAAGTGAGAAATTCCTCCGAGGATAACTTTTGCCGTCTTTGTGGCTTTTGAACCATGGCAGTGCTTCACACACTCACAATTAAGAAGAGAAGAGAGGAAACCCTAAAACAGAACAGAAACAGAATCAAGTGACCCACGTGTCGTGTGGATAACATACTTACAGGGAGAACAGTTTCATCGAGATTGTGTTTGGATGTGGGCATTTAACACAAGCATGAGGCTTTCTGCCACCGTCCTGCCTGGTGGCACGGCCCCTCCCCGGGGCTGGCGCTCTATGCCCTGCAGCCCCTGGGTGGACATTTATGGGGTCACTCCAGATGCTGCTGCACAAGCCAGGCTACAGCTTCCTTCCTGGAGGGTGACAGGTGTGGGTGGGGCTCCCAGGTGGGGTCCCTGCTGCTCCCCTCTCCTGGGCTCCCCCCACTGACCCCCTGCTCCCCCTGCGCTCCCCAGGCCCACCGGGGGATGGCTACGTGCAGGCTGACGCCAAGGGCCCCAGAGACTACGAGGACCACCTGTATGTCAACACACAGGGTCTGGACGCCCCGGAGGCCCTGCAGCTGGAGGACAGCCCCAAGAAGGATCTGTTTGACATGCGTATGTGGGGGCCACCCAGCCTGAGGGGGGAGGCCATGGCACTAGCAGCCCGTGGTCTGCTGGGGGCAGCCCGGCCTTCTTCCCCTTGGGACTTTGCAAGCTGGTGAGGGTGGGATGGGGGAACTCCCTAGCCTGATAGGGGAGGCTCTGGGGCCCCCCTCCCTGGGACTCTTCAGTCTCTTGGGGGTAACCCAGTTTCCTCTCTATAGGGGTCCCTAGTCTGGGGGAAGGGCCTAGCTCACACCTTGAAAGAGGGGCTAGTATGAGGGGAGAGGCTTAGGCCCCTCTTCACTATGAGACTCCTCAGTCTCTCGGGGGAGGTTTAGCTCTTTCCCTCTGGGTCTCCCCCCGATGAGTGAATTTTAGCTCCCTCCCCATGGTCTGAGGAAGTGGGCCCCAACCCCTTCCACTGGGAATCCTAGCCTGATGGGGGAGGCACCCTTGGGGAGGCTGATGAGGCAGGCCTAACCACATACTGATGGAGTGAACCGCTGATGGGGGAGCCCTTTCCTTCCCTCCCTCTGGGAGACCCTGGCCTGAGGGAGGACTCGGTCGAATGGAGGAGGCTTGTGTCCCAAAACCCTTCTTATCGCCTATGCACAACACCAGTGCCACCCTCTTCCACAAGCACCATGAGGCTCTTGGCTCCGTGCTGGCCCAGGCAGGGTCATTTCTCTTACTTGGGTTACCTCCCTAGTGGGAGATCCCCAAGAACCAACCAAGCCAGCTGGAAATTTCTTCCTTCACAAAGTCTGCCAAGCCCCCTCCCCCACAATCTGATAGGACATGAGCTAATGTCCATTGAGCACCCACTGTGCACCGGTCAGCGGACTAAAGGCATGGCCCCTGCCGGCTCCTCACGGCAATCCTCGGATGGTAGAGGAGGTGCCCTAGTGTGAGCTCCTGAGGCCGGCTGTCCCCTTGGGGTGACCAAATGGCCCAGTGACCCCAGCCAGGCTTCCATTGAAAATTCTGGGTCTGTGTCTGATTCGTCCAGCCTGGGTCAGTGGGGGGGAGGGTGAAATGAAGATGTTGACTGGCCAGGCCTGGTCGCGGGTCCTGCTAGCTGGAGGCTGGGTCAGCCACACCTGGACCCCTGAAGGAGGCAGGCAGGAGGGATTCCTAGGAGCAGAAAGTGGAAGGAGCGTGGGGCACAGAACACAGGTGTGCCAGGGTCGGGGTCAGGGCTGGGGTTCTGATCTGTGCTGCACCACGTCCCATTTTCCAACAAGGAGACAGGGTCAGAGAGGGCGAGTGACCTGGCCAGCGTCACACTGGTGCTGGCCGGGAGCCTCAGAAAGCCAATTCAGACTGTCGGAAGCTCGTCTAGGGGGGTCTGCTGGAGAAAGGCAGGCCTGCTGCCCGCCACCGAGATGCAGTGTTGTACCAGGGGCTGGCCAGTGTGGTCAGGCCGTCAGTGACACAGGAGGCATAGTGTTGGGAAGGAAGCCAGAGTGACAAGACAAGAAAAAGAATGTGTGCACAAATTGGAGAGAAAGAAGGGCTTTGCTTGCATGTACATAAAAATCCAAGAGAATATACTGCATAACCCTAGAACGCAGCCGCCGGCACCACACAGCGCGCAGAGCACGTGAACACACCCGTCCACGGTGTGAACACACCACACACGGTGCACACTCAGCACACAGCCAGGGACGAACGGTGGGCTCAGTCCCCCAGGGTGGAACGACCACCTGGAGCTGTCTCTTCCCAGCCCAGACCCCTCCCTTTCCAGCGGAGGCAGCTGCCCGCCCCTGCCTCCTGCACTTCGTCCTCGTTTGCAGGACCCTTCGAGGATGCTCTCAAGCTGCACGAATGTTCTGTGGGGGCAGACACGGCGGTAGCGCCCCTTCCCTTGGAGGACCAGTGGCCCAGTCCCCCGACCCGCCGGGCCCCCATCGCCCCCACGGAGGAGCAGCTGCGGCAGGAGCCCTGGTACCATGGCCAGATGAGCCGAAGGGCGGCGGAGAAGCTGCTTCGAGCCGATGGGGACTTCCTGGTGCGCGACAGCGTAACCAACCCCGGGCAGTACGTCCTCACGGGCATGCACGCCGGGCAGCCCAAGCACCTGCTGCTCGTGGACCCCGAGGGCGTGGTAAGGTGGGGCCCAGGGGCTGGAGGCGGGGCCGGAGTGGGGCGGGGCGGGTCCGCAGGCTGGAGGCGGGTCCGGGGTGGGGCGGGGGCGGGTCCGCAGGCTGGAGGCGGGTCGGGAGTGGGGTGGGGCGCGTCCCGGAGGGGGAGGGTCCGCAGGCCGGGCTGGGCTGGGCTGGGCTGCGCTGGGCTGCGCTGGGCTGCGCTGGGCTGCGCTGGGCTGCGCTGGGCGGGAGCGGTTGGGGAGGACAGGGCCCTGGGCGCCCACCCCAGCAGCCTTTAGGTTTAATGAAGTATTTTCTGGATTACAAAGTCCTTTATGTTTACAGATTCTGTACCAGGTAATTTAGAATTACAAAGTATTTTCCACTTTAACAAGAATTTTAGGATCTGTAAAATCCTAAGTTCCAAAGTCCATGCAGTATTTTGGGGGTTACAAAAGTTTTTCCAATTTCAAGGCCTTTCAGGGTTTACAAAGCACGATATTTGATGCATTTTTCTCCCACGTTCCATCAGCACTGTGTAGCTTACAAATAATGATGTCTTTGAGTGATAGATATGACTTTTTTTCTTTTCTAGTGTATTTTAATAGCTCGCAAAACATGTTTCAGTTTACAAGCAGTTCTAGGGTCTGCCAGTTCCTGGATGTACACTTTTCTCTCATTTTGACACCTTTGAAGCCTGCATGTTTTTTAACTCTGTCTCTGAACTGCATGATTATTTTGCTGGGAGGTTTTCCCCTCCCTCTCCTTGTGGAACATGAAATAGTGATGCATCTTAACATTGCTTGGAGTCAGTCTGAGCTTTGGTATTCTACAGTTCCTAAAGCATTTTGGGGTTTACAAAGCATTTTTCAATTTATGAGGAGTTCTGGGATGTTGATGAAGCATTTTCCAGTGTCCAGGGGTCTTGGGGCTTACAGCTTATTTCCCAGGGGAAGGAGCTTAGGGGTGTTAGAGTCTTACCAGGTGCTCTTACTGCATCCATCCGGAGCCCCAGAACCGCGGCTCCCGGGCAGCTCCATCCGCTCTCTGTCACTCTGTATGGGTCACACTCCCGTGGTGGGGCCGAGGCTCTGGTGCCCGTTCTCAGTTCCCCCTGTGTCTGGCCTTGGTTATAATGTCAGAACCTCCTGGGCCCCAATCCCTCTCTGCTAAGTGGATCAACCGGATAGGATCAGCAACTCTTAAAGCTCCAGAAAGTTCAGAACTTCCTCAAAACACTTGAGTGAAGTGCAGACTCCCAGGTCCCGACCCCAGTTCCAAAGAAATAGACGGTTTTGCTGTAGGGCCCGGGAATGTGCCTTCTGAGCCTGCTTGTGTCCTGTGAGCCTGCTTTGCCAAAGGAATACCTGACAGCGGGGGGGTCGCAGGGTTACGGTCTGTGGTGCATCCAGCCCGGCACGTGGTGATGCTCAGATTCTCTCATTCTAAGAAGCAACAGATTGTTTTCCATTAGGTGTTCCCAAGTTTTCCTAGGGCTGCCTGCCCTACCAAATGGCCACCGATGGAGTGGTTTAAACAGGGAAGAGTCGTCTTCCCCGGCTATCGAGGCTGCAAGTCTGAGCTGCCGGTGTCGCGGGGCGGGCTCCTGCTGAGGGAAGATCCCGTCCAGGCTCCCCCAGGTCCTGGAGGTGCCAGGGGCCCTTGGTGTCCCTGGCTTGTTGACACATCCCTCTGGTCGTGGCCTTGTCTGCTCTCCTTGCCCAAATTTTACTCTTGTAAAGACACCATTCATTGGCTTTGGGGCCACCAGAACGAGTTCATCCTAAGACCCTTCACTTAATCACATCTGCAAAGACACTTTTTCCAAATAAAGTGCCATCCACAGGTTCCAGGGGTGGGGACATGGACACGTCTTTTTTGGGGCCACCTTTCCACCCGTCATAGTTGTGGCGCCAGAATCCTGTGGTTTCGGAGCCCGTGTCCCTACCTAACTCTGGAATTCTGAGTCTGATTCTATGGTTGAAGTTCTAGAAGCTTCTGAGCCAGCGGTCCTCAGACTTGGACGTGCATCAGACCCACAGGGAGGGCTCCTGGGCATGCAGACTCCCATTCAGCAGGACTCCCCAGCAAGCCCCTGGCGGCGCTCACGCTGAGGCCTCTGGCCCTGCAGGTGCGGACCAAGGACGTGCTCTTTGAGAGTATCAGCCATCTGATCGACTACCACCTGCAGAACGGGCAGCCCATCGTGGCCGCCGAAAGCGAGCTGCATCTGCGCGGTGTGGTCAAACGTGAGCCCTGAGCCAGGTGTGTAGTCTGCCCTGTGGGCTCCCAGCATTTACCCATTCAACCCAGATTTTTTTCTTATTTTAAAAATTAAGAACTCACAAACCACACAATTTACCCATTTAAAGTGTGCAACTCAGTGGTTTTTAGTGTGTTTAGAGCTGTGCAGTCATTCCCTACCTAATTCCAGAATATTCCATCACCCCGAAGGCACCCCGTCCCCATCAGCCATCACCACCATCCCCTCCCCAGCCCCCAGCCCCCACCAGCCCCCTTCCCGTCCGTGGACGAGCCTGTTCTGGACGTGTCACACACGTGGACTCACATGCCGCGGGGCCGTCTGTGTCTGGTTCCCTCCCTGAGCGTCGTGGGCTCGGGTCCGTCCCCGGGCAGCGTGTTGGGTGCCGCGTCCCTGCTCGTGGACAAGTCACGTGCCCGTGGGTGGATGGACGCATGTTTATCTATTCGCTGCCAATGGCATTTGGGTGTTTCCACTTTTTGGGTGTTAGAAATAATGCCACTCAGCACATGTGTCCAGGTTCTTGTGTGGATGTGTATTTTCGTGGCTCCTGGGTCTGTACCTCGGAGTGGAATTGCTGAGTTGTCATGGTAACTCTGGATTTAACTGGTGATAAAACATCTCTGGGAGGAGGTGGCTCTATGCTGGAGGAGGGACTAGGGTGGCCTGGGTCTGGTGGGCGTTCAAAGAGAGGTGGGTGAGATAGAAAGGGACGCTCTTGGCCTTTGGCTTTTGGTGCTGGGGAGCCACGGGAGGGTTTTGATTTGCGGAGGGACAGGCAGTTCTAGGTGATTCCGGGACCTTTCTGGTGAGAAACTGGGGCCTCTGGGGGCGGTGGGGTTGGTTTAGGCAGGAGATGATGCAGCCGAGCTGGGCTGCATGGACTGACTTGGAGGAGGGGGAGATAGGACCTGGGATGTGGGAAGCCCAGAGCTGGGGGCTCAGCTGGGGAGGGAGGGCTGCGAGGGAAGGGGGTTGTGGGATTTCCCCCAGGGCTCAGCAGAGAGGAGTTTCCTTCCAGGTTGGGCTGCTCTCCTGTCCCCATGACCAGGGGCCCCCTCCTGCCTCCTCCCTGTCCCTAGCCAGGCCTGAGGCTGCAAGCACAGAAGGGATTTCCAGTCTGGGGGCGGGCCTTAGGGGCTGGGAGCGGGCGCGTGGAACACTGACATGAGCTGTAGGGCCTTTGGGGGCTGTGTGTTTGCACGGGTCAGGGCACGACCTGCTTCCCTTCCGTCCCCAAAGGGGTGGTGACCTGAGCAGCAATGCCGATGGCAGTCACGTAGCTGGCAAGGCGGCAGTGGCTGTGTCCAGGCACCACGCTCGCTCGCCACCTCCCAGACCCTCCTGAGTCCCAGGTGGTTCTGAGCATTTTCGTTTTGCAGAAGAAGGAACAGCCCCGAGAGGTGAAGGCACTAGCCTAGGTCACACTGCAAGAACACGGGGGAGCTGAGACCTCACCCTGGCCCCTCAGCCTGAGGACCTCACTGGGCCCCGTAACTGAGGTTCGGAGGGGCGCACTTGAACCCAGGTATCTGGTTGTTGTCACAGCTGACCCTTGACCTCTCCTCCTCTTTCTTCCCCAGGTGATGGTTCTCAGGTCCCGCTCCTGTCCTGCTCCGCAGATGCTCCCTGTCGTGGCCTTACGGGCTCCTCAGCCTCTCTCTGGACCCTGGTCGGGCTGGAGCTGCCGCTGTCTCTCCCTCCTCCGGCTGGGCCTCTGGATCTCCCTTCTCCAGCTGGCCCTGGGCTGGCTCAGCAAGGCCAAGAGATGGGGGGCCCAAGACTCCTGTGCCCCACTGACCCCTGCCTGCCTCCACCCTCTGCCTGGGGTGAGGGTGTCCATACCAAAGACAGAAACTTTTCTCACCTTTAAAGAAAATATACTACAGAAATGCAGTCCTCTCTCTCCGAGCCCTGGCCAGGGTCCCCGCCGGGTCCAGGACGCACTGTCTCTTTCCCAGAGGGCCTTCAGCTCACCTCCCTGGAAAGATGGATTCCTGTCCTTGCTGGCTCAGTTTCTCCACCTGAAAACTCAGTGCACAGTTGTTTTTTATGGGGCAGAATTGAGGTGCTCTGGGGTCCTCAAGGCCAGGACACCTGTTAATGCTGAAGGGGGGGGGAGCCTCAGGGCTCTGCTGGGACGGTGGGGGGCATCCAGGCAGCGCCAGGGCAACCCGCCCCAGTGGGGGGTGGTCATGAGGGCTCTGCCCTCCCAGCTGTCCGCCTGGACTGGATGTTTGAGGTCTGTTTGTAGTTACCCATGGGGATGACCATGAGGAAGCCGGCCCACCTGACACTGAGGGGCCTTCGGGTCGGGGGTCCAGTCTTCCAGGTGGAAAGCTGAGACATAGATGTGTCCTCCCTTGGCTGGAGGGTGTGGGGGATGGAGAGGAGGATGCGGGCCTGGGGGTGTCTCCCTGTGGGGGGGCACTGTCCCAGAACCCAAACACCGCCCTCACCCTCTATTTCCACTGCCAGATAAAGCACCCCACTCCTCTATTAGACACAGCCCCATCCTCTCCTGGGAAACACCGTAGTTCCTCGCCGACATGCTGCAGGCTTTCTCTGTCTTTCAAGATGCCCTGAATATCTGGCGAACAGCTCTTCATTTTCTCCTCCTGACTGCTCCTAACTTAGCCCTGAATGTGGCCTGACTTCTCAGGTGTCCCCACTCCTGTTCCCCTAGGACCCCTGCTTTTCCCTGATGCCTCTCCAGACCTTCCCTCACATGATTTCCGGGCTCTCCCTCCCAGAGACCTCATCTCTCCCCTGGGCCCCTCCTCTGACAAGCCTGAAGAACCCTTCCCAGCCTCACCACATCCTGCCAGGGCCACACCTGTGCCTGGGGTCTGGCTCCAGCCATCAGCAGGCCCCACCCCCATGCCCTGGGGGAGCCTGGTGAGGGCGTGGGGAGCAACAGCCACTCTAGTCTGTAACTGGGGCGGGGGGTGCTATCAAAAGGCAGAGCCAGAGGGGGCTCTGATGCCTTGTTTCTTATTAGAGGCATGAAGACAGAGGGGCCAGTCTGTCCATCCACCCATCATCTACTCCCTACTCACCCATCTATCCGTTATTCATTCCATTCATTGGTCCATCCACCCCTTGCCCCATCCTGGTATCCTTTAGGATGCCTGCACTGGGTTCTTCTTATCTACCAGGACCTCTGGTGGGTAACGAGGATGCAGCAGTGACCAAGACCGAGCTGTCCCCATGGAGTTGATAGTCCAGTGACATGAAGCAGCAAATCACTAAGTGTGTAATGACAAATGAAAGGAGCGAGTCCTGGAACTTAACCCAGGAAATCCAGGAGGGTTTCTCTGTGGGAATGACACAGGGGCTATGGTCTGGAGGTTGAGAGCCCCAGGGGAGAAGGACAGGGTTCTAGGCAGAAGGAATAGCATGTGCAAAGGCCCTGTGGTGTGCAGCTCGCAGGACATTCAGGGAACAGAAGGATGCCTGTGTGACTGGCGGTGAGATCAGAGGGGTGGTGGAGTGGAGGACATGGCTGGGGGAAGCTTGGTGCCAGGGAGAGCTGCTGGGGAGCTTTTAAGCATAGAAAGGATAGGATTCCTAAGTGGGAGTATACTGTTGGGGCAGGAGAGGAATGGGGGCAGTAGGGAGAATTCACTGGGCTCTGGACTAGGGGAGTCTCACAAGGTAGGATTCCAGAGACTCGTAGGCTAGAGAGGGGTCCTAACGCACTTTGTTCGTTCGTTCATTCCCCTGCGTCCTCCTTCAAAGCCTCTATGTATCTAGCCCCCTGCTCATGCGTGTGCTCAGAACCACACCGGCTACTTTACAGACGGGGGAGCAGAGGCTCAGAGGGTGAGGTGGCAGAGCTGGGATCCCACCCCATCACCTCCCCCGTCCTGCTCTCTGAGCCGGGAAAGCCAGGTCTGGGGTGCCCACGCAGTGATGCGGGCTGTGAGCCTGACTGCCGCTGGGTCCCCCACACTTGTCTCCTGCCCCAGTCAACCCTCAGTTACTCAGTTGAAAAATGCTCCTTGGGCCAGCCTCATCCTCAGGGAGCCTGGGGGTGGGAGGCCACCACGCAGCCTTGGACTGCTTGCTTCCCTTCCCTGAACTGGGTGCCCTGTGGAATTGGCAACTCCCCTGTGCCTCAGTTTCCCTATCTGGAAACGGGGTGGTGGCCCTCCTCCACAGTGGGCTAACCTGTGCCTTGTTGGGCTGAGGTCTCTCCTGGGAGCTTGCGGACAGGCCTTCGGGTCCCTCTTCAAGGGAGGAGACAGAGCTCGGAGGAGAAGCTGTTGGCCAGAGCTGCATGGGTATAAGGTGGCTTCTCTCTCTAAGGTGGAGCTTTTTCTCTGCGCTTCCTCGGAGACGGGGGGCAGCCTGGCTCCTGGGAAGCACCCTGTCCCTCTTCTCTCCCATGAGCTTAGGTCCCTGGGGGGTGGGAGTTGAGGACCAAGGCCGTGCAGCATGAGGTGGTGCGACTCAGGGTGGGAGTGGCTGGTCAATACCACTTGGGCCCCCTCCCCAGCCTCCCGATGTCTGATCCCAGGAAGGCTGCAGCTTGGGCTCTGGGGGGAGTCCTGGAAATGTGCCTCGCCACACCAGCCCCCTCAGGGCTCTGCAGACGAGTAGGTTTGTTGACTGGGAGAGGCTCCTGTTTCGGACCACAAGGGTAACTCACCAGCTGGAAGGGCCAGCCTCCCGGACCCCGCCCCTCTGAAGGCAGATGTTGGGGACCTATCCCTGGGTTCCTTGTCTCTCTGGGCCTCAGTCCCCCAGCCCCCGAAGGTGATGGGGTGGGGGCATAGGGGGGGGCTACAGCTGAGCCGTCTGTGGTGGGGATCAGGTTCTGGGGTCTCCTTCGAGGCCGGGCCAGCCCCCTTTCCCACCAGTAGCAGCGTCCAAGAAATGATGACCAGCATATCCATCACAGCGTCCTAGGCCCCGCTGCAAGCCCTCTGCAGTCCTTCACCCCGAGGCTGCGGTGCAGGGGCAGCCTCTATGCGGGCAAACTGCCCAGGGGAGAGAGGCAGAGAGGGCTGGACACCTGCCAGCAGTCACACAGCAGCAAGTGTTGGCGTCGGGCTTCCAACCCCAGCGGAGCACCTCCGGATAAGAGTCCCCAGCTGCTCAGATGGGAATCTGCACAGAAGAAGCTCAAGGCCTCCTCCCTCAACCCAACTGGGAGGAGACCCTGCCCCAACTGGGTAAGGGGGAGTGGGGAGTGAAGCCCTCAGTACCCGGGCTGGCTTGTCATCGGAAAACCTGGCACTGTTCCCCCCAGACACGTGATTCAGTCCCTTCCCATTTGTGACCACTGCCGTCCCTGTCCGTGCAACGGAGGAAGGTGGCTTGCGGCCCCCGAGGCCCTCCCTCCTGCGGCTTCAGGGCCACCCTTCTTACTGTGGTGCCAGGCAGGTATTCATGAACGACCCCAGTGTCTTGGGGTCACAGCAGGGAGAAGGCTGCCTTCCTGCCTCCGTCCCAGCAGCTCCAGGCCCAACAGGGGCAGTGACATCAACCAAATATGTGCTCCAGGGCGTTTTTCACGATAAAGTTGGGGTTCAGTGGGCTCTGTCAGGCTGTGATGCCCGGCCAGCTCAGGCTGGCAGGCAGGGCAGGCTTCCTGGAGGTAGAGGTGAGGTGAAGCATTCATTGGCATGGGGCTCTCCTGTCAGACTTTGTGGCCATGCCAGTGTTCCCCCCAGCACAAAAAGGGGCTCAGTGTTTGCTAGGAGAGCAAAGCTGAGACAGAGCTTTTGGGGGAAGCATGGACCTCTTTGAGCCTTGCTTTTCCCATCTGGACAGTGGAACTCCAAACCCGACCTCACTCCAAGAGAGTTCTATCCCGCTGCCAGCTGGCCCTCTGCACCCCCTTCTGCTGAACCAGCGGTTACCCCAGACCAGCCCCCATCCTAGCTGGGGCCACGATGAGGAACACAGGCGGCTCCTGGACAATCATAATTTAATAAAGTCCAGGCCTTGGGTCAGTCCTGGCAATCCATTAACTTGCTGGCTTCTCACAGACCAAGACCCGACCCGGGACTGGTTGGCTGTAGGGTCCTGAAGGGGACATCGAGGCTGGGAGGGAGGGCAAGGGGTGAGGAAGCAGAGGTTGGGGTGGACAGGGCACAAGGCAAGAGCAGTGGGACCCAGGGGACCCTGTGGTTTCAGGAACTGCCAGGCCTGGGGCTGCATCCTGGTCCCGCCCCTGGTCAGTCTCTGAACTGTGAACAGCAGGGTGGGGTGCTCCCGCTTCTCCCCTCGGATCACGTTTGCCCGCCACACGTTCATCACAGGAGCCACCAAACCGACACTTATAATTTACCGTGCACCTGTCCACTGGCGTCCCTCGCACTGGGCATCATCAGAAGGCCGGACGCGGATCCGCTGCCCAGCGTCCACCAGCCGCTCAATAAACATCTTGAAACCCAGGTCGCTCCTTGGGCGGCTGCAGAGTGGACACCCGTTACCCTTTTCCCTGGGGAGGAGCGCGCCTTAAGCGGATGGGTCCTTATTTCTAGAAGGAAAGCTTCCCTTCGTCCTGCACTGACTGGGGAGAGCCGTGGGGCCTACCCACCGGGAGGCTGTGAGTCCTTAGGGGCCTGGCCCAGACAATGGTAAATGATAAATTTAGTTGCGCCCCTTACTCCCATTCTTTGATTCTTCGCCGGGAGACGGGAAAGCGGCTCTCCAGAGAACCGGCCCTCAGCAAGTGTGGGTCTGGGCCCCGCCCGGGTGGACTGAGGCAGGGGCCAGGGGCTTCTGGGGGACCCCGACTTCGCGGGTCCGCAGGCACAAGCGCTCGGGGTGGCCATCAACAGGGCGCCCCCATCTGCTTCCCACCCGCCCGTCCCCAGCAGCCGCCGGGGTCCGGCCGAGGGGCAACCCCCTGCAGCCTGGGGGCGGGGCGAGGCGGGGGCGGGGGCGCGGGCCGCCTGCGCGGCCGTACTAGGAGGAATACGGCGGCGCGGCGGCCGGGCTGGGCGGTTTCCCGCCGCCGCTGGTGAATGAGTCCCTGCTGCGCTGCCGCCGCCGCCCGTGCTGAAGCTGTGGCCGCGTCCCCCGCGCGGGCCCCGAACCTTCGCGCCAAGACCCCGGCGTGCCCTCGGGACAGCCTCCCGCCTCCGGCCACCACCGCGGGGCAGGTGAGTGCGGGGACCCCGCCACGGTCCGCAGGGTCTGCTAGGACCCCCGCCCCCACCCCGAGCTGAGTCTGGCTGGGGTGGGGGGCGGAGAACTGGCGGGAGGGGTCAGCTCGCTGCGCTGTCAGCCCCCGACTCACCTCCTCTCCCTGCCCCCACCCCCGTGCCTGGGCCCTCAGCGCTGGGCAAAGCCACAGGTGGGCGGGAGCTTGGGGGGGGGGCTCGGGGCTGGGACATCCGGGGGGTCCGCACACACACCGTGGGTGTCTTCCTTTTGGACTGAGCGCAGACCCTTTAGAAAGCGCTTTGAGATCCTTAAAACGGGGTGGGGGCGGGAGAGGGGCCGCTGTCCCCTGGGAGCTTCCCAAGAGTCGGAGCGCCGCCCCCACCTCCCTCGCTCCGGCTCGGGTCTGGGAAGTTAAGCCCGACCTCTCTTGGGAGGGGAGGGGAGGCGCGACACGCCCTGAGTGACCCTGCTGGCTCCCTGCTGGCTCCCTGCTGGCCAGGGCCTTCTCCTTGTGGCCCCCCTACACAGGCGCCAGGAGCCCCCTCTTCCAGTCCCCCGGAGCCTGGGAGCCCGCAGCTCCTGACCCCTGCTTCTCTTCCCAGACTGCTGCGCTCCTCCTGACCTCCTTCCTGCCTGCCCCCATGAAGAAAACCAACCTGTGGTTCTTGGAGCGTCTTCGGGGGTCTGGGGAAAACGTCACTGCGGGGAGCGAGGCCGGGGACAAGGCTTCCAAGGGGCCCCTGTACAGCAATGTGCTCACACCCGACAAGATCCCCGACTTCTTCATACCCCCCAAGCTGCCCGCCGGCCCCACAGATCCTGAGGGGCAGGCTGAGCTGGGCCCCGCCTCGTCGGAGCAGAACCTGGCCTCCGGGACACCCCGCCGAGTCCCCCGGAGCCCCCGGCTGCCTGCCAAGTTGGCGGCCGAGAGCAGGAACCTGCTGAAGGCAGCCACGCGGCACGTGATCCAGATCGAGAGTGCGGAGGACTGGCCGGGGGAGGAGGCCGCCACCAGCGCTGACCCCCAGGCCCTGGGGGCCATGTCCCTGCCCTCCGTGCCCAAGGCGCAGACGTCCTATGGCTTCGCCACGCTGGCAGAGAGCCCCCACACACGGCGTAAGGAGTCCCTGTTCCACAGCGAGCATGGAGCCCTGGCACAGGTGGGCTCCCCAGGTGCCGGTCGCCGTCGGGGGGGCGCCAAGGCCAATGGGGGCGATGGGGTGCCCAGGGAGGCTGGTGGGGCCCTCATGAGCCCCAGCCGCTACTTCAGTGGTGGGGAGAGTGACACAGGGTCCTCCGCGGAGTCTTCCCCTTTCGGGTCCCCTCTGCTCTCACGCTCTGTGTCGCTGCTGAAAGGGTTCGCCCAGGACAGCCAGGCCAAAGTGAGCCAGCTCAAGCACTCGGCGGGCCGCCACGGCTCCCTGTCTGCCGAGGACGGCGCACCCGACACCAGCCCCGGGGCGCGGCGTCGCGGGACCCGCAGGGCCACCCCAGAGCTGGGCCCTGAGACCGGCCAGGCGCCCCGCGCGGAGCACGCCATCCGGATGGGCCTGCGGGGCAGCGTGCGGCTGCTGGCGGAGTATGAGGCCGCCCAGGCCCGCCTGCGGGTGCGCCTGCTGGCCGCCGAGGGCCTCTATGACCGCCTGTGTGACGCCCGCAGCATCAACTGCTGTGTGGGCCTCTGCCTGGTCCCCGGGAAGCTCCAGAAGCAGCGCAGCACCATCGTCAAGAACAGCCGCCACCCCGTCTTCAATGAGGACTTCTTTTTTGATGGCCTGGGGCCGGCTAGTGTCCGGAAACTGGCCCTCAGGATCAAGGTGGTCAACAAGGGCAGCAGCCTCAAGCGGGACACGCTGCTCGGGGAGAAGGAGCTGCCCCTGACCTCCCTGCTCCCTTTCTTGTAAAGGCCCCTCCCTGCCTCCCTGCCTCCCTCCCCAGGGTGCAGAGAGAAGACCCCACCTCCCTCCCACTCAGATCTCAGCGGGCAGGAGGCCGGTTGGCCAGGCCAGTGGTGGTGGGGGGGAGGTGTTTAAACTCAGGCTGGGCCACAGTCAGTGCTGGGGGGTTACTGGGTTGCCACCAGTGACCAGAACATTACTTTTCATGGATTTGTTTTTTCAGAGGAGGAAGACGGGGGGCTGCCAGGGAAGAGAAGGGGACACTTTGCAGGGCTAAGTGTCCCCCCTCCCCCCCATGCCCTAAGTTCCATGCCGCCTCACCCCTTTCAGAGTGCTGGAAAGGGGTTCTGCGGGGGAGGGGGGTAGCCAGGAAACTGTGGAACCCTTTACCGAAGGCTTCCCAGTTCCCTAGTGACCCTGCAGGGGCCCAGAGGGCCTGGAGGCCGTAGAAATGGATCACAGACCTAGAGGTGGCCAGTTCAGAGGCTGAGCCTAATATTTTCCTTGGTTGCATGAGAGTCCTCCTGCCTGGCCCACCAGACACCCCTGCTCCCTCTGCCCCCACCAGAGAGCAGGACCAGGCCCAGGATCTACCAACAGTACCCACAGGGCTGCAGGAGACACCCCACTTGCGTTAGGCTCCAGAGCAGAGTGGGTCAGGGAGGCAGGTGCCACCAGCTGGCAGAAGACAGAGAAGGGAGGCAGGTGTTGCTGTGGGGCTGGAAGTGAGGAAGGCCCAGGAGAGGACAGTGGAGGCTAGGGCTCTTCTCCTGCCCCTGGGAGCCGGACAGCTCTCCTGTCTGCTGTTCTCCTCCAGCCCCTTCCCTGCCCGGCCAGCCCGCCTCACCCTCAGGAGACTCCCTCCCCCGGAGGGGCTGCTCAGAGCAGGCCCAGAGCACGGCCCCCAGCCCCCACTTCCCCCATCCCTCCGAGGCTGGGGGCTGCCTCCCCCCTGCGCAGCACCCTTGGCCGCTGGGCGCCAGGAAGTGATAGCCAGGGAATGACGGCTGGACTTGCACTCCACGCAGTAAATAGCTTTTGGTTCGCATGGACAGAGGGACGAAGCTGGTGGGCAGGGTGGACCCTGCTTGTGCCCATTCATGCTGCATGGGTTTAATTGTTTGTCAGTATGTGGGTCCTTGAATGATGTTCATGGACGTTTCCCAGCTTCACACAACAGAAATGGTACAGTTCGAAGTAGGGGCCAGGCCAGGCTGCCTGGTGGGCATGGTTGGACTGGGGCAGTTCCTGGGGATCCCGGGGGCAGCCCTCCCCAACTGAACATTGTCCCTCCTGACTAGGTTTCCAAATCCCAGCAGGGGAGAGATGAAGGAGAGCTCCCCCATAGCTGGGGAAAGCACATGTTCCCCTTTGCGTTTTGGGACTGAGAATTTGGGGCCCTTGGAAGGTCCCTTGCTGGGCCCCTCTCCCCCCCACCTCTGTTCTAGGCCTGCCCTTTCATGCCCCCTGCTCCCGGTGTCAGGGGGGGTCCCCCCTTTACTCTAGAACCTGGGCACCCCCCAGGGCCAGGCTCGTGGGCTGGAGCAGGTGGACAGCGGACCCTGCACTGAGTCAGATGCTTGGAGCCTTGCCCCCCCTCCCTTCCCTCTGACCCTGACCTCCTACCCCTGCTTTCCCTCTGGGGAGGGCCCATTTTATAAGCCCCTGCACTATTTGATATCTTTGTGTTCCAAGTTGACTGTGGGTAAATCTTTAAGACACCCTCTCCCAAGTGTGTTTGTTTATAAATGCTGTTTTTAGTGCAATAAAGGTGTTTCGGGAGTGCGGGGGTGGAGATCTGTTTGCTTTGGTGTTTAATAACAAGAGGAATTTTGCCTTGAGCTCCAGGGAGGGTGGTGGGGGCCTTCTCATCGGCGGAGTCCTCTCAGCCCGTCGGGATCCTTGGGTCTGTCTCCTGCTTGGGGCGGGGGCGGGAAGGCGGACTGCAGCAGGGTGATGCCCCTGGGGACCCCCGGGCCCTGTCACGGTGATGGCTAGTGTGCATTTATTCAGCGGGTCTGTGCGTAGGTCCTGTCCTTGCCCTCCATCTGCACACACGGCATCCCGCCTCAAGGACGAGGGTGCTTCAGCAGCGGCCCAAGGACTGGAGAAAGCCAGGACTGGAGCCCGTACCCTCACTGTGGCCACCAGAAGGAGACCAGGGCCTGCCCCTTGCAGGCTCTGCCCACCTGGGGATACACTGGACTTGCGGTGTCATCACCAAGAGGGAGTCGGCTGCCAAAGCAGAGGCACCACCCCGCCCCGCCCCTCACTCTCGTCTGGTCTGCTCTAGCCCTTGAGATCAGACAGGTAGCAGAAAGCAGCTGCTTCAGCCAGGAGGCCACCCCCACATGACCTGGGGACACATGACTTGGGGGCTTGGGCTGGAGGCCATTCACATCCATGCTGCTCCCTTGGCCTGGAACCCCTCCCAGCCCCCAACTTCACTTTTGGGCTTTCAGCTGAGATGGTACTTCCTCCAGGAAGCCTTCCCAGCCCTCTTGGCTGGGGAAGGGGGCTTTTCTCAGTATGTCCCACATCCGATCTCAGCTCACATGCCGATTGGAGTCGGGAGAGGTTCATCTTGGTCAGTGGTGTCCCCAGTTCCAACACCATGCTGGGCACCCACGAGGCTTCTGACCAGGAACCGATGAATCATTGGAAAACCATGGCTTGACCCCATGTCTGGGCCCCTGCAGGGTCACTGGGAACCGGGAAGCCTGCGGTAAAGGGCAAGGGTCCCACCCACCTCTCACCCCACCCTTGCTCTCACCTAAGGTATGGCTGATAATTGGTCTGCTGTGTTTAGCTGGGGCTCCCCAACCTCGCCTCCTTGTGTTCTCCTTCAGCAGGGCTGAGTTGGCAGGAGATGCGAAGAACCCTTTCCGGCCGAGGCGTGACGGGGGGCGGCATCCGGCCCAGGTGGCTGGGGTTTGGAACGGGGACGTCATGAGGAGAAGAGCAGGTCAGGCAGCACAGGCCTCCTCGGTCCCAGGGAGCGGGGAGCTCGGGCTAACGTAAGCTCTGCGTACTCCAGACTCTCTCTGACAGAGGGGGAAACTGAGACCCAGAGAACCGACACGGGCCAGCTGCACCTTCATGGACTTGCTCGACAAGGACGCTGTGCTTCCTCCTCCACCCCAGTTCTGGGGTCAAGAGGCAGATGAGGCTGAGCTGGAGAGACAAGCCTTCCAGGTGGTACCGACCCGAGGGGAGCGCCCGAGGCTGGGACAGGAGCAGAACCATTTCTTCTAGTCTAGGGGGCACAGCTGGGAGGGAGGGATGCATGAGCCACAGCCTGGAAGACATGCAGGGCCAGTGAGGTGGGTTCCAGGAGAGGGCAGGGGCTTCCCTGCCACCCCTCACCCTGCAAAGGCCGTGTTGGGCATGCCCATGCCCTCCTGGTGCAGCCGACACCCTCCATGTAGAACTGGTGGGACTGGGGGGCCCTGCCAGGCTGGGGAGGGGGTTGCGGGGAGAGCAAGCACATCTGAGTGTTCAGCCTTTCTGCCAGGGAGCATTAACTGGGCTCCTGCCGTATGCTGGACCCCCTTGGTGGGCCTCATTAAATCTCAGTGAGAAAGCCCCAGGTCACAGGTAGAGAACCCAGGAGTCAGGTGGGAGGGTCAAGATGTGGCCCCACTGTGAGCAGCTCCTGCATCCTGGGTGTGCCTGGCCTCCTGTGTGTGCACCCACTTCACAGCAGAGGGAACAAGGGTGCAGAGCGATCCCAGAAAGGAGGCGGCTTTGAACCCATGCAAAGTGGGACAGGAGCACAGACAGGCTTGGACTGGTTCACCCCCCACTGCTGGCTCAGAGCTGGGGTCCCCTCGGACCTGCACGCTGGAGCTGGCTTCCTCTGGGATTCTTGGGCAGCTGAGAGCACCTGGGCCCTCCGTGTAGGGCCCTGTTTCCCCACACAGTACCCCGGACTGAGTTGTGTCTCCCTCTCCCATGCCCCAGGTCAGGGTGCCTCTCTCCCTACAGCTCCCCCAGTGCAGGGCCCTGACTCCTGCTCTGACCCGGGGCCTGGCTGCTTTCTCTCTTCTTAGCCCCGACCGTCCATTACAAAGCCATCAGGAGCCTTTGTGCGGGGCTAGGGTCCCGAGCAGCCCCCTCCCCCTGCTGAGAGCCTGCCAGATGAGCCACGCGAACAAGGCCTGGTCGGGTCCCAGGATGTGTTACCAGGGCAACCGGGTACCTTCTTGCCTCTTCCCTGCTAGCCACTGATTGCTGGGCAGCCTGTGTGTGCATGTGTGCGTGTGCGCGCGTGTGCCACGCATGTGTGCATGCACGCAGCCACGTGCCTCGGTGCACATGATAACCATGTGTGCGTGCGTGTGCCACGCATGTGTGCATGCACGCAGCCACATGCCTCGGTGCACATGTTAACTGTGTGCGTGTGCGTGCGTGTGCCACGCATGTGTGCATGCACGCAGCCACGTGCCTCGGTGCACATGTTAACCGTGTGCGTGTGCGCGCGTGTGCCACACATGTGTGCATGCACGCAGCCACGTGCCTCGGTGCACATGTTAACTGTGTGCGCGCATGTGCCACACACATGTGCATGCACGCAGCCACGTGCCTCGGTGCACATGATAACCGTGCGTGTGTGCCCATGTGCACACATGTGTGTGTTAGTGTTGCCACACGTATGCTGAGCTCAGTCCCGTTTGTACACACAAGATACAGTGCAGGTGTAAGCATGTGAATGCATGGGTGCACACCAGTATGGCCGTGTGTGTGCATGTTAGCACACGTGTGTGCCTGCACACTCTCATGTCTACACGGGCGTGGTGTGTGTGTTTCTCTGTGCATGTAGGAAACAAGCTGTGTCACATGTGTGTGTGTGCTTGTGTGTGTGCTGTGGCTGGCCCATGCCTCAGGACACCCGAAAGGACCAGCAGCCTGAGAAGACCCCTCCCTCCATTCTGCATGCTGGCTCCTCGCGGGAAACACACTTTCCGTGCGCTCCATTCTGCCTTGGGTCCCAACCCCCTTCGTTTTCCCAGGACAAGCTGCCCCTCCCTGAGGTCAGGTCCCCCTTACTGCCCGTGAGGGCAATCTGATCAGTATGCTTTGTGTCTGCCTACAGCACTCAGCCCAGGGTGCGGCCAGGGGCAGCGTCAGTCCTCTGTCCCTCCAGCCTGGCCGCCACCCCGAGTGCCACTCCTCTCAGCCGAGCCAGGGGCACCCAGGGCCACCACCAGCAGGAGGAACCCGACTGGTTGCCAATCACCAGCACCGGCCACGACAGAGCCAGGACGTGAGGGGTCAGGGGCCTGCTGATCCTGTGGGCACCTGGATCTGGCGGTGCCTGAAGTCCGTAATTGTACACTGCTTCAGTTCAGAGAGCCCATGAAGTCCCTTCGTGGCTTAAACCAACTTGACATGTATGTGCGTGTGTGGTCTTTTGTGTTTCCATTTGTAGTCAAAGACCACCGGTGCAGCACGTCTTCAGTCTGGGGGGAGAAGCAACACTGACCTCGGGGTGTCCCAGTCTGACGTGGGAGAGCAGAAGGCAGGCAGCCCCCCGAAGGCCTGGGATTTGTACATCTCATCAGCTGGGAAAGGTGGAAACCGAGGCTGCTCCCTCAGGGCATTGCTCAAGGAGGGCTTTGCAGAAGGAGTCCTGGCACAGCAGGGACCTTGCAGAGGTGAAGGAAAGGGGCTTGGGTATGGGGCTCGCCATGGCCCCATATCCCAGCATCTGAGACCCACCCTGTGCCCACCCCACACTGTGCCTCACGCCCCTTTCCCAGAACCTTTGCTTGCCTGGTGCCTGCCTCCCACCTCCCTGGGCCCAGAGATCTGAACCCTCATCCCGAGAAGCGCAAGAGGAACGCTCCGCAGTGGAATTCAAGCCCCCTCTCTGCACTCTGCAGGCTGTGTGGCCTCGGGCACGTCACATGGCATGTCTGGGTCTCAGCCTCCCCACGCAGAACGCTTGGGTTGTGATGAGGCCCAGACTCCTTTGTGGGAAGAAGGGCTCGACGCACCGGCGTGCTCCGTGGAAGCAGGTGGAATATTGCCATGATAATTAATGTAATCACATTAGGCTATAATTACAGGCTACCTTCAGACACACCGAGGCCGGGCGTGCTCTCGGCCTCCGGGTGCCGGGGGCCTCTCCCCCGCGGCACCTGCACCCTCCTTCCAGTGTGGGATTCAATTAAGCTTCTGTTTTCTCCTCAGCTCCTCCAGCTGGGAGGGAGGGCCTGCCTCCTGCAGGCTCTGGGGACCCGAGAAGAAACAACCCTGGAAAAAGGAACCGCGGGGATGGAGGGACCCTCGTTTGCACACCCTCCTCGCCGCAGGGGGGCTGCCACGTCCTTTGCCCCTCTCACCTGGGTACCTGGCTAGCAGCCTGCGGCCCCAGTCCTGGCTCTGCTGCTCGCAGGCGCCCTGGGGCTCAGTTTCCCCTTCCGTACCATGAAGATGTTATTTCCCTCCAGGGTTATGTAAGATACACACATACCGTGCAGGGCCCGTTTATTAAGCCCAAAATGGGTGCAAAAATGGCTCATTTACAGCAAGTCTGCTGACCCTCCTCACAAATGGAGAAACCGAGGCACAGGGCGGCAAACCCAGCTGGCAGGTGGCAGGAAGGTGGTTCCTACCAGTGCTGGGTGCAGACCCCAAGGCTTCCGGCTCACCCGTGCTGCCTTCCTACACCTTCCCCCCCCCCCCCAGTCTCCTTCTTCTTGTGAGCGGTGCAGACCCCCAGCCTTCCAGGCCCTGCCTCGGCCCTCCGGCCTGCCTGTGAATCGTGACCAAGCCCTCCCTCCTCTGGGAATCAGGTTCCTCTCCAGGACCCCGTGCTCTACGCCACACTGGGGGGCAGGGGCAGGGTCTGGCCACAAGTGTGGCTCCCAGATTTGGTCCTGGCACAGCTGAAGGCCCAGCTGTAGGGCTGACTAGGGAGGCTCTGCTCCGACCCGAGGGCTGGCAGAGAATTCAGCCTTGTCCAGAGGGGCCTGGGAGGTGATCGTTCACACGCTTGACGCCAGAGAGACCAACCCGTGGTGTAAAGTGGGGCCTCGGGTCACTGAATCAGCGGGCCGGAGATGGAGATCAGCCACGTGGGTCGGCCGCACGTGGCAGGAGGCCAGCTCGGGTGTCTCTGCTGACTGCGCCGCTGGGCACCTCCCTAGGCCCCGTTCCCCCATACAGCCTTTCCCTGTGTGTTCAGTGAGTTCCACGAGTCCTCGCCAGAGAATTCTCCAGCCTGAGGGTGGTTGGGGATGCCCGAATTTGCAGTTGGCGTCAGAGTGCCTGTGCTGTCTCGTCTTTCTAGCTTGGCTGCTTCTGGGCCCCCTCCACCCCAGCCCACGCTCTCCCTGGGGGCTCACATTGCCACGATGACACGTGAGTTCTCCCCAAAAGCCCAGCCCCTGACTGGCTCCTGGGCTCCCCTCCCTGTCACCCCCCCAACCCTCCGAGTCCCTGGATCAGGCCACCCCTGATTCCCAACCTTACTTCTGCTCCCCCAGCCAAGCCACAGAGTCTCTTCTTTATTCCTCGACATCAGGGAGGCCCCTCAAATCACGGATGGCAGCCCTGGCTCTCTAAACTCCCCACAGAGGACCCAAGGCAAGACCCCCCACCCCCAGGCCTCAGGTTCCCTGTGTGCAAAATGAGGCGCTAAGCTTGCTTGCAGCTCTGGGGGTGGGGCGATGGCAAAGTCAAATTTTCAGACGTTCACAACATAAACCCCATCAATACCCAGTGGCCACGGGGTCACAGGTGCACCTGGGTGCACACCAAGGACCAATGGGTGGCAGAGCGGCTCAAAGGAGACTCGCACTCCAAGTTCAAGGTGAAGCAAAACTGGTTAGCGCCTTCCAGGGCAATAGAGTGTAGCCTTGTGGACAGAGTCCGTGTGTTTGCAGGTTGTGAGTCCTGGACTTAGCCGCCAACCCCACATTCGTGTTCGCGGAAGTGACAGTGAGAGGAAGTGAGCACATTCCGCTGGGTGGCAGGTGGCCTGGCTGCTCCGAGCTCTACGGGGCAGTCCTCACCTGGTAGGTCTGCCTCCCAGGGGACACTGGGTGATATCGGGGGACATTCACAGTTGCCGTGACTGGGGGTCCTGGCATTGAGTGAGTGGGGGCCAGGAATGCTGCTGGGTGCCACACTGTGCCAGGACCGTCCGCCCCAAAGAATGACCCGGCCCCAATGCTGGCAGTGCCAAGGGAGGGCCCCTGGCTTACAGTGACACTGGATAGGGTTATCGTCTTGCCCCTTTGCAAATTGTGGGTGATTTCTTCTGCCGTGAGGATGATATGAGAGAAGGCATGGGAAGGGCCTGGCATGGCGACCGCCATGGACGTTGGGGACCCTATGGCAAGCCACACAGACAAGACTCCTGCCGTGGCAGACCGCAGCTTCCAGAGATGGCCTCTGGGATGGTATTTCCAGGCCCCTGTGCTCTTCCAGAACCTGGCCTGCCCCCAGCAAGGGGTGGGTTCTCTGTGTCCTCCTCATCAAATCTGGGAGGACTCGTGTCAGCTCAGAGCAACAGAATATGGCAAAAGGCACGCCGTGTGACATCCAAGGACAGCCCATAACGAGAACAGAGTGCTTGCCTGGCTTTCT
Source organism: Ursus americanus (assembly GCF_024610735.1). Taxonomy (NCBI): domain Eukaryota; kingdom Metazoa; phylum Chordata; class Mammalia; order Carnivora; family Ursidae; genus Ursus; species Ursus americanus. Next base: position 60,157,340 of record NC_142140.1, read on the forward strand.
CTCGAGACGCTCGCACTCGGAGTCCTGTGCCATGCAGGGGGGAAGCCCGGGCCCAGTAAGGGTCAGGCTGGTGGTCCCACTGAAGTTTCTGGACATGGAGCCTGTGCGTGCCTGGACTGCAGTCTTCTAGCTGGTGTCCCCAACATCGCCGAGCAAAGACAGTTCCCCGTGGCGCCCACCCAAGCTCCTGACTACAGGGCCCAGCAGCGCTGGGAACCATTGCTTCACATCACTAAGTTTCGGTGTACGGACCCGAACCAGGTCTGAGTGACAAGAGCCCTGCCCTTGGGGAGTCTTCCGGAGGAGGAGACAGCAGATCAGCAGATGGACGGGATGTGAGGGGGAAGGAGAAGAGCGGTGTTGATCCAGGGCAGGCAGTGCTCTGCGCCCCAGGAGCATCGAGGAGGCCAGGGTCTGAGGGGTGTGAGGACTTCACCGGGATAGGGGGGATGGGGGGGCAGTGGACTGTGAGAAATGTTTGAGAGAGACCCTCTGGTGTCTGGGAGGAAGGGGGACTGTTGGCCAGCACGGAGCGTGGGGGGAGGCTGGGGCTGTATCCAGAGAAGGATGGGTATGGAGGTGGGGGTGTGGGGGGAGTGGGTAGGATATGTTTGAAAGAGATGGAGGATGTAAACCTCTGGGACGGATGGACCCGTGCCCAGCTCCCTGCTCAGCGGGAACCTACTTCTCCCTCGTCCTCTGCTGCTCCCCCTGCTTGTGCTCCTGCTCTTGCACTCTCTCTGTCTGACAAATAAGATCTTTAGAAAAAAAAAAATCAAACCTCCGGCATGGGCTGAGATTGGGTGTGGGGATGTGGGTGGGGTCACGCCTGGCCCCCTTGTCTCAGCCCCACTCTGTCACACCCACCAGCAGACCCGGAACCACCCTGCAGAGAATGAAGTGCCATGCACAGCAGCACGGACGGAACTCACACGTAATGAAGCTGGACAGGTTGAGCAACTCCATTTGCAGGGGGTTCAGGGACAGGTAACACGAACGTGGGCTGATAAAGTCAGGATGGTGGCCACGGGGCGGGGGGCACCCGGAGGGGGATGAGGGTGGCCTCCGGGCAGCTGTCACTGTCGATATGTTGGTCTGGGTGGTGGTTACAGTGGTTCTTTTATTTATAAATGTTCACTGACCTCATAAGGGTTAAGTATCCAGAATGTATTTTAAAAATTCTTTCAACCCAGTAAAAAAAAAAGAAAAAGAAAAAAAAAAGACAAACAACCCAATTAAAAAATGGGCAAAGGACTGGCACAGACACTTCTCCAAAGAGGATACAAAAGTGTCCAGAAAGATCATGGAAAGACACTCAGCACCATTAGTAGTCAGGAAAACAGACCAAAACCACAAGGAGATGGCCCGTCACACCTGGAGGGTAACCATGTTGCTGAGGGCTAGACCACCGGGAGCCTGACACAGGCCTGCTGGGCTGGGGACAGACCGACATTGCCTCAGACCCAGCCCGTGCAAGGACCCCACAGCTCCACTCCTGCACGCACCCGGAAGGCGGAAATGGTGCCGTGAACAAAACTTGTACTTCCATGTTCTCAACAGCATTACTCACAGCCGCCAAAACGTGGAAACAGTCCAGATGTCCATCCAAGGGCACACACAACGGGGTTCACTCACCCCTCTGCGGGGAGCAGGAAGGTGCCCACCCGCGCTGCCCCGGGGACGGACAGAGCCCACGACGCTCGGGGAGGGAACCAGACACAGACGGCCCCGCGGCGTGTGCGTCCACGTGTGTGACACGTCCAGAACGGGCTCCTCCAGGGATGGGAAGGGGGCTCGCGGGGGCCGGGGGCTGGGGAGGGGGTGGGGAGTGATGGCTGATGGGATGGGGGTGCCTTTTAAGCTGAGGGGATGTTCTGGAATCACATAGAGGTGTGGGTTGCCCAATACTGTGAATGTATCACATGCCACTGAATCGTTCACTTTAAAATGGGTAATTTTATTTTATGTGACTTCTTTTTTTTTTTTTAAAGATTTTATTTATTTATTTGACAGAGATAGAGACAGCCAGCGAGAGAGGGAACACAGGCAGGGGGAGTGGGAGAGGAAGAAGCAGGCTCCCACAGAGGAGCCCGATGTGGGGCTCGATCCCAGAATGCCGGGATCATGCCCTGAGCCGAAGGCAGACGCTTAACCGCTGTGCTACCCAGGCGCCCCTATTTTATGTGACTTCTAGTTCAATTTTTTAAAAACTCACTGAGCTTGATACATTTACGATTTGAGCACTTTAGTGTACATAAGCTATATTTCAATAGAAAGGATATGAAAAATTTCTCAGAACTCACCCATTTCTTGCCCCCACTTCAGCCCTGACTGGAGAGACCTCACCACCCGCTCCCAGTACCCCTCCCCAGAATTTCCCCTTCCCCCTCCCTGCCATCCCACTCACCTGTCCCCCCACCCTCACCTCCCCTGTCCCTCTCTCCCCTCTCCCACGGTCCTCCCACTATCCCTCCTCCCCCACTAGCCCCCCCACCCTCCCTCCCATCTCACTTTCCCGATGTTCCCTCCACCATACCCCATCCGGCCTTCTCCGTAGCACCCTCTCCCGCCCCGCCCCGCCCCGCCGCCGCCGCCGCCGCCGCCGCAGTCTCCCCCATCTCCCCCTCCCCCTCTCCCCCCACCCCTCCAGGACCAGCGCAGTCCCCTCCCCCTGCGTCTCCCGGCGCCACCCACGGTCTGTTCTCCCGCTGCCGCCAGAGGGCGCCGGCGAGCACTTGCAGGCCAGGAAGCCTTGTGCAGGTGATCCAGGACCCGTGGGCGGCTGCCTGCAGGCCAGGGGGGGGGGGGGCGGAGTGGGGGGTCAGGGGAGTTGGGGGGGGTCAGGGGTACGCCTGGCGCACCCCGCACACACATCTACCCACACACAGGGTCGTGGACCGGCCCTGCAAAGTCACAGCCCCAATGTCATGGGGTCCCCTTTCCCCTCCTCCTCAGCCTCTCACTCCACTCTGGCCTCACTGTTGCTCTGTGCTCCAACATACCTCACCTCCGCGCCTTTCCTCTGGCTGTACTGCCGGTGCACCGCCCCTCAATGCCCCACTTCCTTCCCACCTTTGCTCTAATTTCCCTTCGTGGTAGGCCTCCCATGACCACCTTATTTAACTTGTCCCCATGCCACCCTGCGTCTCCTCCTAACCCCTTAACTCACTTCCCTTGTGACCCTTGTCACCTTAGGTGAGAGGTCAGCTCCAGGAGGGGCGAGATATTTTGTTGGTTTTGTTCATAGCTAGGTCCCCACTCTGCCAAGGTGCGCACAGAGTCGGTGCCTAATGTATGCTTAAGCGTCTGTGAATAATTGACTGACTATCCAGGGCCATGGCCAGCTCTTCCTAGACGTGTTTGGATCTGGATCCAGTGCTCCCTAATGGGCTGAGTGGGACCCAGGGAGCTGAGCTACCCCTCCCCCCACCTTCCTGCCCAAGATGTCCTCTGTGCTTGTCCTCTGGATTGCTGCACCGAATGGTCGCACGCTGGGCAGTGTGGACAACAGAGATGCATTCTCCCATCGCTCTGGAGGCCAGAACTCCAAGATCAAGGTGTTGGCGGGTTGGCTCCTTCTGGGGGCTCAGGGGGACCCTGCTCCAAGCCTCTGTCCCAGACCCCGGTGGTGCCTGCGGTCCTTGGCTTCCTTGGCTTGCAGACTTGCTCCCATCTCCACCTCTGTCCTCCAAATCCTTCTCCTCACTCCCTCTTCTTATAAGGACGCCAGTCATTGGGTTAGGGGCCCTACTCCAGGACAAATAAGGTCTCTCTTACAGGTTCTGGGAGTTTAATTTTGATATAATTTCGGATTTACAGAAAATTTCAAGATTAATTGCAGAAACTCCTGTAGACTGTGCCCAGATTCACAGGTTGGTTGCATTTTGCCCCGTTTGCTTTGTTGTGTTCTGTGTCTACGCCTGTCGTCTGTATGCACACACTCATATTTATTTTTTATTTTTTTAAAGATTTTATTTATTTGAGAGAGTGAGAGAGAGCATGAGCAGGGGTTGGGGAGAGGGAGAAGCAGCCCCCCCCCCCCCGTGAGGAGGGAGTTCAACAAAGGGCTGATCCCAGGACCTCAGGATCAGGACCTGAGACGAAGGCAGACGCTCAACCGACTGAGCCCCCCAGGCGCCCCCACACACTCATATTTAAATGTGCTTTTCTGAACCATTTAAGACTGGAGATGCAATGCCCCTTCACACATAGCACACTGCAGTATATTTTCTAAACACCAGGATTTGCTGTTAGAACCCACTTCGGTTTTTGTGACTGGGAACTTTCACATCGGTACTGTGCTCATACCTAACACACTGTCCGTATTCAAATGTCACCAGCTGCTCCCATGATGTCCCACGGGGGGGGGGGGCTTGGTAGCTGAGCCGGTTGCCATGGCAACAGATGCTGGCAGAGGGGTCAGCAGGCAGCAGCCCAGAGGAGCCTGGGCTGTGCCTCCTGGGGAGCAGCCTGGGAGAGGAGGGCCCTGAGAGGGCAGGAGGAGCCCCCAGCGTGCTTGGAGATGGTCCTTGCCCCAGGGTCAGGGTTCATGGAGCCTTTGGGAGCCCATAGAGTGAAGTCCCTCCTGGTCTTCTAGGATCACTGGTGTGGAGGGGGTGTTGGGATTTGAACATGTCTTTCTGGGGAGACCCAGTTCAACCCAGGACAAGTGGAGTCCAAATCCCTGAGTGCACAGGGTTGAGATATTAACCAAGTCACTGCCGGGCAAGGCGGTGGGTGTCTTGTCTCTGTTATTATCATTCCATGTAGGGTATCTCTGAGCTGTCCCCTGGTTCTCCACTGCACATGACGCTGCCTCCTCTTGGTCCAGCCTCTCGTGCTCCAGGGGCAGACACTGCTGGACACCAGCCACCTGCCAGTCTCCTCCCTGTGGACACAGCCTGGATACTGTTTGGATGTCCACTCCCCAGTGTGTGACTCAGGGAAGCCCATCCTATCCAGGTGCTGGCATAAATCTTCACCAGGTTCTTGCCTCTTTGTGGGGATTGGTTTATGAATGGACATGTAACCCCCTTCTGGCCAATGAGATGTGACAGAGGTCTTGGGGTGTGTGTGTGTGCGTGCGCGCTCACACGCGTGGGGGCGGGGAGGAGGGGGCAGCTTCCAGAAGCCGCTGCATTCCTCTGCTTATGAGCCTTTCAGCAATGCGCGCTGATTCCTCATGCTGCCGCCATCCCTCTGGCTCTCCTGACTCCCGCTTCTGCTCACCAAGACCCTTATGATTACACTGAGCCCATCCAGATAATCCAGGATAATCTCCCCACCTCAAGGCCAGCTGATTAGCAGCCCTAACTCCATCTGCAACCTTGATCCCCCTCATCGTGCAACATAACATATTCCCAGGCTCTGGGGATTTGGATGTGAATGTCTTTGAGGCTGTTATTTGCTGACCACAGAAAGGTTCCTTGTTGGGCCAGTGTCTGTGGCTGTTGCAGCTTCATGATGAGATGTCTGTTGAGCAGCTGCACCCACATTGGTGCCCATCTGAGGAAGCACGAAATGCAAAAAGGAGCAGAACCAAGAGAATCACAGAGCAGCAGAGCAGAGAGGAGTCCGGGGGGGTTCTAAGTAGGGAGGCCTGCTGGGACCCATTCAGGAGCCATTGCGGGGGGGGGGGGCGGAGAAAATACGTGCACCATTGCTTAAGCCCATTTGAGGCAGGATTTTCTGTTGCTGACCACTGAAGGGATTTACAGCGGAGAATGCCCTTAAATGACCTTGAAAGAGAGCCCCAGTTTATCGCTTCAGGTGTCTCAAAAAGACTACATTTCCCAGCCTCCCTTGCAACCAAGTGTGGCCATGTGACCATGTTCCAGCCAATGGGACGTGAGTAAGAGTGACAGCTTTTCTGAGACCTGGAATCCATCCGGTTCCCATCTTCGCTGGAGGGGACGGGAGACTGGTGGTGTGTTTCCTCAACGCAACTCTCCTCAGCGCCGAGAAGGAGGAATTTCACGCAGTTTTGAGCTTCACAGGCCAGACAGAAAGGAATTCCATTGATGCAGGGCTAGTCAAAGCGCAGGGATGCGGACCGAAGTCGGAAGGAGGCAGGGAGAGAAGGCGGAGGGGCCGAGGGCTCCCGGGAGCTTGCAGGAGGGCACTTGCTGCCCCACCTGCTGTCCCACCTGCCCCCGCGGGAGGACACCTGCTGTCCCACTGTGAAAAGTAAACCAGAGACCCCAGAGCGAGAGCACAGCCTGGCCTTCCTCCTCTTTCTTGAGCTGGGCGTGGGCTGCAGTGCATGGACCCTGACTTGTGTGAGAGAGAACCTTAGGGACCTTCTGGGTCTTTGTTGCAGCCCGGGAGCAACTTTGTCTCTGTCCTCACTGGCGTCAGAGAAATCAAACCCAGGACAAGCGTCCTTTTCAGGGTCAAAGTTTCTTCAACAGGAGTGGGGGAGGTTTTTCTATTTCAGACGAGAGCAGAAGGCATGAACTTCTCCCTACTGTCCTACCGATGGCACACACCGCAGCAGGCGTCACCCACATGCTAGTCCTCACTGGGGGGCTGTCCTGCCCCGGGGGGACATGGGTCCATGTCTGGGGATGTCTGTGTCCGTCACGACCGGGGAGCTCCCGGCACTCCCCTACAGTACCCAGAACACCCCCCAGAGAATGACCCAAATGTCCACAGTGCTGACACAGAGAAACCTGTTGTATCTTAATAAAATGTGCAGCTGGTGCCCCCTCCAACAGGGCTGTTTGGACAAGCAAGTCCCAGTCTACCCCACTCTCAGACCCTGCTGACCTCGCTGGGTCCTTCTGTGGTCTCCACCACTTGAGTGGAGGGCAGGTGGGTAGGGCTCATGGGCTGGCTTTCCCAGGACCCCCAGTGTGGACTTATGCCCTACTCACTTACCCCTCCATTTGGGGTGGCCTTGATTGAGTCTTACCGATGGTGGGGTCTGGAAGCTTTGCTTATCATATATTTCTTCCCCTTGTGTTTTCACAGGGACGGCATGGTTCTTTGAGGTTCAGAGGGGAAGAGTCTTGGTACTCAGAAGCCTGCGTGTGTTTCCCCTGGAACACTCCCTCCATGATGTGATGGGTACTGTGTGGTCCAGCTGCCCAGAAGGAGGAAGGGCAGTACATCCTTCAGTTTTTGCCACAAAACCACTGTGAGGAGAAAAGCCACACACGCGGGGAGCGGCATTCAGCAGCAGGCTCTTGCTGTCGGCGTGATGGGCGTTGTCCGGGCTTACCCACACGGCTGGGGCCGCCGGGCCGCACCGACCCCGCTGTGCCCCACACGTCCCTCCTCCTCCAGCAGGCTCGCCCAGGCATGTGTTCACGGCCATGGCAAGAGGAGACGCACGAGGCTTGGAACAGGCACAGCCAACTCTCCCGCATTCTGTTTGTCAAGGCCAGTCTTGGGACTGAGAAGTATATTCCGCTTTGGAGGAGGGACTCCAAAGTCATGTGACAAAAGGCATGGGTAGAGGGCAGGCGAAGAATTGGGGCCTCTGTGTAATCATTTTCCCATCGTCACAGAGGTTTAGAAATATGGCTTGGTGGCGGACAAGTTTAATTATTATAACAAAATACAATCTTGCCACACACGAAGGGACTTAGGATTTCCATCTTGCTGAGGTCCCCTTGCCCAGCCCAGAGCTGGTGATCCGGAGTGCTGACAGGTGTGGGTCATCGGCACCTGCCCTCCCCACTTGCGCTGCCCAGTGCTGGGGGGAAATCTACACCTCCCAGAACCCCCGCCCTCTCACTTACACCAACGGGAAACCTAGGGAGGAGAGGCTGGGCTGTGTGTCCCTCTCCTTCCTCTTGGCATCGGGTGGCATCACCTCTGGGGCTCCGGCTTCCCAGACAGGCCTGCGCGGCCCCAGCTTCCACGAGGCGGCTTCTGCGCGAGCCTCTGACAGTGGGATGGTCGTAGTGCCTCCCTGATGTGGCTCATCTTTAAGTTGACACCCCATCCCCTGTCTGGCTTCTCAGATCTGTGAGAACGGACTCTCCCCTGGAGCCTTCTGAGGGAACCAGCCCTTCCCACACCTTGCCGTTAACCCAGTCAGACCCAGTTAACTTCTGACCCCAGAACCATAAGAGATAGATGTGGCTGTTCCCAGCCAGTCCCTTCGTGGCCATTTGCTAAAGCAGCTGCAGGAGACTCACCCAACACGGCCAGGCCGTGGGCTTTGTGGGCAGCAGGACCCCCAGCTGTCACACATCGCTCCCCTTGTAGAGCTCGTGCTCGGGCAATTCACGAATCTCCAAAAACCAGTCTATGTAGTTGGGAACTGCCACTGGGGAGCCCGCAGCCTGAGGAGAGATGTTCCCGTTGAGCAGGAATTTTGGGAGAGGGGCCTGGCGTTTCATCTGGAGGAGACCATACAGCCTGTGCGTCTCCATCAGTCTCGAGCTCCGGTCACGATTTTGGCCCAGCCACATGTGCTCTCATGGCCTGATATGCTTAAGTCAGGCCTCCACTCGTTTCTGTTATCTAAGTAAACTTAGATACAAGTAAACGTGTACCAAAAAAGGGTGTATCATGTCTGGAAATGGGAAACCAGCACAACTTTCCCTAAAAGGAAAGAAGTAAATGTCGTGGACGAACGCTTGACGACCGGAAACAGGATTTGCATAGTTTTAATGTATCTCTCAAAAGATTACCTGCTAATCTCAAGGGGAAAACATGTGCTTTACTTTGGAGAAATCTGAGCAGACCACCTGGGTCAAAGGATGGAGAAGCTGTGGTGAGGTATGCCCGCACCACGTGTCTCTGGACAGCACCCACTGAGGGACTCTTGCCCAAATGCACCAATATGCATTTTATCTCATTTTAGGCACTGATATCTCGCCGATCCCGAGAAAATACTAGAGAAACCCAGACCGGAAGGAGCCTCTATAAAATAACAGGACAAAATTTTCAAAAGTGTGTTGTTCATGAAAGAGAGAGTGAAGAATTGTCCCAGAGTAGAGAGTACTGAAGAGGCTCGAAAATGGGACACCTCACTTGGACAGCTCCGGAGCTGGGGGCGGGGGGACAGTGGAAAAGGACATGATTGGGACAACCTGTGATATATGAGTAAGAATTCTTCACTAGGAGCTCCTGGGGGGCTCGGTCGGTGAAGCGTCTGCCTTTGGCTCAGGTCATGATCCCAGGTCCTGGGATCGAGTCCCGCATCAGCTGCCCTGCTCAGCGGGGAGCCTGCTTCTTCTCCTCCCTCTCCTGCTCCCCCTGCTTGTGCGCTCTCTCTCTTTCTCTCTCTCTGACAAATAAGTAAAATCTTAAAAAAAAGAATTTGTGACTAGGTAACAGTACTTTATCCATGCTATTTTCACCCTGATTTTGGTAACCATGCTGTGGTTATGGAAGGGGACATTAGAAACACACACCCAGTGTTCGGGGGGTAAAGAGTCATGGTGGCTGCCACTGTCTTCAAACGGTCAGGACAAGAGCTACATACAGACAACGTTGAAGGGGTGTGTCAGTCTGTTCATAGTCGGTGAATCTGGGCTCAGAGTCCATGGTGGTTCTCAGTACACTCTTGCAACTTTTCTAGAAAGTTTGCAATTATTTTGAAACAATCACAAAACAGAAGCAGAAAGAAGGTGCCAACAGCAGTAAGAACAAAACAAGTTTAATACTAGAGTCCAGCTTTCACAGCCAGCCCCAGACGGGACCTGCTCTCTCTTGGGTAAAAAGAATGAACAAAACCGAGGAAGTCAAACCTGGGTTAGTTAGCTGCTAGCTGATATTTCAGTCCTAGAAGGATTGTAATTAAGGACAAAAGGGAGTGATTTCTCATCACCTTATTTGATGTCATTTAGCTCTGGGCCTGTATCCTGCTTACCAGCCCCTTGAAGACACCAGTCTCTGCCCCTGCTTTGGGAAATACCCTGGCAGCAGGTGTGAGGGAAGAGCACAGTTGGGGCTGGTCTCCAGTGAGGTTACTTTAGACGCAGGAAGCCCCTGCTCCCTGTGTCATCTCTGGTCCAGTGCATTTTCCATCATCACGGAATTTTGCAAATGCGGTTCCAGCAGGAGGCCCCACCCGAGGCAGCCCCGCGCCGAACGCTGTGCGTCCGAGCCCCGTGCAGACTCCGGAGCAGGAGCACGCCTGGAAGGAAGGGGGAGGAGCGACGATGCCGGGGGCGGAGCCTCGAGGAGGCGGGGGGCGGAGCCTCGAGGAGGCGGGGCCCGGCTCGCGGAGAGCCCTCTATGCCCTTGAGAGGGGCGACCTCTGGCGGACACCTCGCGTCACTGCGGTGTGTCCCTGCTGCCGAGGGGCCGACGCGCGTACCTGCGGAGCGGGCCGGGTCTCCTTCTTTTGAAAGGAGCAGGTGTATGAGGTAAATTTTCCCTGCAGCCCCTGCTCCACTTGGAGTTATTTAAAAGTAAACTAGGCGGAGGACGTTTTATGGTTCTCCACCGCTCCTTCATCTCTTTCCTCCATCCTCCTCCTCCCTCTCCTTTGTCCCAGGCAGGTGTGCGGGATCCCAGTGGCGACCATGTGTCCTTCCTAGATGCCATCGCTGTCCGTCCGCCCGTGACCCTCTTGTAAGTCTCACGTCCTGTTTGCTGCTGGTCCAGGCACTCACTCCTTCCCAACCTAAAGAGCACCCATGTGCTCTTTGCCCGGCTCAGGCATGGGCAACCCATCGGTCACTTCCCCTCCACGACCCCCATGAACGATGCCATCCTGAGTCCCCTGGACAGCGACTGCTCTCCCTCTGGTTACAGGTCTCGTCACCTGCCCACGGGAGCCCGAGAAATTGCTCTTCTCATCCTATGTGATACCCCGCCGCTGTGTCTGCGCTCTTGTGGGCGACTAGCGTTCATTCTTGCTCACCCCGCATGGCCCTCCACTGCACACACCCCCCGTTATCCACTCCCCACAGCCGGGCCCCGGGGGGCCTTCCGCTAGTCCCCACGGTGAGTGGTGCTGCCGTGCGCGTCCTTGATCAGGTCTCCCGTGGTGTTTTCCCATGGGGGTTAAACCCAGGAGGGAGGTTGCTGGGTGTTGGGGCTCACATGCATTCAACTTTATGAGATAATGCCAAGTTGTTCTCCAAATTTAGACCAAATTCCTCCATGTACAAAAGAGAGCATTCTCTGCAACGTTTGACTGGTTGCTCAGGCACTGAATATCACCTGTTCATGTTTTCTGTGAAATGCCTCTTTGTGTCTTTTTCCTATTTTTCATTGGTTTACCTTTTTCCTTATTGATTGACATTCAGATCCTGAAATCATTTAGGGTGAATTGTGTGTGTGGTGTGAGGTGGGTGAGGTAGAAAGAACATCGTCCCCATCCTCATCCCTGGGACCTGGGAACGTGGGACCATATGTAGCAAAAGGGACTGTGCTTATGTGATTCAGGTTAGAGACCGAGCTGGGCACACTGGCCTAGGTTACCCAGCTGGGCCTCATTTAATCACATGGGTCCTTAGCACCTGGGGCCCTTTCTTGGCTGAGACCAGAGACGTGAGAGGAAGCAGGACAGGGACAGGCCTCACTGCTGGCCAGAGATGGAGGAAGGGCCATGGGCTAAGGCTGCAGTGCCTTGGAAGCTGGGTCAGCCCTCAGCCGACAGCCACGGGGGATGGGGAGCCCGGGCCTACCACCGCAAGGAGCTGAGTCCTGCCAGCACCCTAGTGAGCAGGGAACGGATCCTCCCTTGCCGTGATCGGAAGGACCCAGCCCTGCCGATGTCTCGATCGGAGCCCGGTGGGACCCACTGTGGACCTCTGACTTCCAGAATTGCCAGATAATGAATTGCTGTTGTCGAAGCCTCAAAGTTTGCCAGCATTTAGTTACCCACACCAGGAAAGGAATCTAAGAGGGATCTAATTTGTCTTCTGCTATGTGCTTATCCCAGGTCCTGGCACGGTGCAGTGAGGTGCCCCTCCCTCCCCTCCACCTGCTGCCCTCCCCCGTGCCCACCAAACTCCGCACATGCCCGCAGTCAGTTCGGCCCCCTTCTGTTTTCCATTCAGAACATCTTACATATCCAGATCACCACCCTGATGGGTCTCCTCAGCTGTGAACCTTCTTGCCTTTCCACACACTTGGTAGCAGATACGGACCTTCCAGCCCCCCCTTCAGGGCTGGTGGAGCTCTGGCCCCTCCGGCACCTCCTCCTTGGCCTCGTGTAAGTTCAAGGCAATGCCTGGCCTTCACGGGGCTTGTGGAGGTTCGACGTGGCAGATACAGGCTTGATGTCGTGCCAAGCAGGTTTAATGAGCTGTCTCTAGTAGGAAAGTGGACTTCAGAAATAATTTTTATTATTGAAGTACAACCGACACGCAGTGTTACGTTAGTTTCAGGTGTGCGGCACCGTGACTCCACGGTCCTACATGTTATTCAGCGCCCATCACGGGAAGGGTAGTCACCAAACAATGTCATGATGGTGTTATCACATCCCCACGCTGCACTTTCCATCTCTGCGGCTTACTTACTGCATAACTGGAAGTTTGTTCCTTGAAGCCCCTTCGCCTAGTCTGCCCATCCCCTAAAGCGGACTCGTGGGTGAAGAGATTGCTTACAGAACTTTGCAATGATGACAGGTCCCTCTGACTGCAGCAATATGGACTTTTGGTGAAAGGCACCTGTGGATCATGGTCGGATTTAATTTAAGAGGGAAAAATAAATCACTGAGGGCAAGGTGAGGGTTTAGGACACTTCACCCCACTGAAGGGGATTTTGTAAGGATCTCCCAGATTGAACCAGATGCCCTCAAAAGCCTTTCTTTTGGAATCATCCAAGAGACTCCTTCCTTCTCTCCCTTTCCTGACAGAGGCGACGGTGGGGCAAAGCCTTATGGAGGCAGGATGGAGAACTGGAAAGGACTTTGCAACGTGACAGTTTGCACAGGGAGGGTTCCCTTGGGCCCTGGGGATGACCAGCCTGGGCCGGGGGAACGGAGCAGGACCTGGCGGGCAGAGCTGGGCAAGGGAGGGGTCTTAAACAATGAGCAGGGAACAGCCAAGCAGAGAAAGGGAAAGTTGTGATAGGTAGGAGTGTGGCCTGGCAGAGGCAGTAAGGCCGGTCCTCTGATGGCCTCCAGGGAATTTTCCAAAATTGGAGCCTGGGGTGTGTCCTGGGGGCCACAAAAATACTTCAATTATCCTAACGACCACTTTGGACAAGGTAAGAAAGCCTATTTTGAACAAATGGGGTTGGGTACTACTCCTGGTTTAGCCAGGAAAACACAGAGAAGGGGGCTAAGGTCTGGTGGGTGAGCAGGCCCCCATGAGGAACTGCGGTACCGTCTGGGTGGTGGCACGTGCGGCCATGCTGGGAGTGGAATGTGGGCGCCCAGAATGCGGTTGGGCCATTCTCCTGTCGCCGGGTGACCACAGACACACTTGGGTGTTTGGGGAGCAAGGCTGCAGGACTGCGGAGGGCCCAGTGCATGGGGGACCAGTGGCAAAGTTCGCCCCTCAACCACCGCAGCTCGGAGGCCGGAGGCAGGCCAGATGGGGGCCGGGACAATGAGGTCCTGGGCATGGGCATGCAGGGCATGGTGTCCAGAAGCCGAAGGACCACGGACACCGGGCACCCACATGACGGGGAGCTGAGATTTGAAGACCAAGAAGAGGAGACCCTCCCAGAGGAGGTGACTGGGGAAGAAGTCCCCAGCCCCCGGAACCCCGAGGTGGCCCTCGAGCAGCTGGACAGGGTTCTGGAGAAAGATGCGGAGGAGGGCGTCTCTGAGATGAGGTGGGCCTGCCCAGCTGGGGTGGGGGCAGTGAAGGGAGAGCAGCAGCCCCACCCCGGCCCCGGGGGTGGCCCCGTGTGCCCTTGCCGGGGCTGGGGTGCCCTGAGTGTGAGCTGTGCGGGACGGGAGGGGGGCCCCTCAGTGGCCTCTGAGGCAAACATGGCTCCGTCCAGGGGGCTGGGGTTTAGGATTGGAAACCTTACAAAAGCACTGATTTGGGGAGCTGGACAGACAGGGTTCGGATGCCAGAGTTGGGAGGTCAGGAGCAGAGGCCCTCAGTCAGAGAGGAGGAGAAATAGGGAGAACCTCCCAGCTCAAAGCTGAAACGATTTCAAGTACCTCAACCCCCCAGAAACGTTTGAGACGGCCTGGACTCCGCTGGGCTCAAGTGGTAACCGCGTTTGTGGGGAGTGATTTGTGGCAGGTTGTGAACTCCTGGAAAGAAGCAGGCCTGCGGGACTCCGAGCTCGGTTTCTCTGCGGGAACCCTGGTCCCTCCCGCCTGCCCTGCCCTGGGTCGCGCTCTGGGTTCATCCAGGCCCAGTTCCGGCGGAAGAGCCTCTCCCTTTGGCCCCTCCCCCGACACTGCAGATGGACCCCCCAACCTCCACTCTCACAGAGCCTGTGCCCCCCCTCCACACACGTGGTGTGGCAGGTGGGGGCCAGCGACATGTGCTGTGGGAGAAAGAGCGCAGGCCAGGTCGGGGGCCTCGGGGAGGGCATTTGGGCCAGGGGCGGCACCCAGCGAGGGAACAGGCAGGTGTCTCAGCCCCAGACACCCTATTCCTCCCAGCCTCTGGGCTTCCGGGGGCCTGGCACACAGTTGGCACTTAATACCTGCTCATGAGATTTGGTTGGCTTTAGTCATCTCAGCAACCTGGCGCGTCGGGAGCAGGGCTTCCCCACTTTGCAGAGGGCAGCACCGGAGTGGCCCAGCCGTTCGGAGCCTGGACTTCCCTCGGGGTCTGCCCTGCCAGACGCCGCCCCCAGAGAGGTCCCTTCTCACTGGGCAGGGCCCTGACCCACTCAGCGCCTGCCTTTCCCACAGCCGGCTGTCCATCACCCAGAGGTTCCCCAGCTTCTCCTCAGTCAGAGGGAGGAAGAGGAGGAGGAGGGTCTTTGAGCTGGCCAAGCCCAAGACCAACTGGCAAGTCTTGAAAGACAGGTGAGGCCTGCGGGCGGCCTCGCGGGAGGCGGGGGTGGGGCCCAGGAGGAGGAGGGCAGCTCTGGGTGGTCTGCCTGTGCAGCCCCCTGCCGCTGGGCTCCCTCGTCCCATCTGTCACCCACACGATGACCTGGGGGCAGGTACGGGGGAGGCGAGGAGTCAGGGTTCCAGAGGTGGGACTGGGGTGGCTTCCGGTGACGGTGAAGGACAGAGAGGCCTTTGAGCAAGTGGGGCCACAGAGCAAAGTCAGGGGCTCGGGCCTGTCTCATCGCAGGCTGGGGTGCTGCTGTGAGGGCTATGCCTGGGTGTCCCCGCGCAGGAGGAGCTTGGAGTTCTGTGTCTACTGGTAAGTCCCAGGGTGCCCCTCCATCTCCTGCCATGGGGGGCATGCTCCAGGGGACCCCTCCTTCTCACCAGGGGCAAGGATGGGGAGAAAGGGCCCTGTGATGGGGCCTTCCTCAGCCCCAGGGCCGTTCCCAGCTCCTCCCTGGTGCTCTGGATGCCAGTCCGCCAGCTGAGAAGTGGGTCCGCTCCCATGATGGCGCCCTGGGTCCTGCTCTTAGCTGTGCCTTTTTTTTTCCAGCTCCCCCTTCTCTGAACATCAGCGCTGCTCGGAGTCATCTACATTTCCTCACACGCCTCTCTGACCTACCCCGCTCCACGTTCTCTCAACGGGTCTCTCCTTCCTCCTTCCTCCAGCTACCCCACCCCTGCCTCGCTGTCTCCCTCCTGTGCGTGTCTGTGTTCGTAAGGTGCCCTGAGTTCTGTTTCAGAGCAGGCCCAGGAACCTGTGCCCCAGCTTCCTTGACCCTGAGCCACGCTCGTGTATTCCAGGCCGTCTGTGTACTGGACAGAGAGGTTTCTCGAAGACACCACCCTTACCATCACAGTGCCAGGTGGGTGGAGCCCACCCCCCACCTCCACTTCTCCATCAGGGGTCACCTCGCTCAGGGGTGGGCCGGAGGTGGCCCCTTCCCAACTCTGGTGCCTGGCTACCCTGTCTGACATGCTGCCCCTGGCCTCCAGGGTCAGGAGTGGGTCACCCCCATTCCCCTCCGACCTGTGCCCCAGATCCAGCTGGGGTCTCCCCAGCCCTAACCTCACCAGAATTCCGTACTGCCGCTCCCCCAGCCCCCACCTCCCAGTTAGCTCATCTCTGGCCTCTGTCTCCTGAGGAGCCAGAAATGCAGGAAGCTGGTCTTGGTGTGAGGGGTGTGGGGCAAACTCCCCAGGGGAACTCCCCGTTTGCACTGCAGCCAAAATGGGGGTTAGTATTAAATTTATTGAAAGTCTCTTTGCCTTCCCTTCTGCAACGGTTTCTACACTTTTTGAGAGCAGTGGATCCCTTCAAATAAAACATTTCAAGAAATCTTTTACTGGAGGGAAGTAATAGGGCAGGATCTCTGTTGGGGGTTTTAGAATCTTCCTCAGAGTGGACACTAAGGCCCTGTAAACCCTAGGCGTGTACTGACCGCAGACCAAAATCCACTTTCCCAACCAGTGGGCTGTTGGAGCCACACTGATGTCTGTTGAGGAACTGAGGGGCCTGAGCTCCCATTCTAGCCCTGCTGCTGCCATCCTGTGTGCCCTGAGTAAGGGGCTTCAGGCCCCCGAGGCCATTGTCCCCAGGACGGGGATAGCGAAAGTCACTCCCCTGCAAGGTATCTGGCTCTCGACTCTCCAGGCCCTTAGTGCCTCACATCACGTTGTGCCTCTCACTCTAGCTAGTGGAACCCTAATCTAAGCAAGAAGGAAACCCCTGAGGGTGGGCAGGGTTTCAGCTGGGGCTGTTTCCTATTTTGCATAGAGGTGTCCCGCCGAGTGGAGGAACTGGCTCGACCTAAAAGGTTCTACTGGGAGTATTACAACAACAACAGGTAAAGGAAGGAGCGCTGGGCAGGCACTCTGAAGGCAGAGTTGGTGGAGGACCTCGCCCTTCCCTGGACAGTGTGGCGCGGGGAGAGCCCAGGTCCTGGGAGTAGATGACCTGACTTCAAACTGGGTGGGACTGCTCCCCAGCAGGATGCCCGCGGGCAGGCACTTGACCCTGTGAGCCACAGCTCTCCACCTGCGGGATGGGTGCAGGTGGAGAGCATTCTCAAAAGGTGGACTCCGCACAGGGCCTGACCTAGCAAGCGCTCAGTAAGTGTTACTTATCACCGCTATGGATTTCGTTCGCGCCAAACGCTAGCAATCCTAAGACATTATTGCACGTACAACTTTTAACACAATACCTTCTTCTTACCACTTGGAACTTTCGTGCTGGTTAAAAGTGATCTTTAGAGTTATTTAGACACAGATTTTAATGACCTATTTTTATGCACATAGAAGGGAAAATAATAACTGAAATAAATTAGCTAAACTGTGTCTGAAAGTTTTGAATCACCTTTTAACTCAGAGATGTTGACAGGTTTCTACACACTGTGCTTATGCCTGTCTTTGTGACGGCCACTTTTTCATTTTAATGTTGAATCGTCGTGGAATCTGAAGATAATTTAAACTGCAATTAGACTTAACATCTGTAGATCCGAGAATGCATATAACTCAGCTGAGGCCGTCTCAGTGCCAACAAACAGCCCGGAGTGCACGCAGGCGAGGATGGCCAGGGAACTTCTGACGTTTGGCTGACAGCATCTATAAGCTGCATTCCAACCTCAGAGATGAGGAAATAGGGACCGTCTGCCTCAGATCAATGAAACGTAGCCTTCTTTCCGGGGCAGAGACAGACCTGACATCTGACTTCAGGAGACGCGGGCCCACACCCTTTTATTCCTTGTGTCCAATGCTGACCCCAGCCCCAAAGACAGGGGTGTGGGCGAGAGGCCCTGGGAGCCACTGTCACCACAGAGGGGGACAGGGAAGCTGTCGGGAGGATGGCCATTGCACACTGAGCTGGGATGACCTTGGGAGAGGGTAGCTCTGCCTTGAAAACACTCAGGGGCTTTCTTTCAGGGATTCTTTCTGAATCCCTTCCTGGAGGTGTTTTCAAAACGCTCCACCGTCCCAGGCTGTCCCTTATCCCTGGACTCGGAGACAGGCTGAGAGAACATGACACACGCAGGAGACAGAGACGCGCCCCAGGCTGAGGAGCTGTGTCAACTGTGGCTGTCCCCTAGGACCACCCCCATCTGGCCCGTTCCTCGGTCTTCCCTGGAATACCAAGCTTCGAGTCGCCTGAGGGAGCTGGCTGCCCCGAGGGTCCGGAACAACATCTGGAGCATAAACATGTCTGAGGTAGGTGCTTGCTGTCCTCTGGCTCTGCGCGGGGCCAGGTCGGAGGGCACAGACCCCGGGGCGGGCCGCACATGACCGCTCAGTGGCCCCAGCAGGATTCACTGGTGTCGTCTGCTCAGGATGGAGCTGGGTTTTCCTCTCAGCACCGCCCCGAAGCCGCTCAGGGACCCCCCCTTCCCTGCCCATTTCAGAGGTCGCGAAACGGTTCAGTTCCCCACTCGGGCCCGACACGGCCTCTGGCGAC
This sequence comes from Ursus americanus, assembly GCF_024610735.1. NCBI lineage: Eukaryota > Metazoa > Chordata > Mammalia > Carnivora > Ursidae > Ursus > Ursus americanus. Next base: position 60,175,678 of record NC_142140.1, read on the forward strand.
CACGTCATGTCCCCGTTCCCACGCCTTCCCCTTCTCCTGCGCACCGCGTGAAGGGAACGAGCCCTGCAGCCCAGCGAAGGTATCTGAAGTCTCGAACACCTTACCAGCTTGTGCCTTCTGAGCCCTGGGTCATGTGTCGTCACATGGGGGGACCCGCCAGCCCCGGAAGGACCTCTGAGCTGTTTCCAGGTTTTTGGCTATAACAGAGAAAGCAGCCGTGAAGCTGGCATCTCACTGTGGTTTTAATCGGCACTAAGTGTGTTGATGGGGTTTTTCAGACCGTTGTTTTCCAGAACCCCCACTTCCGATTTTTTTAAAGTAAATCCAGGCATCAGACCATTTCTCTTCTAACTACTTCAGTATGCATTTCTAACTGACACCCGTAATAACAATGATCCACTAAAACATTAAACAATAACACCTTAACGTCCAAATACGCAGTCTGTGTTCACTTTCCCCAGTTGTCCCCCCAAAAGCCTTTTTGGCTAATTTGGTTAAACGGGGACCCTAAGGAGGGCGCTGTCCTCTTGGCCTGTCCCGCCTCTTACCTGAGACGCACCTGCTGTTTTCTGGGCTGCCTGCCTTGCTTTTGGCAGCTCAAGCCTGCCCTGATGCCTCCTCCCTTCTGTGCGCCAAACCCTTGCGTGGTTCCCAGTCCCCGGGAAACTCCAGACTCCCAAGCTGAGAACCGAAGGCTTAGTGAGACTCGGTGCTTCCTGACCCCTCCTCCTCCATGCACGTGCTTTGTTGGGCTACATGCGGGACCGTCGACGAGACTCTAGGCCTTTGGCCACGCAGGGACTGCTACCTGGAACACCTCTCCCCTCTCTGTCTAGCCCCCTTGTTCTCAAGAACCCTCCTCTCCTTGCCCGACCTTTCTGTTCCCAGCCAGTCTGGTGGGAGCCCCACTTCCAGCCTCCAGTGTCCCTGCATGTTGCTTTGCTCCTTCGCAGCCCCAGCACAGTTTCTGGATGGACTGTTGGTTCTTCCATCAGCCTGGGAGCAACCCGAGGACAGGGACCGCACCTTCTTGCTTTTTGTGGCCGCATTCCTCAGCTTGTCTTACCCTGGGCAAGGCACAGAGTGGCAATCGGTATTAGTCTCAGGCACGGACAGGTGAATGTCCACCTGCCCGCCCAGCCCTCCAGGCAGGACTGACATCAGGGGGGACATGAGCCTGAGCTGTGTCTGTCATGGGGAAAGAAAGGAGGAGGGGAGACGAAGGGAGAAGGAGGGAGGAAATGGAGGGTTGAGTGGGACATAACATGATAAACACCAACATGTCTGATAAAAGTAGCACTTATGATTTTTAGGGAAGACAATTTTAAGAGGAAAGGGACTCAAATTTCTGACTGACCCCTGGAGTTCATTTCAGCCAACCCCTGCTTCCAAGAAGGTTCCCGCTAAAACTACTGTGCCGAGGGCTTTCCTGGGGCACGAAATGTTGCAAATACCGGCACCCACCACGAGCACTGGACCTACTCCAACATTTTGACAGATTGATTCCGACCTCCCCCTCCTCCTTAAGGAATAAAACGTTTCAACAATTACCCTGGCTTCCTCCCTCCCTCTCCAGAGGCAGCAGGATGGCCAGCTCATCTTGCCCTTGTCACAGCCCCAGATGTTCAGAACGTGACTTTGCCCACCCCACTTCCTCGGCAGGCAGCCTGCCCACGTGAGGGAGCCAGCTGGAGGGCAGACGGGTCAAGGCAAGGAGGGGGACAGGGCGTATGCTCAAGAGGACACAGCCTGGGAAGACTGGGTCTTGAGTGCACTTTTTTGGGGGGTCGGGAGACGATGATTAGTGGCTAACAGAGCTCCGTCGAGGGGCTGCCTTTGAGTAGGCTGACCCAATATCAAAGCAGACGGTTTTGGTAGTGCCTGGATCCTTTGGAGAACGCTAAGAAGTCATCCACGGAGCAAGTGGGTCAAGTTTCTCGGTGAGATGTCTGTCAGGGCTCTCCCTCCCCCCCCCCCCGTCTTGAGCAGCTCAGCCTCATTGCCATCACTTTTTTTTTTAAAAAGATTATTCATTTATTTATTCGACAGAGATAGAGACAGCCAGCGAGAGAGGGAACACAAGCAGGGGGAGTGGGAGAGGAAGAAGCAGGCTCATAGCGGAGGAGCCTGATGTGGGGCTCGATCCCATAACGCCGCGGATCACGCCCTGAGCCGAAGGCAGACGCTTAACCGCTGTGCCACCCAGGCGCCCCCATTGCCATCATTTTAAACTTTATTATTATCTAGACCCATCAGCTACAGTCATAGCATTCTGTGTTTTTAACACACATACATGGCGTGTTAACTTTCTTGCTTTTGCCTCAATACTTGCTTTCTCGAACATGGCATATGATATATACAGAACGAACATTTTACCTACTGGGTTGCATGCTACCGGACGGATATACGTGATTGATTTACCCAGCCCCCGACTGATGGACAGCCTGGTTGCTCCCAAGTGTCTGACTACCACCGCCATCATTTCCTTGCGCCCCAGGGCAGGGGTTTCTCTCTGTGGTGGTCTTCAAGTGTCCACATGCTCCACTTGAGAAGGACAAATGCTTTCCCAAGTGTTTCTACTAATTTACTCTCCTACCTGCCATGTATGAGGATTTCTCTCCTCCCATGTTCCTGCCAGGGCTTGATAATTTTTTCAGACTTTTTCGGTTTTGCCAAATTTGTTGGCACGGAGTGATATTTTGCTGTTTTTATTTGTATTTCCCTGGTCAACAGAGGATTATTGATCCTTTAGGTTTACTCTCCTGTATGATTAGCCCAGTCCCCTATTGTTTTTTGGGTTATTGATTTAGAAGAACTCTTTATATATGATAGCTACTAATCCTTTGCTGAACTCATTGCAAACTGACTTCTTCCCAGTGAGTCCTGCATCTCTTACTGTTGCTTATGGGGTCTTTCTGATCCAGGGGCCTTTGAGGAATCATGGACTGTTGTACTCTTCCCCTATAATTGTTTCCAGGTGTCCCAGGTATCCAGGGCAGCCCAGATGGCCATCCCCAGCCCAAGGATCCTACGGCTGGCAAAGCCCAGGGTCCCAGCCACCCGGTTGGAAGAGTGGGACCCTATGCCAAAGCCCAAGCCATATGTGTCAGACTACAATCGCCTCCTTCACTTGGCCAGTAAGTAGTTCCACTGAGGCGTCGCTCCTTATTAGGCTCTTGTGTCCTTCCCCGTGGGCCACAGGCCATGGGGTGGGGTACAGTCAAAAGACCTGGGCTCCAGGTCTGCTTCCTCCAGATTCACGCTTCTCTCTTCCTTCATCTTCTCCCGAAACTGCAGACTAGGTGTCCAAACACCTGTGCGTCATTCATAGCACGGCCCACTCAGGCTGTCCTGGGAGCTGGCAGAGGGGGCCGTTCCCCAGGAGAAGAACTGAGAGGGGTTGTGGCCCAAGTGGGTCTCCTGGCAAGGGCGCACAGGTGCAGGAGAGCAAGGTGGGGTGCGGGGCCAGGCACCAACCCTAGTGCCGAGCTGAGGTCTGAGGGCTGCTTGAAAATGGCATCGACCTGATTCTTGCCCTTTCCTTTATTTTTGATTTTTATTTTTTTTTAAAGATTTTATTTATTTATTTGACAGAGAGAGACAGCCAGCGAGAGAGGGAACACAAGCAGGGGGAGTGGGAGAGGAAGAAGCACGCTGCTAGTGGAGGAGCCTGATGTGGGGCTCGATCCCATAACACCGGGATCACGCCCTGAGCTGAAGGCAGATGCTTAACCACTGTGCTACCCAGGCGCCCCCTTGCCCTTTCCTTTAAAGCAAATGAGACCATGACAAAAGTAACACACATGAATTGTAGAGAATCGGATGGTGCAGGAGGGCATAAGGAAGGAGGAACCCTACCATCCAGAGATAATGAGTTTGGGGTACATGCACATGGTATACACACAGAACCACAAAGTCGTGGGGCCACGTGTCTATGTGTGCCAGGGCACACCCTTCTAGACACTCTCCTGGCCTGGCATTCCCGTCGCGCCCTCCACGTCCGAGGCACAAAGGACTCCTGTGGGCTGGGCCTTCTGAGCACGCCCACAGCTGTCCCGTGCCCCTCCCCTCACACCCCCTCTGAGGCCCATCATCCATCTCTGGACCAGAGCTGTAGTCTCTGACCGAACCTGGGCACTGCCCTCACCTATCTCCACGTGGCCGTCAGAGGCACCTTGCTAAACTCAACTCGGATTCTGGCCTTCTCTGCTCATGACCCTCCCAGGGCTCCCGCCTCTCTTAGTGTGGCCCACGGGACCTTGTGGTCTGTCCTCTGGCCTCCTTGACCTGCCTCCATTCTGCTTGGACCTCCCCACTGGCCCTTCCCACGGCCTGGAATGCACCCCCCAGACACCGGCTCACTCCTCTGCCCCCTTGGTGAGGCCCATCAGTGCCCTATTTCACTCCACAAGCTGTGACCAGCTCTGGGCACCTGTGAACCCCTGTCACTTCTTGCTCTTTCCCCACAACACCTGTCACCTGCTATCATGCCTTACCATGCATTTCTGTGTCTCTTTATCATGTGTGTCTGTTACATGCCAGGCCCGAAGTGTCAGAGGCACTTAACAACCAGAGAGCCTGACTGGCCGTTTTGGCTCACTCTGTTCTATCAGTTTGCAGGTTTCCTATTTCCTATTTCCTTTCTTTTTTTTTTTGGTTATTGATTTAGGGCAGCTCTTTATATAAGCTGATCACTAATGCTTTGCTGAACACATTGCAAAATAACCTCTTCCCAGTCTGTCTCTCTTCGTTTAACTGTGGTTGGGGCGCCTTCTGTTTGTTGATTCACTCATTCGTCTGTTCCCTTAATACCCCTTCAATGGACGGCTAAGCAGAAGGAAGCGCGTGCGCACGTGTGCGCGTCTGCGTTGGGCCATCGCGTCTCTCACACGTGGGATACAGACATACGTGCAGTTGCGTGTACATGCATGTGTGCCTCAGATGCGCACAGACACAGACACGCGTGAACTGTGCCCGTCACGGTGGTACGAGGTCGTCTTGTTCGCACAGCGGACTCGTGTCCACCTGTGGTCGTGACCGGCGCACTCAGGAGAGAAATGACACGCGTGGGGCTGTGCAGGGGAGAGTCCGCGGCTGCTTGCTGCTCCGCGTGTGTCCACCGTGTGCTGGGTGGCAGGGGACCGTCACCACTCCACCGTCAAGGTTCCACTGACAGAGTTTTGTTTCGTTTTGTTTTTTAATCTATTTGAGAGAGAGAGAGGGAATCCCAGCACACTCTGCTGTGAGTGTGGAGCCCCAGACAGGGCTTGGTCTCGCAACCCTGAGATCACGACCCAAGCCTAAACGAAGAGTCAGACGCTTAACGGACCATGCCCCCCCGCCCCCAGGCGCCCTGTCATTGGCAGAGTTTTAAAGCCTGGATGTCACGATGGTGGGAGTGCTCCTGAATTCTCAGAGGAATTCGAAGAAGCCTGGGTCTGGGCATGGTCCTCCTGTCCCCGAGGGGCCACCCTTCTGCCTGGCCCCTTCCCTTTGGGTGCATCACCTCACAGCTCTGTCCAGCCCCAGTGGTGTCCCCTGCCCCAGGCCCCACGTGGATGGGTGCCTGCCTGGTGGGAGGGACCTTGTTTCCCTTTCCCCAGGGTCTCTCCACCGAGGGCTTGCCTGCTGAGAAGGTGGTCGGCCCTTTTCCATTTGCAAAGGGGGCTTGGAAAGAAGACTGTAGCATCCCTCCATCCCTAGGGTCCTGAAGCTCCCAGAGATGAAGGCTAAGGCAGTGACCACTGGTGACCACCCTCTTCTAGTCCCCAGACAGGCCGTGTGCTGCAGCGGAATGGGATGGTGGGGGAGGGGAGGAGGGGCAGACCAGCATGTGAGGCCTGGGGTGCCAGGAGGTGAGAAGAGGGAGCCTGGCTGAGCCACAGGCCTCTGTTCCTGATAGTAGTCAGTCCGCAACAACAGCCACTGGCCCTGTGTGGCTATTTCAATGACATTAAAACCAATCAACCGGTTGATCTAAATGAGTTAATCAATTTCATTACAATTAAATCAAATAAAACTCCAGCCCATATCAGGCACTCTGGTCACACATGGCTGGTGGGAGCCACGCCACCCAGTACGGAAAGCCAGAGCCCAGAGGGGCTGGGACAGCCTCGGCCAGGAAGCTGGTGCCGAGTCCCGAAGCAGCCTGGGAGCTGCCCCTCGGTGCACTGACAGGGCGTGCAGCACCAGCTGGGGAGAGGAGATGCCCCACACCTGTCCTCGCGCCCCTTCCCCACTGCAGCATTCGGCGGGGAGGGGACAAGGGGAAGGGGCCAGTCAGGCGCCCTCCTCACCTTTGACCGCTAGGCTGGCTCCTCTGTGTCCCCTGTCTGGGACCCGTGGCCATTTGAAATAGTTTTTCTTTACAATTCACCCTTTTAAAGTGTACAGTATTCCGCAATAAAAAAACAAAGTGTACAATTTAATAGTTTTTAGTACAATCGGTTGTGTACCCATCACCACAATCAACTTTAGAATTTCATCTCCCTAAAGAGAAACCCCAATTTCATTCTCCATTAGTTATCACTCCCCACCCCCTCTCCAGCCCCCAGCCCCCGCGAGCCCCCTGCCCATCCATGGAGGAGCCTGCTCTGGACGTGTCACACACGTGGACTCACACACCGTGGGACCCTCTGTGTCTGGTTCCCTCCCTGAGCGTCGTGGGCTCGGGGTCCGTCCCTGGGGCAGCGCAGGTGGGCGCCGCGCTCCTGCTCGCGGCCGAGGGACGCTCCGGTGCGTGGATGGGCCATGTTGTGTGTATCCATTCTTCCGTCAGTGGGCAGCCCGTTGACTTGGGAGTTTTGACCTCCACAAGCCTGAGTGGCCACACGTCTGAGGCGCCAGTGCCTGACTCGGTCCCCCTCTTCCGCTCTCTCCAGCACCCAAGGCCCAGTCGAACCAGTGTGTTCCTGACCGAGATCCGCGCTGGGAGGTGCTGGATGTCACCAAGAAGGCAGTGGCCAGTCCCCGGATCGTCTCCCTGGCCAAGCCCAAAGTGCGCAAGGACCTCAATGAGGGCTACGACCCCTACCATATTTCCCCAGCGTCCCTGGTTGCTCGGGCATCCCCTCGGCTGTACGAGCTCGCCACCCCCAAGAACATCACCAAAAAAGTGTGAGCGACCTGGGCCTGGCCTCTGAGATCCCATTCCCAGTAAACACCCAAGTGCATCGTAACCATGTGTGTGGTTGGCTCTGAGTGTTTTGGCCTGAAGGCGGGAGGGCAGGCTGGATGGCCAAATGGAGGAAGAGGAGGAAAATAATAATATGTATGTTTGCATCCAACCTGCAATGTGTATGGCCCTGTTATTTTTCAAATCACTGTCTCCTGCCCTCTCCTGCTTCTCGGATGCCCGACTTCCGCCTCCCTCAACTCCAGAACTTTCCTTCTGAGTCTTCTGTGCCCACACTTGCTTATCCAACTACATCCTGGGTGTCTCTGTACACGTCAAACTCAGTGACCTCCATACTAAAACCAGCTGATGCCTACTGTATGACTTCTTGATCTCTACAGTGACCCAGGGAAGGGGGGCTGTAATTGTGCCCATTTATGGAGGTGGACACTGAGGCTCAAAGGGGTTGGGAAAGACTCACAGCCTCATCCAAGTCTCCCGGGGCTGCTGCCACAGATGACCTCTCACACCGATTCTCTGACAGTTCTGGGGTCGGAAGTCCTAAAACCCAGGCGCGGGCAGGGCTGGTCCTCCCGGGGCCGCAGGGAGACCCAGCTCCTGCCTCTTCCTGGCCCACCGCCCCCCCCCTCCATCCTCACTGCCAGCAGCACGGGGTCTGCCCGTCTCTGGGCCTCCCGCCCTCTGCCTCCCTCTCATGAGGACCTCGTGAGGATGCCGGGCCCCCCCGAAACCCAGGGTCAACCCCCTTCAGGGCCTTGACAAGGTCCCCTCTGCCATGTGAGGCGACACGTCCCAGCTCCTGGTACAATAACGTGGGCATCTTTGAGAGCCGTTAGTCAGCTGACTGCAGAATCCCTCCACAAGGGTTCCCCCAGGCCCGCCAAGAGAATCCAAAAGTGTTACCAGACTCTAAGTTATTTAAAGACATTAATTCATTCAGTAACTTAAAGAATACTTATTGAATACTTATAGGGGCAGAACCAGACAGGTGTTCAGAAGTGAAAAGTTAAAAAAAATACCCACCCACATCCTCTTGATACAATGATACAAACCGACAGATAATTGACATTCAGGAAACTGGGCTCCTAGCGTAGAGCCTGTGGGGATTGTTGCATAAACGTTTCTTTAAAAAAAAAAATCTATTTTATTTTTAGGTAATCTCCACACCGAATGTGGGGCTTGAACTCACGACCCGGAGATCAAGAGTCCCAGCCAGGCACCGTGCATAAATGTGTCTCCAAGAGGGCAGGGAGATGATGAGAGAGTATTTGTTGGGTGAGAGGATGGAAGCGTTTGTGAGGAGCAACGGGACTGGCCAACCAGGACTCAAACCCCTATTGATGTTGTCAGTTCCCATCTCGAATCCAGCAGATTGGATTGTGGGGTCAGCTGAATAAGGCCCCAGAGATGTCCTGGAATCTGTGACCATGTTGTTTTATTTGGCAAAAAGGACTTTGTGAATGAGACGAAAGACCTTGAGATAAGGGGTTTGTCCTTTAACACCCCGGTGGGTGCAGTACAATTACAGGTCCTCATGAGGGAGGGAAATGTGACTCCAGAAAAAGAAGGTCCAATGACACCACCACATGATGTCATGCTTCGACTTGGGCGGAGGGATGCCGGTCCGAAAGGGAACACGTCCTCCCCTTCGGGCCCTGGTGGGCACCTTGAGTCCTGCCCAGGGGATACCAGTGTGTGTGGTTTTTATGGGTGGATTCTGTGGTAAGTTGTTGCGGCAGCAAGAGGAGGTTGGTCCGCACGAGCGATCCTCAAGACCGACCCCTCACACGAGGCAGAGTAGGAAGACCGTCCGTGGTGGCCGCACAGCTGGCTGCCACCAGCCAACGAGGACGGTGGCACTGCCAACCTTAGGGACCTTCAAAACAAGACAAAACGAAAGCTTCAAAAGTTTTGTTTTCTTTTAAGATTTATTTTTAAGTCATCTGCACACTCAGAGTGGGGCCGGAACGCCAAGGTCAAGAGCCACGCTCTTCCGACTGAGCCAGTGGGCGCCCCAAAGCTCTACATGAAGGGAATGTCCAAAGCGAGGTGCGCTCTCCCGGCGAAGACCCCTCGTGTTCTAGCGCTTTCATTCAAGCAGAGAGCACACGAGCTGCCCTCCACTGTATCTTCACAAAATGAAACTCAACTAGGCTCCGGTTAAGTTCTTATCTCGAGATTTAAGGCGTTGACGAAGAGCCATGCATGTTGCCTACCGTGCGTGTTTTCTTGTCGAGACAGAAAGTGCAGACAGCAAGATTTCCACGTTGTCCGGTACAGTTTCAGGAGCACGGCGCACAGTCGAGAGAGACAACAGTTTCGTCTGCCGCCCGAATTCCCCGGTGCTGCTCTGCTGTCAGCCAGTTCCCCCATGCCCACTCCTCTGTTCTCTGTCCCCACAGTTTGGAATTTTCTAGAACGCTGGTAAACCGGGAAGGTGTGTACTGGTGGAAGACAGTGCCGAGTGACCGACTGCCTTTGTCTTCGTTCCCTCCTTTAGAGCACGTGCGTGGGGCGTGCCCTGAGAGTGCCCCGAGTTTGGCTTATCTACATCTCGGGACAAACTTTCGGTTGTGGTCAGCATTCTGCTGCACTTTAAAATTGCCTGACTTCTTTTGTTTCTTCTTTAAATCTTTCAAACTAGGACCAGCCTTGTGTCAGAGGTTATGCCCTCAGGAAGCAGACTTTGAGACCAAGATTAGGGGCAGGAGGGTGTCTGGGGCCCTTGCACTGGCCAGGCAGTGAAGGAGGAAGGGCTGGACAGAGGGACGGTAGGCCTCCGTGATGACGGTCTCAGCTGACCCTACGGGGGCGTCTGGAGCCCCGAGTGGTCCCCTCTTGGCCACACGTGCCGGCTTTATGTATCTGCACGGACGAGTCCCTGGGTGTGGGGAGCCCCTGTGAAGGAGGGGGACACCCTCTGGCTGAAGGCAGGGCCCGGGAGACACTCAGCTTAGAGCCGTCAGCCACCATCACCCCGGGCAGCTGGGAGAAGCGCCGCCTGCACGTGTGTGGGGCTTGGGTGGTGCGCCTACCAGGTCCACCCAGAACCGCTCAGCTCCATGTGGTATGTTCTGGAAACATTTCACCCAGGATTGTGTTGGGCCTCTTTTTCTGAGGGAAAACTTGCAAGATGTAGATTAGCGGGGTGAGCTGCGACCTGCAGACCCACCTCAAGCCGCGGCTGAAACTTGTCACCCCCCCCCCCCCCCCCCGTACACATTCTCCACTGCTCTCTCTCTGGTGTCTGAGGCTGACCCAGACCCCAGTCCCTAAAGGGCCTGAGTGCTTTGTCACCAGCCCCTGTCAGACCACGGGTGCTGCACACTTCCCACCATGCTTGGGCAGGCGAGAGCCGAGAGGCTGCATGGGCACAGACGCCCACACCCACTCAGGCCTCCGGGCCTCTGCCTTTGCCGTCCCCACTGCCCGGGGGGCCCTCCCGGCCTCTCTTTTCCCTCCTTTAAGACTCAGCTCAGGACACTGCTTTTTGTGTTCTTAGCTTTATTTCTTCTACTTTTTATTTTGAAAACCATTCAGGTTTATAGGGGAAAGAAGTCTCCACCTACTTTCCCAGATTCCGCTAACATTTTGCCCCATTTGCTTTATCATTGGCTCCCTCCCATCCCCACCCCCGTGTGTGTTGCATAGACACAAATCACGCTTTCCGAGCCACAGAATTCGCATGCATCATGGAATCTCACCCGTGTCCTAGTCCTTTGGGCTGCTCTATCAAAAATGCCACAGGCCAGGTGGCTTATAAAAACAGAAATGTATTTTTCACCGTTCTAGAGGCTGGGAAGTCCACGATCAAAGTCCCAGCAGATTTGGTGTCTGGTGAGGACCTGCTGGGTGGCTCATAGGCAGCATGCTCACAGGGCAGGGGGCGAGGGTGCTCTCTGGAGTCTCTGTTATAAGGCTGTTCATCCCATTCATCTGGGTTTCACCCTCCTGAACTTCCAAAGGTCCCACCACCTAATACTATCACACTGGGGACTAGATTTCAATACATGAATTCTGGGGGGGGGGGGCACACAGACATTCAGTCTATATTAACCCCTTCATATTTCAGTGTAAATTTTTTGAACATATGAATACTCTTACAGAACCACAGACCAGTTATCAATTTCGTAAACTTGACATCGATGTAATACATTTATCTAACCCACATCTGAATTCGGGTTTTGTCAACTGACCCAATAATGCTCCTTATAGCCTTTCCCTCTGCACTGCTAGCTGTCTTGTCTGAAAGGCTGGTTTTTAATGGCATGAACGTTTCTGAAGAATACAGTCCTTCTTTGTTCCTTACTTGGGGTTTGTCTGCAGTTTTCTCAAGTACAGATACAGGTTATGCATTCCCGGCCAGATTAAGTCGTGTAGTGTCCTTCTCAGGGTATCACGTTGGGAGGAACATGGCATCCATCTTCCCCTCACTACAAGTTCATTGTTTATCACTGGGTCAATGTTGCCTCATTACTACACTGTAACTGATAATCAGTCTGTGGAGAGAGACCTTCAGACCTTAAAAAGGTCCTTCTCTTCCTCTGGGTCCCTCCCCTCCCCCTCCACATCTCTCTGATGATTCTTGTCAAAGCCCTCTCCACCAGGTCTTCTCTGGTTACCCCAGGTTGACTTAAACCCTTTTCCTGGGTTTCTGCCATGTGTTAGAACAGAGACACCCCCTCTCACCGTACCGTTGGTCATCTCCCTGCCTTGCTGGACCCTTGCAAGCCCAGTACCTAGTTGACGGCTGCAGGGGAGAGGTGCTTTAGTTCATTGATTGACGGAATGAGTGAACGGATGAGTGGATGAATGAATGAGTGAATGACTAAGTACTCTATGGATCAGTGAGGACCCTCAGTCACAATGGCCTGCACCTCCAACAGAAGGAGTAGGGAGCTAACTGACTCCTGTAACTGTCAAGGGCAGGGCAGATGGTTCAAGAGTGGTTCTCTCTCCTGACCGGGGGATTCTCAGTGAGCTGGGATAATGCATTTATACCCAGCATCAGCCCCGATGGATCTCAACTTTTCAGTACTGCCCTGGCTGAGAGCTGGGAAAGAGACAGGCTCTTGAGTTCCCCACCGCCCCAGTCTTGGTGGGAACCACCATCCACTCCTTTGTGCCAGCCAGAAGTTGGGGAGCTGTCCTGACACCCTGTTCCCCTTCACTGCATCGGGGGTCTTCTGGGGTCTACCTTCCCAAACTATCCACCTCTGTCCGCACCCCTCCACCCTAGTCACCAGATGACCTCTCTGCTGGCTGATGGCCTCCCACTGGCCTCCCTGCGTCCTTTCTTGCTTTCTTTTTTTTTTTTTTTAAAGATTTTATTTATTTATTTAACAGAGACAGAGACAGCCAGCGAGAGAGGGAACACAAGCAGGGGGTGTGGGAGAGGAAGAAGCAGGCTCATAGCAGAGGAGCCTGATGTGGGGCTCGATCCCATCACGCCGGGATCATGCCCTGAGCCAAAGGCAGATGCTTAACCGCTGTGCCACCCAGGCGCCCCTCCTTTCTTGCTTTCGATGACACCTCTCTTGTTACACCTTCTTTCCTGGTGCTCACAGGCCCTGTCAGCCTGAAATCTAAAATGTGGCGAATGTTTCAATGAAATTTAAAATGTTAGGGCTGTCGGGTTCAAAGTCCCCCCCCCCACCCCAGTGCCTGGCACAGGTTCGGAACGTGAACACGGCCCACGGACATTTAATCGAGAAACTAAAAACAGCAAGGGCGTTCAGAGCCAAATGGCCCCGGGTTCGGATCCTTCCCTGTTGCGGGACTGGCTCCGAGCACCGGGCAGCCACCTCCTCCAGGATCGTCTACAGGCACATTTTCGGCAGCCTCGGTCGACTCTGCGGCACGCGAGATGGGTCCTCGCTGGGGCAAAAGTGCAGAAAGTTCCAGAAGCACGCTGCCCAGCCTTCCATTCTGGCCCCAGCACTTGCGCACGGGCGACCCGCGGCCGCGGCCCCCACTCGGGGCACTGACCGTACTTAGCCAGGGGGTCGCAAGGAGGAAACGGGACAGGGCTCACCGCGCAGGGGTGGTTGCCAGGGCCCAGCGGCTCGGTCCGCGGCACCCCGCACCCAGGCCCGGCCCAGGCCGGCGTCCGGCGGCGGCCCCACACACCCCATCCGCGCGCCCGCTCCGCGCTCCCCGCACAGCCAGCTCCGCGCACCTACTACGCGCCCGCCCGCGCCCCGCCCCGGCCCCGCCCCGGCCCCGCCCGGCGCCCCCGCCCTCCCGGGCGCTGCAGCCAATGAGCGCGCGGCCCCGCATCCGGGGATCCCGGCGCGGCCGCCGCCTCCCGCGCACACACGGCCATGGCGGAGGTGAGTGAGCGGGCCGGGGGAGCCGGCCCCCCGCCCCCGCGCGCCCGCGGCCCCCGCCGCAGGGCCCGGCCGCGCCGGGGCTCCGGGCGCGGATACCCCCCGCCCCGGGGCGCGGAGGCCGGGCCCGGGGCGCCGCGCCCGTCGGGGCCCGAGGGGCGCGGAGCTCCGTCGGCGGCCGCCCCCGGCCACCACCCCCCCCCCGCCGGCTGCCACATCGCGGGGTGCAGTGCGCATGTGCGGGCGGGGGGCGGGAGCGCGGGGTGGGGTGGGCAGGGGCGGGGCGGGCCTGCGGGGAGAGGGCGGACGCGGGGTGGGGGCGCGCGCCCCGCTGCGCTGCGCGGTTTCCCGGGCCCTCGATCCCCAGCGCGGCTTCCGCGGGCCTCGGCCCTGGACCCCCGCTCCCGGCGGCGCGCAGCCCTGCCCTCCCCGCGCTGGCCAACTTTGCGGAGTGCGCTTCCTGGGCGCGCGGTCGTGGCGCGCGGCGCTCGCCCGTCGGGACCCCGGGTGGGACCCGCATCGCAGTCTGCTCGCGAGCCCCCACGGTGCGGGGCACCGCACAGTCGCTCCGCCCAGACCCCGGGCGGGACTCGAACTCCGACGCTGGGCCCGCCCTGAGCATCCCCGGCACGGGGCGGGGGGTGCGGTGGGGGCCTAGGGCGTCGGGGCTTCCTCCGGGCGGGCCGACCAGCCTCACTTCTCAGAGCCTCCGTTCTTGGTCCGTGAAGCTGGCCTAAGACCCCTTCCCCGAAATCCCTGGGGCCAGATGCGCTTTGGGATGCAGAGATTTTCCGATTCGAGGATGTGTAGGGTTTGGAACCGTGACGCTTGATCAGACCCGCCAAGGACCGTCTGGGCAAACACAGTCAGCAAATAGCTTCACGTCACGTCAAACCAGGGACGGAAAACTTTCACTTCGGGTGGGCCTTTTTTTTTGACTTTGGAATGTTGGCTAAGACAGGGCGGACTGCCTTCACCTTTGAGGGCCCTGCTGAGGGTCAGACGAGACGGTGCACCTGCCGGGGCTCAGTAAATGCGCCTCTTGGTACGTGACGTGTCGGTCTGGGCACGCAGAAGTTAAGGCCAACCCCACAAGGGCCTCGGGCTCAGCAAGCGATCCTCGTGAGATGGGCGGGGCCCCGGAGGCCCGGAGAGGAGAAGGTACCCACCCAGCCGGACTTAGCACGTGTGTGGGGTATTCGGCATGTGGTGGGGCTGAGTGGGCTTTCATGTTGTAGCACAACACGGGTGGGTGTGGTGCAGGGTGGGAGTGGCCATTCTCTCCCACAAGTGACCTTCTGAGGGCCAGCAACAGGCTCTGCATTTGCGCCAAAGAGGGTGTGGGTGTCTGGGTGCAAGGCCAGACCTCAGCAGCCAGTTGTGCTGGGTGGCTGTATCCAAAGGGTTCTTAGACTGTTCTCCTTTCTGAGGGGGCATTTAGGGAAACTGAGGCCTCATAGGGCGGTGGTTGGCCTTGGGATCAGAGGCAGAAGCCAGTAGGGCTGTGGTGGTAGTGTGTTGGTGTCTGTGTGTGCTTCTGGCTCAGGGACAAGGGTGGCCTTTGGGCAGCATGCTTGGCCTGGCAGAGCTGCTGGGTTTGGGTCTTGACTCTGCCTAGCCCGGTGCAGAGCCCCTGGAGCCCTCATAGCAGCCAGCTGCCCAGGGTGTCCGTGTCCCACCTGTTCACTGTGTGCGGTGGTGCCCCGTGGAGTGAATTTGAGTTGGTTTTGCAGGAGGGCTGTGTGTGAGCTCCCCCGTGTGCGTGGCTCTGTGTGAGGCCCCGAGGGTCTCGATGTGAGCACAGACCCCACGGTGCCTGTCCTAAAGGGCCCGAGAGGCTGGTCAGTAAAGGACCGGCAAGTGTGAGGGTGTTGGAAGTGATGAGTGCAGCCAGCCTGGGCCCAGGACACCTGTTGCTCGAGCCTCCCACTGTCTGTGACCTTGGGCAGATGACTGAATGTCCACAGCTTTGTCTCCCCATCTCTGAAATGGGAAGACCCTAGAGTCAAGAGGTCTCCCAGTGGCGTGCACGGGGAGGCTGACCCTTACGAAGTTACCGGTGACGAGCAGTCTCTAAGCACTGAAGACGGCAGTGTGTAAGGTCCCAGTAAGTGCCTGATCGGTGTTAGCTGCCTGAGTTCTGGTGGTGCTGCAGTAACCCTCAGCACCATGAGGAAAGATGGGAGAGCTTTGTACCGTCTGCCTCACCATACCAGATGAATCTTTGAAAGACCCAAGTACACTGTCTTTGTCTTGTCCATAAAACCCTCCAGAGCTTTCCTTTGTTCTCTGGGTAAAGTGCATCTCCTGTCTGTGATCCTCAGCCCAGCGATTGGGTCCCCACAGACCTCCCCCTGCCCCCACTCCTGCTCTGGCTCCCTTTTGTGTCCTCCTCGGAGGGACTCCGCTGTCTCCGTGCTGTCCCAGCACTGCAAGGTCTCCCCTCAGTGCTGTGCATGCCCGCTCCCACTGGTTTGTTCCCTGTGTCCTGGTGACACTGGTAACTCGTGTGGGCGGAGGCAGGCGGAACCTGCTTCCCCGTTGACTGCAGGGCACCCAGGGCCTGCTGCCTCACCCGGCCCAGCCTAAGTGCTCCGTGGATGGTGGGGCAGCGGGGCTAGGTGGAGGCTCTTGCTGTCATTGTGTAAGCAATCGCTTTCAAATTCGTGGTGTTGAAACGGCCATGGTTTTATTATCTTCTGTGGTACAGAGGGTTGGCTGGGCTCTGCCGGGCGGCTCTCACTCAGGGTCTTCCTGCTGTGGCCGTGGGCTGGTAGCTGGGGCTGGAGCCAGCCGGGGTGGAGGAGGCTTCCCTGCTCACACGTGGCTGTGGACGCTGGCTGCGGGCTGGGACACGTGCCCACGGCCTCTCTGTGTGGCTTGGGCTTCCTCACAGCGTGGTGGCTGGGTGACTGTCCCAGAAGAAAACCGAAGAGCTGCATTTTAAGTCACATGGAGCCCCCCGCCCCAAGTCCCAGGCCCATCCAGGTCCCCAGGGAGGGGGCACAGAACCTCAGTTCTGGAAGGGGGGAGGCCAGCCAGCATCTCAGTGGGAGAAGAGCACGTGGGTGCTGCCAATTTGGAGTGTGCAGTCTGCCACGGTGTTGCTGTGGGTTGTGCCCGGAAGGGCAGTGGGAGGAACCAGACGCTGGCGGGGAGGAGGGCCCTGCATTCCATTCTCCTAGTGACTGGCCTCCACATCGGAGCCGAGCCGTCAGGGTCCACCTGAGACGGGACGGATGAGCTCTCTTGTCCTTGCCAAGACCTGGGTTCCCCACTTCTTTGGAACCATGTCTCCACAGTTCCTTTCCTCCTCACTCCCTTACTTTTTGTTACCCAGAATTCCTTTAGCCTGCTCCCCATCCTGTTTTTTTTGTTTTTTTTTTTTCCACCTTGGCAAAATGGACGGCTTTCCCTCTGATGGAAACACCCAGAGTGTTCTGAACAAAGGAAGTGGAGCGCGTGGGAATCCCACTTTTGGGGGTGGGCTCACATCTAGAGGTCAGATGTTGGGGCAGGGAGGGAAGAGAACCATGAAGTCTGTGTTCCTTGGTGAGTTTCGAGGACCCTGGAGTCATCTGGGAATGAACTAGGGGATCTGAGGCCACTGGGTGCTCCTAGCAGTCCCCCCACCCCCGCCTGGAGACGGACACCCCCTCCCCCAGCCCCTGCCCTAGGGGGCCGGGCTTCCCGCTGCTGCCCTTTCTGTCACTCCCAGCTGTTCCTCTCCCCTCCTTTGCCTGAACCTCTGTGTCAGATGAGGGCCGCGTGCTTCTCAGACCCTGTCAGGGACCTCAGACCGCCACACCTGAGGCCCTCCTGGGTGGTGCCGCATGGGAGCAGAGTTGACTGTCCCTGGAAGATGGGCTGTCTGCACTCTGCCCTTGCTCCGTTTCCCCTGTTAGTCAGAGCTCTTGGTAGCAGGAGACAGAAAGCCAGCCCTTGCTGAGATGCCCTGGCTGAGATGGCAGAGGGAGCCCCGGGAGGCTGGCGAGTCAGCAGGTCTGATTTCAGAGACACTTAGGATGCTGGCCCCATGGGTGCAAACCACGTGGGCTGATGGCAGCCCCTGTGCCCTGGAGGTGAGGCCCTGCGGCCGGCCACCGTGCCCTTTGCTCCTTGCCTGCTTCCAGCCCCTGCTGGGGGGTCCCAGGTCCATCCCACTGACCCCCTCTGCCACCCTGGGGCTACGCTTCCTAAGACACTGCCTGCCCAGAGCTCAGAACTCTCCACAGTCCTGGCGGAGGCCACACACACACACGCACGCCACACTTGCTCCCAGGGGAGCTGGGGCCTCAGTCCCACCCGGCGGCATGTTCCTCGTCTTTGCACCATGGTCCTTGTCTGCCCCAGCCTGCCGTGCTCAGGTGCCGGTGGCTTGGCTTTGTCTCCCAGCTCTTTCTCGGGACTCTGCTGTACTTTGATTTATGGTGTTGGGTCTGTAAAGGGTCTTGGAGCCACAGAGCCTGCGTGGGAGTTTGTAGTTGTACTGCTTACATGCTGTGTGACTCTGGTTAAGTGATTTGATCTCTCTGAGCTTAGTTCCCTTGTTTCTCTTAGTGGGAGGAAGATTACACAACCTCTTGAGGTTTTCTTGAGGACCCAGTGAGGAAATTCTTAGAAAATTTTTTCTAAATCCTAAGCTTAATTTTGTTAAATATTCAGATTTTGTGTGTGTGTGTGTGTGTGTGTTTGTGCACGTGCGTGCAGACAGCTTTGCTGAGGTATATTCACACAATTCACTTACTTTCACGTGCAGAGAACTGTGGTTTTCAGTACATTCAGAGCTGTATGACTGTCCGCGGTCAACTTTAGAACATTCCATCACCCCAAAAAGGAACTCGTCCCCATCAGCAGTCACCCCCACATCCCCTCTCCAGCCTCCAGCCCCCACGAGCCCCCTTCCCGTCCGTGGAGGAGCCTGTTCTGGACGTGTCCCCCACGTGGACTCACACGCCGCGGGGCCTTCTGTGTCTGGTTCCCTCCCTGAGCGTCTGGGGCTCGGGGTCCGTCCCCGGGGCAGCGCGTGTGGGCGCCTCGCTCCTGCTCGCAGCCGAGGGACGCTCCATTGTTCTGCTTTGGTTTGTCTTCATCAGCTGATGGACGTTTGTGTTCTTCCCACCTTCAGCTCTCATGAAGGTCCCACCATGAACGTTCACGTGTGAGCTTTAGTGCAGATGTGTGTCCCTTCTCCCTCAGCCCGTCCTCGGTTTTCAGGTGGGGGCCCTGTGATTTAGACTGACAGAAGACAGGCTGTCGAGAGAGAACTAAGCAGTCGGTTAACACATGCAGCACCCACCCCGTGGGAGAAGTCGTAGTGAGTGACCCAGGGGTGGTCAGGGCTTGGGGTCCTGTGGGCACCTCTTCAGAAGAGCGGTACACGTGACAGAAGGACTGAGTCTGTGTGGGCACAAGTCGTGGGAAGTCGGATACGGGCTTGGGGGGAGGCACCCACTCGGAATTACGTCCGCTTTGAAGCTCATCCTGTGTCTGGTTTTGCTCGGTTGGCGTCATCTCAGAATACCCCGTGCACCAGAGTGGCGTATTGACACAGTCTGAGCCCTCCAGTGTCCACCTAGCAGTGGACTTGCTGGGTCGTCTGTAACCTGCTTACCTTCTGCAGGACTGCTGACTGTCTCCCAGAGCACCTGCCCCATGTTGCATTCCGTCCTTTGATTGACTTCTTCTGTTGAGCATTTTCTTGTGTGCTTATTGGCCACCTGCGTGTCTCTTTGGAGAAACGTTTGTTTAGATCCTTTGCCCATTTTATTTTATTTTATTTTTGTTTTTTAAAGATTTTATTTATTTGAGAGAGAGAGAGAGAGAGACACCATGAGAGGGGGGAGGGTCAGAGGGAGAAGCAGGCTCCCCACTGAGCAGGGACTCGATCCTGGAACCCCAGGAACATGATCTGAGCCGAAGGCAGTCGCTTCACCAGCTGGGCCACCCAGGCGCTCCCCCTTTTCTCCCATTTTCAAATTGAGTTACCTCTTCATTAGTGAGTCAAAGAGTTCCTCACATATTCCAGATATGGGCCCCTTCTCGTGATCTGCAGACCTCGTCTCCCTCTGTGGGTCGTCTTCTCACTTCTTCAATGATGTCCTTTCAGGAGAAACATTTTTTGTTGGTGTATTTTTCCTCTTGTTGCTTATGCTTTTGATGTTCTATCCACGAAACTGCGGCGTGTGTCCAGGGCCACAGAAGATTGATTCCTGTGTTTTCTTCTGTAGTTTTAGCTCTCATATTGAAGGTCTTGGGTCCGTTTTGAGCTCCTTTGTGTGTGGTGTGAGGTAGGCTCTTGGCTTCATTCTTTTGCTTGTGGACTTCCTGTTGTCCCAGCACCATTTATCAGAGAGACCGTTCATTCCCCACTGAGTTGTTTTGTCACCTTTGTTGCGATTCCGTTGGCAGCAAGACTGTGGGTTTGTTTCTGTATTCTCAGGTCTGTTCCTTTGATTTCCGCGTCTGGCCTTATGTCAGTGCCACACTGTTCTGACCACTGGAGCTTTGTAGTAATTTCAAAATCAGGAACTTTTCTCTTTCAGGATTGTTTTAGCTTCTCTGGGTCCCTTGACTTTTTGTATGTATTTTGGAATCTGTCAGTTTCTGCACAGAAGCCACAGGAGACTCTCCCAGCTGAGGCCACTTCCTGAGGTCGCCTGAGGAGTTGGGCTCTGAGCTGTACCAGCTCCCAGGCGTCCTGCAGAGGCCTCCGCCAGCGGGTCAAGACAGCCGAGCCAACCTTGCTTCTGTTCCTTTGCAGGCCTCCTCACTGGAAAGGCAGAGCCCTGGCGTGGCCTCCTGCCTCACTCACAGCCTGTGCCCCGGGGAGCCCAGCTTGCAGACGGCAGCAGGTACCTTCCTTGCCCCGCTCCTCCCCTGCCCACAGCCACCGGGGCCTCTGTGGTTGTAAGAGAGCGCATCTCGCTCAGCTGGGCAGAACTGGACACAGTGTGCTGGCTCCCAGAGTCCAAGGACGTGTGTGTGGGCCGAGTGGCTGAGACTCTCTCATCTTCTATGGGGGCAGGGCAGCCCAGGAGAGGACCAGAGGGCCTCCATCGTGGGGTGGCCCACTGGCTTGGCAAGCACCTCAGCCAAGGCAGGAAAACTGGGTTGTTTGGTGCTAGGTGGGCATTGTTCCCAGGTGCTCTGCACCCCCCGCCCCCAAGCTGGCCCCTTGCAGCTCCCCCTCCTGCGTGTGGAACGGGTGGAGGGAGGAGGCCAGCCGCAGCCTTTGCTGCTCCCTGGGCTGGGTGGATGGAGCCCTCGCCATTTCCTTTCGTCTTTGTTTTCTTTAAATATGACTGACCGAAGACCAGGGTGGAGAGAGAGCGATGAACGAACGCATCCTGGTTCTTTTGGGAAAACCAAAAATCTGGTCATGTCATTGACCAGTGCAGGTGGTCGTGCTGTGGCTCCACTGAGGAAGGAGGAAGGACTGGCGTTTGTCGGGCCTCCTGTGTGTCTCCCTGTACCGTGCTGTCCCTGCAGTGACGCATGGATGTGTGCGTGCGGCATCACCTCCGTGTTCCAGGAGCTGAGGGCACCGCATTCGGGGCGTTGGCCCTCTTGGGTCCTTCTGCTCTTTGTGCCCGGGCTCCCCCGGTGCTCACTTCTTCCTAGTCTGTGGGCTCCTCCCCACACTGCCACAGGTGTCTGTGTGAGGGGACACCGAGCGAGCCCCCTGGAGAACACATCCCCCGCATTTCCAGAACGTGTGTGTACAGCTAGCCGGGCGTGCTCTTCTCTCTGCAGTCGTTCTGTTGGGGGTTCCTCCGTGGTGACTGGCCGTGCTGACCACACACACAGACCTTCCCGTGTGTGTACATGAACACATGTGTACACATGGCCACGGCTGTGGGGCTTGTGCCTGGTGACAGCTGGGCCTCTGTCGCATCCTACCCCAGCCGCCCTCTGCCCTGCGCGATGGTTGGGGTGTGTGGGGTGAGCAGCTCATGCAGGTTGGTGTCTTCTCCACAGTGGTGTCCATGGGCTCTGCAGACCATCAGTTCAACCTCGTAGAGATCCTCTCCCAGAACTACGGCATCCGGGAGCAGTGCGAGCAGGCCGCGGGAGGCCCGGAGAAGCCCGAGGGCGGGCTGGAGAAGGACTTCATTGCTCAGGTACTTGGCTAAGCTGGTCCCTCTGCCCTTGAGTGGCTGGGACCTCTGGGTCACTCACTGTTTCTGCCTTTGGTGGAGCCGGTCCCCGGGCTGCTCACAGGGACAAGTTACGCCTGAGTGTCTCTGAAGCGCCAGGTGCTGTGCTAGGAGCTGAGGTCACGGGGGGTAAGGCCAGACCTGGTCATGGGGCTCTGGGGCTTTAGGGCTCTAAGTATTAAACCCACTGTTCTCTCTTTTTTGGCCTCAGTACCCCCTTTTTGCTCTTAAAAATTATTGAGGATTTCAAAGAGCTTTATGTAGATTATACAGTAAATGCATTTTTAATAGAAACAACAGACATTTATGAAAATGAAAAAAAAATAGGGGCGCCTGGGTGGCGCAGTCAGTGAAGCGTCCGACTCTTGCTTTCGGCTCAGCTCCCAATCTCGTGGTGGGATCGAGCCCCACATCGGGCTCTGTGCTCAGTGGGGCATCTGCTTCTCTGGCTCCCTCTGCCCCTCCCCCAGCTCTCTCTTTTTCTCTCTCTCTGAAATAAATAAATCTTGAAAAAAGATGAAAAAGTAACTTTTCTAAAACAAAAATAGGTTGGGGGTGCCTGGGTGGTATAGTCGGTTGAGTGCCCGACTCTTGGTTTTGGCTCAGGTCCTGATCTCGTGGTGGTGGGGTTGAGCCCCATGTCAGGCTCTGCACTCAGAGGGGAGTCCGCTTGGGATTCTCTCTCTCCCTCTCTTCCTCTCTCCTATGTTCTCACTCTCTATCTCTCTGGAATAAATGAACTATTGGGACTTCATCAAGATAAAAAGCTTTTGCACAGCAGAGGAAACAGTCGACAAAACCAAAAGACAACCGACAGAATGGGAGAAGATTCTTGCAGATATCTTATCATGTAAAGGGTTAGTATCCAGGATCTATAAAGAACTCCTCCAACTCAACACCCAAAGAACAAATAATCCAATTAAAAATGGGCAGAAGACATGAACAGACATTTCTCGAAAGAAGACATACAAATGGGCAACAGACACATGAAGAAATGCTGCACGTCACTCAGTTCAGGGAAACACAGTCAAGACCACACTGAGATCCCACCTCACACCCGTCAGAATGGCCAAAATCAGGAAGTCGGGAAACGACGGATGTGGGCGAGGATGTGGAGAAAGGGGGACCTCCTACCCAGTTGGCGGGAACGCGAGCTGGCGCAGCCTCTCTGGAGAACGGTGTGGAGGGTCCTCAGGACATTAGCAGTAGAGCGACCCTATGACCCAGCAACTGCACTACTGGGGGTTTACCCCAAAGATACAGATGCAGTGACCCGAAGGGGCACGTGCACCCCATGTTCACAGCAGCGATGTCCACAGTAGCCACACGGTGGAAGGAGCCGAGATGCCCACCGACACAGGAATGGATAAAGATGTGGGTTATATGTACATCTATATTTATATATACACGCACAATGGAATATTACTCAGCCATCAAAAAAATCTTATTTGCAACAACATGGATGGAACTAGAGGGTATTATGCTAAGTGAAATATTCCAATCAGAGAAAGAGAATTATATGATTTCATTCATGCGTGGAATTTAAGAAACAAAACAGAGGATCATAGGGGAAGAGGAAAAAATAAAACAAGATGAAACCAGAGATGGAAACATCCCATAAGAGACTCTTAATCATAATCATAGGGGACAAACTGAGGGTTGCTGGAGGGAATGGGGAATGGGGGGTTAGGGTAACTGGGTGATGGGCACTAAGGAGGGCATATGATGTAATGAGCCCTGGGTGTTATGTAAGACTGATGAATTACTAAACTCTGCCTCTGAAACCAAAATACACTATATGTTAACTAAATTGAATTTAAATAAAGTATTAAAAAATGGAGTAAATAAGTCTTTAAAAAAAAAGAAAACCCAAAAACAGGTTGGAGAGAAGAATGGAATAGCTTTATATTTTTGCAAATGCAGAATGCAGAAGCAGACATGAGAGCCCAGCTGCTGTCTTCAAGGCAGACGTTAATCTGTCGTGATATGTTCTGAAGTATAAACCTGGCCTCATACAGATCTGTTCTTGGAAGAGGGGAGGGTACTTGGCCACCATCTCAGAGAATTGTGCACGTTTCTTGATGCTGCACCCAAGTTCAGTAAGTGGTAGTTTTGTGGTGGTGGTTGCAGAGTGGTTTCTACAACTGTACCCTGTGAACTTTCTGGATGTGGTTATGTTAGAACCCATTGGTGGTGAGCTTGTCACTGGCTTTTCCCCCCTGAGATCCTGTTACCTTCTGCATTGTAAGATGTTTGCAACATACCGGTTCTCCAGCCTGTCCATCTTGCAAATGTTAGTTCACACTACCAAACCTAAGAAACCTGCTTGTTAATACTGTAGACAGGGTGCTTAAACAGTGTAATTGTGGAGGCCTGAAGTCTGTGTTCAGGGTCAGGCAGGGTTGTTTCTGGTGAGGGCCCTCTTCTCGGCTTAGATGTGGCTGCCTTCTCTCTGTGTCCTCACGTGGCCAAGAGCGGGCATGCTGTCTGGGGTCTCTTTAAGGACCTAATCCTACTGGATCAGAGTCCCATCCTCACGTCCTATTTAACTGTGATTCTTGATGCAAAAGTCAGTCTCCAGATACAGTCACGTTGGGGTTAGCACTTCGGCACGTGGATTTTCAGTTCATTACAATATCAACACTGATTTCATCAAACATCTTTCAAGTATTGGGAATTTTTTTTTCTTTAAGTAGTAATCATGGGGCATTTACCTAGCTTGGTGCCATGTATTGCTTGGTGCCAGTTTGGTCTCATAACTAAAGACAGAAGTCTTTTCTTCAAAAAAGGAAAAACAGTTTAAACAGGTTTAAAATGAGTTTAAAACATCTCAAAATTAACTAAAAACTAAAATCAGGCATGTATTAGTTAAATGCCTCATCTAGGTTTTCTTCAGTTATAATTTTTAAAAACTGGTTAAGATCAGAGAAAGACAAATGCCATGTGATCTCTCTCATGTGTGCAATTTAAGAAACAAAACAGATGAACGCAGAGGAAGGGAAGGAAAAATAAAGTAAGATGAAAACAGAGACAAACCATAAGAGACGCCAAACTCTAGGAAACAAGCAAGGTTGCTGGGGGGGGGGGGGAGGTGGGATGGGGTAACTGGGGGATGGGCCTCAAGGAGGGCACGTGATGGCATCAGCACTGGGTGTTATTAGAACTGATGAATCTCTGAGCTCTAGCCCTGAAACCAATACTACACTATGTGTTAACTAACCTGAACTCAAAAAACAAGTTAAGAAAGATTGTAATTTCCGAGATAAAAGCAGAAACGCTGCCATTTTGTATCACCTTCACAAGTGACGTTGCAAATTTATCAAGCTCACGTTAGATCCCGATTTCCCAAAATTAAAGTTTTTTGCTCAAAAGCCTGAGTTTTGCTGTTACAGTGAGCACAGTCGTTCGTCTGGAGGGATGGCCGACTTGGCTCATGTCTGAGACGTCTGCGCAGGGCCAGACAGGAGGCCCGTCATCACCTGCCAGTCGGTCTGTCCCGAGAGAGTCGAGCTGCGTGGTGGGGGCGCTGCCACCGCAGCACTCAGGCGCTTCTGCACCAACCCTCATTTTGGGGTGTGGCGGGCACTCCGTGTGCTTCCCCATTCCTCGTGTGAAAAATTAAAACGACGTCTGCTCAGAGAGAGAGAATAAGCCCAGGAACTTCGCACAGGGCATTCTTGAGGACAAGCAGCACGTTTACAGCTGAGTGGGTGGAGAAGAGGGATGCCCGTGGACGGCTCGCGCACTCTGGCGCTCCTGCCTCGACTGTAGGGTGCCGCGCTCCACCCGTGACGTGCTCCCTCAGCAGGAGTGTCGGCACAGACAGCCGGAAATAATGTCGTCGTGTTCTCAGGAAAGTCGCTGCGAAAGGGCCCCAGGCCCACGGGGGTCTTTGGGCTCCGGTGTTAGTCCCCCAGCAAATGCACACAGAACGTGTGGGCGGTGGCGTGAACATCGCGATCAGCGGGGTCCTGGGCTCAGTGGGGGGTGAGGCAGGGCAGGAACTGGCATCTTGGGGGATCAAGCGAGGACGTCTGGGAGGCTGACCGGGAACTAGGGGTGAGGACACGGTGCGGCTGGACAGCGCCGGCGTCAGCAGGAGGGAGGCAGGCGTGGGAAGCAGTGACCTGGTGGCGGGACTGGAGAGGAAGGTGGTGGTGGTTCACGTCTTCCTTCCCAGTCCACTTCTCCTCACGTTGCATCGGCTTGGAGCAGCAGACCGTGTCCGTTCCCTGGGGTGGGCTTGAGCCTCCCTTCTCGTTCAGCTGGAGTGGGGGTGCTCTGCCGGCGAGGGCTGACGGCGTCTCTGTCGTATCCATGTGGCGGACTGCTCCCTACTTACTTGTACTGAGAGTTTTTTTTAACCTGACGCGGGTGTTGGATTCTACCAGATACTTCTTTCACGTTGATCAGCACGGCCATGTTTTCCCTTCTGATTCACTGACGTCACGAGGTGTGGTGGTGGGTTACAGATGGCTAGTCGTCTTCCGTTGCTGGGGTTAAGCCTGGGCAGGACCCTGTGGAGGGAGAGGCCGGTGCTGGCCCCACCCTTCAAGGCTGGGGACCTCAGGCACCGAGTTGATCTCTCTGGGTGCAGGTGTCTTGCCCTTGCCTCTCCCCGGGGTTAAGGGAGTCCTTGGGTGCAGGACGGGGGTCTGGCGGGGGTTAGCTGCCATGAGTGTGGTGAGGAGGCACGGAACCCCGAGCAGCCCCTCCTGACACAACCCTGCCCCTGCAGAGCAGCGACATGCCCCTTGACGAGCTGCTTGCCCTCTATGGCTATGAGGCCTCAGACCCTATCTCGGAGCGGGAGAGCGAGGGCAGTGACACCACAGCCAACCTCCCGGACATGACCCTGGACAAGGTGAGTGGACTGGGGCCAGGGTTCAGGGAGGACAGGTGTGACAGCCCCCCCCCCCCAACAGTCAGAGCTGACTGTCAGAGTGGCCACGGGCTGGGGCTGGAGGAGGGGCGGAGCGGAGACTGGGAGGAGAGATGCAGCTCGGTTCTCCTGGGCCAGGCACTCCGGGTCCTGACCAGGTCACAGGGCGGGTGTCAGCAGGGCAGGCTTTATCACCGGAGGTGAAACCCACCTGCTTAGTGGAGAGAGCTGGGACTGTCTCGTTCCTGGACTGCAGGACCGGGCTCAGGGAGTGCCCCTTGCTGGCCTGCCCACGCGCCTGGGTTGTTCGTCTGCAGAGGGGGAGAGCGGCCCACAGGCGCGCTCAGATGTGTCCAGAGTGGGGCTCGCGGTGTCAGTCACGGTATCAGCAGCACTGTTTGCCGTTACCGTGTGTTATCTTGAGATCGTTGAAACAAACCACAAACACATTCTTTGCTTTCTTGTTAAAAGGAACAAATAGCGAAGGATTTGCTTTCAGGGGAAGAAGAGGAAGAGACACAGTCCTCAGCTGATGACCTGACCCCATCCGTGACCTCCCATGAGGCCTCCGACCTTTTTCCTAACCAGAGTGGACGTAGGTGTCCCTCCTGCTCCTGCCCTTGGGCTGGCCAGGCACGGCTCTGGGGATGCAGATGGAGGGGCCCGGGCTGCTGGGGGCCAGGCACTTGTGCACAGAGATGCCTTGTACCCCGTGGGTGCCCTGATTACAGTCTGAGCTCCTGTGGGCTTCCCACCTTCTTGATGACCTGTGGGCGGAGACTGAGTGGCTTTGGTTGACCTGAGGAGGGAGTTGGTTCCTGTAACTGAAAGTCTGTCTGATTTGGGGCAGCTCCCTGAGACCGTGCTCCCCTCGGCTCTGCCTGCCTGTGTGGCCGGTGAGGCTGGCAGGTGCTGAGGCTCCGGGCTTGGCGGGGTAGCGCCCGCAGCAGGGGGAGCCTCCTGAGTCCCCAGTCCTGTGCCCGTTGCACATCTGTCATCTGGCCAGGGTGTGGGTCACATGGGGTCAGGTGGACGGAGAGTCGGGGAGGTGCAGTGGTGCCCCAGAGCCCGCTAGCCAGGGTGGGCCACCCGGTGCCGTGGGTGTGACTCAGCTGCTCCCCTTTCCCCAAAGCCTGCTTCCTGGCTGATGCGGACAAAGACCCTGGCTCCTCCACGTCGTCCGACACAGAGGAGGACCCTCTTCCTGCCAACAAATGTAAGAAGGTGAGTGGCTCTGACCCAGTGGCGCCCTCAACGTGGGTCTCTGCCCCTTCAGGGCAGGGCTGAGCACGTGGCTCCCGAGAGGTGAGCGGGGGTGGGGCTTGACCGTGCTCCTGAGACCTGGGACTTACACAGCTGCTCCTGTCCCTGTCCTGTCCCTGTCCTGTCCTGGGGCCTTTGGGTTGGACCTCAGAACACCAGGGTCCTTGGGCCTCACCCCCCCTTGCCACGTGACTGGCTATACCAGACAGGTGGACAAGTGGGTGCAGACTCCATCACTCACACCCACCCACACCCTCCTCCGCCTCTTGTGCTCAAGACCACAGGACTTGGCATCTGTGGGGAGATGGCAAAGATGAGCCCTGGGCTCTGGACGGCCGCCCTGGGGCCCACATCAGCACCTTGTGGCCAGGCCTCTCATCAGCCCTGACTGTCTTGGGCCTTTGCCTTTGCAGGAGATCATGGTTGGGCCTCAGTTCCAAGCCGACCTCAGCAGCCTGCAGTTGGACCGTCACGGTGAGAAACGTAAGTGGGGCCTAGTAAGTGTGGGATATGAGAAGGAGAACTCCAGTCTAGCCAGGAAGGAACTCGCTGCGTGCCTACCCAGAGCCAGTTCCCCAGTCCTTGGAGGGAGTTTGAGGGGCAGGAGGACGTGGACCAGTCTGTGTCCCCTTCCTGCTCACTGTCCCTCAGCTCAGCGCTGTGTGGTCCTGCCACCCTGTGCAGCCAGCACCCCACTCCCCTGCCCTCGGCTCTGTCCACCCCGTCCTGCTCCTTCCCTTCCTGCCCAGGCCCCAGTCCTCGTCTCTCCAGGCGTGCACACCTTTCCCTGCCCAGCTCGTCCTGTGTCCAGGTCTTGTCCCAGATGACCGGGTGCTCTCTGTCCCAGACTTGATGTCTGTCTGTCCTCGTTCTCCGGAAAATGGAGTGAGGCCCGTGGTCTTTTGAGATAGGCATTGCCGTGTTCGCTTATAGGTGAAGAAAATGGAAAGTGAAGTCACCTGGCTATTGACCCAAGTCTTGTTTTCCTGGCCTCAAAGCCCCTTTGGGCCCAGGGCTGGCACGCCTGGCTTAGGAGTCTCTCCCAGGATTATTCAGTCGCTGAGATTGGCGGTGAGGTGGGACAGACAGAGGAGATGGACTCTCCGCAGAGATATTGAGGCCTCGGGCTAGGAGCTGGGACGTGGGCTTGGTGGCATGTGTTGGTTGCTCCCCCGTAAGCAGTTTGGGTAAAGGAGGAGACAGGAAAGTGCAGGTCAGCTGGGTCACGGGACTGTGGAGGTGCATCTCTGTGACCCTGATGACACTTGAGACCCTCCTCCAGAAGAAGGCAGCACTGCACGCTTCCTAGCTACACCCTCAGAGGGTCCTGAGCGCGGACAGACCTCAGTGTGGAACCCCAGCCTTGGCCGAGTGTGGCATCCAGGCCTTTTCCAGGGAACGGCTGGTCCTCGGTCCTGAGGGGAGGGGAGCTGGTGTCTCCCTCCACGCCAGCCCAGAGACGTTAAATCTGTCCGTGTGGCGTGTGGACCTCGTATGCTGTCGTGTGCTGTTTTCTGGTGCGGATGGAGCGCGTTGCTCGTCTGTTGTACTGTGGGTCGACAGGGCGGCTGTTTCCGTGCGTGGCTCCGAACGTCTGTGTGTGTGTCTTTCCGCGGACATACGTGCACCTTTCTGGACAGATGGCTGGGAGTTGTCCCGTGCTGCTCGGGCTCCCTCCAGCAACCCGTGGGAGTCCCTGCTGGTGTACGTCCTCGCGCACACGTGACGGGGTCTGTGGGTGACGAGGGCTGTCTGGTTGGGGCTTTCATCGGCAATTCTCTGGAAAGGGGTTGTGTTTACTGGCCGTTTGCAGATCTCTTGTGAGGCACTGCTCAAGGCTCTTTACGCATTTTTAAACGGAATTGCCGTTCTCTTTCTGACTTGTGGGGTCCTTCTGGCGTTCCGGGTGCAAGACCGTCATCGGCGCGGGACCGCCACGTTTTCTCCCTGTTGGCAGTGTCTTCAGTCGCAATGATGTCCGAGGTGCAGTTGGCTCTGACCATACTGTGTGTGTGCCGTGAAAGGAGTTTTCGTGGAAGCTGTTCCCCTTTATTTTCCCCGTCGCGTGGAAAGCGATGCTCCGACTTGATGTACTGATGAGCGTGTGGTTGCAGGTGTGGGTTAGGAGCCTTCAACCCGTGCACTGCGCGGGCTCCGCGATTGAGCACGCCGTCCTGCCGCGCCGCGCCGCCAAGGGTGCTGTCAGGGCGGAGTGTCTGTCGCGTGTGTGTCTGTGGGCCTTCTGCTCGCTGGTCTCCCCTGTGGGACCCTGGCGGGCGCCACGCTGTCTGACCCACGTCTGAGACGATGCCAGCCCTCCAGCCTCAGGAAGCTGCTTGTACGTCCGTAGAAGTTGCTAATTAGCTTGTCGGCTGCTCGGTGTTGGTTAGAGTTGTCGGAATCCTGAGACTGCTTTGTGGAGACTCTGTGTGGTGACACCGTCGACACTTGCAGGCCACACGTGTGGTTCCCCTCTCGAAATGCAGCGGTGGTGTCTGTAGCGGTCTCGTGCGCGCCGGATTGCCCGTTTGTGCTGTTAGAAGAGATCTTTTGAAAAATTCACGTCTGCTGGATTTCTGTTGGTAGAAATGCAGTTCGTTGTCTTGAATGATCTTGCACACGGTGACTTTGCTAAACTTATTTACCAATTTTAATACTTTGTAGGTTCTTTGTAGGTATTTTCTTACGTATGTGGTCGTGTGACTTTGAAGCTTTTCTTCCGTTCTTGGCGATCTTTGTGTCTTCTGTTTCTTTCCATCGCCGTGTCGTACTGGTGACACCTCGAGGACAGAAGGGGAGAGGGGGTGAGGGACGACGTCTTGTCTTGTTCGCAGACTCGGGGTGTGTTCAGTGTCCCGTTTGGTATGTCGTCGGCTGCGGGCTGCCATAGATGCTCTTTGTTGGAGGACGGCGTTTCCTTCTGTTAGCAGCTGACGGTTTGAGTTCTGTCTCGTATGTTTCTGTGTCTCCTGAGACGGTCGTTTTTTCTCTTTCATCCTCATGTTGATGGGTTTTCAGACATTACACCAACCTGCGTTCCGGAGTGAACTCTAACTGGCCACGAAGTACTGTCTGTGCAGGAACTGGGCGGGTGGTCCGGAGGTGCCCTGGCAGGGGCTTCTGACGGCTGTCAGAGGAGGGAGCCCCTTGGCGTGAGCACGGACGGCGTGCCTGTGGTGTGACCCCAGCCCTCCTTCTCCCCAGTCTACGAGAACGATGACCAGCTGCTCTGGGACCCCAACATCCTCCCCGAGAGGGAGGTGGAGGAGTTCCTGTACCGGGCGGTGAAACGGAGGTGGCACGAGATGGCGGGCTCGCAGCTCCCGGAGGGGGAAACGGTGAAAGACAGCGAGCAGGTGGGGCTGCCACACGGGGTGCAGAGGGCCGTGGCGCTGGAGCACCCTGAGTCAGAGGTCAGCGGCTCAGGTGTCTCCGGGGACCACACAGGGCAGGAGGGGAGGGGTGTTCAGGCATGAAGGGGCATGGGGAATGGAAAGGCCACCCCAGGAGGGCGGTGGGGGTGGTGTGCCATGAGGCTTCTGCCCAGTGTGGTCGTGCGATGCTGGCAAATCGAAACAAAAAACACTCGTTATGGGGGAAATGACGGATGAGCACCCCCAGTGTCACCACCCTGAGAATGGCGTGAATACCCTTCAACATCCCTGCCCCTGAGAATGGTGTGAACATCCCCGCAGAGTCTCCACTCCTGGGGGTGGTGTGAACACCCACTAATATCCCTGCCCTGGGGGTGGTGTGAACGCCCCCAAGTGTCCCCACCCTGAGAGTGGTGTGAATACCCTTCAACATCCCTGCCCCTGAGAATGGTGTGAACATCCCCCCAGAGTCTCCACTCGGGGTAGTGTGAACACCCACTAACATCCCTGCCCTGGGGGTGGTGTGAACACCCCCAGTAGCCCCCCCCCGAGAGTGGTGTGAATACCCTTCAACATCCCTGCACCTGAGATAGGTGTGAACATCCCTCCAGAGTCTCCACTCCTGTGGGTGGTGTGAACACCCACTAACATCCCTGCCCTGGGGGTGGTGTAAATGCCCCCAGTGTCCCCCCCCCGAGAGTGGTGTGAATACCCTTCAACGTCCCTGCCCCTGAGAATGGTGTGAACATCCCCCCAGAGTCTTCACTCCTGGGGGTGGTTTGAACACCCACTAACATCCCTGCCCCGGGGGTGGTGTGAATGCCCCCCCGATGTCCTCATCTCTGAAGGTGGTGTGAATGCCCCCATCCCCACTCCTGTGTTGTGAACCACCCCTGACATCCGCACTCGTGGAGGGAGGTTGACTACCCCCGCCCCCCCCCCCCACCGTGTCCTTGTACCGGATGGTGGTGTGAACAGCTCTGGCTGTTGCTCTGGGGTTGGGTGGGTCGGGTGAGGCGATCAGGTGGGAAGTCAGTGTGGCTTCTTCCCAGGCGCTTTATGAGCTGGTGAAATGCAATTTCAATGCAGAGGAGGCCCTGAGGAGACTGCGGTTCAACGTGAAGGTGATCCGAGGTGAGCGTGTGGCCCTGGCCTTCCTGCCCCCTGCTGTTGCCATGTCCTGGGCACCACTGATGCCGCTGTGCCTTCCCTCCTGTTTGCAGATGGGTTTTGTTCTTGGAGTGAGGAGGAGTGCAGGAACTTTGAGCATGGCTTCCGAGTGCATGGGAAGAATTTCCACCTGATCCAGGCCAACAAGGTGAGCACATTGTCCACCCTGCTCCCGCTGGGCTCTACTGGGGGCTCTTTGGGGCTGGGAGGGGCTCAGGAGACCAGGCACACATCACCTTCACCCCACTGTGAGGTTGGGGCTCCCCTCACCGGCTTCAGGGCAGACTCCTGCGAGCCATGGCTGAAGCCCTAGTGCCCACCTCTGGCTCACCACACGCCCCTTGGCGTCTTGTTCTAGTCTCTGCTGATGTCTGCTGGGCCACCTTCCAGTCCCCAAACAAAGGCTCCACTCTTAGGGGTGAACTTCAATAGTCTTGCCTGTTCGTGGTCCATGGGCACTGCTTTGCCATATCCCTGGTGCAGTGCCCAGGGCCCATGCCGCAGTGCTGACCTCTGACCTCGATCCTACTTGCAGCCCCAGATCTCCTAATTTCCTTATAGGACGTGGGTTCCTCTGCCACCTGCAGGAAACTCATGATGGGGTCCCTGCTGAGTGCCAGGTTCCTATGCCTTCCCTAGACCTGGATCGTTGCTGGTGTCTGCACATCCCACGGTGATGCCGTTTGCCCGTGGCTTTGTGAATGACTCCCAGAATGGCCTCTCGGCAGAGCCCTGGCCCCTCTGCCATGCAGCGTGAGGCATCTGCCTGGGCATATTTCCGTGGTCCTGTGTCAGAGTCTGAGTTTCCCTCGGTCCATCTCCCTGGGGCTCTCCCACCTCACCCCTCATCTAGTCTGTCGTCCTGTCCTTCTAGGGCCAGGAGCTCTGGCTCCTTCTCACGGCTCCCGGGAACATAGGCAGTAGGGAAAGGCCTGGTGGAAACTGTGCTCGTGTTCAGGCCTCAGCATCTTCTCCCAGGAGCTTGGGGTGAAGGAGGGGGCTGCTCAGGGCTGGTGTAGGAAAGGATGTTGCTCAGCTGACCATGCCCAGCGTGGTGTCCGATGTGTGCCTCGTGGCCTGATGTAGTTCCCTGCACCCTGTGTTCCCACCACAGCCCAGCTGCTTCCCTAAGCTCAGTGTCGTTGGCACAGTGCCTTTGTTTCCTTCTCAAGCTTCTGCTGGAGCTGGCCCCAGGAGACCACAGAGGACTTACCCCCACCTCCAAAGTGGGAAGATGCCCCCAATCGTTAGAAGAGGTTTCTAAGAGTTTTTTCCTAATTGAAGTGTCCTTGACACAGAAGGTCACGTTAGTGTCAGGCGTGCACCAGGCATATGGAATCATGACGGACAGTCCCGTGCGTCAGTCCGCATGCAGCGCGAGAAGTGTGGTCGCCTTCTCCTGCTGTGCGACATCGTTACGGAGTCGCTGACTGTATTCCCTGTGATGGTTGTTTTGTCGCCGTGATTTATCTTGTGCCCTAAGAGCTTTTGCAGGTGGACTCCACCTGCATGCTGGACACGTGTTTGTGGCACCTTTTCCTCCCAGGATACTTTATGTACAAGGATTTTTTTGGTTTTCCGTGTCCTGTTGTAAATACGATCTTGAGTTGGGTTCACAACCCCATGGCGTGTCTTTGACGGTATCTTGTTTGCACTCGTGGGCAGCTCTCCCGTGGAGTGTCAGTAACACTCTGCACTCAGTGGGAGACGTGGGCTCACACATGGTCCTCTCTGGGCCGGTGCTCTGTCCCCGGGGTCTGCACCAGGGGTCGTCTCGCCCCTCTCTGCTGGGAGCTGCGAGGGGCAGGGTGGATGCCGCTGTCTCCAGGAGCTTGTGGTCTCAGGAGAGGAAGGTAGACACTGGACACGTGGGCGTGAAGTGAAGAACAGGGTGCCAGGTCTGTGCCCGTAGGTGGTGGGGTCTCTGAGATGGGGTTCTGTCCTGCTTAAAGCGAGGGGATGTGCCTCGGGGGCGGCTCGGAAGCGGGTGGTGGGGGCTGCAGGTGGAATCTTGCTTTGTCCAAGAGTACTGATTCCAGGACCCGTCTCTGTGTGTCTGGGGGCCAAGGTGACACGTCTGCTGTCCTGCAGGTGCGCACACGGTCTGTGGGCGAGTGTGTGGAGTACTACTACCTGTGGAAGAAATCTGAGCGCTACGACTACTTCTCCCAGCAGACGAGGCTGGGCCGGAGGAAATATGGCCCGTCAGGAGCCACGTGCGTGCGGCGGGCTCCCAGGGCCCCAGGGTGGGCGGCTGGGCGTCCCGGGCAGGCTTCTCCCTTTCACAGTGCAGTCTCCCCACAGGGATGCAGATCAGGACCTGGACAGCAGTGACCCCGACGGCACTGGCCGCCCCCGCTCCTCGCCGCCTCTGCCCCCTGCTGCTGACAGCCTGGGCTCTGAGCAGGACCCCTTGGCACGGATGCACACAGGTGAGAATGTGGGGTGGGTCCCTGCCTTTGGGGGACCCTCTTCTCACTGGTGCTCTGACCTGGGACCCCCGGGGCTCTACCCCAGGACTAGTAGGTGGGGTGTCACATGCAGGAGCGGCCACGGGGACTTGCTGGGTTGTTGTGTGGAAGGGTACTATGTGTGTCCCGTGGCCCTGGGTGCCATGTGGGCGGTTGCATGAGTGTCCAAGGCTCCCTGGTGTCTGGGTTCAGGGCCACGTGGGAGCAAGACAAGGCCTGACTCGGGACTGAGTTTCTTACTGTGACCACAGAGCTAAGGATGAGGACTGACTCAGTCTGTTGTACTCTGGGGTTCAGGTTGTCCCAGAATCTGGTTGGTTCCATGGTTTGCCTAAAAGGGGGACCACATCTGCCTCCTTGTGGAATTGCTTCTCACAGACTTGTGTACGGACGTTTCTCAGGTTCCACGTTTATCTGCACTTTGCCTTTCAAGCTTCTCTTATTCTGTTTGATTTGTTTTAATGTCTCTGAACCTGTTGTGTCCTGGTCTCGGTTTCAAAACCCAGGAGTCACGACCTGCTGGTTTCTTTTGTCTGTGTGTGGGAGTAGCTCCGTGTGGAGGGTCCATGGGCTTTGCTGGACCTGCACGGGTTGGGCCGGAGCCCGGTGGAGGTTGCAGCCTGAAAGCACGAGTGTGATTGTAACTGGGTGTGCTTTCGCATGGGTGGCCACGGGTCCCAGGAGAGCTGCTGTGGTGCTCTTGGGGCCCGGCCTGAGCTGTGTTCTCCCCTGCAGAGCTGCTGAGTGTGGACAGTGCGGCCGGCAGTCTCAGTGAGCCTGGGGAGAGCTCCGACAGCCTCCCGTCCTCGGAGCCGGGGCCTCGTCTGTCCCAGCAGCTGGACACGCCCCCAGCTGTTCCCCTGCCCAGGCGGCCCCCAGCCCTGGACGAGCCAGCCTTCTACCCCCCGGCCACAGCCCCTCCGGAGCCTGGCAGCAGCCCGAGACTGGCTGTGGACTTGGCCCTGCCCGGGGCCCTCCCCGAGGAGCTGCCTCTCATCTCTAGCCGCGTGGATGTGAACGGAGAGCCGGAGGAGGCTGTGGCCCCGGCACAGGTGGCCTTGTCGGTCACCGAGTTTGGACTCATCGGCATTGGGGACGTGAATCCCTTCCTGGCTGCCCACCCAGCGTGCCCAGCCCCCGGGCTGCACTCGGAGCCCCTGTCACAGTGAGTGCGGCCCCTGCCCCCGGTCCCCCTACCCTGGGTCCCCCGTAGCCTCAGGCTGCGCTGTGGAGAGGGGAGGGCTGTGCCCCAAGGGCCCGAGGATGGCTTGGCCACATGGAGCAGGCTCTGTTGGTTTCTTTACTTTTATTCTGTACTTTTAATTTGGCTTATTTATTTTTTTGACTAGGTAATACTTTCATATGGTTCAAAATCCAAAAAGGTACAAACGGGGCCAGTGCCAGGCTCCTCCCACCCCTGCCCCAGCCACCAGCCCTCCCCAGGCGCCAAGGACAGTGCTGCCTTGGGGAGCCTGTCTGCCAGCACAAGTGAAAACACGGTCTGCTGGGGGAGGCAAGGTTGGGAGCCACGGTTTCAGCCCACGGCACCCAGGCCGTGCCGTCTGTAGGACTGGACTGACCCTTTCTCGGTCTCTCCCCCTGCAGCTGTAACGTGATGACCTGTTGATCCCTGGCCACGGGCAGGCGTGCGTGGCCCGGACTGGACGTGGGCCACCGCGGGGCCTGCCTCTGCCAGTCTTCCCGACCCCTCCCCTCCTCGTGGGCCTCGGGTCACGTCTCCTCTGCTTCAGAACACGTCAAGGACAGGGTGAGCGGTGGCCGGGCCGCTGCCCTGCCCTCCTCACACACAGACTGGCACCCTTGGTGCCCGGCACCATTGTCCGTGCTGTCCAGGCTGCTGCCCCCAGCGCAGGACCCATTGGGCGGCCGGAGGCGGAGGGCCCAGCCCCGGCTAGCCAGCAGAGTCAAGGAAGGTGTCCCTGCCCCAGCAGGGAGGTGGGGAGATGGGGCAGGATGCTGCCCCCACCAGCAGCCTCCGCCTGGGGCGCCCTCAGCACTCCGCTTGGCTCCATCTCCCTGCACCTGGCAGGGCCACAGGCTGCCCCAGCGCGGGGGTCG
This sequence comes from Ursus americanus, assembly GCF_024610735.1. NCBI lineage: Eukaryota > Metazoa > Chordata > Mammalia > Carnivora > Ursidae > Ursus > Ursus americanus. The sequence continues at coordinate 60,212,540 of NC_142140.1, forward strand.
TGGGCAGCTGCTACTCGGTGCCAAACCCCGTGGGGCACAGAGCCATATACCTCGATGTCGGCCCCGCCCACCCTCGACCTCCATCCTGCTCTCCACTTCAGGAAACGCCGCACTTTACGCCCCACCCGCCTCCTCCCTGTCTCCAGCCCGGAGCAGCCTCGGGTGTAGGGTCGAGGAGACAGGTGACCTGCACCCTCTTGGTACCGAGGCGCCGTTGCCTGCAGCACCGAGGGGCTGGCTCCAGTCCGTTCCCCTGACCCCGTGGGTCATACTTCTGTTGAAGCTCCCCAGCAAGATGGTTTGGGGTCCTGGTCCTTCTCTTTCCTCGCTTCCCTCGTTTTATTTATGTTTCTGTTTACAAATTGGAGTGGGGTCCTCCACGGGGCCAGGGCAGCGCTCCCCCAGCCCCGGGTGTCAGCAGGAGAGGGTTTTGGCTCGAGCCCGTCTGCAGAGTTGGCCTCGACCTTCCCTCACCCCACCAAGGACCACACTGTGAAGTGATAACTGCCTTGAATCCCTGGCTGTTTTATTTATTAAACTTGATTTGAAGCCCACGGGTGCCTCGTGGTAGATTGGGAGGACGGGGTTGCTGGGGACGGCCGGCCACTTGGTGGACCCTGTGGTCTGTGCTAAGTCGTGACCCGGATGGCATGGGGCTGTGGGGGGCTGGTCACGATGACTGACATGATGGCCGGCTTTGATATGGGGCGGGCCAAGGCCACAGAAGCCACAGCAAGCGCAGGGGCGGGAAGAGCCCCAGGTCCCACGGAGGAGGCCCAGGGTGAGAGCACGAGGGTAGTGGTTGGGTGGGCCAGGGATGGTCGGTTTTGTTCTGGGTCTGGGGCCCCTGGAGGGGTAAGCAGGGGCTTGAGACTTTTCATAGCTCCCTGTGGTGGCTGCACAGAGTGGGGGTCAAAGCCTTGCTGGGAGGGGGAAGGAGACACTGGGGTGGGTGGTGAGCAGCCTGGCTGGGAGTGGGCAGGAGACACTGTGTGGGGGGGCAGTCTGGCTGGGAGGGGGCAGGGTGTGTGCAGGGGTGGGTGATGCCAGAGGGACTTTAGAAGGATTTCAATTGGAGTGTTTTCCCCAGTACTTGAGAGAAGTTGGTCTGTCTTCTGGTTGGCTGTGCTTACAGCAGAAAATCTTGTCTTCGTGTGGTTTTTTACTCCGCTTTTAAGATTTTCATCTTTCAGGCTATTTTTTTTTTGTCTCCCTATTCAATAATGGGTCCCCTCATATCTTTGCTTCTCCTTTACCGCTGTTAGAAGTATCCTTTTAATGTCACTCCGCTGTTTGTTGATTTCCTCATAAATGCTGCCTCCTGACGTGGTGCTCTCACCCTGGAGAGATGGATCCTAAAACATTTGGGTTTTCTGGAGAAATTAGCAAAGACGTCACAGGCCCGTGTGTCATTGTGTGGGGCCCGGAAATAGGGCTTTCTGGCTGCTTGGGAGCAGCCGGATCGGGGGTGCCTTGCGGCGTCCGTGCAGTGTGGTCGTGCGTTCCAGGTTCCCCCTTGTCGTTTTGTGGCTTGACGGCTGCTGTCTCAGCGCTGAACGGTATTCCAGCACCGGACGGACAGCGGTTTGTTACCCAGTCTCTGCGACGGACACCGTGGCCGCGTCCAGGTTTGGGCACTTGTGGATAAAGCCGCTGTGAACGTGTGTGCGGGTTTTCAAACAAGTTTTCAACTCGGGCAAATGCGCAGAGCGCTGGATCGAAGGGTGAGGGTACGTTTAGTGCTGTGAGGCATTGTCTTGCATTCCCCCGGCCGCTCTGCACCCTCGTCAGCTCTTGGGGCTTTCGCGTTCCGGATTTGGGCCGTTCTGCGACGAGCGTCGTCCGGGGCTCTTGAAGATGGCTGGTGTGCCCTGTGCTCCCTTCTCCCTGGGGCCCGGGTGTGCGGCTGAGGTGGTTGTCTGTCCCTGTGAGGCCTGCGCTGCTGGCCTGAGAAGGCCCTGGTCCCTCCACTTTTGAAGCACTTGTCTGTTTTATTTCTGCCGGATGCAGGATTCCTGGTTGACTTTCTTTCAACATTTTAAATATGTTCCATTGAGTCCTGGTGTCTGCTGTTCCTGATGAGCAATTCCTGTGTTCCCCCAGGTCGGGCAGTCTGTCTCCTCCGGTGGTGACGTCTGTCGTGGGTTTGGAGCCAGCAGGTTGACGGGGACGCACTTAGGCGCGTTTGCGGAGCTGTTTGAGCTGAGAGGTGGTGCCTTTCCCGAGTTTGGGGCGTCAGGGCAGGTGTTTCTCCGGACTCTCTGCTGCCCCCTAGCGTTGGCCGCACGCAGGACTCTGGGTACAGCCCGACCCCGGCGCGCAGGGGCCAACCTCCCAGACACGGACCAGTCCCCCACCTTCTTTAACTCGCACTTGCATATTTTGGTTCTAGTATTTGTACGTGGTTTTTTCCGTTTCTCTACTGAAATTCTTCATTTTCTACCTTTTCCTGTAGAAACTTTACTTGAATCTTTGCTGTTTTCGCCTGTGGGTCATTACTGGATATACTTCTCTTAACCGTTTTCCTCTGGATTGTGGGTCCCCATTTCTCCAGTGGTGGTGGTGGTGGTTTTTTTTTTTTAAGAGTATCTTTTTTCTTTCATTTTTTTTTTTTTAAAGATTATTTGACAGAGAGAGCACGCATAAGCGGGGGGAGCAGGCAGAGGCAGAGGGAGAAGCAGACTCCCCGCTGAGCAGGGAGCCCGATGTGGGGCTCTGTCCCAGAACCCTGGGATCATGACCTGAGCTGAAGGCAGACGCTTCATCGACGGAGCCTCCCAGACGCCCCAAGTTGTGCTGGTTGTTTTCAACGAGCCATTTTCCTCGTGTTGTCGCGGACACACGAAGGCCCCAACCAGGCTGTCCCGTAACCATGGCTTCTGTGACAGTTGGCTTCCGTCTTCCTCAGTTCTGAGATGGCAGCCTCTGCAGTCCCTGCAGGAAGCGTGTGTCTTTTCCCCAGGAGCTCCAGCAGACGTGTGCCTGGGACTGCACGAGTGACCGGCCAGGCCTGGGTCAGCTGCTCACCTACAGAGGCAGAACCGGCCTCCCAGAGAGGGGCCGGTGGCCATGGTGGAGGGGGGCAGGAGCAGGGAGCATGAGACAGTGGGAGCAGCAGCTGGCTCTGGAGGGGCCGCGTAGGGCCAGGTAAGAAATGGCAGGTGTGTTTGGGAGGTAGCAGGAGCAGAGGTGTGCTTTAGGGAGACTGGCTGGGAGTGGACATCACGGGGCAGTGCTGGCTGGCTGTGAAGACAGCGCCCATAAAGGAGTAAGCAGCTCCTGCTCTCTGGCCATGACTCAGTGAGCGCTGACCCCAGGCTGAGGGTCCCTGGTGCAGGCTGCGGGTGCTAAGTCATTCCTTAGTCACTAGGCCATGTGTCGTTCAGTCGGCACTGATTGGGTGCCTGCCGGGAGCTGGCCCCTGCCCCTGGAGCTCAGGTCTGGGAGGAGGGGATGATAAGCAGACACAGAGAAATGGTGCCAGAGCTTAGAGGAGGTGGGCTTTGGTGGGGGAGGCGGGGGAGAGGACTGTGCAGTCAGGGGGTCTGCACAAGGTGGCAACTCAACCCGGGATTTGGAATTTGCCGATGCTAGCTTCTAACTTGAAGGTGACCCCAAGTACCTGCCCCACTGTTTCCCGTTCAGTTAACCCTCCAGGTGCTTCCTAAGGAGTTAGGCTCCCAGTCAAGCAGGTCAGTACAATCTTAGGGCTTAGGTACCCTCCAGTGGCCGTTACATAGATGGACAGACTGAGGCGGCATCCACGCAGACTTGCCTGTCACAGCCCCCCAGGGGTACAGGCTCGACTCCAGGACCTTAGCAGGTGGCAAAGCCCCAAGTCAGGAAGAACTCCCACTGTGGCCTCTCAAGAGCCCCAAGAGTATACTTTCAAGTGATCTCTACACCCAACACGGGGCTGGAACGTAGCCCCCAGAGAAGTAGAAAGGCCGGAAGTGGTGCACTCAGGCGGCACCACTGTGTGCCGGGCCCCTTTCTGCCCACCTACCTCCCAGGCACCTCTCCGTAATCTTCACGGCCCTTCAAGGCAGCTGGAGCCCATCAGGTTGATGAGAATGGGCCACCTTCTGAGCCCTGAACTCACTCCCTGGTGGGTCACCACGCACAAGGAGTTGGTTCCGTCTCTAGGGGACACAGGCAAGTCCCTGGGACCCAGATGGAGGCTCAGTCTGTCACCTGCTGGTGGGGGAGGAGCTGTCCAGGTCTGGCCCCCAGCCTGGGCTCTGACCCTAGCGCAGGCCTCACTGGCCTCGGGCTCTATTTGTAAAGGGTTAAAGCAGATTCCAGGTGTGAAGACTCCTTGAAATGTGGAGGACCCCAGCTAGCAGATGCAGGAGCCCTGACCCTGATCCTAACCTTAACCCTAATCCTCGCTGCCCTCATCAGATTTTAATCCTGACCGTGCCCAGGTGTTTTAAGGACAGGGTGAGACTCAGGTCAGCGGGGAGGGTAGTTACTCCAGCCCCTGGGGGCCCTCCAGCCACGCTGTTCTCCAGGCTCATCCAGAACAGAGCATGCTCCTTCCTACTCATGGCCTCTGTGCCCCTAGAGAGGTCTCCCCTAGAGACCTCCTGGGTCCCACCTGCAGCCCCGACTCAGGCCATTCCCCGCTGCCACGCCCCCTCTGGCAGGCTCCTGCCAGGGATCTCCCCACCCAGCACACAATAGGTGCTCAATAAAAAACCCTGCCTTTAGCGCTTCACTTTACCCTGAGAATAGGTAGTCATCCCAAGGTCAAAGTGAGAAAAGCTCAGAAATAAGGAGGCCAGGTGACATTACGGGACGTTTCACCAGGCGTCGTGCGGGCTGCTCACATGTGACTGATCTGGTAATTCTCACAAAAACCACGATCCATTACCGTGAAGGAGTGAAGTAAGTGGAGCCTGGGACCTGCCTCTCTCTGGGGTCCACCCCGCTCCGTGAGAAAGCCGGAGAGCAGAGGCTGAGCCCACCTGGAGTCGGAGAAGCGCTGGATCCCGCTGAGCCTGAAAGCGGACCCCTGAGACAGCCCTGCCCCAGACCAGACACCGGACCCCCCCCCCCCCCCAGGAAGAAGTCTAGGGACGGCGGAGGAAGCTGCATTTTTTTAGGAGGTGCGCCCCCGCCCCCAACTCCTTGCCTGTGCGGTTGGAAAGGGGGGAGGGTGCTGGGAATATGCCTCCCACACCATCCCTCCGCCACACCACAGACGGAAAATCCGGTCCAGAAGTTTCCATGCTGGACTTTGTCATGTCCTGGGGGGGGGGGTCTGAGTTATTTTGGGTGTGCGTGTGGGGGAGTGCCTTTGGCGGCTGCTCAGAGCGGGGAAAGTTGTCTGGGGAACAGAGGAGCTGGCCCTCAGACATCCCGCCGCCCCCCAATTTGATGGCCAAAGAGCCCGAGATCCGCTGTGCACTGTCCCCCGACTTCCAACACCTTGGCTCCTTCCTGGAACCCCCTGCACCCCGCAAGTGCCGGTGTCCGGTCATCTTCCCAGGAAGCAGGGTCATTGGGGCTCTGCGTGGAAGCCCCAGCTGCCTGACCTTGCGTCAGGGGCTGCCTGTCTTTGGATCGGACTTCCTTCCTCTCTAAAAAGGGCTGAGAAACATCGTCTGTTTTAGGATTGTTGGAAGAACGGGGGTGGTGAATGTGTGTTCGAGGTCAAGGGAGCGGACCCTGTGCCCAGGCCCCCTGGGTTGGAGTCCCAGCTCTGCTTCTTCCCACTGTGTGACCTTGAAGGAGGGACAGAACCTCACAAGTCATGTGTCCTGCCAGGTCAAGGCGGGACTCTCTCCAAGGCTTCTCAGATCGTCTCAACCCAAAGGATCTAGTAATGGCCCCTTGGGCCTCGGTCTCCCTGCCCTGGATGCTCCTGACTGTTGGGCGCCTCCCAGCTCAGGGCTCCCTAGTGGGGGCGGGGGGCTCCTGCCCCCCCTTCGCTCTTGTACGGTTGGGGTAGTGAGTGCGCCACATGGGGGCGGGGCCCGGTGCCAACCGGAGGTGAGAAACCTGACCTTCCCGGGAACGCCAGCATTTTAAGCCTTAGGCGTGAAGAAAAGCCCCTGCAATGAAGCCAGGACACTCCAACAGTTTTGGGGCACTTCCTGACTCGGAGGCACATCTGGGTACGAGGAAACCCGGGGACACGTCCTGCCGGGTCTGCCCTCTCGCGCTCTCCTCCGTGTGTTCGTCCGTTCCTTCCTTCCTTCTCGCCACCCGCCCCTTCCCCGACCCAGCCGGCCCAATCTGCGGGTGACGCCCTGGGGGGCTCTGGACCGCGGTGCCTCAGCCTCAGCCTCCCGCCTGCGGATGGGGGGTGCGGGGCGCAGACGACCCCACCCGCCTCCGGGCCCGGCTGGGGTCTCCCGCCCTCCCACGCAGGCCCTCTCCGCCGCGCTCCTCCCGGCTCGCCGCAGCCGGCCGAGCGGGGCGGGGCGGGGGCAGAGTCCGCCCCCTCCCCTCGGGCTGCTCCGCCCCCGCCCCGCCGCTCCCCTGCCTTCCCCTCCACGCCCCGCCCCGCCCCGGCAGGGCCTGGCTCCGCGGCCATGTGACCCCGCGGCCTGGCCGGGGCGCGACGGGACGCGCTGGGACTGGCGTCGGGGGTCGCGGGCGCGGCCCGGGGCGGGGGCGGGGGCGGCATGGAGCGGAGGTGGGTCTTCGTGCTGCTCGACGTGCTGTGCGTGCTGGTCGGTAAGAGCCACGGGGACCCGTGTGTTGGGGGAGGACCCCGCCCCCGGCGGCACGCGCCCGGGGTCCCCGCAGGTTGGTTTGTGGGGGCGGGTCGGGGAGGCCCCTGGGGGCGGGGGGCCCCCGCGGACGGCCTCCGCGCCCCTGTGTCTGCGTGCGCCCTGCCGGGCCTCGGTTTCTCCCGGCCGTCCCGGGTCCCGGAGGGCGAGCAGCCCCCAGCCCGCGGCAGCAGGAAGTCGCCGACGAGGGGCTGCACTGGCCTCCCTCCCCGCCGCGCCCGGCCGCGGCGGTGATTCACAAGGGCGGCGGTCCGGGTTTGGGGCGCGGCCGCGGGTCACCCGGGAGGACCTCCACCCCCTGTCCCGGGATCGACGTCCCCAGCGGGCACACAGCTTGCTGGTCGGTGGGAGTCGGACCCCCTCCTCGGGCGGGGGAGAGATGGAGAGAAAGGCTGGGCCCCGGGCTACCGGTGAGCCCGGCGCCTCGGGCGGCGCGGGCCAAACCTGTCGGGCGGGTTTGCAGGCCAGGCTGGGGGAGGGGGCGGCCGGAGGTCCCCCTCCCCGCCCCTCCCCCAGGGTCCTGGGAACAAAGGCCGAGTGTTTGCTCTGGGGCTGTGCGGACAATGGCCCCAGAATTCTACCCTGGGGCGCGGGGTGGGGCCCGTCGGGCCCACTTCACATCCCCCTCCCCGCCCCCACATGGGGTTCCTGCTCCTCCGCCGGGGATGGAGGGGTAATCCCTGGCGGATTGCAAAGGCCAGGACCTACTCCTGAGCACCAGACCCTAACCCTAACCCCTTTGGAGTGGGCCGGTTGGCCGCAGGAAGAGGTCCGCAGGGGGCGTCTGCCAGCCCTAGCCATCATTTATTGAGTACCTGTTATTTATATCAACATCTGTGTGGCACTTACTGTATGCCGGACAAGAAGTGACATGCAAATTAATGAAACCGTTTCTACCAAACAGTCTGTAAGGGAGGTTCTTTTTCAGCCCAGAGAGGTTCAGGCACCTGCTGGAGGTCACACAGCAGCTGCAGGTGGTCAGGTGGTGCTGAGATTAGGTTGTATGTGGGTTGCTTCTTTGTGCCAGGTGCTAGAGGTTCAGGCAGACCCCGCTCCCATTCTTGAAGCTTCAGCTCATAAAAAGTTGAGTTTCATAGGGTGACAAGGGGGCCCTGATGAAAATACGGTGTGTGTGTGTGGGGGGGGTGATGTAAAGGCAGGGAGGTTCTGGGAGCGTCTGCCATGAGGGTGTGAGCCAGTGACCCAGGCAGAGATAGGCCCCAAATCCAGTGCTCGGAGCTCTACTTCCCAAACCCACAGCTCAGGTTCCAGTCGAGGGTGACTGAGTCTCCAGTGGAAGGGGCTGGGGCTGGGGGACAGGAACTGGGAGGCTGACCTCCATGCCCAGGCACCTTGTGCCAGGCTCTGCCCTGCTCTGGTTGCAGGGATGAGGCTTGACTTGATGTCTCAGCATATTCTGGCCCTGGCCTCCCTCCACCCCCAACTTTGGGGGTTTCTGCTCCCCGGCTTCTCTGCCTCCACCCTCACCATCACTCACCACAGCCAGAGGGACCCTACAGAAACATGCTCCGTTCCTTTGCTCCCAACTGTCTGGTGTCTCCCGCCTCACTCAGCAAGGTTCCCATTCTGAGAATGCCCTCCACCCCCAGCCCCCAGCACTGCGGCTCTCCAGGCATGGGCCCACCTCTGGACCTTTGCACTGGCTGTTCCCTCTGCCTGGCGCTCTTCCCCAGATCTGCCCTCACTTCCTCAGCTCCCTCAAGCCACCTTCTCTGTGGGGCCTGCCTGACAAGCCCGTAGCCTCCCCGAGTCCAGTTGCTGTCCCTGCCACTCACAGGCCCGAGGGCAGACCTCTGGGTTTCCCCAGACTCAGCACTAAGTTTGGTCTCTTGGGAGGAGGAGTTGGCCTTGCTCCTGCCTCCTGTGGTATTCAGACCACAGAAGAGTCACACCCTTTCATACTTGTCACCTGCCCTGCTGGGGGCAAAGGGCGCCCTGCCTGCGTTTGTCACCCGCAGCTCAGTAGGGCCCTGGGACCCCAGAGCCACAGTGATACCTTTCATATTCTGCGGGAACTTGTGGCTCCTGACTGTGTCTTTGGACCGAGCTGTGGAGGCCCTTGGTCTGCCCAGGGGTCTGCCCAGCGGTCTGCAGGCCTCTCAGCTCTGTCCCTTTCTGTGGTGTGTGCCCGGTCTCTCCGGCTGGCCTTAGAGTGAAGGGCAGGGAGTTCTCTCTTTTAAAGGATGCTTGTTAAACACCTGCACAGGCCAAGCCCTGAGCCTTGAGCATGTGGACCCCCCTCAGGGGCTTGGTGAACTCAGGTATCACGCCATGCTTAAATACATACAGTGCCAAGAGATGCGGCGAGCAGACATTTCAGCTAGGAAAGGGGTGCCAGGGCGGGCGGTCAGGAGGGCTGGGTGGAGCTCAGGTTGGAGGGAAGTCAGCCAAAGATGTTTTGGGTGGTGAGGACAGGTGCCGGGATCCTGGGTTGGGTGCCTGTGTAGTTTGCTCAGGGAGGAGACAGGAGGCTGGAGGGAAGTGAGGAAGGGGAGGGGGTGGGAGATGTGGGGTGGGAGCTGTACGATGGGCCTGGGGAGGATTTTGGTGTCTGTCTGCAGATGATGGGGAATCGAGAGGGGGGTTTTCATGGGGCAGCAGCCTCCCATTTGTTAGGTTGGTGTGGAGGTGAGAAACCAGGGGGCCAAGGCAGGGGCCCTGGGGCTTGGCTGGTGGGAGCATGCAGCTGGGGGAGAACCACGTGGCCATGGCTTCTCTCCCCTGTCCCCAGCCTCTCTGCCTTTTGCCATCCTGACGCTTGTGAACGCCCCGTATAAGCGCGGGTTCTACTGTGGAGATGACTCCATCCGGTACCCCTACCGTCCAGACACCATCACACATGGGCTCATGGCCGGGGTCACCATCACGGCCACCATCATCCTTGTAAGGCAGGAGAGGCTTAGAGGGTGGGAGGCGGGGGGGTGGGGTGGTCGTTGGGGAAGAAGACCCCCTTCGGAGTTCCCAGAACCCCAGCTGACTCAGGGAGTCTGGGAAGCTTGACCCCCTTTCTGTGGGGAGGGCCAAGGCCCAGGGAGACAGGGCTGCTGGAGATGCTCACAGCCGGCGTCCCAGCCCCGCGGCAGGGCCCTCAGCTGCTCCCTGTGCAGGTCTCAGCCGGAGAGGCCTACTTGGTGTACACAGACCGCCTCTACTCGCGCTCTGACTTCAACAACTACGTGGCCGCGGTCTACAAGGTGCTGGGCACCTTCCTGTTTGGGGCTGCAGTGAGTCAGTCGCTGACAGACCTGGCCAAGTACATGATCGGCCGCCTGCGGCCCAACTTCCTGGCGGTGTGTGACCCTGACTGGAGCCGCGTCAACTGCTCCATGTATGTGCAGGTGGAGAGGGTGTGCAGGGGAAACCCCGCCAACGTCACCGAGTCCAGGTGGGTGCTGGGACAGCAGCCTTCACTGTGGGCCATGCGGGGGGCTCCAGCCACAGATGTCCCACCCCTGGGGGAGGAGGGGCAGCTAGAGGAGGACCCTCAGGAGCTGAATGTGGAAGAGTGAGGTGGTTAAGGAGGCGGGAGGGTGAGGCCGGGTGGGGCCCGTGGGCCTGGGTCCTGTGGGGGGGGGTGCCGGGATGTGGGGCCCCACTGTGCTGGCTTCTCTGTTCTGCGCTCTCACAGTCTCTGACCAACCTTTCCGTTAAATGCCATTCTAATTTTCCTTTTTTATTATTTTATTTTATTTTTTTTAGTAAGTGTTGCGATATATCAGGTTTTTGTAAGACTTTATTCATTTGAGAGAGAGAGAGAGCACGAGTGGTTGGGAGGGGGCAGAGGGAGAAGCAGACTCCCTGCCGAGCAGGGAGCTCCACATAGGGCTCCATCCCAGGACCTGAGATCATGACCTGAGCCGAAGGTGGACACTTTCTGTCAGCCAGGACCAACCCAGGCACCCACTTACTTTCCTTTTTAAAAGATTGCAATAAAATTCACATAGGGGCGCTTGGGTGTTTCCGTGGGTGGATCATCTGCCTTCGGCTCAGGTCATGATCCAGGGTCCTGGGATCGAGTTCCGCATCAGGCTCCTTGCTGGGCGAGGAGCCTGCTTCTCCCTCTCCCTCTGCCTGCTGCTCCCCCTGCTTGTGCGGTCACTCGCTCTCTCTCAAATAAATAAATAAATAAATAAATAAATAAAATCTTTAAAACTTTCACATAGCTAAAATTCACTAGTTTAACTATTTTAGTGTGTACAGTTCATTGATTTTTAGTAATTCACAATGTTGTGCATCCATCCCCACTATCTTATTCCAGAATATTTTCATCACCCCAAAAAGAAGCTCCGTGTCCGTCGGTCCGTCCCCAGCCCCCGTGCCCACGAGCCCCCTGCTGCTGTGGCCGGGCCTCTGCTGACGCACGTGGAGTCACTCCCCACGTGGCCTCTCATGTCTGGCTTCCTTCATGTCTCGGAGCTTACCCACGTGGTAGCGTCTGTCTTTTCGCCGCACCTGTTTGGGCTCTTGTTCCGCGGGTGTATCTGTGTGATTGTTTCTCCTCCTGGCGGATGTGCCCTTTCTCACTGGGTAACGTCCTTTGTCTCTCCTCGTGGTTTTGTTTTCAGTGTCTGTTTTGTCTCCCAGCAGTGTAGCCGCTCTGGCCTGTCTTGTGGTTGCTGTTTGCGTGGGATATTTTCCCCATTTTTGTACTTTTCAACCTATGTATGTGTTTGAGACCTAAAGTGGTCTCTAGTACACAGAGTAAAGTTAGGTTATTTTGTAAACCTATTTTGTAATCCCTGCCTTTAATTGGAGAGGTTAATCCATTTACATTCATTGTAACTACTAATGAGGAAGGGCTTCTGCTGTTTTGTTATTTGCTTTCTACATATTCTTTGTTTTTATGCTGACTTTTAAGTCTCTTCATTACTATCTTCTTTTACGTTAAATATTTATTGACGATGCAAAGAGTTTGTGGCCATGTGGCTCTGCCCACTTCTGAGATTATTTTCACAGATTATATTTTTATGCATACGTGTTCGTCAGCTTAGGTTTACAATTACTGTTTTATGCTGTTTTTAAACAATTGAGGTCTAGTTGGCCTATACCACCACGTTAATTTTAGGTGCACGAGACAACATTTGTATTTATCGTGATGCGGTCACTGCAGTAAATCTAGCTAACATCTGTACTTAGATACGCAGTTAAAACATTATTAGACAAACCGGGAATTACAAGCCCCGAGTATCTTAATACTGACGTTCGTGCTGTGTGATTACCGTTGCTGGTGTTTCTCAGGTCTTTGTGTGAGTTTGACTTACTGTCTAGTACCCTTTGTTTCTCCTGGAAAGATTCCCTTTCGGTATTTCTTACAGGGCAGGTATTGGAGCTATGAATTCTCAGTTTTTGTTTATCTGGGAGTCTTAATTTCTCCTTCATTTTGATGGAGATAACATTTGGATAACTTTGCCAGATGTAGAATTCTTGGTTTCTTGATTGTGCCATCCCACCTCCTCTGGCTTCCATGGCTTCTGATGAGATACCGGCTGCGAATTGTCCTGAGGGCCCTTGTTCAGGAGGACTCTTCTCCTGCTGTTTGCACGGTTCTCAGTGACTGTCCTTTGGCAGGTTGATTACGCTGTGTCTCTGTGGCTTTCTCCTTTTGGAGTTCATCAAGCTTCCTGGGGGTGTCGATTAATATTTTTGATTCAGTTAGGGAGTGTTCAGCCATTATTTCTTCAGACTCTTTCTGCCCCTGTGTGCCTCTCCTCTCTTTGGGCTCCCACGGAGTGGGTGGTGTCCTTGGTGCCCACGTCAGTTTCTCCCTTCTTTTTACTCTCCACTCACCCGACAGTCGTCTCCGTCAACTTGTTTCCATGGTCACTCTTCTGCGCGTTCAGATCTGCTAGTGATCTTTTCATTTGGATACTACTGTTTTCAGCTCTGGAATGTCCAGTTGGTTCCTCTAGATAACCTTTGTCTCCTTGTTAGTATTCTCTATGTAGTGAGACGTCATGTCGCTCTTTGAACAGGTTTTAAATGGCGGTTGAAAAGTCTTTCTCCAGTAAGTCTAGCGCCTGGGCTTCCTCAGGGATGGCTTCCATTAACAGGTGTTTTCCGCCTGGGTGTTGCACACACATTTTCCCCCGCATGCTTTGTACTTATTTGGTTGAAATTGGGTATTTTTCATAGTGTACGTAGCATCTCTGGAAATCAGATTGAACTCCCCTCCCTGGGCATTGTTTTTGGCATTTGCTGCCGTTGGTTAGTTGGTTAAGTGATCTTTCTGAACTAATTTTGCAAACTCTGTATTCTTTGTCATGTGTGGTCAGGCAGTTCTTTCTGGTAGCTGGGTGATCAGCTAGTGATTCGACAGAGATTTCCTTAAACCCCGGGCCCCGGGAGAAGCGGATCTCTCAGAGTGTACAGATGGGCTCTGTGTGCTGTGCTGGGGCTGCCTTCAGCGCTCAGCCAGGCTCCCTGTGTGGCAGCTGAGGGTCAGCCAGAGGTGAGAGTGAAGGGCTCCTTTCCTGAGCTTCCTGGTGGGTCTTCATGCTTCAGCCGCTGTGCACAACCCCAGACAGCAGTGACCAACATTTGCTGGAAATGTTTCAGAGCAATGCCCCAGCTAGCTGCCTCAGCACCAGGAGAGTGGGGTACAGCCCCCCAGATCTACCAGATGGGGTCCAAACACACTATCACAATTCTGTGCAAAGAGATCTGCTCCGCCCTTGGTACGTGTGGTCACTGTCAGTGCGACTGTTTGTACAGGTGTTTTTCATTTCTCTTATGGACGGCTGGAGCTTTGGAGTTTCTTTATCTGCCACTTTCTCTTGTCCACCGATGCCCTTTTTGCTAAAACTTGAATTTAATTCTTGTGTCAAGTACCACAGACGGGAAATAATCCTGAAAGTGTGGCGTTAACCGTTCGCCTGTCACTGTTGTCTGCCCTGGTTCCGAGTCTCTGGCCTGGGATGTCCTTCTTAAAGAACGTGAACCCAGCTGGAGACTCTCTGTTGCATGGTCAGAGAAGTGAAAAGGGGCCACGTTTCCCTGTAAAACCCTCCCTGTGCTGGGTCCCAGATGATGGGAAACACAGTGGGCCCCGGGGGTTTCAAACGCAGAGATGGGAGTGCGTTGCCCCATGTCTGAGCCTGGGCCCCGGGCTCTGCTCCCCTTGCAGCCCTCCTGACGCCCGTCCTCTCCTTTCTCAGGCTGTCCTTCTATTCCGGACACTCCTCCTTCGGGATGTACTGCATGGTGTTCTTGGCGGTGAGTCTTCTTCCCAGGGTTGGCTTGTGGGACCAGCCAAGTCCCTGCCTGCCCTGGGCCTCGGTTTCTCCTTCTGTAGAAGGGGTGGGTGGAGGTGGTGATGGGTGGGGCCGACTGGTACGTTCATGAACTCCGGAGGCCCCGCGCCTTCTGGCTCCATGTTTGCGGCCCCGGAGCTCCCATCTGTGCCCTGGGCGTGGGGTGAGGCCCTCAGGCTCCTAGGCTGATGGCCGCCCTCTGTCCCCCAGCTCTATGTGCAGGCGCGGCTCTGCTGGAAGTGGGCGCGGCTGCTGCGGCCCACAGTGCAGGTCTTCCTGCTGGCCTTTGCGCTCTACGTTGGCTACACCCGCGTGTCTGACCACAAGCACCACTGGAGTGATGTCCTCGTTGGCCTCCTGCAGGGGGCGCTGGTGGCCGGCCTCACTGTGAGCTCCTGGGCTTGACAGCCCCGCCCTGGGCCCTCTTGTCCTCCCCACTCCAGGCTTCCCTCGGAGCCCATCCCTCACCCCCCACTCGCTTCCCAGGTCCCTTTCCTCTGCCCCAGCAGCTCTTGCTTTCTCTCCTAGGTTCGCTACATCTCTGACTTCTTCAAGTCCCGGCCCCCACAGCGCTGCCTGGAGGAAGAAGAGCTGGGACGGAAGCCCAGCCTGTCACTGACGCTGACCCTGGGTGAGGCTGACCGCAACCACTATGGGTACCCGGTCTCCTCTTCCTGAGGCAGGGCCCCCGGCTGTGGGTCCGGCTGGGCATCAGCACGGTTGTGGTCCTGGTGGGGCCCTCCCCCAGGGTGGTGATGGGGACTCTGGATGGGCTCCAGGTGCCCACGTGCTGCTGCCGGCCGGCATCCCACCAATCCCACCTCCTGTGCACTGGACCCACGGTCTGGGGGTGCACAGGGCTGCCCCAGTGCACGGAAAGGGGACCTTGTGCTCTCAGCTCCCTCAGAACCCCCTTCTGTTGGATTAGAGGGGAGCCGAGAGCTCCGGATAGATGCTGTTTTTGTAAAGTGTAATGTATACCTGGACTTTTAGTAAAAGAGAGTGTTTGCTCGACACGTGGTGTCAGCCTCTGTTCCTTACGGCCGTTCTGAGCACGGTTCCGACAGCAGACGGAGGACGCTTGCTTCCCTGCTGGGGCTCAGCGGAGCTCAGGCGTCAGAGCGGCTGGTGGCGGTGTTGTCGTCTGGAGACATGGGGAGAGTGGCCCACTCCCTCCCTGGCCTCACCCCGTGTGTGTCTTCATCTGGCTGCCGATTGGTCACACCCTTTAATAAGCTGGTAAACCTCAGTGTTCCCTGAGTTGTGTGAGTCCTAGGGAGCAGGTCGTGGGAACGTGCCGTCTAGTCGGTGGGTCGGAAGCACGGGTAACGGCCTGGGGCTGGTGGCGGCCTCGTGCGACTGAGTACTTAACCGGCATGACCTGATGCTGTCTGGGGGCAGGCCGTATGAATTTAGTTCTCAGACAACCCCCCCACCCCGATATTGAAATTGGGTGTGGAAACTGAAAGAATTGTTGTTTGTGAACTGGTTAAGTCAACAAGGTGAATGAAAGTAACAGCCAAGCCCTCTTGGCTGCCTCTGGTCCTGTCAGCAAGGGGGAAGGCTGGAGGGAGCAGGCACAGCCTGGCACAGCGCCCAGGGCAAGGGTCCGGCATCCCTGCCACAGGCTCCCACTGTTGTCCAGGCACCGGGGAGGGCGAGGGTTGGGGAAACTCTGAGTTCGAGTCAGGGTGCAGAAAGTTGTCTCCGTGGCCCTCCCCTCATGGTAGGGAGGCCTCTGCTGAAAGCCCCCCTCCCCCAGTACAGGCCCCCAATGGAAACACTGGGGCAGGAATTCAGATGGAGCTCAGAGCCTAGTCGGAGGGGCTGGAGTCCTCGCCTGCAGCCTCCTTGGATGGCCTGCAGGGCTGTGCCCCAGGTCTGCCTCGGTGGGGCCTGGAAGGTCCCACGTGGGGTGTGGGCCTGGGGCCGGACTCCTTATCCCCTTTCTGCTTGGGATATACACCCTCCCTCCAACGGATGGGGACCCTGTCCTCAGATCCTCCCATCTCGGCAGTGCCCACCTTTAATGGACGTACCTGGGGCTCCAAGTCTGTCCACGTCCGGCCTTCCTGGAGGACCTGGCCTGACTCTTCCCCTCTGGTCGTGCACGTGGGGCTCCTGCTGCTCGTCCTCTGTCTCAAGTGACAACGCTCCGCCATTCACAGAGGTCAGCAGTGTGGAAGTAACATAGACTAACTGCTAGAAATACATACTTTTTAAAAAAGGAGATGTGGGGGCGCCTGGGTGGCTCCGTGGGTGAAGTGTCTGCTTTCGGCTCAGGTCGTGATCCCAGGGTCCTGGGATGGAGCCCCATGTCGGGCTCCCTGCTCAGCGGGGAATCTGCTTCTCCCTCTCCCTCTGCTGCTCCCCCTGCTTGTGCTCTCTCTTGAATAAATAAATAAAATAAAAAAAAAAAAGATGTGTTCAAAACCTTAGCATAGGGGAAGCCTTTTGTAGTTGGGAAAACAGAGAAAGTGAACTTGAGGAAAAGCTGGCGTCTGGGCCAGTGCAGTGGCTCAAGACTCAAAAGGCACTGTGAGTGGGGGTCCCTGGGGCAGGGAAGATGCGTGAGGGGCACCAGGCCTCTGGGGTGGGTCATCGAGGGGCTGGCACCTTGAGATGATGGCAGCACATGTAGAGCTCACCTTTTCAAGGACGGTGTCAACTGTGGGTTTGATTTTTGTACTAAATATGTGTAAAACAGTTTCCTTATTTTTAAGTGTTCATGTTCTATTTGTCCCCAGAAGCCGTTTTGTTCCATACCCGTCGCAGGGTGTTCGGCCGGGCCTCAGCGTGATGACGTAGCCTGGGGGCAAAGATGCAGCCTCGCAGCCCCGTGCTGGACACGGGATGGAGACGGTGTCCCCGGCCGCCATGACCCGTGAGGGACGCGGGATGGAGACGGTGTCCCCGGCCGCCACGACCTCGCTCTCGGTGCTGCGGCGGGGGCGGGGGGGAGGAGGGAGGCCCAGACGCCGCAGGACGCCCCCACGCAGGACCTCAAGGCACTCGGGGCTGGGGAGCCTGGGCATCCCAGGACGTGGCAGAAGGCAGTGCCCGAGCCCTGGCTGCACGCGAGGAGGACGTACCCAGGTTCGGTTACGTGTCAGTGAAGGGGGCGAGGTTCCTAGCCAGGACCCACGGGGAGCAGACGGGAATAACAGAGTCCGGCGTCCCTGTAGCTCTCCTCCCTGGAGCGGCGGCCTTGAAGGCCAAGACCACAGTGAGGCTTTGGACCAGAACAGTGGTACCAGCCGTGGTCTAAACCACTCTGAATGCAGTTTGACCGCGATGAGGAGTAAGGAGCAGGGAAAACAGAAGGTGAGGGAGGTGAGCGGGACGTAGCTGAGGGTCCGGTTGTTGGCCTTGACCGTGATAGGGCCTCGGTGCTTTACGGGGACCCCAGGACCACAGCTGTGAGGACAGACATCTGTGCTGGTCAGACCTGTCTCCATAAAGGTCACAGCCTCTGGTCACAGGAAGCTGCTTGCTTACGATTTGAGTCACGATTGTCTGGACACTTCGCGCGCTTGTCTGCATCGATGAGAAAGCAGAGATGCACGTTCTGGGTTCCTGGTTCGTAGAGATGAGGAAAAGTTGGGACATTTTGGTACACCAGGCAGAGATGCAGGGAAGCTCTCACGAACATAATTGTAGGGCTATACTCCTTACGGTTTCATGGAGACAATAGTCAGTCTCTGTTCCTCTTCTTTACAAAGGGGATTTTTCTGTTGATTCTCCTCGGAAACTCCTAGATTCTTAGCCATGGGAACATGCCCAACATTTCCCCTACTTTCTGATGTTTTTCGAAAAACCCTTCCTAACTGACTT
Source organism: Ursus americanus (assembly GCF_024610735.1). Classification (NCBI taxonomy): domain Eukaryota; kingdom Metazoa; phylum Chordata; class Mammalia; order Carnivora; family Ursidae; genus Ursus; species Ursus americanus. Next base: position 60,230,388 of record NC_142140.1, read on the forward strand.
TTGGAAACTTTCCTGAAAAGCAGGAATTTCTTTTTGAGTTTTTTAGGTGCAAAATGCTAGGGTAGGAAATCCTGCTTCCTTTGGTAAAGGTGCACGCTGAAGTAATGAGGGGTGAGATTGTGCGATGTCTGTAACCTACAAGCTTTCACAATACGAAATATGGAGCAAATGTGGCAAAATTATAATACCTGTAAAGTCTCTGTGTTTGTTCATTATGTCACCCTGTACTATATTTTTATATCCAAACAAGGAGAATTCTGCCCAAGTGAATTTTCCTAAGTTAAACAGTATCCATGCATTTCTTATTTCCCAAAAGATCCCTATTTAAGTTGCAACAACATAAAATCCTGATTGAAAAACAAGATTATATTAATCTTTAATATAAATTAAATATAGTTAAAAATGAATATTGGTTACCACCTGATAATAAGAAGGCAGTTTTCCCCATTCATTAGCCACAGGCAGCGGTGTGACAGCCTCGTGCCTTTGTCACTCTGAGCACCTGTAAGTGGAGAGGGAGGGAGACATTGTACTGTAGAATTTAAAAACCTTGGATTTTTCTTAATCCTCGCAACACGTTTTCAGCAGCTGGACAGCTCCTGGGGCTCTATCAGCAGGTGGACTCGAAGCCGGGTCTGACCCAAACAGGCCAGGATTTCGGCTAGCCTTATTTTTAACAGTTGTGGTTTGTGGGAAGAAGCAGCCCAGTTTATACACTTAATAGCCCGATTTTGGGTGAATCCAGGGCTTTGGACGAGAATCTCCGGTTGGTAAAAAGCTGGAACTGCTGACCACAGGCACCTGCTGTATGAAGGTGCACAGCTCCTCCCCGTCGTGTCTTTTCCCGGCCCCCAGACGACCTGCTCACCTCTTACAGTGTCAGAGACAAGCAGCCACACCGGGTCCCACCACCCTGTGGCAGCAGCAGCATGGCCGCGGCCAGAGTGGCATCCCCAGAGGCCACCTGGTTCCATTTTCTTTTCAGAGGAAAGAATCCAGAGAGGATATTTCTGTGAGATCCGCTTGAAAAATACACCTTCCTTTCACCTGCCATGAAAAGTGCTCTGTGTATTAAACAGTCTTATTCTCTGTAAGATATGAGCCCGCCTGGGTTTTGTTCACGGCCAGTTCCGTGTTCAGTATCACTGCGAGGTCTACGGGGACGGGCCTGCTAAGGAGCTATTTCTAGGACCTGCTGAGGGTCACTGCGGCCTGTGGGGTTTTCCCTCCCCATCGTCCCTGCTGGGATGAAGAGCACCCCACTCCCTGAGTCCGGTGCATTCTGGTTTTCCATGGTGACCGAGGTATAAAGACACGCTCCCAATTCTGGAGAGGACAGGCTTTCAGCTCTGCCCCACCCCACCCTCATCTCCACTTGCGGGAATTTGCAGAGGTTGTCAGCGTCCGCATCTGGAAAGAAATAGCTGGGAGGTCCCTGCAGGGACACCTGGGGCTTGAAGTTGGAGGTGGTCTGGCCGGGTCCTGACAGCCACATCAGGGAACTCTCCTGGGCTTTCCAGTCACTGCCACAGGCCATGTAGCCCTGATTCCCTAGGGACACATTGGCCAGGAGATGGACGTTCCCATTGGTCTCCTTTGTGGCAAACCCGGAGGCAGGGATACGCACGTACGCGGCAGGGGGAGCGTGAGGCGGCAGACCCACTATGCATGTGCTGCTTGTTGCCCAGCCTACTTGCAGGGCACCATTTGGTGCTTTGTCCAAAAATGGAAGGCACTAGTGACATGTAGCCCTTTAAATTAATTAAAAGCCATCAAATAAAGATCTGGTTTATCAGCCAGAGTGGTCATATTTGAAGCATAAAACAAACAGAGGGCCAGATGAAGGAAAGTTCTGTTGTTGCAGGGATTCGACAGAGGAGCGCTGGCTGGAGGGTCAGCCGTAGGGCTGTTAGGCTTAAGGGTGGTGCCAGGGTCAGGATGGGGTCAGGGTCAAGGTCATTCAGCCACAGAGGGCACAGCCTTCTCGGCAAAGCCCCTCGGGGCGGATGACACTCGAGGGCACCGATGGGTCGACCACCTGAAGGAGATTGAAATACCGATCACCTTTCCTGACCTCTGGACTAGAGCTAGAAATCAATGTAGAAGGAAAACTGGAAGTTTCGCAGAGAGCTGGATCTTAACGCACTGTTGAAACACCAGCTTGAAATCAAAAGTGAGAGTGAGGGGTGCTTGGGAGGCTCTTGGTTTTGGCTCAGGTCATGATCTCAGGGTCGTGGGATCGAGCCCCATGTCAGGCTCCACGCTGTGGGAAGTCTGCTTGGGATTCTTCCCCCCCACCCCTCCCCTAGCCCTCTCACTCTCTCTCTCTCTAAAATAAAAATAAACTAAAAAGTAATCCTGAGACCAACAAACATGACAACACAACATAGCGGAAGTTATGAGATGTGGCAAAAGCAGTGCTAAGGATGTTTATAAATTCTGACTTAATTTTTTTAATTTAAATTCAATTAGCCAACATCATTAATTTTTGATGTAGCGTTCAATGATCATTAGTTGCATATAACACCCAGTGCTCATCACATCACATGCCCTTCTTAATGCCCATCACCCAGTTGCCCCATCCCCTAACCCTCCTACCCTCTGAAACTGTCAGTTTGTTTCCCGGGGTCCACAGTCTCTCATGGTCTGTCTCCCTCTCTGATTCCACACCCCCCTTCAGTTTTCCCTCCCTTCCCGTGGTCTGCCGCACTATTCCTTATGTTCCACGTATGAGTGAAACCATATGATAATTGTCTTTCTCTGCTTGACTTTCTTCACTTAGCGTAATCTCCTCCAGTTCCATCCGTGTGGATGTAAATGGTGGGTATTCGTCCTTCCTGATGGCTGAGGACTATCCCATTGTATATATGGACCACATCTTCTTTGTCCATTCATCTGTTGAAGGACATCTCGGCTCCTTCCACAGTGTGGCTATTGTGGACATTGCTGCTATGAACATTGGGGTGCAGGTGCCCCTTCGGATCACTACATCTGTAACTTTGGGGTAAATACCCAGTAGTGCAATTGCTAGGCCATAGGGTAGCTCTGTTTTTAACTTTTTGAGCAACCTCTATGCTCTTTTCCAGAGTGACTGTACCAGCTTGCATTCCCACCAACAGTGTAACAGGGCTCTCCGCATCCTCTCCAACATTTGTTGTTTCTTGTCTTGTTAATTTTAGCCATTCTAACTGGTGTAAGGTGGTATCTCATGTGGTTTTGATTTGTATTTCCCCGAGGGCAAGTGCTGTGGAGCATTTCTTCATGTGTCTGTTGGCCATTTAGATGTCTTCTTGCAGAAATGTCTGTTCATGTCTTCTGGGCACTTCTTGATTGGATTATTTGTTTTTCGGGTATTGAGTGTGGTAAGTTCTTTATATATTTTGGATACTAACCCTTTGTAGGATACGTCATTTGCAAATATCTTCTCCCATTCTGTAGGTGGCCTTTCAGTTTTGTTGACTGTTTCCTTCGCTGTACAGAAGCTTTTTATTTTGATGAAGTCCCAATAGTTTATTTTTGCTTTTGTTTCCCTTGCCTCAGGAGACATATGTAAAAAGAAGTTGCTGTGGCTGATGTCAAAGACGTTACTGCCTGTGTTCTCCTCTAGGATTTTTATAGCTTCATAAAAATTTAGGTCTTTGGGGCGCCTGGGTGGCTCAGTCGTTAAGCATCTGCCTTCGGCTCAGGGCGTGATCCTGGGGTCCTGGGATCAAGCCCCGCATTGGGCTCCCTGCTCTGCTGGGAGCCTGCTTCTTCCTCTCCCACTCCCCCTGCTTGTGTTCCCTCTCTCTCTGGCTGTTTCTCTCGCTGTCAAGTAAATAAATAAAATCTTTTAAAAAATTAGGTCTTTAATTAGGTCACATTTAGGTCTTTAATCCATTTTGAATTTATTTTTGTGTATGGTATAAAAAAGTGGTCTAGCCTCAAAAATTAAAAAATAGAAACACCTTACAATCCACAGCCCAAGGTCCAATGAATGAGGAATAGATAAAGAAGATGTGGTATATATACAGAATGGAATATTACTCAGCCATAAAAAAGCAAAATCTTGCCACTTGCAATGATGTGGATGGAGCTAAGAAAGGATTACGCTAAGTGAAATAAGTCAGTCGAGAAAGACAAATACCATACCATTTCACTCATATGTGGAATTTAAGAAACAAATGAGCGAAGGGAAAAAAAGGAGAGGCCAACCAAGAAACAGACTCTTTTTTAATTAAGTTTTTAATTTAATTTAATTTAATTTAATTAATTTATTTTTTTTAAAGATTTTATTTATTTATTTGACAGAGATAGAGACAGCCAGCGAGAGAGGGAACACAAGCAGGGGGAGTGGGAGAGGAAGAAGCAGGCTCATAGCAGAGGAGCCTGATGTGGGGCTCGATCCCAGAACGCCGGGATCACGCCCTGAGCCGAAGGCAGACGCTTAACCGCTGTGCCACCCAGGCGCCCCTAGGTTTTTAATTTTAATTCCAGTATTGTTGTATCGTTAATATTTGGTGTTTTCTTAGTTTGTCATCACTCACCTCGTGGTGAGTGTCTGTTAGCGAACTGGTGGTTACCAGGGGGGCGGTGGGTGGGGGCTGGGTGAGGCAGGTGATGGGGATTAGGGGTGCACTCGTTGTGGTGAGCACCAGGTGTTGCATGGAATTGTTGAATCACTACATTGTACACCTGAAACTGTATTACACTGCATGTTAGCTAACTGGATTTAAATAAGAACTAGACAACAGAAGAAAACGAGAGGCCTCTTTTACATGAACACAGACACAAAGATCCCAAGCTAAGTATTAGCAAATTGAATCCAGCAATATATAATAAAGGGCAAAACCATCACAATGAAATTAGGGTTGCTCCTGGGATGAAAGTTTGGTTGAAATTTGAAAATCAATCAAGGTAAACCACATACAAACAAAATAAGGAAAATTAAATGACTATCTCTATGGATGATGAAAAAAATTGATGAAATTCAGTATACATTTATAAGAAAAACTGTCAGTAAAATAGGAATAGAAGGTAAGTCTCTTAACTCAATAAAGGGTACCAAAAAACTACATACTCAGCCATCAAAAAAAAAATTTTTTTTTAATGAAATCTTGCCATTTGCAGTGACGTGGATGGAACTAGAGGGTATTATGCTACGTGAAATAGATCAGTCAGAGAAAGAAATATCATATGATCTCACTCACGTGGAATTTAAGAAACAAAACAGGGTCATAAGGGAAGAGAGGAAAAAAATGAAACAAGACAAAATCAGAGAGGGAGACAAACCATGAGAGACTCTTAATCATAGGGAACAAACTGAGGGCTGCTGGAGGGGAGGGGGCTGGGGGCTGGGGGCTGGGGGGCTGGGGTAACTGTGTGATGGACATTAAGGAGGGCACGGGATGTAATGAGCCCTGGGTGTTAATATAAGACTGATGAATCACTGACCTCTACCTCTGAAATCAATAATACATTATATGTTAATTAATTGAATTAAAAAATAGTAATAATAAAATATATATGTTCAACTAAAAAAAATGGATATCTAAGAAAGCATACAGCCAACATCATACCTAATGGTACTGGATGTTTCCTCCTACTGTGATTTTTTAAATATCGACTCAACTTTTCATTTTGAGATAACTGTATATTCCCATGTAGTTTAAAGAAATAATACAGAGAGATCCCATGCACCCTGCACCCAGTTTCCCCAATGACATCTGCAAAAATGCAGTATGATATCACAAGCGGGATGCTGGCATCGAAACAGTCAAGACCGTTCCGTCAAAGCAAGGACGCTTCATGTTGCCCCTTTAGGCACATCCTCTCCCCTGTCACCCCTTCTCCCCTCTTAACCCTAACAGCACTAGTCCCATCTCCATTTCTGTATTTTGTCATTGCAAAAATGTAACATAAACACAATCAGAGTATGTAACCTTCTCGGATTGGCTTTCCTCACTCAAAATAATTCCCTGGCTTCGTAGAATTTGCGGTGTGTGCCAATACTTTGCTCTTCTGTTTGCAGAAAATATTCCGTTATACGGATGTACCAAAGTTTGTTTAAGCTATTCATCTATTGAAAGATGTCTGTGTCGTTTCCAGTTTTTGGCTATTATGAAGGACCCTGCTATTAACGTTAGGTTACAGGGTTTGTTTGTTTGAATTTTTCCTTTTTTTTCCTGCTTCTACACATAAGTTATTACTTTTTAAAGTTTTTATTTAAATCCAGTTAACCTGCAGTGTAATATTAGTTTCAGGTGTACAATAGAGGGATTTAACACTTCCATACAACACCTGGTGCTTCTCATAACAAGTGCCCTCCCTAATCCCCATCACCTGCCTCACCCATCCCCCACCCGCTTCCCCTCTGGTAACCATCAGCTGGTTTTCCATAGTTAAGAGTTTGTTTCTTGGTTTGCCTCCCTCTCTCTTTTTTCTCTTTGCTCATTTGTTTTGTTTCTTAAATTCCACATATGAGTGAAATTGTATGGTATTTGTCTTTCTCTAACTGACTAATTTCGCTTAGCATAATACTCTCTAGCTCCATCCATGTCCTTGCAAATGGCAAGATTATGTTCTTTTTTATGGCCGAGTAATATTCCATTATATATACACCACATCTTCTTTGTGCATTCAGCAGTTGATGGACACTTGGGCTGTTCCCATGATTTGGTATAGTTGATAGTGCTATCTACAGTGGCATACAGGTTTTTATGTGAAAATAATTTTTCATTTCTGTGGGATAAATTCCCTGGAGTGCTACTGCTGAGTTATGTGGTAATTGTACGTGAAGTTCTTTGTGAAGAAACTGCCAAACTCTTTTCCAGGAGTGATTGCAAGATTTTACATTACAACTAGATGTATACAAGCGGTGAATTTTCTGCATTGCTGCTAACATTTGCTACGGCCACTTGTAAAATCGTAGCTATTCTGATGGGTGGATAGTTGCAATAATAAGTTAAACTCTTTTTTCCCCCATTGTTTGCGGTCAGCTTTCAGGCTTCCCTCCTCATTCTTCTCGCTGTGCCTCAACTCTGGGCAAAGTGATAAGAAATCCCAAGTTCTCCCTCCTTTGGCACCAGTAGGAAATTCAAAGCATGCAGTCCCCTGCTAGGATGTATAAACTGTCACCCCCAACTGTAACAATAATAAAAAAGAAATCAGGCCAATTTCCTGTACATTCTTTCATTCCCTAGCCATGGAGACGGGGATACTGGATGTAGAATCGTGCTGTATATTCAGAGTTCCCCTGAGTATTTCTCTGCGCACGACTGCCCTGCACGATACATTCAGGCAGTGACTATTACTGCAAGCCACGCTAAGTGGGCCTGGCTCCAGTACAGACTCTCTACATCCATTCGAGATTTGTTCTTTCTCTCCCTGGTTTAGATGCAATAGTATCTACATGGTGACTATCCGTTACAGACACCACAAAACGGCTCAGAATGTCCGCAGTGCTGTCCAGTCTCGATCATGCTCTCCTGAAACCTCCTCTCATATTTGTGAGCTGTTTTGTTTGCTTTTACTGGACCAACACCTTTCTTACTGTTTATTTGTTTTGTACAAGTAAGAAAAAGCCGCAACTGGAGAAATTTAGTAACTTCTTTTCATCATGTTACCTGACCATCTGTTCTTGCCTTCTAATTAAATATGAAAATAGAATTTCCAGAATACATTTCATGAAAACATAAATCAGAATTTTCTCTTCCTAAAGAAACTTCATTGATGACAGGGACACTCTTCAGCATTCTGCTATACCAAGGAGCTATTGGTATGAATATAGATAACACGCTTAACAATGACATGAGTTACATTTATAGTCCCCGTTGAACTGACTTAACAATCCAAAGAGCTATAATCAAGTTATTGTCAATTTATGAAACATTTTAGACATTAAATGTAAAGGTTTGGGTTATGATGTCATGTATATGTTTTAACATTTTATAAAGCAATAACACATATATAATGTAGAATGTTTTGTAACATAGGGAACAGTATTTATCATACAGTTACAGAAATCATAAACCCCCCAAAGGGTAGTGGTTACTTGTGTTGTAAGGTAACCCTAATCCAAAGCAAGGTGATGAAATACGTGTGTTTACTAAATTGTGCTTTATACTTTTGTATGTCAGAAATATGTCATAATTTAGTTTTTAAAATAAACAGAATTATTATTATTTGCATATAAATCCAGAAATCAAATTACAGTATTTTTTTAACCTACATTTAGATAAAGAAGGAACAGTAAGAAAATAAACAAGATCTCAAAACAACTGGAAGATTATTGTCCTGAGAACTGTTGAACATAGAGGTGATCTCCCACAGGCAGAGAAAATAAGACAGCTTGTCATAGTCACACGTTATCACAAAGGGCTACATGCTCAGTTTACGGCATAGATCTTCAATAGTGCGGATCAGGTGGTTCTGGTATGCGGTTAGGAAATAAGGTGTAGAGATTCGGGTTTGGGCTTAGGGTCAGAGTCTGGGGTTAGGGGTTTGAGGTCAGGGTCAGGGTTAAGTTCAAACATAACTGGCCCTCTTCTCCTCCTCCTCCATCTCCCTGGGCTTCCAGGGTGGACAGGACTTGCCCAGGGTCACACATGAGTCCGGGGTTGAGCTGGAGCACTGGTTTTCTGCCCTCAGTCCTGGGCTCTAACAGAAAAGTGAAATGTCTACCTGGTCACTGAGTGTTTCAAATCCAACCCAACCCCAGTCAAGGGCTGTGGAGGGTGTCAGAGGTCATATAATGTTCTTTCCACTCTCCCATCTGGGAAGAGTGCTGCTGGCCCCATTCTGCCTGGGCAGCTCCAGGTGCCAGCAAAGCCCTGACCCATGAGAGCACTCAGTAGACACGTGTAAACTTACACAGGACTGGGTGCAGGGGCCCAGCCATCCCCATGGGCACCCTTCTTGCAGACTGGTGGGGCCTCCTGGCACCCTTCACGTGGATGCACCGCAGTTTGCTTATGGATTCATCTGTGGAAGGACACCCTGATCTTCAAGTTTTTAGCTATGATGAATAGAGCTACTGTGCATAATTGCATGCTAGTTTTGGTGAGGAAACAGGTTTTCAAGGCAGTTGTCTAAATACTAGAAGTGTGATTGTTGGATATTCAGGTGACATTTATTTAGCCTTGGAAACACTGCCAAACTGTCTTCCCAAGTGGCCGTATGGGTATCCCCAGCATGAAGAAGTGTTCGTGTCATTCCTCACCCTTGAACAACTGGTACCCTCATTTTCTGGACTCTAGCATTTCTCATAGGTGTGCCGCACTATCTCACTGTTGTTTAAATTGGTAACTTCCTAATGATAGAGGATGTAGAGCCTGCTTATTATCTGTACATCTTCTTTGTCCAGGTGTCTGTTCAGATATTTACCCACTGATAATTAGGTTATTTGTATCCTTACTGTTGAGTTCTGAGGGTTTTTGGTACATTTTGAATACAGATCCTTTATCAAATGTGTGTTTTGCAAATATTTTCTCACAGTTTTTGGGTTGTCTTTTTGTTCTCTGAGCAAGGTCTTTCACAGAGCAGAAGTTTTGATTTTATAAAGTTCACGTTATCAATTTTTTTTTTCTGGATCGGTGTTTGGTGCTGTGTATTAAAACTCATCACCGGGATGCCTGGGTAGCTCAGTGGGTTAAGCATCTGCCTTCAGCTCAGGTCATGATCCTGGAGTCCTGGGATCGAGTCCGGCATTGGGCTCCCTGCTCAGCAGGGAGTCTGCCTCTCCCTCTGCCTGCCCCTCCCCCTGCTTGTACTCTCTGTCTCTGACAAGTAAATAAATAAAATCTTATATAAAAAAAACTCATCACCAAACCCAAGGTAATGTAGATTTTCTTTTATGTTTTCTTTTTGATATTTTGATAGTTGTATATTTTAAATTTACGTACAATTTTGAGTGAATTTCGGTGGAAGTTGTAAAGGTTTTGTCTACATTTCATTTCATAGTATATGGTTTCCAAGTCATTGTTCCTTAAGTATTTCTGGAGAAGCCGGGATATTGTACTCCATTTCAGTTAGAAAGTTCCAAGGTTTATTGGGTTCGGCTGGACCCGGGAAGGGGACAGGTGCATCCGTGGTACTGAGTGCACCATACTCTGCGCTGCCTCCTGCACTACCTGCGCCGCCCGCAGGGGGCGCCGGAGCACAGCTCCCTGACCCGGGCGGGGCCTGCGTGCTCAGCCTGGCTTGTCCGCCTGTAGTAACCGGAGCCGCTCCCACTGCGGACACTTCCGGAGGACGTGGGGCCGCGTGCACGCTGACAGGAGCCCGGCCTCCTCAGGACCCGCTGCGGACAGTTCGGGAGGACGTTCGGCCGCGTCCACGCAGGCAGAAGCCCGGCCTCCTCAGGACCCGCTGCGGACACTTCCGGAGGACGTGGGGCCGCGTGCACGCTGACAGGAGCCCGGCCTCCTCAGGACCCGCTGCGGACAGTTCGGGAGGACGTTCGGCCGCGTCCACGCAGGCAGAAGCCCGGCCTCCTCAGGACCCGCTGCGGACACTTCCGGAGGACGTGGGGCCGCGTGCACGCAGGCAGGAGCCCGGCCTCCTCAGGACCCGCTGCGGACAGTTCGGGAGGACGTGGGGCCGCGTGCACACCCACAGGACCCGGGTCTCCTCAGGACCCGCCGCGGGAGGAGAAGGTGAGGAGCAGCCGCCTGAGCGGGGACTGCCGAGAGGTCCGTGCTCACAGGAGCCCGCGGAGGCAGGGCGCGCGGTGTAGACGGTGGGGTTTCCGTGGTTTCTGTGCGGTGCCGTGGGGTCCCTGGTGGGGCTGCGCGAGGGGCTGTGGGGTCTCCCCTCTCTGGGCTCGGATCCGCTGGGCTGGTCCGCGGGTCCGTGTTTACGAGCACACGGATCCGGTTCCGGGGGCTCCGCAGGCGTCTGCCATCGGGGAGCCTCCGGCCGCCCACCCGGTGCTCGTGCTCCCCCGGCCTCGGCCCCGCAGGGTCCTCCGGCGTCCACAGCCGGTCCGGGCAGTCGGTTCGGCGTCTGGAGGTTCGGTAGCGACAGCGCGCGCTCTGCAGACAGACGGCTGTGGGGAGAGCAGGTGTTCTCACGGGGTCGGTTCTTCCCCGAGCGCAGAGTGTCTTCCGGTCTCCGCGTGCCGCCCTCGACGTCTGTCGTCGGTGTCTCCCGGGTGTCCGAGGGCAGGGCTCTCCGTCTCTCTCGACGTCTGTCGTCGGTGTCTCCCGGGTGTCCGAGGGCAGGGCTGTCCGTCTCTCTCGACGTCTGTCGTCGGTGTCTCCTGGGTGTCCGAGGACAGGGCTGTCCGTCTCTCTCGACGTCTGTCGTCGGTGTCTCCCGGGTGTCCGAGGACAGGGCTGTCCGTCTCTCTCGACGTCTGTCGTCGGTGTCTCCTGGGTGTCCGAGGGCAGGGCTGTCCATCTCTCTCGACGTCTGTCGTCGGTGTCTCCTGGGTGTCCGAGGGCAGGGCTGTCCATCTCTCTCGACGTCTGTCGTCAGTGTCTCCGGGTGTCCGAGGGCAGGGCTGTCCATCTCTCTCGACGTCTGTCGTCAGTGTCTCCGGGTGTCCGAGGACAGGGCTGTCCATCTCCCTCGCCGTCTGTCATCGGTGTCTCACGGGTGTCCGAGAGCAGGGCTGTCCCCTGTTCAGTATTTCATGGAGGAGGAGGAGGAAGTTGGGAGCGTTGTTCTGGAGAAAAGCGGGGTTCGGGGTGTGGAGGGTTCTCATCCACTGAGCTGCAGGGGTGTTGACTTCTTGGAGGAGGTAAAACCCGCGTCTTCCCCTTTGGGGCCTGTGACTGATGAGTCTCTGCTGTGGGGCTTCTAATGTGGGGTCTGTAATTGACAGTTGTTCGTGTAATTGACACTGAGCGGTTGGCTCCCCACCCAGCGCCCCTTCTGGCGGCCCCAGTCCACTTGTCTGAGCCTTCCCTTCATGCATTTTCACAGTTCTAACCAGTTTTTGGTGGAGCGTTGTGGAAAATTCGAATTCCAGATCCTGCTGCTTCTCTTGCACCGGAGACACAGGGGCCCCCGATGTCATCCTCCCACGAGTCTCTTGCTAACGTGTGGCCTCCTACCCTGGTGAGTGGCCTCTCCGTGGTGGGTGAACCGGGTCTGGGAGGACTTGGCCTCCATCACGAAGCTTGATAGGGTCTCTGCTCCTGTGACCTGGTGCTGACGTGGTTGTTCCTAAGAGTACCTGACTGCGGTGATTTCAAGGTGCAGTGAACCTGTCACAGCAGCACAAATACGCTTTATCTCCACACTCGGGCTCCCCAGCTGTCGTTTCTTTACCACATTTGCCACTTCACACGGGATACTTCAGTGCGTTTTACCCCGAACAGGGACACGCTCCCGCGGAACCACCACATAGCCCTGAACGAGGAAATCATCGTGGTTTCCATATTATAATCCAGACCACAGGTCCACTTGAACTGTCGCCACCTGCCCCGCTGTCTGAAATGTCCTGCTCCATTCGGATCCAGTTTTCTTCTTCTGCAACTGCTCCCGAGACTTTCCTGTACTTGCACAACCCTGAGGGATTTAAGGAGCACAGATGACTCCAATCTGGGTGGCCTCTCTGGATGGCTTATGTCGCTTGGGCTGTTTTCGGTGTCCGTCCACGTGGTGACATGCATCAGTCCTTCATTTCTTCACTGTGACTAAACATAGTAACATTTACCACTTAAAACATTTCAGGTTCACAGTTCTCTGGCCTTAGCTGAGTTCACACGGTTGTACATCATTCTCTAGAACTTTTTCTTTCTCCCCGAGTGAGACTATGCATGAAACACCAACTCTCCATTCCCCTTTCCTCTCCAGGTGGAATCACACAGTGTCTGTCCTGCTGTGAAAGCCAGCATCCTGTCCTTGTTCCTGATTTCAGAGTAGAGCTGTCAGTCTTCAGACTTGAGCATGGTGCTTGCTATAGGTTTATTGAAAAAAATTACCCCTTATTCCTGTTTTCATGAGTGTTTATATCAGCAACAGACTTTGGATTTTGGTTAGAACCTTTTCTGCATCAATTAATGTGACCACATGTTTTTACTTAAACATTTAGGGCGGAGTATAACATTGCTTGTTTTCAGTATATTGAACAACCTTTGAGATGTTTGTGAAGAGACACTTATGATGTACAATATATTTAAGAGCTCTAGTTTTGCAATTTTTCTGATCAGGCTTCTTACATCTATTTTAAGACAGGTGTAGGAATGTATTTGCCAATTTTGTGATGATTTCATTGGGGTTGGTATTAGTGGTTAGGGTTGGTGTTACAGGTTGTTAGGGTTATGGTTGGGTTAGGGTTAGGGTTAGGGGTCTCCCTGTCCTCTTCTGCACAGAGCCCATTCTCCTCCAGTAACCAGAGTGATCTTTTTGACGCATAACATTTGGGCCTCTCTGGGGTCTGCTCCCCTCCTGCCCATCCTTTCCAGCCTCACCCTCCCACCACGGCCTGCCCCTCCGTGGGCCACCCAGGGGTGTGATTGTCCCACATGTGCCTCAGGCTTGAGTCCAAGACTTTGCATTCACTGTGCCCTCTGCCAGGAGCACTCTTCTCTCCCCCTGCTTCATGTTTGGCTTGTTTCCCCATTGGCTGGGCCCCGAATTGCCCCCTGATGACCTGACTCACGTCTGCTGGTTGAATGTGCCTGTCCGCTATTTAAATGTAGTGCCCGCCTTCCCAATGTGAGCAATTTGCTAACCTGCCCGTGATGGGGCAGGTGTAAGGACGTAGCCTTAGTGTCTGCATAAAAAATCAGTCTCAGAGGGGCTCACCAAACTTGCCTGATGATGGGGGAGCTGCTGTCCCTATGGTGGGGAGCAAGTAGTCCCCTCAAAGGGGGACCAGCCATGTGAGGTGGTTGGACAAGACTCCCAACTTCTTGTCTGGGGAGATGTAGACCTGGACCTGGAAGCTTACACCCTTGGATTCAAGGCTGGGGCCTAAGCAAGCTCCGTCTTCTTCCAGAGGTCCTCTTTCCCCTTCCCTGACCATGGGCTGGACCTGATTGCTGACCTGGGGGAGTTTGAGGGTGACTCCTCCTAGGAATACCAGGGGTTTACTGAGGACCTTGTCAGCAAGATGCCCAGTAGCCTTCAAGGGAGGACCCTATAGGAGGTGGAGACAGCTCTGTGGGGGCCGGTGACATTCCACTCAAAACAAAATGGGGCTGGTGGCCGGCCCTGCTGGTTCTACCCAGACTGTAGGGCATAGAAACAAGGGCTGTGCCCCAAGGTGCTCCGCTCCTGGCAGGTAGGGACAGGACCTGGGGGTTTGCCCGGGAGCTCAGCCCAGGGGGAGTGTTCCTGGCTCCAGCATGCTAGAGCCCATGTGGGGTTGCATGGGCTTCCAACCTCTTAAGCCTTAGGCACCCCTTTGTAAGATGGGGTGCTGATGGCCCCCATCTCTGGGAGCAGAAGGTAGGGAGGCCCCATGGGCAGACTCACTCAGGAGAGGCCAGGAGAGTGGCTGTTGCTTAAAGCAGCCCAGGGCCTGCCCCCTTGAAGAAGGTACACAGGTCTATGGCCCTCAGCTTCGGGGTCCTGCTGCCAGCCTCTGGCAGTGACCCTCCTCTAACCCTGTCCCCTGTCCCCGTAGCTATGTGGTCTTCCTGGAGCTAGTCCTGCAGACGGCGAAGAAGCACTTCATGGTGGGACACAGGGTCACCTACTACGTCTTCACTGACCAGCTGGCTGCTGTGCCTGTGTGCCCCTCTGGGAGGGCCGGAGGGCGGTGGTCCTTATGGTGGACACAGCGTCACCTAGTACGTCTCAGCGATCAGCCAGCTGCCGTACCCATGTGCCCCTCCGTGAGGGCCAGTGGGTGGTGGTCCTTGAGGTCTGCGGTGCCTCATGGTGGACACAGGGTCCCCTAGTACGTCTTCACGAACCACCAGCTGCCGGGCCTGTGTGCCTCTCCGGGAAGGCCGGAGGGTGGTGGTCCTCGAGGTCCGCGGCGCCCCGCGCTGGCAGGATGTGTCCATGCAGCACATGGCGATGATCAGCCGCTTCTGTGAGCAGTGCTTCCTCCGTGAGGTGGACGACCTGGTGTGCGCGGATGTGGACATGAAGTTCCGCGACCATGTGGGTGTGGAGATCCTGTCCCCCCCTTTGTCACTTTGTACCCCAGTTTCTACTGGGTGGCCAATGAGAACTTCCGCTACGCGCCCTGGCCGCAGTCCCAGGCCCACACCCCCAGGCACCAGGGCAACTTTTACTATATGGGGGCCTTTTTGGGGGGGTCAGTGGTGGAGGTTCACTGACTGACATTGGCCTGTCACCAGGCAATGGGGGTCGACCTGGCCAATGGGATGGAGGCCATGTGGCCTGACAAGAGCCACCTGAACCACAAGCCCACCAAGCCCTGGAGGCCACGTGGGACCTGAGGCTGCTGGGCTGCCCTCCCCCCACCCGGGTCATGAAGATGCTGAGATTCGGGCAGTGCCCAAGAATCACCAGGACATCCAGAACGCATGAGGGGCTCGCCCCGTCTCCGTCAGGGTGGCCTCTCTGAGCGGAGCCATAAGAGCAGATTCCTTCTTCTGTCCCCTCAACTGTGGAGTCCAGCACTGCCCGCTCGGGCACGTCCAGGGCCCCCAGCTGCCCCCATGCACAGGAGGCCTGCCTGGGGCACAAGGTCCTTTCTTTGTGGTCAGTGCCTTTCGATCATTTCTGGGTCATTTGCAGCTGCGAACGGCTCCGGTTTTATGTCGAATGTTTTTCTGTGTCAATGCTGAGCAACCATCTTTAAAAAGAACAATTGAGGGAAAAGGTTTTCTCCCTGGTTCTAAACAGACACGGCCTGGTGGGCTGGGAGCGGCCCTGCAGTAGCCTTGGAGCCAGAACGGGCCCTGGCTGGGTCTTCCTCCCAGTCCCTGCACCTCGCGGCAGCCATGGGCTTTCAGGGTCAGGGGTGCGCCGAGCCACCTCTCAGACCCCCAGTCCCCTGACCGCCAGAGGCTGTGACCTCCAGGAGCATGGAGCCCTCTGGGTTATTTCTGGTTCCTGCCTTGGTTTTAAATGGCTATCTCTGTGCTGGTGTTTGTGAGATGTGGGCACTGGCTCCGTCTGGATGCGCGTCCTGTTGGGGTCCCTCAGTGCCCACTGGAGGGTTTGCACTTGTGGACTCTCTCTGCACTATGTGTTAGCAAGCATTCACTGAGTGCCTACTGTGAGCTCGGTCACCAACTAGGGGCAGAGCGTGAGAGCGAGAACCAAGATACAGGGTCCCTGCTCCAGGGCCCTCCTGGGACTCGCGATGGCCCCGTCCTCCTGACTCACTACTTTCCTATTGTGGTGTAGTGGACATACGACTGATACCGTTAAACACGTTTCAGGGTACAATTCAGTGGCAATACGTACATTCACTGCTCTGCACCTGCCACCTCCATCCATCGCCACAACTTCATTGTCATCCCAAACTGAACCTCTACCCACGAGACCCTAACCCCCATTCCCCCTCCCCAGCCCCGGCACCCAGCAGCTCCTTCCATCTCTATGAATCAGAGTGCTGTCCGTCCCTCACGAGTGGGGTCCTCCAGTATCTGTCCTTTCGGGACTGGCTTATTTCACGTAACACAGTGGCCTAAGGTCTGTCCCCATGAGCCTGGACCTGACCCACTTTTCCCCCAACGGAGTGGCTCAGCCCTCTCTTGTCTAAGCTGAGCGTCCTCTGCTCCCCTCTGCTCCCCTCATCTTCCTTCTCAGCCTGAAGATGATACCAACCAATCTGCAGCTTTGAAGACCTGTTCAGTCCAGATGCCGGACACACACCCCCGGGGCCTCGGGCCTCACCTACCCCATCCGTCCATGTCAGGTGCCTGCACCGCCCCCCCAGCTGGCCACCTGCTCCTCCCACAGGTGTCCCCATCTCAGAAGAGGGAAACACCAAGTCCAGACCCATGGAGACCTCAGTGACTTCTTGCTTACCACCAACTATAGTGAGGTGGCTACTGGAGGGCATTCGATGTCCTAAACATTTAAAGGCATATGTGAGTCTCTGCTGCCCAGGGCAACGGGTAACAGTTGGGGCAAATAGAAACCAAGCAGACTCACTGGAAGAAAGGCTGAGTGATGAGGAGTGTTGGGGAATAGGGCCTGGAAGCTCTGACTGTCCCCACCTGACCTTCAGATGCTCCCCAGTTCCTCCTGTGCCTCTGGTGTCTTCCTGGAACCCTGACCTGGCTGTTTTCAGACAGCTCGCCCAGTGGTACCCTCACTTTCTGGGGGGCGGTGTTTGCTGAAATCCGCAGTGTGTCCTGCTGCCCCACCTGGATCACATCGTCTGGGCCATCTGAGGACCCAAGACTGTGGGTCTGTGGCCTGGAGGGATTCTGAGCAGAGCTGGTGGGGTGGAAGGGCTGCAAGGCACAGAGGCAGGTTTCCAGAAAGCTACAAAGCTATCTTCCTACAGTTTTTGAATCAAAGCCTTGAGATCTTTAAAATGCCAGCAGTGTTACAGCATGGGCCAGAAAAACAAATGTCCCTGTGCACCCAACACCACCTAAACTATTGGCCATTTCTTGTCACTTGAGCTGAGTACAAAGGATTGGGAGTGGGGGCTTGAGGGAGGGGTCCTGGGCCAGACTTTGTGTTTCGGGGACAAAGGCCATCCAATCTCGTGCTGGGCCTGAAGCAGGGGCCTGTGTGGAGACCCCAGCTGCAGCCACTGCTGTCTGCTGATGCCCCCTCAGCCCTCCCCAATGCACCTGCTGCTGGGGGAGCGCCTGCCCCATCCTCCCTGTGGAGGGTTCTCTCCTGCACCAGCAGTGCCTCCTCCGCTGCCAGTCACTGCCAGCCTGCAGCCTGGGAGTGTGGACACCCTGAGTTCCTCTAGCTGCTGGGGGAGCGCCTGCCCCCTCCTTCCTGTGGAGGGCTCTCTCCTGCACCAGCAGTGCCTCCCCCCTGCAAGTCACTGCCAGCCTGCAGCCTGGGAGTGTGGATACCCTGATGGCCTCCAGTCCTGGGGACAGAGCCAGTGCATGTGGGACCTGGTCTCCCAGCAGGCCTGAGCACCAGGCCGCCACAGTGCTCGCTCTCTTTCTGCAGGTTCACTATGCCATGCCCTCCCTCAAGCCCCCTGGGCCCAAGTCCTCCTCTGCTCGGGAACCACCCTTGGGCCCAGGCTCTACACGCTGGGACTGGGAGTGGGTCACCTGGACCTTCTAGACTTGCACTTCGGTGCCCGTGACATGGGCACAGTCCGACCTCACAGACTGCTCAGAGGAGACCCAGCACAGGAAGATGCAGCCCGCTGCAAGGGGAGATGCCAAGTGACCCAGAGTGAGCACACAGGCCTTGCACAAAGCACGGGGCTCGTGGGGCCCAGCACAGGATGCGGGCACCTAGCCACGGGTCACGGGAAATCCCGGTGAGGGTGGCCCTGGTGGGGAGGCCACAGAAGGGTTCCAGAAGAGGCAGGCGATGAGGAAGACAACAGGACAGAGCTTCCCAAGGAGGTCGATGGAAGAATCAGAGGATTGCAGAGGCCCTGGAGATGTTGGCTGAATCGCTGTCATTTGGTCAGAAAAGGTGTGTCACAAACCCCCCTCAACACTGGATGATTTACTCTTCGTTGGTTCTAGGAATCAGTGCGTACCTGCCATGAGAACTCACATTGCGTTAAGTCTAGGACATACTTACTTTTCAGGACTAGATTTTTCTAGAGGAAGTGCTAAGCATGGGTCTCTCCATTCTTTTCTTTGTGCAACTGGTCTCTGTTTTCAGGAGCAGATTCCTGGTGCTCATCACCCCTGCTCACCCTGAGGACTGGCCCCTGTCACCTCCCACAGTGGACGTGACTGCGTGGGTTGGGAGGGTGCTCACTGATGAAGCCCCAGTGCTCAGTACACAGCAGGGCCCCCAGATCCTCTGCTGAATGAGGGAGGGCCTGAGGGAGGATAGGAGTGAGGGAAAGAGGGAGGGAGGGAGGGAGGATGGAAGGGGTGGAGGGGAAGGAAAGAGGCGGGGGGAATGAATGACGGAGTGAATAAATGATGTAGGGAGGGAGGGAGTGAAACCACGGAAGTGGGGTCCCTACATCAGGAGCCATTATTTGGGGTGAGGTCCGAGGGCATCATAGCCCGGGCTCTGGATGGTGGCTCAGGGCACGTCCAACTGTCCTCCCAGTGCTGACCGTCCTTCTCCTCGGACCTGCTGTCATCCTGGATCCTCTCCACCTCCTCCTCAGACCATTCTGAATGTTCCCAGGAGCAGGGTGGCAGGAGGGGAGTCTCAGGAGGGGCTTCCCCGATCCTGTGCTCCAGAGGAAGCTGTGACAGTAGCTACAGGGCATTCTATCATGAGGACTGGGACCGAGGATCCCATCCATCTCCTTGGGCATTAGTGTTGGTGCATAGCCTGCTCTCTCCACCACCGCTGTGATGAACACTCCTGAAAATACATCTGTGAAAAATCGAGTGAGATTTTCAGGATTGAGTCCGAGGACGAGCGTGCTAGGTCATGGGTGCACCTGCGGCCTGGGATGGGTGCGGCTCACTGTTCTCCCAGACAGGGGTGCCTGTCACCCTTCTCTCCAGGGGACCTGCGGGGGACTTCTGTGTCCTCACATTCTCCCCAGGGCTGCTGGTCCCCGGACCAGAAACCTGCTGATCTGAACGTGACCAGTGCTGCCTCCATAGGGTTTTCTTTGCTGGAGTCCTTCCCCGGGAGCTCCCGCATCTCTGACACATACTCCCCACGTGCCTATCCTCCCCCTTGGACTTGCATGTGTTTGGTCTCTGTCCCTGTGGAACCCAGTGACTTGGAGCACGGTTTGGACCAGAGGCAGGGGAAACCTTTCTCTGGCCTTGGGTTGTGAGCAATGCTTTTGCCCTTTGTGGTGTGTCTACCAGGTTTCTGCATTTCCCTGATTTCTGTGTGGGTCACAGGAAAGCCAGCTGTTTCCTGTCTGAGGTCAGGCCGTGGTGTCCCAGCAGGAACAGGGGTCTCGGCCCTGAGATTGTGCCCATAATTCCTAAAGTGGTCTCTATGATTATGTCTGATCTGTAATCCATCGGGGATTTCGGTATCGAATAAGGGAAATGCTATGTCAAATAAACACAGAAAAAAAGAGTCCCCTTTGAAAATAGGTGGGCAGACATGTAGGCACCTATTTTGTGATTCCACTTACAGAAACATCCAGAACAGGTAAAGGAACAGAGAGAGAGAGAGCAGCTTAGGGGTTTTGAGGGTGTGGGCTGGGGGAGAAATGGGCAGGGAGGGCTTCTGGTTCAGGCTCCTTTGGGGAAGGAGATACTCTGCAGCAGTGTTCTCTGGTGGGGTGGCACAACATTGTGAATATACTTAATGTGCATGACGTGTTCAATTGAAAACAAGTAATTTTACTTAAAACAAATAATAAACAGTATACAGAACATGAAAAGATAAAGTAACAGTCAATATGTACCAGAGAGAAAGAACATGGGGGGAGGGGATGAAACATTCTGGCGGGACGTCGTGTTCGGGTGAAGGAACTAAGGGTAATTGTACAAGGAGCCCTTCCCGCAGGGCTGTGGGCTCTGGATGTGGCTCTGGGAGCCCTGCAAGAGCAGGAGTAGGGGCAGGGGTTGGGATAGGGGCAGGGACAGGAGCAGGGACAGGTGCAAGAGCAGGGACAGGGGCAGGAGCAAGGGGAGGGACAAGGTCAGCAGCAGGGGCAGGGGCAGGATCCAGGGCAGGAGCTGGGTGAGGGGCAAGAACAGGAGCACAGGCAGGGGCAGGGGGAAGGGGCAGCAGTTCTGGCAGGGGAGGGGGCAGGATCTGGGGCAGGAGCTGGGTCTGGGGCAGGAACCAGAGCACAGGCAGGGGCAGGGGCAGGAGCTGGGCAGGAGCTGGGTCTGGGGCACGAGCTGGGTCCAGGGCAGGAACCAGAGCACAGGCAGGGGTAGGGAAAGGGGCAGCAGTTCTGGCAGGGGAAGGGGCAGGAGTTGGGGCAGGAGCTGGGTCTGGGGCAGGAACAGGAACACAGGCAGGGACAGGGGAAGGGTCAGTGGCTCTGGCAGGGGCAGGGGAAGGGGTAGCAGTTCTGTCAGGGAAAGGGGCAGGAGCTGGAGCAGGAGCAGGGTCTGGGGCAGGAACAGGAGCATAGGCAGGGACAGGGGAAGGATCAGTGGCTCTGGCAGGGGCAGGGGCGGCAGTTCTGGCAAGGGAAGGGGCAGGAGCAGGGTATGGGGCAGGAACAGGAGCACAGGCATGGGCAGGGGAAGGGGTAGGGGCTGGGGCAGGAGCTGGGTCCAGGGCAGGAACCAGAGCACAGATAGAGGCAGGGAAATGGGCAGCAGTTCTGGCAGGGGAAGGGGCAGGAGTTGGGGCAGGAGCTGGGTCGGGGGCAGGAACAGGAACACAGGCAGGGACAGGGGAAGGGTCAGCGGCTCTGGCAGGGGCAGGGGAAGGGGCAGCAGTTCTGGCAGGGAAAGGGGCAGGAGCTGGGGCAGGAGCAGGGTCTGGGGCAGGAGCTGGATCCTGGGCAGGAACCAGAGTACAGGCAGGGGCAGGGAAAGGGGCAGCAGTTCTGGCAGGGGAAGGGGCAGGAGTTGGGGCAGGAGCAGGGTCTGGGGCAGGAACAGGAGCACAGGCAGGCACAGGGGAAGGGTCAGAGGCTCTGGCAGGGGAAGGGGAAGGGGCAGCAGTTCTGGCAGGGGAAGGGGCAGGAGCTGGGGCAGGAGCTGGGTCCAGGGCAGGAACCAGAGCACAGGCAGGGGCAGGGAAAGGGGCGGCAGTTCTGGCAAGGGAAGGGGCAGGAGCAGGGTATGGGGCAGGAACAGCAGCACAGGCATGGGCAGGGGAAGGGGTAGGGGCTGGGGCAGGAGCTGGGTCCAGGGCAGGAACCAGAGCACAGATAGAGGCAGGGAAACGGGCAGCAGTTCTGGCAGGGGAAGGGGCAGGAGTTGGGGCATGAGCTGGGTCTGGGGCAGGAACAGGAACACAGGCAGGGACAGGGGAAGGGTCAGCGGCTCTGGCAGGGGCAGGGGAAGGGGCAGCAGTTCTGTCAGGGGAAGGGGCAGGAGTTGGGGAAGGAGCAGGGTCTGGGGCAGGATCAGGAGCACAGGCAGGCACAGGGGAAGGGTCAGAGGCTCTGGCAGGGGAAGGGGAAGAGGCAGCAGTTCTGGCAGGGGAAGGGGCAGGAGTTGGGGCAGGAGCAGGGTCCTGGGCAGGAGCTGGAGCACAGGCAGGGGCAGGGGAGGGGGCTGCAGTTCTGGCAGGGGTAGGGGCAGTTGGGGCAGGAGCTGCGTCCGGGGCAGGAACCTGAGCACAGGCAGGGGCAGGGGAAGGGTCAGCGGCTCTGGCAGGGGCAGGGGAAGGGGCAGCAGTTCTGGCAGGGGAAGGGGCAGGAGGTGGGGCAGGATCTGGGTCCAGGGCAGGAGCAGCAGCACAGGCAGGGGCAGGGGAAGGGTCAGGGTCTCTGGCAGGGGCAGTGGAAGGGGCAGCAGTTCTGGCAGGGGAGGGGGCAAGAGTTGGGGCATGAGCTGGTTCTGGGGCAGTAACGGCAGCACAGGTAGGGGAAGGGGCAGCTGCTCTGGCAGGGGTAGAGGAAGGGGC
Source organism: Ursus americanus (assembly GCF_024610735.1). NCBI lineage: Eukaryota > Metazoa > Chordata > Mammalia > Carnivora > Ursidae > Ursus > Ursus americanus. The sequence continues at coordinate 60,252,888 of NC_142140.1, forward strand.
AGGAGGAGGGGCCAGAGCTGGAGGGTAGGAACAGGAGCACAGGCAGGGGCAAGGGCAGTGGCTCTGGCAGGCGCAGGGGCAGGAGCTGGGTCTGGGGCAGGAACAGGAGCACAGGCAGAGCAAGGGGCAGGGGCAGGAGTTTCATCCTTTGCAGGATCAGGAGCACAGACAGGGGCAGGAGCAGGAGCAGGGGCAGGATTTGGGGCAGGGGCAAGAACAGGAACACAGAGAGGGGCAGGTGTGGGGGCAGGAGCAGTGCCGGGCTCAGGGGCAGGCTCTCCGTGGGCAGGGTCTCCAGCAGGCTCTTCCTGCACAGCTTCAGGCTCTCCGTGGGCAGGTGCCAGGTCACCTGCTGGCTCCTGGTCTCCTGCTGAAGTCGCTGCAGGCACCACCCCTCCCTCTGGAGCTGCCCATGAACTTGGAGCCGGCTCTAGTTCCTCAGATGGTGGAGCAGCTGTGAGAGGAGAAAAGCTCACCCTCCTGCCTGCCTCTCGTGGCCTTTGCAGAGACAGAACCCAGCCCAGGGGCTCCCAGAGAAGCTGCAGCCAGGAAGGAACCCTGACCAGGACGTGTCCCCGACTGCAGTCCACCCACTGGGTGCTCTGAGCCAGGTCCTTGCTCCTGGACCCACACCAGCCCCTGGGGGCTCCTCCCTGTGGGGCCAGCACTGACCCATCCCCACACACCACAAACACCCAGCCCCAGCCTTCTCACCTTCGGGCTCGGCCTCCGTGGGCTCTGGCTCCTGGATCACACTCACTGAGTGAATGACTACTGGGGACAGTGGCCTGGGCGGAGTCAGAACCCTTCCCAGGTGATCCCCTGTCCCTGCTCCTGGAGAGGAGGGCGTGTCCACCAGCTTCCTCTCAGTCTCATCCACGGTCTTCTGCAAAGACAGGGACCGGTAGCCGGCCCAGAGGCATCACAGCCCTGCCCGGCTGTCTTCACTGTCCTCCTGCCCAGGCCCCCTGCTGCTCCCAGATAAGACACAGACCTGTGCGTGCACAGCCCTGCATCTGGGACACAGTGACCCATCCCTGCAGGGCTCGGGATAAACCTTGGGCACAGCCCCCGCACACCCCGTCCCACCCAGCCAGGCTTGACCTGGGGTGTGAACATGACCTGCCCAGTGGACATTGACCCCTCATCAGCCTGCTCCTGCTCGGAGTGGCCCCACCCTACAAGACCCCTCTTACATACACACACACACACACACACACACACACAGGACCTAGGGCTGCACAGTCAGATCAGAGCGTGTGGGACTGGGCTGGCTGGCTCTGGGCCTCCTGGTGTCACCTTTCGGTCCTTCCTGCCAAATGGCCAGAGGCGTCGGGGAGCCCTGACAGGACATCCCCAGCGAGGGGAAGTGTTTGCAGGGCGCGCTTTCCTCAGCCTGCAGGCTCCGGACTTGGGGATGCAACACGCAAACATGTTCTTCGTTCAAGGATCTCCAACGAAATGAGCTGGGCAGGGGGCTGGCTCTGGAATGTGGGTGCCTGGTTACCCGGGTTCTGTTGGGCTCTGTTGTCAGGGAAGTGAGGTCACCACTGCCTGGGGCTCCCTTGCCCAACTTCCTTCTCCCACGAGAGCCCCCAAGGGCCCCCCTCCCCCAGCTGCTCTATGCTCACCCTCCACCCCATGCCCCATCCATACAGTGACACCCACACCGCCCACCCACAGCCCCCAGGGGGCCTGGGTGCAGCCACTGTCCCCGCTGTGAGGACGCAGAGCTGGTTTCAGACCGGGCTTCTGCTCGTGACCAGGGCCGTGACCCTGGACAGACCCTGTGCCTCTCAGGGACTCCCCAGGCTCCCCATCTGCACAGTAGGGTGTTCTGGCTTCTACATCTAGGGACACCATCAGGGGTAGGACCTCTACATACATTCCGTACCTGCTCTCACAGGAGGCTGGGGCACACACTTGGCAATGCAAGGATGAGCCAGGGGCTGGGCGGGGCATGGAACACAGCTCAGAGGGGCTGGGTCTGCTCTGGGGTCCAGGCAAAACCACCCCTTTGTCCCAGGCCCCGTGGGAAGGTTGCAATGAACTGATTCTGACCTTGTCTTCTCACGACACAGACTTCCAGGGGCTCCCATTAAGTTGAGGCTCAGGTCCCCGGGCCTCGTCTGTGCCCATGTGCGGGGCAGTCTCCACAGTGGTTCCCGGGCATTCCCGAATCCTGGTCACACATCCCTGGGGAGTCCCCTCCCCTCCAGGGTGGATGGCCTCTGTGACTGCGCTCTAAGGAAGAGAATGGAGCAAATGGATGGGATGTCATTTCCAAGCTGATGGAGGAAAGTCTGTGACTTCTCCTGGTTCCCTCTCTCCTGTGTTCAGTCACTGTCTCTGTCTCTGAGAGTCTCACAGGAGCAGGATCTGAGGGCTCCGGGGACGATGTGAGAAACCCTCAGAAGTCTCCCTTGTCCCTGTTTCCCTTTCCTGTCCTGGTGCTCAGTTCCTTCCTAAGGCCTCCTCGCCATGCCCAGAGCACTGACTCTGGAACCTCTTCCAAATGGGAACCCTGAGGCTGCACCTAGGAGGGTCCTGACCTTGGTCCCCCGAGCAGTGGTCAGTGCTCTGCCACGTTCTGCATACCCAGGTCCTCAGCCCCCCAAGCCCCCAGGCTGCCCTCTGCTCAGAAGGACCTCGAGGGAGTACAAAGCATTTTCCCAGGACTGGGAGCACAGTGGGTCAGGGACGGAGATCCAAGGCCAGCAGGCTCTTCTACAAGCCTGTGGGACCCTAGGGACACCCATCTCTACAGCCCAATTGAGAGAAGAGTAAGTTGAGGCCTTTTGTGCTGTAGCCCCCTCCACACTAGCGGGGGGGGTTCTGTTCCTACTTCCAGGTACCCAGGGTGATGATGGACACTGGACCCCAGACCCTGTCCTCTCCCAGTGCCCTGGCAACCCTCCTGGGCCCCTTGGGGACCCCCTGACCATCAGCCTGGCGTGTCTCCCCTCCCCATGCTATGGATCTGGGATATGGCCAGGAGTCCTGATGCCCCTGCCCCATGACCCAGCTGTGTCCGACCTCTTTCTTCTTTTAGTCACCCACCTTGCTCCCAGTGTGTCCTCCCCTTCTGACCCCCAGCTGGGCAGAGTGGGGTGTGTGTGTGTGTGTGTGTCTGTGTGTGTGTGTGTCTGTGTGTGTGTGTGTGCAGGTGCACATGCCTCTACCTGCCTGGGGATGCCCAAGGTCATGTCCCCACATGGGACGGAGTGGGGAGCTATCCCCAAGGATCTGAGGGTCTCTCATCCCCAAAGCAAACCTCATGGGAGGGTTAAGGCTGGCCTAGGACTGGAGAGCAGCCCTGCTCCTTGGACTCTGCACCCCTCATTTGTCCTGGGCCAGTCCCTGCCTCTCTGGACCTCAGGTTCCCAACTGTCCCTGAGGGTTGGGCATGGAAATGCTTGAACGTGGCCGCTCTTCTGGGGTAGGTGGAGGACAGGTGCACCAGGCACACAGGCCTCCCCACTGAGAGGGTTAGGTGTGCACAGGGGACCTGCACACAGCACGTGTATCATGACCCAGTCCTGCTGTGGACGTGCACAAGACCCATGGCCCCACACCTGACTGGTCCCTCATGTTCCCTCACCACCACCAAGTGCTCTGTGGCCCCAAAGTCTGCTGAGCCCCAGAACCATGCCCACGCTGGGCAGCAAGCCTCAGGGTGCAAGGCCAGGTAGGTTGGATATCTGGGGACGCAAAGGTCACTGAATACCCCCCACCCCACCCAGCTGGCCTGGAATGCAGACTCCCTCCCAGGGTCTAGCTAAGTGCACGGCTGGGCCAGGGGACCTGAAGGCAGCAATGGAGGCTGACTCAGGGCAGGGAAAAGATCAGTCCGCCCTTTCTCCTCTCCTCATTCTGCCTAGTCTTCCTGGCAGGACCTAGAATGAGGTCCAGCCTGCCCCTGGTGGCAGCCCTGGCTAGAGTCAGAGGGGTGGTAAGGAGGCCAGGGAGGAGGGGCCCACCACCAGGACGCCTGAGTGTGAGGGTGTTGTTACTATAATGAGGGACCCCGTGGGCATTCAGGGATTTCAGCCCTTTTTAGACATGAGCAGGGTCCCCAGGACTGAGCCCCTGCCCTATCCTGCCCCCCCACGAGGCCCCGCATCCTCCCCAGCCCAGACCTTGACTGCAGCCAGTCATCCCTCCAGCTCCAGGAAATCCAGCTGCTTAGGGGCTGCAAAATTAAGCTGGATACCGAGCAGCCCTATGGGGCCTGGTTCCGGGTCCTGGAGCCCCACAGTGAGGAGAGGTGAGGCCAGGCAGGTGTGGGGAGAGGACAGAGTGGACTTTCCCTGGGAACCATGGCTCCCTGGTCAGCACAGACCCTGTTGCGTGTTGGCCCTAGGGCACCCAGATTCCAGCTCCCGGGCAGGGTCCAGGAGGGAGACCAGAGTGTGGCTCCTGCTAGCTCAGACGTGTCGCTCTGTCCTGTAGCTACCGCCTGTCCCGCCAGCTGGACTCCCCCTCCTAGTCGACCAGCAACACCTTCAGAGCCAAGAAGAACAGGCCGTCATCAAACTCAGGGACCAGTGAGTGGCTGGGCAGGTGGGGAGGGCTCACTCTGGGCTCAGGGAGTCTCTGGGTGGGCTAGCGGGGACTTGGGAGGGCTGGCCTCCAGCTTCTCTGCTGAGGAGCCTTGTGACTGGAGCCATTTGCGTCCCTTCTCTGGGCCTTGCTCTCCTCCTCTGTGCAATGGGGTGATGCTGAGTGATCTTTCCCATGGCGGGAGCATGTGGGGTGCTGGTGATTGACCTACGCTGGGCACAGAGCCTGGATTGCAGACCACTGTGGGGGATGGTGAAGTGTCACCAGTGAGCACCCCTCCCCCCAAAAGCAATCTAGCCCCTCCATGCAGCCTCCAGGCCCCTGGCTGGGAGCACAGGAGCAGTGGCAGACCACACTTCTGATACGAGGTCCATGGGTGGCTCTTCAGGAGTTGGGACGAAGCAGGAGCCCTGGGAACACGAGGCCAGCCCCTCCCTCTGAGGGAAGGAGAGCAAGGAAGACTTTCCCTGGGGTCCCCCAAGGGCATGTAAGAGGGGAGGAGGCTGTCCCCATGCCCAGACAGCCCTTCCCCAGCACCCACTTACCTAGTGGGGAGGGGCAGGTGTCCTTGCTGCACACAGTAAATCTGGACTTGAAGAGTACATGGAAATTCTGCTTCGGGCAGAACCTGACCATTGGGGGGGGGGAGTTTGGTTCTTTCACTTGCTGGGCTGATGAGACACACATGCTCTCCAGGACTCCTCGAATGAAGAACTCTTGCAGGATCCCGGGCGTCCTGGACCTGGGGAGGGGAGAGAGGCATGTTTTCCCAAAGACAGGATGGTTTCGGGTCGTGATCCTGGGCCAGGGCCAGAGACAGCCCCTCACTGCTCCCGACTCTAAGGCTGAGGGGACCTTTCTCAGGCACAACGATGCCCCCTGAATGCGGGGACTTCAGAAAGGACACATACCTGGACCAGGTTCTGCCCCAGGACAGTGACTGCCTCCCCAGCGCTGGAGGAAAAGGGACATCTTCAGCCTCTATGGGCGGGGGTCCTCTGTCCCACTAGCAGGCACTGGACGGTTTCTAGTCTGCCTCTGGAAATGCACCAGCACTGAGTGGGCCAATCACTGTCCACACACGAACATGGACAACGTGCTAAGGAAGTGCCGGAGGTGATCCTGCGCAAATGGCCTGCGGGCTGGTGGGGCTGGAGGCTTCAATGCCCTCCAGGGGCCGCAGGTCCCCTTTCCCTGGATGGGAATCCTCCTGGAGTCTCATCTCCGCCCTTGGGGCTCCCTTCCTGCTGGTTTCAGGACCAAGGGAGAGACTGTGGTGTGGCTGGTAAGGCTCAGCCCTGGCCTCCTTCCTTTCACACACATCACTGCTCCCCAAGAAGCAGGGCCCGCTGCTCCCACGTGTCCCGCGCACCGCTGGTTTAAGACACTTATTCCCTCCAAGGCCCAGTCGCTCTGGCTCCGTCACATACACGGTGCCCACGGCTGCCTGGCTGGGCCAGGAGTCCAGGAGAACTCTCCTTTCCTGGGATCAGGGTTCCTATTCCTGGCCAGAGAAAGACGCCCCATCTGTCCTCTGCTGGAGAAGGTGAATTCCTGGGCCGGGTGGCCCTCAGGTTCCTGAGGACATGGCGGTCCCCACAGGTCCCCTGGAGAGAAGGGTGTCGGGCACCCCTGTCTGGGAGAACAGCGAGCAGCACCCATCCCAGGCCGCAGATGCACCCATCACCCAGCACGCTCGTCCTCGGACTCACCCCCAGGAACTCTGGCCCAGTATTTTGGCTGTATTTTCAGGAGTGTTCAGCACAGCGGTGGTGGAGAGAGCAGGGAAAGGAGCAGCACTAATGCCCAAGGAGATGGATGGTGGCTCAGTCGGTTAAGCCACTGACTCTTGATTTCGGCTCTGGATGTGATCTCATGGTCATGGGATCGAGCCCCACACAGGGTCTGTGTTCAGTGCAGCATGGGCTCACGATTCTCCTTCCACCTCCTGCCTCTCTTGTCACTCCCATGGCACACACACTCTTTCTCTAAAAGAAATAAATAAAATCTTTATTAAAAAATGGAATCATACAAAATGTACTTTTAAAAAATAGTAAAAAATCATAACATTAATTTTGCCATTAAATTTCTAATTTAAATTTTAGTTAACATACTGTGCAATGTTGGTTTCTGGAGTGCAATTCTGTGATTCATCACTTAATACGACACCCAGTGCTTATCACAGTAAGTGCCCTCCTTGATCCCCATCACCCATCTAGCCCCTCCCCCACCCCCTCTCTCCAGGGACCCTCTGTTCTCTATCATGAAGATTCTCTTATGGTTTGTTTCCTTCTCTCCTTTTTTTCTTTTCCCTGTTCCCACATGTTCATCTATTTTCTTTCTTAAATACCACATATGAGTGAGATCCTATGGTATTTGTCTTTCTCTGACGGGCCTTTGAATGTCTGCGCCCATTAAACCACAGCTTCCCCCTTTTCCCCCTTCCCTGAATCTCCTGGTTACTAACAGTCTAGTTTCTATTTCTGGAAATAGATCTCTACATTTGTATTTGGGTGGTAAATATCTCGTAGTGCAATTGCTGGGTCATAGGGTAGCTCTAGTTTTAACTTTTCGAGGAACCTCCATACTGTTGTCCAGAGTGGCTTCACCAGCTTGCATTCCCACCAACAGTGTAGGAGAGTTCCTACATCTGTCCCATTCCTGAGGATGTCCCACATCCTTGGCAACATCTGTCATTTCCTGACTTGTTCATTTTAGCCATTCTGACTGGTGTGAGGTGGTATCTTATGATTCGTATTTCCCTGATGGCAACTGATGTGGAAAAATTTTTCATGTGTCTGTTGACTATTTGTATGTCTTCTTTGGGGAAATGTCTATTCATGTCTTCTGCCCATTTCTTGACTGGATTGTTTGTTCTTTGGGTGTTGATTTGGTAAGTTCTTTATAGATCTTGGATAGTAGCCCTTTATCTGTTAAGAAATTTGTAAAAATCTTCTCCCGTCCTATAAGTTGTCTGTTGGTTGTGTCGACTCTGTCCTTCACTGTACAAAAGCTTTTTATCTTGACGAAGTCCCAATAATTCATTTTTGCCTTTGTTTCCTTTCCCTCTGGAGACATGTCTAGCTAGGAGTCGCTGCAGCTGAGGTCAAAGAAGTTGCTGCTTACGTTCTCCTCTAGGATTTTGATGGATTCCTGTCTCCCATTTAGGTCTTTCATCCATTTTGAGTTTATCTTTGTGTACAGTGTAAGAAAGTGCTCCAGTGCCATTCTTCTGCATGTGGCTGTCCAATTTTCCCAGCACCATTTGTTGGAGAGACCATCTTTTTTTCTGCTGGATATTCTTTCCGCTTTGTTGCAGATTCGTTGACCATAGACTTGAGGGTCCATTTCTGGGCTCTCTATTCTGTTCCATTGATCAATGTGTCAGTTTTTGTGGCAGTACCATGCTGTCTTGATGATGACAGCTTTGTAATAGAGCTTGAAGTCCGGAATTGTGATACCCCCAGCTTTCCTTTTTTTTTTTTTTCAACATTCCTTTGACAGTTCGGGGTCTTTTCCGGTTCCATACAAATTTTAGGATTGTTTGTTCCAGTTCTGCGAAAAATACTGGTGTTATTTTGATAGGGATTGCATTGAATGTGTAGATTGCTTTGGGTAGCAAAGACATTTTAACATTTTTTTTCCTCCAGTCCATGAGCATGCACTGTTTTTCCATTTCTTTGTGTCTTCCTCAATTGCTTTCATAAGTGATCTATACTTTTCTGAGTGTAGATCTTTTACCTCTTTGGTTAGGTTTATTCCTGGGTGTCCTATGGCTTTTGGTGCAATTTTAAATGGGATTGATTCCTTGATTTCTCAAGCTACTTGACCTTTCAATTGACCCAGTGGTAGTTGGGTTGTAGAGTAAGTGGAAGTTCCACATTATCCCTTGTTCCTTAGCCTACTGTTGTATTTGCTTTCCTCTGAAGCGGGTGCCATGATCTGATTTGATAATGATTGGGATACCATAGCAATGAATCCAGATTTCTAATGCTTTGATAATAGTGTTTAAAGCATTTTTTCTGGCAAGAATAGGAGAACACTATTTTTGACCATGTGTCTACAATGGTACATGGGTATAGTTTATTCTTTGATACAGACAAGGGTTGGTTATATTCAATTTGTATATTTTGGAAGAGTCTGTCAGCTTTGACTTTATGTGGGTATTCATTAGAGATCTCTTGGTTTTAACTTTGGCAATTATGGCATTCTCTCTCTCTCAGTGAGCCGTTTGGTAACAGTATACATTTTGCTTCCTCTATGTTCTCTGTTATGCCAGCATAACCTCTTTGGTGATGTGCCCATGCAATGATTGTATTGATTGCCATATCTATGTGTTCCGGTTTCATATTCCATTATCCTTCGTATTCATAGATGGTTCCATTTTGATTTGTTTTCCTCTTCTGCCAAAAATCATTGGTTTTTTAAATGATGTTTTTAGATATTTTGGCCTCACTCATTTTCCTAATGAGGTTCTCTGCCTGGTGTTTAATTTGGTTAATTTAGAGTTATTCTTCTGAGGTACAGAAACATGCATGATGAAGATGGAAATATCAGCCAGGGCTAATTTTTTAAAAAGATTTTATTTATTTGACAGAAAGAGAGACAGCCAGCGAGAGAGGGAACACAAGCAGGGGGAGTGGGAGAGGAAGAAGCAGGCTCCCAGCGGAGGAGGGAGCCCGATGTGGGGCTCAATCCCAGAACTCTGGGATCATGTCCTGAGCCGAAGGCAGACGCTTAACGACTGAGCCACCCAGGGGCCCCAGCCAGCACTAATTTCTGCCATATGTTCTTAACTCCTATGTTCTTATTTTCTACTGCACAGTCATTTTTCTGACCTATTTCCAACCACAGTTTTGTGTCACTAGTTACTGCCATGAGTCTGAGAATAGATACACCTCATTCTGGTTTTCTTGAACAGATTCATCAATCACCAGTTTTCTAGCTATTTGTTTTGCATATTGTGCTGACCCTCATCGGATGTGTAGGACTGACTCTCTGTCTCTCTGTCCTACTCAGAAAAGTATCATTTCTGTAGTAGGACTTAAGGTCAGGAGTGGTTCTGCTTTGTTCATCTGGAATCTGCTTTTCCCACTCCAGAATAGCCTTTTGGAGTTTTTGTATCATGATGTCCTTTTCTTTTCTTTTCTTTTCTTTTCTTTTCTTTTCTTTTCTTTTCTTTTCTTTTCTTTCCTTTTCCTTTTCCTTTTCCTTTTCTTTTCTTTTCTTTTCTTTTCTTTTCTTTTCTTTTTTCTTTCCTATTGATTTTCAGTGAATGGTCCAGCCTTTTGTAGGGCCTCTGAGAGAGCCCAGGTGAGCCTCCAATTAGTTGGTATCTGTTCTCAGAACATGGGAATCTCTTAGTCCAGCAGTCAATCCGGTCAACTTTGAGGTCTTGAAGAGTTTCAGTCCTCAGAGACCATGTCGCAAACCCTTGTGAGTATACGCATTCTAGGGTATGCTCAGAGCCCTCATTAGCTGGTACCAGCATGTGACAATGTCAGACAGCATTTCCCAAAGAAGTACCTCTTGGTCTGCGTCCATGTTAGTTCCCTACACTTCCTTACACTAGTTATGTGACCAGTGTGTTTCAGGATAATCCCCACATGTGATTTTTGCTCTTTCCTACCAGTCCTATCTGTTTCTGATCTTCTTCCTTTATGGTAGGGGTTGGGAAACAACCTGTGTGGTGTAGGAAGGGGTGTGGTAGTTGTCTGCCTTTAGAGGACCGAATGATGCCTAGAAATTGTACTGTAGTTTGAGATCCTCAGCCCTAACTTAGGTCAATTGTCCATCCTCTGAGTGTCAGGAATTCCATCACTTGACTTGGATGCTCGTCTGTTCTCCAAGTTGTCCTCAGAAATAAGGACGTCATCCAACTAGGGAATACTGGTTGGTGTGTATGTTTTTTTAGAAAAGGCCTGGAAGCTCCTGTTGAGCACCCTTTCCTGTTCTTATTGGCCATCTTTTGAGAAACATCCATTTTAATTTAATTTAATTTAATTTAATTTAATTTAATTTAATTTAATTTAATTTTTAGCCGAGGAATAGTACATCATTGGCTTTTGATATAATGTTCAGTGATTTATTAGTTCAGTATAATAGCCACCGTTAGTCATATCATGTGCCCTCTTTAATGCCCAGCACCTAGTTACCCTCCCCCACCTCCCTTTCCTCACTCAGTTCGTTTCCCAGAGTCAAGAGTCTCTATGGTTTGTCTCCCTCTCTGATTTCTTCCCATTCAGTGCCCCCCATACCCCTATTGTCCTCTGTGCTATTCCTTATATTCCACATATGAGTGAAACAATATGATAATTGTCTTTCTCTGATTGACTTATTTCACTTAGAATAATCCCTTCCAGTTCCATCCATGTTGATGCAAATGGTGGGTATTCATCCTTTCTGATGGCTGAGTGATATTCCATTGTGTATATGAACCACATCTTCTTTATCCATTCATCTGTTGAAGGACATCTCAGCTCCTTCCACAGTGTGGCTATTGTGGACATTGGGGTGCAGGTGCCCCTTCGGATCAATACATTTGTATCTTAGAGATGAATACCTAGTAGTGCAGTTGTTGGCTCATGGGATAGCTCTATTGTAAACGTCCTGAGGGGCATCCATACTGTTTTTAAGAGTGGCTGTACCAGCTTGCATTCCCACCGACAGTGTAAGAGGGTTCCCCTTTCTTCACATCCTCTCCAACATTTGAAGTATTCATTTTTAAATAGACTGTCTTTTATGGTTGATGCATAGGAATTCTTTATTGACAAGTCTTTGTCAGTGTCTGTGCTGCAAATCTTTACTTCCCAGTCTATGGCTTGCCTTTTCATTTTCTTAATGGTCATGAGATAAGGAGAACCGTCACATTTTTATGAAGTCCCACTGGATCTTTTCAAAAGGTTAGTGCAGTCTGTGTCCCACCCCAAGATCAACATTTTCTACACATCTTCCAGAAACGGTCTAACAGTAAGCTATGCTCCATCTCAAATTTCTAAATTCCATTTTTAATTCTAATAGTGTATTTATAGACTATTTTGGATTGTCTGTGTACACCATCATATTATCTGTGTATAGTGACAATTATCCCCTCAATTCTTATACCTTTTGTTTCTCTTGCCTTATAACTCTGGGTAGATTCTCCAATGCAATGTTGAATAGAGTAGCATTGTTTGAGGATTTTAATATACCTTTCTCAGTATCTGATAGAAAAAGCAGACAAAACATTGGTAACAAATGTCACCTAATTGACATATATGGAACATTACCTAATAAGTGCAGAATACATTCTTTTCTAGTGGTCACAGAATATTACCCAAATAGATGGTATGCTGGGTCACAAATCAAGTCTACAATTTTAAAAGCCTGAAATTAACTAGATTCTATTCTTAGACCACAGGGGAATTGAGCCACAGTCATAATGAAAAGAAAACCAGGAAGTCCCTCAATGTTTAAAAAATTAAATGTAACTTTGCTGCATATCCTAAGGGTCAGAGAGGGAATCGCAATGGAAATTCTCCACCTTTCCATGTCAGGGCTCACAGACAATGGCCCTCTATCTGTGAAGAGCCCTCACTATCCTAATCTAGACGGGAGTTCAGATTCAGAGCTCTGCCTGCCCCAGCCACACTTAGCAGCCTTGGCCTGTGCCTCTGCCCCCAGCTGCCCTTTCTGGTGGCCCTGAGCTAAGGGGGTCAACATGGCCGTATGGTAATGGGAAACTCCCCACTCCTAGTGATGATGGTGCTATTGTATTGTCCTCACCACTGCAAAAACATGATTTCTCAGAGAAATATGACACAGAGTAGCTTCTTGACCTTCCTTCAGGTTTGAAAATCATCTGGTGAGTCATCGATTAGAAATATGGATTCAACATGTGTTCTTTCTTCTGGAAAAGAAATAGACCCAATAGTAATTATGGCTTCCTGAGCACCTGTTCTTGAGAGACATCATACTGGCTCTTTGTAGCATTCTCCCTCTTAAACTTCTCAACTAGGATGTAGATATTATTAGGCCCATTTTCAGATGGTTAAACGGGACTCAGACAATACGAGCCACAGAGGATTTTAGTGTCAGAAACCTAAGTGGGATCCCCAAATTGACTCCAAATCCTTGATATTCCATACAGGGTATTATTTCTGTCTTATCTCTGGTCTTCTCGATCTGGAAACCTAACAAGTATCGGGATTTTCTTGTCATGTGGCCAACTGGAATGAATTCAGCTGGCCTTTTCACCTCTGCCCATGGGGATCATGAAGAGAATTATCTCAGTGGAGGACCTCTGGGTGAGATACTCAAAGATCCCTAGGAATAGAGACGGTATAAAATTTTTCCAAGGGAATATTCCAATATTGGAATATTCCAATATTCCAAGGGAATGGTGCCAGCCATCTCTAAGGTGTCTAGCAGTTCTACAAGTCTGATTTTAAGTGGTCTGTGTGCTTCTGAGATTTGGGCAGGACAAGGGGAGGAGTCCAGAGACTGTGAACACTTCTGTTACCTGTGCTGACCATGGAGCAGGTAACCTTCTGTAGGCATCATTTTGATTTCTTGGTACTCTTGTGAAAGGTGCTTTTGTCTCAAATTCCTCCATTTAATAGTAATTATAATGATAAAAGTAATTTTCATCTTATGTCATCTGTGGGCCCTGATCCTGGGCTCCCAGGGAAGCTATCCTTTAACATTTTACCCGCTCAAAATGACTGGGCAAAACCTCAAAGCATGGGCCCTATTTCTGCCCCAAGCACATGTTGGACATCTGCTTCGAGAAGAAAAAAATAACCAAAAATGCCAACATAAAGATAAGAAAAAATAAAGAACCTCTCTGGCTCCCTTAAGATTAAAGTCATACTGACTTGCACACTCTGAAAACATAAGAAAAAGTCTGTCACTTTCTGGAATCTTCTTCCTCATCGTCATGTGTAACTCTGTACGTAACACAAAGCAGAACAAATATGTAACCCTGCCCCAAATGTTCCTTCCCCGGAGCACTCCCTTCTTTGTGAAGATTGTGTCTCCCAGGCAGCTGTCCTGACTTGGGTTTGAATAAAACGCTCTTCCTTTCTCTCTAAAATGTTTTAAAAAGGTCGTTCATGTAGTGTCGACAATAACAATGTTTTCTATTTAAGTGAAAAATAAATGTTCCTGGTTCACAACAGCAAGAGCACAGAAGGGCGGCTGTTCTCCATTCTGGATGCTTCCCTGCAGAACCAAGCAAGTGTATATAGATTCCAGCACAAATGGGCTCATCCTAGAAGGATGCTTTGAAAGTCTGAGAAGCACTATCCACTTCATGGGTGAGACCAGAAGGTGAAGCTCTTCCCAATTAGAGCATTCCTTTTTGGGTCTTAAAGTTGCCGTGGAAATGTGTGAAACCACTGCATTTCCTAAAGCCCAGTCCTTGGAGGGTCTGAGAGCAGCTGACCTTGCCAGGAATCAGGCACACCCCAGCAGGGAGGGCTGGTGCAGAAAGGGAAGGGGTAGGGCCCTGAGGGTGGTCTGCAGCTAGAGGGGTCCCCGGAAGGGGCCAGGTGTGTGTGGGGGGCCCGGCCCACGACTGCGCCAGGTGTTGGGTAGAGGAGGCGCCTCTTGGACCCCCTGCATTTGCAGGGTTGCCGGCTGTGAGGGCGGGTTGCCCGGCATCCAAGGGACTGGGGCACCACCCTCCCAGACCAATCACTGCGTGGGGGTGGAGCTACGTCTCTGTGAGCGGTCCCGGAGTTTCAGATGGTTGCAGACCTGGGGCAGAAGAAGGGGTGCTGGGAGAGAGTTGCCCAGCGGAGTTCAGGCTGGTGAGTGAGTGCTGTGCGCCGGGGTGGGGGTCGGGGGGGGGTAGGGTGCGCCCCGGGTGGGAGGCGGGGTTCTGGAGGGCGCGTGGAGAGGGTTCATCGTGGGGACTCAGGTGAGTTTTCTTTTTCCCTTTAAAGTCTCCTCTGCCTGATGTCCATCAACTGGCCTATTCCCCAGACCCGTGAACTCCAGGGCGCCCACTCACCTGAGCTTTTGTGGGATGGGTTGCAGAATGTCAGGGTTTCCTGTGTTCCCCGGGAAGAGTGTGGGTAAGGACCGCGCACAGTCCCCATCTTCAGTGGAGTGTCCCCTGGTTCTCTGACACAGTGCAGGTGATGGACCTTGAGCAGTACCCTGAGTTCAACAGGGTGTTCCCTGTTCCCCCAGGCATACGTGTGGTGCTAACAAGCCCCGGAGCTGTCCCCCAACTTCAGCATTATGCCCCGTGTGCCCTCGGGTTAGTGGTAATTGGCTGTTAGAATCATGCTGGAAAATCCTCCAGGTGGGGGCCTGGAGGCGGGCGTAAACCAGACCCCACTCTAGTTGCATTTGGAACAGATGAATTGAGGGTTTCTTTAGAAGAGTAATTACGCTTTCCAGAAAAGGCAAGGTCATTGGTCTATTTAGAATGAAGATAATTACTGCTAAACAACAGTATGTGTTGCCCCTTCTCCCAGAAACCGAAGCAGGTGTGCAGGCTTTAGGTCCGAGGTGCCTTCTTCTCCCCAGCTGACAGCACTTCTCTGCTGTGGCTCCAGGAGACCCGAGGTCAGCATCTGAGTCAGCGAGGCAGCTTGTCACAGGACGCAGGCGTCCAGAGAAAGCAGCAGGTATGTTTGACTTGATGTCATATCCCTGTGAGGACTGGAGGTAAAACCTCTCATTATCCCAAAACCTCCTGGGCTTTTCTCTCTTCTCTAGTTGAGCCTCAAAGTAAAACGTAAGTAGCTGTCAGCATTCTGGATTTGGTGCAAGAGTTACTTAGTTTCCCTGCAGGTAGAACTTTGCAGGGGATGACAATTTCTCTGTCCATGTAATGCTTACAAATGTATTTTGACCATCTGTTTCCTTGGAACCCTCTTTTATTAGAAAGGGGAGGTGAGTTTCACTCTGTGCCTGTTTGTAACATCTAATTTGTTCCTTCATCTAACAGTGTTTATTCAATTGGGCCTAAGATATGGTTGAGTGGCCAGCATCTAGAGTTAGGTGGCTTTTTTTCATCTGATACAGACTTGGATGATGTCATTTGACAAAGGTGATGTTTCATCATTGATTAGTTTTTTCATCAGAAGAGCTAAAATTAGGGTGGAGGGAAAATTCAAAATTATTCAAAGCGGCCTTTTCCTCTTTAAAAGTTGAGCTTGACTTTCTAGTTTTACTAAATGTATTATCTCGAAATTTTGAGGCGCCATATTCTCTCTGTAGTTTCTTTGGTGGTGGAGTCAGAAGGAGAGTTGGATAGATTCATGCTGGTGGCTTCAAGGGGCTTGGGGTCAGGAGCCCTGGGGTGAATTGTGCAACTGTTTGCCTGACCCTGGGTGCATCTCACAGACGTTTTGTTTCCTCTTATGAAATTGCCGGCAGATAATGTTCTGCTTAAAGGGGAACCCTCCCATCCTGTTGGTGGGAATGCAAACTGGTGCAGCCAGTCTGGACAACAGTGTGGGGTTCCTCAGAAAGTTAGACTTTGAACAACCATATGATCCAGCAATTGCTCTCCTAGGTATTTACCCAGAAGATACAAAAATGCAGATTCGAAGGGGGTACATGCACCGTGATGTTTATAGCAGCAATGTCCACAGTAGCCAAACTACGGAGAGAATCCCAAAGTCCACGCACTGATGAATGGATAAAGTAGATGTGGGATACATATATATAATGGAATATGACCCAGCTTCAAAAAGAATGAAATCTTACCATTTGCAAGGATGTGGATGGATCTAGAGTGTATTAAGCTAAGCAAAATCAGTGAGGAAAGACAAATATCCTATGATCTCACGCTTGCGGAATTTCAGAAAGAAAACAGTTGAACAGAGTCGAGGGGTGATGAGAGAGGCAAACAAGGAAATAGACTCAACCTTGGAGAACAAACTGAGTGTTGCTGCAGGACAGGGGTGTGGGGGGAAGAGTTAAATGGGTGAGGGGTATTAAGGAGGGCACTTGTGATGAGCACCGGGTACTGTATGCAGGTGAGGAATCACTAAATCCTACCCCTGAAGCGAATGTTACATGGCATGTGAACTAACTGGAATTTAAGTAGAAGAAGAAAGGAGAAAGTGTTCTGCTTCCTGAAGAGTGAGGTAAAAATGTAGTGATTTGGGCTGTACTATTCTGTAGATGATAGTTGTAAAACACCCTGTTGTAGGATACGCTCGTTTCTTATCCCAGAAGGAGTCCTCGGAAAGCTGCAATGAAAGATTCAGATCTCAGAGCACGTTCATGTTCCACTGATATGTACCAGTTTGCACAGGTAGGAAGGAAGGTGCAGAGAAATGCAACAGAAGGGGGAAAGTAGGTGAGAACCTTTCATTAGTTAGCTTTGTAGCTTTGTCATGAAAGCCTTGAACCTGTGTGATTTTGGAAGAAGAGGGGGAATCCGGGAGCTTTGCAGGAGACCGGGGAGTTCCAGGTCTGGGTAAAGCTGACCAGGGTCCCAGAGGAGAGCTGAGTGCATTCTGCAGCAGGGTGTGGGCAGGGCGGGCTCCAGGGGTGGCTGTGGGTCTCCTGTGTGAGAGTTGTGACAGGTGACGGCTGTGAGCAAGTTCCTGGCTGAGGACAAGTGAGGCACAGGTGGAGAGCTGGCAGAGAACCTTCTTCTGGGCCACCAGCCTCACCCAACACACACAGCCTCATCTTCTGTCCCTGTCACTGCAATTCAGACTTCTCAGAAGGTGAGTGAGAACACATCAAGAGCATTCTAAACAGAAGGGAAAGCATGTGCAAAGGACCTGGGGCAGGAGAATTCCAGGTATGTCCAGGAGCAGCAAGAAGTCCCTGTGGCCACAGGAGACAGCTTAGGACATGACCTCAGAGAGGTGACGGAGGGTGACAGAAAGCCATTCCAGGGCCATAACCCCATGAGACCCTGTTTTGCTGGACCATCCTGGCTACAGTGTTGAGAACAGATGACAGAGGGTTGAGGGTGGCAAGGCACTTCAATGATGAAGCTTTTCCAGGAACTCAGATAAGAGATGGGCTCCAGTGTGGACCTGACAGGTGGCCTTGGAAGGAGTGGTTAGACCTATTCTGGGTACATTTTGAAGATGGAGCTCACAGGATTTGCTGATGGGTTAGATATTAGGAGCAGGGGAAAGGAGGAATTGGGGTAACTCCCAGCTGTTGTGGGTTGTCCTGAGCGAGGAAAGGAGGACGTTTCTGGGGGTAGGAGGTAGTCCGTGTTCTGCATGCTGAGGAAGGTGCCTTTCCCGGTGGATCTGCTGAGGTTTGTGTCCGGAAGAACCTTTTCCATCTCCTCCCTCAGCAATGGTCAAGTACAAGTATCCCCCACTTTTTAAACATTCACAGTAAGACACTTGGCTTTCTAGAAAGATCTACATTATTACCCGGCTTCAGTAACAGGAAGAGACCTGAAGAGGATTTCCCTCTTATGAAAAAAGTCGAACAGTGAGAATCGCGTTCAGCATCTGTTTTGGGGAGAAGCACAACAGAGGCGGTGTGCACCCCAACCAGCTCCTTCCGCTGAGAACCGCTTCCTGTGTCCAGCCACCAGCGCTTTGAATTGTGTCTGTGAGCCTCTGCTGTGCTTTATCTTCATTTATGCTGGGCCTCCGTTAGGAAGTTGTGTCCTGAGGCCTAAGAAAAGCCAAAGAGAAGGGATTTTGGAGTCTGAGCGTGCTAAGTTTTCCATATAAATTAATGGTAGTTCCTTCTTTACACCATTTCTGCTGTGCAAGGTTTCCCAGGAGCACTGTACTTTCAAAGAGCAGGGAATCCTATACCCCATCCTGCGGGGTTAGCTTTAGTCTCCCTGCTGGACAGAACATTCCATGACTGTCGGATTTTCTCAATCAGACATTGAGACTTTGAGCACCTTCACCCATTTCTACCACCCCATCCCCGAATCTGGCACCTACCAATCTGCTCTCAGTATCTATGCGTTCAGTATTTGTTTATTCCACGTGGAATGTACATGAGAGCATCTGGGATTTGTCTTTCTGTGTCTGAGTTACTTGGCATAAGGCCCCCAAGGTCTGTGTTTCCATGTCTGGTTATTGTGAATAATGCTGCAGTGAACGTGGGAGTGCATCTGTCTTTTTGAGGCAGTGTTTTTGTGTTCTCCAAATCGATACTCAGTAGAGCCATTACTGGGTCATGTGGTAGTTGTATTTATTTTTTGAGGAACCTCCATACCGTTTGTCACAGTGGCTGCACCAATTTCCATTCCCACCAACAGTGCACAGTGTCTCCTCGTCTGCACACCCTTGACCCCACCTGGTGTCTGTCTCTGGGACAATTGCTGTTCCAACAGTTGTGAGGGGATAGCCGATTGTGGGTTTGACTGATGTCTCCCTGACGATGATTAGTGATGTCGAACAACTTTTTCTGTCTGTTGGCACCTGTGTGCCATCTTTGGAAAGTATCTATTCACATATTCCCCCCATTTTTTATAGTTTTTTTTGTTTTGATTTGTATGAGTGTTGTGTGCATTTTGGATATTAGCCTCTTCTCACACATATGATTCACAGATATTTTTTTCTTATTGGGTCAGTGGCCTTTTAAGTTTTTGATGGTTTCTTTTGCCGTGTGGAAGATTTCAGTTTGATGTTGTTCCACTTGCTTATTTTTGCTTTTGTTGCCTTTGCATTTGGTGTCCATTCTGAAGACTCTTTGCCAAAACCAATGTCGAGAGACTTAGTACCTGTGTCTTCTTGGAGGTTTATGGATTCAGGTCTTGTGTTCAAATCATTCATCCATTAAAAATTTTGTGTGTGGTGTAAGAAAGTGACCCAGGTATATTCTTCTGCATTTAGTGTCCAGTTTGCCTGTTACCGCTCACTGAAGAGACAGTCCTTCCCTCACGGCATATCTTCTGCTGCTGTGTCGTAAGTTAGGACCATCTACGTGTGGGTAAGTTTCTGAGCTTTCTGTTCTGTTCCACTGACCTGGTGTCTGTGTTTATGCCAGTACCATCCTGTTTTGATGACAACAGCTTTGTAATCTAGCTTGAAATCCAGGAGTGTGTTGACTGCACCTTTCTTTCTCCAGGTTGCTTTGGGTATTTGGGGTCTTTTGTGATTCCATACAAGTTTGAGGACTGTTTTCTATTTCCTCGAATAATGCCACTGGAATTCAGATAGGGATTTCATCACATCTGTCGATTGCTTTGGGTACGATGGACATGTTCACATAATTAACTCTTCCAGTAAAGGAGCATGGCGTATGCTTCCATTTGTTTGTGTTGCCTTCCAAATCTTTGACCCATACATTCTGCCCCCCTCGACACACATGTTTTTCATTTCTTTTCTGCCATGTGTTGAGTGTACTATGTCTTTCTCCTTCTTGGTTACTTTTATTCCTAGATTTTTTTGGATGCAATTGTAAATGGCATTGCTTTTTTAATTTCTCTTTGCGAAAGTGTGTCATCAGTATACAGAAATGCAAGAAGCTGGGTCATCTGGGTGGCTCCATAGGGGAAGCGTCTGCCTTCAGCTCAGGTCATGATCCCAGAGTTCTGGGATCGAGCCCCATGTTGGGCTCCCCGCTTAGCGAGGGTCTGCTTCTCCCTCTTTCTGACACTCCCCCTGCTCGTGCTTTTTCTCTTCCTGTCAAATAAATAAAATCTGAAAAAAAATAAAGACAACAGGTCTCTGTATATTGACTTTATATCCTGCAGCTTTCTTGAATTTGTTTATTCTAACAGTTTTTTTTGTGGAATCTTTCGGGATTTCATGTCATTTGCAAATAGTGACAGTTTTCCTGTATGGATTTCATATCTTTGTCTTTTTTTAAAATTATGTTAGTCACCCTACAGTACTTCATTTGTTTTTGATGTAGTGTTCCATGATTCATTGTTTGCATATAACACCTAGTGCTCATTATGACACATGCCCTCCTTAATACCCATCACCAGGATAACCCATTCCCCTACCCCTCCCTTTCTGCAACCTTCAGTTTGTTTCCCAGTGTCAGTAGTCTCTCATGGTTCATCTCCCCCTCTCATTCCCCCCCTTCACTTTTCCCTTCCTTCTCCTAATGTCCTCCATGCTATCCCTTCCATTCCACATAGGAGTGAAACCATATGATAATTGTCTTTCTCTGCTTGACTTAATTTCACTTAGCATAATCCCCTCCTGGTCCATCCACGTTGGTGCAAATGGTGGGTATTCATCCTTTCTGATGACTGAATAATATTCCATTGTATAGATGAACTACATCTTCTTTGTCCATTCATCTGCTGAAGGACATCTTGGCTCCTTCCACACTTTGGCTATTATGGACATTGCTGCTATGAACATTGGGATACAGGTGCCCCTTCTTTTCATTACTCTGTGTCTATGGGGTCAATACCCAGTAGTGCAATTGGTGGGTTGTAGGATAGCTCTGTGTTTAACGTCTTGAGGAACCTCCATATTGTTTTCAAAAGTGGCTGTACCAGCTTGAATTCTCACGAGTAGTGTAAGAGGGTTCCCCTTTCTCCACATCCTCTCTAACTTTTTTTAATTTCCTGTCTTGTTAATTTTTTTTCAAGATTTTATTTATTTATTCCACAGAGATAGAGACAGCCAGTGAGAGAGGGAACACAAGCAGGGGGAGTGGGAGAGGAAGAAGCAGGCTCATAGCAGAGAAGCCTGATGTGGGGCTCGATCCCATAATGCCAGGATCACGCCCTGAGCCGAAGGCAGACGCTTAACCGCTGTGCCACCCAGGTGCCCCCTGCCTTGTTAATTTTAACCATTCTATCTGGTGTAAGGTGGTATCTCATTGTAGTTTTGATTTGTATTTGCCTGATGGCAAGTGATGTGGAGCATTTTTTCATGTGTCTGTTGGCCATTTGTATGTCTTCTCTGGAGAAGTATCTCTTTGTGTCTTCTGCCCAGTTTTTGGGTGTCGAGTTTGAGGAGTTCTTTATAGATCTTGGCTACCAGCCCTTTATCTGTAATATCATTTGCAGATATCTTCTTCAATTCCATAGGTTGCCTTTTTATTTTGTTGATCGTTTGCTTTGCCAAGCAGAAGCTTTTTATCTGGATGAAGTGCCAATAGTTCATTTTTGCTTTTATTTCCTTTGCCTTTAGAGACGTGGCTTGCAAGAAGTTGTTGTGTCCAAGGTTGAAGAGTTCTTTTGATTTTGATATGAGACAGGAATCCATTATCTTTCTTTCCTGATTGTATTCGGGTCCTCTGTCTTTCTTGGTGAGTCTAGCTAAGTTTGTCAGTTTTGTTTATCTCATTTTCATTGTTTTTTTTTTGTCTTTTTAGTCTCTGTTGGATTTATTTATGCATTCCTTTTTGTTATTTCCTTAGTTCTACTAATTTGGGGCTTTGTTGTTTTATTTTCTACTTCTCTACCACATAAATCAGGTTGTTTATTGGAGAGCATTCTCATGCATTGATGAAGACTTGAATTTCTATGAACGTCCCCCCGTAGAGCTACTTTTGCTGCATCCCATAAGTTTTTGTAGGTTGTCTTTTTCATCAGTGTCAAGGTACTTCTAAAATTTTTTTTTTGATTTCTTCTTTGACTGTTGGTTGTTCAGTAGCATGTTGTTAAATCTCCACATATTTTTTTAAGATTATTTAAGTATCTGACACAGAGTGAGACAGCGAGAGAGGGAACGCAAGCAGGGGGGTGGGAGAGGGAGAAGCGGGCTTCCCACTGAGCAAGGAGCCTGATTCGGGGCTCGATCCCAGGATCCTGGGATCACGACCTGAGCTGAAGGCAGATCCTTAACGACTGAGCCCCCCAGGCCCCCCAATCTCCACCTATTTTTGACTGTCCCATTTTTTTCTTGAGACTGATTTCTAGTTTCATATCATTGTGGTTGGACAAGATTTGAAGCAGAAGGTGAAGAGAGCATTCAGATGAAAGGTTTGTTTCCTGGAGGGTTTTCTGAGGGCAGACCATGAGTTCCGTGGGGATGGAGGAAGGTTTTGTGAGACGGGGGGGTGGGGTTATCCCTTGTTAGAATTACTGACTACTACCATGCGGGCTGTGTGCTACCGTTCACACCGTAGTCCTGATGGACTTGTACTTCATTAGAAATATTTTCTAGGAGGTGTAGGCATAGCCTTCTCTAAAAGAAAGCTGCTATGTGAGTTCATGGCATGACCCCAGGTCAGCAACCAGGATGTATGGTATTGTGGGGGATCAGAACCAGGCTCTGTGGGAAGTGACTGAAATAGGGTATGGTGAGCTCCATGACCATAGGTGAGGTCCCGAGTGACCCACTGGGTGTTGGGTTCTGTGGATCTGTCTCATCAGGTGCTGTGGAATTCAGGGACACCCTCCTGTCTGTGGATTTGTGTGGAGACAGGTAGACATCAGTGTTGGCCATGCACGAGGGTCGCACTGGACCACCACCAGAGGTGCGGCGTGCGGGGGAGCCACTGCTTGGTTTCCACGAAAGCTGACCAGCGTCTGTGACCGTGATTCCTAGCAGCTGCAAGGGGAGAGGAGGCCGGGGGTGGTGCACACTTCCTAGACTTGTGGTCAGGACTAGTCTGGAGCCCACTGAAGTCAGCCACACCTGGCACAGAAGGCCCCCAGTCAGTGTAGCTGTGGGCACTGCTCCCATGGCACTTTCGGGCCGGCTCCATGCTGCCACCTCCTGCTTTTCATCATCATCTTCAAGGTCATGTGCCTCTGCTCTTGCCCCATGGCCTCCGGGGTATTGTCCGTCCTCCATCTGGCCCTCGTCCCTGGTGCCCTGTGCAGTCCGATGCCAGGGTAGCCTTCTCGAGACAAACATCTGGCACTGATGGAACACTTCCATGGATCTCGTGTGATGCGAGGATGATGTCCTGCCCTGGCAGGGGGCTGCAGGTCCCCAATCAGGAGAGCCATGTCTCCCTCTTCAGCATGGCCTGCCCTCCCCTCAGTCTTCTTCAGGGAAGCTCTCCCCACTTCCTGAGCTGACAGCTCTGAACTTAAAAATGAATGTTATTTTACATATCTCTACGCCTTAGTTCATCCATGGCATGTCTTTCAACGCCGTTAGTGGGTTTTTTTTTTTAGCAGTTCTGAAGGGCTGTCTGCTCAAGGAGGGGATGACCTGGGTGGGGCAGCTTTCCCTCTCATCTCCCTCAGCCTGTCTCTGAGCCCTGGGGCCAGCTGTCCCACTGAGGATCGAGGGACCCGAGCCAGCCCATCCTGAGCCCAGGCTGTGTCAGCTGTGTAGACGGATGCGTGTCGGAGCGGTGGGCAGCTGGCATGGGCCAGGGGCAGGCAGTGTCTCCCCATTCCTTCCCTCCCTTCCTCCCAGAGGTAGCTCAGAGCAGCCTTCAACCCCTGCATCTCCAGATCCCTTGACCTGTGCCTCCTGTGTTCAGCTGGTGACCTTGGAGTTTTGCATGGATTCTACCTCCCGTACCCTCTCCTGTAGCAGTTCCTGGATCAGGGGAGGGGTCGGACCCTTGTCTGATTTTGGTCTTCTTCCTGTCCCGCACCAAGCCCACCCACCTTTGCATCTTCCATGTATGTGCTTGGAAGCAAGCCCATCCACAGGGAACCTATTAGCCAAATGGATCCAGGTAATGAACATTGAAGTAGAGATCCAGGATCCATAATAAACCTGCTCTGAAACCTGTCCCAAAGTCTGTGACTCTCTCACACTGAAACAGAAACAATAATAGCTTTCTGGACTGTGAAGTGACATGTGTCTCTACTTCTAATCTTGAATGCATAGGTGCTGAGCCTGGACAGAAAAGGACCATGGCTCCCGTGGGCTGGGATCCACAGTAAGAACTCAGTGAAATCTGAATTTGAGGCATAGAGTGAATAATTATTGTAGAGTGAATCCTCCCAAGTAGGGCTTATGCACATTGCACAGGAAAAGCTGTTTCAAAGACGTTCCTGAAAGAAAAATCTTTTTTAAAAATTTAATTCCAGTAGAGCTAACATACAGTGTTACATTCGTTTCAGGTGTACAATAGAGTGATTCAGTAATTCTATATATTACTCAGTGGTCAAGAAAAGTGTCCTCTTAATCCGCTTCATCTATTTCACTCATCCCTCTATCCACCTCCTCTCTGGTAACTATCCGTTTGTTCTCTATTGTTAAGAGTTTGTATTTTGGTGTGTCTCTTTTTTTCTCTTTATTTATGTTTGTTTCTTAAATTCCCCATAAGAGTGACATCGTATGGTATTTGTCTTTCTCTGACTGATTGATTTCAGTTAGGATAATACTCTCTAGCTCCATCCACGTGGCTGCAAATGGCAAGGTTTCATTCTTTTTCAAGCCGAGTAATACTCCATTTTGTGTGTGTGTGTGTGTGTGTGTGTGTGTGTGCGCGCGCGCGCGTGGGTGTGTGAATACACACATCATCTCATTTGTCAATTTTTCTACAGACACTTGGGTTGCTTCCATATTGTGATATTGTAAATAATGGTGCAAGAAACATAGCGGTGCACGTATCCTTTTAAGTTACTGTTTTCATATTCTTTGGGTAAATACCAGTAGAGTGATTGTTGGATCATAGGGTAGTTCTTTAATTTTTTGAGGAACCTTCATACTGTTTTCCACGGCGGCCACCACAGTTTGCATTCCCACCCACAGTTCGCAAGGATTCCCCTTTATCCACATCCTCCCAACACCTGCTCTTTCTTGTGCTTTTGATGTTAGCCATTCTGACAGGTGTGAGGTAATACCTCATTGTCCTTTGGATTTACATTTTCCTGATGATGGGTGATGGTGAACATCTTTTCACGGCACTGTTGGCCATTTGTATTTCTTCTTTGGAGAAATGTCTGTTCATGTCTTCTGCCTATTTTTTAACTGGATTATTTGTTTTTGGGGGGTCGAGTAGTATCAGTTCTATATGTTTTGGACACTATCCCTTTATTGCATATGATCTTTGCAAATATCTTCTCCCTTTGAGTAGGTTGTCTTATTATTTTTACGTTTTCATTGTTCTACCGTGTGGAAACTTTTTATTTTGCTGTATTCCCAATAGTTTATTTTTGCTTTCATTTCCTTTGCCTCAGGAGACAGTCTAGAAAAACGTTGGTATGGTCCATGTCAAGAAGTTACTGTCTTCCCTCCTGTAGGATTTTTATGGATTCAGGTCTCATATTGAGGTCTTGAAACTGTTTTGTGTTTGTCTGTATTGTGTAAGAAAGCAGTCTAATTTCATTCTTTTGTGCGTAGCTGTCTAGTTTTACCAACACCATTTGTTGTAGAGACTGTCCTTTTCCCTTTTGATATCGTTGCTTGCTTTGTGGAAGATTCATGGACCACATAATTGTGGGTTTCTGTCTGAACTTGTATCCTGTTCCTTTGGTCGCTGTGTCTATTTTTGTGCTGTACTGTCTTGTTAGGATGACTGCAGCTTTGTAGTATAACCTGAAATCTGAAATTGTGAGTCCTCCAGCTTTGTTTTTCTTTTCCACATTGCACTGGCTGTTCAGTATCTTTAGTGGTTCCATACAAATGTTTAGGATTGTTTATTCGAGGTCTTTTGTTTTTTAATTTAAATTCAATTAGCCAACTTACAGTACGCCATTAGTTTCAGATGTAGTCTTCAATAAATTATCAGTCGTGTGTAACACCCAGTGCTCATTGTATCATGTGGCCTCCTTAATGCCACTCACCCAGTTACCGCCCCCCCCCAACTTCTCCTCCAGCAATCATCAGTTTGTTGCAATAGTAAAGAGTCTATCATGGGTTTTCTCCCTCTCTGATGACTTCCCATTCTATTTTCCCTCCCTTCCCCTATGGTCTTCTTCCCTGTTTCTGATATTCCACATAGGAGTGAAAGCATATGATCATTGCCTTTCTTTCATTGGCTTATTCCACTCAGCATAATACCCTCCAGCTCCACCCAGGTCGGTGTGATGGTAAGTACTCATCCTTTCTGATGGCTGAGTAATATTCCATTATATATATGATCCACATCTTCTTTATCCATTCATCTGTCCATGGTCATCTGCACTCTTTCCACAGTTTGTCTATTATGGCTATTGCTGCTATGAACACTGGGATGCATGTGTCCCGTCTTCACTACCTCTGTCTCTTTGGGGTAAACACCCAGTAGTGCAATTGCTGGGACATAGGGTAGCTTTATTTATAACGTCTTGAGGAAACTCCGTACCATTTTCAAGAGTGGCTGTACCGGACTGCATTCGCACAGGGGTGTAAGAGGGTTCCCGTTTCTCCACATCCTCTCCAACATGTATAGTTTCATGTCTTCTTATTTTTAGATATTCGGCCTCGTGTGATATGGCATCTATAGGGGTTTAGATTTGCATTTCCCTGAAGCCAAGGGATATGAAGCATTTATGCAGGTATCTTTTGGTCACCAGTACGTCGTCATCAGTGAAGTGACTTCCTATTTTAATCCATCTCAAGACCTAAAGCTGGGTAAGGCACTGGAGCTGGATGATGCCATCGGTTGGAATCATGGAGAATTTCAAAAGATTTCCGTGGAGAGCAAGTTTAAAGGTCAGTGTGAAGCTACTAATTGGATCCGGGGAGATCTCTGAAAGTGGGGGTTCCCTGGGATGGGCTGAGGGGGGCCCTCTGATTTTCCTGCTATGAATCCTTGCTGCAGCCCCAAACGGACAGTTTCCTGCTGTGGGGCAGGCTGAGTCCTCTAGTCGTGCAGAGGTGAGCCCAATGCCTGGTACCTTGGAGGCAGGCAAACGGGGAGGGGACCCTCAGCAGAAGACCCAGGGTTAGGTTAGGCCTCAAGAGACAGCAGGTCTGAACTGCCCAGTGCTCAGAGAACTCCCAGGCCGACTGAGATGAGGGCACAAGGGCAGGTGAATGTGAGCCTTGGGGTTTCATCCGGAAGGGCCCACAAAGGTCGGAGTTCACCAGCAGGGGCTCTCAGGGGGTGCCCCAATTCTCTTGCCCTGAATGCTCTGTTGTGCCCCAAAATGGTACAGTTTCCTGTGGGCTGCAGGCTGAGTCCTACGGTGGGTCTTGGGTGTCCCCATTCCCCCAGAGTGGGGGTGCCAGGACCCTGGGGAGGGGCCCCTCTGTGGCCAACCTAGGGTAAGGGTTAGGGTCCAGGAGCCCGGCAGGGCCAATCTGCAGGCTGTGTGGCGAGCTCCGTGGAGGGCTGAGATGAGGCCATGGGGGAGGGTGAGCATGGGCCTCAGGGTTGGGGCACGGGGGCTGCCAAAAGTGGGGATGGGCTCCGGGGGCCTCCCCAAGTTCTCGAGCCCTGTATGCTCCATAGAGCCCCAAGGGGCACGGTTTCCTGTGGGGTGGCAAGCTGAGTCCTGCGGTGGGGCACAGGTATCCCAATTCCCCGGGGCTGCAGTGTAAGGCTCCTGGGGAGGGCCCCACACCCACAGCTGACCTAGGGTTAGGGTTAGGCCCCAGGAGCCCCGCAGGCCCAATCTGCTGGCTGTATGGTGAGCTACAGGGGCTGTGGGGAGGGTGAGCGTGGGCCTCAGGGTTGGGGAGCAGGAGGCCGCTGAAGTTCGCTGGGGGCTCGGGGGGCCCTCCTGGTTCTCCCGCCCTGAATGCTCTATGGGCTCCCAAGGGGCACGGTTTCCTGCAGGGTGGCAGACTGAGTCCTGCGGTGGGGCTCAGGTGTCCCGAATCCCCACGGCTGCGGCACCGGGCCCCGGGGGAGGGGCCCTCCCCAGCCGACCTAGGGTCAGGGCTATGCCCCAGGAACCCCGCAGGCCAGATCTGCCCGCTATATGGTGAACTCTGTCGCGGGCTGAGTTGAGGGTGCGGGGTGGGGTGAGCATGGGATTCAAGGTTGGGGCTTAGGGATCGCTGAAGTTTGCTGGGGGCTCTGGGGGCCCTCCCGGTTCTCCCGCCCTGAATGCTCTACAGCCTCCCAAGGGGCACGGTTTCCTGCGGGGTGGCAGGCTTTGTCCTGCAGTGGGGCTCAGGTGTCCCCAGTCCCCGGGGCTGCGGCACCGGGCCCCGGGCGAGGGGCCCTCCCCAGCCGACCTAGGGTC
Organism: Ursus americanus; assembly: GCF_024610735.1. NCBI lineage: Eukaryota > Metazoa > Chordata > Mammalia > Carnivora > Ursidae > Ursus > Ursus americanus. The sequence goes on from NC_142140.1 coordinate 60,281,341, forward strand.
AGGGCTATGCCCCAGGAACCCAGCAGGCCTGATCTGCCGGCTCTGCGACGAGCTCGGTGGCAGGCTGAAGGGAAGGTGCGGGGCGGGATGAGCGTGGGCCTCAGGGTTGGGGTGTAGGGGGCCGCCGAGGATCGCTGGGGGCTCAGGTGGGCCCTACCAGTTCTCCTGCACGGGATGCTCTGTGGTGCCCCAAGGGGCATGGTTTCCTGAGGGGTGGCAGGCTGAGTCCCGTGGTGGGGCTCGGGTGTACCCAATCCCCGGGGTTAGGGTATGGATTAGGGTACGGGTTAGGGTTAGGGTATGGGTTACGGTTAGGGTAAGGTGAGGGTACGGGTTAGGGTTGGCTTTAGGGGTTACAGGTTAGGGGTTATGGGTTAGGGTACAGATTAGGGCTTAGGGTATGGGTTAGGGTTTAGGGTTTGGGTTTAGGGTTAGGGTTGGAGTACGGGTTAGGGTTAGTGTACGGGTTAGGGTACGCGTTAGGTACAGTTTAGGGTATGGGTTAGGGTACGGTTTAGGGTACGGGTTAGGGTTGTGGTACGGTTTGGTTACGGTTTAGGGTTAGAGTTAGGATATGGGTTAGGGAACAGGTTAGGGATAGGGTACAGTTTAGGGTTAGGGTACGGGTTAGGGGTAGGGTTAGCTGAAGGGGTAGGGTTAGGGGTAGGGGTCGGGGTAGGGTTAGGGTTTGGGGTTAGTGGTTAGGGTTAGGGTTTAGGGTTAGGGGTTAAGGTTTAGGGTTAGAGGTTAGGGTTTAGGGTTTAAGGGTTAGGGTTAGACCCCAGTAGGCCAGCAGGCCCAAACCACCTGCTGTGCCACGAGCAGATGGTTGGGCCCAGGTGAGGGTGCTGGCGAGCGGGAGTGTGGGCCCCAGAGTTATGGCGCGGGGGCCTTCGAAAGGAAGCGGTGACTCGGAGGGCCCTGCCCGTTTCCCGCCCTGAATGACCTACGACACCCCTAGTGGCCCGGGTGACGGCTGGGCGGCAGGGTGTGTCCGGCTCTGGGGCTCAGGGGTCCCCAATCCCCAGCGTTGCAGCGCCAGGCCCCTAGGATGGGCCCCTCAGGGGGTAACCTATGGTTAGGGTTAGCCCCCAGGAGACCGGCAGGCTCGATCTGCCCATGTGTGGTGAATGGAGGTGTGGGCCGAGGTGAGGTATCTGGCGAGCGGGAGTGTGGGCCCCAGCATTTTGGCTCAGGGTGCCTTTGAAGGTCGCAGGTGGCTCGGAGGGTCCTGTTCGTTCTGTCGCCCTGAAGGACTGGCGACGCCCCTAGCGCCCCGTGTGGCGGCGGGGCGTGTCTGGCGCTGGGACTCGGGGGTCCCCAATCCCTGGCATGCGGCGCCAGGCCACTTGGGAGGGGCCCCTCGGGGGCTGACCTAGGGTTAGGGTTAGCCCCCAGGAGGCCGGCAGGCCCAATCCGCCGACTGTGTGGTGAGTGGAGGGGCGGGCCGTGGTAGGGCACTGGCGAGCGGGTGTGTGGACCAAGCGTTTTGGCTTGGGGGACCTTCGAAAGTCGCCGGGTGCTTAGAGAACCCTGTCCGTTCTCCCGCCCTGAATTACCGTCAACTGCCCTAGCGGCCCAGGTGCTGGCAGGGCGGCAGGGTGAGTGGGGCTCGGGGGTCCCCAATCTCTGGTGTGCGGTGCCAGGCCCCTTGGGAGCGGGCCCTCGGGGGCTGACCTAGGGTTAGGGTTAGCCCCCAGGAGGCCGGCAGGTTCAATCCGCCAGCTGTGCGGTGAATGGAGGGGTGGGTTGAGGTGAGTTCGCTGGTGTTCGGGAGCGTGGGCCCCAGCGTTTTGGCGGGGAGGGCCTTCGAAGGTCGCCGGGTGCTCGGAGGAGCCTGCCCATTAACCCAGCCTGAATGATTGGAGGTGCCCTAGCGTCCCGGGTGGCAGCGGTGCGGTAGGGTGAGTCCGGCGCTGGGGCTCCGGGGTCCCCAATCCATGGCATTGCGGTGCCAGGCCCCTTGTTAGGGGCACCTCAGGGACTGACCTAGGATTAGGGTTATGCCCCAGGGGCCGGCAGGCCCTGTCCCCCGGCTCTGTGGTGAGGGCCGAGGTGAGGGCTGGAGAGCGGGAGCGTGGGAGCCAGAGTTTTTGCGCGGGGGGGGCCTTCGAAGGTCGCCGGGGGCTTGGAGGGCCCTGCCCGTTCTCTCGCCCGATCCTGGCTGCGGCCATCTGGGCACGGGGGCGGCGCCATCTTGATTCGGGGCCTAACGAGCCTATTTGGGGGCACCTGATGAGACAGATCCACAGAACCCAACACCCAGTGGGTCACTCGGGACCTCGCCTATGGTCATGGAGCTCACCATACCCTATTTCAGTCACTTCCCACAGAAAGCCTGGTTCTGATCCCCCACAATACCATACATCCTGGTTGCTGACCTGGGGTCATGCCATGAACCCACATGGCACCTTTCTTTTAGAGAAGGCTATGCCTACACCTCCTAGAAAATATTTCTAATGAAGTACAAGTCCATCAGGACTACGGTGTGAACGGTAGCACACAGCCTGCATGGTAGTAGTCAGTAATTCTAACAAGGGATAACCCCACCCCCCCGTCTCACAAAACCTTCCTCCGTCCCCACGGAACTCATGGTCTGCCCTCAGAAAACCCTCCAGGAAACAAACCTTTCATCTGAATGCTCTCTTCACCTTCTGCTTCAAATCTTGTCCAACCACGATGATATGAAACTAGAAATCAGTCTCAAGAAAAAAATGGGACAGTCAAAAATAGGTGGAGATTGGGGGGCCTGGGGGGCTCAGTCGTTAAGGATCTGTCTTCAGCTCAGGTCGTGATCCCAGGATCCTGGGATCGAGCCCCAAATCAGGCTTCTTGCTCAGTGGGAAGCCCGCTTCTCCCTCTCCCACCCCCCTGCTTGCGTTCCCTCTCTCGCTGTCTCACTCTGTGTCAGATACTTAAATAATCTTAAAAAAATATGTGGAGATTTAACAACATGCTACTGAACAACCAACAGTCAAAGAAGAAATAAAAAAAAAATTTTAGAAGTACCTTGACACTGATGAAAAAGACAACCTACAAAAACTTATGGGATGCAGCAAAAGTAGCTCTACGGGGGGACGTTCATAGAAATTCAAGTCTTCATCAATCCATGAGAATGCTCTCCAGTAAACAACCTGATTTATGTGGTAGAGAAGTAGAAAATAAAACAACAAAGCCCCAAATTAGTAGAACTAAGGAAATAACAAAAAGGAATGCATAAATAAATCCAACAGAGACTAAAAAGACAAAAAAAAAAAAAACAATGAAAATGAGATAAACAAAACTGACAAACTTAGCTAGACTCACCAAGAAAGACAGAGGACTCGGATACAGTCAGGAAAGAAAGATAATGGATTCCTGTCTCATATCAAAATCAAAAGAACTCTTCAACCTTGGACACAACAACTTCTTGCAAGCCACGTCTCTAAAGGCAAAGGAAATAAAAGCAAAAATGGACTATTGGCACTTCATCCAGATAAAAAGCTTCTGCTTGGCAAAGCAAACGATCAACAAAACAAAAAGGCAACCTATGGAATCGAAGAAGATATCTGCAAATGATATTACAGATAAAGGGCTGGTAGCCAAGATCTATAAAGAACTCCTCAAACTCGACACCCAAAAACTGGGCAGAAGACACAAAGAGATACTTCTCCAGAGAAGACATACAAATGGCCAACAGACACATGAAAAAATGCTCCACATCACTTGCCATCAGGCAAATACAAATCAAAACTACAATGAGATACCACCTTACACCAGATAGAATGGTTAAAATTAACAATGCAGGGGGCACCTGGGTGGCATAGCGGTTAAGCGTCTGCCTTCGGCTCAGGGCGTGATCCTGGCATTATGGGATCGAGCCCCACATCAGGCTCCTCCACTATGAGCCTGCTTCTTCCTCTCCCACTCCCCCTGCTTGTGTTCCCTCTCTCGCTGGCTGTCTCTATCTCTGTGGAATAAGTAAATAAAATCTTGAAAAAAAATTAACAAGACAGGAAATTAAAAAAAGTTAGAGAGGATGTGGAGAAAGGGGAACCCTCTTACACTACTCTTGAGAATTCAAGCTGGTACAGCCACTTTTGAAAACAATATGGAGGTTCCTCAAGACGTTAAACACAGAGCTATCCTACAACCCAGCAATTGCACTACTGGGTATTGACCCCATAGACACAGAGTAATGAAAAGAAGGGGCACCTGTATCCCAATGTTAATAGCAGCAATGTCCATAATAGCCAAAGTGTGGAAGGAGCCAAGATGTCCTTCAGCAGATGAATGGACAAAGAAGATGTAGTTCATCTATACAATGGAATATTACTCAGTCATCAGAAAGGATGAATACCCACCATTTGCACCAACGTGGATGGACCAGGAGGGGATTATGCTAAGTGAAATTAAGTCAAGCAGAGAAAGACAATTATCATATGGTTTCACTCCTATGTGGAATGGAAGGGATAGCATGGAGGACATTAGGAGAAGGAAGGGAAAAGTGAAGGGGGGGAATGAGAGGGGGAGATGAACCATGAGAGACTACTGACACTGGGAAACAAACTGAAGGTTGCAGAAAGGGAGGGGTAGGGGAATGGGTTATCCTGGTGATGGGTATTAAGGAGGGCACGTGTCATAATGAGCACTAGGTGTTATATGCAAACACTGAATCATGGAACACTACATCAAAAACAAATGAAGTACTGTAGGGTGACTAACATAATTTTTAAAAAAAGAGAAAGATATGAAATCCATACAGAAAAACTGTCACTATTTGCAAATGACATGAAATCCCGAAAGATTCCACAAAAAAAACTGTTAGAATAAACAAATTCAAGAAAGCTGCAGGATATAAAGTCAATATACAGAGACCTGTTGTCTTTATTTTTTTTCAGATTTTATTTATTTGACAGGAAGAGAAAAAGCACGAGCAGGGGGAGTGTCAGAAAGAGGGAGAAGCAGACCCTCGCTAAGCGGGGAGCCCAACATGGGGCTCGATCCCAGAACTCTGGGATCATGACCTGAGCTGAAGGCAGACGCTTCCCCTATGGAGCCACCCAGATGACCCAGCTTCTTGCATTTCTGTATACTGATGACACACTTTCGCAAAGAGAAATTAAAAAAGCAATGCCATTTACAATTGCATCCAAAAAAATCTAGGAATAAAAGTAACCAAGAAGGAGAAAGACATAGTACACTCAACACATGGCAGAAAAGAAATGAAAAACATGTGTGTCGAGGGGGGCAGAATGTATGGGTCAAAGATTTGGAAGGCAACACAAACAAATGGAAGCATACGCCATGCTCCTTTACTGGAAGAGTTAATTATGTGAACATGTCCATCGTACCCAAAGCAATCGACAGATGTGATGAAATCCCTATCTGAATTCCAGTGGCATTATTCGAGGAAATAGAAAACAGTCCTCAAACTTGTATGGAATCACAAAAGACCCCAAATACCCAAAGCAACCTGGAGAAAGAAAGGTGCAGTCAACACACTCCTGGATTTCAAGCTAGATTACAAAGCTGTTGTCATCAAAACAGGATGGTACTGGCATAAACACAGACACCAGGTCAGTGGAACAGAACAGAAAGCTCAGAAACTTACCCACACGTAGATGGTCCTAACTTACGACACAGCAGCAGAAGATATGCCGTGAGGGAAGGACTGTCTCTTCAGTGAGCGGTAACAGGCAAACTGGACACTAAATGCAGAAGAATATAACTGGGTCACTTTCTTACACTACACACAAAATTTTTAATGGATGAATGATTTGAACACAAGACCTGAATCCATAAACCTCCAAGAAGACACAGGTACTAAGTCTCTCGACATTGGTTTTGGCAAAGAGTCTTCAGAATGGACACCAAATGCAAAGGCAACAAAAGCAAAAATAAGTGGAACAACATCAAACTGAAATCTTCCACATGGCAAAAGAAACCATCAAAAACTTAAAAGGCCACTGACCCAATAAGAAAAAAATATCTGCGAATCATATATGTGAGAAGAGGCTAATATCCAAAATGCACACAACACTCATACAAATCAAAACAAAAAAAACTATAAAAAATGGGGGGAATATGTGAATAGATACTTTCCAAAGATGGCACACAGGTGCCAACAGACAGAAAAAGTTGTTCGACATCACTAATCATCGTCAGGGAGACATCAGTCAAACCCACAATCGGCTATCCCCTCACAACTGTTGGAACAGCAATTGTCCCAGAGACAGACACCAGGTGGGGTCAAGGGTGTGCAGACGAGGAGACACTGTGCACTGTTGGTGGAAATGGAAATTGGTGCAGCCGCTGTGACAAATGGTATGGAGGTTCCTCAAAAAATAAATACAACTACCACACGACCCAGTAATGGCTCTACTGAGTATCGATTTGGAGAACACAAAAACACTGCCTCAAAAAGACAGATGCACTCCCGTGTTCACTGCAGCATTATTCACAATAACCAGACATGGAAACAGAGACCTTGGGGGCCTTATGCTAAGTAACTCAGAAAGACAAATACCAGATGTTCTCATGTACATTCCACATGGAATAAACAAATACTGAACGCATAGATACTGAGAGCAGATTGGTAGGTGCCAGATTCGGGGATGGGGTGGTAGAAACGGGTGAAGGTGCTCAAAGACTCAATGTTTGAGTGATAAAATCCGACAGTCATGGAATGTTCTGTCCAGCAGGGAGACTAAAACTAACCCCACAGGATGATGGGGTATAGGTTTCCCTGCTCTTTGAAAGTACAGTGTTCCAAGGAAACCTTCCACAGCAGAAATGGTGTCAAGAAGGAATGACCATTAATTTATATGGAAAAATTAGAGAGCGTGCTCAGACTCCAAAAATTCCTTCTCTTTGGCTTTTCTTAGGCCTCAGGACACAACTCCTAACGGATGCCAAAAATAAATGGAGATAAAGCACAGCAGAGCCTCATAGACACAATTCAAAGCGCTGGTGGCTGGACGCGGAGAGCAGTTCCCAGCGGAAGGAGCTGGTTGGGGTGCACACCGCCTCTGTTGTGCTTCTCCCCAAAACAGATGCGGAACGCGATTCTCACTGTTCGACTTTTTTCATAAGAGGGAAATCCTCTTCAGGTCTCTTCCTGTTACTGAAGCCGGGTAATAACGTAGATCTTTCAAGAAAGCCAAGTGTCTTACCGTGAACTTTTAAAAAGTGGGGGAGACTTGTACTTGAACGTTGCTGAGGGAGGAGATGTGAAAGGTTCTCCTGGACACAAACCTCAGCAGATCCACTGGGAAAGGCACCTTCCTCAGCATACGGAACACGGACTACCTCCTACCCCCAGAAACCTTCTCCTTCCCCTAGCTCAGGACAACCCACAACAGGTGGGAGTTACCCCAGTTCCTCCTTTCTCTCATTCCCAATATCTAAGCTGTCGGCAAATCCTGTGAGCTCCATCTTCAAGACGTACCCAGAATAGGACTAACTACTCCTTCCAAGGCCACCTGTCTGGTCCACACTGAAGCTCATCTCTTGCCTGAGTTCCTAGAAAAGCGTCATCATTGACCTTCCTTGCCCATCCTCAACCCTCTGTCATCTGTTCTCAACACTAAAGCCAGGATGGCCTGGTGAAACAGGGTCCCATGGGGTCACAGCCCTGCAATGGCTTTCTGTCACCTCCCTGAGGTCATGTCCTAAGCTGTCTCCTGTAGCCACAGGGCCTTCTTGCTGCTCCTGGACGCGCCTTCTATGCTCCTGCCCCACGGCCTTTGCATATGTTTTCTCTTCTGTTTAGAATGCTCTTGATGTAAAAAGGAGAATTACAGACCGATATCCCTGATGAATATAGACGCCAAAATTCTCAGCAAGATCCTAGCTAATAGTATCCAACAGTACATTAAAAGGATTATCCATCATGACCAAGTGGGATTCATCCCTGGGATGCAAGCGTGGTTCAACATACACAAATCGATCAGTGTGATAGATCACATCAACAAGAAAAGAGTCAAGAACCATAGGATCCTCTCAATGGATGCAGAAAAAGCATTTGACAAAAAACAGCATCGTTTCCTGATTAAAACACTTCAGAGTGTAGGGATAGAGGGTACATTCCTCAGTCTCATAAAAACCATCTATGAAAAGCCTACGGCGAATATCATTCTCAGTGGGGAAAAGCTGGAAGCCTTTCCCTTAAGATCAGGAACATGACAAGGATGCCCACTCTCACCACTATTATTCAACACAGTACTAGAAGTCCTTGCAACAGCAATCAGACAACAAAAAGGAGTAAAAGGTATTCAAATCGCCAATGAAGAAGTCAAACTGTCTCTCTTTGCAGATGACATGATATTCTATATGGAAAACCCAAAAGACTCCACCCCCAAATTACTAGGACTTATAGAGCAATTCAGTAATGTGGCGGGATACAAAATCAATGCTCAGGAATCAGTTGCATTTCTTTACACGAACAATAAGACTGAAGAAAGAGAAATTAGGGAATCACTTCCATTTACAATAGCACCAAAAATCATACGATATCTCAGAATTAACTTAACCAGAGAGGTAAAGGATCTATATTCTAGAAACTACAGATCACTCTTGAAAGACATTGAAGAAAACACAAAAAGATGGAAAAACGTTCCATGCTCATGGATCGTAAGAATACACAGTTAAAATGTCTGTGCTACCCAGAGCAATCTACACTTTCAATGCCATCCCGATCAAATTACCAATGACATTTTTCAAAGAACTGGAACAAATAGTCCTTAAATTTGTATGGAACCAGAAAAGGCCCCGAATCGCCAAGGAACTGTTGAAAAGGAAAAACAAAGCTGGGGGCATCACAATGCCAGATTTCAAGCTGTACTACAAAGCTGTGATCACAAAGACAGGATGGTACTGGCACAAAAACAGACACATAGACCAATGGAACAGAATAGAGAACCCAGAAATGGACCCCCGGCTCTTTGGCCAACTAATCTTTGACAAAGCAGGAAAAAACATCCAGTGGAAAAAAAGACAGTCTCTTCAATAAATGGTGCTGGGAAAACTGGACAGCTATATGCAAAAGAATAAAACTCGACCACTCTCTCACACCATACACAAAGATAAACTCCAATTGGATGCAAGACCTCGATGTGAGACAGGAATCCATCAAAATCCTAGAGGAGAACATAGGCTGCAACCTCTTTGACATCGGCCACAGCAACTTTCTTCATGACACATCTCCAAAGGCAAGAGAAACAAAAGAAAAAATGAACTTGTGGGACTTCATCAAGATAAAAAGCTTCTGCATGGCCAAGGAAACAGTAAAAAAAAAAACTAAGAGGCAGCCCACGGAATGGGAGAAGATATTTGCAAATGACACTACAGATAAAAGACTGGTATCCAAGATCTACAAAGAACTTCTCAAACTCAATACACGAGAAAAAAATAAATCAAACATGCGCAGAAGATATGAACACTTTTCCAATGAAGACATACAAATGGCTAACAGACACATGAAAAAATGTTCAAGATCATCAGCCATCAAGGAAATTCAAATCAAAACCACACTGAGATACCACCTTACACCAGTTAGAATGGCAAAAATGGACAAAGCAAAAACAACAAATGTTGGAGAGGATGTGGAGAAAGGGGAACCCTCTTCCATTGTTGGTGGGAATGCAAGTTGGTACAGCCACTTTAGAAATCAGTGTGGAGGTCCCTTAAAAAGTAAAAAATAGAGCTACCCTATGATCCAGCCATTGCACTACTGGGTATTTACCCCAAAGATACAGACATAGTGAAGAGAAGGGCCATAGGCACCCCACTGTTCATAGCAGCATTGTCCACAATAGCTAAATTGTGGAAGGAGTCGAGATGCCCTTCAACAGACAAATGGATTAAGAAGATGTGGTCCAGGGGCGACTGGGTAGCGCAGTTGTTAAGCATCTGCCTTTGGCTCAGGGCGTGATCCCGGTGTTCCGGGATCGAGTCCCACATGGGGCTCCTCCGCTGGGAGCCTGCTTCTTCCTCTCCCACTCCCCTGCTGTGTTCCCTCTCTCGCTGGTTGTCTGTCACATAAATAAATAAAATCTTAAAAAAGAAGAAGAAGATGTCCATACACACAATAGAATATTACTCAGCCATCAGAGAGAACGATTACCCAACATTTGCAGCAACATGGACGGGACTTGAAGAGATTATGCAAAGTGAAATAGGTCAAGCAGAAAAAGACAATTATCATATGGTTTCACTCATTTATGGAACATAAGAAATGAGATCAGTAGGAGAAGGAAGGAAAGAATGAAGGGGGGGTAAACAGAAGAGGGAATGAACCACCAGAGACTTTGGACTCTGGGAAACAAACTGAGGGCCTCAGGGGGAGGGGGAGGGGGGATTTGTGCTGGGCTGGTGATGGGTATTAAGGAGGGCACGTATTGCATGGAGCACTGGGTGTTATATCCAAATAATGAATCATGGAACACTACATCAAAAAATAAGGATGTACCGTACGGTGACTAACATAATAAAAAATTATTATTAAAAAATGCTCTTGATGTGATATCATTCACCTTCTTTATATCTTGACTCAGGTAACACCTTCTTAGTGAAGTCCCACCTGGCCCTTATGTGAATAGCAAACACCACCCCCACCTCCCCTTGTCTGTCTCCTGTTTTATATTTCCATAGCACTTATCAAATGTCTCCAGTCCATCTCGGCAAGCAAGAAACCGAGGCAAAAACTGGTTCGCTTAACTACCGACTTCTCCCAATGTCGTGCTCCAAATCCCCAGGGGAAAAGATGCCCCAGGCTCTTGCACAGCCAGGACGCCTGGGACACGGCAGTCCACCTACTGCACCCTGAACACCATCATGAAAGGGAGCCATACGAGGAATCCACCTGCACATGAAACCTGAAACCAGACACCTTCCTCAATGACAGGTGAGCACACACACTTCCTCCCCTTGCCTGAGGTGCTCATCCGAGAAAGCTGAGCAAAGACGCATCCCAGGGTCCAAATCTCCCTCTGGCTGAGGTTCTGGGAAAGAGACATCTCTCCTCCCTGCACCAACCACCTGGGATTGGTGTCTGGAATCCTCCTGTGCTCAGGCAGAGCGGTGCTCCTGTCCCTCTTTCCTGTGACGTCCTCACAAACTGGTGTTCAGGAAGGAGCCTGCAGCAGCGTCAACAGGCCGCCCAGCTCAGCCTCAGTCCCGCACGACGGCCCCACACGGAACTGGACCTTCACGGAGACTGGTGTCCTGTGTGGCCTCAGAACCTAACGGCAGGAGCGGAGATTTCAGGTCCAAAGGAACACTGACCTCTTCCACACAGCACAGCAACGTGGAGAGAGGATTTCTCAGGGGTGTGGCTCTGGAAGAAGTGCTTCTGCTGGCTGAACTCAGACACCAGGCAGAGGACATCTGCTGTGTGTCCTCCGAGGAAACGTGCGGCACACTGGGCAAGAATCCATAATGCTGCCTGGGAGCTGCTTCCCACTGACCACCCTGCTGAGCCGAGGGCTTGAGAACCAATCAGGAACCAACTGTCTTATCACATATGCAGCCTGAGTGCTGCCGGGGCGGGGGGTGGGGGTGGGGTGAAGAGACCCCAGTCCCGATCCTTGTAGCAACCTGGCCTGCCCATCAAGAGCGATGGTCCAAGACGTCACAACCCCCCAGCTATCTGATCCAACCACCCTGCCAGGCTGGCACCCGCTCATTGAGTCCTAAGACCTAGACTTCTTTTCACTCCAGCTCAATCCTTCTCACAGAGAAGCAATCTCCAGCCTCAGAAAAGTGCTCATCATTAGCTCTGGAATTCCCTGGGTTGTGTCTACACTGGCCCACACAGGGGTCCCATGCAGACCACTCCGCAGATGCCCGAGGGTTGCAAGCCATTTTCAAGCTGCCCTTAGAAAGGCAGAAACTGGCCCGGTTAGGCAGACCAGCCAAGTGACTCGATGTGCTGCAAACTCAGACAACATCCTCCCTGAACACCAACGCTTCCGAGTCCAAGCGTCCAACCTTCGCTCACTGGGCACTGAGCACCATGTCAGCATGAACACTGCTCTTCGATTCACTGGCCTCCCAGTCCTTCCAATCAGAAACCCAGCTCCAGACACCACTCTAGTTTCCCTTCAGAGAGAGAAGTTAAATGATGGAATAAAACACTCCCCGTGCATAGCACACTTCTATCCACATCGAATTCCTTGGTCTTTCTCATTCGGGCCGCCCTACAAGACCCACACCAATGAGAGATACCACGAGTTCAATCATCACGTATATATTTGACCTTGTGTTGTTCCTTTTGCTATGTGTATCTCAAAGTCAATGTCTGTAGTGCTTTCTTAAAACATCAATAATAATAATGACACGGTCACCTAAGGGTTAGGATCACCACAGCCAGACAACATGATTCTGGTCCAGATAAGGATGAAGACACAACCTCAGCCCATGAAGCAAACCCCACACCCTCAGGGATCCCGACACACCTCACGGGTGAAGAGTTCCTTTGCTACATGGAGTTGTCTGCGTCCAAAGGATACAGGCAACCCCCAGATTCATTGTTTTCTTCATCAATTCCCCAGCTCAAGTCGCAAGTGACTCACTGGGTCAAGCTTCCAGAGCCCAGGATGGGCCTCCAGGTAAGCAGCACCCCCCCGCCCCCACCCCGGGAAAGGTAATGGGGGGAGGGGGGCTCGATTTCCTTTGGGAGCACAATGTGGCACTCCCCGAGCTCCTAAAGAACCCACACTCCTTCTCCCTTTCGCCCTCTCACAAAGGCCACCAAACCCTGTGACAGCTCTGAGGCTGTTTTACTTTAACAAATAATTTCTCATATCGGAATGTGGCTCGCAGAAGAAAAAACATGAACACCCACAAAGGATTCTCTTAATATTTCAGAAGACTGTTTTTCCATTGTTTAATTAAAACAGGAAATAAAAGGCACAGATAACCCCTTCCACTAGCAGGTCTGATTCACTTCAGTGATCGAAAGTAGAGCAGGAAATAAAAGAGTAACAGATGTTCTGAGGACCCATCATGTCCATCACCTCTGGTTTGAAACTTCTCACGCATGCAAGGAAAGCAGCACCACCAAACATCTGGCCTGGCAACTCTGACAGTCTGAACTGGAGTGACAGGGACACACGATGAGGCTGTGTGTGTTGGGTGAGGCTGGTGGCCCAGAAGAGGTTCTCTGCCAGCTCTCCACCTGTGCCTCACTTGTCCTCAGCCAGGAACTTGCTCACAGCCCTCACCTGTCACAACTCTCACACGGGAGACCCACAGCCACCCCTGGAGCCCGCCCTGCCCACACCCTGCTGCAGAATGCACTCAGCTCTCCTCTGGGACCCGTCACCTCTACCCAGACCTGGAACTCCCCCGTCTCCTGCAAAGCTCCCGGATTCCCCCTCTTCTTCCAAAATCACACTGGCGCAAGGCTTTCATGACAAAGCTACAAAGCTAACTAATGAAAGGTTCACGCCTACTTTCCCCTTCTGTTGCATTTCTCTGCACCTTCCTTCCTACCTGTGCAAACTGGTACATATCAGTGGAACATGAACATGCTCTGAGATCTGGATCTTTCATTGCAGCTTTCCGAGGACTCCTTATGCGATAAGAAACTAGTGTATCCTACAACAGGGTGCTTTACACCTATCATCTACAGAATAGCACAGCCCAAATCACTATTTTACCTCACTCTTCAGGAAGCAGAACACTCTATTTTTCTTTTCTTCTTCTACTTAAATTCCAGTTAGTTCACATGCCATGTAACATTCGCTTCAGGGGTAGGATTTAGTGATTCCTCACCTGCATACAATACCCGCTGCTCATCACAAGTGCCCTCCTTAATACCCCTCACCCATTTAACTCTTCCCCCCACACCCCTGTCCTGCAGCAACACTCAGTTTGTTCTCCAAGGTTGAGTCTATTTCCTTGTTTGCCTCTCTCATCACCCCTCGACTCTGTTCATCTGTTTTCTTTCTGAAATTCCGCAAGCGTGAGAGCATAGGATATTTGTCTTTCCTCACTGATTTTGCTTAGCTTAACACACTCTAGATCCATCCACATCCTTGCAAATGGTAAGATTTCATTCTTTTTGAAGCTGGGTCATATTCCATTATATATATGTATCCCACATCTACTTTATCCATTCATCAGTGCGTGGACTTTGGGATTCTCTCTGTAGTTTGGCTACTGTGGACATTGCTGCTATAAACATCACGGTGCATGTACCCCCTTCGAATCTGCATTTTTGTATCCTTTGGGTAAATACCTAGGAGAGCAATTGCTGGATCATATGGTTGTTCAAAGTCTAACTTTTTGAGGAACCCCACACTGTTTTCCAGAGTGGCTGTACCAGTTTGCATTCCCACCAACAGGATGGGAGGGTTCCCCTTTAAGCAGAACATTATCTGCCGGCAATTTCATAAGAGGAAACAAAACGTCTGTGAGATGCACCCAGGGTCAGGCAAGCAGTTGCACAATTCACCCCAGGGCTCCTGACCCCAAGCCCCTTGAAGCCACCAGCATGCCTCTATCCAAACGAATTCCCAGACTCTCCTCTGACTCCACCACCGAAAAAACTACAGAGAAAACAGCTACTCAAAATATCTAGATGATACATTTAGTAAAACTAGAAAGTCAAGCTCAACTTTTAAACAGTAAAAGGCTGCCTTGAATAATTTTGAATTTTCCCTCGACCCTAATTGTAACTCTTTCGATGAAAAGACTAACCAATGATGAAACATCAGCTTTGACAAATGACATCATCTAAGTCTGTATCTGATGACAAAAAGCCACCTAACTCTAGATGCTGGCCACGTATCTATATCCTAGGCCCAAGTAAATAACACTGTTAGATGAAGGAACAAATTAGACCTTACAAACACAGAGTGAATCTCACCTCCCCTTTCTTTTTTTTTTTTTTTTTTAAAGATTTTCTTTATTTTATTCGACAGAGATAGAGACAGCCAGCGAGAGAGGGAACACAAGCAGGGGGAGTGGGAGAGGAAGAAGCAGGCTCATAGTGGAGGAGCCTGACGTGGGGCTCGATCCCGTAACGCCGGGATCACGCCCTGAGCCGAAGGCAGACGCTTTAACCGCTGTGCCACCCAGGCGCCCCTCACCTCCCCTTTCTAATAAAAGAGGATTTCCTAGGAAACAGATGTTCAAAAGACATTTGTAAGCAATAAATGGACAGAGAAATTGTGCTCCCCTGCAATGTTCTACCTGCAGGGAAACTAAGTAACTCTTGCACCAAATCCAGAATGCTGACAGCTACTTACGTTTTACTTTGAGGCTCAGCTAGAGAAGAGAGAAAAGCCCAGGAGGTTTTGGGAAAATGAGAGGTTTTACCTCCAGTCTGACGCAGATAGGACATTTCGCCAAACGTACCTGTGCCTTCTCTGGACGCCGGCGTCCTGTGACAAGCTGCCTCACTGACTCAGATGCTGACGTTCAAAACCTCGGGTCTCGTGGAGCCAGAGCAGAGAAGTGCTGTCAGCTGGGGAGAAGGCACCTCTAACCTAAAGCCTGCACACCTGCTTCGGTTTCTGGGCGAAGGGGCAACACATACTTGTTTTTTACTAGTAATTATCTTCATTCTAAATAGACCAATGACCTTGCCTTTTCTAGAAAGCGGAATTACTCTTCCAAAGAAACCCTCAACTCATCTGTTCCAAATACAACTACAGTGGGGTCTGCTTTACGCCCGCCTCCAGGCCCCCACCTGGAGGACCTTCCAGCATGATTCTAACAGCCAAATACCACCAACTCCGGGGCACGGGGTACAATGTTGAGGCTGGGGGATGGAGCTGGGGCTTGTTACCGCCACACCTGTGCCTGGGGCAGCAGGAACCTGGAGGACCCTCCTGCAGGATCCTGACACCCCATTAGCACCAACCCCAGGGGACATGGGGCACAATGCTGAAGCTGGGGGACTGCTCTGGGGCTTGTTACTACCACACCTGTGCCTGGGGGAACAGAGAACACTCTGCTGAACTCGGGGTACTGCTCAAGGTCCGTCAAGTGCACTGTGTCAGGGAACCGGGGCACAGGCAACTGAAGATGGGGACTGTGTGTGGTCCTTACCCGCACTCTTCCAGGGGAACACGGGAAACCCTGAAATTCTGCTACCCATCCCACAAAAGCTCAGGTGAGCGGGCGCCCTGGAGTTCACGGGTCTGGGGAATATGGCCAGTTGTCGGACATCGGGCAGAAGAGACTTTCAAGGGAAAAAGAAAACTCACCTGAGTCCCCACGATGAACCCTCTCCACGCACCCTTCCAGAACCCCGCCTCCCACCCGGGGTGCACCCTACCCCCGGACCCCCACCCCGGCGCACAGCCCGCACTTACCCAGCCAGGAACTCCATAGGGCAACTCTCTCTCTCCCAGTGCCCCTTCCTCTGCCCCAGGTCTGCAACCCCGGGGAAGCTCCGGGACCGCCCGCCGAGATGTAGCTCCACCCCCACGCGGTGATTGGTCCAGGAGGGTGGTGCCCCGAGCCCCTTGGAGGGCGGGCAACCCGCCCTCAGGCCCCGCAACTCTGCCAGTGCAGGGGGTCCAGGAGGCACCTCCACGCCCCAACACCTGGCGCAGGGGTGGGTGGGGTCGTGGGCCGGGCCCCACACATACACCTGGCCCCTTCCAAGGACCCCCTCTAGCTGCAGACCACCCTCAGAGCCCTGCCCCTTCCCTTTCTGCACCAGCCCTCCCTGCTGGGGTGTGCCTGGTTCGGGGCAAGGTCAGCTGCTCTCAGACCCTCCAAGGCTTGGGCTTTAGGAAATGCAATGATTTCATGCATTTCCAAGGCAACTTTAAGACCTAAAAACTAATGCTCTAATTGAGAAGAGCTTCGCCTTCTGGTCTCACCCATGGAGTGAAGAGTGCTTCTCAGACTTTCAACGCATCCTTCTAGGATGAGCCCATTTGTGCTGGAATCTATATACACTTGCTTGGTTCTGCAGGGAAGTGTCCAGGATGGAGAACAGCCGCCCTTCTGTGATGTTGCTGTTGTGAACCAGGAACGTTTATTTTTCACTTAAAAAGAAAGCGTATTGTTATTGTCGACACTAAATGAACTAAATAAATATTTTAGAGAGAAAGGAAGAGAGTTTTATTCAAACCCAAGTCAGGACAGCTGCCTGGGAGACAAAATCTTCACCAAGAAGGGAGTGCTCCGGGAAAGGAACATTTGGGGCAGGGTTATATATTTTTTCTGTTTTGTTTTACGTACAGAGTTACACACCACAATGAGGATCTTCTTAGATTCCAGAAAGTGACAGACTTTTTCTTATGTTTTCAGTATGTACAAGTCAGTATGACTTTAATCTTACGGGAGCCAAAGAGGTTCTTTATTTTTTCTTATCTTTATGTTGGCATTTTTGGTTATTGTTTTCTTCTCGAAGCAGGTGTACAACATGTGCTTGGGGCAGAAATAGGGCCCATGCTTTGAGGTTTTGCCCAGTCATTTTGAGCCGGGTAAAATGTTAAAGGATAGCTTCCCTGGGAGCCCAGGATCAGGGCCCACAGATGATATAAGATAAAAATCACTTTTATCATTATAAGTACTAAATGGAGGAATTTGAGACAAAAGCACCTTTCACAAGAGTACCAAGAAATCAAAATGATGCCTACAGAAGGTTACCTGCTCCATGGTCAGCACAGGTAACAGAAGTGTTCACAGTCTCTGGACTCCTCCCCTTGTCCTGCCCAAATCTCAGAAGCACACAGATCATTTACAGTCAGAATTTTAGGGGGTGCCTGGGTGGCTCAATCGTTAAGCGTCTGCCTTTGGCTCAAGGCGTGATCCCAGCGCTTTGGGATCAAGCCCCACATCAGGCTCCTCCGCTGGGAGCCTGCTTCTTCCTCTCCCACTCCCCCTGCCTATGTTCCCTCTCTCACTGGCTGTCTCTCTCTCTGTCAAATAAATAAATAAAATCTTTTAAAAAAAATAAAATAAAATCAGAATTTTAGAACTGCTAGACACCTTAGAGATGTCTGGCACCATTCCCTTGGACTACAGAGTAAAACAGAGCAGCTCATTGTCACAAACTAACTTAAACATGAAGTGCCCCCTGGATGCACTAAGTTCTTTCTCTGCAAATGTTGACTAATGGAAGTCACAGTCATACCATATAAACACTGCGATGGCTGGGAAGTAAATCATCACAGGTAAGGGAATATTTTAGCCATGTTTATAAGCATTGGCTCACTTTGTACAAGAGGCTGAGATGACTGTTTTTAAATACTATTTCAGACCTGTCTTACAGCACACTCTGAACATACCAGAGCCTGAATCAACTAAAAAAGATAGTTCCTTTCAGTAACTTTAATACCAGAAAAATATTATACTGTCTCTATTTCTAGGGATCTTTGAGTATCTCACCCGGAGGTCCTCCACTGAGATAATTCTCTTCATGTTAATGATGGGCAGAGGTTAAAAGGCCAGCTGAATCTTCTAGTTGGCCACACGACAAGAAAATCCTGATACTTGATAGGTTTCCAGATCGAGAAGACCAGAGATAAGACAGAAATAATACCCTGTATGAAATAACAAGGATTTGGAGTCAATTTGGGGATCCCACTTAGGTTTCTGACACTAAAATCCTCTGTGGCTCGTATTGTCTGAGTCCCCGTCTAACCATCTGAAAATGGGCCTAATAATATCTACATCCTAGTTGAGAAGTTTAAGAGGGAGAATGCTACAAAGAGCCAGTATGATGTCTCTCAAGAACAGGTGCTCAGGAAGCCATAATTACTATTGGGTCTATTTCTTTTCCAGAAGAAAGAACACATGTTGAATCCATATTTCTAATCGATGACTCACCAGATGATTTTCAAACCTGAAGGAAGGTCAAGAAGCTACTCTGTGTCATATTTCTCTGAGAAATCATGTTTTTGCAGTGGTGAGGACAATACAATAGCACCATCATCACTAGGAGTGGGGAGTTTCCCATTACCATACGGCCATGTTGACCCCCTTAGCTCAGGGCCACCAGAAAGGGCAGCTGGGGGCAGAGGCACAGGCCAAGGCTGCTAAGTGTGGCTGGGGCAGGCAGAGCTCTGAATCTGATCTCCCATCTAGATTAGGATAGTGAGGGCTCTTCACAGATAGAGGGCCATTGTCTGTGAGCCCTGACATGGAAAGGTGGAGAATTTCCATTGCGATTCCCTCTCTGACCCTTAGGATATGCAGCAAAGTTACATTTAATTTTTTAAACATTGAGGGACTTCCTGGTTTTCTTTTCATTATGACTGTGGCTCAATTCCCCTGTGGTCTAAGAATAGAATCTAGTTAATTTCAGGCTTTTAAAATTGTAGACTTGATTTGTGACCCAGCATACCATCTATTTGGGTAATATTCTGCGACCACTAGAAAAGAATGTATCCTGCACTTATTAGGTAATGTTCCATATATGTCAATTAGGTGACATTTGTTACCAATGTTTTGTCTGCTTTTTCTATCAGATACTGAGAAAGGTATATTAAAATCCTCAAACAATGCTACTCTATTCAACATTGCATTGGAGAATCTACCCAGAGTTATAAGGCAAGAGAAACAAAAGGTATAAGAATTGAGGGGATAATTGTCACTATACACAGATAATATGATGGGTACACAGACAATCCAAAATAGTCTATAAATACACTATTAGAATTAAAAATGGAATTTAGAAATTTGAGATGGAGCATAGCTTACTGTTAGACCGTTTCTGGAAGATGTGTAGAAAATGTTGATCTTGGGGTGGGACACAGACTGCACTAACCTTTTGAAAAGATCCAGTGGGACTTCATAAAAATGTGACGGTTCTCCTTATCTCATGACCATTAAGAAAATGAAAAGGCAAGCCATAGACTGGGAAGTAAAGATTTGCAGCACAGACACTGACAAAGACTTGTCAATAAAGAATTCCTATGCATCAACCATAAAAGACAGTCTATTTAAAAATGAATACTTCAAATGTTGGAGAGGATGTGAAGAAAGGGGAACCCTCTTACACTGTCGGTGGGAATGCAAGCTGGTACACCCACTCTTAAAAACAGTATGGATGCCCCTCAGGACGTTTACAATAGAGCTATCCCATGAGCCAACAACTGCACTACTAGGTATTCATCTCTAAGATACAAATGTATTGATCCGAAGGGGCACCTGCACCCCAATGTCCACAATAGCCACACTGTGGAAGGAGCTGAGATGTCCTTCAACAGATGAATGGATAAAGAAGATGTGGTTCATATACACAATGGAATATCACTCAGCCATCAGAAAGGATGAATACCCACCATTTGCATCAACATGGATGGAACTGGAAGGGATTATTCTAAGTGAAATAAGTCAATCAGAGAAAGACAATTATCATATTGTTTCACTCATATGTGGAATATAAGGAATAGCACAGAGGACAATAGGGGTATGGGGGGCACTGAATGGGAAGAAATCAGAGAGGGAGACAAACCATAGAGACTCTTGACTCTGGGAAACGAACTGAGTGAGGAAAGGGAGGTGGGGGAGGGTAACTAGGTGCTGGGCATTAAAGAGGGCACATGATATGACTAACGGTGGCTATTATACTGAACTAATAAATCACTGAACATTATATCAAAAGCCAATGATGTACTATACCTCGGCTAAAAATTAAATTAAATTAAATTAAATTAAATTAAATTAAATTAAAATTAAAATGGATGTTTCTCAAAAGATGGCCAATAAGACAGGAAAGGGTGCTCAACAGTATTATTTTCAGGAACATCCAGGACCTTTCTAAAACAAAAACATACACACACACCAGTATTCCCTAGATGGATGACATCCTTATTTCTGAGGACAACTTGGAGAACAGACGAGCATCCAAGTCAAGTGATGGAATTCCTGACACTCAGAGGATGGACAATTGACCTAAGTTAGGGCTGAGGATCTCAAACTACAGTACAATTTCTAGGCATCATTCGGTCCTCTAAAGGCAGACAACTACCACACCCCTTCCTACATCACACAGGTTGTTTCCCAACCCCTACCATAAAGGAAGAAGATCAGAAACAGATAGGACTGGTAGGAAAGAGCAAAAATCACATGTGGGGATTATCCTGAAACACACTGGTCACATAACTAGTGTAAGGAAGTGTAGGGAACTAACATGGACGCAGACCAAGAGGTACTTCTTTGGGAAATGCTGTCTGACATTGTCACATGCTGGTACCAGCTAATGAGGGCTCTGAGCATACCCTAGAATGCGTATACTCACAAGGGTTTGCGACATGGTCTCTGAGGACTGAAACTCTTCAAGACCTCAAAGTTGACCGGATTGACTGCTGGACTAAGAGATTCCCATGTTCTGAGAACAGATACCAACTAATTGGAGGCTCACCTGGGCTCTCTCAGAGGCCCTACAAAAGGCTGGACCATTCACTGAAAATCAATAGGAAAGAAAAAAGAAAAGAAAAGAAAAGAAAAGAAAAGGACAAGACAAGACAAGACATCAATGATACAAAAACTCCAAAAGGCTATTCTGGAGTGGGAAAAGCAGATTCCAGATGAACAAAGCAGAACCATTCCTGACCTTAAGTCCTACTACAGAAATGATACTTTTCTGAGTAGGACAGAGAGACAGAGAGTCAGTCCTACACATCCGATGAGGGTCAGCACAATATGCAAAACAAATAGCTAGAAAACTGGTGATTGATGAATCTGTTCAAGAAAACCAGAATGAGGTGTATCTATTCTCAGACTCATGGCAGTAACTAGTGACACAAAACTGTGGTTGGAAATAGGTCAGAAAAATGACTGTGCAGTAGAAAATAAGAACATAGGAGTTAAGAACATATGGCAGAAATTAGTGCTGGCTGGGGCCCCTGGGTGGCTCAGTCGTTAAGCGTCTGCCTTCGGCTCAGGACATGATCCCAGAGTTCTGGGATTGAGCCCCACATTGGGCTCCCTCCTCCGCTGGGAGCCTGCTTCTTCCTCTCCCACTCCCCCTGCTTGTGTTCCCTCTCTCGCTGGCTGTCTCTCTTTCTGTCAAATAAATAAAATCTTTTTAAAAAATTAGCCCTGGCTGATATTTCCATCTTCATCATGCATGTTTCTGTACCTCAGAAGAATAACTCTAAATTAACCAAATTAAACACCAGGCAGAGAACCTCATTAGGAAAATGAGTGAGGCCAAAATATCTAAAAACATCATTTAAAAAACCAATGATTTTTGGCAGAAGAGGAAAACAAATCAAAATGGAACCATCCATGAATACGAAGGATAATGGAATATGAAACCGGAACACATAGATATGGCAATCAATACAATCATTGCATGGGCACATCACCAAAGAGGTCATGCTGGCATAACAGAGAACAGAGGAAGCAAAATGTACACTGTTACCAAACGGCTCACTGAGAGAGAGAGAATGCCATAATTGCCAAAGTTAAAACCAAGAGATCTCTAATGAATACCCACATAAAGTCAAAGCTGACAGACTCTTCCAAAATATACAAATTGAATATAACCAACCCTTGTCTGTATCAAAGAATAAACTATACCCATGTACCATTGTAGACACATGGTCAAAAATAGTGTTCTCCTTGCCAGAAAAAATGCTTTAAACACTATTATCAAAGCATTAGAAATCTGGATTCATTGCTATGGTATCCCAATCATTATCAGATCAGATCATGGCACCCGCTTCAGAGGAAAGCAAATACAACAGTAGGCTAAGGAACAAGGGATAATGTGGAACTTCCACTTACTCTACAACCCAACTACTACTGGGTCAGTTGAAAGGTCAAGTAGCTTGAGAAATCAAGGAATCAATCCCATTTAAAATTGCACCAAAAGCCATAGGACACCCAGGAATAAACCTAACCAAAGAGGTAAAAGATCTACACTCAGAAAAGTATAGATCACTTATGAAAGCAATTGAGGAAGACACAAAGAAATGGAAAAACAGTGCATGCTCATGGACTGGAGGAAAAAAAATGTTAAAATGTCTTTGCTACCCAAAGCAATCTACACATTCAATGCAATCCCTATCAAAATAACACCAGTATTTTTCGCAGAACTGGAACAAACAATCCTAAAATTTGTATGGAACTGGAAAAGACCCCGAACAGCCAAAGGAATGTTGAAAAAAAAAGGAAAGCTGGGGGTATCACAATTCCGGACTTCAAGCTCTATTACAAAGCTGTCATCATCAAGACAGCATGGTACTGTCACAAAAACTGACACATTGATCAATGGAACAGAATAGAGAGCCCAGAAATGGACCCTCAAGTCTATGGTCAATGAATCTTCAACAAAGTGGAAAGAATATCCAGCAGAAAAAAAGATGGTCTCTCCAACAAATGGTGCTGGGAAAATTGGACAGCCACATGCAGAAGAATGGCACTGGAGCACTTTCTTACACTGTACACAAAGATAAACTCAAAATGGATGAAAGACCTAAATGGGAGACAGGAATCCATCAAAATCCTAGAGGAGAACGTAAGCAGCAACTTCTTTGACCTCAGCTGCAGCGACTCCTAACTAGACATGTCTCCAGAGGGAAAGGAAACAAAGGCAAAAATGAATTATTGGGACTTCGTCAAGATAAAAAGCTTTTGTACAGTGAAGGACAGAGTCGACACAACCAACAGACAACTTATAGGACGGGAGAAGATTTTTACAAATTTCTTAACAGATCTATAAAGAACTTACCAAATCAACACCCAAAGAACAAACAATCCAGTCAAGAAATGGGCAGAAGACATGAATAGACATTTCCCCAAAGAAGACATACAAATAGTCAACAGACACATGAAAAATTTTTCCACATCAGTTGCCATCAGGGAAATACGAATCATAAGATACCACCTCACACCAGTCAGAATGGCTAAAATGAACAAGTCAGGAAATGACAGATGTTGCCAAGGATGTGGGACATCCTCAGGAATGGGACAGATGTAGGAACTCTCCTACACTGTTGGTGGGAATGCAAGCTGGTGAAGCCACTCTGGACAACAGTATGGAGGTTCCTCGAAAAGTTAAAACTAGAGCTACCCTATGACCCAGCAATTGCACTACGAGATATTTACCACCCAAATACAAATGTAGAGATCTATTTCCAGAAATAGAAACTAGACTGTTAGTAACCAGGAGATTCAGGGAAGGGGGAAAAGGGGGAAGCTGTGGTTTAATGGGCGCAGACATTCAAAGGCCCGTCAGAGAAAGACAAATACCATAGGATCTCACTCATATGTGGTATTTAAGAAAGAAAATAGATGAACATGTGGGAACAGGGAAAAGAAAAAAAGGAGAGAAGGAAACAAACCATAAGAGAATCTTCATGATAGAGAACAGAGGGTCCCTGGAGAGAGGGGGTGGGGGAGGGGCTAGATGGGTGGTGGGGATCAAGGAGGGCACTTGCTGTGATAAGCACTGGGTGTCGTATTAAGTGATGAATCACAGAATTGCACTCCAGAAACCAATATTGCACAGTATGTTAACTAAAATTTAAATTAGAAATTTAATGGCAAAATTAATGTTATGATTTTTTACTATTTTTTAAAAGTACATTTTGTATGATTCCATTTTTTAATAAAGATTTTATTTATTTCTTTTAGAGAAAGAGTGTGTGTGCCATGGGAGTGACAAGAGAGGCAGGAGGTGGAAGGAGAATCGTGAGCCCATGCTGCACTGAACACAGACCCTGTGTGGGGCTCGATCCCATGACCATGAGATCACATCCAGAGCCGAAATCAAGAGTCAGTGGCTTAACCGACTGAGCCACCATCCATCTCCTTGGGCATTAGTGCTGCTCCTTTCCCTGCTCTCTCTACCACCGCTGTGCTGAACACTCCTGAAAATACAGCCGAAATACTGGGCCAGAGTTCCTGGGGGTGAGTCCGAGGACGAGCGTGCTGGGTGATGGGTGCATCTGCGGCCTGGGATGGGTGCTGCTCGCTGTTCTTCCAGACAGGGGTGCCCGACACCCTTCTCTCCAGGGGACCTGTGGGGACCGCCATGTCCTCAGGAACCTGAGGGCCACCCAGCCCAGGAATTCACCTTCTCCAGCAGAGGACAGATGGGGAGTCTTTCTCTGGCCAGGAATAGGAACCCTGATCCCAGGAAAGGAGAGTTCTCCTGGACTCCTGGCCCAGCCAGGCAGCCGTGGGCACCGTGTATGTGACGGAGCCAGAGCGACTGGGCCTTGGAGGGAATAAGTGTCTTAAACCAGCCGTGCGCGGGACACGCGGGAGCAGCAGCCCCTGCTTCTTGGGGAGCAGTGATGTGTGTGAAAGGAAGGAGGCCAGGGCTGAGCCTTACCAGCCACACCACAGTCTCTCCCTTGGTCCTGAAACCAGCAGGAAGGGAGCCCCAAGGGCGGAGATGAGACTCCAGGAGGATTCCCATCCAGGGAAAGGGGACCTGCGGCCCCTGGAGGGCATTGAAGCCTCCAGCCCCACCAGCCCGCAGGCCATTTGCACAGGATCACCTCCGGCATTTCCTTAGCACGTTGTCCATGTTCGTGTGTGGACAGTGATTGGCCCACTCAGTGCTGGTGCATTTCCAGAGGCAGACTAGAAACCGTCCAGTGCCTGCTAGTGGGACAGAGGACCCCCGCCCATAGAGGCTGAAGATGTCCCTTTTCCTCCAGAGCTGGGGAAGGCAGTCACTGTCCTGGGGCAGGACCTGTGAGGTATGTGTCCTTTCTGAAGTCCCCGCATTCAGGGGGCATCGTTGTGCCTGAGAAAGGTCCCCTCAGGCTTAGAGTCGGTAGCAGTGAGGGGCTGTCTCTGGCCCTGGCCCAGGATCACGACCCGAAACCATCCTGTCTTTGGGAAAACATGCCCCTCTCCCCTCCCCGGGTCCAGGACGCCCGGGATCCTGCAAGAGTTCTTCATTCGAGGAGTCCTGGAGAGCATGTGTGTCTCGTCAGCCCAGCAAGTGAAAGAACCAACCCCCCCCCCACAATGGTCAGGCTCTGCCCGAAGCAGAATTTCCATGTACTCTTCAAGTCCAGATTTACTGTGTGCAGCAAGGACACCTGCCCCTCCCCACTAGGTAAGTGGGTGCTGGGGAAGGGCTGTCTGGGCATGGGGACAGCCTCCTCCTCTCTTACATGCCCTTGGGGGACCCCAGGGAAAGTCTTCCTTGCTCTCCTTCCCTCAGAGGGAGGGGCTGGCCTCGTTTTCCCAGGGCTCCTGCTTCGTCCCAACTCCTGAAGAGCCACCCATGGACCTCATATCAGAAGTGTGGTCTGCCACTGCTCCTGTGCTCCCAGCCAGGGGCCTGGAGGCTGCATGGAGGGGCTAGATTGCTTTTGGGGGGAGGGGTGCTCACTGGTGACACTTCACCATTCCCCACAGCGGTCTGCAATCCAGGCTCTGTGCCCAGCGTAGGTCAATCACCAGCACCCCGCATGCTCCCGCCATGGGAAAGATCATTCAGCATCACCCCATTGCACAGAGGAGGAGAGCAAGGCCCAGAGAAGGGACGCAAATGGCTCCAGCCACAGGGCTGCTCAGCAGAGAAGCTGGAGGCCAGCCCTCCCAAGTCCCCGCTAGCCCACCCAGAGACTCCTTGAGCCCAGAGTGAGCCCTCCCCGCCTGCCCAGCCATTCACTGGTCCCTGAGTTTGATGACGGCCTGTTCTTCTTGGCTCTGAAGGTGTTGCTGGTCGACTAGGAGGGGGAGTCCAGCTGGCAGGACAGGCGGTAGCTACAGGACAGAGAGACACGTCTGAGCTAGCAGGAGCCACACTCTGGTCTCCCTCCTGGACCCTGCCCGGGAGCTGGAATCTGGGTGCCCTAGGGGCCAGCATGCAACAGGGTCTGTGCTGACCAGGGAGCCATGGTTCCCAGGGAGAGTCCACTCTGTCCTCTCCCCACACCTGCCTGGCCTCACCTCTCCTCACTGTGGGGCTCCAGGACCCGGAACCAGGCCCTATAGGGCTGCTCGGTATCCAGCTTAATTTTGCAGCCCCTAAGCAGCTGGATTTCCTGGAGCTGGAGGGATGACTGGCTGCAGTCAAGGTCTGGGCTGGGGAGGATGCGGGGCCTCGTGGGGGGGGGGGCAGGATAGGGCAGGGGCTCAGTCCTGGGGACCCTGCTCATGTCTAAAAAGGGCTGAAATCCCTGAATGCCCACGGGGTCCCTCATTATAGTAACAACACCCTCACACTCAGGCGTCCTGGTGGTGGGCCCCTCCTCCCTGGCCTCCTTACCACCCCTCTCACTCTAGCCAGGGCTGCAGCCAGGGGCAGGCTGGACCTCGTTCTAGGTCCTGCCAGGAAGACTAGGCAGAATGAGGAGAGGAGAAAGGGCGGACTGATCTTTTCCCTGCCCTGAGTCAGCCTCCATTGCTGCCTTCAGGTCCCCTGGCCCAGCCATGCACTTAGCTAGACCCTGGGAGGGAGTCTGCATTCCAGGCCAGCTGGGTGGGGTGGGGGGTATTCAGTGAACTTTGTGTCCCCAGATATCCAACCCAATTGGCCTTGCACCCTGAGGCTTGCTGCCCAGCGTGGGCATGGTTCTGGGGCTCAGCAGACTTTGGGGCCACAGAGCACTTGGCGGTGGTGAGGGAACATGAGGGACCAGTCAGGTGTGGAGCCATGGGTCTTGTGCACGTCCACAGCAGGACTGGGTCATGATACACGTGCTGTGTGCAGGTCCCCTGTGCACACCTAACCCTCTCAGTGGGGAGGCCTGTGTGCCTGGTGCACCTGTCCTCCACCTACCCCAGAAGAGCGGCCACGTTCAAGCATTTCCATGCCCAACCCTCAGGGACAGTTGGGAACCTGAGGTCCAGAGAGGCAGGGACTGGCCCAGGACAAATGAGGGGTGCAGAGTCCAAGGAGCAGGGCTGCTCTCCAGTCCTAGGCCAGCCTTAACCCTCCCATGAGGTTTGCTTTGGGGATGAGAGACCCTCAGATCCTTGGGGATAGCTCCCCACTCCGTCCCATGTGGGGACATGACCTTGGGCATCCCCAGGCAGGTAGAGGCATGTGCACCTGCACACACACACACACACACACACACACACACACACACACACAGACACACACCCCACTCTGCCCAGCTGGGGGTCAGAAGGGGAGGACACCCTGGGAGCAAGGTGGGTGACTAAAAGAAGAAAGAGGTCGGACACAGCTGGGTCATGGGGCAGGGGCATCAGGACTCCTGGCCATATCCCAGATCCATAGCATGGGGAGGGGAGACACGCCAGGCTGATGGTCAGGGGGTCCCCAAGGGGCCCAGGAGGGTTGCCAGGGCACTGGGAGAGGACAGGGTCTGGGGTCCAGTGTCCATCATCACCCTGGGTACCTGGAAGTAGGAACAGAAACCCCCCCGCTAGTGTGGAGGGGGCTACAGCACAAAAGGCCTCAACTTACTCTTCTCTCAATTGGGCTGTAGAGATGGGTGTCCCTAGGGTCCCACAGGCTTGTAGAAGAGCCTGCTGGCCTTGGATCTCCGTCCCTGACCCACTGTGCTCCCAGTCCTGGGAAAATGCTTTGTACTCCCTCGAGGTCCTTCTGAGCAGAGGGCAGCCTGGGGGCTTGGGGGGCTGAGGACCTGGGTATGCAGAACGTGGCAGAGCACTGACCACTGCTCGGGGGACCAAGGTCAGGACCCTCCTAGGTGCAGCCTCAGGGTTCCCATTTGGAAGAGGTTCCAGAGTCAGTGCTCTGGGCATGGTGAGGAGGCCTTAGGAAGGAACTGAGCACCAGGACAGGAAAGGGAAACAGGGACAAGGGAGACTTCTGAGGGTTTCTCACATCGTCCCCGGAGCCCTCAGATCCTGCTCCTGTGAGACTCTCAGAGACAGAGACAGTGACTGAACACAGGAGAGAGGAACCAGGAGAAGTCACAGACTTTCCTCCATCAGCTTGGAAATGACATCCCATCCATTTGCTCCATTCTCTTCCTTAGAGCACAGTCACAGAGGCCATCCACCCTGGAGGGGAGGGGACTCCCCAGGGATGTGTGACCAGGATTCGGGAATGCCCGGGAACCACTGTGGAGACTGCCCCACACATGGGCACAGACGAGGCCCGGGGACCTGAGCCTCAACTTAATGGGAGCCCCTGGAAGTCTGTGTCGTGAGAAGACAAGGTCAGAATCAGTTCATTGCAACCTTCCCACGGGGCCTGGGACAAAGGGGTGGCTTTGCCTGGACCCCAGAGCAGACCCAGCCCCTCTGAGCTGTGTTCCATGCCCCGCCCAGCCCCTGGCTCATCCTCGCATTGCCAAGTGTGTGCCCCAGCCTCCTGTGAGAGCAGGTACGGAATGTATGTAGAGGTCCTACCCCTGATGGTGTCCCTAAAAGTAGAAGCCAGAACACCCCACTGTGCAGATGGGGAGCCTGGGAAGTCCCTGAGAGGCACAGGGTCTGTCCAGGGTCACGGCCCTGGTCACGAGCAGAAGCCCGGTCTGAAACCAGCTCTGCATCCTCACAGCGGGGACAGTGGCTGCACCCAGGCCCCCTGGGGGCTGTGGGTGGGCAGTGTGGGTGTCACTGTATGGATGGGGCATGGGGTGGAGGGTGAGCATAGAGCAGCCGGGGGAGGGGGGCCCTTGGGGGCTCTCGTGGGAGAAGGAAGTTGGGCAAGGGAGCCCCAGGCAGTGGTGACCTCACTTCCCTGACAACGGAGCCCAACAGAATTTGGAACCCGGGTAACCAGGCACCCACATTCCAGAGCCAGCCCCCTGCCCAGCTCATTTCGTTGGAGATCCTCAAACGAAGAACATGTTTGCGTGTTGCATCCCCAAGTCCGGAGGCTGCAGGCTGAGGAAAGCGCGCCCTGCAAACACTTCCCCTCGCTGGGGATGTCATGTCAGGGCTCCCCGACGCCTCTGACCATTTGGCAGGAAGGACCGAAAGGTGACACCAGGAGGCCCAGAGCCGGCCAGCCCAGTCCCACACGCTCTGATCTGACTGTGCAGCCCCAGGTCCTGTGTGTGTGTGTGTGTGTGTGTGTGTGTGTGTGTGTGTGTGTGTGTGTGTAAGAGGGGTCTTGTAGGGTGGGGCCACTCCGAGCAGGAGCAGGCTGATGAGGGGTCAATGTCCAGTGGGCAGGTCATGTTCACACCCCAGGTCAAGCCTGGCTGGGTGGGACGGGGTGTGCGGGGGCTGTGCCCTTCTGCCCAAGGTTTATCCCGAGCCCTGCAGGGATGGGTCACTGTGTCCCAGATGCAGGGCTGTGCACGCACAGGTCTGTGTCTTATCTGGGAGCAGCAGGGGGCCTGGGCAGGAGGACAGTGAAGACAGCCGGGCAGGGCTGTGATGCCTCTGGGCCGGCTACCGGTCCCTGTCTTTGCAGAAGACCGTGGATGAGACTGAGAGGAAGCTGGTGGACACGCCCTCCTCTCCAGGAGCAGGGACAGGGGATCACCTGGGAAGGGTTCTGACTCCGCCCAGGCCACTGTCCCCAGTAGTCATTCACTCAGTGAGTGTGATCCAGGAGCCAGAGCCCACGGAGGCCGAGCCCGAGGGTGAGAAGGCTGGGGCTGGGTGTTTGTGGTGTGTGGGGATGGGTCAGTGCTGGCCCCACAGGGAGGAGCCCCCAGGGGCTGGTGTGGGTCCAGGAGCAAGGACCTGGCTCAGAGCACCCAGTGGGTGGACTGCAGTCGGGGACACGTCCTGGTCAGGGTTCCTTCCTGGCTGCAGCTTCTCTGGGCGCCCCTGGGCTGGGTTCTGTCTCTGCAAAGGCCACGAGAGGCAGGCAGGAGGGTGAGCTTTTCTCCTCTCACAGCTGCTCCACCATCTGAGGAACTAGAGCCGGCTCCAAGTTCATGGGCAGCTCCAGAGGGAGGGGTGGTGCCTGCAGCGACTTCAGCAGGAGACCAGGAGCCAGCAGGTGACCTGGCACCTGCCCACGGAGAGCCTGAAGCTGTGCAGGAAGAGCCTGCTGGAGACCCTGCCCACGGAGAGCCTGCCCCTGAGCCCGGCACTGCTCCTGCCCCCACACCTGCCCCTCTCTGTGTTCCTGTTCTTGCCCCTGCCCCAAATCCTGCCCCTGCTCCTGCCCCTGCCCCTGTCTGTGCTCCTGATCCTGCAAAGGATGAAACTCCTGCCCCTGCCCCTTGCTCTGCCTGTGCTCCTGTTCCTGCCCCAGACCCAGCTCCTGCCCCTGCGCCTGCCAGAGCCACTGCCCTTGCCCCTGCCTGTGCTCCTGTTCCTACCCTCCAGCTCTGGCCCCTGATCCTGCCCCTTTCTCTACCCCTGCCAGAGCAGCTGCCCCTTTCCCTGCCCCTGCCAGAGCCGCTGACCCTTCCCCTGTCCCTGCCTGTGTTCCTGTTCCTGCCCCAGACCCAGCTCCTGCCCCAACTCCTGCCCCTTCCCCTGCCAGAACTGCTGCCCCTTTCCCTGCCCCTGCCTGTGCTCTGGTTCCTGCCCTGGACCCAGCTCCTGCCCCAGCCCCTACCCCTTCCCCTGCCCATGCCTGTGCTCCTGTTCCTGCCCCATACCCTGCTCCTGCCCCTTCCCTTGCCAGAACTGCCGCCCCTGCCCCTGCCCCTGCCAGAGCCACTGATCCTTCCCCTGTCCCTGCCTATGCTCCTGTTCCTGCCCCAGACCCTGCTCCTGCTCCAGCTCCTGCCCCTTTCCCTGACAGAACTGCTACCCCTTCCCCTGCCCCTGCCAGAGCCGCTGACCCTTCCCCTGTCCCTGCCTGTGTTCCTGTTCCTGCCCCAGACCCAGCTCCTGCCCCAACTCCTGCCCCTTCCCCTGCCAGAACTGCTGCCCCTTTCCCTACCCCTGCCTGTGCTCTGGTTCCTGCCCTGGACCCAGCTCGTGCCCCAGACCCAGCTCCTGGCCCAGCTCCTGCCCCTGCCCCTGCCCCTGCTTGTGCTCAGGTTCCTGCCCCAGACCCAGCTCCTGCCCCAGATCCTGCCCCCTCCCCTGCCAGAACTGCTGCCCCTTCCCCCTGCCCCTGCCTGTGCTCCTGTTCTTGCCCCTCACCCAGCTCCTGCCCTGGGTCCTGCACCTGCCACTGCTGCTGACCTTGTCCCTCCCCTTGCTCCTGCCCCTGTCCCTGCTCTTGCACCTGTCCCTGCTCCTGTCCCTGCCCCTATCCCAACCCCTGCCCCTACTCCTGCTCTTGCAGGGCTCCCAGAGCCACATCCAGAGCCCACAGCCCTGCGGGAAGGGCTCCTTGTACAATTACCCTTAGTTCCTTCACCCGAACACGACGTCCCGCCAGAATGTTTCATCCCCTCCCCCTATGTTCTTTCTCTCTCGTACATATTGACTGTTATTTTATCTTTTCATGTTCTGTATACTGTTTATTATTTGTTTTAAGTAAAATTACTTGTTTTCAATTGAACACGTTGTGAACATTAAGTACGTTCCCAACACTGTACCACCCCACCAGAGAACATTGCTGCAGAGTATCTCCTTCCCCAAAGGAGACCCCGAACCAGAAGCCTCCCTGCCCATTTCTCCCCCAGCTCAGACTCTTGCAACCCCTAAGCTGTTTTCTCTCTCTGTTCCTTTACCTGTTCTGGATGTTTCTGTAAGTGGAATCACATAATAGGTGCCTTCGTGTCTGCCCACCTATTTTCAAAGGGGACTCTTTTTTTCTGTGTTTATTTGACATAGCATTTCCCTTATTCGATACCGAAATCCCCGATGGATTACAGATCAGACATAATCATAGAGACCACTTTAGGGATTATGGGCACAATCTCAGGGCTGAGACCCCTGTTCCTGCTGGGACACCACGGCCTGACCTAAGACAGGAAACAGCTGGTTCCTCCTGTGACCCACACAGAAATCAGGGAAATGCAGAAACCTGGTAGACACACCACAAAGGGCAAAAGCATTGCTCACAACCCAAGGCCAGAGAAATGTTTCTCCTGCCTCTGGTCCAAACCATGCTCCAAGTCACTGGGTTCTACAGGGACAGAGACTAAACACATGCAAGTCCAAGGGGGAGGATAGGCACGCGGGGAGTGTGTCAGAGATGCGGGAGCTCCCGGGGAAGGACTCCAGCAAAGGAAACCCTATGGAGGCAGCCCTGGGGAGAACGTGAGGAAGCGGAGGTCTCCTGCAGGTCCCCTGGAGAGAAGGTACCACCAAACGAGCTGTCCGAAAACAGCCAGGTCAGGGTTCCAGGAAGACACCAGAGGCACAGGAGGAACTGGGGAGCATCTGAAGGTCAGGTGGGGACAGTCAGAGCTTCCAGGCCCTATTCCCTAACGCTCCTCATCACTCAGCCTTTCTTCCAGTGAGTCTGCTTGGTTTCTATTTGCCCCAACTGTTACCTGTTGCCCTGGGCAGTAGAGACTCACATATGCCTTTAAATGTTTTGGACATTGAATGCCGTCCAGTAGCCACCTCACTACTGGGAGAGTTGGTGTAAGCAACAAGTCACAGAAGGCTCCATGGGTCTGGACTTGGTGTTTTCCTCTCCTGAGATGGGGACACCTGTGGGAGGAGCAGGTGGCCAGCTGGGGGGGGGGGGTGCAGGCACCTGACATGGACGGATGGGGTAGGTGAGGCCCGAGGCCCCGGGGGTGTGTGTCCGGCATCTGGACTGAACAGGTCTTCAAAGCTGCAGATTGGTTGGTATCATCTTCAGGCTGAGAAGGAAGATGAGGGGAGCAGAGGGGAGCAGAGGAGGCTCAGCTTAGACAAGAGAGGGCTCAGCCACTCCTTTGGGGGAAAAGTGGGTCAGGTCCAGGCTCATGGGGACAGACCTTAGGCCACTGTGTTACGTGAAATAAGCCAGTCCCTAAAGGACAGATACTGGAGGACCCCACTCGTGAGGGACGGACAGCACTCTGATTCATAGAGATGGAAGGAGCTGCTGGGTGCCGGGGCTGGGGAGGGGGAATGCGGGTTAGGGTCTCGTGGGCAGAGGTTCAGTTTGGGATGACGATGAAGTTGTGGCGATGGATGGAGGTGGCAGGTGCAGAGCAGTGAATGTACGTATTGCCACTGAATTGTACCCTGAAACGTGCTTAACGGTATCAGTCGTATGTCCACTATACCACAATAGGAAGGTAGTGAGTCAGGAGGACGGGGCCATCGCGAGTCCCAGGAGGGCCCTGGAGCAGGGACCCTGTATCTTGGTTCTCGCTCTCACGCTCTGCCCCTAGTTGGTGACCGAGCGCACAGTAGGCACTCAGTGAATGCTTGCTAACACATAGTGCAGAGAGAGTCCACAAGTGCAAACCCTCCAGTGGGCACTGAGGGACCCCAACAGGACGCGCATCCAGACGGAGCCAGTGCCCACATCTCACAAACACCAGTACAGAAATAGCCATTTAAAACCAAGGCAGGAACCAGAAATAACCCAGAGGTGCTAGTGGTCACAGCCTCTGGCAGTCAGGGGACTGGGGGTCTGAGAGGTGGCTCGGCGCACCCCTGACCCTGAAGGCCCATGGCTGCCGCGAGGTGCAGGGACTGGGAGGAAGACCCAGCCAGGGCCTGTTCTGGCTCCAAGGCTACTGCAGGGCCGCTCCCAGCCCCACCAGGCCGTGTCTGTTTAGAACCAGGGAGAAAACCTTTTCCCTCAATTGTTCTTTTTAAAGATGGTTGCTCAGGGGCACCTGGGTGGCGCAGTCGTTAAGCGTCTGCCTTCGGCTCAGGGCGTGATCCCAGAGTCCTGGGATCGAGCCCCGCATCAGGCTCCTCCACTATGAGCCTGCTTCTTCCTCTCCCACTCCGCCTGCTTGTGTTTCCTCTCTCTCTGGCTGTCTCTCTGTCACATAAATAAATAAATAAATAAAATCTTTAAAAAAAAAAAAGATGGTTGCTCAGCATTGACACAGAAAAACATTCAACATAAAATTGGAGCCGTTCGCAGCTGCAAATGACCCAGAAATTATCAAAATGCACCAA
The DNA here is from genome assembly GCF_024610735.1 of Ursus americanus. Taxonomy (NCBI): domain Eukaryota; kingdom Metazoa; phylum Chordata; class Mammalia; order Carnivora; family Ursidae; genus Ursus; species Ursus americanus. Next base: position 60,316,105 of record NC_142140.1, read on the forward strand.
CCACAGGAAGAGGACCTTGTGCCAGCGGGCAGGCCTCCTGGGCGCAGGGGTGGCTGGGGGCCCTGGATGTGCCCGAGCGGGCAGTGCTGGACTCCACAGTTGAGGGGACAGAAGAAGGAACCCGCTCTGACGGCTCCGCGCAGAGCGGCCACCCTGAGGGAGACGGGGAGAGCCCCTCATGCGTTCTGGATGTCCTGCTGATTCTTGGGTGTGGCCCGAATCTCAGCTTCTTCAATGATGGGGGGTGGCGGGGAGGCTGGGGCGGGGGGGGGGGTGGCACGGGCAGCCCAGCAGCGGGTCCCACAGGTTCTCCCGGGCAGCACCTTAATGGGCTTGTGGTCCAGCAGGTACCTGTTCAGGAGGCTCTCATCGTGCCCCACAGCCTCGATCCCATTGGCCGGGTCAACCACCACCGCCTGGTGACAGGCCAAGGTCAGTTGGTGAACATCCACCACTGACCCCCCAAAAAAGACCCCCATATAGTAAAAGTCACCCTGGTCCCTGAGGGGAGAGAAGAGTGATCCTGGCAGAGGGCACAGCGAATGCAAAGGCTTGGAGTCAGGCCCGAGGCACATGTGGGATGACCACACACCTGGGTGGACCACGGTAGGGAGTGAGGTGGGAGAGGTGAGGCTGGAGAGACAGGCAGGAGGGGAAAAGACCACAGAAAGGCTCATAGGTTATGTTCCGAAAAGATAACTCTGGTTATTGGAGGATAATGGTCTCTGTGCAGCAGAAGACAGGGAGACCCTCACCCTAACCCTAACCCTCTAACCTCTAACCTCCAACCCCAACCCTTTTTCTTTAACTCTAACTTTAACCTTAACTTTTTACCCTTAATTTTGTTCCTTACCCTGAAAATACGTCCAACCCTATCCTTCTAGGCCCAATCTCTGGATAATCCTTTCTGTAGTCCCAGCCAATGCTCTTTAAACCACTAACACTAACCCCAATTAAATCATCACCAAAATATATTCCTATATCTTTTGTAAAGTAGGTGTATGAAACCACATCAGAATAATTGCCATATGAAACCAAGAGGACATAAATGTCTTGTGCACCATAAACAAGTGTCTCTTCACCAAAACTTCGAAGGCTATTCAACATAGTGAATCCAAGCAATGTTATACACTGCAATAGTGTTTCACATAAAAACTTGTGATCATATTAATTGATGCAAAAAAAGTTTCTAACCAAAATCCGTGTAAGTTCATGATTAAACACTCAAGAAAGTAGGAATAAAAGGTAATTTGTTCAATATACCTACAGCAAAGATATTGCTCAATAATGGGCTGAAAGTTCTACCCAGAAAAATGAGGCAAGAGAAAAGGCATCCACATGTGAATGGAAACAATAGAACTATGGCTATTCAGAGACCAGAGATGATAACATCTTATATAGAAAGCGTCCTAAAGAATCAACGAAAAATGATTACAGCTAGTCACCTAATTCAGCAAAGTTACAGGACAAAATACCAATATCAAAATATCTCTTATTTGTATACACTAGCAATGAATCATCCAAAAGGGGTTTAAGGAAACAATTTCATTTTCGGTAACATAAACATTGACAAAATATTTAGGAATAAATGTAATTAAGGTGTAAGTCTTTTATGCTGAAAATTACAAAACACTACTGATTAAAATTAAAGAAAACCTAAATAATTGTGAAGACACCCCCTGGTGAGGAAAAGATAGTACACAATGCAATATGCAGACTCAATGTGGTTCCCAGGGAAATTCACAGAGGCCTCTGGAAGGAAACACATAAGCTAATTCTAAGGTCATATGGAAAATCAGGGACCACAAGATAGCCAAAACTATCTTGACAAAGAAAATCAAAGATGGAAGCTCATACTTCCCAATTTCAAAGCATAATACAAAGTAACAGTAAATAAAACATTGTGATACTGTCATAAAGGTATGCATACAGATCAGTAGGATTTAATCGATAAACCCTTTCATTTATGGCCAATTGAATTTTGATATGGGTGGACAACATTTCATTGAGGAGAGAAAGGTCTTTTCAACAAAGAGTGCTAAACAATTGGCTATCCATGTGCAGAGAAATGAAAGTGGACCCTTACACCACAGATAAACATTAACTCAAAATAAGTTAAAGGCTTAAATGTAAGAGGTAAAATTATAAACTCAGTGAGAAATAAATGGGGATAAATCTTCATGACCTTGGATTTAGCAATGCTTTTAGATCTGACACCAAATCACAAGTGAGGAAAGAAAACATAGAGAAATTTAATTTCCTCGAAATTAGAAACCTTTGTGCATCAAAAAGCCCACAGAATGGAAGAAAATATTGCAAATTATTTAACTGGGAAAAGTCTGTTATCCAGAATATATAAAGTGCTTTTACAACTCATCAACAAAGGACATCAAAATTTTAAAAATGGACAAGGGACTTGGATAGACCTTTCTCCAGAGAAGACAAAAAAATGATCAATAACACTTGAAAAGATATTAAACATCATTAGTCATTATGAAATGCAGACTTAAACTACAGTGACATATCCTTTTACACACAGGAGAATCAGTGTAATCAAGAAACCTGAAATAATAAATGTTGGTAAGGATGTTGGAAAACTGGAACCTTTAACCTTGCTTGGGAAATGTACAATGGTGGTGCAGCCTATGTGTAAAATAGTTTGCATTTCCTCAAAAAGACAAAAATAGAATTGTCATATGGTTCAACCATTCTGCTCCTGGATATATACTCCCAAAGAATTGAAAACAGTTGTTCAAAGAAAACCAACAACAGGTACAAAAATACTCATAGCAGCGTTTTTCACAATAACCAAAAGGTGGATGCAACCCAGTTGTCCATCAACAAATGCATGGATACACAAAATGGGGTAGATCCATAAATGGCAACATTGTTGTGCCATATAAAGGAATAAAGCAAAATGGTGCATCTGTGAAAACCAATATGGTGGCTCTTCAAAACATTTAACACAGAATTCCATTTCAGCATATGTACCCAAAAGAATTGAAAGCAGAGACGAGCAGATATTCATGTGCCCTTATTCAGAACAGCATTTTTCACAGCAGCCTAAAGGAGGAAGCAACCCAAGTGTCCACTGACAGATGAATGGATACACAAAATGTGGTATATGCACAATGGAACACGATTCAGCCTTAAAAACAAAGGGAGTTCTGACACAGGCTACAACATGGACTGAACCTGGAAGTCATTATGCTGAGAGAAATCAGCCAGTCACAGGAGGACAGATACTGAGTGATCCCACTTATATGAAGTATCTGACGAGATCGGGCGCGTTCAGGGTGGTATGGCCGTAGACCCACTTATATGAAGTATCTGAAACACAAAGTATAATGTGGCTGCAGGGGACAAGGGAAAAGGGGAATTGGGAGTCGGTGTTTCAGGCATACAGAGTCTCCCTGGGGAGAAGGAAGAAGTTCTGGGCAATGATGTACAACCGTGTGAACTTCGCTAAGGCCACAGAATTGTGTACCTAAAATCCTTTAAATGGTAAATGTTATTAATGTTTAGTCATAGTGAAAAAGTGAATGAAGGACTGATGCATGTCACCACGTGGATAGACACTGAAAACAGCCCAAGTGACAAGCCATCTGGAAAACGCCACCCAGATTGGAGCCATCTGTGCTACTTAAATCCATCAGAGTTGTGCAAGTACGGGAAAGTCTCGGGAGAAGTTCCGGAAGAAGAAAACTGGATCCGAATGGAGCAGGCCATTTCAGACAGCGGGGCAGGTGGCTACCATTGAAGTGGGGCCTGTGGTCTGGGTTATAATATGGAAACCACGATGATTTCCTCGTTCAGGGTATGTGGTGGATCTGCGGGAGCGTGTCCCTGTTCGGAGTAAAACGCACTGAAGTATCCCGTGTGGTAAAGAAACGACAGCTGGGGAGTCTGCGTGTGGAGATAAAGCATATTTGTGCTGCTGCGACAAGTTCACTGCACTTTGAAATCACCGCAGTCAAGTACTCTTAGGAACAACCACGTCAGCACCAGGTCACAGGAGCAGAGGCACCAAGCTTCGTGATGGAGGCCAAGTCCTCCCAGACCCAGTTCACCCACCACAGAGAGGCCACTTGCCAGGGTAGGAGGCCACACGTTAGCAAGAGACTCGTGGGAGGATGACATTGGCGGCCCCTGTGTCTTGGATGCAGGAGAAGCAGCAGGATCTGGAATTCCAATTTTCCACAACGCTCCACCAAAAAATGGTTAGAACTGTGAAAATGCATGAAGGGAAACCTCGGTAAAGTGGACTGGGGTCGCCAGAAAGGGGACTGGGCGGGGAGCCGACCACTCAGTGTCAGTTACAGGCCCCACATTAGAAGCCCCACAGCAGAGAATCATCAGTCACAGGCCCCAAAGGGGAAGACGCCGGTTTCACCTGCTCCCAGAAATCACCACCCCTGCAGCTCAGCTGGGGAGAACCTCCATCACCCCGAACCCCGCTTCTCTCCAGGGGACTTTCCTTCAGAACAACCCTCCCAACTTCCTCCTCCTCCTCCGTGAAATACCAGAAAGGGCACAGCCCTGCTCTCGGACACAAATGATACACCGATGACAGACGTCAAGGGAGACAGACAGCCCTGTCCTCGGATACCCGTGAGACACCGACGACAGACCTCGAGGGAGATGGACAGCCCTGCTCACAGACACCTGTAAGACACCAATGACAGTCGTAGAGGGAGACGGACAGCCCTGTCCTCAGACACCCCCGGGAGACACCCACAATAGACATCGAGGGAGACATACGGTCCTGTCCTCAGACACCCCTGCGACACCGACGACAGACGTCGAGGGAGACGGACAGCCCTGCCCTCGGACACCCGGGACACACCGACGACAGACGGACACCCGTGAGACACCGATGACAGCCGTAGAGGGAGACAGACAGTCCTGTCCTCAGACACCTAGGAGACACCGACGACAGACATTGAGGGAGACAGACAGTCCTGTCCTCGGACACCCGGACACACCAACGACAGACGTTGAGGGAGACGGACATTCCTGTCCTCGGACACCCATGAGACACCGAAGACAGACGGACACGCGTGAGACACTGATGACAGTCGTAAAGGGAGACAGACAGCCCTGTCCTCGGACACCTGGGAGACACTGACGACACACGTCGAGGGAGACGGACAGCCCTGCTCGTGGACACCTGGGACACACTGACGACAGACGTCGAGGGAGAAGGACGGCCCTGTCCTCGGACACCCGGGAGACACCGACGACAGACGTCGAGGGAGATGGACAGCCCTGCCCTTGGACACTCGGGAGACACCAACGACAGACGTTGAGGGAGACGGACAGCCCTGCCCTCGGACACCCAGGAGACACCGACGACACATGTCTGGGGAGACGGACAGCCCTGTCCTAGGACACCCGGGAGACACTGGCGACAGACGTCGAGGGAGACGGACGGCCCTGTCCTAGGACACCCGGAGACACCGACGACAGACGTCGAGGGCGGCACGCGGAGACCGGAAGACACTCTGCGCTCGGGGAAGAACCGACCCCGTGAAAACACCTGCTCTCCCCACAGCCGTCTGTCTGCAGAGTCCGCGCTGTCGCTACCGAACCTCCAGACGCCGAACCGACTGCCCGGACCGGCTGTGGACGCCGGAGGACCCTGCGGGGCCGAGGCCGGGGGAGCACGAGCACCGGGTGGGCGGCCGGAGGCTCCCCGATGGCAGACGCCTGCGGAGCCCCCGGAACCGGATCCGTGTGCTCGTAAACACGGACCCGCGGACCAGCCCAGCGGATCCGAGCCCAGAGAGGGGAGACCCCACAGCCCCTCGCGCAGCCCCACCAGGGACCCCACGGCACCGCACAGAAACCACGGAAACCCCACCGTCTACACCGCGCGCCCTGCCTCCGCGGGCTCCTGTGAGCACGGACCCCTCGGCAGTCCCCGCTCAGGCGGCTTCTCCTCACCTTCTCCTCCCGCGGCGGGTCCTGAGGAGACCCGGGTCCGTCGGTGTGGACCCGGACCCACGTCCTCCACAGTGGGTCCTGAGGAGAGAGGACTCCTGCCAGCGTGGACGCTGCCCCACGTCCTCCACTGCGGCTCCTGTTAGTGTGGACGCTGCCCCAAGCCCTCCACGGCTGGTCCTGAGGAGGCCGGGCTCCGTCACAGCGTCTGCGCATGCCCGGCTGCGGGTGGGAGCTGGGGTCCTGCGCCCTCTGCAGGCGGTGGAGGCAGTGCAGGACCGGGTGAGCTCACCGTTCAGTGGAAGCACGTGCTCCCTCCCTGGGTCCAGCTGAGTCCATTAAACTCTGAAAATTCAAGCAGAATGGAGCCCAATATCCCCCAACTTCTCCAAAAATAGCTAAAGAACACTTAATTGGAAACAATATGGAAGGACAACAGTCCCTGACCCAAACAGTGGCACTGAACATGACCCTTGCCCTGACCCTGAAACAGACCCACACTCTGACCTGAACTTGATCTCAAGCCTGGCCCTGACCCCAACCCAAGACCCTAACCCTAACGCCCAAACCTAACAATGTTCACAATAATCAAAAGGTAGGAACCATGCTAATGTCCATCAATGGGGAATGCATAAACAAAGTTTGGGTTCAGGTTCAGGTTCAAGTTTGGGTCAGGGTTCTAGATCAGAGTTTGTGTTTTGGATCAGGGTGAGGGTGAGGGTTTAGGGTGAGGGTAATGATAAGAGTTAGGGTTTAGGGCTTTAGGCTTATGATTTTGGGTTTAGCGTTTAAGACTTTGGGCTTAGGGGATAAAGTTCACTGTCAAATTTGGGGTTTGGGCTCCAGCTGGGGAGGAAGATAGCAAGCAACCAAAAGAAAATGTCACATGTCCATGAGTGGCCACCTTTTCTACATGTCGGAAGCAAGCCTTGCCTGACAGGAGGGAGCCACACCTGGACCTGGTCCCTCTGTGTGGGCTGCCCTTGAGCATAGCGGAGGATGTGCTGAGCTGGGTGTGGGTGCAGCGGGGAGATGGGCAGCTGGCCACAGAGGCCACCTGCCAAGTACCCGTAGGACCAGCTCCCTGTCCTCAGCTAAGGCTAAACAACAATTATGTTTATTTACATATTTACTGAGACAGGTAAGGTGCTCAGTGGTTTGAGTGACTATATTCTGTCCCATTTTATTTTTTAAAAATACACTTCATAGAGGCATGATTGACATACAAAAAGCTCTACATAATTAATGCATGCAACTTGACCCGAACACTAATATCTAGTTAAGATATATTCTGATTTAGGTTGTGGTCCATATATACAATGGAATATTACTCAGCTATCAGAAAGAACGAGTTCTCAACATTTGCTGCAACATGGACGGCACTGGAGGAGATAATGCTAAGTGAAATAAGTCAAGCAGAGAGAGACAACTATCATATGATTTCTCTCATCTATGGAACATAAGAACTAGGATGATCGGTAGGGGAAGAAAGGGATAAAGAAAGGGGGGGTAATCAGAAGGGGGAATGAAACATGAGAGACTATGGACTATGAGAAACAAACTGAGGACCTCAGAGGGGAGGGGGGTGGGGGAATGGGATAGGCCGGTGATGGGTAGTAAGGAGGGCACGTATTGCATGGTGCACTGGGTATTATACGCAACTAATGAATCATTGAGCCTTACATCGGAAACCGGGGACGTACTGTATGGTGACTAACATAATATAATAAAAAATCATTTAAAAAAAAAGATACATTCTGATTTAGAATATGGCTCATAAATTATTTGATGGTTTTTAGGAGTTAGGGGATCCAGGGACCAACCTATTCTCTTATTCTCCCTTGAATTTGATAGGTTGAAACACCCTCCGCCACGTGCAATCTGGAGAGTGGCCACACGGGGGCAACAGCGAGTAAATAGTAGGGCAAACCCCACCACAAAGCCAACTGTTCTTCATCCTGTAAAACCTTGTTCATTCAATGTTTATAGATCATTTTACAGATTATTAAAAGTGTGACTTTTTGCTGAGTTTTTTAAAAAACCGAAGTAATTCTTTGAAACTGTTGAAAGTATAATATGTTTTTAAAATTCTCGGAGCTGTTCTTAGGGCGAGCAGATGAAGGCCCAGGGGGCCCGGGAAAAGGCTGTTACTATTGAATAACCTGGGAAACAAGTATGACTGATATTCCACTTATTTTCAGAAAGAATTCGTGTCAATTAACAGGACCGAAGCCACACAAAATAGTGCAGTTCAGAGGAAAGCAAAAGCAGCAGAGAAAGAGCCACACCCAGGGGCAAAGAACACAGACCGCAGAGGCCACGCTCAGGCCGATTTGCAGTGTGTAGATCGTCTGGAGCTAGAACGCCCCCAGTGCCCCTGGGGTCGCGGGTCAGGCAGAGCGCGTCCCCTGATGCTGCACTGTGGTCACCAGTCGGCTGTCGTGAAAACAACGTGAAATGTCTAATGCAGCAGCTGATGAGAAAGCACGCAATGAGAAGTGGCTCTTGTTATTACAGTTCTGTGTATGTCCCTGAAGCCAACAGCAGTGTGAACGCAGAGGGGAAGGTTCACGGTAGCTACAGACGTCGGTTCAGCAGGGGAGTAACTGAGGGCGGATGCAGGGGATTTCCACGTGGCTGAGTAATGACTCCAGGATGCTCATTGCCGAGAACCTGCCTGTCCTTGATCTTGGAGGACAGCAAAATGACCTTGACAATTGAGCTCTTAATTGGAGTCCTAGACAAATCCTCCAGCTTGAATTCCACTGCATCTAGCATTCAAAGTTTCCCATTGGGGCACGTGGGGGGCGCAGTCAGTGAAGCGTCTGCCTTCAGCTCAGGTCATGACCCCGAGGTCCTGGGATTGAGCCCCGTGTCTGGTTTCCTGTTCAGCAGGGAGTCTGCTTCCCCTCTCCCTCTCCCTCTGCCTCTCCCCCCTGCACAGCTCTCTCTCAAATAAATAAAATCCTTTTAAAAACATAAAAAAATAAAGTTGCCCATTAAATACTTATTCCCATTAGCTTCTTATTAATCTCAATCACTAGAACATACAGGGAAAACTAGAAATAACATATTTGCCTGTCTTCTGCATACCACTGGCTCCCCCTTCCCCAAATCCAATATATATTGAAATGCTGTATGTAGTTTATTGCAATATTTAACAATAAACGATATCTAACAATAAGAGATCATTTAAAAGACCACAGAGAAAAATGTAAAGGAAAGTGGCAAGGAAAAGGGGAAACGTGGAAAAAGATGGCAAAGGAGAAAATAAGCCAAGGCACCTAAGGAACACAGAACAGCTTTCTTATGAAACCTGTTTGACCCCTCCTGCCTCCTCCCTGCTGGGTGCCCTCATAGGGTGACAGTTGGGTTTCCCAAGCGTACAGTCTGTGCTTGTCAGCAGGAAGCCCAAGTCACACAAGTTTGTGAGTCTCAAGGGCTTACTCCCTCTGACCTCTGGGAAGCCCTTCTGGGGAGGAACCAGTATGGGGTAAACATGATCCTGAGCCCCAGACTCCAAATCGACCTGAGCTTTTAGTAACGTCCACTGCCCCATCTTCCAGACTCGGGATGACTTGAGATGCACCAAAGAGCGGAGAACTAACGAGAACCCAAGAGATCCAGACGGCCAACCACTCTCATCAAAAGGCCTCCCAGTGAGCTGCTGATCTTGGCCAATCTAAGGAGTGAGCGGAGGGTGACACGAGACCAGACGGGGCACCAGACCAAGCCTCGTTCTCCATTGCAGCTGACCGGATGCCCCGAAGGAAGACAAATTGAGCCCAGGAGGAAGGACCTTCTGATCACTGCTCATGTCGCAGGTAGCTAGCGCGCTGACAGGTGCACAGAGCGCACTGGGAACCTGGAGCTCGCTCATCTCACGCGGGCAGATCTCTGCATGAACCTTTCACATGAATCACCCTCCCTCCCCAAGGTCGCTCAGGCAGGCTCTGAGCGAGGAAGTCTCTGGAGTTCGGTGAGGTGGTTGTTAGCAGCTGCCTGTGAGCAAATGGTGGGGGGCCTGGAAACGGAATGCCCCTCTCGGCCCCTGGCTGGTCACTGGAAGCAGAGGTGCTTCTCGTGTCAAGCCCAGCCGCTTTCCTTCGGTAAAAACAGACGGCGTGTCTGGGGTCGCTGCAGCTCTCGCTCTAACTTCCCGCGGGAGCCGCAGCGGTGTCTGTCCTGTGCCCACATGGGTTTCAGGTACACGAAAGAGCCGCCCTGAACGCTGCCCCTCTCTGACCAGCAGGAGACCTTTGTTACCGTCTATCTATTCACTGTGCCTGTGCTCTCAATAATTTGTAGATAAATTCAGATTTCTGAAAATCATTTTTCTGGTGACCCCGTCTTCCCCATGAAGCTCCACTTGGTTTAATCAACTGAGAAGAACCTTCATCTCTTGCTTAGAGGGGACCCCAGGGAACCCATTTGTATGAAGATTCAGGGAAGAAAAATGGGTCCTTGACCTGCTTCAAAACTGCTGTATCCACACAAGTAGACCTTGAAAAAATCATTAATTTTTTTTCAGCTGGGAGGGATTTGCTGGAGAATTTCAATCATGGGTTCTTGGCTGAAACATGTTGCCTTCTCCCCAAATTAAAATTTTTAAAACACTTTGCAAACCTACAATCCAAGTTGGCATGCTCCTGCTTTTCTTTACATTCAGGACTTTGAAACAGAATAAGAGAGTATCCCTTTGTATTAAATTTGGATTTTGCCAATATTCCATAAAAGTGGTCATTATTTTTATATATCTTTCTACCAGCTTTTTTTACTTATTTTAATTCAATTAATTAGCATATAGTGTATCATTAGTTTCAGAGGTAGTTCCGTGATTCATGAGCTGCATAGAACACCAGGGCTTACTTATCACATCCCATGCCCTCCTTAGTGCCCGTCACCAGTTACCCCTCCCCCCACCTCTCTGTGGGCACAAATTACGCACACGTGCATGCAAGCAGGTGGACCTCTTCAGGTGCAAGTTACACCCACTCCAAACTCACTTAAGCTAAAAAGAGAATTCATTGACTGACAAACTTGAAAAGCCTGAGTTGCAGCTGGCTGCAGACGAGTTAGATTCCCCTCTCCCCACCCTACTCGCACGCACGTGCACACCTACTCGTGCACGCACCTGCACGGGCACACATGCACGTGCACATGCAGGCTGGAGACTGGTAGCTCCAGGTCTCATTCAGGGTCCGAATGATGTAATTATGGAGTCAGACTTGGACTTCCACTCTAACAGCCTCGCGCTCCCCAGGCGGCCAGGTAGCTGTGGGCGTGGCAAGCCTCTTGCTCTCTCCAAAGCCAAAGGCAACCAGCAGGGGCTGCACACACACCCCCCACCCCGCAAAAGCCTCCCAGCAGACTGTAGCTTAACTCTGCACAACTGGAGGACGCAGGCTCCAACCAGTGGGTCTTGGGATGGTGTGTGTCCAGCAGACGGAGACGAGGGGAGCTCCCAAACTTGGTTGTCCTCCTGAGCCCCCAGAAGGCCCTGCCTTTCCTGAGATTAAAGTATCTCAGCCTGCAAAAAAAAGGGGATTTGTTGTCAGGGGAGAAGGGGAAGGGGCGGGAGGGGCCACAGGTGAGTGACTGTGTGCACAGGCGCACGGGGCCACATTTCCACCCGCCTGAGCATGAGAGCCTGGCTTTGTACCCAGGTGGCTCTGTCGTACGAACTTGCATGCTGAGTGATCGGGCAGGTGCGTGCTGTGGCGGTGGCTTCGGGACACCAGATCTGAGCTGGTCTGGCTCTGCCCATTCCTGTGTGACCCCGAGCTGACCCATTGTAACCTCCAGGTCTGGATCACAGGAGAATGCGGGGCCGGTTGTTTCCCTCGTTCTAAAAGGCTCGACTTCAGATCGTGTCCGTGGCTGTCAACTGTTTACTCCTGTGTTGCTGTGGGCGGACGACCTTCAGCACGACCTTCAGCACCTCCGCTCCTGCTCTCCGCGTCCTAACGCCGCGCAGCGCGGGGCTCAGGTGGACTCTGGACCGACTTCTCAGAGCGCAGGAGGCACGGTGAGGAAGGAGAGAGAGGAGATGAGGGCCGCGTGGGCGCAGGGCACCCTGTTCTGCTGAGCCTCACTCCGGCCGCAGGGACGGTGAGGGCTGATACTGGGTCCTGGCCGCTGTCCCGATTCCTCGAAGGCAATGTGGGGGCTCTGGGAAGACGTGTCAGATGCTTCCAGCTGGAGCAAATGGCCCTTGAAGGTCCGTGAAGCCCGGCCCCCGCTGAAATGTCTAATTCACTGAAGCCAGCCCTCAGCCAGAGGAATGAGGCCAAGAGGGGGCGGAGCAGCGAGTGGCAAACCAGAGACGCCAGCAAGACTGAAGGAGGAGGAAGCCGAGACCCAGGGACCGGCAGAGGGCAGCCCCACATTTAGACAGAGGCCGGCCAGGAGGAGGCCCGGAGTCCTGCCTCCCTCCGCTCGGCTGGCTACTCGCCGCCCTGTGAACCGCGCGGGGTACAGGGGGCAATTCCGGCCGGAGGAGCCAACCTGGGGGACAGCAGTGTGGGTGCAAACCTCCCAGCAGTCAGCAGTGCCCGAGCGACACAGGGCGAACATAAACCTCGACCGCCTGCTTCCTGCGCGGCTCCAGCCCAGGCTCGGGCCTTGGAGCCAGAGGGGCCACTGAGCTGCGACCCTCCTGGTTCCTGCCGACCCTGAGGCCTCGAGACTCTGGCGATTCCATCCCTCTGGGCTTGGTAGAAGCTCCAAGTACGAGCCTCACGAGAGAGACAGAAGAAAAGGGAAGGGAGAAAGAACCCCACACGCAGCGGTACGTTTCTTATATAGACTTTGTACAATGTATTTCTCTTCATTTGCATATTTTTCCCACAACTTCACATCCTTTTTACAGGCTGAACTCAGCTTGATATAATCAAAATTCTTTCTTTCAAACAAGAAAAATTCAAAATCCTGAACCCGTAAGAAAGCAAATTAAAAATGATGATGAAAATAAGTCACCCCTCCCATTAGGAGCAGTGTCCTTTCGTACAATATATGGGGTTTGGGTCAGAACCTCTGTATGGATCAGGCACATGTTTTCACGACACCTTTATTCTTGCCAGTTTTAGCTCCTGCCTGGCAAGTCTGCCTCCGAGGATCAAAGGGAGGCTGGTCTTGGAGGTGTCGGTTCCTTGGTGACGACTGGGACCCGAGGTGGGTGGGAGGCAGGGTGGCCGGGCCGGTGGGGCGAGCAGGGGAGGGCAGCAGCTGTGTGCCAAGCAGAACCCGGGCTCGCTCTATGCAAAGTGGTCAGAGAGACCAGAACAGCCAGGCCGAGGACAGACAACAGTGGGCAGAGGCCAGGTTTATTTACAATTCGGCCACCCAACGATAGACAGCAAAGTTGGTGGTGACTGCCCCTAGGTGTGACCCTGCCCTGCCTGTCCGTCCCGCCTGAGTCAGTCAGTCCGGGTCCTGAGGGCTGTGGATGGCAGCGAGGTGAAGTGGTGAGTGCACGGTCTTGTCTTTCAGACCCCCCCTCCCCCCGTCAGAGTCGGGCCCCGACACCTGCTCCGTGACCTCCCTCTGCACTGCGAGAACCACCTGGGTCTGGGTGGTATGCACGTGGGGCCTTCTCTGGGGGTGCAGGCAGAGTGGAAGAGAACGCGTTTCTACCAAACCACAATGCCTGCCTGAGTGCATCCTGACACCACACGGGCCGGGGTCTCGGACCTTGCTGAGGTCAGGGCAACGGGCCTTAGGTCACCAAGTTCCTCGCCCAGCCCCGTCCCCGTTGAATGGTGCCTCACAGGAGGGCTCCACGTGCAGCCTGGGGGCTTGACTGGGGACCACACTCTAGGGCTGCAGGACGCTGCCGCCCCTCGGCCTCCTGACCCGGAAGGCAGAAGTGCTTCTGCAGGAAGACCCTCCTGGGACCCACAGTCTTGGGCCCTTCCAACCCAGACCCCTGCAGGGAACAGTCACATGGCGGGGCTGACCTGCTCAGCTTGGCCCTAGCTGCAAGGAGCCTTCCGTGGGCCCAGATGCCATACTGGAATGGCAGCTGCCTGAGGCGCTCTTCGCGCCCGCGAGTCCCGCTGAGGCTTGCACACAGCCCCCGTGCCGGCCCGGCCTCACACTCCAAAGCATGGCTTTGGAAACACATTCATCACCAGCACTGCAGGGCACGACTGCGATCATAAAAAGGAGAATGGGAAACAGCACTGGCTAGAACTACTGCCGCTTTGCCAGACCAACGACCGCCAAGCAAGCATGGAGTCCAGAGGTGGATGTGACGGGTTACCGTGACCACGGAGAAGAAATAAAAGCATCATATATTTTTTGTTTGTTTTTTGGTTTTGGGTTTTTTTTTTTTTTAACTTCTAAAATAATATCTCATCTGATAACACTCCAAGTCTTTAAGTACAGAAGCTTTCACACAAACAGCGTGTCCCCCGAATGGCCGTTCCACTGGGCACCCTTGAGACCTCCCAAGGGAGCCATGTGGTTGTGTTTTAAAAATGTCAGGTGGAAACTGAAATATGTGAAAACAACTAAACGCAGATGTGCTGGGAACCAGAGCAAAAGCGATGCCCGTGGGCGGCCCGCCGGCTGTGACCAAGGGCACTTGTGCTCACCGAGGGCTTCTGTGGGACGGCCACGTGGCCAGGACAAGCTCCCACCGGCTTTGGTTTGGACTGCCCAGTCCCAAGAAGCAAGAGCAGAAGAAGAGCTCCCAGGCCAGGCCGCTGCTGCGGGAGGCCCTGCCGAGGACGGCAGCTCTGGGCAGGCTCTGTCTTCATGGGAGGGGCAAGTGCGGCCGCTCCAGCTCCGCGAGACAGAACCCTTGCCGAGGAGAAGCCTTTCAGGTCTTGCCGGGCTGTGGCTTCCGCAGGCACAGAGCCTGAAGAAGGCGGGTCTCGGAACGGTCGGCCCTCCTGAACAGCTCTGCGCCCTGCTGCTCACGTGCGGTGCCAGCTCGTGACGCGGCAAGGTCTCGGACGCGTGGCTGTTTGGCATTCTACTCGGAGTGGAAGTGGGAGCTCAAGGGCAGCTGGGCACGGACGCCACAGGCGTTTTCCTGAATGAGTTTCAATGTCCGTTCTAAAGTTCTTGCGGACAGGTTAGCTAGTTCCATGCACGCCACACCAAGCGCTAACACTCGACATTCCAGAGGCGGGTTGCCTTGTTTGGGTAGTTGATGGCCAGGCTGATAGCAGCAATGTTCTGCAGAGCCTGTGGAGGGAGAAAGGGTCACTGCCAACGTCGAACCATTCACTTGCTCGTTCATGAAGTGCGAACTGGACAAGACCCTCAGCTGAGCACTGGGGGTCATCGGGAGAGTAGGGACAGACATGAGCCAGATGTGGTTCCCCTCACCCAGAGCTCCAGCCTACAGCGAGGGACGGCTTCTCTCAAGACCCCGTGAGAGCTGCAAACATAGGGCAGAAATACTATCACGGCTCTGAGACAGGTGCAGGTGCAATGCCGGTGGGCTCAGCGGACCCAGAGGACACGGCCCATGGGGCGTCTGGGCAAGCTCTTTAGGGAAAGGGAAGAGTTCAGACGAACAGAAGCGGAGAAACAAGCAGCCAGTGTGGGCCACAGTAGGAAGGTGCTGGGAAGCGCTGGAGCCAGGCCGAGGCCGCTGTGCGAGCTCAGCGCAGCGAGAGTAGAGGGCAGTGGGGGGAGGAAGAGGCAGAGCACTGGCCCAGCACAGAGGAGTCTGTGGGGCGGGTCAGCATGAGGGCGAGGAGACGGGACACGGGGACAGGCAAGAGGGAGGAGCCCACAGGAATACACGACACGGAGCTCTTGGTGCCATATGGTCAAATCTCCAATTTTCGCTGTGTGTCATGAAACCAGGGGTGGTCGAGGCAGTGCGGGCAGGATCTGTTAGGAGGGGCAGGAGTTCCTCCTCTGCCCACAGGTCTCCGGAGAATTCATACAAACACCTCTTAGTTGATGGGGGATTCCCGCATCCCAGCAGCCTCCAGGCTTCCCTGCGAGACGACCGTGTGTTCACTGAGCAGATGTGCCAGGAACAGACGCCGACTCCTGCGTGACCCTGGGCAAACCTCCCCCTTGTCTGAGCTCAGCGTCCCCATCTGTCCGCTGGAGGGCTGGACCACAAGCTCTCGGATATTCATGCGGTCTGTGAGCCTAAGGCTCTCAACGTGTGGTCTCGGCCTGGAGGCTCCTGAGACCCTCACAGGGGCTCTGCACAGTGGAAAACACTGTCGCAGTGATGCTGAGCCATGAGTCTGCCTTCTCCCCCTGCACGTCGCCGAGCATAGCGCGGAGTCTCCCTGAGGCCGCTGTGCGCCAGGACAGCCGCAGCAGCAGAGGCGCTGGCCGGGGGCTTTCTGTCAGAGCAGACGCGGACGACCGCCACTCTCCGCGGGAACGACTGTATTTTGAAAAATACAGCTGCTTTTCACAGAATGTGTTACTCATATGAACAAGGAATGAGTTTATTATTTCTTAAAATGAACTGATAAATGTTTAAGTTTTTTGTTTTAATTTCTCATTTAAAATCTCATTTAATTTCTAATGGCATATATCAGTATGTAGAACACGTCAACACAAGCTTTTGGGGATCCCCAGTAATTCAGAAGTGCAGAGGGATCCTGGGACCAAACTGTCAGGAGCTCTCCTACCAGGGAAGAAAGTTACATCCCAAACTGTCTGAAACCTGACTGTACGGAAACCTCAGTCGAACTGTCTATTTAAGGCATTGGCTGTTTTAGTTTCAAAGACACAAATTCTTGTTGATGTCTTCTAAGCCCACAGTCTAACATGAATGACACCGATAACCGGGCTCAACGGCTCTCGGACAGCAGAGGGAAGCGACTGGGTTGGGACAGAGCTCCGTGCCGACCCCGGGGGCAGCGGGGACAGGGACGGCTGGCTCTGGCGGGGACAGAGTACCTGTGCCGCGCAGCGGAGAAGGTGGTCATCAGTGGTTAAGGCCAGCAGGTAATCCTGCAGCAGGCCGAGCTCCTGGGGAGAGAGCAGAGATGCAGCGTCACTGGACCAGCGCCCAGCGGACACCCACCCACAACCACAGCAGTCTCGCTCTGCAGGGCGCCTCATGGCACGACCTCCCTGGAGAGCCGAGGAAGGGCCTGGACCAGGAGCAGCCCTGTGCCTGGGTCCAGGGGGGGCTCTGCCCTGACTCACCCACGTTCCTCATGTAGAAAATGAGGGGGTAAGCTAAAGAATTCTGAAAGGCCTTCATCTCTCACATTCAATGGGCCTACTCTGCTCATGGGAGGAAAAAGGAGGAGGAAGAAGAACCCATCCGTTTCATTCTCCAGAATTCACTATTGTCAAGGACGAACCAAAAGCAGTTCTGTCCCCTTTGGCTTTAGACCTGACAGAATAAAGTCTTCCCAGAGGCTTGGGCAGAGGTGAGGACCCTGCAGGGCAGCCCCTGGAGCGCTGGTGGGACCCTCACCTGGGCGCGGTTCTCGGTGACGAAGAAGAGCTCGGTGAGGGCGCGGTGCAGGGGGAGGAGGATGCCCGGCTGCGTCACGTCCTCAAACAGGCTGTACTCCATGTGGCTGAAGAGCTGCCACAGCGGCTTCAGCAGCGCAAGGTCACAGAGGTCGCTGTGGGGGCGGGGCCAGGCGGGGGTCAGTCCTGAGACAGACGCCAGAAGGACGCCCGCTGGCGGACCCCCGACATTGAGGAAAGTCATTACCCTCCCGAAATATTCACCAGCAGCAAACAGGGAAAGCGGCAGGACCCAAACTTCAAAACAGGGCTCCAAGGAAGCGGGAGACCCTGGAGCGCAGTCACGTAAGTCAACTGCACGTCTTTAAAATGGGTGCTATGAAGAACTTCCATCGGCGGTGGAAGAATCTTGAGATGAGGGTGACATGGAAAAGAGCCACACATAAAACTGCATATGCAAAATAAAAGTAAAACACAAGTGCACACACAGTATCGTGTGACCATGTCAAAACCAACAGTGAACACACAAAAAATGTTATCCGTGGTTGTCCCTGTCAGTTTCCTAAATTTTTTCTTTTCTAAGTATTTATTTATTTGAGAGAGAGAGAGAGGGCACAAGCAGGGGGAGGGGGCAGAGGCAGAGGGAGAAGCAGGCTCCTGGCTGAGCAAGGAGCCCGATGTGGGGCTCGATCCCAGAACCCTGAGATCATGACCTGAGCCGAAGGCAGATGCTCAACCGACTGAGCCACCCAGGTGCCCCAGTTTCCTAGATTTTCTGCAACGCTCATTGCTTCAACAATCAGAGAACAAGAGAAGATTTAAAAGACGGTGATGACCCATGTTACAATCCCAGGATCATGAAACACAAGAAACGTGCTGATGCGGGTGTCAGCCAGAGCCCTCCGCAATCCCACGGGCCTCTGGTGAGAGACTTGCTGACATTTTTGACTCAGAGGGAGGATGTGCTTTTCATTTCACATCAACGTCCTTCAGAGCAAATAATATTTTTTTTTAATGATTTTTTGTTATATTATATATATATATTATATATTTTGTTTGTATTGGCTGTGACTTTCTGTTCTGTATCACTCTTGGGGCCTTTTTACTTTTATAGAACCCCCCGTAATATCTCCTGTAGGGCTGGTTTCGTGGTTACAAAATTGGTTAGTGACTGGCGATTCAGAAATGTCTTTATTTCTCCATCAATTCTGAATGACAGCCTTGCTGGATAAAGGATCCTTGGCTGCATGTTTTTCTCTGAAAGAGCTTTAAATATGCTCCCCCAACCCTTTCTCTCATTCCAGGTCTGTGTAGACAGGTCTGACGTAATTCTGATGCCTTTGCCTTGGTACATGAGAAATTTCTTTGCCCTGGCCGCTTTCAATACTGTATCCTTGGATCTAATATTTGCGAATTGCACTATGACGTGACGTGGCGTAGGTTTGTCGTGGTTGAGCTTGGGAGGGGTCCTCTCTGCCTCTTGGACACGAATGTTTGTTTCCCTCGCTAGATTAGGGAAGTTTTCAGCTACAATTTGTTCAAATATCTCTTCTAGACCTCTGTTTTTCTCCACCCCCTCGGGGATGCCGATGATTCTAACATTGGATCGTTTCATTGAGTCAGTAATCTCCCGTAACCTACAATCATGGGCTTGGATTTTTTTAAGAGCAGCTTCTATTTTGGTTTTTTCCTCTATTAACCCATCCTCCAATTCACTAACCCGTTCCTCTGCTTCTGTGACCCTGGCCGTCAGAGCCTCTAGTTTTGCCTGCATTTGGCTCATAGAATTTTTAATTTCTGTCAGATTTGCTCTCATTTCTGTCCTTAGGGAGTCTATATTCTCAGTAACCTTTTCGTTAATAGTTTTTTCAATTCTACTCATCATTTTGACCATCGTTACTCTGAATTCCATTTCTGATACTTTGGTTACATCCATATCCATTATTTCTGTGGCAGAGGCCACAGATTCACTGTCTTTTCTTTGCTGGGGGGGGCTTCTCCTTCTTGTCATTCTGATGAGGAGAGGTTGCGGGGTTGTCCAGAGCCCAAATTATTGACTGGGTCCCAGGCCGTGCCCCTTGTTTTATAGGGATCTTTGGGATGTGGGCTTCTTCTTTAAAGATTTTATTTATTTATTTATGTGGCAGCCAACCAGTGAGAGAGGGAATAGAAGCAGGGGAGTGGGAGAGGAAGAAGCAGGCTCCCAGCGGAGGAGCCTGATGAGGGACTCCTTTCCGGAACGCCGGGATCACGCCCTAAGCCGAAGGCAGGCGCTCAATGACTGCGCCACCCAGGCGCCCGGGTTGTGGGCTTCTTGATTTTTCAGCCTGCCTTCTGTGTTCTGGGGGAGGGGCCTGCCGCGCCGATACTCAGGCAGCCCTGTTTGGGTAGAGTCTCCGCGTCCCCTGAGAGGGGGGATGGGGATGGGCACTCTCTGAGCCGGTATTTCCAGGCTTTTGTTCTCTGGCGGCTTTCCCTGGCGGTTTGCTGTGCCTCTTCTGAGAGTCAGAGCAGCAGCGGCCGAATTTCAGCCTCTGTCACAGAACAGAGGGATTGCGGCCCGTTCTCTACTAATGTTCTGGCCACTTTAGACTCTGTTTCTGTTGGTGCTGCTCAACCCTGCAGCGTCCCGGGATGTGCGCCCCACACCCGGCGTCCCAGCCCTCACTTCCAGGGCCGGCGCGTCTCTGTCCTTTGTGTTTCTAATGCCGCCAGCCGCCAGCCGCCCCGCGTGCACTCCCGGATCTCCCGGTCTCAGTCTGGATCCAGTGAGCGCACCGGGATTCCGGTGTTCCGCGAGATGCCTGGTGGCGCGTGCACCCGGCTCACGGTCTCAGTCTGCTGTTTCCCGGGTGCCGTCCGCGAGCCCCGCCCGCTCTCCCGTGCAAGTGGCTACTGCTTCCCGGCGCCCGATCGTGGCGGCTCCCTCCCCCTTCCGTTTATCTTCCGATATCTGTGCACGGATTCATGGCTCCCCGCTTCGTACCTCAATACTCAGCGCTGGAGATGTTCATTTGTAGAGATCCAGATGCATCTTCCTGCGTCTCAGGCTGGTTCCGTGGTTGTTTAGGCTGGTCTGGTACCTATGCAGCTCGACTCAGGGGACCGGCTGAAAAAGGGGTCCCCTACTCCTCCGCCATCTTAACTCCTCCCGAGAGCAAATAATATTCTGGGCCTCACTACATGACTTTATGCATTTATAATCGTAAATTTTGCCTTTTCTCTCTAATGTATGACTTTAAAAAGTATTCTATATCTGTTGGCCATTCGTAAGTCTTCTTTGGAGGAGTGTCTTTTCAGGTCTTCTGCCCATTTCTTAACTGGATTATTTGTTCTGCGGGTGTTGAGTTTGGTAAGTTCTTTACAGATTTTGGATACCAGCCCTTTATCTGTAATGTCATCTGCAAATATCTTCTCCCCTTCCGTGGGCTGCCTCTTAGTTTTGTTGACTGTTTCCTTGGCTGTGCAGAAGCTTTTTATCTTGATGAAGTCTGAGTAGTTCATTATTGCTTTTGTTTACCTTGCCTTTGGAGACGTGTCCTGAAAGAAGCTGCTGTGTCCAAGGTGAGGTTACTGCCTATGTTCTCCTCTAGGATTTTGATGGATTCCTGTCTCATATCAAGGTCTTTCATCCATTTAGAGCTCATCTTTGGGTGTATGGTGTCAGAGAATAGTCCCGTTTCATTCTTGTGCACATGGCTGTCCAATTTTCCCAGCACTATTTATTGAAGAGACTGTCTTTTTCCCATTGGATGTTTTTTCCCGCTTTGTCAAAAATTAGTTGATCATAGAGTTGAGGGTCTATTTCTGGAGTGTGTATTCTGTTCCATTGATCTATGTGTCTGTTTTTGTGTCAGTACCATTGCTGTCTTGGTGGTCACAACTTTGTAATATAGCTTGCAGTCAGGCAATGTGATGCCCCCAGCTTTTGTTTTTCTTTTTCAACATTTCCTTGGCAATCTGGGGTCTTTTCTGGTTCCATACAAATTTTGGGACTGTTTGTTCCAGCACTTTGAAAAATGCCATTAGTATTTTGATAGGGATGGAGTTGAAAGTATAGATTGCTCTGGGCAGCACAGACACTTTAACAATGTTTATTCTTCCGATTCATGAGCATGGAATGTTTTTCCATCTTTTTGTGTCTTCTTCAATTTCTTTCATCAGTGTTCTGGTTTCTAGAGTATAGATCCTTTACCTGTTTGGTTAGGTTTATTCCAAGGTATCTTACGGTTTTTGGTGCTATTGTAAATGGAATCGACTCCCTAATTTCTCTTTCTTCAGTTTCATTGTTCGTGTATAGAAATGCACCTGATTTCTGAGCATTGATTTTGTATCCCACCACATTACTGAATTGCTGTATTAGTTCTAGTAATTTGGGGATGGAGTCTTTTGGGTTTTGCACATAAACTATCATGTCATCTGCAAAGAGAGAGTTTGACTTCTTAGCCATCAGGGAAATTCAAATCAAAACCACATTGAGATACCGCCTTACACCAGTTAGAATGGCAAAAATTGACAAGGCAAGAAACAAAAAATGTTGGAGAGGATGTGGAGAAAGAGGAACCTCTTACACTCTTGGTGGGAATGCAAGTTACTACAGCCACTTTGGAAAACAGTATGGAGGTTCCTCAAAAAGTTAAAAACAGAGCTACCCTATGACCCAGGAGTTGCACTACTGGGTATTTACCCCAAAGATACAGATGTAGTGAAAAGAAGGGCCATATGCACCCCAATGTTCATAGCAGCAATGTCCACAATAGCCAAACTGTGGAAGGAGCTGAGATGCCCTTCGACTGATGACTGGATAAAGACGATGTGGTCCATACATACAATGGCATATTACTCAGCCATCAGAAAGGATGAATACCCACCATTTGCATCGACACGGATGGGACTGGAGGGGGTTATGCTAAGTTAAATAAGTCAAGCAGAGGAAGACAATTATATGGTTTCACTCATATGTGGAATGTAAGGAATAGCATGGAGGACATTAGAAGGAAGGGAAAAATGAAGGGGGGGGGAATCATAGTGGGAGAGGAACCACGAGAGACTATGGACTCTGGCAAACAATCTGAGGGTTTTAGAGGGGAGGGGATGGAGAGATGGGCTAGCCCGGTGATGGGTAGTAAGGAGGGCACGTATTGCATGGAGCCCTGGGTGTTATACGCAAACAGTGAACCACGGAACACTGCATCAAAAACTACTGATGTGCTGTGTGGTGACTAACTGAACATAATAATAATAATAATCAAGTATTCTGTACATTTACTCTTGGAGCCAATCACTTTCTTGCAGAAGAAAAGCAAGGGGAACACTTGGTTTGACTGAAAGAGACAGCTCTATAGCAGGACTTTCAGGAGAGTGCTCAGGGAGTGAAGTCAGCGCACCTGCCCGGCTACACTGCGTCCGGCCCCCTCCCCTGGGGCTGCCTGTCCCCTCTGCCCGTCCAGTCTCGCCCCGGGACTGAGGAAGGTCAGCGCTCTGCAGAAGCGCATCCGCCACGCGGCCGGGAAGGGCCCAGGAGTCTGAAGACGGTTTCAAACCATCACTCAACCAGACCTTTCTCACTGCAAGCTGCTCTCCAAAGAACAGAACTGAGCCCCTGTGGGCTAAGGGACCTGTCCCGCACACGAGGACACAGTGGCGACAGCAGTCACAGTCTGCTTACCCCTCCCTCCGCCAGCCTGCGTGCAGACACACTGCTCACCCTGACGCAAGAGCCCTTCATTTGTAAAATTACAACAGCTCCGTACTACAGCCTGCGTAATAAAGAGATAGAAGATGCCCTGCTACTTCGATACCATCACCCCACTCTGACGGGCACCCTGCGTCTGTGTGCCTTAAAAATGCTGGGGGTGTGGTGCCTGGGTGGCTGGGCTGGGGAAGCGTCTGACTCTTGATGTGGGTTCAGGTCATGATCTCGGGGTTGTGAGATTGAGCCCTGCGTCAGGCTCTGCACTGGGCGTGGAGCCTGCTGAAGACTCTCTCTCTGCACCACCCCCACCCCCGCTCACATGCTCGCTCTCTGTCTCTCTTAAAAAAGAAAAGCTGGAGAGGGACACTGAACCCCTGACAGGCAGGGGTCTGAGTGTGTGGACGATGCATGTGGCACAGTTGCCACACCTGCCCTCCAAGATGAGGAACAAGGCAATATGTCTTTAATCCCTACTTCTCCTCAATACTCTCTGGGAGGTCCTGGCTAGTGCAAAAAGGGAAAAAGGCAAATAAAATAAAAATTTAAAAAGAATCATAGAACTTTACATCAAAAACTAGGGATGTACTGTATGGTGACTAACATAATATAATAAAAAAATTATTAAAAAAAATAAAAAGTTAGACAAAATATTTAAAATGCTTCTAAGGACCAAGAGAAAGAACTAAGACCCGTTCTTTGTAGATAACAGACTGTGCTCTGAATAACACACACACACTCTTTTTAACAAACAAAGCACGGTCACTGCATACAAAGGAAATACACAAAAATTAATTCTATATGAGCGAAAACAATTAGAAGTAAGAATTGTAAAACACCAATTACGACAGCATCAAAACCACTAACTACCTAGAGGTCGATCTAACGGAGTGTTGTGCGGCCCGTCTACACAGAAACCTGTAAGACATGACTCCGGGCTGAGCAGCGGAGGACTGCAGAGGAGAGGAGCCCAGACATAACGCTTGTGGGTTAGGGCTCCAGTGTCATAAAGGGTCATAACCCCACCGGGTGAGAGGAGGCGTGTGCATATGTGCGTGCACAGAAACAAACACGTGGATTAGGAACGCAAGGAACGCTACAAGGTAGCAGAAGCTCTGGCCAGAGCAATCAGGAAAGAACAGGACAAAAGGCATCCACCCCGGAAGAGAAGATGCAGGCCTGTGTGCAGATGACCCCTACGAGAAAACACCGAAGACTCCACAGAAGAAACGTCAGAACACGTCAATTCAGCAGAGTCACAGGGCACAAAACCAGCTGCGTTTCTACACACTAACAATGAACTACCAGAAAGAGAAATTAAGGGAACAGACCCATTTACAATGGGATAAAAAAGAATAAAATACTTAGAAATAAATTTCAACAAAGGAGGTAAACTGTACGCTGAGAACTGTTGAACACTGATGAAAGAAACTGAAGAAAACACAAGTAAGTGTAAAGGATAATCCGTGTTCAAGGGCCCGAAGAATACTGTTCAATGTTCATGCTGTCCAAAGCAATATACTGATTCCATGTGGGCCCTATCCACGTCCCAACGGCATTTTCACAGAAACGGGAAAAACAACGCTACAATTCGTACAGAAGACCCTGAATAACCAAGTCAGTCTTAAGAACAAACCTGGAGACCTCACACGTCCTGATTTTAAACCATAATCCAGAGCTACAGTCATCCAAACAGCACGGGACTGGAAATACAACAGGCATAGAGACTGACGAGCAGGACAGAGGACCCAGAAGCAAACCCATGCATATACAGCCAGTCAATTTCTGACAGAGGTGCCAAGAATATGCAATGAGGAAAAGACGGTCTCAACAAATGTGTTGGGAAAACTGGACAGCCATATGCAAAAGCACGCAACCGGATCCCTAACTTACACCACGCACAAAATCAACTCAAAATAGATGAAAGACTTGAATGTGAGACCTCCAACTGCAAAACTCCTACAAGAAAATATAGGGCTAAGCTCCTTGATGTTGGTCTTGGCAACGATTTTTTAAATTTGAAATAAAAGCAAAAATAAGAGGGACTACATCAAACTAAGTGAACAGACCGACAAATGAAAAGGCAATCTGAGGAATGGGAGAAAATATTTGTAAATCACATCCGAGAAGGGGTTAATATCCAAAATACACAAGGAACTCATGTGACTCAATTTCAAAAGAACCAAAATAACCCAATTAAAACATGGTCAAAGGACCTGAACAGACATATTCCCAAAAAAGACATCCAGATGGCCAACAGACACACGAGAAGATAGGGGCTCACATACGCATCCTCAGGGAAATGCCAATCAGCGACAACAAGACGTCGCCTTGCATGTGTGAGGACAGCTATCATGGAAAGACAGGAGACAACAGGGGTTGGCAAGGACGCGGAGAAAGGGGAACCCTGGTGCACTGCTGGTGGGAACGCACACGGTGCAGCTGCTCTGGAGACCAAGATGGAGGTCCCTCAGAACTACTGTACGATCCAGCAATCCCACTACTGGGTTTACAGCAAAAGCACATGAAATCATTACCTCAAAAACATAGCTGCACTCAAACGTCCACAATAGCCAGGGTACGGAAACAAGCGGAGTGTCTACTGATGGAAGCGGGGATGCAGCAAACGTAGTGCGTGGAGACACACAACGATTCTTCAACCATGAGAAGGAGACCCTGCCGTGTGTGACAGCACGGACGGGCCTGGAAAGCATTACGCTCAGTAGACTAAGCCTGAGCAAGACAAACCCTGGGCGATCTCACTCCAAGGGGAAACCAAAACGAACTGAGCAAACTCGTAGACACGGAGAGTAGAATGGTAGTTGCCAGGGGCTGGGGGTGAGGAAGATGGGGAGAGGCTGGTCAAAGGAACAAACCTCCAGCTGTGAGACGAATAAGGCCTGAGGATCTAACATAGAACACGGTGACAACAGCGGACGATGGCATACAGTGCTGCCTCATTTAACAGAAATTTGCTGAAAAGCAAGTTTCAGCAAGAGAGGAGACCTTCCGTGCTGTCGCCCACAATGGAGGTCACCATGTGAAGTGCTGGGCGTGTTAACTAGCCCGACGGGGGACCCTTTCACAACACGGACATACATGAAATCATCACCTTCCACACTCTAAATATATTACAATATTGTCAGTGACATCCCACTAAAGCAGGAAAAACAAGAGAAACGAAGCAACCAATTCTAAGATGTGTAAGGATGTGCAGGGTTGGGGCAGCCATGACATCCTCGAAGATGAAGAACGCCACATTTCTACGACGAGATACGTCCGTCTGTCATAAAGCTACAACACGGAAGACAGTGTGGAACTGGCACAAGGAACCAAAATGACCAAGGGTACGGCAGAGACCAGACAGATGCATGCGTATGCGGGCGCCCTCTGGGTGACAAAGCTGGCGCTGGAGTGAGGTGAGGGGAAAGGTGGTCTCTGGGGTCAGGTGGAGACTCATGTCCAAGGAACTAATCCTGACCCGACACATCCCATCACACACAGACGTCATCCCACGGGGGGCGTAAGCTAGAAGTGACAGAAAAAACAAGCTTCTAGAACACAGGAAATATCGTCGTGACCCCAAGACAGGGTACAGTAAACATGCCCTAAACGGGACAACAAAGGCACTACCACGAAAACAAACAAACAAAAACCCCACTTGTTGAACTGGAAGACCTTCCCATCAGACACCACTGAAAGGGAATGACAAGCCACAGAATGAGAGGCGGTCCTCACAGTCCAAACCCCCGCGAAGGACCCGCGGAGGGCAGCTCACCTGTGGGTGCAGCAGCGTACGATCCTCAGAAGCAGGTGGATGGCTTTCAACCGCTGATGACCAGTCTGGCGACAAGCCACGCCCACCAGCCATTCCCAGATTTTGCCCAGCGGGAGGTGTGGCACAACTCTTTCTTCGGACAACATCTGCTTCAAAATCTCAAACCCTGGCCCACGCCCACGAAACACAGGTTATTTTAGAAACATTAGCTGCTTGAGTTTTGATAAACAGAATAAAACAACTATGATCATTTAAATTTTGCCTAAAATTATGCCTTTGATAAAAGCAACAAAGGACATTTTCAGTTTCTCCTTTCTGCAACGTGCCCTGCCCTCTGTAGGTCCCCACGGGCAGCTCTTCTGTCCGTCCACTCACATTGACAACCCGCAGCCACAGCACATTCAGAGTGACGTGTGTGGAGGTCTCAGCTTTGATCTGAACACCCATCAGTGACACTGTGGCCCCTGCAGCCACAGGGGGTCCCAAGAAGAGCCTGTGGACAGAAGGACCGGCGCACACACCTGTCTGGAATCGCCCCAGGTGTCCCGCCGTCACAGTGAACTTGTAGCCCCACTCCGTGTTGCTCATGTCAGAGGTGAAGCGGTAGTACAGAGTGTCTCCTGGGTCACATAAGATCAGAAACAGCTCAGGACAGCGCAGCAACCGGGAACGGCAAGTGACATACTCCTGATGGGAAACGCTACACCCGGGGTGACACCCTCCCACAACGTCCCTCTTCTAGTACTGACTTTCAACACTCGATGTGAAGCGTCCAATGACCAAGGATATATTTACTACCTGGGAGCTCAAAATCCTTCCATTTCTGCTGGGACCCACTGAAAGTGTGTCGGTCCTGCTGGAAGTCGCTACTGCTGGACATGGCTAGCTCGTCACAGCCTTCCTCTGTACTGCACTGCGAGTCGAATTTGATGGAGAGGTAGATTGCACCAGGGATGTGGACTTTATCCTGCAGAGGGGACATAAGGACGCTTCTATCATTCCTGCGGGCTTGTCTCGTGCCACGTCCTGCAACTCTAAGGCAAGGAGGACGGGGAGCACGGCCTGGGTAATGAGACAAAGGACAGGGGTCTCCACAGTGTGGCCACATCATCAGGAGACAGTGCAGCCAGGGCTGAGCCCAGGCCCACACACGGACTCACTGTCGAAGATGCCAAGGATTCCCTGCAAGGACCTTATTGCTGGAAAGGCGGACTCCTCCCCCCAGGCCCAGGGGCCCACTGTTTCCTATTAAGCCAAGGTCAGAAGACTGGGTTGTGGAGACTCCCCGGATTTGGGGGGCAGACTGCTGCTTAGAAGGAGGGAGGGCTGCCCAGAGGGGAGCAGCCAGTGTGGACGTGGACGAGAGCCTCAGCATCCCTCGCAGGTCCCGCCAGCCGCGTGCCCTGGACATACCTCAAAGTTGGTGTTATTGTTATATGGGTGTTTCGACTCCCTCACTTGCACCTCCATCCCGGGCTCCTCCATGAACTGGCAGGCAGCCAGGGCCATGGTCCCCAGCATGCTCCCGTGGCATCCCTGGAGCACCTTCCGCAGGATCTGGCAGGACATGAGGCAGGGAGTGTCAGAGCCTCCCAGTGGCAGGAAGAAGGACAAGTCCATTTCAACTCAAGGCCCATCCAAAGGGGCTGGCTTCACCCTGGCCCCTGGCCCCACGCCCGAAGCCAACTCTTCCAGCCGTCTCTCACTGCAGGGACGGGGACAGGGGAGGGGTGGGGTGGGGGCTTGCTGTGCACCAGGACGCCTCCTCCTCAGTCCTTCCTGAGAAGGACAGAGAAACAATGACAGCACAAAGGGACACAAGCCAAGGAGGTGTGGAACTGGGGGCTCCATGGGGCAAGGATGGGGGAAGCCATGTTCCCCTTTGCCGCTTCCAAGTGAGAGCCATGGCTACAGCCAAGCTGCCAGCCCCTCCGAGGCTGTGTGGCTGGGAACACATACACGGGACTTAGAAACCAGTGGTGTTCTTCGACGGCAAATTAAGGATGAGAAGATAAACTCACTTCCTGAGGAATCCCCCCCCCCATAGGGCATGTGGGGGCGGCGGGGAGTGAGAGTACACCGTGTGTATGTGGGGCGGAGGGGTGAGGGTACACCGTGTGTGTGTGTGTGTGTGTGTGTGTGTGTGTGTGTAGGTGCCAAGGGGACGGGGGTGAAGAAGGCGGCAGTAAATGTGACTCAAGATTTTCGCACTTGGAAGCTGGAAGGTGCTCACAGACCTTCCCAGCTCGGCTGGAGGAGGTGCCCGTGGCTTCCTCCCGCCCAGATGCCCAGACCAGACTGTGTTCTGCTGTGCGGGTCCTCTGGGTACGTTCCCCCTGGGAATTGCTACCCCAGCCCTCCTCTCAATGACGACGTTGAAGATTTAACTTAAGAACCGACCCGGAGGCCTGGAAACTCAGAACCGGAACATAGGCTTAGGCTGCAGACCCTGCACCTGCCTTCTCGAGGCCAGGGCCTCTTACTGCACTTCCTCCAGACAGAACTCTCCCTGGTTACAGTGTGACAGGTGCGAGTGCCCCGGGGCAGACGTTCCAGAAATAAGACACACACGCCCTGTACCACTGGGACAGGCCATCAGCCGTACTTCACCGTGTCCCTGGGACTTGGGACGACACGACGAGACACGGGCTAGGATGTGTGCAGGGTCAGGCTCCACGGGAGCGCGGTGTCAGTACCCTGTGCGCACCACGTCTGCCCCAGGCCGGCAGCTCAGCTCCAGGCCAGGACCGGAAAGAGCCCAGCCGTGCCCCCTCCCCCCAGCCTCTGCTGCACCCACAGCTGTCGCAGAGCCACACGGCCACACAGGTGACCTCCCTCCGGGGAGGCCCTCACCAGAGGAAGCAGGCTCAAACGCTGGGGGGGCAGAGGAGGAGCAAAGCGGGTGACAATCACCTTCTCCCACTGCTGCTTTTCTTCCAGCTGCATGAACATGTCCAGGATGTAGGTCATGTGGGCCGGGCCGCTGAGCTCCAGGGTGTCCTCGCTCACTGGCACGTGGCCAGGCCACTCGGCGAGCAAGGAGGCCAGCACGTGGCGGGCGTACAGCACGGCCGTGGCCTCGTTCACGCGGAACAGGTACTCCCGCACGGCCCTCTTGCTCTTGCAGTTCAGCTCCTTGTGCAGGAGGGCGGCGCTCTTGCTGCGCCGCTGCTTGGCGTAGCTCTGCTGCAGTTCGCTCTCCGTGCTGGCGATGAGCTTCTGCGTCACAGGGTTCGACTCCGCCGTGGCCTGCTCACAGCGTGCGGGCCGGGACTGCAAACCCGAGACCACCGTTACCGCGGCCGGCCCCTCACCACCGGGTGGGGGCCGGGGCAGACCTTCCGCGTCCAAGGTGGAGGCAACATACCAAGCACGGTAAGATGATCATGTCTGTGTCCACGGCTTTGGCGCCCTGCTCCTCCAGCCTCAGACTCCGACTGGGCTGCCACCTCTGCGCCAGGGTCCGAATCCTTTCATCCGTGGTGAGCTCGTCCCCGTCAAACCTGGCGGGAAGGGGCACAAGGCTGGGTACGCACATCACAGAAAGCGGAGAGCTCGGCCGTGGTGGAACTTGTCAGAAATACCGATCCGAGCCGTCCTGTGCCTCTGCAGTGACATTACTGCCCCATATTCCGCAATCTGGACTCACAGCACTCATCTACTCGTGCCCTGGTGGCAGAGGGTGCAAAGTGTCCCTCAGGATCTTCGAAACAACGTTCCCAGAGGCTTTAGCAAGATACACAACCACCCCTGGCAACAGGGTCCCCACCCCTCTTCAGCTCGACGGGCTGATGCAACTAGGCTCTCACCCGCAGGAGGCCAGTGAGCCTACCCTCAGCAGCTGGGTTGAGGGTGCCCTCCTCTCTCCACCCTCCCTCCTCTGAGCTAGAACGCAGGTGGGTATGGGTGAGCCACGTGACAACACGCAGGGTCAGGCACAGAGCAGAGCTGCCCACCCACCCTGCACTGCCACAACAGAAAAAACAAATTCTATCTTCCTTGACCGGGTATTTCTGGGTTTCTTAGTTACAGACTATGCCCTGCTTCATTTCACAAAGGATTTGAGGCAACATATACGAAATACAGGAAAACAGAAATAGAAGATAAAAACATAAAGAAAAATCAAATTGGAAGTGAATGTAAGTTAGAACAGAAGTCCAAACTAGGATATGCCAGGCAGAGAGGGAGGTGAGCTGCGACAGGTAAAGTTCCACACACTGGGAGCTGGCCCAAGAACCGGGCTGAGCTTCCTGGCCCAGAGAAAGGGAGTGATATTAACTTTCTAACAACCCTTGGGGAAATCCACGAAGATCATGTGCCAACAACACTCCGACCGGAGGGCCCTGTCTGCCCCAGGACGATGTATGGGAGAAACCTTGCCATCTGCCTCCGTGTCCGCACCCAGAAGGGACACACAGCACAGCTCAGAGGACACAGACAGTGCGTGCGGTCAGCTTTCACAGCGCTGCACAGAGAACGGAAAACCGGGCCCATGGGGCAGGCCTGCAGGAGTTTTTACCGAGAGCTTGCGGCAGGAGGCAGTCACAGGCCTGCCCTCCCTCGCTCTCCCACGTCAGCTGCGTCTCAGCGACCTCACCTCTTCTGAACCTCCAGGAAGAAAGAATCGGTCCTTTTCATCTGCAGCTCGTATATGGCCCGGAGGATGTGCAGAGGGGCATTGAGCGCGTCGTGCGCCATCTGAAGGCCATGGGAGGAAGCACAAGAGAGACGGTTTTAAGTTCTGAATATCGTGTGGCTGCTTAGAGCAAATAAAATTATAAACTCTAAAACATGGGCTGTAGACTCTGCGATGATAAATTCACAGGAAAACACAAAGCGTGGAAATACCAGACCACCTCGTGCAATGCTAACAGTCCACAGCTACCACCCACCACACGGCACCCGCCCCAGCTTCCCTGCGGCTGCCACGCTCGCCACTCTGACAACTGGCACATCGGTCTGGAGATGTGCTTGCTTGTCTGATCTCCGCCCAGACGCTCTGCCTTTTCTTCCTGCAGCCACTGTTCGAGGAAGAGGGCGTCCCCAGGGAGGGTAAGAGAATGCATCTCAGAAGGCACGAGGGGATGCCATGCATCAAGGGGCTGCAAATTATGAGCAAAACTGCATGGGCTTATGTCATGGGGGAGATGATCTACAGCCTTTAGGCCCCAAAAGCTTAAAAATGACAGTTGTAAGGATTCGCCGTTCTTCTGGACCAATTCTGCACAATTCAGACTGAGTCTTCAGGAAGTGAGCTCTCAGCACGTCAGACTAAAGCATTTTCCCATGGAGGCAAAAACACGGTACAAGCCAAAGAGAACCCATCGCTCGGCTTCACCAAGGCCCAGAACTCACCAAGAAACATATTCTGGTGGGCTCATCCAGGCTTTCCAGAGGGTCCAGCTTCTTCTGCTCTGGCTCGCCGGGGCTGCTGACCGTGCCTTCCACCTCCTCCTCTTGGTCCGCCCGCTCGTCTCGCTCCGGGGCTGTGTGCTCGGCCAAGGTGTGGATCTCCTTCTTTGAGGAGTACAGCATGATGGACAGAATCTAGACAGAAAACCAGGCAGGACAGGCGTGTGGGGGTTCAGTGGGTGAGATCTTTAACCCTCAAATGGTAGAAAACATTTGACCTCATTTTTTTAAAGATGTAAGAATTCACAAAAAGAATGTAAACTTAGTACCAAAAGAAAAACATGTTCAATTGACCTGTAACCAAAGACGTGCTAACTAAAACCGAGGGACCTCTGCTGCTGACGACGTAAGCTGGGATCACTCTGAGAACGCGTTCTGGTGAAACGTAAAGAGCTGTAACGTCTACTGCCTCTGACCCGCCTGTCACTCCCCTTTGAGGTATAACGTAAAGCACGTTACGGTCAGTGAAGCTGAGATCCCCCTCGTGTGTCGCCTGCAGCCGTTACGCTGGGGGTCATGAAACGACCCAGCGACTCGGGGAAGCGGCTGCCGCACGTGCGACAGGGATGCAGACGGAAACAACTAGAACTAGGCAGTACAGAGAATACTTATGGCGGCTGTATCTGTGGGGCAGAATTCAAAGTTTGTCTTTCTCTTCTATATTTCACATTTTCTGCAATGTGGTTCTATTATCTGAATGATAAAAAAAAATTAATTTAAAATTTAATTTAAAAGCTTTTCCTCAGAACAAGAGCCCAGATGCTCTCCCGGTTTTCCGTTGCTGTATTTCAGCCCCATTTCCTTCTTCGCACTCAGGCCTCTGTGTGACGGGAGAGGCTGGCTGACCTCCCGCCACAGAGGAGCCGCGTCTCCTGGACCTGAGGCTGGCACTCGCCACACACACTGCACAGGAACCACAGCAAATCCACTAAGAAAAATCGGAGGCCCAGAAGGAACTGTGGTAAGATGAAAATTATCGACTGAAATCCTACATGAAATAACATAGCTGAGGACAATCTCAGAAACAGACTTCAGCTCAAAGGAACTTTAAAGGGAAATTGTAATTCAAGGACACACTTTATCGCCGTGACGTAATGGTCCGCCGTGTGCTTCCATAAAATATGCCTCCTCCTCCGAACAAACACCACATCCGTTCTCTCCCGACAGGGAGGACAGATGTCATCATCCCAGTGTCCAACAGGGACACGGCTCTAAGACGCGGTTCCACCCACTGCACAGATCGAGCACACGCAGGGCAGAGGCAGGCGCAGCTGACCACGGTCCTCACCGCCGCGCGGGAAGCCGGCAGCAGGCGGCGCACCCCTACCTCCAGGTCCCGGAGGAGCCACGTCTTACTGAAACCGGTCCCTTTGCTGCACTTGGTCACCAGCAGCTTCAGCAGATCCGTCTGAAGGAAGGTTGTATGAGTCTCTTCAAAACCGTGAGCCTGCCAGACAAAAGGAAATGACACGCGGCTGCCTGGAGGGAAGAAGGTGCGGCCGCACGAGCGGAGAAGCAAGGCTCTTTCGGAGCCGGCTCGACTTGTGGCCCAAGGTCACCTTGCGGGGAAAATTCCAGAGTCGGCAGGCAGGGTGACCCTCCGATCCTCAGCCCCAACCCGAGTCTGTCCACACCCTGTCTGACTCAGCCCTCGGCAAGCATCTCTGGAGCCCAGGACACGCTGTGCACTTCGTCCTGCACGAACGGGCCCTCTGCAGCGCTCTGCCTTCCCCAATTTCCCAGTGCTTGCCAGACCACAACCCAAGTCCCGATCGTGGCGGACGGGGCGCTGCAGTCCCCTGCCTGCTCCTCTGGTCTCGCATCCCTCTTCCACGGGGTCCTGAAGGGCCTGAGGGGTCTGTCACTGACAACCACGCCTGTGGCTGGGCCTGGCGTCTGTGGCTCTCCCTGCACACATGGCTCTGCCCAGACACCTCTACCACCTCACATTTCACCTCCTCGGGAAGGATGTCTCTGACTCATGTTAGTCCTCCTTGGGGGCCCCGTGCCGGCTCTCTGGCAGATTAGACTGTGAGCCCCACCTGCTCTCGAGTTCAGTGCCAGAGTTCCACGCGGCTCTCGGTGTTCAACAAATACTTATGAAAACACGGATTCAAAGACAGAAATGGTCTGGCCCCTCAGGGAGTTTATTTTCTCTTTGCTCCTATAATTAAACAACTGAGACGAGGGCAGATGGTGATAAATGCCTTGGAGGCGACAAACAGCAGCGGCATGGCCTCGGTGCCCTCGCCACGAGCACTCGGCGGGCCCGCAGCTGGAATGCCATCCGTGCTGGTTCCTTGTGCTGCCTGAGTCCTTCTGTGGCCTCCTGGGCAGTTCTGCCAAAGTCCAGGGACTCACCAACTTTTAAAATGAAACCCTTCTTTCATGGCTACTCCTGTAGGGAAGACCGTCCTAAAAGTGACCCCTTCCCCCCGTCAGGCCCCTCAGGTAGCCGAAGAACCACCTTCCCACAGGTCAAGGCTTCTTGTCTACAAGCCAGGTATCACCCAGCTTCTCCCACCCTGACTGTCTAGCCTCTCTCTCCAAGTCCCATAGGATGACGGTCCCCTTTGATCTCCCCTGCCTCCTGCCTTACGATGGGCCAGAGGAACTATGGTTTGGAGGGAAGTGAGAAACTGTTCCGTCCAGTTTCTTCCCATCTTCCCAAGGTTACATGGCCATCAGGCAAACGCCTGGTTCCATGGAACAGTACTAAAAAAATACAAAGAAGCAACTACCGGGAAAATTCTGTTTCTTCCTTAGGGTTATCCCTGTGCGAAACCTCACCCATTCCTAAGAATAATCAAGATCCTTTGTTAACCATCCATCGAAATCAGCGGGCATCTCCTTGTAGTCAACGCCCTGCAGATGTTAAATCACAGCGATTCGTTAGCAGATGGAAGAAGGTCACTGTTACCTTTAGTGTTTTATATAGTCCTTTGAGGGCCAGGGACAGGACCCAGGTTGCTTCCACTGCCTCGGGACAGTGGCTATCCACGCTGGTTTGCAGAAGATGACTGGCGATAAAGGCAAAGTGCTGGGAGTACTGGCTCAGCTGGGCCTGAGAGCTGCTGCCTTCCTGTCCTTTCTGGACCAGCTGGTAGTCCTTCACTGGAGGGTGAGGTCAGGGGGAAGAGAGAGGCATGAAAGTACAGGTAACACTTCCTGCAGCTAAATCTCTTCCCCAGGAATATGCCTTACTGTAGCAGGAACCACAGACCCCGAAACACAAATCAGCCTGGCTTCACACTTAGCCATTACACTTACAGCTGGTTTGCAGGTGAGCACAGAAATGGCACTGGGCCACCTAGCCATCAAGCAACCGCGAGAGACAATTCACATCCCTACCACTGTGCACAAACAGCTTGTCTCCCACGTGCTGAAGGAGCTTCTTAAATGTAGCACGCAGGCAGAACATCCACTCCCAAACAAAACTAGGACAGACTGGATTGACTCTCCTTAAACACCCAGAACACAGAAAAAGTACACAAAACAATGGTTTGCAGACAGGAGATAAGTGGTAAGGACTATGAACCCTGATAGAAGGGACATAAACCAGAGGAGCCCTCCAACAGCCAGATTTCTGGAGACAATTTCCAGGCTGCAGAACAGGGACTAGAAATCTGAGCAGAGTCCTGCAGTCTCAATGAACTGATGACAGAGAGGTGAGAGTTCAGGGAAGTCAAGGCAGCTAGAACTGATGGGGCAGAATGTCGCAAAGAAGGGAGAGGCCCAGAGTCAGAGGGCATGGGAGGCCTCTCTAGACAGCCACAGGACCTTCCTCACAAGTCTTTGGCTGACCGTGAGTCACACAAATGGATGGTGGGAAACCACCTAGTTCTAGGAAAGAACTACTAAACACAACGAACAGTTCTTGAGCGCACAAAGACCTGGGGATATTTTGTCTTCCCCCCGCCCAGCATCCTAGTGGGGGTGGGAAACAACTATTAGAAGACATAATAGTTGAAATTTTTCTGAATTTGATAGAAACTGTAAATCCACAGATCCAAGAGCTCAATAACCCCCCAAGAAGAATAAACACAGAAACTCATGTCAAGGTGCGTCCTTATCAAAATGCTAAAAACCAGTGACTAAGAAAAAAACCTTAAATGCAGCCAGAGGAAAAAAAGACACATTTGAAGAGGAACAGAGAACGACAGCAAACTTTGCAGCTGAAACTATGTTAGCCAGAAGAAAATGGATCGAGAACTTCAAAGTATTCAAAGAAAAAACTCTTGGCCTAGAATTTTGTATGTGGCAAAATCATCTTTCAAAGATAAAGTCAAAATAAGTATTTGTTTGGTTTGGTAGGACACACCAGAACAAAAACTCTGTAGCAGAAGACGCGCGATACAAGAAAGGTTAAGGGAAGTTTCTCAGGCCAAAGAAAAATGACACCAGATAGAACCTTGAATTTACACAAAGGAATGAAGAGTACCAGAAATTGTAAATATGTAAATAAATTGTTTTCTCATTTTAAAAACTTTCTTAAAATATCTGACTTTTTATTTTTTATTTTTTTAAACAAGAATTTTTTTAAAGATTTTTTTCTTTGAGAGAGAGTGAGCATGTGTGCACATGAACACGTGGGGGAGGGGAGCAGAGGAAGAGGGAGAGAGAGTCTTAAGCAGACTCCGTGCTGAGCATAGAGCCCAACGCAGGGCTCGATCCCATGACCCCGAGATCATGACCTAAGCCAAAACTAAGAAGGGCTGGATGCTTAACCAAGTGCGCCACCCAGGTGCCCCTGGTGCCCCTGGTTGCTGACTTTTTAAAGCAAAAATAAATAACGTATTATTCTGAGGTTTATAACACATAGGAGTAAAATGTGTAATGATAATACCACAAGGATGAGGGGATAGAAATATAAAATCTATGTTTCCTCACTATATGTTAAGTGGTAGACTATTATTTGAAGGCAGACAATGAAGAGCTAAAGGTGAATATTATAAACCCTAAAGCAACCACGAAAAAATTATCTGAAGGTAAACTACAGTAAGCCCTTGAGCAACCACTGAAAAAATTAAGAGATACAGTTGAAAACCATTAGTGGAAATAAATGGAGTCATTAAACAAAAAAAAGAACCTTCAATTCAAAAGCAGGGGAAGTAGAAGAAAAGGAACAACAGACAAGTGAGGCAAATAAAAAACAATCAAGAAGATAGTAGATTTAAACTCAATCACCTTGATAACTGCATTAAATGTAAACAGTCTAAACATCTCAATGAAAAGGCAGAGATTGTCAGACTGGATTAAAAAAGAAAATTCCACTATGTGCTATCTGCAAGAAATCCACTTTAAATGTGAAGACAGAGACAGGTTAAAGTGAGAGCGTACACACCACGCAAACGTTAGTAATAAAACAAAAGCTAGAGAGACTACCTAAATACTCAAGTCAATTTCAGAATAAGGAATATTATCAGAGATAAAAAGGGACATTTTGTATTGACTTGAGAAACAGACAGTTATGGTTAGAGACCTCAACACTCCTCTCTCAGTAATCATTAGAACAGACAGACAGAAAATCAGTAAGAGCACGGAAGACTTAAAAAAACACTATCAACTGACCTGACTTAAATGACACCTACGGCCAACAACCCAGTATATGAATCTCTTCAGGTGCACATGGAACCTTACCCAAAACAGATCCAATTCTGGACCATAAAACAAGTTTCAATAATCCTAACAGGACTAAAATAATCTGAAGTATGTTCTCTGACCCCAAGGGAATTAAACTTGAAATCAATAACAGAAAGATGTCTGGAATAGCCTCCAAGTATTTGTAAATCAAACAATAAACTCTTAAATAATCCGCAAAACAAAGAAAAACTCTTAAGATAAATAGAGAATATTCTGACCTGCGTGAAAATGATAAAATAAATGCCATCAAAAATTATGGACACAGGGGCATCTGGATGGCACAGTTGGCTGAGCATCCGACTCTCGATGTTGGCTCAGGTCATGATCTCAGGATTGTGAGATCAAGCCCCGTGTCGGGCCCTCACTCAGTGTGCAGCTGCTTGAGACTCTCCCTCTCCCTTTCCCTCTGCCCATCCCCCCACAATCTCTCTCTCTAAAATAAATAAATCTTTTTAAAAATTATGGATACAGCTAATGCCATCCCTAGAGGGAAATTCATAGCATTATGCTTCTATCAACAAAGAAGAAAAATCTCCAGTGATTTAGACTTCCACCCTAAGAAATTAGAGAAAGAAAAAAAGAGCAAATGAAATCCAAACCAAGAAGAAATAGGAAATCAATAATGACAAAGACAGAAATCAATGAAGCAGAAAACAGAGAAATAATAGAGAAAAAAAATCAATGAAAACAAAAGTTGGTCCTTTGAAAGAAATCAAATACATTGATCAGGGGCGCCTGGGTGGCTCAGCTGGTAAAGTGTCTGCCCTCAGTTCAGGTCATGATCCTGGGGTCCTGGGATCAAGTCCCACATTGGGCTACTTCCTCAGCGGGGAGCGTGCTTCTCCCTCTGCCTCTACCACCCCCCCTCACGCTCTCTCTCTCTCACTCTCACTCTATCTCAAATACATAAATAAAATCTTTTAAAAAATACATAGATAAATCTCTGGTGAGACCTCTAGGAAACAAACAAGAGAAGACACAAAGTACCAAATTCAGGAATTAGAGAAAGCAGCTGCTACCCCATGCCAAATGAAGAGAAATTGGAGATCTCAATTTATTCCCTCAATAAACGGAGACATATACAGTGCTCATGAGTCACGTTACAACGTCAGTTCTCCCCAAACAGATATACAGATTCAACGATTCGTTTATAGAAACCGACAAGCGGATTCTAAAATTTATACAGAAAGGCAAAGGAACGAGACCAGCCAGAACAATGCTGACAAAAGAATAACAAAGTTGGAGAACGTGATTTGGAGACATAACATAAATCTGTAACGGTCAAGAGAATGTGGTATTCAAGTAAGGACGAATATATAGATTAATGGAAAATATAACAGAACCCATAAATAGACACACACATGTGGGTCAACTAATCTCCAGTGAAGGTACCAGGATAATTCAATGCAGAACTAGTCTGTTCAACAAATGGTCCTGAAAGAACTGATGTTAACATGCAAAAAAGAAAAAAGACAAAAAAGGAAAAAGAACAAGAACCTTGACCGTCACCTCACAGCACACAAAAAGGTAGCACAGACTGTGTCTGACAGTGAAGCTGAATGAGGAAGCCTAGTATTTCAGAAGCAGAACCAGGCACATATGGTCACATACTCCAGGCTGTTCCGGGGTTGGCAAATTAAGTCAAAGGTCACTTATGATATACTTTCACTGTTCTACTGATCAAGCAAAACAGAACGTGACATGAATGTCAACACAATTACTCAAAGACATTTTACACTCACGTAGCTGTCTGACCCCACTATATATTTAACTTACCCATTAGAAAACTACTCACCAACCAATGACAACATTATTCACACCCTAAATGCGTCCCCCCGGAACCCCGGAGCCATACATACAAACTGACAGCACAGCAAGGGCCTTCCAATTTACCCTAATTCAACCACATCACTTCAGAGGTGTGGAAAAAGCAGCTCAGGGAGCTAACTTGTTTTTTAAGACATCACACGCAGGGACAATGACCACAATATCTTCATGGATTTCAGGGTACACAGAGATTTGACAACTTCCCTCCATTCTTAGAAATAACTAATTAGGTTTGGGACCTGTTTTCCTCTTCCGGGTTTTGACGTCGACGATCACAGCCCTGTTCTTCTCCGTGAAGTGCTTCAAGATGATGACACTGTGCGGCTCGTTGGCGTTATCCACGTACACACAGCGGGTCCCCACGCAGAGGACCTAGAGCGTGACAGAGACCGAGAAGGCAACTCAGCAGCACAAAGTCACGGGGGGACCCTTCACTGGACACAAGCCCCGTCCTCCGTGCCTGTGCCCCGGACTCCAACAGGTGCTAAGGACAGGCACTCCTGAGTCCAGGGCCCCACAGAGAGGTGGTTTACGCGCTTGCTGGGTGAAGCCATGTTTTCACAGTCCTCTTTGTCCCAACCAATTGTGAGACATAAAGATCAGAAACGAGACCAAGATGAATGCCAACTGAGAACCAACTCTACTCTGAAGTTCTTCGTGATTTAATAACTTAGTTACCTATTATTCACACTACTGGCTAATAAAAGGAAGAGCTAAACTGTTAAAAATGCAGTTGAACAAACCATCCCATAATCTTGAAAATACACCAATAGGGCAAATGCCAATTATATAACTAAAAGGAAAAACCCTGCCAAAGGTACATGCTGCAGAGAGCCTGTGCTGTGTGCTGCGGCCGGGAGGGGTGGCCTGGCCTCCGAGGCGCGTACCCGCGGGAGGCCGCGTACCCGCGGGAGGCCGCATACCTGTGGGAAGCCGACCAGCACGAGCAGGGTGAAGATGTTGGTGTGCCTCAGCTGGAAAGGCAGCTGCTTGACACAGTGGTCTGTGAAGGCGGCGATGACGTCACGCCACAGGGGGGCACTGCTGAGGGACCGCAGGATCTCCGCCATGGAGCACGCCCAGTCCAAGCCCACCCGGCTGCAAGGCGAGAGCTCCGTTAGGTGGCCGGGCACGGCTCCACACTCCACTCCGCAGAGCTCGCTCACTACACTCCAAGGCACACGCAGCAGCAGGCCCAAGAGCCACTCACCCACTAGTTCAAAAACCATCGGAATGAAGCCTCGGATCCCTCTGCACTCAGTACACAGTCAGGTTTCTAAAATCTCTGTGAAGAGTCACATGCACATGTGCACTTGTGCACAACACGTTCACGCACAGAGAGAACTCAGAAGGAGACCTATTACAGCAGCACCGGGTGCACGAAGATGGCGCAGCCGGACTCTTGAGGTCGCCTCAGGTCCTGATCCTGGGGTCGCAGGATCGAGCCCCACATCGGCTGCACGCTCGGCGCGGGGTCTGCTTGTCCCTCTCCCACCCTCCACTTAACACACTCTCGCTCTCTCTCTCAGATAAATAAAATCTTTAAAAGAAAAGAATAGGTGGTGCAGCCGGGGTGATTTTTTCCCCCATTTTTGTTTTCCAAATTTGGTATTCTGATTATGTCATTTTATACAAAAATAGACCTATTTTCTTCAACCCCAAAGCCTACGCTTATTGCTGCCAGGAAAAAACCCACCAGAATATGTCGGATTGGAAAGTTCAATCAGCAGACAGCGCCCCAACTGCACAGCTGTGTTGATGTGGGTTTTAAGTACACTTTCAGTGTCAGTCGACACCTTCTCCAGTAAAACATATTCTCACAAGAGGTATGTAGACAACAGCACCCAAAACCAGCCAATGGCCAGATCGCGGACTGACCCCGGACTTCAAGACAGGAACAGCGGGGGAGCAGAGTGCGGGGCTACCTGTCCAGACACACAGCTCCCAGGCTGAAGAGCAGGTGGGCGGTCTTCCAGCCATCGGGCACGACGGAACCGTCCCCTGACGCGAACAAGGTGTGCTTGGCAGAGAGGACCTGGACCACGGCAGCGTCCACCTCTGCTGGTGAAAGGCGGGTGATTAACTGGCCAAGGAGACCCAGCGTGAGGTGGTAGGTCTCGTTCAGGTGGCCTGCGTTTGAGATGACGACCTGAAACATGAGTGGGAGGACGTGCTCCAGGTGTATCACGGGCACCGTGGGGTCCTGCCAAGAGAGGGAGAAACGCCTGTTCAACACGGAACGCACGGAACCGCACTGACCCAACGCTGTGTCTGTTCACGTCTTAGTGACAATTGGCCAGCGCTAGAGGACCCGTGCAGGGTCCTTCACCAACAGCTATGCACCGTCAGGTGCAAACAGACATTCCCGGGCATCACCCCCGACCCGACTTCTAATTTAGGCTTCTCTCAGGGACACACAGACAGCTCTGAACAGGTGGGTTCAGCGTACGGCTTTCCAAAAAACACACTTTTCTACACATACCACCACCCTTCCTCCATAAAAGAAAATGCCACTGGTCTCTTACCAACTTTATGGGAGGTAACATGGCTGCTAGCAATCCCAAAATCCTCTTCTGGGAACACTCAGCAAACACCTGCTCAGGGCTTGGAGTAACTGCTCTTTCCTCGATGGGCTCCTGAGACAACACGACTGTATTTTCAGCATCTGAGATATAAAACATCACACTTTCAGGTTTTGCCAGGTTCTGCGCACATACAAATGGGCAAGTAAACTGCCTCACAGTCCCTGTGCTGCCAGGGCACACAGCTGGGATGTTGCTGAACCCATCCTGCCCAAGGTCTACCCCGACGGCCCGAGGTTAACGCAGAGCACCCCTCTGCGCTCGCCCTTCCCGACCCTGCTCTTCGGCGCTCAGGCCGATCGCTGGTATGTATTATTTGTGTTCCCCTCTAGGTGTCTGGTCGTCATGAGCACCTAGAACGAGAGCACAGCAGGTGCCCGGTGAGCCCTGGAGGAAGGGACGACTGCATGCGGACCAGCACGCTGATGCTGAGCCAGACCAGAGGGGACGGGACTGACCAGGGGTGCCACGCTGTTGTCTGGAAGGCAGAATTACATGCACCGCACAGGTGACCATCAGCCCCATCTGAGAGCTGGCCGTACACATGGGGCAGGACGCCAGGTGCTCAGCCCTGCCTCCATCACGGAGCAGGCAGGTGGGACAGACGCTGCCTGCCTGGGCTGCCCCAACGAGGAGATGCTTCAGCCCACAGCACTTCCATCTCCGAGCCCATCAGTCTTCTTGAAACGCAGCTCTGCTTGCCGCTGCTAACCCCGGGAGGGCAGCTCGGGGCCTCCACAGCAGAGCGACACAGGACCCCCCAGGGCTCGATCCCTGTGCGCCTGCCGACGGGACTCTGGGGTTTCCCACTCTGCTCTTTCTGCCCGGAGAGCCCTTCCACACAGTGGATCCTAGCACAGCTAAGGGCCCTTGCAGCCCAACCTCTACAAGGCTTTCTGCGGACACTGTCAGTTCCAGTTACACACCCGTTGCCACCAGCACCCACCCACCCCTCTCTTGTGCACAGAGTCGCGTTCCACCTCGGACTACAGTTACCTGTACCTTGGTCTACACTCTCCCAGACTGCAAGCTCCGAGAGGACAGGAGCTATGTCTGTCTGTCTGACTTGGCCCCTCTTGCACCCCCACCGTCTAGCACAGTACTTGGCACACAGAAGGCACTCAGTAAATCAGGGAATAAGGCTGTAGGGAAGCAGTCAAAGTGAAGGAAAGGTGACTTTCAAAGTGTGATCACTACCATCTGATACAAAACTGAGAAACCATGAGCCCTCAGTTGCTAGCCAATTTCAAATCGTGTACAACATATAGCTCAGGGATGGGTCTGTGCGTTTTCAGATGAGGGACCAAGGTAGTGAGCACAGTCTCTACCTGGATGCCCTGTAGGTGCACTACCGTCTGCAGGTGAGTCTGAACTTTGGGTCTGGCATGCAGGACCCTTCACGGATGACACACTGTCTTCATCGGCCTTATTTCTCGGCTCGCTATCTAAAGGTCCGACTTCCTTAGGACCATCTCTCTTGTCCTGAAAACAAAATGTAAAGGAATTAAGGTTTCTTCTAAGAAAAGTTGGCTCACTAATGCTGTGATAAAATTTTTAAAATCATTAGCCAGTCTTTACAGACTAAAATACTTTGGAATCCCACAAGAAAATGTCATTTCTGATGACAACTCTATGCTCTAATTAAGACAATAATCACTGCATCCCATCCCCCAAACATGTCCCAAATGCCCCTGTGTCAGAGCCCGCAGTCCCATAAGCCATGGCCCCACTGCACACCTCTAACATGTTCTACCTAGCCTTTAGAAGCCACGTACAGGAAGTTCTTCTCTTGGGAAGAAGAAAAAAACAAAGGTGCGGAATTCTTTCCAGAACACTGAGCTGGCTTACACTTTTGAGAATTTTATTTTGGCAAGAAGCCTCGTTCAGGGGGCTCTCGTTCGAATAGGGAGGCTTTCCTGGGCTCAAGACTTGGGCAGTGAGCTGCCCAGATTGGCAGGAAGACTACCCTTGGCCTGCACTTCCTGAGGCCTTTTTCCTTAGGCCGGGAAAAGCCTTTATTTTTTTTTAAAGATTTATTTATTTATTTATTTGACAGACAGAGACAGCCAGTGAGAGAGGGAGGGAACA
Organism: Ursus americanus; assembly: GCF_024610735.1. NCBI lineage: Eukaryota > Metazoa > Chordata > Mammalia > Carnivora > Ursidae > Ursus > Ursus americanus. Next base: position 60,360,488 of record NC_142140.1, read on the forward strand.
GAAGCAGGGGGAGTGGGAGAGAAAGAAGCAGGCTCCTAGCGGAGGAGCCTGATGTGGGGCTCGATCCTGGAACACCAGGAACACACCCTGAGCTGAAGGCAGACGCTTAATGACTGCGCCACCCAGGCGCCCCCAGGGAAAGCCTTTAAGATGAGCCTGAAACCTCTTTCTGCAACAAAAATTAAGGAAGCACTCAAAGAAAAGGCGTATCAGAAGGACACAGAAGCCAGGTGGAAGGGGCTTCCACTGGCCAGACACGGGACAATTTCAGCATCACGATACGTACTTAGTAGTAGATGTGAAAAATTTTATTTTTAAGTAAGCTCTATGCCAACATGGAGTTCAAACTCCCAACCCCGAGATCGAGAGTCACACGCTCTACAGACTGAGCCAGCCAGGGGCCCCGAAAAGCAATCAGTTTTAATCAGTGGACTAGAACAATTCATCCAGGTCACTCTGAGATGAACTGATGGTAAGTGGACACCCCGGGAGCAGAGTGCTCACGGGCGGCAGAGATGCCAGGAGCTCAGAGGCAGACACAACTGTCCCCAGGCTCGGGGGTGAATGCCGTCCCGCTGACGATGTCCTCTCTGCCCACCTGTGGGTGCTTAAAGTGCCGCCCGGACGGGGGTTTTGTGGTCAGAAATGGCAGCACCCCAGAGACCAGTGTGGAGCTGATGTGGCCTGTCTGGCTGAGTGAAGCTGACACAATTCTCAAGTTTCCGCCAACCATCTTTACTTTTGTCCTCCCCTAAAGGACAATGGGATCTCACTGAGCCACAACCACCAAGTGGGGGATCCTGGAACTAGTAACCGTGACAGAGACAGAGAACTGAAACATCAGCTGCTCCTCAGGCCAAGTCGGGGGCGCTCACGGCACCCCCTCAAGCTTCGGAGGCAGCATCGCAGACGCTACGCCGTGCTCTTCCACAAAACCAACTTTAAGATTGCGATTGCAGGCTACACCCGGATCCAGAAGGGCTCTCCTCCTACTGATACAGGAATGTGCAAACTACCGTGTCCATCTGGCAAACAGAAAGCACGAGTATTACCTGTCTGTTGGCTCCCTGTGATAGCTCCGGGGCGCCCGGGTGGCGCAGTCAGTTAAGTGTCTGGCTCTAGGTTTCGGCTCAGATCATGACCTCAGGGTGGGCAGATCAAGTCCCACGTCAGGCTCCACGCCTGGCCTCGAGTCTGCTTGAGATTCTGTCTCCCTCTCCCTCTGCCCCCCACCCCCACGCACGCACGCTTTCTCTCTTAAACAAAAGCTTCGCATCTACAGTGGTCACCATGGGCCAGGAACTCATCTCCTTGGGTACACGATCTTCCTTCCTTGTAATACCAGAATCAGGTAACAGGAACAGTTAACACTGACGAGAAACATTCCACAGACACTGTTCTAACAAGCATGTTACACGCATCAGCTCACTGTGCATCGCATGTATACCCTTAGAACAAGCTACGGAACGGATATTAGTATTCTTGCCTATTTCACAGATGAGAAAGTGACGTGAGCAGATGGCGGTAATGTGCCCAAGACCTGAGAGAGCAGGGCTGGAATGTAGGATCCATGTCAAGAGTCTGTGGCCTTAACCTCCCTGCTCTGCCCCCACCTGCAAACGGCTCCCCATTTCGACCTGAGATTCTGCGTAGTAATGCACGGTGACATACACTGCAGCACACAGACGGGCCTGCATGGGACGGGTCCTCAGCACCCTGGACAGCTCTCTCCTCCAGCGGCGGGCGGGCGGGCACAGAGGCAGATGGGGCCCGACTCTCTGGACCAGAGTCACCATCCGGCAGTATACCAAGGAGAGCTAGAGCTTTCAGACCTACACGGGGAGCAAATAAGAGAATGGTTAAAAATTTCAGAACGCGGTCATCTCCTGCAAATGCCAGAAATCACTACACGGAAGGAGATGGCCGGGTTCTCCACAAACCAAACAAAGCGCACTCAGTATGAACCTCCCTGGCTATCACGTCTCCTTGGATTCTGATGTCAGGCACCAGAAGACTGAGCAGGGAGGCATGCCTGTGTTAGCAGCAGGACAAAGACACACGAGGACGGTCTGCTTAGAAAATCATCAACGCGACAATGTCACAGCAGCCCCGCACAACTCCATGTCCACGTGCGCACTGGCAAGCTCGGAGCACTGCCCACGTGCCGCCCAACACAGGCCCGACGTCCCCACCGTGTCCCAGAGCAGGCAGTCCCGCGTTCTGAGAGGGATTCAAACGCCTCTGAAGCGTACTGCCCGTTACTCTCCCTCAGTGCCTCTAGGTAAAGTCCAGGTCTTCGAGGTACTTCGTCAGTCAAACGACTTTGTGATCACGAACAGCTCTCATCTAGAACGCGGTTACGTGCACTGGATCTGCACTCCAGGTGAAAAACAATATTCCTTTGGCAAAGCTAAGGCCGGGAGGCTCAAACACTGAGTACTTCATCCACAGACGTTAGAGTTGTAATTATTACTTTTTTTTTTTAAATGTTCATGTGAATACTTTAGAGAAACTGAATGCATTTTAATGCCACAGTGACCCTCAAACGCACGTGGGAACCTGGACTTAGCTCCGGAGCAGGGTGAGCACCTGTCGTGGACGGGCTCAGACACCTCTCGCCACGCGCAGTCTCGCTCCCGGGAGGCTCTTCCTGCACCAGCAGCTCAGGGGCGGCTCGGTTCCGCGCGTGAGCAACAATCACCTTTTCCCTGGTGAGCCTGCATCAGACAGTCCCCGACGAGCTGCATGCACTGGCTCCGCAGGGCGCTGGCACTGCTGCGGTCCCGGGGATCCAGCTTCTCCCCGTCCACGTCCTCAGCGCTGGCCAGGTGGGCGCTGTAGAGGGCCAGGGCGGCGAAGAGCAGCCAGGCATAGTTGTGGATGTAGGGCTGGATGAGCCGCTGCCGGTCGCTGATCCGGATGGTCACCATCGGATGGGCCGTGACGCTGTGCGTGGGCAAGTGGCTGCAAAGGCAAGATGTGCGTATGGCCCACGAGCCTTGGTGAGGGCCTGGGGCGGGGGTGTGGTCACCACGCCTATGGCCCACGAGCCTTGGTGAGGGCCTCGGGGCGGGGGTGTGGTCACCACACGTATAGCCCACGAGCCTTGGTGAGGGCCTCGGGGGCGGGGTTGTGGTCACCATGCATATGGCCCACGAGCCTTGGTGAGGGCCTGGGGCGGGAGTGTGGTCACCACTCATACGGCCCACGAGCCTTGGTGAGGGCCTGGGGCGGGGGTGTGGTCACCATGCATACGGCCCACGAGCCTTGGTGAGGGCCTGGGGCGGGGGTGTGGTCACCATGCCCAGGCTGTGGTAACTGAAACTTTAAAGGCACGTATGAGCCCTCTCGCCAGAGGAATGAGCCAACGCAAACACTGTACCTACCATTTCAGGATTTCACAGCCCCCACCCCTGCCCGGGCAAAACACTATTCTAACCGGGGGAGGGGGCGGGGGGGAGACTTCCTTCCTGTGAAATTTTCCGAGTGTGGTAATATCATTCTGGTAACGTGAGAAAATGCTCATAATTTTTAGAGGAGGATATGAAGTATAGCTGAGGGAAATGATCTGAGGTCTGTGATTTGCTTTAAAACACTTGAACAAAGAAAAAGAAAGAAGCAGCTAAGCACACAGGGCACGATCTTCCAAGCGTCGCCTCTCTGGGTGACGGCAGCACTGGCGTCTTCGCCTGCGCGTGTGTGAAACCTGTTACGGCCCCGAGGCCCTTCTCGCCACGCGCACAGAGAGCAGAGGCAGGCGCGAGGGAGGCGTCGAGCATACCCGTAGGAGTACTTCTTTGCCGCGTAGCACCCGTAGCAGAGGTCAAAGTCGTCACACACGTTGCAGTTCATCCTGCGGCCGACGATCAAGCCCTGGCAGTGGTCGCAGGTGAACTCCATGCTGACCATCTCGTGGTCGTCTCCGTGGCCCTCGGGCTTCACCCCACCTGGGGAAAGAACACCAGTGTGAGGGGGACCCGGCACAGGGCTCTCAGAAGTGCTGGCTTCCAAACGCCAGCGGATCCGGAAGCGCAGCTCTGCCGGTGCCTGCTCAGGACGTCAGGGGCCACGGGCATCTTCTGGAGACCGGGGCGTTCTGCCCAGTGGCTCCAAGCACACCAACAGCACTCTCGGCACAGAACTCGGCAGCCACGGTACCACGGACCGACCCCCTTTCCCAGCACCACACAGCGTCTGATGGGATGTATTACCAACTCCCATCACCACCACCATCCGGCAGAAACAAGTCCGCGTGCCCACTGCGCTGTGTCCCGTGCGTCCGGTCCTCTGCTCTGTATTCCCGTTAACAAGCACTGAGGAGAGAACAGGCTTCTGCTCTCATGTCTTCATTCCAGAATCACAGAGGAAAACAGACTCCACAACTTCAAACCCAGTGAGTGAGAAACAGTGTTAGTGTCCCGTGTGGTCCCCCCCAAGACCCTGCTGACCACTCGTCGCACCTGGCCCACTTCTGCTCCTGCTGCCAAGAGCCTGGTCACTGCTGTGACCTACTCCCAAAGGAAAGTCCCATAAGGCCGGAGCCGCTTTCCTCCAGCAGAACTCCGATGACGTCAGCCCCACTGTCGACAGATTCACTCAAACGCCTCAGCCGACAGCCCCGGGGTCGGGGTCTGGGCCCCACCTGTCTGAGCACGTTGACCCAGACACACCACAGACGTTCACGCCTCTGCCCTGGACTGGCTCTGTGTCAGACGCTGATGAGCTGCCTTCACATCGTCCAGCTCGGACTTTGATCTTCAGAGACCAGTTCCCATCCCGCCTCCCACCTCGTCGCAAGCCTTCCCTGCAACAGCGATTGTCACTACTTCCCAACACTTCTAGAATACTCTGTACCCCTCATCCGTAAGTCAGCACACACACCCTTGTCCTGGGGGTGCTGCCGGGACAGGGGCTGTGTCTTTCAGGACCGGGCCGTGCGCAGACCTCAGCTGCTCACGACTGTCCCTCTGCCGGACCTCAGCACCCAGCATCAAGTGCAGCCGAGAACCTCCGAGGCCTGCTTCTGTGTGCGTGTCTCTGAGTCCCTGCAAACTCTGCACGGTTCCCACAGAGCAACAATCTTGTGGAAACTCAGCTGGACGTACATTCTGCGGTCCTTGTGTGTTTATCAAGTGTCCACACCCCGCAGGACGGAAGGCAGAAGCACATCAGGTAACAGGTCTGGAGCCTGTCGTCCTGCGTGCCCACGGGTCAGAGAAAACCACTGGGCAGTCCCTAAATAAACGACAAGCCACAGAAGACAGAAGAGAGACCCCGCTGGGGGCAGCACGCACCTAGGAAGCAGGTCTTGCAGAGGTCCATGTCGCTGCACTGCAGACATCGGTAGCGGTGCCAGGGCGCGATCTCGTCACACCCGTCACAAGAGATGTCCACATTCAGCAGGTCACAGTAGCGAGCAATGAACATATGCATCTGTAGGGAGAAATGCACACCGTGACTCATCAGTCAGGACACCCTTCCACACCTCGTCCGCGCGGCACCAGGTGCCGGGTGACAAGATGGGGGAGCCTGGCGTCTACTCAGGAGTCCCCTCGAGTGACCGCGCAGCGTGACAGCAGCTCTGACGGACAAAGCCAGGGGGCCGAGAAAACCCTGCCAGCGCGTTAGCGGCTGTCGGGAAGGTCATGGAGGTGACTCCTCAGTTGAGACCTGAGTGGCAGACAGGTGTCAGCTGGGTGGGGGTAAAGGCGGTGGGTGAGCAAACAAAATCCGTGGCGAGGTCTACGGGAAGCCACGAGAGGGCAGGACAGCGGTTTCTGAGACCGGTGGTAATTCAGTGCCCGGGTGTAGAATGAGGTGACGTAAGAGCAGGAGAAGGGTGGAGCACTGAGACCATTCTGAGTGTTCTAAAAAGTTCCCCCGGCTACTGATGGAGGATGGACTGAAGGAGGCCAGGCCACAGTCAGGGAGACCGGCCATGAGAGAGGCTGTCAAGGCAGCCCCACGATGGGGTAAGGGCTGCACGGCGCTGTGGGCGAGACAGCTGTGAAAGGTGGGCAGGCCTGAGAGGCGCTAAGGAGGCAGAGGGGTGGCACCTTGGGGACAGAGTGGACTCGGGGTCGCAGAAAGGAGAGGTCAACAACATCCAGACTGCTAGCTTGCACACTCGGTCGGACAGGGCAGTGTTCAGAGATGCAAGGACACTAAGAAACGCTGTTTTTGCTGGCACTTAAACAGAAAACCTTCTGGGGGGACAGCAAGGGCGCCGCACCCTGAGCACGCTGTTTCACTGGAAAGCAGCCACAGGCCTTGGTACCGTTTCTCTTTACAGCCGGAGAGACGGGAAATGAATCACTAAGTCGCCGTACCGCAGGAGATCAAAGCAGATAGGCCACCTCACCCCCCGGTAGACGCTAACACACGAGAGAGAGATCGCAGAGGCCGCCTCCGTGTGCTCCATCCAAGCACCAGAGGTGCTGCGTGGGCAGTCACTGGCACACAGTAGGCACGCGACACTAACAAAGCGAATGAATCCGAGGCAAGGGATGCCTGGCACAGTTTGGTGGTGACGGAGCAACACGTCATACGCAGACGGACTCAGAGGGCTATCTGAGCCTGGTGCCCCAGTGCGTCTGAACCACGTGACTCGGGCTGTGTGTGCACGGGGCCGCTCCCACGCTCAGCGGGCAGCCTGTGATGGACACGTGGCTCCATGTTATTCACCTATAGGAAGAGAGCACGCTGCCCAGGGACACCAGAGCCCAGAGCCTTCGGCAATTCTCTCTCTCACTGTAAGTTAATACCCTGGCACCTCACGTCATGCTTCAGCCTCACGAGCCCACGCCCTGTGTACAGTTCTACAGGAGGGAGCCACGTGCTCTGAGCGTGGTCAATCCGGGGGTTGGCCCCCCACCCCCACCCTGAGGCTGCAGGGCAGAGTCGGTGACAGCCGCCTTCCCAGGGTGTGCACTGCCTGCCACTGGGGGCCCTCCGGGAGACAGCCCATGGCGCTGCCCCAGGCAGACTCTCCTGCCCACACCCCCAGCCAGTCACTTCCCATCACTCCAGCTGACAGGTCTTACTTTCCTCTGCTTCTCTGCATCTTCCTGGCCTATTTTCTCATACCAGGCCTCAAACATGCCGTCCTGACACTCGTCCATCCATTCTGAATTCTGCTTGGCATCGGCAAGCTCGTCTTCTTCACTCCACTGGCTGAAAGGACACAAAGAGAGAAAAAGTTACCTCTCCGGATAATCTAGGAAGGGCTGGGTCACAGACTCTGTGTCCTACAGGGCTAACAGACGGAGCGGTTTTCAAACTTCTGAGGGGAAGATGTGCATTTGGTTTCCAAAGCCCCAGGGTTTGCTAGATTGTTGACAGGACAAACCAGCAGGAGGGAGATGCCCTTTCCGGAACAGAGCCTGAAAGGTTGTACCTGCAGGGTGTAGCTCCCCGACAACCGTGTGCTGAACCTCCTATGCCGGGCGCGGCAGCCACAGGGACTTTGGCGGAATCAGCACTCGAGGGAGGCAGGAGGCCCCGGGGACTGGCTCTCCCACCCGCTGCTCTAAGGCCCTGACACCACAGCTCCAGCTCCTCTTCCAGAATGCCCAGAATGTCTGAGAAAGTGAAACCTGTGCTAACACTGACTCCCTAATTTCTGCTGCTCTTCTGCCCGTGCCTTCCTTCTCCACGCACACGAGTGGCGGAGAGCTAAGCGGACTCGAGCAGGGTGGAGAGACACTCATTACACGTGGGAAGGAAAGAAAATCCGCACACTATTTTTTCTCATATCTTAAGTCCTTATAATGTGCAAGACGTTACAACCCTCTAAACACATAACCAAAAAATAAAGAAAAGTGTTCTCCAATTTGACAGCTGGAGTAGGGTCTCCAAAAATGTGAAGGATCCTCGTCCTCACGGTCCCACCACCACCACCTTCCACACACTTCCACGCACTGCTGTCAACCCTGAGAAACAAACTCGTTTCCCCTTCACAACGACCCTGTGAGGGAGGTGCCGTTACTATCCTCCAGGCGCAAGGAGGAGGAAACGGAGGCACAGTGGGCACAAATGAGTGGCCCAAGGTCACCCGGCTGGGCCGTGGCAGAGCCAGGATGCGCTACGGGAGTCTAAGGCCAGCATCCGGGCCCTGAAACCCCGCTCCTGGCACTGCGGGCTGTGGGACTGGGTTCTTACCTGATCACACTGTCATGGACACTTATATTTTCCTGTGACATCTTCATGAGGAGATGTGGTAACTGAATGTCCACAAAGAAGGCGAGATCGCTGGGTTCCCAGCCCATATCCAGAAGATGGAGCAGGGCTGTCTGCACACAGGACAGGGCGGGCAGCAAGGACCTAAGGAGCCCAGGAAGGTGCGTGTTACCTGGGCTGCCGTCTCCAGCGGGGACGACACAGAACGCAAGTCAGACCCTGGTGTGTCTGCAGGAGAGAGCAGACTCCCTACACTCCACACAAGCCCTCCTCCAAGGACAGCTGGGCAAGAGTCCCAGAAGCACGATGCAAGGTTTCCGCCACAGCTGCCTCGGGGCGTTTTATGGTCAAGGACGGACCGTATAAATCACATCTGATATGGAGCCGGCCCCAAGTTAGCATAGGTCATTCCTTCATCGCAGACGGAGAGGAAGCCCATCCGATTTAAGGATTCTGTCTAAACCAACTACGAGAGACGAGACTGGGGAACCGCTTCACACCCGAGTCTCAAAACTGCACACAATACACAAAAAACTGAAAAGAACAGGTCATACATTCTCACATAAACCAAGAACCATCCCCTTGAAAAACAACACAGCACACAGAAAAAAGGCCGGGACAGAGTATCCGAGGAGGTTCACGCAATGAGCTCCGCATGGTAACGTCAGGGATCATCATTTTCTTTTTTACTCCGTGTTTCTGCACATTTTCAGCACCAAACGTGTATTTCTTGTAAAGTGAGCAGAAATAGAAATCATGTGTTCTCTAGAAATGAAGCGATACAGTACCTGTCGTTTATGCTGCTAAATCCTTTAACTGCTTTGACCAGAAACAGAACGAGCTGGTAGTAAGTGTCTCGAATCTCTCTGTGCAGGTGTGCGCCACAGCCCTCCAGGTGCGAGAAGTAGCTAGACACAGAGGAAAGCACTCATCACTTAATTGCCAAAACCGCACTGACTTCACCGTCATGATTCCTTCCGTGACACAGAGCCCAGCAGCTGAGCAAAGTGGCACGGAGGCCGGAGTCAGTGCCAGCCCATGACTGCAGGGAGCGACGGCACGGCCGCATGGAGCCCGCCTGCTGGGCCGGGAGTGCGGGAAGACAATGGCTGCTGTCTGTGTTAACCTAACGGCCCCCGGACCTTCGCTGGGCACCTCAGCCAGGCCCCTCGGCCCTGCCCACCCTCTCCTTCCCTCACCGGCGACCTCAGCATCAAGCTCGCTGCCTCTTCCACCTCAACCGCTGTCCCCCGAGAGACTCAAGATCCACGAGAACGACGCCCCAGCGTCTCTGCCAGCGACACCTCCAGTCTGACGGGCACGTCTCGGACCTTGTCACCGCAGTGACGGCAGGACTTCTGAAATCCTGACTTGAGGCGTCCTGCTCTGCCTCCCACCCCACAACAGCGTCTTCCACCCCAAGGAGCCCCAAGCCATGACGCTGCCTCATGTTTGCTGCCCTGCCTCGCTCCCCTCTGCTGCAGGCCCAGCTGAGATCCCATGGCCCCTCACCGTCACCTCACCCGAGCAACTGCCAAGTCCCCGCTGCCTTCTCCCTCCACACACGGGCCGCAGAGGTCGTGCGCCCGCACCAGACGGCGCCGTGCTGCTGGAGGCTGAGGAGCGCCACATTAAATCCCTGAGCGCGATTCTCAAAGAAGCTCTCGGAACAGTCAGGCAGGCAGCGGCTTCCTCACCTTGCGTCACTATTTCAACCCTTCCTGCCTCTCCTTGAACTGCCACGACTTCTCCCAGCCCTTCATTTTTAGCTGAGGACTACGCGATTTTAATTTTAAAAAACGGAAAGACCACACAGGCTCCCCCGTCCCTGCACCACCAAACCAACCAACCGGCCTGCAGCTCCATCGGCGCCGTGCCGCTGCTGCCCCACAGACGGTGTCCCAGCTCTGTCCAAACCGACCCCTGAGCGTCCGCGCCTGCCGGGCGATGGGCCCTCTCTTCCTGCATCAAGTGTGTGTCAGGACTGATGTTTCTCACCAGCGTATGATATGTGCTCACACCTTATCTTAAAAACCCTCAGCTGAGCCCATGTCCCCTGCCATTCTGCCTTTTCCTCTGCTCCCCTTTACGGCCAAGGTTCTTGAAATGATTGTCTGTGGTCTCTCCCTCCCTTTGACCCCACACCCCATTTTCCTCTCAACCCAGTCCCGCTGGGCTTTTGGCCCCGTGGCTCCCATAGGACTGCAGACAAATCCAGTGTGTCCTTCTGCGGCACCACCTCGCACATCAGCATTTGACACAACTGACGCGTTCTTCTGTTGGCTTCCATGACCCCGTCATCCCCTGGATCTCGTTCTGATGGCCACTCCTTCTTTATCTGCTTAGCTGTTCCCCCTTCCTCGCCTGGGCTCTGAAGTCCCGAGCCCGTTCTTGTCCATCTCTGCACTCTTTCTTGATCATCCAGTCTCACGGCTGTAAAGACCATCTCCGAGCTGAGCGCATCCAAACTCTAGCCCTAGCCCTGGCTCCTTTCTAGAACCTCAGACCCTTAGCTTTACTCCCTGGATACCTTTACTTGGATATGAAAATGGCAGGTCAAACTTAATACGCCAAAGCAACGTCTGATTCTGGCCCCAATCTGTGTCTTCCATGCTCTTCCCCTCAGTAAAATCTATCACGACCCAGCGGCTCCTTCCTCACGGTCCCTCTGTCCATCCTCTACACCCGACCCACTGCTGCGTCCTGGCCACTCTACCTCCAAAGCAGATCCGGAGTGCCCGCCTTTCTCTCTGCTTCCAAGACCATTCTGGGGTCCAGAGCTGGCCACCTCCCGTCTGGACAACTGCACCATCTCCCAACTACTTTGCTTCTGTCCACGTTTCCCCACAGAGTGGCCAGAAGCAACTTTCATAAACGTAAAACAGTGGGTTCCCCCTGGGCCTGGGATTCCCCAGGGGTCTCCCACCCACCACTCAGTACAAAACGCAAACACCTTAGAGCCTGTCCTACAAAGACTGGCATCGTCTGAGCCCCAACTCATTTCCTGAGCTGGTCTCCTACCACCCCCCTCACTCAGGCACGCCGGTTTTTGTGCTGTTCCTGGGGCCAAGCCCTCACCCCAGGGCCTCTGCGCTGTTCTTTCCGCCTGCAGTGCTCTCCCCTCTGCTCATCCATCTCAGCCCGCTCCCTGACCACCCGAACATCACTCTGTATGAAGTCACCACGTGCCTGGGATGGGTACATTACACAGATGGAGGGATGGAGGGATTTCTTTATCATCTGTCTCTCCCCAGTAGAATACAAGCTCCAGGAGGAGCGCCTGGGGGGCTCAGGGGGTGAAGTGTCTGCCTTAGGCTCAGGGTCCTGGGATTGAGTCCCGTATCGGGCTCCCTGCTCTGTGGGGAGCCTGCTTCTCCCTCTGCCCCTCCTCCCCTGCTTGTGCTCGCTCACTCTGTCTCACTCTCTCCATCTATCGCAAATAAATAAAATCTTAAATAGAAAGAATACGAGCCCCATTAGAACGCACACCCATCACCTACAACAGTGCCTGGCACAGTCGGCGCTCAGGAAATAGTTCCTGAGTGGTCATCAGAACCACCTTGTGAGGTGCTCAGACTAATGTCCTTACTGTAAGTGAAAATCGAATGGAGCTCACAGCTTCCCGAAGCCAACTGATGGGTGTGGGACAGTCTTCACCGTCTGGGAAAGCAGAGCTGATAAACTCGTCAGGAGGAATAAACAGATTTCCAGTATTTACTCACTATAAACATAGAACCCATTTCTCCTTGCGATGAGAGAACTGACCACAAACATAAATTTGCATCCTACATAGAAACGACAGTTCCTAACTAAAGACGACTCGGGTTCTCTGAAAGTCCCCGTGCCTGTGCTCCTCGCAGACGCTGTACTTACTTGGTGAAGTCTTTCTGGCAGGTCAGAAGTTCCAGCAGGAAGAGTATACACGGCGGATGGAAGCAGTGGGGCTGTCCGAGAGACTCCGTGCAGTACTGAATGACCCTCAGGACCTCGAGGATGCTCTGGGCCTGGGCTTTCCTCAAGGCAAGAACCTTCACGACACTGAAGACAGACGGCAAGTCAGGGACAGCAGGAGCTCTCGCGCTGGGGCCACGGTGCCCCATCCCTGCTCTGCCGAGACAGGAGCCCGACACCCCAAACTCGCAAATTCAGTCGTTAAAAAGGAACCCTGAGGTTTTTACTGCCCCACGGAGACAAAGCTTTAATTCTTAGGGCAGGAAATTATTTAAACTTGCAATACTTCCAGAGATGCAGGCCTGCTGACAGATAATTTTGTCAGAAAATCTCAAATCCTACGTTTCTCCCAGGATTAAAATAAGACACATTTATAAATGACAGCTTCCAAAACAAACGTTCCTTTTTTTTAACCCTAGCGTACATTACTGAGACGTAATTTACATACAGTGTAATGTACAAATCTTCCATGAGGAAACACCTCTTTGAAAGGAACAATGAATCGCCCAATTTTGTCTTGAACGTCCTAACACAAATCCCGATCTCCCCTTCCAGCACTCCCTGCTCACTTCGACGCGGGCGCTGAGCCCGACTCGCCCGGGTACGGGGACGGCACTGCAGCTCACCTCTCGTGGGAGAGGGACTGGTCCTTGATGAAGTCCAGGACGTCCTTCAGCACGGGGTACTTCTCTTTCACGGTGGGCGCTGGCCTGGCCTCCTCCACGGACCGGAAGGACAGCAGCCGGAGTCGTCCTCGGGTGAAGGGAGGCCGCCGGGCGGGGGCAGAAGGGGACGAGGGCTCCTCGGCGGTGGCAGAGGACAGCTCGGCGGCAGGGGGGCCGCTGCCGGGCGGCAGCTTCAGCTGCGCGTCCGAGCCGGGACTGCCGTCGCCCGCGGCAGGGGCGCCCGCTTCCCCGGGCGACACAGAGGCCTGGAAGTGCTCCTCCAGCACAGAGCTCGTCCGCGGGCGCTTGTCCTGTGGCTGCAGGTGATCCGTGTCATCGGCACCCGCCAACCTGTCACGGCTTTCTTTTGAACTCACTCCCACGGGCGAAAATCTTAGTAACAGGAGACTCTTCTGAATACACTCTTTTGCTAAATGCAGAAAGCAAGGAAGGTAATGAAAAAAAATCAAAATTCAACTTATTTACTTTTGCAGAGAAGATAATCCTTTAAACTCCACAATTTAGGACAAGAAATACCTCCATTAATAAAGCGACACATCTCTCCCTCTGCCCCTCACCGTGCTCTTGTGCTCTCTCTCAGTCCCTCTAATAAATAAAAAATCTTTAAAAATAAAAAAAAAATAACGTGACCTACACATCTTCTGAAGAAAATAAACTCTTACGTCATTACACAAATCAAGATCTTCCCAGTGCTGTCAGTACATTTAAAAAGAAGTTTTCTTGTGGACGTTTTCTTTTAAGATTCTATTTATTTATTTATTTATTTATTTATTTGCTGGGGGGGGGGAGGGAGAGAGAATCTGAAGCAGATGCCCCACTAAGCGCAGAGCCCCCACACAGGGCTGGATCCCAGGGCCCTGAGTTCATGACCTGAGCCAAAATCAAGAGTCAGACGCTCAAACTGACTGAGCACCCAGGCGCCCTACTGTGGACATTTCAAACATACAGAGAGAAAACACTGCAAGGACCCCATCACGCACCCCGGCCCTGCCCAAGGCCAGTCTCATTTCACCAGCCACCCCCTCCTCGGACTACATCCATGCCGATCGCAGGCATCACACTATTTCATCTAAAAGTTTCAGCACATTTCTCTAAAACAGTAAGAGTTTTTAACACAACCGTGATATCACGAAGACACTAATAGTAATTCCCTCATCTCACTGAACATTCACTGACAGCACACTTTAAAAACCTATCAAGAGGGGCGCCTGGGAGGCTCAGTAGCTGAAGCGTCTGCCTTCAGCTCAGGTCATGATCCCGGGGTCCTAGGATGGAGTCCCGCATCGGGCTCCCTGCTCAGCGGGGAGTCTGCTCCTCCCTCTGCCTCTGCACCCCACCCCCCGGTTGTGCGCTCTCTCTCTCTTGCTCACTTTCTCTCAAACACAATCATCTCGACGACGGGTCATAAGCTTCCTAGGAAGTGTAACAGAGGACTCAGCACACTCACCCAGGCTCTCCGGGTTCACCTCTGCTGCTTCGGACCCGTGCTTTTCTTCTTTCTCATTCCCCAGGTTCATCAGGGACTTCTGCTTCATCTCCAACTGGGGGGAGAGTTTGAGCCACACTATTAGTGTCCAGGCAGGGCTGTAAGCGCGGCCACAGCTAGCTACGTCCAACACACAGCACAACGTCACGGAGAACGGTACAACTACGGTCCAGCTCTTGAGGACACAGGGCTCAGCTGTTTTGTTTGCCCTAGAAGTAATCCAGGCTTTGACGCTGTCTAACTGTATTTCTAAAACACCGCCTTCCTTTGAACTACGTGTTGTTTGGGAGGGAGTTGTACCCCTGATCCCATTACTTAAAAAATCGTGCGGCACCTGGGTGGCTCAGCTGGTTAAGCGTCCAACTCTTGATTTCGGCTCAGGTCATGATCCCAGGGTCCTGAGATCGAGCCCCACATCGAGCTCCCTGCTCAGCACAGAGTCTGCTCCTCCCCTGCCCCCGCACTTGTGTGCGCTCTCTCTCTCTTTCTCTATCAAATAAAATCTTTAAACAAAATGTAGAACACTGGAGCTGGAGGGGCCCTTATCCAAAGCCAACCTAGTACAAAGAAGCGGAGGTGTAGAGAAGTGACGGGTCTTGCTGGGGTTACACACCCAGTTTGCTACATGAATTGGACCGAAACTCGATCTCTATTCTACCCTGTGTGAGGGACGCTTGCAAGCGATGCTGAGCCTGCCAGGCAGAGAACGGTGCTCCCAGTACCAGCACAGGTGATGGTCGCAGTGCAGGCCACGGCGCTGACAGCCCAGGCAGAAGGCCTCGCTGGGAGAGAAGGCCGGCGTCGGTCCGACACTACACCAGAAGCACGGCCCACGTGGTGCCTCGTCAACTGCCGAACGCTCACTTTGAGCGTCTGTGGTCCTGACGCTACTACTGCCTTAGTTTCTCTCCACACACCGTTCCGACCCTCCTCACACCATCCTGATGACAATACCTTTCAGTTTCTCTCAAGAGACTGTTCATTCTGGTCTCCATCTACCTATCCAGTATGTACTGGGCACCACCCACGTTCCAATCCTTGCAGATCGCGGTCAAGCCTCTCTGGTTCCTGGGTAGACGTCCTCGCACGTTAAAACATCTCATCACCAATGACTCAAAGCTACCCGTGTCTCTGTTCCGACACGTCTGCTACATTCTCTCAGGTTCACTGGCTCATCCGGTAGGCGTCTCAGATCACCTGTGTGTCCTCAGACTCAGCATGTCCCAGAACGAATGCAAACCCCCCACTGCCAGCTCCAAGGCCACCGTCTCCAGTCTGGGAATGCTTCCACTGCCCAGCAAGTCCCCATGCCGGGAACGTGGGAAGGGTCCTGGACACCACACCGCTGCGCACCACGCCCACCAGCCACGGAACCTGACCGTCCTCCACTCAGGCGCAGCTGCCATGCTCGTCCCAGACCCACAGCTGGTCTCCTGCTCTCCATCTCATTGCCCGTCCTCTCCAGGACTCAGCAGTTCCCCCCAGTTACTACACAGTACTTCAGACGGTTGTGAGTCCAGGACCATAATAATAATACACAGGGATCCAGCTCCACACTTAAGAAAAATAAACACAAGGGGCACGTTAAGCGTCTGCCTTTGACTCAGGGCGTGATCCCGGCGTTATGGGATCGAGCCCCACATCAGGCCCCTCAGCTGGGAGCCTGCTTCTTCCTCTCCCACTCCCCCTGCTTGTGTTCCCTCTCTCGCGGGCTGTCTCTATCTCTTCAAATAAATAAAAATAAAATCTTTAAAAAAAGAAAAAGAAAAAGAAAAAGAAACACAATTCTCCTGAGTTTGAGGGTCACCATACAATGACTTGGAAGAGTTTCACGATAAATTTACATGCCTACGAGGACACAGACTTGTGTTGTGGGAGTGTTTACGAGACACGACGTTATCTGTGGGTTCCTCTAGGATGTGTTTCTGCTTGTCGCCACGTGTCAGCTGACACACGGGCTGACATCCTTCGCTCACTGCACGACAACATGACACGATCATCTCACACCGTAATGTCGCATCACGCAGTCACACAACAGTCAGTCTCTCCATCCGCCCTCTCCTGCACGGCTGCCACAGGCGACGCCGCAGAGCCATGCTCTACCACGCAGGCAGGCCTCTCCCTGGAGACGGCCTCACCCCCACCTAAAGCCGTCAGTGGCCGCCAGTCGAAGAGGGCCTGCAGAGTGGCCCTGGGGTTACCGAAGGGTGTTTGGGGCTTCACGGACGCACCCTGTTTACTCCGTTCTCAGCATTCACTACACTAGGACTTCAAGGGCTCTAAGTTATTTTAGAGCTTTTCGCGTCATTGAACTTCAGGAAAAACAAAAACAAACTTCCTACTACGGTTATATTCTTGAGAAGAGAGCTGCTTACCGTTTAACTGCATGAAACCATGGTGGGAAAACTGAAAATACATATAAATCACATGCAAAGAAAATCTTACCATCCATATTCGAATCCCATCTGCCAAGCAATACACCTGTGCAAACTCCTCGCTCAGGGCTGTGCTGCCCCCACTTTTTACTGGGGAAAGGAGAGACGATGAGATTATACTCAGTTAACTCAGTTCAGTACTGCAACGTCAAGCACACAGTAGCTTCTAAATCCCCTAACACGGAGGAGAGCCTGTCCCCTGATGCCCACACCTCGAGGTAGCACGAGGCTTACGGGGGAGGGGGTCAGTTAAGCCCAAATACCAGTGACGGGTTCTCTGCGTTACTACAAACTCACTTTCTTCGAGCAAATGACATCTGAAATGGACATACTATTAAATTGAGTAAAATATTTAAAGTAAACATATGAAAGTAAAATATAAAAAATATTAAAAGTAAAATAAAAAGTATTAAAGAGTAGGTAAAAAGTTGTATTGACATGAAGCAAGTTCACGGTTTAGGTTAAGTAAAAAAGATTGGTTTGGAAATAGTGTAAACACAAAATCACCTACTTAAAAAGACTATACGTATTAAAACATGACGTGTGTATATATATATGTGATATATGCACAGACACGTACTCCATATAAATATGCCTACATAAAAAGGCCAGGTAGATTCACAGAAAAACGTTAACAGACATGTTCTTGAAGTGGTGAGATTATAACTGATAATTATTTTAAGCTTTCCTGGACTTTATAAGTTTCCACACAAACGGGTAATATTTTTATAATTAGAAAAATAACAAAGAAGTTGTTGGTTTAAAAGAGAGGCCTACGAGGCCTGCTCCTTGCTTGGCTCGTTCACAGCCCACAACAGCGCGCAGCTCTCTGCGGGACCGACGTGCAGCGCGAGGGTCCGGGTGGCACACGTGGGATGCGCTGGGCGCCATCCCAGGCACCGGGAACACAATGCTGAGAAAACAGACCTGGCTCCTGCCCTCAAGCAGCTTACAGGCTAGCTGAAAAACTCCTCCCATGTATCTCTGATGCAAAAAGTGAGCGATTTTTAGACAGAGCCCACCCTTCACAGAGCTCTGCCGGGCAGGACCCACGAGCAGCCCCGGAAGAACGGCGACCCGCCGTAGCTCCAAAGCCCCAGGGGTAGCTTATCCTGGAAACAACCTGCACCGAGGGAAGTGTTTCTCGTTCCCACATCAGACTGTGTGTCTTTCCTGAAATCAGGGACGTGCTATCTGAACATGATCTGAAAAGCAGCTGGGGAGCCTGCCACCAGCCAGGAACTTTGTTTCCCAGCTTTTAACCCACAAGGCTTTCATCTACTGAGAGTTCCCACAGGTAAAAAGCCGTCCTACTCTCTTACTATAATTGGATTATGAAAACATACACTGGGTTTCTTCTTTAACCTGGCAGGTCACGCAGTCCCCCCAGCAGAGATACAGTCTCCACAGGGCACTCGTTCTCATAAACCACTCACGCCTCAGTGGAGGGATTATTATTTGAGCAGCTTCTTCAAGGAAATCGTGAGAACTGAGGGAGCGAGGATTAACGGAGACGTTTGAGAAATCAGGAACTAAGCTCTGCACTGTGAGATCTAGACTTGGGCAGCAGGGGCAGCAGCGACCGTCCTCAGAACACTGACAAACGGCAGCAGCTGTCCGCGACCTGCTCACCTCCCCTGCACCAGGAAGCCACGCACACCCTGCCACAGTGCTGGGGAAAGCCTGATCTGCTCTTTACGTGGGGTCTCAAAGGTTTTCCCCTTGAGAAATTACAAGGAGAGAGAGGCCCTCCCTCCTGCTGGCTGCCAGCTACACACACGGGAGGCAGACGGCATCGCGAGGGGACATGAGGGACAGAAACGGTGAGGAGCGGGCTACCGACCAGGAAGCCTACAAAAGCTACAGAAGCTTTAAGTCTAAAGATAAGTGTGAATACGTGTCCCTCCTTGGTTATCAGCACACCGAGTTACCGAGACAACTCGGGCTTTAACCGGATTTCTTAGAATGTCAGAGCTACCAGCTCCCGAGTTCACAGATAAGGGTTCAAAGGTGCAGCAAGCTGGTCTGATTAACCTGACGTGGCACAACTGCTAGTTCCTGCCCAGGACTATGACTCAAGTTAGGGTCTCCTTCCGTCAAACAAGGATTGTGGAGAAAGAAGTGGCCTGCTGATTAGGAAACTCAAGGCTACTCGCCACACATGACAACCCACTAACTATACACTGGTCACGCGTCTTCTGTCTGGCAGAGCAGCACTGGACGAGGTCTACAGCTGTAGACGTATGTTTCTATTTCCAACTGCTGAGAGATGCTCCCGTAAGATAGGCTTTCTTAGCACTTAGCAACCGGCCTTCAGACCAGAAGTACCCCTGTAGCGTGAGTTACCATGTGTCTGCAGCTTCTCATACAAGCCTGGCGTACGACACACCAGAGCAGCGAAGGCGGCGTTCACAGCTCGGTCAATAGTGGAACCAGCAACTATATCTGTCTTTGGGGCCTGCTTTCTACATGCCTGTATGAATCCTTTGAAAAGTTCTGAAAATGGCCCACAGAAGGTCTGGGCAGGGTCTGACTGTGCAAACTCAAGGAGAAAGTGGTGGCAGGGATCGTCGGGGATGTCCTTGACCTGGAACAAAACAACAAGAACACATCATGTTGACCGCAGTCATCCAGACGACCAAGCGCGCCCGACGCCGACTAGAACAGAGCAGAAGGATAGACCGGGGAGCTTCACTCTCCTGTGGAGACCAGACAGAGGCACGTCTAAGCACACGAGCACCAGCCCCGCCTCAGAGGGAAAGGTGATCAAGTGTCAAATGCCAGGAAGGGGCGCCCAGTGCTGAGAGCCCACAGGAGAGCCCCTGGCAGGCTGCGGTGATGAAGAGAAGCCTCCTGGAGGGTGTGCGCTTCAGACCGGACCCTCAAGACTGAGCAGCTCTGGCCGCTGAGGAACAAAACCATTAGCAGAAGTGAAGTCTCAGCTGGGGAGTGGTGGGGTCTGGAGGCAGAGGTAAGGTGAAAGGAGACGGGACAGAGCCTCGACTGTCACACTGAGGAGCTCAGACTCCACCCTGTGGGCCCCGGGAGCCATTCATGGCGCTTGGCATTGGAATAACAAGATAATTCAGCGGTTAAAAAACCCTGTTAGGTCCTGATGTCCCAGTGCAAGTGCAGGATGAAGGCCTGGAGAAAGATGCAGACAAGGCGGGTGGGAGGAGCTGAACTTCCCCTGGGAGTATCCACAGGGCTGGCGGCAGACTGGGCGGGAGACGTGAGAACAAGACGGGGAGCCGTGGCTCAGCGCCGAGGAAAACAAGAATGACAGTGACAGCAGTGAGCAGCTGGGGGAGGGCCATGTCCTAGCTTTCCACCCCTTAGTGAAGAGGAGTCGGGACACTGACACGGAACCACCTAACGGGGGGTCAGGGACACAGGAATGGAGCCTGGAGAAGCCCCAGGGAGGGTCTACATAGACGTGACAGCAGAAAAGACGAGACAGGACAGCGTCGTGGGCAGCAGGGAAGGGGAGAAACCCGAATAAAGCCTCCTCTCCAGGGAAGGAAGAACAGAGGAGGCCCATAGAGGAAGCAGGGCCGCAGCTGGAGGTAAAGACAAGACCGTGGGCTATCACGGAGCCAAAGGAAGAGAGGGCCCGAGGGAGGCAAATTTCACAGAGGTCAAAGGGGAGGCTGAGGAAGAGCCCAGGATTCTCAGCTACCCACTGAGTGACGTGGATGAGGGAGGGAGGAAGAGCAGCAGAGCAGAGAAGGACACAAGGGGGATGGCAAAGAGACAACAGGCAAACTTGTCCAGCTCCTGAGACCTTGTAAGTCAGGTAACACGCCGCTGTCCCACAGAGAACACAAAGTACGGCACAAACCGTTTACTCTGACGTCTGACTCAGCAGCTGCTAGAAACACACTCAGCTGGCTTGGTGAGCAGCTCGGTCAGGAGATTTCCTGAGCACCCACGACAGGACTCGCCGGCCCCCAGGGCGCTCGGTGTGGACACCACCTGAATGAGGGACGGCCCCTGCCGTCCGGGCGCTAACCGCTGAGTGGGGTGAGGACGCAAACCCAGGGGCTCATGACGGAAGCGGAAGCCATCAGCCCACAGACTCCATTCCAAGGAGAAAGACGCCGCAAGCGCAGATACCTCCTTACTATCCTGGCACGGGGGAGTGGGCCAGCTCGCCGCGGATCCCAGCTCTGGACTCAGCTGATGCCTGAAGACGGGCTTCCACAGCGGGGAGTTCAGGACCGACGCCATTTTTGCGGGTGGCACTGCCATGTCACTTCCAAACTCTGGAAAGAGAAGGCCTGTGAGAGCCCTGTGTCCTCCCCGCGACACAGAGAGTCTGTGGGCTGCCCCGGAGAAGGTTTCAACCACGCGGGCGTTCCGAGGACGTGCAGGGGATCCACCCCATGTCCCGGCACAGAGCCGTGCTGCGTCATGAACACGCGCCCCGGACGCACCCCCACCACGACGGCGCCCCGAAGCGCTGCCTTCTGCGGGACAGCCTCGGTCACAGGCACCTCTGAAATTCCTGTCAGTGCAGGAGATGAAGTGAGCTGAGGACCAGGGAGTAACCAGAGACCGTGCACAAGTGTTTGATGATGGCGAAATGTTCGCAATGTGTAAACTTAAGTTTGTAAAAGAAAAGAAAATAAAATAAATAAGAATTAAATACCCACCCACATGTGTTTATGAATAGACATAAAAAAAAGACTAGGTGGGAATACATTAAAACGTTACTAACAGTTCTCTATGGGTGTTAGCACTAGGAATGGCTTTTCTCCTTGATCTCTCTCCATTGCGCAATTTCTATGACATTTTTCTTTTATGGTCAGAAAGACTCGAGAAATGAAATAGAAATAAAACATACTAGGAAGTTTTATTCTATAATTCTTGTTTCTTGGATGTACTTAATAACTAAGCTGAAGAAATCACTTTAAGACAAAATCCACGTGCCCGTATTTAACATAAATGTTCACATGGCTAAAGGATACACAACTTATTCCATTTCTGGTTTCCACATTTCACTAACCAAAAGAGGATGACAAGGCTGCCCTACGGACAGGGCACCCTCAGCATCCTCTGGGATGTGTTTCAAAGTCCACACCGAGACACTTTAAGGCCACGGCACGGAGCGGTCTGTGCTGCGGTCTGGTGTGGTCTGCAGGGCCCGTGAGGGCGCCCCGTCCACACGTCCGCCCTGCCCTTGTGTGGAGCCGATGCGTGTGAGACTCACGGTGTGCAGACTTGAGCGCCATGCACTGGGCAGCGAGGCGCCCCATCAGCCGGGAAACGAGCAGTTGCAAGTCCAACGCCCAGGACACGGCCACGTCGGGCAGGCCGTAGGCGGTGATGGTGAACTTGTAGCCCCACTCGTTGTTACTGCTGTCAGAGTGAAAGAGGAACTGCAGCCGGGGCCCAGCCTTGAAGGTCACTTTCTAGAGACAAGCACGAAAGCCATGAGGTCAAACGCACTCGAGAAGACGCCTTTCAGGAGCACGCATGTCCTGCAAGACTGAGAAACCCTAAGGTCGGTCTGTATCCTCACCATCCTGTCTCACCGCACCCACCGAGGCGACCAAAGGAGAGACAGACAAGGGAGCAGCAGAAACATGAAATCCACGACTGCACCGCCGAAGAAGCATGCTGGCCGTTTTCTAACCCTCAGACGCCCCTCTGCCCACTCCCTGTTCATCCAGCAACGGTGCTCGTGCGTCCCCCTGCTCCCCACTCGGGCCACCAGAGAGCACGCCAACGGTGGGACGCAGCACTTCGCCCTCCCGCCCCAGAGAGCACGCGGGCCTCCAGCGGGCACTCCCAGCTTTCAACACACGCTCTGGGCTTTCAACACACGCCACTCACAGCGGACAAGGTGACAGAGACGAGGCACTGGGCAAACTATGCTGCAAACGACCAGACAGTACGTTTTTAGACCTCCCGGGCCATCTGGTCTCAGCAGTGCCCACGCAGCTAGAAACACCCATAAACCGATGGGCCGGCTGGGTGCCGAAATAACTTTATCTACAAAACAGGTGGCCGGCCGTCATTGCCAACGCCGACATAGCCCTTCCTTTTACAAAAGTGTGAGCGAAATGCTTCCCTTCCAGACCAAGCCTCCCTGACCCTCAAGGGCTGACAACACGCACATGTTACCTCCTTCTGGGAGCACCGCTCACCTTGGGCCACTTCTCGGTGCCAACTTTGGTGTCATAGCGTGTTTTTCCACCTCTAGCGTCAGTAAATTCCAGATAATCATACCTAGGAAGGCATAATCTCCGTTACCTTCCTTCTCTCATTTTAACCCACTATTGCTTAGGAAAAGACCACGGGAGTCTTACCTTTTCTCAGTCTCACACCGCTCGTCAAACTCCACCTCAAAGTAGGTCGCCCCCGGGCTCACGAAGACAGACACTTCGTGGCAATTGTTTTCATAGTTGTGGGCAGACTCCTTCGTCCAGGTATGTAACACCACGGGACACTCCTGCTGCCACGTCTCCCCATCGAGCTACACAAACGAGTCAAGCAAGCGTCGGTCACTCTGCGTCCCGCCACACAGCGAACCGTGCTTCTGTGCTGGCTCCCCAGACGGACGGCCCGGACAGCAGACAGACAGTCACCCAGGCTAAAGTGACCCCGTGTTCCATCTGCAGACACAGGTCAGTGTGCATCTAGCCCTCAGCGGAGGACATGCAGAGTTTTCAGTGCATGACGGAACCTCCGTGATCGGCTTGTTTCCTGGCCTGACGGAGCTGTTTCTTGCAAATCACTACTCACATGAATTTCCAGTGGAAAAAACACTGAATTTGGGACCTTGGCAAATCTGAGCCCATCCTCTCTTCTCTCTCCACTTTCTGTCTTTACTTTTTTACCTTTAAAATAGGCTACATGCCCTTTCTATTCCCAGAGTTGTTGTGAGACTCAAAGAAGAGAGTAAAATATCTTTTATGTCCGGTAAGGTTCAATGGGGAGAAAATTCTGTTAAATACCAAACCTTCTAATCTGCCTTTCAACACGTAGCCTCTCCTCTAGACGTCAATCTGGTTATGCGCTTACACGGTTTTATACAACTTCAGCTGCTGGGAAAGGAAGCTGACCTACACACAGCTTCCTTTCCAACGCTGACCATGCCAGGTCAACGCGGGCCGCCATTCGTCCTCGTTGGGAAGCACTGATAAAACGTGGGGGGGTCTTCAGAGGCAATCTCAGAGGTGGGGTTCATAAGGACCCAGCACTCTCAAGAGGGGAGGCAGCGCGGGCTCCACTGCCCGCTCCAGGTACCTTATTCAGCGCTCCTTCCGGGTCAGCGCAGAGCTGTCCCAGCAGTTCTACGAGCGTACTGAACTCTCTCAGGAGCGTGCAGTGGGAAATGTCTAGGGCGCAGAAGTCCAGCAGAAAGATTACCTAAAGGAAGATGAACGAAGCACTCAGCGTCCACCCAGACTCCTCCTGGGGCGGTGGGTCACCAACCCCCATCACAAAGGCCATCACTGTGTCTTACCAGTTGACGAGCTGCCATCGAAAACACCGAATTACACAGTTTTTCTACAATGGTTTTTCCACTATACTGTGACAGAAGGGATTCCAGAATCACTCTCGTGCTTGCCAGAACCTGCCGTACATCTGCTAACACATAAGACGGCAGTCAGTGTCACGTGCGGTAGGCACGTCTCCTGCTTGGTCGTCGTGAGGACAGAGCTGCAGAGGGTCACAGGCGTGGGGGCAGGAATCCCACACCAGAAGGACCACTAAGTGTCAAGTATGTGTTTTCCTCCGGCAAGGACCGTTTTAAAGGGAGTGGGGTTTTTTGCCTTGGCTGCTTTGGGATGAGGCGGAGTGACCGGCCGACCAGCCCAGTGGCCAGGCTGAAGTCTCCCTCCGCTCCCAACAGGCCCGGCTTTGGCGGGCCACCCCGCGAGCCGAGCCGCAGGAGCCAGCACGCGGCACCATAGGCAGTCCTGTTACACTGCTGGGACTCAATTTCCCACAGGTGCATTTCCCAGAACCTATGGAAGGTCATGGCATTTTCTGTGGGTTTATGGGACCAAACATGAGGATTTTCGGGGTCTGCAAAGACCATATTATTGGTCACATATACCTTAGACTTAAAAATTCAAGACTTTCTTGTTTGGATAACTCGAGTAAAGCCAGGATGACGGGCTCTGCTGACAAGTGCGGTGTCACCTCAGAGGGCTGCATGACGTACGACCCCACACTGAGAACTCCCAGGCATACCACTACGTTCAGAACACTCTGGACGAGAGACATGCTACCGAATCCGATTTTAAGAAGAAAACAACCCAGGGACAGGCCTAACTTGTGACCCAGAAGAGAAAACCCTAGGCGGACTCCAAGCACGAGGCCGTAAAGAAGAGAGTCAAAAGGCAAACCGCTCTGTGCTCTGGCGGGTTCAGGACTCACACTGGTCGATCAGGTCGGCGGCACGACCTCTGGCGGCGGAGTCGGTGCTCTTCAGCTGCAGGTAGCACCAGGACAGCAGGCTGCCTTGGACGGCCCAGAACAGGGAGAACAGCACAGAGCCGGCCTCGCCCTGGGCCCCCGTAAGCACCAGCATTTCACACTACGAGAAGCAGACACAGGGACAGGTTACGGCAAGGCTTTCGCAGAACACGGGCACAGGCCTTCTCAGACAGCAGCTGTCACCGGCGAAAACCTCCAGGGAAGTGGGGAACGGTTAAGAAAGAGCTTTCCGCATTTCCAACGTGACCGAGAGGAACAGCCAGTGGAAACTCCTCTTTCACCCTCCAGCTTTCCAGAGGCTTCCCAGATGGTCTGTACGGCAAGCGTCCTCCCCTTCTGCCCCTCAGGGGTCTACCCCCTGTCTTCCACACCAGCAAACCCTCCTTCTCTCTGGCCCCTTCCGCTGAGCCTTCAACCACACCTATCCCACCTGAAAAGTCATTTTCCGCCCCTCCGCGGCTCTCCAACCACCAGCCGTGTTCTCACCTGACCTTTAGGGGTAAATTCTTGCACAAAAGAACCACAAGATTTGAAATTTGAAATTTGAAAATGTCATTAGCACAGACAAGAGAGACTATCTTTTCAGACTTGATCAGTTTTCCAGGAACTCCCACCACAGACCAGGCCTAAGTGCTGGCTTGCCGACCCGCACCCCAGGGGACGCGACAGACTCCTCCTTCCCAGGAAGTCTCAGCGAGCACGTCCGCACACGTCGATGGCTCGCTGGCCCGCACCGGACTGGCCGCGGGGGTGGGTGGTGAGGAGCCACAGCAGCCTGGTGAGCGTTGGTGCCCATGCGGGACGGCCACAGGGACAAAGCCACGCCGCACTGTGGACGGGGCCCCTGGGGGCGGCGCCCGCGGTGGCTGGGTCACGAGGTGAAGGGAGCGGAGCGGCCGCCAGTTACCTCTCGAGCAGCGACGGACAGGAGGGTGCTCATGCCCGCCAGCACTTCGCTGCTGTTCAAGTCGGCCACGTCACCTTTCTCAGGCAAAAGCAGAAGACCACCGGGATCCTTATCACTGAAAGGACACAAATCGGTCACGACACCTTGTTTCAGGCAGGGCAAATTCCTGTTTTCGTCTTAAATGTTCCAAAAAAGAACCAGCAAGATTTCGCTGCCAGTTCTACGGGCTGCGGAGGAGCCTGGCTCAGGAAAAGGGCCAGGTCCCAGCTGGTCCTGGGCCACTGTCTGTCCCCATGTCCTTGGTAAGCTCAGGCCCGTGAAGCCTCAGGTCCTTAGAAGAGACTCTGAGAAGTCGATCTGATGACCACATCACCTTGATCGCCAACAACAAACACTCCTCATCTCACGCTGGCTAACTTAGTCCGCTGGCTAACTTGACAACGTAGGCTGAACATCCCATGTCTTCAAATGCTCCCCACACGAGCTCTGAAGCTCCTCCCTCACCCCCGATCCTCGAGTCCAGACCCAGTTTAGAGCCCTCCAAGTCTGCTCTCGCACTAGGTACAGCCTGACATGCAGACAGCAGCTGACGCTACTGCTATTCGTTCCCTCCCTCCTTCGAG
This sequence comes from Ursus americanus, assembly GCF_024610735.1. Lineage (NCBI taxonomy): Eukaryota > Metazoa > Chordata > Mammalia > Carnivora > Ursidae > Ursus > Ursus americanus. The sequence continues at coordinate 60,387,208 of NC_142140.1, forward strand.
AGCCTATACCTCCGGTAACGCAGCCAAAGCACATAAAAATCTCCAAGTCATCCCCTCCCGGCTCACTTCCTTTGCCGAACTACGATTCTGTGCTTCTGAGTTTTCAGACGTGAGTACAGGACGCCAAGCTCCTTTGGCTTTAGTTTGTATCTTCAAGTATCACTCAGAATCTGAAGCACTCAGAGATCCCCAGCGGTTCTACTCTCATCGGTCTCACAGGGCCTGGGACTTGGATTAAACTCCCGACAAGATTATTACCCCACCACTGCTTTAGTCATTCCTGGGACTAGTGGTATCACACTCTAGAAATCTGGCTGAGCAGAGGGGACAGGTAGCTAAAGAAAGCTTTGCGAAGATGTGAAATATTAGAGAGCCGAAAAGCACTATAAACGTACCTAAAATACGTGCACAGTGAATGGAAAGTGAGCTGCAGGGACTGCTTGTGCTCCTGCTCGGTGACATTCTTCTAGAAAACAACAAAGTGCACAATCAGAACCCCTGCCCCACGACACTCCAGAGCCCACGGCAGCAGGAAACGCCACTGCCCACTGGTCCCAAGCGTGAGGAAGGCCGGGGTCGGCACACGCTTCGTGGCACCCAACTAAGACCGGCCCGGAGCTCGGCAGACGGCAGGCTTACTCTGGGTCACCGCTAACGTTCACCCTTCCAAGCTTTCTTGCAGGAAACCTTAATACGAATGTCTAGGAGGATGTGTGCCTTTCATCGCTGGGCACAACGTCGCAAAAGGAAAGGGCAGGAACAGAGTGCATTTCTGCTGAGTTTTCTCTTGGTTTTTAAATAGGACCTAAGCTTTCTCGACACAAGCCAGAGCAGCCTACAGAGACAGATAGAGGAACAAATCTCCTGACGAGGCTGCCGGCTATCTTAGGGGCACTTTCTTAATTCACTGAACGCACCGAACACTGACTGTTAGGCAAGGCGCCAAAGGGGACTTGCAGAGGGTTGAAGACCCAGGGCCCTGCCTGCAACAGGAGGGTGGGAGACACAAGGTATGGTGTTCCTACCACTGCCAGCAGGGACAGCAAAGGGAAAGTGACGGGGCTAACAGGCAGCAGTGCCATTCAAGAGGTCATATGTCCTTTTCCATTTTTATGTGTAGAACACATGCTAGCAAAACCAATCATTGCTTAGCGGCCTGGTATGCTTCTGGTAAAACAAGATGGGAGTCCCGCCCACAGTCCAGTGGGTGAAGCCAGCTGATGCTGTCCAAGGTCATGACTCTGTGTGAAAACTGATCCTTCAGGCTGACGTGCAAATTTTGCAGAGAGCTGAAAACAACCGAAGATCCTTCCTCCTCTCCTAACCCTCTGCAGTCACTTGGCCCTGGCCCGCGTGTCCTCTAAACGCACATGCACCTGTGGTTTTTCCTCGAGGCAGGTGTCCCCTGGCCTGGAGCCCTCTGGCACCAGAGACCACATCTCATGCTTTTGTTCCCCGCCTGCTTTCTTTCTATGCATCCCACAGAGACCTTCTCACATTTGCTAATTAGCTGCTGCATTTAGAGGTGAAAATGCTGGATCTAGTTTTCTTCATCAAACTCCTATCAGGCATTCTACTACTTGTCTACAGACAATATTGGATCACCTATAAAGAACTGTTTATTTTATCCTTTCCAATTACTCTGTTTAACCTACCGCACTGGCCAGACCCTCTAACACGACCCCACTGAGAAGCAGCGGCCAGTAAGCACCCTTGTCTTCCTTCTCATTTTGAAAGGGATGCTTCGAGGACCCACCGTCCAGCAGATTATTTGTTTAAAGTCTGGGGCACACGCTCCCCCAGCTGAGGGAGCTCCTTTCTGCTTTGAGTTTGCTAATGGTTTTATAGTTTCAATCATCATCAGAAGTTAATCTTACTTAAATGTTATCTGTGTTTAATGATATAACGTTTTCCTCCATCTTCACTTACTAATTTTCTAACGTCAAGCCACCCTTGTTTTCCTAGGATAAATCTCAACTGCGTCAGGATTTTGTTTGTATTTTACTGGACTGGTTTACTAATATTTTGTTAGGCTTTTCTTACAATGTTTACGTGTAAGACTGGCCTGTAATTTTGCTTCCTTGCTACTCTTGGTGTTTCCCTGTGTTGTACCATCACGGGGACACCGGGAACTCTGAAGCTCCCTGACCTAGATGTCTTCAGTATGGCTTAGACAGAGACACTTTTTAAGATTTTTTTTTTTTTAATAATTTGAGAGAAAGAGAGAGAGCACGTGCCCGTGCGTGTGCGCCTGGAGGGGGATGGGCAGGGAGAGGAATATGCAGACTCCATGCTGAGCACAGAGCCTGACCAGAGAGAGAAACCATGGCTCTGTCTTACGTTACTATTAATACCTTTCTCCATGTATCACACTCGTTTTCACACAGAAACACTGCCTCCAGTATTAAAAATCTGATCTTTGTACGGGATACTCCACTTGGTAACATAATGCTTGCAAATACCGAGACCGCTTTCACCCGCCAGCCCTAACGTCTGAGCAACAAGGCGAAGGGGTCTGCGAGGACTACGTTTCGTCACAGGCCAGGGATCGAGTTTGAAATAATCCCGGGGAAAGGGCAGGGAGAGAGTGGATGAAGCAGGTCACACATGAAACCAGATTAGTCGGAGTTCACAACCGCCGAGTCTAGGTGACGGGCGCGTGCGGGGCAGGAGGTATCATACTGACTCTAGTTTTGTATTTGTTTTCCGTTTCCCCATGATCAAAAGTGAAAATGTTAAAAAGAAGGCTGGTTGTAGGCCAATCACGAAGATGACGGAGACTGCGCCCCCCTTTCTAAGATGACAGGCTACGACCTGCCGTCCCCTCCTTAAGGGCGGCCCTAGGTCCGCAGGCATCCGTGTCCCACACACGACTCGCATACAGCGAGGATTAAATACACATCTGGAAAACTGCAACTGAGGACATATTCAGAGAAAACAGACTAATAAATGTCATCCCCCCAGACTTCAGGAGCGCAGCCCGTCCTCCGTACGTGATGATTACCATCATGGCGAAGAGATGGCTCCGCCGGGTCTGTCGATCAGGGAAGAAGACGGCAGCTCCGTTAAGAAGGGTATTCCTGACTTCTTGTTTTAACGTTTGCATGGGCGCAGAATCGCCGTCCACCCTATCCACCACTGATGAAAACAAACAATGGAACCGGCTTTAACACTTCCACGCGCTCACGACAACGCACGCATGTGCTTCACTAGCTCGCAAACTCACCACTCCCATCGCGTACGGAATGCCTCTGTACGGGCCAGGCGGCGTAAGGAAACGACACCTACCAGCTTCCGTGTCATTATTCCCCTGTCCTTTTGAGCCGCAGCGGGGCAAAGCCCTGAAAGCCACTTCACGTGGCCATGTGTTTTACTCCCCGTGGACCACTGCCTCTCCCCCTCCCTCCCATCCGTGTCTTCGCCACAGTAAGGACTGAAGGGTATGACAGTCATCACTCTCGGTGGACACACCTGTGCGTCAGAAACCAGGAGGAAGACTCCCTGGTGAGGACAAATCCTGAACTCAAAATAACAATTCAAAAGAAGATCTAAGGAAACACTCATTTTCCAAAGCAGTGACCCCTCTCCTGGGCTTGCACGATCCCAGCATCCCTGTTCTCACAGCAAGACCCTGGCAGGCCAGCAGCACAGGGTCACATTCAGGAAAAGCTCAGGGGCACCTGGGGGGCTCAGTGGGTGAAGCGTCTGCCTTCGGCTCAGGTCGTGATCCTGGAGTCCTGGGATCGAGCCCTGTGTGAGGCTCCCTCTCCCTCTGCCCCTCCCCCTGCTTGCGCTCTCCTGCTCTCTCTCTTTATATGTCAAAGAGTCATATAAAGTCTTTTTTAAAAAAATAAAGTATAAAATAAGAACGACAAGCCCAATCCGTACCGTCGCATAAGTGTGTGTGGAGCTCCTTGGCGGCCGCCGCCCCTCCCGGGCTCTGCCGCGGAGGCTTGGCCTCCTCAGAGGCGGCCGGCCCGTCTCTCTGCAGCACGGGGAGGCAGCTCTGGAGGAGCCGCAGAAGCAGGGTTTGTGCCCAGATGCATTCTTCCCTTGGGCTACGGAGAGACAGGGACCGTCAGAGAGCAAAACGGCACGTTGCTTTCACCCTCCAAAGCTGTCTGAAAAGCACTCTCGTCTACACAGCAGGCACGGTCAAAAGAAGGCCAAGGAGAGCAAGAGAGGCAGAATGAAAGAACACCGTCCCGGGCAGAGTCTGAAACGCAGACCCTGCCTGACTCTGCTCCCAGCAGGGCAAGGACGCACGTTTCCGATCCTACTTCTTTGTCTATAAAACGAGGGCACGACCGCAATGCTTGACCGGCTTTCCCCACCAGGTTGTAACGACAATTGGATGACAAAATATTTGCAGCAACACTGCCCAAGGTATGTTACAGAAACGTGAGGTGTTATCTTTAATAATAACCATTTCTCTCAAACGAGAACCATATAAACTAGTGAGAAGTCAAAAAATCTTAGAAAAAATGGTCTATTTGGAACGCAAAACTTAGGGTTTTTGGTTTTGTTTATATGATTATCACCTTATAACAAATTCTGACCTACTTTTGCTTTAATTTACTGTAAAAATTCCAGAAGATCTGCAAATCAAGACCCGCGAAGTCCAGAAAAGATTTATATTTTACGCCACTTTCCTTCTGCTGCACCTGAAAAATTATAAAAACCAGAAAAAATAAAATTGAAAATGCATTTAGAGAACTATTGCGATGCCTCACTTACTCCTCAGTGTGAAAGGGTGTAGGATGCCCGTACAGCCGCTGCGGACTCTCACCAGCTCAGAGGCGCGTGAACAACTGTTCCTGGTGTGAAACTTTCTACAGGACGTGCGTGCGTGGGCGTGTGGATGTGAGAACACATGTGTGTAAACACACACACACACACAGCCCCGAAGACTCCCCGGCTCCATACACACCGCACCCGGCCACGCGAGACAACGGGGCGGTGTGCTCGGACCCCGGCGCCCCCGCAGCCGCAGCACCTCCCCCCCCCCCCCCCCCCGTTTATGTCTTCTGCTGTGACAGGAGAGCTTGAATAACAAAGACCAAACACACCAGAGTTAAACTGAGTCACAGCCTTCCAAACTCGCCCTGACACAGAACCGCTGCCTTCCCCGCGTGGGAGGGCGAGAGGCCCCACCGATCCCTGACGTATGATGGCGGCGAGAATCTTCCTCGGATCGAGCAGTCACTGCGTTTTTATTAGTGACTGTACAAGTCAGGGTCAGGAACACAAATGATTTCAAATCCTGACATTTTGGTGCCTTGAGTGAGCAAACAGAATTCACCTGTTCCTCAGAAATGCCTCTCTCAGGGCTTGAGGGAGGTGGAAATCCCATGAACGTGCGTGGTCTCCCTAGACCACCACTGGCAAACACAGCAGGGGCTTCTAGGTCTGTCTGTAGGTCTATTCCAGGAAGCCTCACCATGACGGCCACAGGCCACACGGTCCTCCACTGACTGACACCACGGACGCCCAGCACCTCCCTCCCCTGCTCTCCCCACGTCCCCATGGCAGCACGAAGCCAGCTGCACACGTCCACACTGCACGGCTCGACAGGGCCAGCTTTCACCCACTGGTGTTCATTTCCCTCCACACCACCATTAACCGTCCCCCAAGGAACGAGGTACCAGGTCATGGGCGAGCTGCTGAATGAACTGAAGTGTCTTGAGGAGCAGGGTGGCCCCGCAGACGCTGTCCTCCCCGTCCCTCCTGCAGTGGGCACAGATGACGTGCGGCTCCGCGTCCGCTCGCACAGGCCGGAGGTACCCGCTGATGCTGAGGCCTTGCACTCCCAAGCGCTCTGCCGACTCCTGACGGGTGCAGAGGAACTTCACCATCAAGTACTGGAAAGGACAGAGAGCTTTCAGAAGGACTCAGAAGCCGGACTATGAACGGAGGGAAGATAAAGGCCTTTCTGGGAAGGTCCCCCTACGACCTTCATGATTTATTAGGTCCCACTCTGCCTAGCATGGGGCGTAAAAGAGAAGTCCAACATCTCAACAAACGGGGAGAAAACACTAGTGCTGAATCAAGTCAGGTCTTGGGAGGGATCACCATGAGAGAAACGGCATTACCCCCTCTTCAGGGCAAACACAGGGAAGTACATCTGCTCTGTGGCCCAGTCGTTTTGAAACAGGAGTCACGTCTATGGCAGAAACAGCCAGCAAATGCCCTACGGAATCCTCTCCAAACTCCCGACTAGTGTATACGACCCACAGCCCGGGACGCCGCACTGTCTGCTCGGAGCCAAAGCCACGTGAACGCCCACCTGCTATGCGAACCCTCCGATTCTGACAGTGGCAGCTCCTTGGCCATGAGCTTTCAGACTGCCCTTGTCAGGCGTGTCAACCCTGACCGAACAGCTACTGCCTCTAAGCCCCGAAGACAGTGCGCACTTCTCTTACTGAAGCGTCTCGCTAGGCGTGACACTAAGGCTGAAAGAAGTGAAGTGGCCAGACCATCACGGTTTCCCTCACAGCCACGGAGACACATCTGTTGTGCACTCAGGCCAGAGTGTTCCCCACTCTCCCTGCTGCACACACCACTCCCCACACACCCTAGCCTGGCTGCGGGCGGTGACCTCATCGACCTTCAACACTTGGCAGCACACCAGCTTTCCGGGCTAGCTTTCCCCCGTGACCGTGGGCCGGGTGAGCCACGCTTCCCCGTGTGTCCCCGTATTGTGGCGTCTCCTACGCCTGTGTCTCCCACTGGACCACAGGTTCCGTGAGGGTCACAGTCACGACCAACCGGCTTCCAGAGCTGGCATGGGGCTGGCGCGCACGAGCCGCTCCATGAACATGGACGGAATCACTGGAGGCGGTGGGCGCACGTGGGGGCCACGGCTCCCTAATGCTTACTTTGGCAACTCTGCACCGCTGCAACTTCACATCTGCTTCATCCCATTCTTCTTCTAGCTCGAACCAGCCAACAGGGTCATCCTCTCCAAGGCCATCAGCTGAGCAACCAACCCTGTGAACACAATGGTAATCACAAAGCACTGTCCTCTTCCTAAACTTCTCGGGAGTCTGGCGCGTGAGGCACCATCTGGGCAGCATATAGCTTGGACGTACGACCTGCAGTAAGCAGCGGGACGGGGTGTGGCACCTGCTGCCTGTAAGCCCAGGGCGTAGTTGCTGGTGATGTCCTCCCCGTTCCCCCGCCTCCTTCTCTCCGACATGGGAAAAAGCATCAGTCCCAAATATAATCCGGGACTAAGGAGAAAGTTTGCCTCTCTAGATAACTGGCATAGTGGAAAAATGAGACATGAAACCAAGACGTCCTCGATGAGTGACTCGGGACTAAGAAACAATGCAACAACCGCTGTGTGCTTCTAGAAAGATCCAAAGGAGAGGCAGGTTCCGTTTTCTTTCCCTAGGTCTGGCTACTCTGTACGCCCAGCCTGAGCTCCAGTGCACGTGCAGCAGTGAAGGGTAAGAGCCAGGCAACGTGCAGGACCCGGAGCTCCACAAAAGGAAAACTCCAGCCTCCGCGTTTTTTCCTGTTCCTTCGAAGGTCCTTCCAGGAACGCATCTCAGCCTCAGGGCTCAAGAAGCACAACTCCGGCCACTTCTTTTTGAAAAACTAGGCACCTGAATTGTACTCCCTTTTCTGGGATTAAATAACCAAAGGAGAAGAGGGCAGTCTTTTCAAGTAGCGCTCCTAACCTTTCCACTACTCAGGCTGTGATGCAGCCAGCAAGCTAGCAACAAGGGAATGTTCTGTGTGGAAAAGCAAACGCGGGCAGTCGTGGCAAGAAGAGGGAGAAGATTAAGGGTCCAGAGTAGATTCTGTAACAGGGAGAAAAAATGTTCTCAACAGAAGACTTTCTTAGCATCAATCATGACATAACTAATCCTAAAACCAACAGGACAGGAGGTATTCTGTCTTAACGCAAAACCATGTCAATGAGTTTCATCAATATTGTGTCTGAGGATTTTTTTAATTTGCTGTGCGGCAGAGCCATCAAGAAGCTCTTCGAGAGGGAGACGCCACTGGCCGGTGACAGCACAAAGAGGCAACCTCGTTCACTACGCCACACAGAAGACAGACGGCAGAAAAGAGAACGGACTGTGTGTCCCCGGAGCACGCACGGCAGTCAGACAGATGGCTCAGGAGCGTACTGACTGACTGACATCGGGCCAGAAGGACAGGGAAGAAGACAGATGCGTGCACGTTAACATTTTGATTTCCAAGCTGGAGAGAGACTGGCAACACGCAGGTCGACCAACCCAGGATTTCGGAGTAGTTCGGGCTGCAACCAGAAGCTACAGTCAGCAAGCGAGTAGTGAATAAACCTACATCAAGGTTAAAAGAAAATCCTATGTAAGATGTGAAAGATCTTATTTAACAGCAGGTTTTAGCTCTTTGATACGTCCCAGGAATGGGACAGAGCTGCCTAAAAACACATTCAAAAGAAAAAAAAGATCTTTTGGGGGTGCCTGGGTGGTTCGGACTATTAAACGCCACCTTTGGCTCAGCTCCTAATCCCGAGGTCCTGGGATCGAGCCTGGCATCAGGCTCCCTGCTCAGCGGGGAGCCTGCTTCTCCCTCTCCTCCCCGCTCCTGCTTTCTCTTGCTCTGTCTGTCTCGGGAGATTTTAGGAATGAAGGAGATTTGTTCCAATTCATGGAGAGGGTTGGAATCACAGGTGTAGATTTCAACTGGACATGACCTAACCCCTGAAGGGCAGTGAGTTCTCCATCACGAGGACTGTTCTGGAGACTGGACGACCATCTATCAGGAACGCCACCCAAAGGCAGTCCAGAGGAGAGAGGGGGTTATTCTAGATCCGTGCTACTCCACGTGTGGTCTGTGGGTGGGGAACATCAGTCACCTGCCAGCTTCTTACAGGTCAGAGCCCCACCCAGAACTACTGAATCAGAATCCACGTGGAACACGGTCCTCAGTGATGCGTGTGCACAGCCAAGGTTAGTGGCACGGTCCCAGGTGACCGCTGATGGCCTCTGTTAACTCTAGCTCCCGTCACCCCAGACAGTAGCACAATCAGCAAGTCCTGGGCTCAGCTCCGTGAGTTTTAATTGCTGTCAGGAACGCGGGAGGCAACGCTGCCCGGGGCTCACCAATGACCTCTGGGGCTGAATCCGACAGCTCCACTTGCGGACTCTGTCCAAAGGAGCCTGGGTAACAGCTGACCCTGCTGCTCACTCCCTAGTCCCTTTACCCTCACCCCCCTGGGCTTCCTGCTGCCTCGCAGGCTGTTCTCAGCCTCCTGGTGCCTCTCGGTGTGCTGATCTAGAGGGTCTCTCTTCTCTTCCCAGCCCACATACTCTTCCAGAACAATCTAACTCACCTTAATTACCCTTCCAACTGTCTCTCCTACTGGTACCTTCGGTACCTCTTCCAGGCTCAACGCACTCATCCAAGGAGCTGCCAAGTACCTCCACGTCTTCCTAGACCTCAAATGCAGCAGAACCAAAACAGAGCTCACCACCTTCCTTACAGACTGTTTTCCCAAGTTAGTTTCTGTCAGAGAAGGGCACTCCCAGTGTCCCCACCTGCCCCAGCCCAAATCCCAGGACTCCCCAATGCCTACACAACCTTCCTCCTCTGCTCTACAGTCACCATCTGATAGTCTCTTCATCGGTTCCCACCTCTCCATCACTGCCAATGCTGCTCTAGCCGAGGGGCCCCAGGCCTCGGGCCGCCTCCTCCATTTCCGTTCCGCCTCCATGCTGGCTCTCCCCTGGCCACACTGCACACAGCACGATCCAGAACCAGGACAGTACTTGTAAAACACACATCTGGTCTCCCTGTTCTTCCCCCGAAGTTCCTTGACACTATGCTGGCCCCCCACCCTTGCTTGGATAAAGTCCAAGCCCTGAGCCAGAGACAGAAAGGCCTTTAGTAAGCAGGCTGCTTCCTGGCCCTCCAGCTCCACGTCCCGCCACTCCACCTCGCAGTCACTTCTGGCACCTGCGGGGCCCTGAGCCTGCCCTACTTCACCTACGAGTGTGCTCGAATATTTGCTCAGGACCTCTCCTCCGAGTGTGCATCTCCCTTAGCTCTGACCACAAACAACACTCCCTCCGGGGTCTTGCCTCCCAGAGCCCAGTGCTGACAACACCTCAACGCTGCTGGTCTGAGCAGACAGTAAGCACCGCAGAGCAGGGACTGTGCTACCTTGTTCGCTGTGTCTCTTCCACACCGAGCAGCAGGCCCAGTGCAGAGTGGTCTCCAGTGAAAGATGATTAGGAGGAGGGAGGCTGGGGCAACAGTACACTGCCCGGCGCCTAGTGAGACTGAAGACAGGCCAGGCGTGTATCACCCCCAGCCATTCTGGAGATGTGCAGGCCTGGTCACGGAAGGGACCAAGGCAGGACCTATGAACAGATTAAGACACGTCTTCGCAGATGCTGCTAGAAAGCAGTGAGTGCTCATGGCCACTGCGGGTGGGCTAGGGCCACCTCTTCCAGGGAGACACGAAAGCACATTTTGCCAACAAGATAAATGCATACAGCCTTCTTTAACTACAGAGATTTTTTTTCCTGCTCCTTACCTGCTTTTTACAAACTGCCTGAATTCCTGAAGCTTCCATTTGTCATATTTTTCAAACCTTTTGAAGTGTTCTTCTGCATGGAATTTATCCGAAGATGAGTTATAGGCGAACACCAGCCCACACTGGGCACCAATGCCACCGCGCCGAACCTGAAAACAGAGACCTAGCTGAAGCACGCTGAAGGCGCTGTGTCCCGTGGCCGCTGTGTCCCAAACAATACGGTTAAACTCAAAGAGCTTAAAGCAGAATCAAACCAACAAGATGACACTTTGAATCCGTTAAGTCCTGGAAAAGTAAAAAAGCTGCTTCCTGAGAAGAGACCCCTTAGAATCACACCTCCCCAGACAACAGTCCACTCCCCCGTGAGTCCCTGTGCTCTGCTACAGGCCTGGCACAGAATGGTCACATCATGCATGATGAAAAGTAGTGACATAGACGCTGAAATGGAATCCTATTTTTAAAAATAGCAGTAATGTTGCTTAAAGAAGGGAGTATGATAATTACCATAATTCTGATCTGTGTTACTTGGAATGCAGATTCCGTTCCTGTAGAAAAAATGGTACTTGCTCTGGTCTTTCCAGTCTCTGTAAGAAACCCTGCAAAAGGGAGACACTGAAGTGAGGACGACCGACTCATTTGTCATAACCCTGACAGAGACCAAGCAAACACACCAGACCCTTTGTGGTTGGCGAGGGTAACTAGTCTATCTGGTACTTTTATACAAGTCAGAAAAAGACTTCCCCTCTGCACAGGTGTGCGCTCACTGCCAGCCCCCCGGTTACAGACCGTGGCTAGCATGCCCTCCTCAGCGCCCCGTCTTCTCAACCAGGCCGGCAGCCCTGCTCTGAGGTAACAATAAAGAAATACAAAGTTTATAAAGATCTTGACTTAACCGCAAACAGGCAAAAGCCCAGACAACCAATCGTCTTTCTGTGCCATTCCTGAAACCATGCCTGATGCTTGACTGACTAGGCCGACAAAGGCACGCAGGCCTGGAGGACGACAGAGGGATGACAGAACCTCCAGAACATCTGTCAGGAACAGGCAGAAAACAGCACAGTCTGGGGGCCACCTCCACCTTTTGCTGTCTGTGAGCTATTGTACAACCCCGTAAACCACAGTCAAGACAGTAACGCAGACGGTTCCCGCCCACAGAAAATGCAGCTCCTTCTTCTTCATGACGCTGACCAATGGTGTATCTATCTGTGGATTCCTGTCGGCATTCTTATTGGGCTGTACGTATTTTACAAATTCTCCTTTGAACCGTCTGTAACATCTTACTGGTTCCTCACGAATTAATGAGATAAATGAAACGTATAACTGTTCATTTTACGTTTGTATGAAAGCCATGCTTTACCTCTCTTGTTGTTGTTAATTACCCTTTCATAATTCACAGAAAGGTCTGCTGCTAGACCCAAGGCTGCCTTTCTCTTTCAAACCTCTGTAATGATAGAATTCACACCCATGCCCACATCAGCATCAAACCACCAACCATCCCGGACCATGAACGGCCCTCAACCGTTCTGCCTGCTCAAGATCAAGAGATTAAACCCGCTTCACGCTGCTTCTTTCATTACACTGAATTCAATAAACAAAAATGTCTGAAGTTGAACCTCCGTAAGACAATATGCAAAATGTGTCACCAAAAGCAAGACAATTAAATCCAAAGGAACATTGACTAACTATAGAGAGAAGCTACGGCAGGATCTAGTTCCATCAAACAGTAATTATGTCGGCAGTTTTCAGAAGCCACAGTCGGAGATCCGCACGACTCGGCTCACGGTGAGACGACCCTACCCAGCCCGCCCCGCCGCGCACCGACGTCTGCACACGCCAGCCGACCGCCAGTCCTTGTCGTCTGTCTCACAGGAGCTGAAGCAGTAATTACATCACAAGAATCAGACTTTGATGACGTTGCCACCAAATACACATCTAAAGGCCAAAATAAATGTATAAACAAAGACTAAAACGTAAATAAATAAAACTTTGTTCTTCCCTTCCTTGGTAAAAAACAAAACACAGCTCATGTGAAGTCCTAAAGCTCCATCAGTTTTGATATCATGCCCTCCCACAGCAAATTTATTCTCTTAAAATGATGATGGTAAAGAAAATAACCAATCACAGATTGAAAGAACTGAGCAAACCGACCCCTTCGGTCTACGGGCAGCACGCTGCGTTCTTTTAAATTAGCAGACGAAAGCTGGCGCTCCGGAGGGCCCAAGTGTGGGTTCCCTGGGCAGCAAGACACACCCTCTAGAACCGGCACTTCCTGGCACTTGGGGAACGTGAAGCACACCCGTGAAGAGCCTTTCCCCCCATACGGGAAAGAAAGCCATCCCTCCTCAAGACCCAACTGTCCCGGCTCTGAGCACTTTCCCCTGCCCTGCCTATCTCCTCAGGCTCATTTTCGGTAGTGACGGCTGTGGAGGGAGTGACCAGGAGAAACGGAGTCTCCTCCCCAGGCCTACGCACATCCCACCTGTGCAACTGTCAGAAACACAACCAAAACAACAAATCCACAAATTCCAACCACTTCACAAGACCCATCCATCCGAGGGAAGCAGAAGGCAGGGAGGGGGGGCAGGCAGATGAGACACAGGGAGAATAACAGTATTCGATCCTCACAACTACAGAAAAATTAGCAGTGCGTTTGGACTTGGAAGAGCGTTACAAATCCACATACCATGTTTTAAGATGGTGAAAATACTCTGTATGGTGTTATAATGATGGATACATATCACTATACATTTGTTTAAAGCCCCAGAACACACAACATCAAGAGTGGACCCTGAAGGGGGCGCCTGGGTAGCGCAGTCATCATTTAAGCACCCAACCCTTTGTCTTGGCTCAGGTAGGGATCTGTGGGTTGTGAGATCGAGCCCCGCGTCAGGCTCCGCACTCAGCACGGAGCCTGCTTAAGACTCTCTCCCTCTCTCTCTGCCCCTCCCCTTCAAGCGCGCGCGCATGTGCCTGTCCGTGTGTGTGTGTGTGTGTGTGTGTGTGTGCGCGCGCGCGCGCGCTCTCTCTCTCATTCCCTCTCTTTCTCTCAGACCCTAAGGTAAACTACGGACTTTGGTTGGTGATGACATGTTGCCGTGGGCTTGTCCTTGGTAAGGACGTGTCTCCCTCTGGAGTGATGGTCACAATGAGGGCAGCTGTACGTGGGGGGAAGGTGGGGGGAAGGGAACTCTCTGTGCCTTCCTCCAATTTTGTTATAAACCTAAAAGTGCTCTAAAAAAAGTCTTAAAAAAGAAAGACTAGAGACGTGATTTGAAACGGTGATAAAAGTAAAAAATAAAATACGAAGATGAAGATAAAATAAAACAACAGAGACGCTTTTCAGTGGATGGTGACGGGAGTACAAATCCATCTACAGGTTTGGGGAAGGCTCTGCCTTACATGCTCTGGAGACAGAAATCCTGACTCTTCCAGAGAGCGAAGGAAAAACACAGGGGCCTCTGGCAGAGTGGTCTTGCCTTTCCTGGGTGGTGGGAGGGGAAAAGGGCAACAAACCCACTATGTGTGGCAGGGGAGTGCACGGCCTGTGTGGCCCTTAGCGGCCTGTAGCGGAACAGGAGAGGGACGCGGTGAAGGAAACGTCCCTGCAGAGGCTGTGCTGCGCGGGGACGACTGCAGCAAGAGTGTCCCACGTAAGCGTCTCTGGCACGCAAAGTCCACCAGGGAGAGGAGGTGCCTTGGGGAGAAGCACGAACACAGGAGACACGACAGAGAAGAGGTGACCGCGAGAACGCGTGTGGCCGGCACTGCTGTGACGAAGGCCAAGGAGAAAGCAAAGCCAAAGCAGGAAGGCAATTCCCGCCAGTGTTTGAGAACTGCCAGCACATTCCCCTTCCTGGGCCCGACTGGCGAGGTTCTAGGCCGTGCAGTGAGCACGAGGGGGCACGTGCAGGAGACGAACTGGCTGGCCAACACGACGGAGGAGGAAGGGACTCACAGACACCCCGGGACGAGGAACAGGGCCTAGCAGCGCACGGGAGAATGCATCAGCAGCTCCCGCGTCAACAGCAGGGAGGCAGTGAGGTTCTTTCGGACGCTCCAGATCCAGAGGAGTCACACTGAGAAATACCTTTCTCCTGAAATTACGTTCTCAGCAGCACTGTGCCTCGGGTCTGCTGCGTTTCTGAACGCTCAGGATAACACAACGAAAAAATAATCTGAATTTAAAAACGGTTAACTTTTTATATGCCAAAAGGAAGAGTCCTTGCTTTTCGAAACTGAGGGCTCTCGCGTACTCAGAAGTCGCTACAAGCGACCGACACCTAGCGGAGTACGAGGCTGCGCTACGGAAGGCACGCGCCTGGGTCAAGACCCATTGCCTGGTGAAGGCCAGCACCGCACGCAGCCTCGCGCTCCAAGCAGTCCGGAGCCCCGCACGCAGTCTCACGCCGCCAGAGGGCGCGCTGCAGTCCTTCCGCTCACCACACACGGACAGACCGACCACTCACCGTCTCTCGTCCACGGCTCGACGAGGAGGTTTTCAGGCCCCGACTTCTCTTCTTTCCCTTTGACATCACAGGCCTGAAGGGTCAACTGAAGAGGTTTACCTGATCAAAGAAAAGAGAGAGAATGAGAGCCTTAAGCTAACGCAATGCAAAAAATAAAAACTAGCAGGCACGTCCGTGGAAACGGAGAGCAGCGGGCCAGCAGACTGCTGACGGAAAACGCACCTGTTGAAAAGCTAAAACAGAGCAGCTGACACCGTTCTTCTATGCTTTCCTGAAGGGGACCAAGTACGGCTTTATGTTCCTACGCGACTCCAAGAAGCGGTCTCCAGAATAACCACTCCTCAGAAACAGAGCGCATTAGAAGATACAGACTGACAGCACAGCTCCAACGTGTTTGGCAGAGGGATTCCCAAAAGAGTGTTTTGGGGCCAATAACTAATCGTATTACAATTGCATTTAAATATATAAATAAGATCTTAGGGTCTTGGGTCTTGTTTCTTTAGTATACCTGCAGGAAAATCTTGAAAGTTGTAAGAATTTTAAAAAGTGTCATCTGCTATGATGACCTGAAAGCTTCCCCTTCCCTTTCGTGTTAGTAGTACCGTAACGAACACCCATGAACCTGCAAGCCAGCTCAGCTAGAACCCTGCCAGGAACAAACGTTCCCTCCTGTGTCACTCTTCCATCCAGGGTTCCCGCCCAAATAACCGCTCACCGGAACGGAAAACTTTCCGGAGAGGACTTTCCAAACACTATGTATCCCTCCCATCCAGCCATGCTGCTATGGGCTCCCCACCCCACCAAAAATGACCTTTTCAAATTTAAGGGGAAAACTAGATTTACAAGACATCAATGGTCTGACCTTAAAAATCAAACATAAATTATGAAGTTGTGTTAAGGCGAAGGCACAAACACCATGGCAGAAACGGCACAGTTTGCCCGTATAACTGAAGAGGATGGGGTCCAATACTACACTTTGAGGACAGAAACGTTAGCACTAGAGGCCGGGATGGCAAATGAGCTGTTCCTCACATACCAACCCAGAAGGCTTAGGAGGACCCATCCTGAGCCGGCAGGGAAGTGCTACGGAAGTGCTACGGAAGACGGCTGCCGGGCCCTGGGGGCAAGGCGGTAGCAGGCGTGCCGCTGTCACAGGGACCCAGAGCGATGCAGCCTAAGACCAGGATGCTTTGTGCCGTGTCTGGGCCAGTTCCCTCCCTCCTCCAGAGGGGAGGTACTCCAACTTCCCAGCCCCGCTGTCTACACAGAGAGACACACCTGCACCTCATCGAAGACGGTTGTGATCAAATGGCCGCCGAGCCTAAGGGGTCAGACCAGTCACGCCCAGGAGGTACAGCCCTGGGGATGCTCAGGGCCCCTCTGATGCTGCCATCAAGGGGCCCACGTGCCCCTCCTCCCTGCCCCTGCAGGAGAGGCCGTGTTCATCCTGGAGTCACGGGGTAGCGACCAACCGGCCGAGGAGGTGAGAAGACACCAGGGGGATGACGGCGTCCTGGCCTGCCCACCGCGCCGCACTCACATACCGTATTTAAGGAGCAAGCTCTGCCGGACGGACGCCATGGAAGAGATGAGGGACGAGGCGTCGTACTGTGCGTCCAGGCGGTCAGTGACGGTGCACAGAGAGTCCAGCACTCTGGCAACACTTCCTCTCGCCAGCGCGAAGGCCAGAAGAGTCAGCTCCACCTCCGGAGTCGAACAGCAACTATGAACAAGGAGCCAAAAACCTGTCACTTCTTGGAAACACGGGAAAATCCAGGTAGCCCCCAAACCCCACGTAACCGACCACCAACAGTGAAATCCACCTATCACATGCTCTCTAGGTGTAGACCAGAAATACTTTCTCAAAATCCTCAAGACAACCTAAAGAAAAACTAGATCAACCCGGAGGACAGGGACGTTAAATCCTCCCCTCTGTGCCCTCCATCCGTAACTATTAAATAACACTAACAACACCCATTTTAACAAGTCAAACTTTATAAACCAAACCAGACGCACATAAGCCACACGCAAAGACGCCGCTACGGTAAGCCTCTGCTACTGAGAATGACTAGTGGCCGCAGACTCAAGGGCTCATCCCCCACACTAACGACCTACTTGACACGTACTCCTCCACACGCTTCTCCGTCTTTTTAAACACGTTACACTGACACTCGTGAACCTGTCCCGATGTCTCAGGACCTGGTTTGCGCGCCCTGGGGGCTGAGCGGACACAGGCCAGGGCTGTCCCCACAGCAGGCACTGAGTTTGTCAAGCAACTGAGGGGCCTCGTCCAGGCGCACAGACCAGCGGCCCGTTTGCCTGTGCAGAGGGAGGCAGGCGCCCGGTGAGGCCACGGTTTGGGGCTCCAAGTAAGCCGAGAGCTTCTGCACAGGGGACTCTGAGACACCCGTTCCAGCTGCATCACACGACCCCCCCCACGCCCACCCCTGGCGGTCAGGTGGTGTGGCTAGATAATGCAGCTTCGAGGGCTGAACTATGATTTTACTTTCTCTTCAGTCACTAAAAACGAGCCATTTTTAGTGCTAACCTTTAAAAGATTAAAAAAAATTTTTTTTAAGACTTAACAAGCACGTAGACCCTCTACCCCTACAAGCCCCATCTCATCAACCTTGACTTCACCTAGTTATCCTGATGAGGAAGCTGTCCACTTCTTCCAGAACGCTGGGAGACAGGAAAGTCGAGAAATCCGTAGATCCTGGTGAGAGGGAAAGCGGAGGCATGTGCTGCAGTGCCTTCCTGCAAGTGTGAGATGGAAAATCAGAACAAACCCAGGCAAAACATTAAATTAATAATACTCGACGAATACCAAATTGTCAGACGCCTGTTGTGATTAATCCCTCATGAACAAAGTCTTGCAGAGAGAGCCTGGCACACAACATCAAACCAGCTTTTCCCCCAGGAGTCATGGTGCCAAGTAACTTCATGGAATTTCCTTCTTTTTCATTTTAAGAGTTCCATTTCTCTCCACAGACACTTATTCCAGTCCTTGGGATCCAGTCTTCATTTCACGCAGGGTGGGCAGAAGACATGTACACTCTACAGAGAAAACCCTGGAGATCTCAGAAAACGTGGCCCCGGAGGCGGAGCAGTTGGTGGCCCCGTAAGCAGCTCATGTTACACATTCTGTCTTAAGACCTACGGCATCGACACACCGACCACCAATTTTCTTGCCCATAAACATGAGCACCTGTCACGGTTTCTCATCTTGCCTGTGTTTCTCGGCCTTTCTACCTTAATGTCTGCTTCAGCATTTCTCTTCTTGCCTGTGTTTCTCGGCCTTTCTACCGTAATGTCTGCTTCAGTGTTTCTTTTCTCTCGTCTCCTCTTACGTTTATCTCTGAATCCCCCAAAAGTTTTACCTCCTCCAGACTCATAGTCATCAGACAGACTGACGCAACCAAAAACGACTGGGCCTACTCTATGCCAGCAAGTGCGGGTGAGCGAGTGCCCTGCGAACAGCGTGGAGGTGTGCAAAAAGTAACTCAAAACTCTACAACTGACAGTCATTTCATGGGAACAGTAATGGGAATCCCTCAAATGATATGATTCCTAGTTCCAAACAGAGACAACACAGAAAGGCTAATACTGCGTCGGCTTCCCTCCGCTCGCATTCTTCTCTCGCTCTGCAAGGAGCCGCACGGGACGGCAGCCACACTGAAAGGCAGGTGATCAAGGAGGCCTAACGCACAGGAGCGCGCAGGGATTTACCAAATTTAGTTCTACTGATTCAAGTAAACATTTGTTTCATTATTCTTTTTATTTTGCCCACTGATTTTTTTCAAAAAAAATTTTACAGTAGCTTTAGATCACTGGTATTTAAATGTTAGGAGTGAAAACATAATTACACATGAACAGTTACAACTGTTTAGGAACATAAACTTTAAATATATCCATTCCTCAACAACTTGGCATTTCTTCACAAAAATAAGGTAGAAAGCTCTTCCTCTTCAAATTCAGTCCTTCCTCTAGAAAATTCAGTCCATAAAGCAGGGCTGTACAAGGCAGGCACTCGTGTGTGTTTGGGTGGGAGGACAGGGCACCATGGGGGCCCATAATGGGGTGCTGAGGTGGGTACAGAGCAAACTGAGGAAGGTAGCTGCACAAAAGGCCAGTCTGGCAGGGAACGTGAGCACCAAGGAGGGTGGCCTGGTGCTGGGCACAGGAAGACAAGGGGACGTAGGGCCTGTGCACAAGGACAGTCACAGCAGCAGCTCTGTAAAACGTGCTGGAGCAGGAGTCCGGGGAGGAGGGTGTCCAGACAAGGGCACGGGAGATGGGAGGCTGGTGATACGTAAATACAGCAGGGAAAACTCGGGCAGCAGTTTTCTCATTACCCGAGAAGGGAGGGGCAAACGCAGAGAGAGGAAACCAGAAGGAACACGGCAGTGCTGGAGTGGAAGTGGGAGTGTCGGTGCAAACTCTAGAGTTCCCAGCACTGCAGACGCAGAGATGACTACGGCTGTGAATGTGTGTAACGTACACACACGTGTGCATACTACTTCTGTACAAACATATTTCCTAGCGGGGTCCACTGAGAGGGCCTGAGAGAAGCAATGCTCTACCCACAATGAGCTTGTGTGTTGAGTTTCTAAAGACCATTCGCCACCAAAAGGGACAATGACCCCTCAGAAACAATGGCTGATTCCAGGACGGAGGCAGGGAGCATTCGAGACAGGCCTGGAATATTTTGTTGTTCTAGAAAGTGAGGAAGTGTTCCAAGTTGCTGAGGACATGCCAAAAGGACACAGAAACCAGACCAAAGGGGTTCCCATTGGCCAAATCCGGGCCAATGTCCCATCAACACCGTGATGTCATAAGCCAGGAGCACGTAACACAGGAACCACGAGTCCACACGGAGAGCAAGTTGGAGGACGAATGGGACACTTACGGTCTCAAAACCTCCGCACAAAATACCTAGTAATTACCAAGACAAAAATCTCTTCACAATGGAAAAATCCAGCAGACACCCCTTCCTTCAGGGATCAAAGTCAACGTGAGCAGCACTAGTAAGAGGACACTCTAAAGCTGTGTGTCACCGGACGGGACGCAATGAGAACGTGCCATCGCTTCGGTGACACTCCCGCTAGAGACACAAAACCTACACTGAATCATTATGAAATATCAGATGAACCAAAACTGAACAACGTTCCCAGAAATAACGAACCGATGATTTTCAAAAGTGTCAAAGTCATAACATCAAGGAGAGACTGAGGAACCGCCCACACTGAAGGACACTGAGGAGACACGACAAACACCAAGTGTGGCCTGGGTCCTTCTCCTACACAGGGTGTTACCGCGACAGCCTGCGGGACCCGAATGGAACCCGAGGACCGGTGGACAGCGCTGCGCCTCACCGTGAGCTTCCTGACCCTGATGGCTGCAGTGAGCGCTCCAGTTGACAGGAAACACGCACTCGTGTACTCAGGGACAACGGGGACCAGGTCTGTACCGTAGTCCCAAATGGCTCAGAAGGAAATAAAGTTGTTTGCATTGTACTTGTCATAGTTCTCTAAGTTTCTAATTAGTTTTTTTAAAAATGGTTAAACAGGAAGCAAGAAGGGCATATGGACAAATATGACTTCACATCTGGCGCTGCCCCCCATGTTCCCGGCGAAAAAGCTTCGTTCTCAGGAGACATCCAGAGAACCGCCGCTAGTACTCTCTCTCTCTCTCTCAGACACCGAACGTAAGCATAACGCTGGTACCCCTTTGCTTCTGCGGCATATGTCACCACTTCCTGCCGCGTCTGTTACCGCTGGGTCTTTCAGCCCTACAGGCTTTTTTTCTTTTTAATTTTTAATTTTTTTAAATTTAAATTTAATCAAATTTTAATTTTTTAATGCTATTTTTAAATTTACTTTTACCTTTTTAATTTTTATTTTCAAAAGTGATCTACATTTACAAATAAATTTGTTTAGTCTCTCTAAGCAGAGTTCACTCCACCGTGAGTTCCGAGGTCTGGACGCACACTGGCACATCCCTGCCAGCCCAGTGACGGGCCTCAGGGGCTGTCCCAGTACCCTCGTCTGTGACACGGGGTAAGTTTTACATACATGCTTCCCAACAGCAGGCGGTAAATACCACGCGGCATCGGATACAAAGTGCTCCGTGAATGGGAGCAACCGCTCCCCCGCGGGTGAGGAACAGAGCAGCGCGAGGGACCCCCTCCCCAGACTGGCGCCGAAGGCACAGACAGGAAACCCCAGGGCACCCGGGCCGAGCCCGAGTCTCAGGGACATGCTCTGCAGGGGGCGGGGACAACAGGGGCACCTGGACGGGCGGGGAAGCGGAGAGGGGGACTTACTGCGTGTTGTGCAGCACTGTCTGGACAAAGGCGGGGTTTGTCTCCATGGACGCCGTCACCAGAGAGGTCAGCAGAGACCAGTACCAGATTGCAGAAGCATCTGACACCGAGACCCCAGACTTCTTAACTCTCTGAAAGCCAACAGCCCTCAGACCATGAATTCTAGTGTCACATCCATCGCTAAGACAACGTTTTATGTTAATCTGGACATCTGTCAAGCGCAAACGACAAATTCAGTATTGGATTAACTTCTTCAGTTCAGCAAATGCTAGGCTCCCAACTAAAAGCAAAATAGTAATTCACATTTTGAAAAGAAAATTCTGAAACATACTTTGATGCCAGAAATAAATAATGTGTATAATGGAGCTAGCATATAATAAACTTGTCAGAAAAGCATCAACCAAACTAAGGAGTCATAAGAATAATGTGTAAATTTAAGGGTGGCTTAACCCTTTCCATCACAAAGTTTCTTAGGAATTTAGGCGTCCTGAAAATTAACACAAAGATCATTTTTTAAATCCTGATTAAATACATGGTAAGAAAATTTCTAGAATTTTTGCTAGGGTTCTGAAATTTTGATTTAAACAGTCGCTGTCTCACAGCAGTTGTGAGAATTTATTTTTAATAATCAAGTCCAAATGGATGACGGCACAGGCATGACTGACTTTTAAGAGCTGTCACAATTTCTTATTTGGGTTGGACGGGAGGAGGTGACAAGTTAAAAAGGACACAACTGAGAGGAAGGAGCGTCACAGTGTGAGACAGGAAGCGTCTACTCCAGGAGCTTCACTACTGCTTTGCCTAGGGACGAGACACAAAGACTCTACCTCCCTAGGCCTCAGTTCCTCTGAGCAAAGTAAGAACACTTCTTTTGGCCCAGGAAAGCATTAGGAGAAATGAGACAAAACATGAGGCATCCCGGCTCCCTGAATGAAAAAAGCCTGGAAAGAAATCACAGAATTGTGATTATTTCCCAAATGCTGGGTGTGAAGCAAGGTCATCATAGTATAAAAATGGAAACAACCTACGTGTTCAGGAATACAGGGCTGGTTAAAATTAAGGCAAGTTCTTCTATGGCTAAATAAAGGTGTGCAAGAACACATGGTCCGACAATGTGCTAAAAAATTTACAAAACGGCATGGAAAGAATATCGCCATTTTGTAAATACATACGCATTTTTGTAAATAAGTATACAAATACATTTTGTGAAAACATATGCAACCCTATGTTTTATTTTAAAATATATGTGCACGCACACGCACACACATAGACGCACGCTCACAAGTAAAGATCTGGAAGGGTCCACACTAACATATTCACAGTGACAATCCCTGGGTAGTGGGATTTTGAGTCATTTCTGTTTATCTATGGTTTTCTAATAAGGAAACAAGAACAAAATACTTTTAAGTAAAAAGGGCTTCTATAACTTTCTACAACACCACACAGATGAACTAACGGCTACTCCCACGTGCATCATGAGAAGCAAATCAAACCCCCAAAGACAATCTGACAGTTTCTCCCCTGGGGAGGTATTCCCGCTAAAAATGATTCCTTCTCCCCCCGCCCCCCAGTCCCCTTAACCGGAGGGCAAGCGGCCTCGTGATGACTCACAGAGCTGACTGATGTTGGCATTTTCCAGCAGCGTCACGTAGCCAGTGACATTGCTGGGAATGTGCACATCGCGGACGTCCTGCAGATCGCTGGCACTTCTCCCCACAGCCACCGTCACCTGCTGCGGCATGTAGCTCTGGTCAGTGGCGGCCACCGCGATGGACAAGTGCCGAAGCACAACGTCTGGCTTCATTTTTAAGCTGGAAAACACGGGGAGCACAAACGACAGGTGTTTACAAAGGTCGAGACCCGCAGCATCCAAGACGCTCATCTCCACGGTCTTGTATCCGATGCGGTTAAGGACCCTCTTTCCGAAAAGCCGCCAACTGGAAGAGCCCTTGTGACCTTCCCGTGTCTCTCCAACCTCTTCCAGTTCAAGGTTAATCTTCCATTTCCCTTTAAGCTACCAGCCCAGGCAGGAAAGTACAATGTGAACACCCTAAACAATCGCTTTACCTGCAAGAAGCAAACGCTAGCCCTCGTCCAAAGAGCTGAATGTGCTCCGGACCCATCAATTAGATGCTGAAGGTCACCTGTACTCTCCATGCGAGAACAAGACAACTACTTCTACTTCCAACAACTGAAATTAGCCCACTCTCCAAAGAGACACGTGAAACTTTAGATGGCAGCTTCGAAGCTTCTAGAAACATCAGCTTACTGCCACCAGTTCGACCCCAGGGTTCCTGCTCACCCCATTCCCTCCTCCTCTGCCAAACTGGCCAAGATAGTTGCATAAAGATTTCTTTAATGCACAGAAAGGATCTTAAAAAGTAAAATCACATCTGATATAAGAAAAGTACTTGCCCCTTGTGATATTAATTTTCCTGAGAAACTAGTGAAAAAGATCTGAAATCAGTATTATAAAATATCAGTCAAATACTATTTTCTCCCTTGAAGTACCAAGTAAAGGAATTATCCATGTTTATGAATATATGAACCAGGTAGCAAGATTTTACGTAATTCTTTTCCCTTGATTCCTAAGGCATCTTCACAGATAGTCACTTGCAATAAGAAAACCACCACGCGGTTACGCAGAAAATATTCAAAAATTCAGGAAATAACTCGTCGCCACACTGAGGAGATGAGAGAAAGCAAGCAGGTACTTCTCTCGGGCTCCTGACAACCGCTGCTCTAGGACCCACCGAATCCAGTGAGAGCGTGCACTGCCGTCGGACTGCCAGTACGACGACGTCTCTCCGTTCGTCATCTTGTCGATGTCTGCAGGGTTGGAGGACGTTTCTATGTAAGCATAGCACTTTGCTACTGACTTGAGTTTATCCGTCTCTGGGCTTCTGGTTAGATCTCCAGGACTTTCTGCAGAGAAAACCAGATTCTATCACGTGACATGTCTTTCACAAAGGGAAAAAAAAGGGTCTTTTTTTTTTTTTTTTAAGATTTTATGTATTTATTTGAGAGAGAGAGAGAGAGAGAGAGGGCATGAGCAGGGTGAGGGGTAGAGGGAGAAGTAGACTCCCTGCTGAGCAGGAAGCCCTGATGCGGGCCTCGATCCTGGGACTCCAGGACCCCGGGGTCATGACCTGAGCTGAAGCCACATACTTAACTGACTGAGCCACCCAGCCACCCCAAAAAGGGTCATTTAAAATATCTAACGTAAATATGCTCGGTACTTTGGCCCTAGAAAAAGAAGTATTCCTTAAAATCTCCTTCCAAAGAACCATGATAAAGCAGAAATTGGCCAAGGGTTGCTTCATGAGCTCACTGTAGTAAAATACTTAAATCACTGATATATTTGCAAAACCACACTAAGAGAAGAAAATGGTATCTTACAGTTTGAACTGACATTTCTTTTTTTTTTTTTTTTAAAGATTTTATTTATTTATTTGACAGAGATAGAGACAGCCAGCGAGAGAGAGAACACAAGCAGGGGGAGTGGGAGAGGAAGAAGCAGGCTCATAACGGAGGAGCCCGATGTGGGGCTCGATCCCACAACGCCGGGATCACGCCCTGAGCCGAAGGCAGACGCTTAACTGCTGTGCCACCCAGGCGCCCCTGAACTGACATTTCTTTAATTACGTGTGAGACTTCGTAAGCCACCTGTGTTTCGAGCAGCCCGGTTCTACCCTCTTCTGCTTTCTGCGGGGTCACAAGCCCCCTCGCCGGTTTGTATGTTATAGGGTGTATACACCCAGGCACGCATCTCAGGTGATGCTCACTGGGAGCTGGGCACACCTCTCTGATCTTCTCCTACTGATTCAGTGCAGAGAGGAGGAAACAGAGGCAAGGCCCAGAGTTAAGTAAGGGCCCAAGGTCAGAGTTAGTAAAACGATTCAGACTGTGGTAACACGTCACAAAATATGTTCTGTTTCTGACTCTGCTTCTGACATATTCTGCTGCACAGAACTTCCAGTTTGCACACGGCCTACTTTATCAGCCTCCGACGGCTTCTGGGGCTCGCGTCTTGCTTCGCAAGGTCCCTGTGCCAGGAGCCCCACAGGTTGCGGCTACTCTCTTCCGGCACTTCACCGTTTCCTGACAGTTGAATTTTTCAGTGAATGGAATGGGTTAAGAATCTGGTTTTAAGTAATTGCTGGAGAGGATGTGGAGAAAGGGGATCCCCCCTACAGTGTTGGTGGGAATACAAGTTGGTGCAGCCACTCTAGAAACAGTGTGAAGGTCCCTTAAAAAGTTAAAAATTGAGCTACCCTATGACCCAGCCATTGCACTACTGGGTATTTACCCCAAAGATACAGACGTAGTGAAGAGAAGGACCATATGCACCCCAATGTTCTTGGCAGCATTATCCACAATAGCTAAATCATGGAAAGAACTGAGATGTCCTTCAACAGATGACTGGATTAAGAAGCTGTGGTCCATATATACAATGGAATATTACTCAGCTATCAGAAAGAACGAGTTCTCAACATTTGCTGCAACATGGACGGCACTGGAGGAGATAATGCTAAGTGAAATAAGTCAAGCAGAGAAAGACAATTATCATATGCTTTCTCTCATCTATGGAACATAAGAACTAGGAAGATCGGTAGGGGAAGAAAGGGATAAAAAAAGGGGCATAATCAGAAGGGGGAGTGAAGCATGGGAGACTATGGACTCTGAGAAACAAACTGAGGGCTTCAGAGGGGAGGGGGGTGGGGGAATGGGATAGACTGGTGATGGGTAGTAAGGAGGGCACGTATTGCATGGTGCACTGGGTGTTATATGCAACTAATGAATCATCAAACCTTGCATCAGAAACCAGGGATGTACTGTATGGTGACTAACATAATGTAATAAAAAAACATTAAAAAAAAAAAAAAGAATCTGGTTTTATTTTTTTCTCCAAATGGCTGGCCGGTTGCCCTGACCCCACTTGCTGACTAATGCTCCTTTCCATCCATGTGTGATGCTGACTCTATCTGGTACTATGCTCCCACACGCACTTGGGTCTGTTTCCGGACTCTACTATGCTCCACACTGTCCTTCACACTCCCAGCTTCTGAGGGAGTCCACGCTGCGTGTGGTGGCTCTCCTCACTGATTCACCCACGACTCACTCAGGACCTGCCATGTGGTAAGCACGGTTCCGAGTGCTGAGGATAATGACATGAACAAGGCAGACAAAACGCAGAGAAATAATAATGTTACAACGTCAAACCTAAGTGCCACTTAGACCATTAAACCTCCAAAGGTGATGGTGATGAGGGGGGGGATGGGAGGGAGTAACTTAGGGTAATGAGCAAAGGCCTCCCGCAGTCACATCTGAGCAGAGACCTGAAGGCCGAGAAGCCAGCCGCGGGAAGGAAGGAAGGAAGGAAGGACGGGAGGGAGGAAGGAAGGAAGAGAGAGAGGGACAGAGAAAGAAAGCAGGCAAGCAGATCACATTCTTGGGCTAGTTCTCGTTTTCGGCAACAAAGGCAGGGAGAAGGGCTGGCTCCTACAGCTTGTGGAACGAGGTCAGGAGCCCCCAGCGCATGCGTGCACGTACCCTTTTCTCGCTGGAGCAGCTGGTCCAAAGACTCCTTCAGAACAGAGGACCTCATGGAGCACACGTTGCCACAGCGGTCCAGCATGGGGCAGGGCACGGCCGCACCGGAGAGCCGGTTCCGGTGCAGGAAACGCAGGATCAGGGACGCATGCACACCCACGCCCTCCTTGCACTCAGAGAAGATGTCTATGAAACCTAGCGAGACAAAACCCATTTTGGTGTTTAGGAACCCACCACAACAGTGATCCCACACCCCCTGCCCAGTGGCCTCTCTGAACTGGCTGAATTAAAATCAGCCATTAAGAATCGTCACTGACACTTTCAGGGACAGGCCGGTGATGGGTAGTAAGGAGGGCACGTAGTGCATGGTGCACTGGGTGTTACACGCAACTAATGAATCATTGAACTTTACATAAAAAATCAGGGATGTACAGTATGGTGACTAACATAATGTAATAAAAAAACATTAAAAAAAAAAAGCAAAAGCCAAAAAAAAAAAAAAAAAAAGAATCGTCACTGACACTTTCAGCTTTAATCATTTAAAAATCTAAACAAGTTTTAAGAAATGAACTCGTGGCTGGGTTGCCTGAGTGGCTCAGTCAGTTAAGTGGCCAACTCTTAATGATCTCAGCTCAGGTCTTGACCTCAGGGTCATGAGTTCAAGCCCCGCATTGGGCTCCATGTAGGGCATGGAGCCTACTTTAGAGGAAAAAAAAAAAAAAGACAAGAAAAGAAATGAACCACTGGCAACCTCACTTTAAACATTAATTTGGGGGCGCCTGGCTGGCTCAGTCGGTGGAGCATGAGCCTCCTGATCCCAAGGTTGTGAGTTTGAGCCCCACGCTGGGTTGTTGAGATCACCTCAAACTAAAATCTTAAAAAATTTTTAAATTTCATTTTAGTTTAACAGAATTTTAGAAGACTTACAACAAATGACTCTTTGCTTCAATCCAAGCTTTAAGCACTGAAATACTGACGAGAAGTTTTTACACAATTTTGCACATAGACTGTGGACTAGCAATCACATCAGAAAGTAGAAGTGTAACTGTTTTTACACTAAGCTACGTGAGACTGCGATGATGATGATGCAGCCATCGCCCTGACCATACTCCCCGGTGGCATCTCGCTCACGGCTCTGCCCCAGGTGCCCCTCCCGGGCTCCACGTTCTGTCCGGAGCGGCTCCCTGCAGTCTGCCCGCTCTGTCCACCCCTCCGGCCACCACCCAGGCTCTGGCCTCAACACTTCCTGTACGTCCTGACCCACCCAGATTTCCTGAGTGGATCTCCTGGCTGCCCTTCGTCTGGCATCAACCCAAGTAATCCCACAAAAACACAACACACACACTGTCTACCCGCTGAAATCCTCTCATGCTCCATCACAACGTACAATACATACACCTGGACCAAGGTGCCCATAAGCCCGCGTGAAGGGGGAGAGGATAAACGCGGCAGCTTTTCCTGGAGCTCGGATACACTTGCAGATTTGGGCGACTTTCTTTTCTGTTTGCTTCCTAATGAATCATAACAGACACAAGGAAAAGTGCCAGCATTGCAAGTGTTTGCACAAACCGAACACCCCGTCTAAGCAGCACCCAGAACAAGGCTCCAGAAGTCTCAGGAGAGATCGTTTTAAGTGTGAAGCAAACAGGTTATGTTTGAGGATGAGACTTCGCGTTGATTTTCAAGATGCAACATGAGGCCGAGGAGACACTGTGTGCTGGAAGCACCCCATCTTGGCGACGCCCCCCCAGGCAAACCCTGGAGACACCGGTTCGATTTCCCCAAGACTCGAAAGTCCGTGCCCCCCTCACCCGCCTCATACAGTTATTCCTCCGTTGCCAGGCCCCACAGCAGCACCACCTTCACGTGATGACACGGCCGATGGCGCACCCACGTGCTCACGACGCACGTGAGAACACGGACAGACTCTTCCAACAGGAAGGCATACAAGTCTGGCAAACACGGCACCAGCACGACGGGGTAAGAGACAGGCAAGTTCCAATCTCGGTTAGAAAGAGGGACGAGGAAACACATCCCAGGAGAGAGGCTAGCCCAGCTTACCACGGTTCGTGCTAGGACTGTGATAAAGCAATTTCTTTAAACGGAGTGGTGACAGAAAATTCTGACCAGAAGTCCCAGTCACGAGTCTGGTACACGAAACCGCACGTCTTCCTCACCTCATCTCCCCTCTGCAGTCGCCCAGAGCGACGCGCAGTAAGTGTTCTCTCAGTGGGTCCCCTGGTCTCCACCCCCTCTCCCCCCGAACACCTGTCTGAGGGGTCCACATAAAGCTCCCGATGCTTCCCGTGTGCTGCGAATACAACAGTGGAGTGGTACGTAAACGCCAAGGTATAATAGAGCTAAACACAATCCCAAGAGTGACTTCCACTGCCGTGAGAGGGGGAAAAGCTCACATGTAGGGACCGCCTACAACGCTCCATAAAGACGACACAATTAGAGACAACTCGAGGAAGAACGGAAATCTGCGTTCTTCACTAATACCCAAACACCACCTTCCCCAGCTCAGACAGCCTCCACAGGAAGCCAGAGAGGTCCGGGGCAATCAGCTCACATTTACGCGTCTACCAAGTCTACACCTGCCTCCACGGCCACCCTCGCCGGGCTCTGCACTAAGCACTACAATGCTGGATGCAGAGCGGGGAAAGTTCTGAGATAAGCTGAGGCCAAAAGGGTGATATGCAAAGTTTTTTTTTTCCTTTCAAAAATTCAATTGTTTTCTCACTGGGAAAAAAAAGAGGGTAATTTAATTTTGATTCTGTCTTCTGAGACCCCAGAAGAAACCATACAAAAATACAAAGTTTTTTCATAGGTACAACGTAAAAGAAGTGTTGCTTCATTTGTACGCTACTTGTATTACCACTTAAATTTCAGAGTGATAGCTTTCTAATAAAACAAAACAAACCAAACAAACAAAAAACCCCACTGGGTGCCTACCATATACCAAAAATGTGTTAAACGTCAGGACACAGCAGAAATAAAAGATCGCTGTCCTCCCGAGCTCACAGCGCAGGAGTAAAGACAGACACTAGATAAGTGGGTAATTAGTTACAGTGGTGACACGAGGCAAGACACCTGCAGGACACTGGGAGAACATACGGTCAGGGCCAGGGACCTGGCCTTCCTGAGAGAGTGAAATAAAGAGATCCTCTACGGAAGGTAGGCTCACGACAACAGTTCATAGAAACGGTAGAACTGCCCAAGCGTCACGGTACCGGGGACCCAAGGAGATGATGACCCAGGACTGAATCAGTTCCTGTGCGTAATGGAGACTCCTAGAGAAGCACATTTAGCCCCTGGGGCCCTCACCGCACCTACTTACAACGCGCAGGACAGCAAAGGTCACTCTGGCCCCAGGCGAGCACTTTCTGGCCTTCAGCACTGTGGGGAGAGCCTTACCTGGGACAAGAGAACAGGCCTGCAGCTGTCTGATGATGTGGCTTAGCTCCCCCTGGAGATTAGCTCCACTGGAATTCTTGAGGGCCTCCAACATGTTCTCAGCATCAACGGTACCATCGCCCTCCGCGTCAAACTGGGCAAAGGCCTACAACACAAGACATGCAATAAAATCACATCTGTTGCAAATCGGGACACTTTGTCGCTGCCAGTGCCCTCACGGTAGCTGGGGAAAGAGTCCACTTACATCATTCGGAGAACAAATTCAGGACAGTAACTCACTATACTTTGCAGGGCGTACGTACACAAGCATTACTTCATATACACACAATTTTGTCATCTCATCTCTCTTCCAAGAGATTAATCCCCTCCTTCCAAATAATTTCAGAAAGCAAGCAGTGCAACATTTTTCAGCTGGTTACAGAGAGCCAGATAGAAAGCTAGAGTCAGAAACGTGGCTCAGAGGAGAACCGCCGGTTTAGCAGGGCTTTTCCTTTCAAACACTCTTCGGACACAAGACCGCACTGGATGTCTATCTACTTCACAGCTCTGTTTTCACTGACCTTTAGCCATAATCAAGCTTGCTCCCTGCCGGTGTCGGGCCATCGGGGGAACCGGGTACAGCGTGGGATTTGGTTTGAATCCTACTCTGTCACTAACCAGCTCTGTGACTATCCACACATTCCTTTACCTGCAGAAGCCTCAGCTCCTTGATCTGAAAGATGGAGCAAATATTACCAAATCGCAGGCTGCTGTCTGGACTGAGTGGCATGTGAGCAGAGTCCAATACAATGAAAGCACATTAGAGTGCTTTTGAACCTGCACTGTCACCCTCTCCTGCGTCCCTGACACCTGCCCCCCTCACAGTCTACAAGTCTCTTCTCACCGGGCAACTGCCCCAGGTCCCCAGACCTCAGTCCCTCCAGCAGCAGTGGCTCCTCTCTTCCCGCTGATTTACCCGCTCACAGACGTCCCTCACCTGAAATACTTCCGGGTCTCCCACCTTCTTTTCTAAGGAATCCTCTCTCTCCCTTAAAACTCCTGCCTTTTCTTTATCTCCCTCCTTCAGGGAATATGGAGATGTCCCGCTGAGGTTTCCTGAATGACATGAGTACCTGATTTCCATCACAGACCTCTAAACACCTTGTTTAATAGGAACACAGCAAATCCTACACTCAGGTCCAAAAACCACGGGCATGAACGCAGGACGGGGGACAGAGTTTAGAGCAATGTGAGAGGGGAAGACGCAGCCTTCTCTTTGCATTTCCTCAACCTGACAAGATTATCCAAAAAAATAATAGGATCAAAGGCTATACCGTTCAAAGAACAATGTTGAAAAGGAGAGAAAATATCAGCCTGTTGTTTTCTAATTAGACCCTGTCAGGAAGCTGGGTTGAGTGTGGAAGGTCCACAGCAAAAGGAGAGGAGATGGACCAGAGCAAAGAGACCGTGGCAGAGAGAAGCCACCGCCTGTGAGGACGGGCGCCGGAGCACAGGCCTTCAGGGTCAAGGACAGCTGCCTGGGACGGGCTGTCACAAGAAAGCCCAGGGAAAATGAAACTCATGAGACAGAAGTTCCAGGGGAAAAAAAATAATAAATTAATTGATTAATTAAAAAAAAAAAAAAGACGTTAGGGTGCCTGGGTGGCTCAGTCAGTGAAGCGTCTGCCTTCGGCTCAGGTCATGATCTCAGGGTCCTGGGATCGAGTCCCACATCGGGCTCCCTGCTCAGCTAGGAGCCTGCTTCTCCCTCTCCCTCTGCCACACCCCCTGCTTGTGATTGATATCTCTCTCTGTGTCAAATAAATAAAATAAATTATAAAATAAAATAATATAATAAAATAAATAGATCTCATGTTACGACCCAGTGCCTGTAATACGGATATAAAAGTTTTATGAAACAATGTAACACTTTCTCCTATCAGATACATTGTACCCTGATATTTTCTACTCCATTCTATTCTGTTTCACATTTAACATGCAAGCTAACACGCACTAAATAGATTCCCAACAGTTTGAAACTCTACAGCCTGGAATGGGGGGCCCCACACCCATCCGGATACAGTCGGTCTGGCCCTTATTGTGCGAAGCGAAGCAAGTCGACCTTCTTCTCTCTAGAAACAGAGCACTGCCCCCTATTTCCATGGAGCTAACACCCATCTCCGCGCAGACAGTCGCCTGGCCTGCTGCATCCCCCTCCTCCTCTCCCGACTCAGGCCTCTTCCTACCATAGCCCCTTGTGTGCCTTGCCATCCACCCGGGAACTACTCAGGCAGCACCCAAGTGCAGGCCGTCCGCACGCAGCACGTGAGGAGATAAAAAGTGTAACGCAGTCAGACTAAGGGGAAGTCTGGATGCAAGGATGATGCCAGATTCAACCACTTCTCTGTGAGACCGGGGACGAGACCCTGAGCCCCTAAGTCTCAACCCCTCTTCCTGGCCAGCCTTTCCTCAGAGCTTGTTGTGGAGACTCAAAGGCTTCAGGAACAAGACTATGCCAAGTAAACAGGGAAGGACAGTTACTACAACCTCGCTACAAAGCCTTAGCCCCCCACCTTGCAGACCAAAGACAGAGACGCGGACTGGCCGAGGGTGGATTCCCACCCATTGGCCCCTGCCTGAGGGCAGCATGCGACGGCGCTCAGACCATCCTGTTCAACCTCCTCAACCACCCGCGGGATCAAGACCACGGTGTACACGAGAACGTACCAAAACCCTCACAGACCAGAACCGGGGCCTGAAGCAGCAGAACGCTCGCGTCGGGCTGCATACACAGGCAGCACACTGGTTCAACCTCAGAGGAACAAGCTGCATAAGAGACCTGGATCCGGTCCCAGTTCTGCCACTTGCTGGCTGCGAGGCTCACCACGCCCTTGAGGCCTCAGTTTACCCATGAGAGACCATGCTGCATCCATGTCTAAGTGAAGTACTGAAAGGGTGGTCACACAGAAAACGAGTAGACACTCCCAGCGCAGAGCTACAACAACAGAGAAGACCACCACCAGCGGCCGGAGGGGCGTGCCAGGCACTGTTCTAGGAGCGCTGCAAGCACCGACTCATGGACCCCTCATGCTCACCATACAAGGTAGCTACTATCACCGTGCTCGTCTTTTAGGAGAGACAGCACAGACACAGAGTGGTTGTGTGAGTTAGTCACGCGGCTTGAGGATGGTGGAACCGGGATTTTCCCACATGCAGTTTGACCGCAGAGCCCAAGTCTGAAACTCAGGCTACAGAAGAACAGTGGGACAGGCAGACTTACAAAACAGCAAGCTCCCTGGTGCCATTAACAGACTCACCACACAGCGGTCGGGCATAGTACAGAAGGGACTCCTCTACTGGGCAAGGGGAGGGGACAGGTTGCACGCAATGCTTACTAAGGTCCCTTCCGACTCAAAGTCTAGACTAAGTGCCAAAGGAGTACCATTCCCAAATGCTGCCACACTCTTTCAGCCCAATTTATCTGCACACACTATACTTTTTTTTTTTTTTTGAGAACACATGCACAAGCAGGGTGGGAAGGAAGGGCAGAGGGAGGAGGAGAGAGAGAATCCCAAGCAGGCTCCACACTGAGCACAGAGACCCAAGTGGAGCTTGATATCACGACCCTGCTGTGATCATGACCTGAGCCGAAATCAGGAGTCAGATGCTCAGATGACTGAGCCACCCAGGCGCCCCTGTGCTATACCTTTCAAATGTATCCCTTCCTTCCTTTGCCTGGCAAATTCTTCCAGCCTCTCAAGCCTTGGTTTGGTGAAGCCTTTCCCAAACTCCATGCTACTGTTAAATGCTCCTCTGTGGTCCCTGGAAGTGCAAAGGGCTTAGGATGGAGCAAAGGGCTACAGGGGATAAAGGGAGCCAAGGACAAAATCCCCATGTGTATGAGAAACTGGAATGGGCTTGGCTGGCTAAAAAGCACCAGGAGATAAGAGTGCAAAGGTATAAAGACCTAAAGGTTAGCCTAACACTTGATTCTAAAAGCAATGGTGAGCCACTGAAGTTTCTACAATAGGACAGTACATGGTGAAGTGGTATTTGGAAATCTGGGGAAGGCAGAACAAAGCTGTGGCCTTTCTTCTACAGCTCTTCTTCTCCAGAAGAAGCCAATACCATCATCCCCGACCAGGCAAGGCACACAGCGTCAAAATAACCCCCAATTCACCCAGCATCTTTCTCTCCTACACTGCCTGCCTCATCACCATCGATGGCCATCGCTCACTGAAGGCTTCCTTGTGCCGGAGCAAGGCAGGCAGGTGGGGGGGGGCCTCACAGCCGAGCTGCGGGACAAGACCAGACAGTGCGCTCTAAATGCCAAGCGACGTGCACAGAACAGGAAACAAGACCCTCAAGGCTGAGGCCAAAGCAGAGTTTTACAGAAGACGCTGGAATCATGCCACGAGAAAGGTTTGGTCCTGACCAGGTGATGGTGCCAAGGCAGAGAATCTTGAAGAGCTGAGAGAAACGAGGTCCACACACGGGACAAGGCAGGTGTTCCACTGGCTAGGGGACAGGGCTGGAGCAGGGGAACAGAGGCAGGTGAGGTCAGACAGGGAGACAGGCCAGCCCGTGGGCTCTAGCCCATTCTCAGAACTCCTCAGACGCAGGGAGTCTCTGCAGGCCCTGAGCTGAGGGCGAGCGGTGTCGCAGCCTGCTTCATCTTTGCTGCAGACATGAGTCTCTCACACCCTGCGTCTTGAAAGGGTAGAGAACTGTATCTGCATAATTCGACTTGCATAGTTCTTGGGCTCAGAGCCATTCTAAACGAGCTGATCAAAACTTGTTTTTATTATGCTCAGTTAGCCACTGTACATCGTTACTTTCAGATGTAGCGTTCAAGGGTTCATTAGTTGTGTAACACCCAGTGCTCATCACCACACGAGCCCTCCTTAATGCCCACCACCCAGTTACCCCATCCCCCCACTCCCCTCCTCTCTGAAACCCCAAGACTGTTTCCAGGGGCCCATAGCCTCTCACGGTTCGTCTCCCTCTCTGATTTCTCCGCCCTTGGATTTCCCTCCCCTCCCCTGTGGTCCTCCGTGCTATTCCTTATGTTCCACACAGGAGTGAAACCATATGACAGTTGTCTCTCTCTGTTTGACTTATTTCACTTAGCACAATCCCCTCCAGTTCCAACCATGTCGATGCAAATGGTGGGTATTCACCGCTTCTGATGGCTGAGTGATACTCCGTTGTATACATGGACCACATCTTCTTTACCCATTCGTCTGCTGAAGGGCATCGGGGCTCCTTCCACAGTTTGGCTATTGTGAACATTGCTGACTAACACTTTTGACATAATAATGACCAATGGTATTTTTCTCTAAATTTCCTCTAAACCAAACAGTGACTAAGACCCTTTTTAAGTTTTCACTAACACTACATTTAACTGTTGCCTCAAACATCAAAAATACCTTACTACTCCAAGGTTACAGGTTGAATACACAGCACAAGACTGAAGAATGAGGACA
This sequence comes from Ursus americanus, assembly GCF_024610735.1. Classification (NCBI taxonomy): domain Eukaryota; kingdom Metazoa; phylum Chordata; class Mammalia; order Carnivora; family Ursidae; genus Ursus; species Ursus americanus. Next base: position 60,422,971 of record NC_142140.1, read on the forward strand.
ACACCATGTTCAACCACTAAGCACCCGAGGGCCCTGGGGGGAGTGCCTACTGAGCACTGGCTGTGAGCCAAACCGCGGGAGGCAATAGCAAACGGACAACAGTGGTCCTGCCCTCGGACTTCACAGCGCAACGAACTTCATACGGCAAATTCATAAAATAAGACCTATTTCTCTCAAATTCCCGCCTGACAGACGTCTGCCATCATCCTGTGTTCAGCACCTTTTCCTGCCTGAGCCTCAGCACAATTTTCTGGAAGCACAGCATACCGAGAGCACGAACACGGAATCTCTAATCTCTGGTGTCAAACAGGGATTTAATTTTAACTCTATTTCTCCTCTGCACTAAAGTCAATTGGACGTTGCTCCTGAGGACCAAACCGGAGTCCGCGGCATGGACCACACCTATCAGGAGAGAAGGTATGCCACACTATAAAATGACAAAGCTCCGGACTTTGATCTGTAGTACAGTTCCAGCAGCTTCTTCAGGGTACCACCTCAAGCAACCGAGGTCATGGGAACGTGAAGGCAAGACCTGGGGGACGCGGATGGCAACACAGATCCAGAGCCCGAGAACAAGCCTGTAAAACTGGGAAACACCCAGCATCATAAGCATCACGTATGCCAACGGTAAGCTGCTCTGCTGTGCTGGGTCTCATAACATGAAAGAAGAGATGTAACTCCTCATTTTAGCTGCTACTATAAAGACATTCTATTATCATCTCCCTTAAACCCGTAAACTTCGAGTATCACGATACATCTTCACAAGCTGACGTGTAAAATTAACTAAGACACAGAAATGTCTACTTACTCAAATCGAAGGACAGACTTATTTTAGAGCATGGAATCACATATTTGGCTAATACTTATCTTCTTGGCTATTTCCCCGTATAATTACTCCATACTGACAGACAGGACAAGCCCGGCGAGTTATCCCAATCAGCTTTTTAAACCCTGGCGAAGCCCTCCCCTGGAGACAGACCTGCTCTCTTCAACTAACAAGAGCTAAGCAGTGGGAGGGGAAAGGCACCAGATTTTAGTACCAGGCCAAGCCCCAACTGTCCCCACACCAAATCTAATAAAGGTGAACAGGCCTCAAGAAAAATACACGATGCTTTTCTCATATTTGAGTTATCCTTGCTGGGCCTCCCTTAGCACGTAGGGGAAAATTAAAGAATTAAGACTTAAAAAAAAATGATGAGACTAAAGAAAAATAATCCCAGAGAACCATGTCCTTCACGGAGGAAGAGCACAGGGCTTGGAGTCAGAAGACTCACACTGGAACTCCCTTTCGCATGCTACTTGAGTGAGTCCCTGTAGGGCTCCTACAGGTCTTCCGTCTCATCCTTGGTGTGGAGGGGGGTCCCCATCAGCCTTGCACGGTTGCCCTAAGTCATCAGACACCCAGTATTTGAACACACTGTAGAGGGGGAGGGGAGACGGCTACACAGATGTGAGAGAAGACTTCCAACATGTATTTTGTGAGTTCGGCATATGGATACTTCATACTCCATGACACAGCTCTAGGAGGCCCCAGGGATTTTTACGACCGTGGTTCGAACTTACGACATTTTACAAGTCACCACTTCTTACTGCTGGGCTTCTGACTCCTTAATGTTTATTTCTGCCACACATGTGACTACTACGATTTTGTGTTTCATTACAGGAAGGTACGACCGCTCAGGTTTTTCTTCCCATGCGTTTCTTTAGTTACAGTGGTTGAATGACCCCTGGATCTACTTCTGCTCAAGAGTCCACGGACAACCTCTACGGGGCTGAAGTTCTCACACAGCACGCACCACAGGAGGAGGAAACGTGGGGCTATTTTCTCATGAAACCCCGAAAAACAGATGACTGTATCTCAAGCAGTCTTCTCTCCTAGGACTCCCAGCCTGAGAGATACCTCCACTTAGCTGCCCACGGACACATGAAGCTCAGAATGGCGGAACCAAACTCAACTTCTCTCTCCAGATCTTCCCTTCCTGAAAAGGTTTCTGTTCTCAATAACCAGCTCTATCACCTCTCCGATCGCTTAAGACAGTAATGCTGGTAAAGTCATCCTCAATTCCCTTCCCCTTCTAATCCTCTACTCACACAGAAGTCTCGAGGACAGCTTATTCTACTTCCTAAACAGCTCTCAAAATTGTTCGTGCCATTTAAGCCGCCACCACCCCAGCCCAAGCCACCTAGTCTCTTACCTGAACTGTCACAGTAGCTTCCTAACTGATCTGCTTGGACCCACTCTAGCCCCTCTCCAGCCGCTCCCCACAAGGCAGCCACAGCATCACGTACCTTGCTTAAAACTTCAGCTTCCAAAGTCCTATTTAACAGAGGCTACCAAGGACTCCCCATGACCCGATTCCTGACTACTTCTCTAGCCTCGCTCTCCTCCTTCGGCATTCAGGGATCCAGCCATGTGTGTCACACTAACTGTAACCCGGTTATCTGTTCTCCTCTTTCTCAGTAATCACATCCTTATTTTTCAGCTACATACATGGCTATGGAATAAAAGTCTCTCCCAGCCTCCCTTGCAGCTCAGCATGGCCATGTCACTGGGCTTGAGCCAATGCGAGGTAAGCTCTGCCCTTAAGAAAGGAGGTGTGGCCCTCTCCTTCCATTTCCCTTTCCTGTGGTGGTAATGCACAAAGTGACAGCTGAAGGAATCATCTGGATCAGTAGGTAGAAGGTGGCCATGGAGGATGACAGCACAAGATGGATGGAGCCCAGTCCCTGACGACTGAAACTGCCATGTCAAACCTGGACTAGCCACCTGGACTTTTTCGTAAGAAGTTTGTTTACTATTTTTTTCTAAGATCTTATTTATTTATTTGTCAGAGAGAGAGAGAGAGAGAGAGAGAGCGAGCACAAGCAGGGGGAGTGGCAGGCAGAGGCAGAGGGAGAAGCAGGCTCCCCACAGAGCAGGGGGAGCCTGATAAGGGACTCCATCACAGGACCCCAGGCCACCCAGGCGCCCAGAAGCTTGTTTACTATTTAAACCACCGATGCACTGACTTTTCTGTCCCTTGAAGCAGTTTTCTCTAAGCCAAATACATCACACCATTCTTCCAGATTCTCCGTTCTTAGAACTGTGACTTGTTCACGGGACTCCCGCTCCCCGAAGCACTGCTAACACTCTGCTCCTTGTCTGTTATCACCCTTCAAATCTGAGCTGAAATGTGACCTTCCAGGTAAGTTTTTCTTGACTTCCGAGGTGAGGTTAAATACTCGTGCTATATTTTTCCTTACTTTCCTTTGGCTAATACTCACTACTGCTGTAACTGCTGGTTTCATGTGAGGTCCCTTCAGTACTACACGCTCTTTAAGAGCAAGTATCTGCTTTGTCCACAGTCATCCAAGTGCCTGGCACTCAGTATGTGCCCAACAAGTATTTGGGCAATATCACAGCCCCTTGAGTGATTTCTGGACCACACCTTAAGGACTTCTTGGCCTTGGCTGCCGGGGTGGCTCAACTGGTTAAGCATCTGCCTTTTTTGGCTCAGGTCACAATGTCAGGGTCCTCAGATCTAATCCTGTATCCGGTCCTTGCTCAGCAGGGAGTCTGCTTCTCCCTCTTCCCCTCCCCTCGTGTTCTCTCTCTCTCAAAGTAAATAAATAAAATATTTAAGAAAAAAAGGACTCTTGGCCTTACATTATAGGACTCCTGTCAACTCTGCTCGCAGGTCTATTCCTGTCAGGCATTCTCAATGTAAATACTGTTTCTCTCCATTCCCTTCTGGACAATTCTGAAATGTGCCAACTCCTTCAACAGATCTACACAGCTCTTTCTAGCACCATTTCATTTTCTCTCGATACACCTAGAGCTATAGAGTAAAACACTATGTGGACCCTTGGAATTAAGAAAATATATATATGGAGACCCTTCACTAACTAGTATGACCATATTCCCAAGAACTGCAATGTCTTACAGGTATTTTTTTTTTAAGAAACTATAAGAAACGTACAAACCCTAGTATCTGAATTCTGACCATATACAGGAAAACATTCTTAAAATATTTTAAAAGCCTCTGGTTGTACAGTGTACATCCCTTTTTAATGGCATTACAAGCACCTGTCAGTTTACTACTTTAAATACTCACCCTTCACTGACACTGAAGGTTCTGCACAGCTTACTCACTTTCACAAATTAAGCATCTTTCTGTTACAACACTGTGGAGTTAAAGAACTAGGGTTCCAAGAAGGAGGCAGTGGGACATAAGACAAAGAAGCAAACAAACCAAGAGATCTGAGTGCTAGGTCTTAGACTGCCAGTGAGTCAGTGGGAGACCCTGGATCGGTTCTCCTTTTAACTGTAAAATGAAAGGTACAAGTAATTTCTGACATCCCTTCTGAGGAAAAACTATTTTGTTGCCATATCAATTTGCTGTTCATGATTTAACAGAAATGATGTTGATGATTATGCCAAAAACTGTATCATTACAAGTACTGGCAGGAAACCTGACGTTTGCCTGTCAGTTTCAGGTTACATGGAGATTTAAGTGAGTCTAAAATATGGTTCTTCGACTATCTAAAAACAAATGTGTATTCTGGAAAAGGTGGTTTTTGTGTGATGAGAATGGCTTTCCGCAGGTGAGCTTTTCCAGTACATGTCATTCTCCTCCCACTGGGTTCAGAAGGGGCTCAGTAAAATCCCACCGGCCAGTGAAACAGAATGGTTTTCACTGCCCCTCCCTTGATCCCTAGGCCTCCGTTCCCTTCAATCGTCCTGGAGCCTGATAAGGAAGATCCGGAGAGCAGCCGGTGCGGCGTCAGGCAACAGCACAAACGTCTGTACTACAAGAACATGGAAAGACATTTGGGCTTGTCGAGTTCTTCGAATCAAGGACGGCCCCGTCTAGGCTTTCCACACCCCTAGCAGAGGTCACAGAGATTCGCGGCCGTCTCCCGGAGCGTGCAGGCTGGATGCGAGCGCCCCAACCTCCCACTCTCCTGCCTGGCCCGCCTAGAGCCACTGCCCACCTCTTCACACCCTACGAGGCGACCGCCCTGCCCCCGCCCCGCAGTCGCCAGCCGGTCCTGACCTCCTCGAACTGCTCGCTCGAGCAGCCGGCGCCGCGAGCCTCCAGCAGCTCCCGGAACTGCTCCAGGGTGACGGACTCTTCGCCGCGGCCCAGCCGCTCTTCCAGCCAGCGCAGCAGCGCGCCGTGGTGTCTAGACACCAGAGACTCGCAGGGCGGCGCGGGCCGCAATGCCGCCGCCGCCTCTCGTAGCCGGGCCGGCTCCAGCAGCGCCGCGGCGGGCGGCAGCGCCGGCGCCGCGGGGCCCGAGCCGGAGATCGCGCCCGAGTCCGCGGCCCGGTCCTGGTGCGAGCCCCAGCCCTCGCCCCCGGCGGCAGCCGCTTCGTCTTCACTGCTCTGACTCGGAGCGTTCCCCATGGAGTCTCGGTCTCGGGCGTCCGGCTACGCCGCCGCCACCGCCGCCGCCTCCCCGCCTCGACCTGTCAACCTCCGGCGGCACCCGGCGGGCGGGGACGGGGAGGGGAAGACGGCAGGGAAGGCTTCCGGCTTCCTCGCCGTCAAGCGAGGACTGCCGTCGCAAAGGCGCCGTCAAGCGGACTCAAGCAGATGCCGTAAGACAGCGAGCGGAGGACGGCTTCAGCAGAGGGTGGAACCCGGATTTCCCAGAGGGCGAGTCCGTCCTAACGTCTACGTCATCTCGCAGCCTCCTTTGCCGCCATCTTTGTTGGGGGCGGCACCCGGCGTGGCCGAGCCTTCGCCGTTTACTCTCCGTATCTCTCCACGTTCGCTAGCTACGCTGAAAAAAAGCGAGGCCAGGGAGTGGGGCTAGGCAGTGGCCTTTCGCCCAAGACATTTTCCCTTCAGTCCCCCGCGGTCCCCCGGGTGAGGCGGGCGGGGGCGAGAGGGCGACGCGCCGGTGACGTCGCGCCTGCGCCACGCCGCCGCCATCTTGGCCGTGGACGGCTGGGCGGCCGCTGGCGGTCTGAATGCGGAAATGCGGAGGCTCGGCGGGCGGGGGCTCTTGCTGGGCCTGGCCGCGGCGGCGGCGGCGGTGGTGGCGGCGCGGTGGATGGGCTGGTGGAGCGGCCGCGCTGGCCTTCGCCTTTTCGTCCCCGAGGAGCTGGCCCGCTACCGCGGCGGCCCCGGGGACCCGGGCCTCTACCTGGCGTTGCTCGGCCGTGTCTACGATGTGTCCTCCGGCCGGAGGCACTACGAGCCTGGGGCCCACTATAGCGGCTTCGCAGGTATTAGCGAGGCGGGCCGGTAGCCGCCCCTGCGTGGTTCGTGCGTGCGTGCATTCATTCGCTCATTCATTCGTTCATCTGCGCTGTTGTCCGCAGTCTCCAGGCTGCCGTGGGGGCCGTGCGCGGCTGCACCGTCCGTCTCGTGTCTTCCACCCGGGCGGGACCAGCCCAGCCCAGCCCGTCCCCTCCCTGTCTTTCCGTAGCGCTCTTCGCGACGTAGGTTCGAGAAACCGGCCTCTTGCCCCTTGTTGGTTCCCCAGCGGCCGGGCGGAAGCCCCCGGGTACTGCTCGGTGCCGCACGGCTTGGCTTAGGGCGCAGCGGCGGGCGGGCCCGAGTCCCTGCCCTCAGAGGTCCCCTCTTGACGCCAGTCGCTCTCTTCAGGATGTCCCTGTCCGGAGTGACCTTTCTGTACCCCTCCCAAGGTTCCCCTAAAAATAGTACATTTGGTGTGAGTCGTTCTTGCTTCCGGTACAGATGTCGGTTAAACACCATGAGGTTAGAGCACAGAAAGGTCTGGTCACCTTGGCGGTCTTTCCGAACTTAGAGGAAAGCTGCCCATGTGGTAGGCCTGCAACGTTGGTCAAATGAGGTTGATCCTGCTGACCCTGTTTTGCAGCTGAGGGGGTCGGGGAATGTGATTTGCTGAGGGCTTTGGACCAGGACAACCAGCCTGGAGGGATAGGCTTCTCCCAGGTTAAACAGGAACAAACACGGAGCTTAGGGCCGGTGACTAGTCTGATGTCAAATAAGCACTGTCCAGTTGTCATCGTCTAAGAATCGGGAAGCCGCCTCTGCTGCTTAGACCCAAGTCACTTCCGGGTCTCCAGGGAGAACTTCGGGAACACAAGCATGGACAGAGGAGGAGTTCGGTCAGTTGGCGTTGCCGAGCTCCTCAGTCAGCCCAGCGAGGGAAGGAGCTTACCCAGAGCCACACCGTGATCTGCAAGCAGGGCTGGGCCTGGGGTCAGGGTTCATTGACCGGCCGGTTGAGGGCATTCCGCCCGTCACAGCCCGTGGTAGCTGCCACGGCCCGATACACAAGCGTGAACATAAAACCTTTCATCCCTGGGGTCACTGCTCTCTGCAGCGTGCTCTGGTGTCTGCTGAGTTCCTCCGTTCCCGTTGTTGACTCAGCATCCACGCGCTGACTACTGCGCGCAGCCTGCCTTGTACCGGTGCTGAGGAGTCAGAAACCCACGCTCCCCACAGTCCACACAGCCCAGCAGGGAAGCAGAGATGTGGTTCATGCAGTATTCCTATTCTTGTCTGTTAAAATATAATTCACACAATATAAAACCCACCCTTTTAAAGTATATAATTCAGTACTTTTTAATACAGTCAGAAAGTTGTACAAACATCAGCGCCATTTGATTCTAGGCATCGTTATCACCCCCAAAAGAAACCGCATATCCGTTAGCAGTCACTCCCAGGCCCTCCTACCCCCCGGCCCCTGGCAACCACTGTCTGCTTCCATCGGAAGCTCTGCCTGTCTGGACTTTGCACAGAAGTGGAATCACACACGTGGCCTTTTGTGTCTGGCTTCTCTCACCCGGCGCAGCATTTTCAGAGTTCATCCAGGCTGTATTGTCACCGGTACTGCATTCCGCTTTACGGCCAAGTAATATCCACCGTACATATAGACCACATTTTGTGTATTTCATCATCATTTGTTGGACGTTTGGGTTGTTTCCATTTTTGGCCTGTTATGAAAACACTGCTGTGAACATACATGTGCACATATGTGTTTGGACCTATGTTTTCAGTTCTCGCGTAGTAACTTGTGTTCTGCGTTTTGAGAACCTGCCAGATTATTTTCTTGTGGCTGTCCTCCCTCCGTCAATGTAGTGGAGTTCCAGTTTCCCCACATTCTCGTCAAACTGGTCGTCTTTTTGATTATAGTCGTTTCATGGGTTTGATGTAGTAGCCCGTTGTGGCTTTGATTATTTGCGTTTCCCTAGTAACTATGATGTTGAGCATCTTTTTATGTCCTTGTTGACCATTTGTGTATCTTCCGCGAAGAAATGTCTGTTTAAATCCTTTTCCGTTTTTTAATTGGGTTGTGTTTTTATTATTGAGTTGTGAGAGTTCTTTACATACTCTGGATCTTTGTACTTCCTTGGTAGTGTGCTTTAATGCACAAAATTTAGAAATTTTGATCAAGTTTATTTTTTCTTTGTTAGCTTGTGCTTTTGGTGTCCTATCTAAGAAGCCATCACCTAATCCGAGGGCACAAACATTTACACCTATGTTTTCTTCTAAAAGTTGTACAGTTTGAGCTCGTGCATTCATGTCATCGATCTGAGTTAATTTTATATATGTTGTGAGGTAGGGGTCCACTTTCCATTCTTTTGCATGTCGCTATCCTGTTGTCCAAGCATCATTTGTTGAAAACAGTATTCTTTCCCCCTTTGAATTATTGGAAATAATTACTGAGAATTGCCTTACTGAAAATTGACTGTAAGTGCATGGGTTTCATTCAGCCAGTATTTATTGATAATTTCTAAAGAGCAGATACTGCCAGATACTGGGAAATCAATACTGCGTTTGGTGTGTTCTCTGCCCTGATGAAACTTGCAGACTAGTAGAAAAGACAGACAACAAATAGTTATTATATCAACGATTAATGAGTTATTTTTGTGACAGGTGTTAAAAGGAAGACATCCTTGTGTTACCAGAGGCCCTAACCTAATGGGGGAGGAGGGGGAGGAAGAGGGGCGAGGTTGGTGGCCGCTGCTGTGGGGCCCCGAGTAGCGTGGTAAGGAATCTGGACGTTATTCCAGCGCAGAAGGAAGGCCCTGAGGATTTTTAAGCAAGAGAATGACCTCAATTCATGTTTAAAATACCAGTGTATGTGTTGTATGGAAAGAACGTAGGGAGAGCTGTAGTAGTTTGGCTGAGGGACGTGGCAGCCTGGGCCTGCCTGCTCAGAGGGGGGTGGGAAGGGTGGACTGATGCGGCTGTTTAGGAGGAGAAGGAAGGACCGGGGACTGCTCGGGTTTGAGGGATAAAGGAGGTGTTGCCGTTGCCGACCCATGGTTGATTCTGAGGTAGGGAAGAGCAGCATAGATGCAGGTTTCCTGGGGCTGGGGGTGCTCATCAGTGATGTTTGTAAAAGGTTTGAGTCGAGGTTGGAGTAGACGAGTGCATGTACCGCTCTGGAGCCCAGGAGAAGTCTGAGCTACAGGCACGGATCTGGCCATCTGCGGCATAGAGGTGGTATTTCAAACCACAGGACGTTGTCAGGCGGAGGGTGCAGACAGAGCAGAGGAGGTGGGCAGGAACAAGCCCCCAGGCTGGTGGGAACGAGGCAGTGAGGGAGGGGGACGGCCAAGAACAGAGCGTTGTGGAAGCCGAAGGGCTCGATCAGCTGAGAGGAAATGAGAACGGGACGAACGCCGACACATGTGCCCCAAATGTTTCTCAGGAAAGAGGCTCTTGCGCTTGTCCAGTGTCGGTGATTTACGAGTCCGTGTGCTTGAAAACCTGTCTCCTGCAGGCCGAGACGCATCTAGGGCGTTTGTGACTGGAGACCGCTCTGAAGCAGGCCTGGTGGACGATGTATCGGACTTGTCGTTCTCGGAGGCGCTCGCACTTCAAAACTGGCTTGCTTTCTACGAGAAGAATTACGAATTCGTTGGTAGGTATCCCACAGGTCACTTCCGTAGGTTCCATTCATTTGTGCTGCAGGGCTTTTTTGTTTGTTTGTTTTTGTTTTTTAAATTTTATTTATTTATTGGACAGAGACACAGCAAGAGAAGGAACACAAGTGGGGGAGTGGGGGAGGGAGAAGCAGGCTCCCAGCGGAGGAGCCTGATGTGGGGCTCGATCCCAGGACCCCGGGACACACCCTGAGCCGAAGGCAGACGTCTAACGACTGCACTACCCAGGCGCCCCTGTCCTGCAGTTTTTTAAGAGAGAGTCCTTTGGGGATTGGACTTGAGGTTAAAATCTGTAAAATTCCATGGAGTTTTCCCCTTAAACTCTTGTTGTTAGTGTGGCCGTGAGTCCCCGAAGGAAGTGGCTGGGGCACCTGTTTCCCTCGCTCGTCGCCTTGGGAGAGGATGGCCCAGCCATCTGCTTTGGCCTCTGTGGCCCCAAAGCCGGGGGTAGCCTGCAGCACCGTGAGCGGCCGGCTCCAGGAGCCTCGCCGGTCCCAGGCATCGGGCTTCAGCACCCAGTCAGGAAGGCAGAAGCCTACGTGTGTCTGCGGTTTTGGCAAATCCTCTTAGCCCTGTGAGGAGACGGGTGTGTCTGCGTCTGTCCTGAACTGCTCCCAAACGCGTGTTAAAGCCGCCATGCCGGGCGCTGCACGTGCTCTGTGCTGGCGACACGTGCGGGGTTCGCCTTTCATCGTCCTGGTATTTGGGGAGCAAACGGATGTGTCTGAACAGCGTTAGTGTGTGTGCGTGAGGGCGGGGGAGGGACACGGTCGGAAGCGCTTCCGACGGATTGCAGTCAGTCGGCGCGTATTTGAATACCTGCTGAGGATAAGGTGTGGCTCTGGTCCTCGTGGGGACCGGACCGGGGTGAGCTGGGCGCAGTCCCTGCCCTCTGGTGGCTCGTTCTGTAGGAGGTGGGCTGCGTTGGGCTCTTTTGGGCACCAGAAGCACCCCGTCAGAGGAAGGAGGTCTATGACACGTGCACACACACGAAGTGAAGTCGGGGAGCCGTCGTGGCAGCCAGCGGCCAAGCGTCACAGGCCAATGAGATGTCCTCGTGTCCTGGACATACGTTGGCTTGGAGACCCAGCCGGTGCTGACGGCCATTCCCACAACGCTGCTCCTCTGTTGCCTCTACGACTGCTGCCCTGTGTGTGGGTCTCACGTCCGAAACCAGCTCCACGGGCTCGTCACCGGGCACACAGAGATGCTCTGGAACGTTCCTGCTAGACCACCTCAGAGGCTGCAGGCCTGGGACGACGTCCTGATCCCCTCATTTGTTCTGATAAGCATTTAAAACGAATGCTCTGGACCCGGCTGTTTTGAGGGCTGGGGCCTGCCTGGCGGGGAGGAGAGACAGAAGCAAGTAAACCGACCACACAGTTCCAGACAGGCTGCGTGTAAATAGAGCGGGTCGATGTGTGCGGGTGGTATGTGGCGTCTTTAGAGCCAACGGTCAGGGATGCCTGCTGGCGGGACAGGCGGAGCGGACCTGGACGGGAGTGGCCAGTCGTTTGTTGTACGTGTACGGAACACGTCCCGCGTGCCGCCAGCACCGTGGAGCCCCGAGGAAGGAATCCCACGTGTGGGGGGAGGGGTGGGTGGCCTCCGTAGGGGAGGCTGCAGCTAGAGCAGGCTTGCTTCCGTGTGGGGTCTTGTCAGACGTGGAGGGTTCTTAGTGCAGCATCGGAAGCCCCGGAGCCCGGGCTGCACCGCGGAGGTGAGGGGCACCCCGCCCGCCGAGACACTGACATCAGCTCCCGCGTCACCACAGGAAGGGTGATAGGAAGGTTCTACGGAGAGGATGGCCTCCCTACCCCAGAACTGATGCAGGTGGAAGCCATGGCCAGCCGAGGCGCGGAGGTGGGCAGGCAGGCACTGCAGGAGAAGCAGAAGTTCCCGCCGTGCAATGCCGAGTGGAGCTCCAGCAGGGGCAGCCGGCTCTGGTGCTCCCCGGACAGGTAAACGGGCTCCCTCCCAAAGGCAGCGTGCAGGCCGTCCTGGGACGCAGGGACGCCGTCACCCAGCTGTCACCCAGGGGGGACCCTTCCAAAGCACACGCGCTCTGGGTAGCGATCCTCAACTCTGGCTTAAGTCTGAGGCTTTTGGGGCCCCCGACAACCAGGTGAGGTAGGGTGGGGGCCCGGGCGTGTGTTTCCTTTGCTTGAACCCCCCCCCCGAGACCCCGGCCTGGGGATGGGCGGCCCCAAGCACGGCTGCTCACTTTGGCCTCACTTCCCTCCTTGTCTGCACAGATCAGTGCTGCCTGCAGCCTACAGGGACAAGGAGCAGGGGTGGCCCCCAGCAGGACACGCTGAGACCCCGTCCTTGAGACACAGCAACTGCGAGTGTTTCCAAGTAGCCCTTTCCCATGGCAATAAAGCGAGGGGAGCCCAAAGAGGCCACTAAATGCTCCAGGGATGATTCCAGGGTTTGGGGGAAGCTGGAGGAAAAACAAGCGTTTTTCTATGCTAGTCATCAGGCCCTCAGTCCCCTTACCTCTGGTGCAGAAGATGACCCCTCTCACGGCACACACCGCAAGCTTCAAGGGCCTCAACTCCGAGCCCAGCTCCGCCTGAGAAGGGCACGGAAGCCCCTTCCTGAGGTGTAGGCTGGTGCCCTCTTCTGTGCCTAGAGCCCTTCGGCGCTCCTTGAGGCTGATCCCTTGTGTGGACGGGCGAGAGCCAGCAGCCAAAGCTGCCAGCCTTCTCCAGTCCCGAGCCCCGCAGCCATCACGTTCCCTCCACCTTAATTCAGGAAGCAGGGGCGGAAGGGGCAGGAAGGAAAGCTCCTCTCCAGGTTTGAGGAGGCAGGGCCTGGTCTCCAGAAAGAGGGGTTCGTGGAACCTGGCCTGCCCGCCTGACGGGAGGAGCCGGGACAGGGCGGGACCTGTCTGCCTGCCTCAGTGGCCCCCTCCGGCCTTACTGCCCTCACTCCCCCAGGGAGTCTACCCTAGCCTTAGCCCTCAGCCTGGTCTGCTGCCTTAACTCCCTTTGGAAACAACAAAGGAGGGCTGAGTCCAGACAGGGACTGGGTGTGGAGTAAGGGGAAGGAAAGGAGGGCGAGAGGCGATAGGATGCGGTAGGGGCTTGGAGCCAGACACTCGCAGGCCAGTGGGGGACAGCTTTTCCCACCGCTAGCTGTGCAGGGAAGTGGCACTGCCTTCTGGGAAGGCGCAGGGAGGGCCTGGGACTCTGCCCGCAGCAGGGGAAGCTGTAGGAAGTCAGGAGAGCCGCACGGGTCGGTCGGGATGCACAGTGCAGACCCCCACCTGGGGAAAACACCAGGTGGCCTCCCCCGCTCCCCTCCCCAGAGACTCGTGAGTTCCTGCTGGTAAGACGTCCTCTTTCCTTGTGTCCTCAGCGGAGGTGTGAGCAGAGACTGGGCTGGTGTCCCCAGGAAGCTATACAAGCCGGGTGCCAAGGAGCCCCACTGTGTGTGCGTGAGAACAACTGGACCCCCTAGCGACCAGACATCGGGCCTCCCTGCGCTCACGAACCGTGGGGACTTGGACCACCCCAACTTGGGGGAGTACCCAGGCTGCCCACCCCTGGCCATCACCTGCCCCTTCCCGCTGTGAGCCGGTGCCCTAGACGGCCATAACCCACGGAGAACCCTGCTTGGAGGCAAGAGGGCCTGGAAGCACCCCGCCCACACTCTGCAAACGTGGCCCACACGCCTCACCGTGGGCTCGCCCTCCCGTGTCTGAGCCCAGAGTGCGCCTGCCTGCCCAGTACCGGTCCGCCTGCTCGTGATCCGTGCGCCGTCCTTCTTCAGAGCCCTCTGACAGTAACGTGTACAGATCTGACCCACTTAGAACCAACCGGACCGCCAGGCCCTCCCATAACTCCACACCCGGTCAGGGCACTGGGGGCACTGGCGAGAAAGGGACTGCACCATTCCCTCGCGACTCAGGCAGACACGTCCTGAGAAGCCACGGATAATTAACAGCGTCCACGTAACTTCTAGGTTCCTCACCGGCCAAGCTTGTGACCCCTGACTTTTACCCCTGAGCCAAGCCACACCTAGTTGACAGGAGGTGAGCCCGACCGCGAGAGGGGACAATGAAACGGGCAGGCTAACCCTGGAGGGAGAAGAGGTTTTGCGTGTATGGACGCAGCAAATACAGACGCCTCCCAACAACAGTCTGAAGCGAGGATATTCTCTTTTCAATATTTAGGATCAGGTGTGGGAGAAGTCTGCTTTTTGATCAAAAAGTGGTTTCACTGCTGTGATGCCCTTCCCAGTGGGGGGTGTGTCCAGGGCCACCTGCCACCCCTACACCCAGCTGACCACCCCACGGACCGTCTGACAGACCGGAGGAGCTTTTCCCTGGGGACCTCCCCTGCCCCGCCCCCGCCCGCCTTGCGGCTCTTCCCCAGGTTTGCGGTAAACACTCGCTTCCCTCATCCTGAACGAAACACTGCGCGGTAGCTCCGATCTCCTTCCCGCCACAGTAAACTTGTGCACACGGCGTGTACTCAGGTCCTTGCTCCTGGGCCCCCATCTGCCGTACAGCGGGCAAGAGTCTGCCCTCCTCAGCCCACGGCCGTGGCCTTCCCGGACCGGCCACACCGGAGGGCTTCCGTGAAATCCTCGCTTAGCTCTTGCCCGATTCCCTCTTCTCCCCCAGGCACCCCTTCTTGGCCCATGAGCCCCCCAGCAGGTCTTCTCTCTCCCACTTCAGCTGTGTCCAGGTAGGCGGCTCCACGTGTCTGAAATTCAGTCTCCTCGTGCTGTCCCCTCAGCTGTACGCCCTGTGCACCCCGGCAGCCATCCAGGACGCCTTCCTCTGCTCCTCCCCTCCTCCTCCCCGACCTCCAGGCTGTCATTTCTCGCCAGGATGCAGCGAAGTCTCTGTCCTCCCTCCCACGCCGCCCTCTGTGCTGCCAGGAGCCGTCACCCTGGATGACCAGGGCGACCCCCCCCTTCAGTGACTTCCCACATCCACACACCAGGGCTCATGCTCTGGCTCCGTAGCTGCCGGGGCCCTCCAGCCAACTCCCTGTGCACCCTTCCCTGCAGCCTTGTCCTCAATGCACCATGCCCGCAGGGCCTCCGTCAGGCTGTTCCTCCTGCCTGCATTGGCGCCTCTCGGGAGCCTACGCTCACCTGGCCTGCCAGCTGGGTCTCATGCCTGTGGCAGCCTTGTCCTCCTCCAAGATAACCCCGAGGTCCCATCGGCCGCTCTCCCTGGACCGGGACCGAGGGCTCCCCAGCCTGGTGTCCCGCACCCCCAGTACCCGGCACGGGGTAAGTGTGCAGTTAGCTCTCAGTCTGCAGATGAGGCAGCACAGAGCAGTGGAGCTGAGCCTCCAACTCCAGGTTCTTGTCCCAACTCAGTGCTGTTTGCATCCCTCCATAGGTCGCTGTACCCCTGCCCTCCCTGGGCAGGAGTGGACATAGGCGGGCCCATGTTAGGACCTTGTCCTGAGCTCCACACAGCCCTTGGGCTCCTCTCCTGCGACGTCCCTCCGTGGTCAACCGTCTGCCAGGCACCTGTGTGCCGTGGGGAGGGGAGGGGGCAGGCAAGGCTCACCTCGAGGAGGTCACAGTGGAGCCCTAGAGGCCATCCTCGGGGTGGGAATGAGGGACAGCATGGGGGCCAGGTCCAGAGCAGTTCAGACCCTCCCAAAGCGAACCGAAAATGGAAATGAGCGCAACAAGGCACCCAGTCGTCCCAGCCGAGCGTGGCCACGGAGGGCCCTGGGCACCCACTCTACTCTCTGCCTGACTCCAGGCTGCTCACTTCCTGCTCAGTGAGAATTCACTTCCTCTTTGCGGCCACCACTTCCTTCATGGTGAAGAGCTCCTCGTGCTGGGGCGGTGGGCGAATCGTGGTTATTGGAGCACTTGGTCTCCTTCCTCCTTCCGCAGATGTGGCCCCAGGGCAGAGCTCTGGTGGAGGGAGGCAGGCCCCCCCAGAATTGCCAGAGGGGGAAGCGATGCTGGGCAGGTGGCTTCATCTGTTTACCCTCTGCTGCCTTGAGAGGGTCCGGAGAAGGGGCACAGCAGAGCTGAGCGGCTCCCCCACATCTGCTCTCCTGCCGCCCCCAGGTGCAGGGCTGCATTGAGCAGGCTGGGCAGCTGCCCCCCACCCCAAGAGTGGAGCGCCTGGGGTCAGAGGGAGCCGCTCCAGACCACCGCCCCATCCCCAGCTCGTTTAGCTCTGGGACAGCTGGGATCTGCACAGGTTGGGGCCTGTCTGTTCAGAAGTCCCTGGTGCCCCTCGGAGAACAAAGCGAACCCCCCCCCCAGAGCTCTCCCACCACCAGAGCCCCCAGACTCCTGCAGGGAAACCGCAGCCGTTGCTCCCATCGGCCCCCACTGGATGGGCCTCTGTCCTTGCATGAGAGGAGGGGCACGGTACCCACTTCTGATTCCCTCCCTCGAAACCGTGAGCCGGGCAGGGCTGTGGTCACCAGTGCACTTTAGGGATGCAGACACTAGGGCCCAGAACTTATGGAACTCGCCCCCGTACCGTCAGCAGTCAGTAACAGCAGAGTGAAAAGCCAGTGCTCCTCCCTGGCTGCAGCCACGTGGGTCTGCAGGCCCGGGCTCGTTTGTACTCACATCTTAGAACTAGGGCTCCTCTCGAGGGCAGCTGTTAGTTAGTGGGGTTGTCCTGTGGGAGCACCTCGTAGTACCCATTAACCATGAGAAAAGCCAGCAGACAATGAGCTGTCTCCACAGCTGGTGTGAACCAGGGGGAGCGAGCTGGAAGACGGAAAGAATGGGACTGTGTCAGGCCCAGGGGAGCCACTCGATTTGTACCATCTGTTCAGGGCCCTTAGGCGCCCCTCGACTTGGATCTGCCAGCCCCCAAACCTGCCGCAGTGTCTCTGGAACCCACAGTGCCAGTCCTCCCTCTAGACCACAGCCAGCAGAACCCTCGCCGGGGCCGGGGCCTCCGGGAGTCGGGACACCTGCCGTCCGGGCCCAGAGCACAGCACGTCCCAGCGGCTGGTCAGCTACGCATGAAAGAGCTACTTTACGACTTTCTGACTGCTATCACCAATGTGCTTCCGGAAAGTGCTGGAAGTTCAAACGTTCCTAGATGGAGAGCTATTTAACAAATATGTTCACATGTCAGGAGTTAAAAATCTGTTTTTAATGCTTATTGGTACTTTTGCATTAAAAAATAACTACAAATGTCTTATTAATAAGTTTCCACTTTAAATGCACAATTTTACCTTATTTTATTGTAAGGAATTGTTACAGAAAATGCAAATATCAATATTTGAAAAATACATTCCATTACATGGACTCCAACGAAACAAGGCCGGTCAGAGCATCCTGGTCCTATGCACGGTGCCGTCTTCCCGCAATGAGCACCACCCTGGACGGCTTGGAAGCTCCTGTGACCCACCCAAAGGTGCGCCTCCAGTTCCCGCCCCACTGCCGCCCTTCCCCCCCCCCCCGGGTGTCACACACGTGTCATGGTAACAGCCACACACCTGCCACGAAAGGACGAGTCACGAAGTCGAGCGGCCTGCCAACTCAAGACTCCCTCACTAGGGAAAAGCCATGTTGTTGCGTGCGACAGGTGAGCATGTGACCTACACCACAGAGGAACCGCACAGGCAGTGATCTTCCAGAGAAGTCTTTAAGGCATCTACGACAACTTCGGGGAATTTATTGTTTAGTTTCTATCTCGTCAAGCAATCAGCTCTTCACGAATCACTTTATTAAATTACAATGAGAATGTGGCTTCCACGCCCCTCCTCTCCGGGGCCAGGGGCACCTCCGATGAGGGGGCCCGTGCCCACTTCTCCCAGGGCTCATCCTGAGGGGAGCAGTCCCAGTCCTGGAAGAAGACTTGTGTCAGGAGCTCCTTCGGTGCCCCTGTCGTGACAGCGTCACACCCGCGCAGTGACACCTGTCACCTGGGGGCTCGGTGTGCCTTTCAGGTCTAAGCGTCACACAGCCCCTCCCGAGGCTTTCCCTCCACTTCACGCCTAAGGACGAGATCCTCGCGGTATCGTCCAGTGGAACAGGTAGGGGCGCGTGTGCAGAGCAGTGGCGAACCGGCCGGCGCGCCAGGCTCCACGCAGGACGGCCAGAAGTGACTCGGGGCTGAGGTAGAGGGCTAGCATCACGGGGACCCCACTGCTGGAGAGAGTACGGCAGGCGAATGGAGAGGTCTGGTCCGGCCTCGACCACACTGCGAACTGGGGTAGACAGCGCGCAGGCAGCGAACTCCAAACACAGCACACGTTCTGATACGTCGTTCGGCGAGACGCCACTCCAAAGCACTGAGAACCAGAGTCCTAAGTGTAGGCACTTGAGTTGGGTGGGAAACTCCCGAGTCAGAGGATCGAAGCAAGGTAGGGTAGCCCCTGGGCGCACACGCAGCGCCTGGAGGAGACCGCTGGCGGGGGCAGTCCCGCGGGCCTGGTGATGCGCTCACTCCGCTAACAATGTCCACGGACGCACACACTGTTTCAGAAAGTTTATTCTTCCTGCTGCACTCGTTCACAACTGGCAACTTTCTGAATGAATAAAAGTGAGATTTTGCTACTAGTATTTAAGCTACGGATTAAACTGTCCGGAGAACAGCCCTGCAGTTCGACAGCGTGTTGAGTGCCAGTGAGGGCAGTGACGGGGGAGCCCGGGCAGCCGCCAGGGAATGTGCTGCGTGCGGCCGGCGAGCACCCGCGTAGTCCCGCGGAACCCCCGAGGCTGCGGGAAGGTGTCCTGTCTACGTGTACGAGGACGCACCCTGAAGCCAGTGCAGAGCTCACAGAATGCTCCCCCGCTCTGTGGCTGCTCGGTGCCACAGCCATCTGTGGACTCTGAAGAAACAGAAGCTGGACTCGACGTATTTTAAACAGGACTTTAAGATTTTAAGTGCAATTAGAGGCAAGATTGTTACTACAATTGGTAATGGCGGGGCAGGGGTAGGACAATCGGTCTCATCTCTGATGGACTTCCCAAGCTCCGCTCTCCACCCTGAACGTGAAAAGAGCGAGTATAAAAGTACCAGCTGCCTTGATTCACGTCTGAAGCACATCATCTTCCTTTCCAACTACAGAGCCGAGCCACCTCACGAGGCCCTACTTTCTCGTGGCCCCGTCCAGGCAGCAGCAAACGGAAGCTGAGCACAGGCTCCCGGGGGCAAGTGTCTGCCAAGACTAGCTGTTCCTCTGTAAAAATTCTATAGGAAATGTGTCACAGACTCTAGGGGACAGGGGAACTCTTCTAATTAATTTTTTTTTATACATTGTGCACAAGCTCATATTAACACAGAAAGCTTATATATCTCATAAGTCACAGAAATATTAAAAAGTAGCACTCTGGTTTATCAGCTTATTTTACACACACATTTAGGCAATAGAACGTATAAATCTACAGCAAGAGAGATGACATACCACCATCCAAAAACAAACCAAAAAGAACAGGCTGTTGCAAAAAAATCTGTAGTCCCATTACACATAAACCCATACTTCATTAATGCAGAAACAACGTAGTGGTCGTTAAATGTCTTGAAAACCAGCACGACGGTCCCGAGAACGATGCGTGAACAACCACGTTCGTCTCAGAGTTTCTTTAAAGCAGTGGCAGAAGTTTCCAATGTGCATCGTTTAAAAACTGGCCAAACCTTCAAAAGGAGGCGTTTAGCGCTGCAGGCCTACCGTTCGCAGCAGCGACCAGGGCCCAGGGAGCTCTGGGTGCTTTCCAAACCGGCTTGCACCCGCTAGGCAGGGAAAAGCTGCTGGGAACTGGGGGTTCCCGCACCTGCCAGCCCTGGGTGACCCTATTGCTCCCAGGGACGCTCTGCAGCTCCATGTGTGCTGAGGTCCCATCAGAGCTGATCGTCAGAATCACTGACGCGTGGGTACGTGACGCTATTTCTGGACGTGGATTTTTAGATCGGAATCACCCATAATGCAGCCATATAAAAAGTGCAGCACGAGAAAAGTGCATCTCGGCCAGCAGGCCCTGGGGCGGAGTGACCGAAGCCTCTGCACACAGGACACCGCCAGACGAGAGCGCGGGACGCCGCACCCCTGGACCCAGGAGCGTGAGTACTGGTAAAGCTTTCGGTTGTTAAGGCCACGATGTTTCAGCTCTCATCTTTGAACCCTGTTTCGAAAGATTTCACCTTTTTTAAAGGGGCAGCTCACTAAAAATATCAGCTTGGGTTAAAAAAAAAAGACCTTGGGCAAGAGGACTCTATAATCTTTATAGGCCACTCACCCGGAGCGAAGGCGGCGCTCCCGGAGCGGCCAGACGCCAGGCCCCCCCGGGGCTCCACCAGCCTGCCCGCCCGCGCACGAAGACGTGGGGGTGCTCGACACAACACTAAGCTACGGGGAGGGGAATGGTTTTCCGAGCGTCCTTGTATGGTGCAAGCAGAATGGGGTCCATCTTCTGTCACAGGGGCCGCTTAGGCGACATGGCCTGGTCCACCGAGTCGTCCAGTGACCCCAATCACAGTCAGACACACGGACAACCCAATGGAATCCTTGAAATGGGGTCAATCGCACCGGGGTCCTTAATCGTTCAGTCTGTTCCGCGGAAAGACGGGACGGCCAGCCCCTGCTCTGGGTGGGTCAGGCTGGTGAGCAGAGCAGCTGCCGGGGAGGCGACCGGGGTGTGGCCTGGGGGCTCCCTAAGAGACCCCCCCCAGAGTCAGTACATCAAAGCAAATGTTGCAAACTCGCACAGGCTTGTTCAGATCAAACTTTATAATAGGAATCTCCTTGGTCGAGCATTTATGGCAAAGGAGGCGTCCGCAGTGGCGGCTGTGGAAGCAAAGCAAGGGGGCGTGAGGGGGGCCTCCAGCAGCCACGGCGGCGCCGCTATGGTGTGCCTGCCACGCGCCACCAACATGTGTCCTGTCGAGTCTGTGAGAACACAATTCCAGCCCGCAGGACATTACAGTGCTGGTGGGGAAGGCTCTTTGAAGACGAAGAGCCACTGGGCCACAGCCAGAGAACGCGCTCGTTCTGATGGGCCCAGCTCCTCAGCTCACGGGAGCAGCCAGTGCCTTGGCAAGGCCCCCCCTCCCCACACCACTCCAGGCGCGCACTGTCGGCCGCTACATCACCCTCCTGCCCAGGGTCTGCGCAGGGCCCTGGCAGGGTCACGGTTTCTCACGGAGAGAGGCAGAAGCAGTGACGGGCAGGAGTGCCCTCGCCCCTCTGGCGGGCAACCTTGGGGCCTTACCAGTGATGTTTGCGAGTCGTGACTCCAAACTTGGCAGCACACTCGTAACAGGTGGACCCGTCGCACCACGGAGGCTCCTTGGACAGCATATCTGCAAGGACAGGCGGAGAGGCCCCGTCCCCGTCACAGTGACCGTGCCAGGCGGTGACACGTGGGCGCAAGAACGACGCGCTCTGAGTGGTCAGGAAAGCGTCCTGGGGAGGCTCTGGAACCCCACCGGCCAGGCGGGCTGGGGCAGGAGGGGCTGTGCTCATGGTGCTGAGACTAGCATGGCATCTGGGGGACACGGGGGGTCAGGGGCGGCCAGACCGGGAGGCACAGTGGGAGAGAGAACGCCGGCCGGGAGGACTGGCAGGGGCCACACGGCAAGGGGACAGCGGGGAGGGGACAGGTCTGCGAGAGCTGGTGGCTGCACGGGGGTGGGCTGAGAGCAAGGAGGGAAGGTGACGAGTGGCCAGGCCTGCAGCGTAGGCACCGGCTCTGCTGCACACCACTCGGGCACGCAGGGCAAGTCGCCCACGCCAACGTCACAGCCCCAGGAGCTTGTGAGCGTGAGCCTCTGCGCAGACCCTGGGCCAGTAAGCCCTGCTGCTGCCACCTGGGCAGGGACGGGGTGACCCAGGAAACACGAGACCACCCGGAGCGCTGCTTCCTCGCCACAGAGGGACCAGAGGAGGGGCAGAAGGCAGGAGCAGAAGGCTGTCCCCAAGGACGCAGAGGGCCTGGCTCGGTGGAAGATGAGGGATGTGCAGAGAAGCTGCCGGGGGCCATGCCAGGGTGACCCGCCCTCAACGCACAGACGCATTTGTGAGTTCGTGGATCGCTGGTGGGATTGGCGGGAGGCGCTGGACAGGGGGCGGGGGAAGGACGGAGGCCCCAGGGCACTGTGGAAGACACTGCTCACAGTCCCTCTCCCACCACGGCCCTCACAGAAAAGTCCTATTTGGGGCCCAGAACACCGTGGGTACGTTCTGGGGGTCAGAGGCCACCAGGACATGTGAACGACCCGCGCCGTGACCATGTCTGCACTGGGGGGGCAGGAAGTCGCCACTCACCTAGCAGTCTGAACAGCAGCTGCTTGGTGGCGACCTGGTAGTTGAAAATGTTGACTCCCTGGTTGTTGTTGACCCCAAGGCGAGCCCCGGCGCGGACGACGGCACGGCACAAGTTGGCATTCCCTTTCATGTAGGCCAAGAGCAGCACTGGAAAACAAAACCATAGGCAGGGCTCCTTCCCACCCGGGCCTGGCCGAGGGCAGGGCCACGTCCCCATGGACACCATGGGGAGAGCTCCTGGGGGTGCAGCGTCGTCCCGTCGAGGGCCACGAGCCCGGGGCGCAGAGCTGCTCCAAGAGCAGGAGCGGGGAACACACGCTGAAGGGAACCCTGAAGGCAGGCCGCTGTCCCAGCCGCCTTCCTCGGGCACGAGCACTGGAGGACAAAGCTCTCGTTACACGACATAAATACATCTGAAGAGCTGTGACGTGTTGTACACACGGAGAGAAAACTCAGCACGGGCTCATGCCCCGGGCAGTCCTTCCACCCCACAGAGGCCTCGTGTGTGCCGGCGCCGGCCCCGTGGGCTCCCAGGCTCCGGCCAGGCCTCTTACTGGCCCCTCACTTCCCTCCCTGACACCCTGCATTTAAATCCTTTCACTTCATGCTCTAAACGGTACAGTCAGACGGGGGTTACAATTTCAAATGAGGAAAGAGGCACAGAGAGGTTACAGAATTTACCCAGTGTCACCACCTAGAACAGGACAGAGCGAGGCAGTGGGAACCAGGAACCTGGAAGCCCAACGAGAAGCGCCTGCCTGCCTGTTTCCCGGCACCCGGACAGCAGTGCGCGCGGCTCCCCCTGCGTCTGCCCGCCCCTCCCAGCTCAGGCTCATCACGACACATTCACGTGTCAAGGCCAAGAGCTGATGGCAGAATACTTGGTCCCGTCTAAGGTTCAGGACGCTCCCTGAAAACGACATTGCTGCCAAAGGCCGAGGCGGCTCTGTTTGGCTGGAGGGAGAGTGAATGGGAACATGGCAGCAGCGCAGGGCTCTGGGAGCCCCGGGCTGGGAAGAAAGATTTGAGTTTCACCCGTTTCCCTACTTGAAAAACGGGGACACGGTGCGTGCAGTGCTGACAGGGTGGTCGTGGGCATTCCGCAAGAGTCCACCAGAAACATGGTGACAGCTACACGAACTAACGCTGGGACTGTGGGCGGCCGGGGCAGCACCACGGGAATGGCCTCCGTAAGACGCCAGCCCCTCTCTGTATGTAACTGGCCACGGTTTCAAAGCAGGTCAACACGGCAGCGCGTTCCCCCCTAAAGCGTGTGCAGGTGTAGACAAGGGTAGAGGAGGGCAGGCCTGTGTGGACAGGAGTATGGCTTGGGAGCTCTAGAGACACTTCCGACGTGCGTGTGTCCCAGATCAGACACCGTGGAGCGCCAGGCGGAGAGCCCTTCGAGAATGGCATATGTGCCCAGGCTCTTGTCCTTCCGGGAAGCAGCAGCCCAGTGAGACAGGACATACGCGCACACTAACACACCCGTGTTTCCTTCCGCGTCCGGTTTATCCAGAGGGTACTCAGGCATGCACTCCAGGAACAGCTCAAAGATGGTTGCTGCGTTCTCTCGGCCGTACTGTCCCAGGATGTGCAGTGGCGACTGGCCTCTGGGAAGCAAGTGGGGAAAGCTGGGTTTAGATTAGCCACAGTCACCACACACGAAAGACATAACTTTCTGAACTCGGCGATACCGGATAAATTCAAGGACACTAAGGAGGTTGCAGACATTTTTCTACAAAGTATTTTTCAAAAAGAAACATTCCAAAAGCACCAAAACTGGTCCAGTGCCCTGGTGGCCCTCACGGCCAGTTAGTTCTGCAGCATGGACCGGGGCCCCTGCGAGGCACGGTGACCACCAGGTGACACGGAGTCCAGGCCTCTGCTCCGGACCGCACACACTCACCGAAGGTTAAAGGCTTCAGCGTCCACGGTGCACTCGGTCAGGAGAACCCGGATGTTGTTGAGTCGACCGTGCATGACGGCGAGATGAAGCGCTGGAGAGTAAACCCTCTTACTGGGCAAGCCCAGGAGCCCACGCAGGAAATTCGGCTGCTCCCAACCTCCCTCGGAACGGGACGCAGCACAGCCGCCATCCCTTCCAGCCTTCCCACCCCCCAGGATAGAGTCGTGCATGCAGCCTTGAACGACTGTGCTTTCTGCTTCCACAATCACCCAGAGCTTAAACTTCACGGTTTTACAGGAAACCACTCTAGGGCTCTGGGGTTACCATGCAGACGAGAAGCTGCCCAGGGATGGTCCACGGGAGGGCAGACGCCCAGCCCAGAGCCCTCCCTGCCACAGCTCTGCTGCTGTGAAAACCACCCTCCTGGGGCTGGGGGTGGGGGAGACTGGGGGCACTGCTGAGGGCACTCGGCACGGGGCACAGGGGCATACTGGCGACTACCATTATTCCCATTCTCATCCAGAGCAGCAAAGTCCACTGCGTTCTCCAGGAGGACGGAGCAGATGGTGGGCAGGTCCTGCTGGGCGGCGAGATGGAGGGCGGTCTGGCGGTGCTTCGTCAGCTCATTCACTTTGGCCCCTGCAAGAAGCTGCCGAAGCTGATTACGTGAGCAGCCTCCCCGGCATGGCGGCGAAGACCCCACTCCCGGGCCAAGCCTGCCTGCCTCCTGACCTCCGCACATCCTCCCGGCAGGCGACACTGGGGGTGCCGCGGCCTCGCGCACACTCCCGCGGAGGCATAAGCTAGCAAAGCCCGTCCCAAGCCGAGCGCGGCAACCATCGGCATGCGAAGGAGCCACTCCTTAGGACACAGAAACTCTACTTCTAAGACTTGGGATATAAGCGACCCAGGACGACAGCGACCTTCACCGTGCCGCGTGAGGATGTCCACAGCTTACAGGAGCAAAACCAGATCGCAAGAAGATTCAGTTACAAAAATTATAAAATGTCCAAACAATATAATAGGTAGCCATTAAGATGATAGAGATTTGTGGTTTAACACGTTAGGGTGTGTATGATACGGTAAGTCAGAAAAAGGCCAGTTAGAAGACAGTACTACCCTGTCTGCAGAGAGCCAGAGCGACAGAGAGGGAGGGAGGGAGGAGTGCGTGCACACGCACAACCCGAGCAGCTGGGCGCGAGGAGGACACGATCTACTTCAATACCCGTACATGCTGTACATTTCCCACAATAAGCCTGTACTGTGTTGATAGTATGTTTTGTTGTTACTAAGACTTTGTTTTTAAGTAATCTCCACACCAAACATGGGGCTTGAACTCACGACCTTGAGATCGAGTCACACACACACTGACGGAGCCAGCCGGGTGCCCCTCCTATATTATTTTTTAAAAGAAAGAAATTACCACAAAGAATTACAGAACCAAAAGCAGGAAGGATCTTTTGACAATATCCTGTCCACTCATTCCTTTTCTGACAGGCTTCCAGTCTGCAGCCAGCGCCCACGATGCCTCCCCCGCAGCCTGAGGCATCCTGGCCTCTCCATGTGTGCGGACACTCTGCCTCTGGGAGACCAAGGCCCGGGTTAGCGGCTCTGGTGCAGACCCCGACTGCCTCCCCAGACTCTGGGCACCCAGTGAGAGCACGCACAGGTCCAGGAGGACGTGCAGAGAGGCACCCGTGGTCACGAGAGCTGCGCGTGCTGGGTTCACAGGTAACCTCTAGGTTGGTTAACTGGGCAGAGAGGGACAGGTTTGGGCAAAGGCACTCTTTCGATGTGAACAGGTTCCAACATGAAGCTGCACGGTTTGATCAGCCGTTTCTAGGGACTCCCACCACCTATGCGGTCAGGGAGGCAGTGGCTTGACCCTGAAGGGGCCGTGACCCTCTAACCTGCCGAGGCCCTCAGACGGATGGACACATGGCCTGACTGCCTGCTACTCAGAAGTCCACCTCTGCCTCCGTGGCTGGTCCCCACACCCAGGCTGGGCCTGGTGCCACCAGACCCCCCGCCAATCATTCATCAACCCAGCTCACGGAAACTGCCCTCACGGCCCACCACAGAGGTCAATGCTCTCTCGGCTCTAATACGTAACAAGTCATAAAGATTTTCGAAGAAGTATTTTTTCAAAAACAAAAATGGGATGGGGCGCCCGGTTGGCTCAGTCGGTACAGCGCGTGACTCTTGGCTTCGGGGCTGCGAGCTCAAGCCCCACACTGGGCGCAGAGCTTACTTAATGTCGAGAAAGAAGAAGAGGGTGGGGCACCAGATGCCGGTCAAGTGCCCACTGGCTAGTTACGCAGCATGTACTGGGGCTGATGGGAGGTTCGGGGCGGCCAGGAGACGTGAAGCCCTTTGCTCTGGATATGCTCCCAGCCCAAACGCTTGGCTTCTCCACGCCGAAAGGATGAAGGCTGCTCACAGTTCTTGGTCTGCCGTGTCACGCCCCACAAGCTGGCCCCTGCCTGCCTCTCCAACCACATCTCCTACACCCTCCCCACATTTCAACCAAACCATTCCAGTGAAAACACCCACGTGCACTTTCTAGTTTCCACATCCTTACTCGGCTGTTCCCTGGCCCGGGTGGCATTATGTCATACTAGAAAAAGCAGGCTTTGCAGTCGAACAGAAATGGCTAAAACCCCAGCCACACTACTGACTACTTTATCATCTTGGGGGAAAAGTTCTTTCTGAGCTTACATTTTCTCCTTTGTAAAATGTAAAAATTTTCCTAATCTCTCTGGGTGGTTTTCAGAATTAAGAGGTGGTAAGCTTGACATCAGTGTTTGTGGTGATTTTTCTTTTCTTTTCTTTTTTTTTTTTTAAAGATTTTATTTATTTATTTGACAGAGATAGAGACAGCCAGCGAGAGAGGGAACACAAGCAGGGGGAGTGGGAGAGGAAGAAGCAGGCTCCCAGCGGAGGAGCCTGATGTGGGGCTCGATCCCATAACGCCAGGATCACTCCCTGAGCCGAAGGCAGACGCTTAACCGCTGTGCCACCCAGGCGCCCCCTGCGGTGATTTTTCGATCTGACTCCAAAAGCAAAATTAAACAGGTTGGGCCAGAAACTAAAAAGCCTCTGCACAGCAAAGGAAATCATCAACAAAATGAAATCGCATGACCTACTGAATGGATGAAAATATCTGCAAATCATATATATGGTAAGGGGCTACTGTCCAACATATATACAGAACTCATTATAACTCAATAGCAAATAAATAAATAAACAATTTTAAAAACAGGCAGAAGGACCTGACAGACGTTTCTCCAAAGAAGACATCCAGATGGCCAACAGACACATGAAAAGATGCTCCATGTTACTGATCACCAGGGAAATGCAAATAAAACCACAATGAGATACCACCTCACACCTGTCAGAATGGCTGAAATCAACAACCCAGGAGACAGCAGGTGTTGGCGAGGATGCGGAGAAAGGGGACCCTCGTGCACTGTGGTGGGAATGCGAGCTGGTGCAGCCACTCTGGCCACAGTATGGAGGGTCCTCAGAACTACCCTATGATCTAGCAACTGCACTACTGGGTATTTATGCAAAGGAAAAACACTGTTTTTTAAAAAATAGATGAAGGAATAAATTTATTACACACCCTGTGCGAAAGCTTTAAAATGCCTTTACTATCACACACCCAACCAACCAGCACAACCACCCCCTTAACTCGGATAAGCTAGACCCGTGTCTGGCCTCCTGGGGAGTGCTCCACAGAAAGGAGAGGGGGCTGCCTCCCACGTCTGGGACCCCACCCTCTGCTGATACGTGCGCCCCGTCGCACACTGCACAGCTAGGGTTCTTGCAGATGCACAGGCGGCCTGTCCACCGCGGGCTGGTCAGGCAGCCCACCCACCCCCAGGCTACAGACTGCAGCCCTTGGGGGGCTCCGGAGCGTGCGCACGTCCTGTTGCTGGAACAGCACTGTTCTAAAAAGCCGTCTGCACCCCCTGTTCACTGCGGCATTATTTACACGTAAAGCCAAGACATGGAAACAGCCCAGGTGTCCATCGACTGATGGACGGATGAAAACGTGGTGTAAACACACAACAGAGTATCACTCGGCCATCACAGACAATGAGATCAGTCAGACAGAGAAACACAAATACCATATGATCCCACTTATATGGAGAATCTAAAAAACGAACAAAAAAACAAACTTGTAGATACAGAGAATAGGTTGGTGGTTTCCATAGGCGGGTGGGGTGTTGAAATGGGTGAAGGTGATCAAAAGGTACAAACTTCCAGTAAAATACTTAAGTCCTGGGCGCCTGGGGCTCAGCCCGTGACACGTCTGCCTTTGGCTCGGGTCATGATCTGGGGCCCTGGGATCGAGCCCCACATCGGGCTCCCTGCTCCGCGGGGAGTCTGCTTCTCCCTCTGCTGCTGCTTCCCCTGCTTGCGCGCTCTCTGTCTCTCAAATAAATAAACAAAATCTTAAAAAGAAAAACAAATAAATAAGTAAAATAAAATGTGTAAGTCCTGGGAACCCTAGTTAATACCATACTGCATATCTGAAAGCTGCTAAGAGTGAATCTTAAAAGTCCTCATCCCAAGAAATCATTTTGTAACTGTGACGGATGTTGAGCAGACTGCAGCCATCGCTCTGCACGACACGCAAATACTGAACCACTGTGACGTACACCGGAAACTCATATAATGTTAGATGTTGACTACACCTCAATTTAAAAAAAGACTAGTTAAAAAAGAAGGAGCGCAAGTGCAGGTATGCGAGCGGCCCCGAGGGCACCTGAATGCCTGGTGCGGGCACAGACATGGGCCTGCCTCCCCTCGCGGCCACCTGCCCAGCCCCCGCACCTGCCTGCACACACTGCCTGCTGGGCTCTCAGGACACTCTGCCTACAGACACACCTGCTTTCACAAGGGCGCTGGCTTAGCTCCCCAAATTCACGCCAGCCTTTCAGAAGACCTGGCAAAACACCTGTGATGAGAGCGTCCACGCGTGGCGTGACCTGGGGTCCACACGTCACATGCAATGTTTCGGCGACACTTACCAAGTTGCGGACGATGATCTCAGAGCCTGCTTGGACAGCGAGGTGCAAAGGGGTCAGCTTGGAGGCGTCCTGGACTCTGGAATTCACATTAGCCTGGACGCTGATCAGGAACAGGACGCTCTCGATGTCAGAGTTCTGAACTGCCACGTGAAGAAAATTCCGGCCCTTGTTATCCACCTACGGCAACAAGTGGGAGCCCGAACATGAGGGGGTCCCCCTGCAAGAGCACATCCTGAGCACCGACCAGAGGCGAACGTGTCGCCACCCCTCGGGTCCAGGAGGCTCCCTCCCAAGAACCAACACCGCACGTGCCTCTCCCCCACCCAACAGACCCTCCCCGCACGTGTGCACCTGCCCACGTGTGCATGGCCCTGGCACCTGCCGGCAGCAGGAGCTGATGTGGAAAGCGGGGAAAGAGACAACGTGCAGGACGGGAAAAGGATGGGGGTGCTCAGGGAAAAAAGGCAAAGGCAGAGACTGGCCGTAGGGTCCCCTGCTCTGGCTCTGGCTCTGGCGGGTCCCTCACCTGCTCGGCAGCCCCTCACGCCCTCACGCCACAGCTGCAACAGCGGCCTGACCCCGAGCAGCTTCACGGGTTTGCTCTTGAACCGAGCTACAGGTACCGGCACGCTGCAAATGCTGCTCTGCTCAACCCCGCACACAAGAACTCACTCGAGCCAGACCACAGGGAGGCCGCGGCTACGAGAGCTGTCGTGTCAGCCAAGTGCTTAGTGAGAAGTGGGGGCAGCAACACGCCACCCTCGTGGCACGCGCACACACACACACACAAACACGCACGAGCGCAGCGTGTGCTGCTGCCCCAGGCCGTGTTTCTACGAAGCACTTTGACCCACTGGGCCCGTGTCACTCGTATGTGAGGAAACGCGAGGGGCTACCCGTTCACGAGCACGTGACACCACCCGAGCAAGGGTGAGGCCAGCACCCACACAACTTGGTCACGCGCCAACACTGGAAAAGTGGCCTACGGCAGCCTGGGCGCACAGGCACTGGTCTTCCCCCGTGTCAGGATCTCATTTTGTTCAAGTTTCCATGTCACTGTCAGCAGTGGCTACTCACGAATCCTGGCGGTGCTCTACGGGCCGGATGGAGACAGTCCCGCCTCGCACCCGCTGCGGCTGGTGCTTCCCACCCCATCCGTACAGCAGGGCGGCACCTCCCCAGCCACACAGAGCAGCCGCTGAAGAACCACAGGGAAGGACGAGCCGGCCTACGCTGGGCGATGACCGCTCCTCAGAAACCTCCTCCCCTGAGAGCTGCCCCCACATCGCACCAAAAGCTCCTCCTGTTCAATTCAAACCTCTTGAAGACCTTCATTACCAAGGCAACCGGACCAAGCAAAAGCACACGACGACCATCTGTGCACGCCACGGAATTCCTCTCGCAGCGCCTGGCCACCTCCAGCCCCCCTGTGCGCGTGGTGCCGCCGCATGTATGCCAGTCTCACCCGGCACCGACGGTTCATCAGACTGGCCAGACTTCCAGAAAGGGGACAGTGATTTCCACACAGATGTCTTTCTGGACAAAGACCTGTTTGGCTGAGGACGTCTGCTTAGTCTCCACGTCACGGGTCCCCCCGAGCTCGGGCACTGTGCTGAACGTCGGGTGCGGGTCCCTCACCTGCTCAGCAGCCCCAGACTCTCGCTTGAGGATGGCCTCGGCGGCCCGGTTGTTCTTGTAAGTCATGGCGCAGGCGAAAGGGGTCAGCCCCTGTCTGTCGCGGACACTCAGGTGGATATCAGGGTGGGAGATCAGCAGCTGAATGATGACACTGTGCTGGTTGCTGATGGCCACATGGACAGGTGCCCTTCCTTCTGCATCCTGCAGGGCAAGGCACAGTTTCAGTGTCCAGATGAAGAGAAACTCAGGAAAAACAGGAAGGGGATCAAATCAAATTTGGTTCTGAGAACCAATACGAACACCCTATGTTTGAAATCAGCTTTTAAGGAGGCCAAGCCCAGAGACGACCAGAAGCCGCTGCCATCACCCCACGCTCCAGTGACCAGGGACACAAACACACTGGGTCTGAAGATGTACGGTCAACCTAGCCTGAGTTAGACCCCTCCCCACCCAGCTGCGGGATGGCCTACATCCGTCCTCACAGGCCAGGACGCGGAAGAGCACCGAGGAACGCCACTCAGGGCTGCTCCACGGAGCTACTGGAACATTCTCCCAAACACGGTGCTGAGCTTGAGACTCGGACAAACTCTCCCAATGAAAACGTATAAGCAATGGAGGGAAGAGGCAAAAAGAAGCTGACTGAAGAAATGCTGCTCACGCTGTAGAAAGGACAGAGGCACAAAGTGGGAGAGTCTTCGCCGGAAAGCCTTACGTTTACTGGGCAGGCCGTGTGACCCAGAGGAAGTCACTCCATCCACCTGTCCCTTCGCCCCACTCACAGCCAACCTGAGGCCCAGGACCGAGAGTCTGCAAGGCCCCTGGCCGTTAAGAAATTTCCCCAATTCTGAAGTCAGCACCCATCTCCCTGGAAAGAGAAACTCTGCATACCTGTGTGTTTACACTGGCACCAAACTCCAGAAGACACTGTACCGTTTCTTCCAGCCCCCAGGAGGCTGCCAAATGCAAGGGGGTCTGCCCATCTCTGGCCTCCTCCTCCCCTTCTCCATTAGGACCGGGCTGCCTGGGACTGTTCACGTCGCAGCCGCTAAAAGCACAGGGAAAGGAAAGGTAGGCTTCAAGAGCCAGGTTCCAACCTGGCCAGAGGCATGCTGATAAACACAGCAGCAGCCTCATCCGAAGAAAAAGCCGTGGCCACCACGGACTGCTATCTTAGTCACAAGTACTGATGTCTGGGTCCCACTCCTGGCAATTCCTCTTGGGGTCTTGGGGGCAGCCTGGGCCTCAGAACTCTTCAAAGTTCCCAAGGGATCTGTATGCATTTATAATCTGAGACCCACTGCTCCCAAGGTTCCTCCCGCGGACACAGCACAGCAAGTGTGCCGTGGGCCCCGCTGGGCTCATGTACCTTTGGAGGGTGGGGGGTCCCACAGGGGCCATCTGGTTTCCTCCACCCCAGCCTCCTGGCCGCACTGTGTGAACTGGTCTGATTGGACTACGGGAGCCTCTATGGCCCCCAGAGCAGGAAGCTGGCTCAGCTTCTAGACTCTGTGATACGGGCACCCAAGCCCTTCTCCTCAGAAGTGGGTTGAGTGCCTTAACTGGCTGACTTCACAGAACAGGGATGTCAGACCAGCCAAGGCACACCAAGACTACAGCCGAATAAGAAGACACGAAGAAGACACTTGGGGTTCTCAGACCTGCGAATAAGGAAGCAGGCGGTAGACTCGTTGTTTTCATCAATGGCCCTGTGCAGGAGTGTCTGCAGACACCCACCAGGCCCCGGGCCCCAGCACGTGGCATCACAGCCGTGTCTGACCTGCAGAAAACACAGGTGACTCACAAACACTGCCTAGCAACGTCAAGCAGTTTATTACCATCTCTGAGCTCTACGTACACCATTAGATTCATTTTTTTCGGGCGATAATTAACTGCTAATTATTTTAATCGGTACAAACCCTGATTAAAAAGCGCTTTGTGCCAGGTCCCGTGAGATGGGTTTGGGAAATACAAGAAAGACAGAAAGACAAGTTTATCATCACCCTCGGGGGCCATGTCCCAGGAGGGACAGAAAACACACACACTCCCTTGGCCTCAGCAACACACCTGAAACTCACAGGTAACCTCAATACCAACTGAGTGAGACCCCCCCAGCTGCAAAATGCAGTACTGTCACATTTCAGGCATTCCAGAGAGCTGAATGAGGACTTCCTGGGGCCTGTGTGCTGAGTAAGGGAGACAAACCAGAGATCTGGGGGCGTCTCACTAAGGTAACAGCGAGGGCAGCCCACACCCAAGGACTCCCGAGGAAGCACCTCAGCTCTCCGGCGTCTTGGTAGTTTTGATAAAGACAGCCTAAAAGAAAGTGCTGGCCAAGATGACACTGCACTGCAAGTTTCTTTAACAGGACTTTCTACTGCTCATCCTTGACCAGCTGGCCGCTCGGCAGATCTCCTGCTCCCTGCGGTTGCTATGCGGGCACAGATCAGTCTCGGACACAGAACATCCCCATGTGTAAACAGAGGCTGAAGCTGAGCTCGTCTCACCAGGGTGGAGGCGATGTCCTCCAGATTACCGGCCAAGGCAAGCCACAGCGGGGAGTTCCCCTTCTCATCTGGCACGGACATGTCCGCTCCCCGGGTGCATATGGCGTCCACCACGAGCGGAAGCTGGTTTCTGATGGCCAGCTGTAGGGCTGTCTCCCCGTCCTGAGTCCTGCGAGGACACGCACACCAAAACCAACGTTTGTAGCGGGAGCCAAATGATAACACGTGCCCTTCTGGGCATTCCAGAGGCCAGAAGAGACTTCACTCACATTGATCACTATTCTTTCAGAGCAATTTAACCTGTGAGTTAAATTGTCCCTTCTGTCCCTTCTGCCTTTTTAAAACATATAGCTGTGCCATCCCAGTGCACCCAGAAGGTAACAGACCAACACCCCAGCACGCTGACATCTCTCAGGCATACAGCAGCTGCTTCCAACAGCATCTCAATAAAATGCCATCACGGCTGCCTACTTGACAAAATACTTCTTTCACCTCAGTCACTCAGGGTCACCTGACATTGGAGATAAAGATATATTCCTCTGAAAATACAGAAACAACAGAAACTTAACTCTGTATTTCCCCCCCAAGCCTTTCTGACCGCTCACTGGTTGGGACATTCTTCATTTTGCATGAAATCCCTCTCTAAACAACTGCTTCTGGACTGTTCTTCTAATGAGCTCTGTCCGGTACTGTGGCCTGGCCCTGAGGGTTCCCCACCCCCAAGTCTCCGGGACACGGGAGCTGTACTGTGACGGAGAGCGCTGCTCCCGCCTACCTGACGTTTATGTCTGCCTGGTGCTCCAGGAGGAAAAGTGCACTCTTGCTGTCCTGCCGCTGCATGGCCATGTGCAGCAAGGTCTGCCCGTCCGACATGGTGTCGTTGATGCAGGCCCCGGAGCCCAGCAGCTGGGCTGCGATCGTGTGCATGCCTGGGACACAAACAGGCCCTGACTGCCCCACGTGCCCCACATCTCACGGCCACACACGCCCTCTCCACTTCTCAAAACCAGCAGCTTCCCACGGGGCAGTACGGGCTTACCCCAAACCCACTGATGAGCCCAGCCCCTCCACACCTCCCTCCCTCCCCCCTCCTTCCGACGTAGGTCTGTCTGGGGACACTGGAGGCACCACCTTACCGGTCCATAATGCCAGGCCCAGCACCGTCTGGTCTCGGGAGTCCTTGAGGCTGAAGTCCGGAATAATTTGCAAGTTGTTGGTGGCATGAAGAGCATTAGCTAAAATTTTTAAAGGAAACAAACACTTGACTTCACCATCCCATGGACCACATTTAAAGTATTCAAGAGCATAAGAGCTAGTTTCCAACTAACTGACTGGCTAGAATACAATCATCTCTACACAGAGAGAGTTCATAAATCTTCTTGTGGTGGAAGCCCAGAAACCTGGTATTTTGGAGCAAAGCTTATGGGAAAAATGAGTTTTTGAAGCTTAAAATAGTGACTCTTCACAAAAGAAAAACAAACCCACTATGGAGACATAAATTACCCGACTGCTGAAGAGTCAAACCATGGCCTGGCACCGCTTTCCTAATACGGAATTCCTACCATTTACCGCTCCTGTGAGGACCCAGAAAAAGGTGCACTCGACCTAAAATCTCGCTTCCTTCCACAAGCACAAGGCTGGAACGTGCTGACCTTCACAAGGATTGAGGGAAGAGGAAGACAAGTTCCAGGACAGGAAAGAGGAAAACCTGAGGATGACTTCTGAGGGAAGTGGGCCTCCCCACGGCAGGGGCTCCCCTTGGCCCTCCTTCCCACTCCTCCCACGGTTCACCTGCCGGGGAGGCTGAAGCAGGTGAGAGAACAGCCAGCTCCAGCGGGACCTGGGGCTGCAGGGTCCTCGGACACCGCTCACGCCCAGACAGAGCTTTGGGAAAACACCCAACATGAGAGAGAAGTAGTCAGTGGTTCTAAAACCCTAACCTATCAGGTGGAATGGGCAGGCCCCGTCCTAAAAATGCACACAGGGAAACGGTGGTCAGCAGCCAGACTACGTGCTTATCTAGTGTGACCTGGAAAGATTTGGGGGCCAGAAAACTCACCAACGCAGGAACATCAACTCTGTCACTAACAACTCACAACTACTGTTCAAAGGTCAAGGTGAGGGGCAGTTCCCAGCTACCCACCTTTCTGCTCCAGGATGACAGACACCACATCTGGGTGATTACAGGCGATGGCCATGTGCAGGGGTGTCTGCAGATAGACGCTGTCCACGGAGCTGGTCAGGGACGCGGCCTCCTTTGGCAAAGGCGGAGCTTCCTCCGTCTGCAGGTTCGGGTTGGCACCTTGCTGCAGGAGCTCTGCCGTGAGGTTGGCCAGGCCATGCCGACAGGCTGTGTGCAACGGGGTCTCTCCCTGAGCAGAGGCAAACGGCCCACCTCAGAGCACGTTCAGGAGGGGAGTTCCCGTCCCAGGGCGCTAACGACAGCCTGTGTGCTGACACCCGGGTCCCCGGGGCAGTCGCAGCCCTTGGCTCATCCTGTCACCAGCTGAGCATGACCCGTCCCCCGATGCGGTCGGTCCCTCCCTTCCCTGTGCTGTCAGCCTACGTGCCCACCAAACACCCTGGCTCCTCCTCTTCTATGCGTCCAGTAACCTTCCCGACCACCCTGCAGACAACCTCAACGTGCCACAGAAGTAAGTGCCGGGGAGGCTGGCAAAGCCTCGACTGCGGCCCCGCGGGGACAGGGCTACCAGTCAGCGGGGCCACCGCGCCCCTTCCACCCCCGCCCCCACTGGTCTCCTGCCCAGCTCACATCAACCCCATCTTGAACTCTGATCAAGTCCTCCTTCCCCCACTTTTTAAAACTAAAAGCATTTTAAACTGGTATTCCACATTCTTGATTCACTATTCAAGAGGGACAAGAACTGCAGGGACAAGTTCCTCCCTGCCCTGCCCCACCACCCAAGTCCCCGTAGAGGAAACCCCGGTGCCAGATTCCCACGTCCTTCCGGGGATAGAACAGGCATAGGACAGGGACACAGACACACACGCGGCACCCCTCCACCTAAACAGACGGACACAACCCGAACACAGCGCTCTGACCTTACTCTCATGGAAGCTACACCTCATCCCTTCAAAGAGTCAAAGACTCAACAGGCTCCTGGAGAAACACAGCAAGATCCCACTTCCTCCTCCCTAAAAACATATCTTCCTCTCCGGGATGGAACCACTTTTAACTCTCTCAGTGGGGTTTCTGTGATTTCCGTATTTCTAAGTAGTTTTCCAGGCTCAGGCACTGTAGGTGGACCACCCACTGCTGTGTCACTGTGACACGGGACTCAGACCCCTGCCAACGCGCCCCTCCCCATCGACCCGTGTCGTGGTGTGCAGGGCCTCACAACAGCGTCCTCCTCGGTGGGACCATCTTCTGCTCCAGCCCCTCCGCTCCATGTTTGTACTGGGAATGCTCACTGGCCCCCATGACCCCCACAAGAGTGTGCAAGCACGGGACTCTCACACCCAGACTTCCCCCCGACTTCTCTGCTCAACAGTCACAAAATCGAATTCCCTGTGCAGCAGCTCGTCTGCGTGGCAATTCTCGTTCTCTTCACGGGCGCATTGGACAGTTTCACCACCTCTCTTGACCCTGCTTCTGAGAGCCCCAGCCGGTACAAGTGTAATCCCGCAAACA
Organism: Ursus americanus; assembly: GCF_024610735.1. NCBI lineage: Eukaryota > Metazoa > Chordata > Mammalia > Carnivora > Ursidae > Ursus > Ursus americanus. The sequence continues at coordinate 60,459,817 of NC_142140.1, forward strand.
CTTTGAAGCCTGTCTCTGTGGGTCCAAATTCAGTATCCGAGGTCAGCACAACTCGCTGCCGGTCTAGATGATTCCCACCAGCCCCAGCCTTGACCTCAACGGTGCACCCACCGTGTCACCTTCCCAGGACACTTTCTCAACTCAAATGGTCACAACGCTTGTCTACTCAAAAGCCTTCACTTCACATGTAGGATAAAGTTCAAAGAACTCAACCAGCATTCCAGACCCTTCTCCAGTGTCGCTCTCACTTGCCTTCAAATCGGGTCTCTTCTGGCACATCTCAGGGTTCGCCCAGTTTTGCTACGAAGGGTATCAGAGAAGGAACCCGTGAAAGATTTTTCAAAGGTGGGAGACAGGGCGTGTCTGTATACTATCAGAAATGAACAGTGGGCAAACCTGATGATGCAGAAGGAGACAGACAGACACAGAAACGCATAACGGTAGGAGCGAAGTCAAGGAAGCCACAAGAGCATTCAGGGACATGCTGGCATTCAGCCGGAGAGCAGGCCGTGTGCGGGTTTAGGTGCAGAGAGGTTAGAACGTCGAATGGTGGAAGAGAACGGTGTTGCCATCTCCCCTGAGCTTCCGAGACACTTCAGTGTGTCTCACGCACAAGCTTACGGTGTACTGCCTTGCCCGGCGCTGTGGAGAGTGTGCAACCTTCCGTCCTAGACCTGAGTCTTAATGCTGGCTCCGTCACTGCTGAGCCACTTAACCTCTCAGAGCCTCAACGTTCTTTGCCCTGAAATGAGGGATTGGGACATGTCGAGAATGTCCCTTCCAGGTCCACTCTGAGAATTAAAAGGACCAACATCCTCAGAGCTCTGAGCACAAAGGTGCAAAGTAAACGTGACCTCAGAGACAAGCACAGCCTCCCTATATGAAAAGAGCAGTGAGAATAACATCACACAGCACCTGATGTCCTAGCCATTACGCTAACAAGCCCTTGCATGCGCCCTTTCTTTCTCCCTAATCCACACCCTATGAAATCAGTGTGAATCCCATTCTGCAAAGAAGGAAACCGAAGCTCACAGAGGGTCAGTAACTTGCTCAAGATCACACAGGGCGGGGTGAGAAACAGGAAGTCGTACCCCAAGGCCATGCTTTGACACTGCGCAGTCTACCTTGTGGGCCTGAGACCCAGACTAAATACGCACTCACACGGGAACGTCTCCGCAAACAAAGTGCTATAAACAGTGGAGACTCTATGATGGTAGGTTTGTGTGTACGAGCCTGGTCGTCTCCTGCAGACCACGGTGTCCACAGCGTCTAGGTGAGGACCTGATATTCCACAAATGCTTAGGGATGGGTTGCTGAATGAATCAACCAACCAGTATCTGGGGACAAAACATCCGTTCCTCCCTGGTTTTCTAACCAAGTGCATGTATTATGCAGACAAAAACTGCAAAAGCTGTTTTCCCCACACACCAACCACTGCCTTTCTCCCACAGACCCACCGTGCTTCCCTGGCCGCCCCGGCACACTTACCCACTTGTTCCTGTGGTTGACCTGGGCACCACTGGTCGCCAGGAAGAGAGCCGCTGCCTCATTCCCTGCTTCGGCTGCCCGCTGTAGTAAGCAATTCCCTGGGAGACAGTGAGCACACTCGTTTTCCATCTGCACAACGAGCTCCTCCTCGCCCACCTTTCACAGCGGACAAGCCACACCCCATACCCACGTCCATACAGGCCCTCTCTGCATGTGGACGCAGACACTGGCAAGGCCTGGGTGGAACAAAGACTTGGTCTGGGAGTCAGGAGACATTCATTCTTCCAGAGTCTGCCACTGAACGCCACCCGGGACCAGATGTGAGTTCTGTCTCCTGCCGAGGACGGGTTAGAGCGCGGTTTCTCAATAGCGGTGCTCCTGACATCTTGGGCCAGGGGACTTTTTGTTGTGAGGGGTCTGTTTGGCACACCATATGACAACTAGATGCCAACAGCTCCCCCAGCCTTGCTAGAACAAGTATGCCTACGGATGTTGCCGAAAGTCCGGGGAAGAGGGGACAGCTGTCTGTCTGAGAACCTCTGGACCTAGAATGACCATTTTGAAGACGATGTGAGCTGAAGTTCTACCAGAAAATGCCCTTTACATTTTATCCCTAAGGCCTTAAATATGTTTGTTCTTGGCTTAGAAATGTTTTGCTTCGCACTGTTTTCTAAATAAAAATCTTAGGAAAAAAAACATTTCTTTTCGTCTTTCCCTTGTGGAATGGTTTTAGCCCCAAAGCGGCGTTTTCCTTTCTATTAACATCCATTTCCTGTTTGGATAAACACAAAATCTCATGTGCTGCAGCTATGCTATTTGAAAACTCAAATTAAATACGAGGACTAAAAATAGATAAAGAAATGGGACATGGCTAAAATCAACAACACAGGAAACAATAGGTGTTGGCGAGGATGCGGAGAAAGGGGACCCTCGTGCACTGTGGTGGGAATGCGAGCTGCTGCAGCCACTGTGGGACAGAATGGAGGCTCCTCAAAAAGTTACAAATAGAACTACTCTAATTGCCCTACTAGGTATTTACCCAAAGGATACAAAAATACAGAACCGAAGGGGCACAGGCACCCCGATGTTTACAGCAGCCTTATCAACAACAGCCAAACTGGGGAGAGATGTCCATCAACAGATGAATGGATAAAGAAGATGTCACACATGCGTGCACACAGACACACACACAGACACACACAGACACACACACACACACACACACACTGGAATATTACTCAACCATTAAAAAAAATGAAATCTTGCCATCTGCAATGACATGGATAGAACTAGATGGATTACGCTGAGCGAAATAGTCATCGGAGAAAGACAAATACAGTACGATCTCGTGGAATTTTAGAAAACAGATGAACACAGGGAAGGGGAAAAAGAAAAGAAAGAGACGGAAACAAAACATAAGAGAGTCTTAACGACAGAGAACAAACAGGGTTGCTGCAGGGAAGTGAGTGGGGGACGGGCTAGGTGGGCGCGGGGCATTCAGGAGGGCACGGCACGATGAGCAGCGGGTGCTGTACGTAAGCGACGAATCACTGAATTCTACCCCAGGAACCAACCAACATTGCACTGTACATTAATTAAAAAAAAAAAAAAGAAAAGAAAAGAAACGGGACAAACGCTTTGTCTTCATGCCGTTCTTCCTTTTCCCCCAGAGACCGTGATTCCCCCCTAGCCGAGAGTCAGCCTGACTGACAGACCCCTCATGAGGGTCCCACCTTCACTTCTGTGGTCATTCTGGGGCACACAAGACATGGACGTGGGCCTCCCCATCAAACGAAGATGACCTTCCACTGCTAAAACACATGCGGACTAAGGCCAGTCCATGGACACAGACAACTGGAACAAGGGAAAAACAATAACCCTGAACTTGCACTAAAACTCCAAGTATATAAAGTAAAACTGACAGAACTAGCAAGACAATGGATAAATCCATAATCACGAAGAAGAATTTTAACATACCTCCCCAAACTGACAGTCAAGCAGTTCAACAGTTAGTAAGTTAATGTGTACGACTCACACAGCATGACGAACACACCTGCTGCATGGACAGAAACAGAATAATGGTGCACCCCACAGGGAGAGAACGCACATTCTTGTCAAGTACATATCAAGCTTTCATAAAAATGATCTGCGGGGCGCCTGGGGGGCTCAGTCGGTGAAGCGTCTGCCTTTGGCTCAGGTCATGATCCCAGGGTCCTGGGATCGAGCCCCGTGTCGGGCTCCCTGCTCAGCGGGGAGCCTGCTTCTCCCTCCGTCCCTCCCCCTGCTCCTTCTCTCTTTCTTACTCTTTCTCAAATAAATAAATTTTAAAAATCTTTAAAATAAAACACTGGCTCTGTAAGAACCGAACATTCGAGCTCTAAATATCAAAGAGCCAGTTTCTTAGGTAATGCAACACTCGTAATACGACATTAAAAACCAGTACAGTTATGGCCAATAACCGCTATACCTTTGCAAATTAAGAGCAACTGAGTAACAACCATTTCTAGAGGGTCTTCCTGACCCCCCTGGTGTGGAGCGCCCTGCCTTTAGCTTCCGTGTCACCACAGGGGTGACTTAATCTGATCTTTATTTAAATTATTAACTTCTTTCAGGGAAAGGGCTGTTTAATATCCACCTTTTTTGGGCCCATTCCCCTCATCAGTGCTTTAGATGCAGCAACACTGATTACAATGGGATCTTTCTCCTTAAAATATCCCATTTTATTTAGTCAGATCAAGGAAATATCCACATCAAAAGAGTGGTTCTCAAAGTGTGGTCCCTGGATTCCTGGGGGTTCATGTCTTTCAGGGGCTCATGAGGTCAAAACTATTCCTGTGAAACAACGCTGGGTGTTCACTGGTCCCCTGTGCTGACTGGCGTTGCCGGCTGGTCACACTGAGGCCTGAGCACAAATAGACGAGGGCCCTGGCACGTACCCATAGTCACCGCATTACTCTTTACCACCATGCACCAGCCAAAACAGGGCAGTTTCTTTTTTTTTTTTTTTTTTAAAGATTTTATTTATTTATTCGACAGAGATAGAGACAGCCAGCGAGAGAGGGAACACAAGTAGGGGGAGTGGGAGAGGAAGAAGCAGGCTCCTAGCAGAGGAGCCTGATGTGGGACTCGATCCCATAACGCCGGGATCATGCCCTGAGCCGAAGGCAGACGCTTAACCGCTGTGCCACCCAGGCACCCCAAAACAGGGCAGTTTCTTGATAAAGCAGCAAAAATTACTGAAGTTCTTAAACTCCAACGAGTACCTGTCCTTTTAGAGCTCTGTGTGACATTTCATTTGTAATTGGGAAAAGCCAATAAAAGGATATTCATTTAGAAAACAGCTAGGACTTTAATAAAAATCTGATTTTAAAAAAGCACAAAAGAAAGAAATACATACATAAAATAAGATAAATGTCTGTGTGACAAAGTAAGTAGCATGAGCAAACTGCGTCCGCCACGCAAGGAAGCCTCGCAGCCGTCTCTGGGAAAGGCCCGAGAGCCACTGTTCAGGCGGCCATTTTCTTCGTGGAACACCACGTTTATGAAAGAAGGACTGATTAACACACTGGTTATTCAAGCATGAGTATCTACAGACATCTTCCTGAAAATGCACAACGTGAGCCTATCTCTTTAAGAAAAACAACTGGCAATATTTGCGCCGAATGATAGAACTTGGATCTTACAAGTGAGTATCAGAATTTTGGAAAACTTTTATCCAAAACCGCAATTTGACAGCTTATCAACACTGGGAGAGTTTTCTGATGAGATCAGTGGTGAACCAGTATTTTTCAGATAATCAAGTCATGATGTGATAAAATCATGTATGGAGAAAAGGTCCACGGACCGTGGGTTTTCATACAACAGAGTATGGAGAGCTCCTGATACGGGCTCAGGCTCCACGTTGCAAATGACTCTGAACTATCACGTGGTCAATTCTGCTTGCTACGGAACCTAAGAAACACACATCCAGCTGCAGACCGTGCGAGGGAAGGTTTTCTTCACATAGTTCAACCGACACAACTCCTCTCAAAGGGCTGAATACAGATGCAGATACAAGAAACCAGTCACTCTTCCAACTAATCTTGGTTTGAACATCATTCTTCATAAAAAATGCTACATGTTAAACATATAATGGTCTGTCATTTTTTGACTTAATTAATACATCTTTTAAAAATGCCTCAGTTTCAATTTCTAAAATGTTAAATATTGAAGCTATAACCCACCAAAATCAAAATTCTTGGGGATATAATTTTTAGGAGTGTAGAAGGGGTTCCGAAGCCCGCTGCACCAAGTAAATGGACGTGTTTCTGCCTGACAGACTCGGAGTCTGGCTGAAGTTCTTAAAGCATAAGATTAAAAAAATAACCCCGGCTTTTACGACAGTGAAAAGCACAGACGAGTTCTCATAACCCTATGCCACTCGGTTTCTAACTTCTCGGTAAAAACGCTGAGCCCAGCTCTGGGGGGCCCGCGTGTTACCTGTGACGGCGTCCGGCGCGTTCGTGTTGCTCCCTCGCTGGATGAGTCTGGCTGCGAAGCTGTTCTCGTCAAATGACGTCCCATTCACCACCGGGAGGTCTTCGAAGGGGTTCACCGAGTGGTCAGGAGACACGGTGACGTACTGCACTGCGAGCCACAGAGCGGTGCTGCCCTCGTGGTCTTTCAGCTCCAGATCCAGCCTGAAATGCGGCAGCAAGGCCAGTAGCACGTACAACCCTCTGCGGACACTGCAGTGCCAACGGCCTCGTCTTCTCTTTGTACACGTTCTCAATGACAATTTTTCACCTGACTTTTACTCACTAAAACTTACAGCACTAGGAGACATTTTAAAACAGTAATTTTTCACACATCATCCCACCCTCCCAACCGCCTTCCCACCGCTCCACGTGCGTACCGTTTGCACTGCAGCAGCTGACTGAACACGTGCTCATTCCTGGCCATGATGCACACGTGCAAGGGAGTCCTACGGACGAGAGAGAAGAGGGTCAGCCCAGGACAGGCGCGGGCCAGGACGACGCACAAGACCCCCGTTCCTGCACCAGTGTCTCTTTGCGTCCTGGCACACAGCTTTCCAAAATCACGACCAAGGATCAAAGAACGAAAATGGAGTTGCCTCTATGTCACCACTTAACCGGTGGCCAAAAGGACAAGAACCAACAAAAGGAAGAGATGCATAAAAGACTCTCCGGTTAAACGCTGACACTGAGTATCTACTCATGTTCTTAAACAGCACTTGCTACACGCGTACACCTGCTTTCCCCATCGCGCCTCCACAATTCTGGAAACAAATGTTTGTCTTCCTGTAACTCTGGGTTATGCTCAAACACAGCGTGGCCACAGGCAGGGACCGACGGAAGGGGCTTCTGACTGCCCTGCACTCACGTGCCCTGAAGGAGCCCCCCGCCCCCGGCCGGCACCCATCTCAGAGGCACCTGCTGCCAGTGGGTGCTGCAGCTGGAGAAAGTCAAATTAAAGATTCGACAGAAGATAAAAAGGATGCAATTATTTGGGGAAATAAAGTAATTATCATGTGATAATGAGAGTTCGCAGAGACCCATATTAATTGCAGAATCCTTCCACACGCATCTATTTTCCTATTCTGACAACTGCACAGAACTCTGTTCTTAATTCATGAGAGGCTTTTCTAAGCTATAAAATACTGAGCTGTGACTACAGAAAGGGGGTCCCACTTGCTGGAGGTCCCCTTCTGTGCCTCCCACACTGCTGCCCCAAAGAGACACAGCCCTTTCGTAGACTCTAAACCACAAGGGATCCTCAACAAGGTACTTCTGGGAAGAGGCAAGAGGAACACGACAACTGCTGTCAGAGGTGCTGCGGGGGAAGACGCACGCTCTGCAGAGCGCCAACGGAAGCTGCAGGACTCACGCGTAGTGAGAACTGGGTTTAGTGCAGAGAACTTCCCAACAACCAGACCGCACGGAAACACAACAGACTGTCTTAAGATGGAGTGCACCCCTTCTTCACGGTAGCCCACCAGCTGACAAAGATGCCAGGACAAAGTTCCCTTGGAGGAGCTGGACCAGTGAGCACCGGAACAAGACAGAAACTGCTTACAAATCCATGGACCTCAGTTCCCAGCACGGAAATGATTTCCCCAGATGCCTCTCATCTGTCTAACAAACCAATGTCTGTGACTTCAATGAGAATCAGACTGAATAATGAGCCCCTGTCTGCTAGTTATGTGCCACCAAAAAACACCATTCCAGAAACAGCGCTAAGAGCAGGCCGTCTGACCCCACTTACCTGCCCCTGCTGTCTTGCATGTTGGGGTTGGCACCAGCCTGCAGAAGGGCCTCTGCGATCTGGGCCATCTCAGACATCACGTCTGCCGAGTGTTTCTTTGCACTGTACAAGGCCACAAGGTGCAACGGTGTCTCCTGGGCACCCAACGTAGCAGCATTGACAAGGGCCCCATTCTTAATGAGGAAGGTGGCAGCAAAGAGATCTCCTTGAAAAAGAAACAACAGAGAAAATGGTCACCCATGACGATACCAGGGCAAGCTATTCTGGCCGGTGCTTCCTCAGAAAGTCAGTAACTGCAGACAAAGAAGAGGGGACAACTGGGCATGTCTTAGCAGAACCCCTGGGACACCTGTAAGTGGAAACTCATCATCAAGATAACGAAGTCACACACTTGAATTCCAAAGGCTTCACTCCACTTCTGATTGTGTCTTCTCATCAGTCCCGCCCCTCACTTCAACATCACTACTGAAGTGCCAGGCTTCCATGCTCACAGGCCTCTCCTAGTCGTCAGCTCTCAAAGAGGGTTTCAAGGTTCCTTCCCAACACAGTCGCTGCCCCTCTCTCATTTCCGGCCCACGGTCTGCTCCTGAGCACCTCTTACCGCCATCCTGCTACACCTGCTCAGTATGACCTTGTCTGATCCGTTTATCCTGATTCAGTGTTCTCCATCTAATACGGACAAACATAACAGTCTCAACAAGAAGTGTTCAGCTGAATATTTGAACAAAGAATCTGCACACGCTACTCTTCACAAAAACTCCGCATGGTACATTAAGTGGTTGTCAAAACAAAGCCTCCTCCTGAGTCCCCTCCACTGCCCGAACTCGGAGCCCTTACAGGTGCCAAGAGTCTGCCTGGGCCTACTCACAAATACCAGCTTAATTCTGAATACCTTACACAAAATCCAGTCAGTTCGACAGCTCAAACTCCTGTTTCTGACTATTCACAGTGCTCTGTATGAGGAAACACAGAAACTACCTTGACATCCTGACAAAAGGCCGAGAATTAAGTTTACATAAAGATACTGAAGCTGCACAGCTCTGAAAATACAAGGCTAAATTCAGAACCAAGCCATCTGACAATTTCACGCCAAAAACACTTGTGGACAAGCAGTTAAAGTGTGCTTGTCAAATTAACCTGGAAGATGATAGGGACTGAGCAATTAAATCTGCTGTAAGGTTACTTAAAATTCAATTTTCCTTGGATTTAATTCCACTTACAAATTAAAGCATGCAAAAACACTCACAACACATAAAATTAACATTTCTTAAGAAAGTAAGGCAAGAAGGGGTGCTTGGGTGGCTTAGTCCCCTTCAGCTCAGGTCATGATCCCAGGGTCCTGGGATGGAGCCCCACATCACCCTGTGTCGGGCTTCCAGCTCAGCGGAGAGTCTGCCTCTCCTTCTACCCCTCCCCACCCTCCCTGCGTGTGCTCTCTGTCTCAAATAAATAAAATCTTAAAAAAAAAAAAAAAAGAAAGAAAGAAAGAAAAGAAGGCAAGAATGGCAATGCATCGTAAGATAATGAACTATTAACAAAGAAATCCCCCAGTTACAAAAGCATGATGGCTGCCTCGAGGCGTGCTGTCTAGCTGGAGGGGAGGCAGTGGTTTCTTGTGGGGACCTCCGGGCAGCCCCGCTGAGCTCAATGCAGCGAAGTCTCCCGGAGCAGACCTCCCTCCCCTGGCCGGGCCAGGTGTAACTCTGGCGGGTGAGACACAGCACTTCGCTAAGTCATCCCAAGGGTACACCTGGGATTCAGAGGTACTTTCTGTAGATCCTGTCTCCGCTTTACCAAGGCCTACAGGATAAATTTCTTGCAAATCGCATCCTTCTCCAGCTGGCAGATCCCCCAAGTGCGGGGCAGCTGCTGCTCTGCGGGTGCCGTGACCGCGGACGTCCTAGTCTCCTGCGTGCGGCCGGTCTCGGGACAGACGCCAGGTTGTCGGAGGTGCTGCAGAACTTCTTTGCTACACAGATCACAGGCAGCGGTGTTCTTTCCATAGCTCATCTGTTCTGGTCTCTGCATCCGGACATGCTCGTCTGTTCCTAATTCTGTTAGTGCTGCAGATAGACGGACGCGACTTTGAATCCCAACCTCCAGATGACAATTTTCTCCTTTCAGCGTCACTTATGAGAAATTTCCTTTTATATCTTGCAATATCATTCATCTTCAACTACGCTTCTGCAGTCTTGACATCTAGAATAGGGCTTAGGATTTCGGGAGAGGCAAAGTTCCCAAGTCTGTTATCTGTATTCCTAAGCTCATTTTTAAAAAAAGATTTTATTTTAGAGAGAGAGAGAGAGAGAGAGAGTGCACACAGGACCCAGGGGAAGGGCAGCAGGAGAGGGAGAGAGAGGACCCTCAAGCAGACTGCCCACTGAGTGCAGAGCCTGACACAGGGCTCTGTACTCTCTCCCAAGGGACCATCTTGCCAGAGAAGGGAAGCTCTGGCGTGGAGGTGCTCAGGCCACCACAGGCCACTCAGACGCCGACTGATCCACGTCTGATTTATTTTTGTACCTGCCACTATCTTATAGAAAACAGGAGATGTTTGGGAAGAAACGGATTGACTGGTCAAGGCTATGAGATCCCACTTCAACAGACTGGCTCCAATTCCAATCAATTATGACTTTAGGCAACTTAAGATTTCTCTAACCAGACCCTTCTTTAGCCCCCAGCTTTTTCCTGGAGTCTGGGGGAAAGTGCAATCTTTACCAACATCACACGCAAAGGACAAAAAATCAGATTTCTTTACAACAGGATATCGGTAGAGCTCTGAAAAGCAACAGGTAGTATGCACATTGGGGGCCAGGCCGGGCCGGGCCTTTGCTATTGATATGCATATACACAGCGGGGCAGGAGCAACCCCACAGAGATTCGGTCTAAGACCGAGTATATACAAACATTAACAGCAGAATACAGTATTCCAAAGCGAGCCAATTACATTCTGGAAGTGGAAAGAAAATTCAGGATTGCTGGGACAGTGGGCCTTAAAAATGAAAAGACTGATGTCTACGATGCTGGGGGAGACGTGGGATATAGTTTCACACCTTTAAGCTCAGCACATATTCCAAACTAAGACAGAAACACAGTGAAGCTAAAATAAGACAGCCTGATGGAAAGCTTACAGTGCACTGCAGCTAAGGAAGATGAACCAGGCAAGACTGTCCGCAGACACGGGTACAAAAAAAAAAGAGAAACAGGTACAGGACAACCGACCAATGGCTGAACTGGGATGGAAGAGGGATATTAAAAAAACCACTTTCTATCTTAAGCCTCCTTAAAAGAATTATAGCTTTTAGATTAGACTTACTTGATTAATAAGAGCCAGAGATTTTGGTTTTACTTATACGTATATATGCACATAAATACACGCACCCCACACAAAAAGTTATTTAGGAATTACTGGAAGTTGACAACTGCAGATGTTCTACATGAAAAGAAAGCCTACGGGTACACAAGCTAGAGGGAAAAGACAATGGCCATCAAAGAGCAGAACAAAGGGAGAGAATGGAAAACACCAAAAGCACCATTCATAGTTTCTGTCAATAAGAAAAGTCATACATCTTACAAAAACAATTACAATAAAAACTATTTGGTGCTTAGAAGTCGGTCACTCCATCAACCTCATTGGCGGCACTGCCAGGTAAACGAGGCACCACCATCATGACTTGTCCACATCCATGTGTCCCTAACGACGCCAACATCGAACCTAAACTTCGCATCTACTCTCCCCTGAGTGCAGCTTCTGCAGCAGGGCTGTGCGCAGGGACCCCAGGGACGTTCACCACGAACACAGCCGGCCTCGTGCCGCCCCAGGCGGCGGCACCGTCTGTGAACGGACTGCAAGCTGTGAGCAGAACCACTGCAACAATTATGACAGGGTCAAGGCTGATCACCAAGTGTTTGTAAACAGCAAGGAGTCGCCTTCTCGCCCAGACCTCTGGCCACCTGTCTGCCTCCCGTGGACTCGTCCACAGACACTGGCTGCTTATGTCATTCTTCACAGAACCAACTGGCACAGACTCTACTGGGCATCAGAACCAGGCCCACATCTCACATAACAAAGATCTTTGCTCAAATTACAATGGGCTTCAAATACGTTACTCTATTTAATCATTTAGGAAGGTCCACAGCCTGACGGCTCAAGGTCAAGAAGGAACAGTGAGAGAAGCCCTGTGGGAACTGGAGCTGGTGGTGGCATGGCAGCAGGGGCCTGGCCCTACCACCCGGCAGTCACCACGCGGCACGTGCTGGGATCACCGGAAAGCGGCAAGGATTCCCACTCTGCACAAGAGGAAAAGGAGACCCAGTGGCGACTGAGCGACGGATCTAAGGCCCCCGAGCAGGTGCAACGCCAGTGCTCGGTCCACCACACCGTGCCCCGCTCTCCAGAGCCAGCAGCCGTCAAGACGATGATTCCCACACTGGCTCACACAGGCTCGCAGGCAATGGACCAACTCAGAAAGCGCCTGAAAAGAAGCATCAAAAATGCATCGCCAATTCTTGGCAACGCTCGTAACTAAGCAATCACCAAAATATTTAATAACTCATCAAAGATGCTTTCTCACCACACATAAGAACTTAACTCCTGAAGAGGAAAGAAATAGAATTCTGAGATTTTTTTTTAGTAACAAGTGTATCTGTTTCCAAAACAAACATCTCAGACACCACACAGTATGGGAAAAATAATTCCCCATGTGGTGGGAACCTTCCCACCGCGCGCACACCCAGTGCGCTAAGTACCCGACGGTTCTGCACAGTGCAGAGTGGCGCCTGGGAACTGCATCTGCTCCCGACACGGACATGCTCCAAGGAGTTCCTTCCCGATGACGAGCAACACTTTCCTCTCCGCCAGCCAGCAAGCTTCACACTCTACCACGTGGCTTTGAGGGATGTTTATATTAAACCTTTGCCCAAAAAGAGCAAAGCCACAGCTGCAACAGGACCATATTTGAAGTAACTACATTCCACCAAGTAGGAGCAACTTGTGAATCCGAGAACACATATATAAATGACAGTACAATGACGACAGTAAGTGTAAGGGTGATGGTGTAACAGCACAACAGGAGCACAATACTACAGCATAACAATGACGGTCGCATGACTGGAAGGGTGAATATACAGGATTCAGATGTGCGGCAATCAGCACATTCTGTCTTTGTTGTCCACATGTAAACAAAAACGGAGCCCTGGCCAAGTACTTCAGACAGGTCATCTACAAAACGAAGATTTTGGCATTTTGACAGCTGTCGTCCATGCTGGAACTCTGCCTCCAGACAGCTTCTCCCCCTGTCAGATTATGACTACTGCGAAGTAGAGGCAAGCAGGATCCCTCTGGGACTTAAGAATTAACAAGGCCACGGGAAAAATAAAACAAAAAAGACTAGTATTTTTTCCCCTTGAAAAGTTAAGATTAAAATGTTTTGATCTGAATTCTATCACTTCCATATTCTTCCCACTATGAACAAAAACATACTCAAAATACAGCTACAACTTCAAATAACCTTCCAAGAACAAAATGAAACTTTATTGCTCTGCCATGACAGAAGTCTAACCCTGCACCAGGGAAAATTCTGAACCCAAGAATGTGTTTCAATGTGTGTGGTTTTGACCCTTTCCCTCTGTTACAGTCCCCGATAAAAGTCAAGTCCTCCTGGCACAAGGCCTCGAGAAAGCGATGCGTGTCAACGGCTTCAAGTCCAAGGTCCTTCCTCCGGGGGCACCGCTGACCCCACAAGGGCCACTGGCTCCTCCCACCCACCGATCACAGATTCTGCATTATGTGCAGACTGAAAAAGCTTTCCAAAAATATGCAACAGGGTCAGAGAATCTTCAAAAATTCCCCAGACTAAAGTAAAACTGCCCGCAAAGAAAAACACAAAGCATACTTCTTCCTACCTCTCTGGATTCCTTTATGTAACAAGCTCCAGCCATTCTTGTCGACCATGTCCACATCTGCCTTGTGGCTAACCAGCGTGGTGGCAATGCTCTCCAGTCGTCGTGAGAGGGCTAGATCTAAAGCAAGGTCTCCGTGATGATCCACTTCATTCAGCTTCCCAGGGAGCTGCACAGATAAATCTGTAAATTAGCACCCAGCCAGCAGAGAATACAACTGATTGTAATCTCCCCCAGCTGGACCCTTACATAGCATCTTTTTATACGAATACCAAATTTTAGTGCTAGAACACTGTATACTCTCCAAATCCCAATGAATTCACAAACCTCTCTCAGGCCTCCTCAGGGCACACGCCTTTCAGGAACAAAGAATTAATGGGATCACAGATCAGACACAAACACCATGGAAGACAATACAGGACCAAGAGGGAAATGCAGACAGTGCTGTAGGAGCACAAAGGCCAGGGCTGAGGGTCAGAGCCTGATGGGAAACAGCTAATGTTTTCATAAAAGACTGTGGCTTAATCTCTAATTCCCTGCACAACGTGATGTCTCTCCGGACGCTGGACACCCAGGATAAAGCACGCGATGCTCTCCTCTGTCAAGAGCAACTGCATTTCTTCACTGGGCAGTGTGGTCGACAGAGGAAGAGCCCCTGAAGATGTCTATGTCCTAGTCCCTGGAACCTGTGCCACCACCCCCAACCAAAGGGACTTCACGATGTCATTAAGGTTAAGGCCTTGAGGGAACGCAGCCTGGATTATCCAGGAGGGACCCATCGAATGACATCTGTCCTTAGAAGGGAAAGAGGGAGGCAGAAGAGCAGGTCAGAGAGATGTGACGCGAGCACTTGATGCCCCGTCTCTGGCCCAGAAGAGGGAGGAATGTGGGCCCTCCAGAAGCCAAGAAGAGTCCCTAGCTGAGAACCAGCAAGAAAATGGGGACACCGGTCCTATAACCACAAGGAAGTAAATTCTGCCAATACCCCAAACGACCAGGAAATGGATTCTCTCTTACAGCCTCCAGAAAGGAACACACCCGCCGAGCTGAACTGTGGACGGGCGATGCCTGCACTACCCTGCCGACCTACAACACAGAGAACGCATCTGTGTTTTTAGCCACTAGGTTCGTGGCAACTTCCTGCAGCAGCAACAGAGCACCAGAGCAGATTCTGGTACCTGGAAGTCGGGTACTGCTCCAACGACGATCTAAACACGCGGAAGTGGCTTTGGAAACGGTCGATGGGCAGAGGCTGGAAGGATTTTGCGGAGCATAACAGAAAAAGCTAGACTGCCCTGAACACACCACGCGTAGACGCGTGTACATCAGAGGCCGCGCGGTGACGGCGCAGAGGGCGTGAGGGGCATGTTAGAGAAGAACAAGCAGTGTGCGGTCTGGGGAGAACGCAGTGACAGTACCTGCGAGTCCATCTCGATGAGGTAGAGGAAGACCACATCCTCTCTCTCTACTCTGACCGCCTTGTGTAGCGGGTACTCGGTCTTGGATTTCATCATCTTGTACAATAGCTGGGCACTCATGCTACTGAAGTCCTCCTTCCGCAGGTCGTCCTGAGGAGCACAGCAGATCCACACACCGACAGCAATGACAACAGACGTTCGGGAAGAAGCCCTTTAAAGGTCTTAACATTCCCCATCTCCAGTTTACCCTTGAAGGAGGTAAACACGGAGGGGCCACCTAACTCTTGCTCGGGTTTGCCCAGGGAGGGAGTGGCCGAGCCCGGAACCGGAGCCCGAACTGTCCACTGCAGCCCTGCTGTGCTTCTGAAGCGGGAAAGCATCACTGACACCCACCCAGGACACCGCTAGAACCCTCCGAGGGGGAATGGCGTCCTAACCCCCTACAAAGATGGCAGTTCCAGAGGTGAGTCCCCCCCTCCAGTAACAGGTGGTCTCTGCTACTGCAAATCTCTAAATGTCTACATATCTTAGCAGAAAGAATGCCACTCCGATTTCAATTCTTTATAATCCAATTATTTTAGACAACTTTCCTCACAATGTTAAGTACAAAACAATTGGCAGAAACTGGGTGATAAAACATAGCACTAGACGTGATTTTTTAAAATGCAAAGATGACAAAGAAATGGAAAAATCGTTCTTTATCATGAATACTTCCAAAAAAGGGCAAATGGAAACTCAGCGATGCTCTCCACATGCCGGAGAGCATGGAGACGCCCGGACACAGCGCTGCGGAGCGCCTCAGGCCCACAGGCAGCTTCTGCAGACTAAGGGGGCAGACAGGTGTCCCTTCGTTCCAAGCCTGTTTCTTAACCTGAACTACCTTCTGCCTCTCTACTCTGAAATCAGAATGAGACTTTTAGAGCCTGGAAGAATCTCACAGGTCACCTAGCGCAAGTAGGAGCCAGAGAGGTCTTTCCACAGAAGCACGCCCGAGCCCAGGTCTCTAGCTTGCCGTGAGGGTGCTTTGCTCACACCCCTCAATCTCTCACTCACCCAATGACTGGCAATAATTTCTGCACAATAGTTCATCAGTGTGCTGGCACTCAGCTCCTCTGCAGTCTGATAGAAGCGAATACAGTTCCTCACGTTCACCAGAGACATAACACTCTTCTCACATCTGCAAGAGCATATTAGTGATGAACAGTGTCATTAGGACAAACAGACTCATAAATGAACAAAGCACAGCTGTAACTGGTGTACTGGCGGTCTGTGTCCAATAACACTAACGTACAAGGTAAGCAGAGGACAGGAACAATTTACAGCTGACCTACCATATTTTAAAAGTACAAGAATTGTAATATACCGCATCGACCGTTCTGGTCAGAATCAAAATAACCTCTAAATAAACACGTTAAGCATAACCCCCAAGTGAGTTATAAATAATTCCACGAAACACTAAACATACACACGCACCTGCAAAATCAAACACATAATAGGTCAAATTCACCCCTTTAATATTTAACTGTACAGAACACGAGTGCAGTTCCCACCAGCACAGCTCTGTTATGCCACCAGTGAGGCTTCAAATTAGCTGCAAATAACAGGCTCTATGTGTGCCTCAATAAATACACATCCCCGAAAAGTTCTCCCAAAGGTGAACTGTATGGCATGTGAATTGTCACACAATAAAGCTGACTTTTAAAAACCCACTAGAAAATGTAGACACACAACTGAGTTTCACCCATTATGCCCACAGTACACACACAGTACACGCAGTACACACACGGTACACACGCGGTACACCTGCAGCACACTCCAGTACACACGTGGTACACACACAGCACATACACAGTACACGCGGTACACACGTGGTACACACGCGGTACACACACAGTACACACCCGCTACACCTGCAGCACACTCCAGTACACACACTGTGTAGAATACATACGTCCCTAACTTTACAGAGTATACCCAGTCAGAAAAACTGCCTCCACGGATGTCTGAACAGTCTGCGAACAAGCACTACCACCACAAGACTCTCACACTCACTGATCAGAAAGCACCCAGTGTGTCACAGAGGCCATCAGGCCCCTGTCGACACAGAGCCGATACACAACCTAGCCTAGGAGATGCAGCACTGACAAGTCGACTCTAAACTCCTGGAGGCCACAGGGAGCCTCTGCAGAACTGGGACTGGGGGGAAGGAGGCCAGTGGCACGGTCCTTCCACCCCCTTGCCTGCACAGCTCCCCAGGAATGAGGCTCACTTCCAAGGGCGTCACAGAGGCAGCCCACTATTGCTTCGTCTGTCCTGCAGCTCCCACTGAAACCCTTTTCTGATCACAGGGGCAGAACAGCATTGAGAGCACTGCCGTGTGAGGTAAGAAAGACCGGAATGGAGACCCACTGAACTCTGTGACCCGTCTCTGCCTCCGGATAGTAAGGGTAGTGCTCTACCTAGCTCAGAGGGTCAGAGTACCTCTGCGGGCTTTTCAAGTAAAGGAAGCTAAGTGAACCCTGCACAGCATGTGGTCTGTAACTGGTGTCAGTTTGAGGGCTTTCTCAAGGCAGCCACAGAGTGTACAACCAACATGATGGGTCTCATACTACAGTGAGAACAAATGATCGACTAGCAGGTAATTCACAGTTTTAGCAGGTGAGGTGTGGCTCACAGAGAAAGGCCATGCGTGTGGGAGGGAGACGGGGAAGGAAGGAGGGAAGTCGTAACAACCTGGGAAGAATGAGAAACAAAGCTCCCGCAGGACACCCACAGTACAGCCCAGCACACCAATGAGACCTTAGGGGCAGCAGTGACAATCTTGCACTCCTTTCTCCATCTAGCAGTCAAGGCAGGCGCCCGTTTGATGCCTAAGTCCTTTGTTTCTAAGTAGCACAGACAAGGTGGTGTAAGGGAGCATCGCCCATAGGGCACATGTAAATCAAACTGCTACAGTGTCTCCTAAGTTACTGTAATGGGCAACAGTGCTTATTTCTGAGCAATGTTCGACCAAGTGATCGTGACCTGGCTATGAAATCCGAGTGTTCTGGGAGAAAAGCCCTCTGCTTACATGCATGACACTTCTCAAGTTTACAATGACAGACACCCAGGTACTGGATTCTAAAGTCCTATCTCAGGGACTCCTGACTCACGTTTGCAGAGCCCTGTGCAAAGCACTTTTATCGACAATGCCAAATGACATTTGTATCAAGATACTCAAATGTGTGTCCTGAAGACAGATGTTTTGTTACAACTGGCAGACGCTTCATTCTCACCTAACTCTGAGGTCGCAAGAATGCCATTCACTATTCGGAAAGCGTATAACTAGTAACTGACATGGTTTACATAACATAAATTTACATTTACATTATATTTACATAGAAGACCGTGTCATTTAAAAATTCAGATTCTTAGTTCTTATCTTCTCTTTCAACAGTAGCAGGACAGACTGATTTTCCTCTGAAAGAATTTGGTCGTTAATAAGTGTTTTTAATTTTAGAGCACTAAAAGGATACAGATGTACAAAAAAATTTTCAAAGTACAAAATCAAGCATATATTAAACATCTCACGAACTCCTGTCTAGCTTCAGTATCACTCCCGTGTGCAAGAATACTGACAGGACAAACAACAAAACGTTAACAGTGGTTGAATTACAGACAGAGTTTCTTCTCTATATTATTCTACATTTTCCAAATGCCATATGCTGAGCTTATTTTTATAACCGGGAACACAACTATTACAGTAACTGTCAATGTTTAGCATTTGCTACTAATTCTCTTTTTTTTTTTTAAAAAGGATCTTTCTGATAATACTTACCCAAAAAACTTCCTTTTCATCAAATTGGTGATAGCATCCCCAAACCTCCGAGATCCCGACACTACAAACTGAGTGACACGTGCTTCAAGCTGACCTGCACGCATTTGGACAGAGCCCTTCACAATCTCGGATGTGCGATTCCTCCTGCACCCAGCAGGGGGCGCTCTGCCACCTTTAAAAAGGCGACGTCTGACACCACCCCACCCCCTCCCCCACTCCTGGGTATCTTCCAGCCCCAACAGGACAGACAACAACTTAATGCCCACACCCAACAGTACAAAATTGAGCATCTGGTAATGTTGATGGTTAAGAAGCCTAACCAGTCAATAAACATTTTAATCAAAGAATCCATTACACAGATTACAATTACCTAAACTACTCCAACCCCAGGGCATTTTTATCAAAGCAATTTAATTTACAAGCAAGTTTGACAAGGTCAATGGAAAAAAGCTCAGGAAATCTGGAAAAAGAAAAGATACAAATCGTATTCAATCTAATTAAAATCACACTCAATTCACCCAGACGGTTCACACACTCACCCAAACCAACCAAAGAGTTCACAGCAAGGCCTCTACAGTGAAGCTAGCTTTGCTAACCGAATACTATATGTGCCTACCTATCTTAGACCTGTTTGGGTGTTTTTTTTTTAATTGTATTTAGATATTAAAATGCACTCAAGCTGACCTCAATCATAGAGCATTAAGAGGAACCTGTGTACTCATTCACGCAGGGCATGGCGGGGCATGGTGGGGCATGGTGGGCCGGTGAACACCAGCCCTGCGGTGGAAACAGCAAGCAGCTCCAGGCTCTCTGAGGCCAACAGAACAGGGGAGGACCTCTTGCTGGCTGAAACCAGCCCTTCACTCACCCAGGAGAAGAGCCACTCCTGCAGCAGCACTCAAGGGGATACAAAAGATCACTAAATGATGTAAAAGACATTCCAATGCCAACCAAACTGACCACCAAGGGCCACATCCCCAACAGAAACCAAAGGGCAATTTCAATGATACCAAAGGGGTAACATTTTGTTTTCTGTTGCTCTGGAAGGCCAACCTGGGAGAGCAACCGAGAAAATGCAATATAAAAAAACACAGCAGGCTATCTCCTTGGGAACCGAAAAAGCAGTAAGAGCTCAGAAACACTGTCTGTGAAACTTAGTGAGCCGTACTCTCATGTACTAACTCAGGCATCAATGAGTTCCTAACAGAATATGAGCAAGGACTTCACCCAGGTACATATATCACATCACAAAGTAGAATAAATGTCACAGGAGGTCGTACTGGAGGGAAAGCTGAGGGTTTGGACACTATAACCTGAATGAGCTCATACTCAGTCTATCAGCTCAAACAATTATGTAATCCCAGGTTTAAAAAAAAATCAGCGAAAGAAAAGAGAATACCTAAAAGCCTTGGCAAAATTTAGCTTACAAAATAACACAGAGCAAGGGAGATAAAATTCTCCCCCCACTACTACCTGTAAAAAAACACCTTGCAAAAGTCATTTACATCAGCAGAAGCAGCTGTTTCCCAGAGCCTGGCGTAACTCCAGCTCAGCCACCACCGTGTGAGGGCTGGAACAGAAGTGCTGTGACTTGCCTCTCCCTGAGGAGATGCAGCTGGAACCGGTTAGCCAGCTTCATCAGCTCGGTCAGGAACACGTCGTCCTCTCGGAACTCCAGCTCGTCCGTGTAGATCCAGCGGAGCATCGTCCGCGTCACCTCAGGGTTAGCATCTGGTTAAGGAAAGACAGACACTGAAAACAAAGCACCAATGACACGCTTAAGCCTGCTTCAGGATCCCTAAAACTTTAGGCTAACAGTAAATTCTGATACCCTCAACTCAAAGAAATATCATGCAGCCATCAAAAATGGCAATTAAAAGTTGGTACAGCCACTTTGGAAAACAGTGTGGAGGTCCCTTAAAAAGTTAAAAATTGAGCTATCCTATGACCCAGCCATTGCACTACTGGGTATTTACCCCAAAGATACAGACGTAGTGAAGAGAAGGGCCATATGCACCCCGATGTTCATAGCAGCATTGGCCACAATAGCTAAATCGTGGAAGGAGCCGAGATGCCCTTCAACAGATGACTGGATTAAGAAGATGTGGTCCATCTATACATTGGAATATTACTCAGCCATCAAAAAGAATGATTACCCAACATTTGCAGCAACATGGACGGGACTGGAGGAGAGAATGCTAAGTGAAATAAGTCAAGCAGAGAAAGACAATTATCATATGGTTTCACTCATTTATGGAACATAAGAAATAGCAGGAAGATCAGTAGGAGAAGGAAGGGAAGAATGAAGGGGGGGGTAAACAGAAGGGGGAATGAACCATGAGAGACTATGGACTCTGGGAAACAAACTGAGGGCTTCAGAGGGGAGGGGAGTGGGGGATTGGGATAGGCTGGTGATGGGTATTAAGGAGGGCACGTATTGCATGGTGCACTGGGTGTTATATGCAAGTAACGAATCATGGAACTTTACATCAAAAACTAGGGATGTACTGTATGGTGACTAACATAATAAAAAATTATTATAAAAAAAGGCAATTAAGCATTAATCTAAAAAATTAAAGTTCTGCAAAGGGTGGTAAGTAAGAGAAGCAAACTACTAAGGATGTAGTCCAGGGGCGCCTGGGGGGGCTCAGTCAGTTAAGTGTCCGACTCTCAATTTCAGCTCAGGTCACGATCTCAGTGTTATGAGATCGAGCCCCACAGTGGCGTGGAGCCTGCTTATGATTCTCTCTCTCCCTCTCCCCCATCCCCTTCCCTAACCCCTCTCTCTTTAAAAAAAAAAAAAAAAAAAGGTGTAAATCAAATAAATTGGGGGAAAATATTTTGAACATATGACAAAGAGTTTACATTCCAGTGAAAAGATCCTACAAATAAACATGAAAACAGGGACAGCCAATGGGAAAATGAGCAACAGATCTGAATGGCAATTCACAAAGACAACTAAAAATGTTCAGTAACCCTTACTAGTAACTACAAACACAAAACTAGGATACATTTTTTGTCTCTCAAAGATTCCTAAGAAGTACATAGCCTCTTACCCACCAATTATACATGTAGATTATTAGCCTAATAACTCAGCAAATACACAGAAATATATATACTAAGATAGTCAAGACAGTATTATTTTTAATAAAAAACTGGAACAAAATCTTAAGAGTCCAATACTGGTAAGCTAATAATTATACTATATACTCACACTGGAAAATTTTGCATCAATTTAAATTATTTAGGTCTGAATAATCAACCTAAAAAGATATTCACTATATAGCAGGTTTAAAAAAAAAAAAAAAGGGCTAGAAATACATATATTACATGATCTCATTTTTTTGAGATCTATGTGTGCGTGTATACATATGTGTGTGTATGAGTATGCACGCACACATATATACACACAAACACAGAGCTTTGTGTCCGTCTCCCAACCAGATACTAACCAGGTCCAACCCTGTTAAGCTTCTAAGATCACACGAGACTCGGGACAGTCAGGGTGCTATGGCCATAAACAGACTATTAGTTTTTTTTTTTTTTAAATAATCTCTACACTCAACGTGGGGCTCAAACTTACGACTCCAAGGCCAAGAGTCACATGCTCCACCAAGGAGCCAGCCAGGTGCCCTATCTGTTGAGACACTGGAAGCGTATATACTAAAATATTAACCCTGGTAGAATCTATAACTAATTTTTCTTTGGGCTTATTTTTTATTTTCCTGACTTTTTTTTTTTTTAAGAGGAGGAGGGACAGAGGGAGAAGGAAAAAGAGAATTGGGAGAATTGGTAAGCAGGCTTCACACCGAGCGTGGAGCTTGACGTGGGGCTTGATCCCAGGACCCGAGATCATGACTTAAGCTAAAACTCAGAGAGTTGGATGCTTGACCAAATGAGCCACCCAGGCACCCCTGATTCCGTTTTAAAATTTGGCTGGTTTCTTTTAATAACCCTCCCTCAATTATCCAAATCAATAAACCTGACAACTGATAAAAAAACCTAAATAATTTTCTTAAAAACCATGATCAGCGGGGATTTCCGGGGAGCCCTCAAAATTTCAAATGCAGTACAGTTCAAGTGATCTCCAAGCATCCCCACTCCTGCCTTGACTCTTCCCTTCATCTCCAAACTATACTGAACATAAATTCACTTTGAGACTGCAACTAAGCAGCCACAGGTACGAGGTGGGCAGAGAGCATCAAGCCTGGAGGAGGGCGTGTGTTCTCAGGCGAATCATGCAGCCTCCTGCTTCCGATCTACGCACACAAGTCGATAAGCCTGTAAACCAGGAGGAGACGCGAAGGAGTGGACTCTGAGAAGTGAAGCCAGTCGGCCTCCACGACCCGTGCGGCGTACCTGCAGCTAGAGGCAGCACCCCTCAGCAGCCCAGCACACAAGCTGGCAAAGCCCCGTGACTGCAGGGATCACCCCAACTTCTGACTTCACAGTTGTCCAGGGTGCGCAGGGCCACACTTTGTAGAGAACTTGAGATTTTCTGTCTGGCCAGGGCTTTCCAGTTGTTGTTTCAATTTGATTTTTAAAAAATGTTTTATAAGACATTTGGAAAAATGGGAATAAACTTATCGGTAGGCAATTAGCCATTAAACGAAACATACTGAGGAAATTAATTTTGTTACTTAAATCCTATAGTTAACCTAAAAAACTGAAAAAGTATTTTGAATATCCTACTATGACTCTGGTTTAACTCAATTGTCTTCAAGTTTCCAACTATTTTTTCCTCATTTACTTTACACAAAAGTTTCTGATTCATAAAATTGAAAAATCGTGATAGACGGCATCTTTCATCAGTAAAAGCATGCTCTTTAGTCATTTTAAGGATGCGCCCTTAACTATAACTTCTTGGAAATAAAAATAAACCCCAAACCATACTTCTAAATCATCCCTGTATCAAAAAGGAATAAAAGGACAGACGTTCTAGTTCCGCCACGGCAGGGTAACAACCCATCCTATTTTAACTGGTCATAGCTAAAAACTCTAGACAGAGCACCAAAAACCAAGTACCTGAAGATTCTAAAAAGTACACAAAAGTAGCTCAACTGCAGAGGGAGGAAAACGTGCAGAAGCAACGGTCCTGGATGAGTTGCCCCGTGTTTTCCCTCTACGGCTTTACGCTGAGCACAGACCCCAGCCAGGGACCCACACTGGTATGATGACCACGCAGATGCCTAACCTCCAATCAAAACTCTGACCTTCTGGCCAGGTGCACCAGGAAGAGGGGTCCGGGGGAGCGGACGAGCAAGGGAGAGCTCC
The DNA here is from genome assembly GCF_024610735.1 of Ursus americanus. Classification (NCBI taxonomy): domain Eukaryota; kingdom Metazoa; phylum Chordata; class Mammalia; order Carnivora; family Ursidae; genus Ursus; species Ursus americanus. Next base: position 60,483,979 of record NC_142140.1, read on the forward strand.
TCATGTTGTGTATGAACCCACACGGGCCCAGGCTCACCTCTGAGCTGCGCCTGTATGGGAGAGTCCGGCCTAGCTTCAAGAATTGTTGTGCCGTCTGAGCCACTACCCACGGGAGGGGAAACAGCTCTCAGTCTGAATCTAAAGGGACCCAGCATTTCCCAGAGGACGATTAAGGACCCAGAGTCCACAGAACATAATCACAATGTCCAGGACACATACAAAATCATTTGATATAGGAAAAAATCAGGAAAATGTGGCCATTTCTCAAGGCAGAAGACAACATATTCTAACCCCAAGATGACCCAGATACTGAATTTATCAAAGACATGAAAGCATCTGGGGTAACTATGCTCTAGAAGGTAAAGGAAGACACATGTAAAACCCTAAAAACGGAAATTTTCAGCATATAAACTGAAAAAGGAACAAACGGAAATCACAGAATGAAAAATACAATATATGTAACTAAAAACTCAATGGGCTCAACAGCAGAACGAAAATGGCAACAGAAAAAGTCAGCAAACTTGCAGACAGACCAACAGAAATTATCCAATCTGAAGAACAGAGAGAAAAATAAGATTGGGAGGGAAAAAAGAACTTCAAGGAGACTTGTGGGATAGAAATAAAGGTCTAGCGTATGTGTCACTGGAGTCTCAAAAGGAGAGAACAGGGGTGCTTGTGCGGCTCACTCAGTTAACTGTCTGCCTTTGGCTCGGGTCATGATCCCAGGGTCCTGGGACTGAGCTCTGAGTCAGGCTCCCTGCTCAGCAGGGGGGGAGGGTGGTTCTGCTGCTCCCTCTTCCTCTGCACCTCCCCCATACTCATGCGTGCTCTCCCTCTCTCTCAAATAAATAAAATCTTTTAAAAAAGGAGAGAATAAAGAGATTAAGAAAGAAAACTATTTGAAGAAATGATGGTCAAGAACATTCCAGATTTGGTGACAGACATGACGTTTTGGATTTAAGATCAAGTAACTCCAAGCAAGAATAAAATCCATACCTAAGCGCCTAATAAGCAAACCGCTACAAACTAAACATAAAGACAGTCTTGACCACTCTGCACCCACAAGAAGGCTACTATCAAAACAAACAGAAAATCACAAGCGTTGGTGAGGATGCAAAGAAACTGGAACCCTCGTACGCGCTGGTGGGAACGTAAAATGGTACAGTCCCTGTGGAAGACAGTAGGAGAGTTCCTCAAAAACTGAGAAATAGAATATTATACGACCCAGCAATTCCACTTCTGGGTATGTATCCAAAACACTGAACGCAGGATCTGGAAGAGATACCTGCACAGCCATGTCCGTAGCAGCATTCTTCACAGCAGCCAAGAGGAGAAGCAACCCAAGTACCACCAGTGGACGAACGGATGAACAGGATGTGGCATATGCCAACAGCGGAATATATTCAGCCTTAAAAAGGAAGGAAATTCTGAGCAACTGGGTGGCACCGGCGGTTGAATGTCTGACTCCTGATTTCGGCTCCAGTCGTGACCTCAGGGTCCTGGATCGAGCCCCCTGTCGGGCTCTGTGCTCAGCAGAGTCTGCTTGAGATTCTCTCTCTCCCTTGCCCCTACCCCCTCAAATAAATAAGTAAATCTTAAAAATAAAAAAAAAATAAAAGGAAGGAAATTCTGACACTTGCCACAACACGATGAACCCTGAGGATGTTGTGTGAAGTAAGCCAAACACAAAAAGGCAAATTCTGTATGATTCCACTGATATGAGGTAATTAAAGCCGTCAAGTTCATAGAAACAGAAAGCAGAACAGTACTTGTCAGGAGCTAGACACGGGGAGAAATGGGGAGTTGTTTAATGGGTATGGAGTTTAAGTTTTGCAAAATTAAAAACTTCTGGAGACTAGTTCACAGCAGAGTGAATACACTTGACGTTAGTAAACAACTGAAAATGTTTAAGATGGTAAATTTGATGTTACATATATTTTACTATGATTAAAAATTAAAAGGTAAAATAAGAAGTCTTGAAAGCAACCAGAGAAAACTGACCAGAAGGCAGAAGATTCCCATGACTGCACATTTCTCAACAGAAACCAGAGGCCAGAACAATGTGGAGCAACATTTTCAAAGTTCCTTAAAAAAGAGAGCTGTCAACTCAAGTGTCTACATCCAGGGGAACAGCCCTTAGACACGAAGGCAAAATAAAGACACCTTCAGATGAGGGAACAGAATCTGTCGCTAACAGACTTGGTCTGTGAGAAATGTTAAAGAAGTTCTCCAGGACGAAGGAAACATGGATCTTGACAAAGAAAAAAGAACTGGAAATATATGAGCAAATATAAATAAATGACTTTAATCCTGTTAAGTCTGCTGAAGCATGAACAACTGAGGCGAGTGGGATTTTGCAGGCGTGTACATGGAACACGTGTGACAGCTGTACCATACAGACGCGTGGTCTGCACAGGTTTCACACTTTACATGACGTAGTACAAAGAGAACACAGACTACAGACAGACTAGGAGTACTCTGTACGTGAGGGGCACAGATACTATAACCCCTGCAGCAGTTCTCAACCAGGGCCCATTCTGCCCAAGGGACCCTTCACGACGCCCAGTAATATTTCTGGTTGTCAGAACTGGGGGAGTGCTACTGGCATCTCGTGCGTAGATACCCTGCAATGCACAGGACGGCTCCCAAACAAAGATTTAGAGTCCAAAATTTCAACAATGCTGAAGTTGAGGACCTTTGCCCTAATCACTACACAATAAATAAAGAGAGGTAGTCAAGAAATCAGTAAATCTAGGGGCGCCTGGGTAGCGCAGTCCTCAAGTGTCTGCCTTCGGCTCAGGGCGTGATCCCGGCGTTCCGGGATCGAGTCCCACATCGGGCTCCTCCTCTGGGAGCCTGCTTCTTCCTCTCCCACTCCCCCTGCTGTGTTCCCTCTCTCTCTCTCTCTGTCAAATAAATAAATAAAATCTTAAAAAAAAAAAAAAAAGACAGAAAGAAAGAAAGAAATCAGTAAATCTAAATGGAATACTCACTCTAAAAATAAATAAATCTTGGGGGAAAAAAAAAACGGGGTGGGGTGGCACCTGGACGGCAGTCAGTTAAGCTGCCAACTCTCGGGTTTGGCTCGGGTTGTGATCTCAGCGTCATGAATCGAACCACGTGTGGAACGCTGTGCCCCATGTGGAATCTGCTTAAGACTCTCTCCTTTTCCCTCTGCCCCTCCCACCTGTGCACACTCTCTCTCTGTGTCACTAAAAATAAATAAATCTGTTAAAAAAATCTAAATGGAATACTAAATATCCAAACTATCCAAAAGAAGGCAAGAAAATGAGAAGGCCAGAAAAAAAGAGAAAACAAAATGGTCGCCTTCATCATAAAAATAATCACATTAAATACTGGTGGTCTAAGCACGCCACTTAAAAAGGAGAGATAAAACGGCAAGACCTCATTATGTGCTGCCCACAAGGGACACGTTTCAATAGAAAGACACAGATAAGGGGAGAGTAAACAAAGACAAAGAAATATGCCCTACACATAGTAAGCGTAAGGAGACCAGAGTGACTTCTCCTATTAGAAACAGACTTCAAGGCACAGAGCATGAGCAGAATAAATTTTATCACTTCAAAATGGTAAAAGCCACATTTCATTAGGAAATCATAACAAAGGTGTATGTGTATAATGACAAGGCCCAAAATATATGAAGCAAAGATGAACAGAACTGAAGGGACACACTGACAATCCTGAAATTACAGGAGAGGTTAACACTCCCCTTCAAGGCACTGACAGAACACACACAAGAGGAAAAGAAAACACACGGAAGGTCTGAACGGTATCATCAAACACCTTGATCTAACGGACATGTAAAAAGCACTATCACCAGCAACGACAGAATACACTTTCCTCTCAAGTGCACTAATGTTCACCCAGATAGACCATATGCTGAGCTGTAGAACAAGTCTCAATACATTTAAAAGGATCAAAATCATATGAAGTATGTTATTTGACAATAACAGAATTAAATCAGAAATTAGTCCTGGGCGCCTGGGTGGCTCAGTCAGTTAGGCACTCGACTCTTGATTTTGGCTCAGCTCATGATCTCAGGGTCGTGAGATCGAGCGCCCTGTCAGACTCTGTGCTGGGTGTGGAGCCTGCTTAAGGTTCTCTCTCTCCTTGTCCCTCTGTCCTTCCCACCCTCCACCATGTGCAGGCACTTGCTCTCTCTCTTGTTCAAAAAAAAAGAAGAAAAAGAAAAGAAATTAGTCATGACAAAGTATCTAGGAAAACCCCAAACATCTGGGAACTAAACAACATACTTTCAAATAATTCACAGGTCAAAAAAATCACAAAGAAGATTAGAACATACCCTGACCTAAATGACAACATACCAGAATCTGCAAGCTGCAGCTACGGCAGTGCTCGGAGGGAAACGTGCGACTTTAAATCCTTGTATTAAGACAGAAGATCATAAATAAATAATCTGGGACACCTGGGTGGCTCAGCTGGTGAAGCGTCTGCCTGCAGCTCAGGTCACGATCCCGGGGGTCCTGGGATTGAGCCCCACATCGGGCTCAGCAGGGAGCCTGCTTCTTCTGCTGCCCCTCCCCCTGCTTGTGCTCTCTCTGACAAATAAATAAAATCTTAAATAAACAAACAAATAAATAAATCAGAGAAAACTGTAAAGTCCACAACTTAGATGACGATACACAGTGACCACATGGCATTTAGACCAGGAAGGCAAAGCTAGTTTAACATAGAAAAAATCAATGTAATTCGCTATATTAACAGCATAAAGGAGAAAAACTTAAGGGTCATTTCAGTAGATACAAAGAAAAAAAAAGTGACAAAATTCAAAACCACGTCCTAGAACATCTCAAAACACTAGGAATCCTCACACTGATAAAGCACGTCGATGAAAACCCTACAATCAACAGGTATATGGAGTGATGAAAGATCTCACTGCTTCCCTCCGCGATCAGGGACAAGGCAGGAATGCTTGCTTTCAGACAAGTAACTTGTATCCACATTACGTACAGAATGCTTACAATTCAAAACTGAGGAGACAATCCAATTTTTAAAAGGGCGAAAGATGTGAACCCACACTTCCCAAAAGAAGACACACCAATGACCCATAACACGAGACAAGGCTCCACATCCCTGGTCCTCAGAGCTGCACTGCGCTCCATGCCCTCCGTCTGGTGAACACTGTAAACACAGACCTCCTGCCTACGGGGTCGGTGAGGACCGGGAGCCACGGGAGCACCCCGGCTCACTGCTCATGGGCGTGCACGCTACCTCCACCCCATCCATTCCAGGAGGTCCCCAACACTGAACTCAGCCACCCCTAAGTATTTACCCAAGAGAAACACAAACACGTACAATCGAGCATACGAACTTGGTTTGTACCAACCGCACGTCTACCAGCAGGTCCCCGCAACAGCACGTCGCGGTACACGCACACACGGGACCCTACTCAGCAGTGACGAGGACCGCGCAGCGGAAACCACGGCATCAGAGACTCTGGACGGATCTCACAGTCTGTGTGCTGAGTGAATGAAGCCGCGCAAAAGGCATTCATTACACCGTTTTCACACAAGCGGAGAAGTGCAAGCCGACCTACGAGGGGAAGCCCATCGGTGCTTGCCGGGGGGTGTGGATGAGAGAGATGGATTAAAACGACAGGGGAGGAAATTTTAGGGAGGTGACAGTGTTTGTCATTCCATGTGGTGATGGTTTCACAATTATGTCAAAAGTGACCAAACTGTCCACTTTTAATTTCTCTTCCTTTGCATCTCAATGAAGTTGGAAACAAAAGAAACCAAAAGTGAGAGGCCACACGACACGGTGGTGAATGGTGTGGATTCTACAGCCGAACGGGCTGGGTTCCAATCCCAGCTCGCATACGTCCTCCTGGGTGACGAGGGTGAGCTCCTCCACGTGACTGTGCCTCACGTTTCCTCATCTATGAAATGGGAGCCAACAGCCATACTCGCCTCAAAATGCCCTTCTAAAGACGAGTGAGTGAATACAGGTGGAGCACGCATATAGTCATGACTACACTGAACTGCTGTTATTACTAGCATTAAAAGACTATTTTAAACAAAATCACAAAGCTAACATAGCCAATGATTAGAAAAACACAAGAGCAAAAAAAAAAAAAAAAAAAAAAAAAAAAGAAAAACACAAGAGCAACACCAGGACTGAGTGAGGGATATCACCACAGATACAACAGATTTTCTAAGGCTCCCGGAGACTCTCTGGCAAGGGGTCTGGGCCGTCAGCAGAAGCCCGCGAGGCTGCGTGACATCCTCGGACCCAGCAGCTAGCTGCTCCCAGAGAGAGACCAAGGAGGAAGTCACAATGCCGTCCACAAACCTGTCTCCGAAGGGACTTGTTGTCACGTTTGTCAGAGAGCGAGAGAGCAAGCAGGGGGAGGGCAGGCAGAGGGAGAAGCAGGCTCCCCGCTGAGCAGGGAGCCCGATGCAGGACTCGATCCCAGGACCCCGGGATCACAACCTGAGCCGAAGGCAGATGCTTCACCGACCAAGCCACCCAGGCGCCCCCCTTTGTCACCTCTACCACCACGTGTCACACAGAGCTCAGTCAGCCTATACTGTGAGACAGGAAGTTAGGGCCCCGCCTCGGAAGGGAGGAGTATCAAACAACTGATGAACATACCTTAACGCTACCATGGCTATCGTCCAGAGGAGCACAGCACGATCTAACACGGAAACGGAACCGCCTGGAGCTAGCAGTTCACATGGTATCCAACAGAGGTCAAGTACTGCTGTGTTTCTCTTAACACAACACCACGTGGACACCCGGGCCGCGTGCTCCTCCCCGCGCTCTCCGGGCACAGGGCGGCCTCCAGGGGGTGCCTCAGTACACTGCCTTCCCAACCAGACAAAACAGGAGGGAGGAGGGTGCCCTCTGGGTTTTGGAAGGGCTTGACAGGACCCAGGACATGTTCCAGGACAGCCGAGCGACTCACCACACACAGTGACGCCAGGGAAGCATGAGACGCCTGCTGGAGAAAGCACACCAGAAACTCGATCCTGCGAGCACCCAGTCTAACGCGGGGAGCCGCTCAGAGGGCGAGTCGCAGCTGTCACGTGCTCCAGAGAGGCGACCAACAGTCGCTCTGCCTGAAGCGAACAGCTGTACTTCACAAAGCAGCTCTCCCACAGGTCTGAGACACTGGGCTGAGCTAGCACTTACGTCCTCTCTCTTGCCGGTCCATCACTCTGCATCTTAACAGACCTGTCTTTGCACCTCAAATAATAGAGAGATAAAAAGCAAATCTGTATCTCTTTCATCTTTGTTCTGTACTAATTTCAGACTTAGAGAAAAGTTACAGCGTTCCCAGATACCCCTTAGCCATCGTCCCCTTACAGTAACATCTTACACAACCACAGGACAACAATCAAAACCAGGTAATTAGGACTGATACAATACTGTCATCTAACGACAGACCTTTGCAAATTTTGCCAATTTTCCCATTAATGTCCTTTTATGGTCTGGAATCCACACTGCATTTCATTGTCCCCTTGACCTCCAACCTGTAACAGAATCTTACCCTGTCTTTCACGACCCTAACAAACTTGAGTGACACTGGCCAGTTATGTTGTGGAATGTTCCTCCATTTGGGTTTGTCTGGCACTTTCTCACAATTAGACCTGTGCATCGGATCAGACCCAACACACTGTACTCTCTGGAACAATGTACGGATTAAGAAAACTCTCGTCTATCCAAACACGTTTTAAATACTTGGCATTTAATGCCCTCGTGTATATTCACCAACACAGGCTAAAATTTTTACAATGATTAACACAATTAAAGTTGTGCTTATTTTGAGTTTTAAGAAATACCAGTTACATAAGAACTTTGAAAGAAAATGTGGAACTCAGAAAATCGATCTAAGAATGTAAGTTCCATGCAAACAGGAATTTAATTTTGTTCCCTGCTGTGTCCTTAGTACCTTGAAAAGTGTCTGCCATCTGTGAGATGGATGGAATAATTGTGAAGAAACAAAACACCAATAAATTCATAAAATGATTTTATCAACTCCATTGGTGTGGAAAAGTTCAACCATTTAAAACATCACTTCTGTGCTATTTATACACTTGTTTACGAGAGGTTATTTCCAATCTCCCTCAAACTGCTGGCCAGCCATGCAGGGTTCGTGCATATCACATAACACACACACACACACACACACACACACACACACAGACACAGACAAACACACACACACACACAGACACACACACAGACAGGGCTTCTGAGGCACCCCCAGCTGCTACAACCCAATCTGGGCAACCACACCCACACCCCCCTAGGCAATGCAGCAGGACTGCCGGGCAAAACACACAGTGGGACAGGAACAGGTCCACCCCTTCCTCCACCCCTTGAACTCGCCCCCATGACAAATATCATGACAAACTGTATGAAGTAACAAGGCCATAGGCTCCACTGCCAGCTGCCCTCAGAGGTGTCTCATCTACCAAAGCCACAGAACGTCTGCTCTGCTGTGGATCACTTCTGAAAGCTACCTGCACAGCCGGGATCAAACCATGCTTAGTATTTACAACAGGAAGGAGTCCAAGGACGTTTAAGGGCATAAACGTTATGCTTTCCTAAACATTTTCTAATCTCCTGATTAACAGTGATGCGGTCTTGTGGTTAGTCGCTGAGTTAAAGCTGCTCTTAAATGTTATGATGTAATAAGAAAGTAAAAGCGCAATTTTCATGTTTGAATTAGGCTTTTGATAGCTTAACGCAAGTCTCCATGTTCTTACCTAGTTTTGTTTGTTCTCCATTCTTACTCATTTTGATTGCATTCAATATTTCACAATTACACATAAAAATACAGAAGTATCTATGCTGTCTGAATTACCCATGCCAGAATCCATCTGACAAAGTCGGACGACGAGGTTAGAAGAAAGACTATTGTACAGTTCAGCTGTCTGCTTTCTAAACTGTCAGAGCCATTTACAATATAACTGGCCGTGTGCAACAGTGCCCATTTCATGAGCCTCAGGCTACTGGGATCATCAATTTTTGATAATGTTTTAATAGATAACAAAAGATGATAACTTGTTTTGAACTTTTTTCTTGTTAGACTATTTCCCATATCTTATAATGTCTTCTAGTCTTTGTAAACTATCTGGTCACGTAATTAAACTGAGATTCTATCATGCCTCTTGTGAATGGACTTTACAAGTTATCCACAGTTCTGTTATATACGGCCTCAAAGAAAAGCTCTGCTCAACGCAACTAATGAATCATCAAACTTTACATCAGAAACCAGGGATGTACTGTATGGTGACTAACATAATATAATAAAAAAACATTAAAAAAAAAAAAAAAAAGAAAAGCTCTGCTCAGAGATTTCTGTCGTACAGCACTGCAGACTGCTTCCCAAGCAGATGTGTTGTCACGGGCATGGACGCATACACACACGTGTATCCATGCATAGGTATTTGTGTGTTTGCAACTCTGAATTATGGGTCGCAGGTTAAACCCTAGAAATGACCCTAAAGAGACAGAGTTCACTCACAGTGGAGAAGCATTAGCCATCTGCTCCCCTACACCCTTGAGATAAATGCCCACTTAACCTTTGCCACACCGCTCAGGTGTCAGCCCATGCCGGTTTTCTGTACCTTAGACATAAAGCAACTGTAATACTGTGTGCACAGCCCTGGCCTGACATGACCCGTTATTACTCCATTTCTATATGGTGAGGACTTTGTTATAATCATTTCAGTGTTCCCAGCACGGCACATGGAAAACAGTACCCTTCTAAACTGGCAAACCTTTTGAAGACATAATTCAGCAGCATTTTCACACAGCCCATCACTTCTGCAAGTAATTCATACCCTACTGCCTGGGAATCTCCTTACTATGTGTTCTAATTCGCATGACTATTACTAAAGGAATTAAATTTAAAATTTGATTTTTAAAAAAAACAGGTAAGTACTAAATGAAAATGCAATTCTGAAGTAAACTTTGGAAAATGATTTTTTTTAAGTCTACTTACCACCACATTTACCCCAATTCTATACAACATAACGTGGCATAAAACAATTCAGTCATACGTGAAGCAGCTCGGTGCACCTGCTCCGATTCTGCACCCTGAAGGTCACCTTTACTGTCAGAGCAAGACCACTCCCATTTCCCGGAGTAACTCCCACTTCTGAGCTCAGTCCTGTAGATCAGGAAGAGCGCTCTGGCAACTATGATTAAAGTTCAAGCAACTGAACACGAAGACTTTTTCTAGAAGTAGAAGAAAAACTTTTCTCTACATATGCTCCTGTATTTATAACAGGATATGAAAAGAGTTTCTGGACAGATATTTATATTTTATGAATTATAAGAATATGGTAGGTATCCAAATATGCATGATTTATTAGTCAGATATTAAACAGAAGTGTTTGTGCCCAACCCACTGATTCACTCACTATTTAACTAGTTCAGGGTCACCATCAACTGATAAGAAAAGTTTTCTACTTTCATTAAACCACCAATGCTTCGCACGTAACCTTCTGCCAAGAGTTCTTGTGCCGGCAGGCATAAGCTCCCACCAGGTCAGAGGCTCACCTGACAGGTCCAGCTCGTCGGTGGAAGACAAGGTGGCCAGACTCCAGCTGTCGCTGCGGGCTGCCAGCACAAACTTGTGTGCATTAATGTGCTTGCCCCCAACCTTTATCTTCAGGTCACTAGTGAAGAAAAACATCCACAGATAGAAAATGTCATCATAATTAGTATAGCTAGGATTCCCACATTATAAATATATGGGTACTGACTGATCAACATACACCTGCAAAGGAAAAAATCACAGCAAAGTTATTCTCTGTGCCAGCACTGAATTCCAGTGGCCACGTGTATAATAAATGTTGCTAGACATGTTTGTATTTCTACCTTTGAGCCTCAGTTCACATGCGATGTTCTGCCTTTCCCTAACAGGATTCTTTTTTTTTTTTTTTTAAAGATTTTTTATTTATTAATTTGACAGAGAGAGACAGCCAGTGAGAGAGGGAACACAAGCAGGGGGAGTGGGAGAGGAAGACCAGGCTCCTAGCGGAGGAGCCTGATGTGGGGCTCGATCCCAAGACTCTGGGATCACGCCCTGAGCCAAACGCAGACGCTTAACGACTGCGCCACCCAGGTGCCCCCCCAACAAGATTCTTAAGGTGGTGAATCTACCAGTTAAATATGATGATTGATATTCACACAAAATGTAGAAGAGGTTTCATGCAGAATAAATCAAGATAAATCCTCAGGGAGAGAAAGAAAACGTGAAGACTGTGACACTGGCTCTGGGGCCACAGAGCCATACGCTGTACCGTACTGACGGTCAAGCAAGGGGACGCAGAGAAGCTACAAACGGGCTTTGACAAGGCAGTCAAGAACATGAAACCGGTGTCTAGATTCCTGTTCTCGACAGAAACATTCAGACCTATTACTGGACATATTTTACTCAACCATTTATAAAGAAATGGGGTAGGAGAAATCTTTTTTCCAACATGTTTCTGTATTTATGACAAACCATTATTGTGAAAAGAACTTTCCAAATAGTTATTTATGTTTGACTCTGAAACGTCAAATGCTGAGGATGGACAGCATCTGGGCATTTAACAAAAACCTAAGGATGACCCACTGGGCTGACATAAGCATGTGCCATATGGCTTTGTCAGCAGCAATAATGCAAAGTCACTAATCATCATCATTCTGTGTATTTGCAAGTTCTTTTATTTGCATACTCCCCTTCAAAACGTGTTAGGTTGGAAACCTTTATAAGCTAAATACACAAAAGTCAGTACAATAAAAAGATCTATGACATGAATTAATGCATCCACTTAAAAGGAGACCCTAGCAGAGTGCTCTTTCTACATAATGCTTGACACAGACGCAGTTCATCCCATGGACACACCGTGCAGAACGTAAGCATGTCAGCAATTGTGGCTCCACTGAAGACCAAGCTGCAACTAATCGCACTAGACCAGAAGAGCAACAGGACACTCAGTATTTCAAGTTCCTACAAACTACTGTTAACACACTAGGACACATTAATCAGTCAATAGAAAAACAATTATTTTATTTAAAATAGAACAAATCACATCCTTTGACAAAATTTCTAAAATTCGGTGAAAACAGGAAGCTGTTTATAAAACACAAATAATTTTTAAACTCTAAATTTATGTATAAAGTATTAAAATGTAATAACTTAAATGAAGACTCATTGTTTCCTGTTTCGGCCACTGACTGACTTCAAGCCACAAAATTATAAAAATGAATGTTTCTACATATTCATGAACGTCAGGCCGAACTGTTTTCTCTTTTGTAGTCTAACGTACCAAAGGGAAATACAGACAAGGACTTCGTTAATAATTTCTAATAATAACAATTTCTACAAACACAATTCAGAAATGGAAGACTGGGTATGTTTCTGAGAACTCTATGCAGAAACAATCAGGAGGCTGGTAATTTTTTTAAAATTTTCATTCTAGGGGTGCCTGGGTGGCTCACTTGGTGAAGCGTCTGCCTTTGGCTCAGGTCACAATCGCAGGTCCTGGGATCGAGCCCCATGGAACGCCATGCTGGGCTCCCTGCTGGGTGCAGACTCTGCTTCTCCCTCTCCCTCTGCCCCTCCTCTCACTCATGCGTGCGTGCATGCGTGTGTGTGTGTGTGTGCGTGCGCACGCAAAATGGTGATTTTATTAAAGCACAGGGACAGGACCTCTGGGCAGAAAGAGATGCTGCCATAACAGAAATCTTTAAAATTTTCATTCCAATCAAAGAGCATTTCCTTGTAAACTACTCATACTAGGATGTTGTTACAGAAATAAAGAGCTTCTCACACACCTTAGCAGGAAAAACCGTGAGCTTGCTTGCTAGGAGAGCGATGTATTACCATCACTTTTAACGATCTTAAGGGACAAAAGCGTTCTCCTGAACTTAAGTAAAATTAAAGGGACCAATTTCTTCCACATTTCTCAATTTAAAAACCCCTGAATACCTACTCTTTAATTACTCTAGAGATGCACATACAAATACTATTTATTTTTTTATTTTTTATTTTTTTAAAGATTTCATTTATTCGACAGAGATAGAGACAGCCAGCGAGAGAAGGAACACAAGCAGGGGGAGTGGGAGAGGAAGAAGCAGGCTCATAGCGGAAGAGCCTGATGTGGGGCTCGATCCCAGAACGCCGGGATCACGCCCTGAGCCGAAGGCAGACGCTTAACCGCTGTGCCACCCAGGCGCCCCTACAAATACTATTTAAATTCTTCAACAAAATGCATATCACGCGACAAAGTTTTGTGGGGTTTTTTCTTATTTCGGCAAAGGACCATCTGCTTCAGACACTGATTTTCCAACTTCAGGTACTCCACCTCAAACGCTCAAGTCCTCTCCAAAAGCCCTGTTCCCCATCTCATCTGGGTGAGGCACAGGCTTTAGAAGCTCAGGAGAGGCCCACTGGAGGTGTGGGACCTGTACTGCGGCGACCCGGCTCATGCCCACGGCCTCCCAGAGGGGCCACAGTATAACGGATGCATGCAATGGAGAAGGAACAGAGAAAGTGAACGATGGGCGTTCTAAGGGAGAAGAGCCTTGGAGTTGGGGGAGATGAGCCCAAACAGACATAGATCAGGTTTCCCCGCACCAGGAGAAACAGTTCTCACTTGTCCATGGAAAAAAGAGGGAAAGAAAAGAGATAACGAACTATATTTTACAAGCAGCTACATCTGTTCAATTTAAAAGGCTGTCCTTTACTCAGAGTATATACTTCCTATGTTTTGGGTATTAAATTTTTCTTTCTTTTATAAATGATTAAGTTGGAGAACAGCAGTTCTAGATTTTCATCTATTTTATTTTTTTAAGATTTTATTTATTTATGAAAGAGCGAGAAAGAGCACACGCAAGCAAGAGAGTGAGAGAGGGCATGAGCAGGGGGTAGGGGCAGACAGAGAAGCAGACTCCCCCCTGAGCAGGGAGCCTGACGCGGGACTCGATCCCAGGACCCTAGGATCAGGAACTGAGCCGAAGGCAGACGCTACACCGACCGAGCCACCCAGGTGTCCCTGGATTTTCATCTATTTTAAATGCCATGATTTATTTTGGAATTTCACTAAGTCTTAGCTGGCCTGATCGCCCATCTCCTCAGCCGCCAAACTCTCCCTTGTATGTGCATTCCCGCCCATGTCTCTTCTCCACACCCACGGCCACCATCCCGATTCAGCCCTTCTTCTCTCTGGTCTGCACCATCCACAACATGCCAGCCGCTCCGCTGCTCTCTTCTCTGCACAGTGCTGCCTACATGATGTTACCAGGCTCATCTTCTTGAAACACCACTTTGACAGTGAAGTCCAACAGCTCAAAACACTGTTCCACAATGCCTAGAGGATCAAGCCCAAATTTCCTACCTCGGACCCCCGTGCAAACCACCTTACCTTTCCCACCTCTTCCGGCGCCCCTACATGGACACGTGCCTCACGACGGCCCCTCCCTTCCTCTGAACCCTCTGCATGGTGCTACATCTCAGCCGTTCTCAGCCTCCCTACTGGTAACATCGCTGTCTTTATCTACTGAATCCTGCCCAGCCTCTAACATTGACCTCAAAACTCACTCAATAACAACAGCTACTTCTTTGATTATCCCAAGAGAAAGGGGCCTTTCCCTCCGAATCCCCGGACATGTAAGCTAATTCCTGTCTACATCAGCAATGCTATCACCATGACTCCCACACTCTGTGCTGAAAATAAGCAGGAAATAAAAAACAAAATCTTGCCCCAAAGAGCTTACGTTGCCAGGACTAAAGGTTTGCTAGTATCCTGGTTGGAGAGAAATAAACTTGGGAAGAAAGTCAGTAAGAGAGGAGAAGTTACAGTGGGACCTGGGAACCCATCAAAGGGGTCCTACGTCCAGGGGCTCACCTATACTGCTCCTGCTCGTAGAGGTCGGCCACGATGGTCAGCAGGCGGCTGATGAAGGACTCACTGCTGCTCTCCTTGTTCGCTTGCGCGGCCAGAAGAGTACATCTCTTCTCTGTCTCTGCCAATTTCCTCTGCAGCTTGACATACTCCTGTCGGAGAAGCAGCAAGTGCTTCTCCAACTTGGCCACCTCCTCTGCGAGGGAAACAAAGAATCAAGTTTACCACGGCAGGTGTGAAGCAGGCGGCATTCACGGATCCCTCACCCCTCAGACAGGACTACTAGCAAAACGACTGTTTCTTAGTGATACTCCCTCAGGACCCATAATGGCTTTGTTAGTGGGTGCCACTGCATCACTGGGCCAGAAAGACCCTCATGGTCCAGGGATTTCTCTTCTCAGTTTCTCTAAAGATCAATAGTCAATAAATGACGAGGAAAACACACACACACATGCCCTGGTATGTGCCCTGCAAATCCTTTATCATAAAGCCAGGATCTCAAGGAAAGATGATCAAAATCACCTAGGACTTCTTATTCGAAACACTAGTAGTGAAAAGTGACCCTGTGTCCCATGTGAACTCTCTCAGGCAAGCTTCAGAACAACCCCATGAGGTCGGCACAATCACTGGCCACACTGCACAGGTAAGGATGCCGGGGCAAAGAGAGACCAAGAATTTGCCCGCGGTCCTGCAGCTGGTGAGAGGTGGGGCTGGGATGAGAGCCCAGGCACTCTCATGCCAGGGCCTGTGGTCTAGGACCCACTCTTCCACACCACCTGACCTCCCCTCCTTCAGGAAAGAAGCAGGACAGTCAATAATGGTTCAAATGAAAGCAAGTCACATCCACAGGCATGCTGAGGCGGATCAAAAAGGTTGCTTCTTAAATTGAACAAACATTTACCGAGCGTCTACTAGGTCCCAGACACTCACAATGGTAAGCAAATTCCGATGTATCTTTCCTCAGAGCTTTTAGTTTGCTGGGGTAAGCCAAGTTTTATGATGACAGTAACAACGCTAACAATTAAACGCAGAACTACAACCCTAGGAGCACTAGAAGGAGAGAACACAGGTGTGAGAACCTATAAGAAGTCTAACTTAAGTATGGTGACTAACATAATAAAATAAAAAATCATTATTAAAAAAAAAATTAAAAAAAAAAAAAAAAGAAGTCTAACTTAAGACGCCAGGGAAGACTTCCCTGAGGAATACCTGGTCAAGGAATTTCCCTTCTCCGTCACCTGGGCTCTAGAGCCTTGCTGGGGTTCACGGCACCATACTAATCAGTACCTCTACAGATCACGGCTGGAGACCTGGATCTCTAACCACGGTGCTGCTCCCGCCCTCTGGGCCTTGGCCCCTTCCCCCATCTACCCCTTACCAGACACTGCAAATCCTGACACTGCCCTCAAGCCCACCTCCCACACGACCCGCCTCATTCTGTGTCTTGAGAAAACTGAGCTACTGCCAACAACTCTGGCCACACCAGCAATTCCTCCCACCCACCCGGTGCTTCCTCAGGGCAAGTATCTCCCTCCTATGCGAGGGTATAATCCCTCCACCTGGGCTCCAAACCCATCACTCTGCTCAGGTCCTCTGCTTTGGCATCAGCCTCCCTTCTCAGCAACTTCTCTTTCAACTGGGTCCTTCTCCTCAGCACGAGACTCTAGTAACACAACACCCTCCTTCCACAGCACATCCGACCACCTTTGTCCTTCCATCTCTAGCTACCATCCACCACTTCCTCACCCCTACTCCCCCATCATTCCCTCTTCTGTCCCCACCATTCCCTTGAAACTCCTCTCAACAATGACCTAATTGCCAAATCCAATAGACATTGGCTGTGGTTCTCCTCCTGGACCTACCACGCAGCATATGACAATTTTTCCCCTTCTTTCAGCAACCACGATGCCACCCTCTTTCCGATTCTCCATCTTTCCCCTGCTTCTCTGCATCCCACCCACCGCTGACCACTGATGCTCCTCAGGGCTCTACCCCTGGCCCTCTTCTCAGCTGTATGTCCTCCCAGGGCAGTTCTACCAGGTCCGGCTCTGTAGCTGATGCCACAATCTAAGCGCCGATGATCCACGGACCCATCTCTGTCGTCCAGATTTCTTTTCTTAGCTTCATCTATCCCCCTGCCTGAAAGACACTGCTCTCTAGTGGCCCACAGGCAGCTCAAGTTCACGATGCCTAGGATAAAACTCTAAGCAAATATTCTCTGCCTTTGTATGGTCCCCATACTAATAAGTGACGCACTGTCTAGCCCAGTTATGCGAAGGGAAAATGTGGGTGTAATCTTAAATGTCTCCCTCTCACTCACATGGCCCCAACCCTACACAAATCAGCTTTCCCACTTAAACATCTGTGGGAATCCTTCTGTCTTCTGTATCCCCATATCCACTATGACTTGATTCAGGCCCTCACTCATCATATCTGATCTCCAACGTGAAAGAATTCACATCCACATCTCTACCACAGACCTACCACAGGGTCTGACATACAAAGGTTCACTAAATATTTGATCAATTCAGTTGAACAAGTACAATCCAGTTTTATCAAAGAGGATTCCTTTCCTCTCCTCATCTTCATCCCCCCCACCTGCTGTCCAATAGCTAATTCTTTATAAACACGGAAACAATCCAAAACTGGTTCAAAACACAGAATGGTTAGGGGCGCCTGGGTGGCACAGCGGTTAATCGTCTGCCTTCAGCTCAGGGCGTGATCCCGGCGTTCCGGGATCGAGTCCCGCATCAGGCTCTTCCGCTATGAGCCTGCTTCTTCCTCTCCCACTCCCCCTGCTTGTGTTCCCTCTCTTGCTGGCTGTCTCTCTCTGTCGAATAAATAAATAAAATCTTTAAAAAAAAAAAAAAAGAAATACATTCTGCTGTGAATAAAGACCTACATTATAAAAAAAAAAAACCACAGAATGGTTAAATAAACTAAGTGTGGTACTTGACTGTGAAGTTATTATGCAACAAATGTTTTCTAAGAAATATGTAATGCTCTCTGTGTATTCAAAGACAACATATTAACAGAAAAAAAAACAGGCAGTGAAACTAAATTTATTTTATAATTCCAATTTTATTATAAATATTCATGTGTGTGAGATGTAAAAAGACAAATACCACAAAATATCAGCAGATCTCATGGGGGGACTACTGCACTTCTCTGCACATTTCAGGTACTCTACAACAAATGTGTTCTGCTTTCATAATTAGAAAGAAATATTTTAAGAGAAATGTGTACAAATACTCGTAGACTGTTTTCTTCATACATTTAGTAGGAAACATTTTTCCTCTCTTCCAGAGGATCCATGTTACAGAAATGCTTGGAGTCCCAAAGCTGGTGCGAGTCTCGGGGGTAAGTGAGGGTTCCTGGGGAAACAAAGCAGAAGGCACCTGCAAGACGGGAATGTGCTTACAGCTGACAAACTGACCACCGCACTCATGAGCCACATCTCAGAGGGCAATTCCCAGAGCACTTCTCCCCAAAATACTGCAATTATTGGGCCTACATGTACTTAAACAAAATATTGCTTTCAAAACCCCTGACTAAAGCGAACAGTACGACAATAATCCTACTACGATATTTAAAAAATACCAGCACGCAGCATTCACAGGTACACAAAAGCCCTTAAGTAGATTCAGTCTTGTGCTTTTACTCGTGTGTGACAGATCCACAGGGGTCACTGGTTTTGAAGAGTTCTTCACAGTGACTTCGACTAAAAAGCCAAGAATTGTAATTACTGACCTCAAAGGGAGAAGTTTTTAGCACAGAGCATTAAGTTAATAAATTTTGTATAAGGTATGAAATTTACACTTTTTTTTTTCTGCAGAAAAAGAAATAGGAAGAAAAACTAGCACCAAATCTCCAGATGTAGTAACAGAAAGTGTAGAAGGACATATGATCAAGAGTCGTTATCAAATTCTGTTCAGAAACTGTTACCACTGTAGCAACATGAATCCACAGTGTCAGAAGTCACTACAGTGGTTACCCTGGACGAACGGTAGGAGGGTAGTAACTGCGAGGGAATGCGAGGGCCTCTGGGTGCCGCTAACATCCTGGTCTGTTCAAAGAGTAGTTAGTGCATATTTCACTCTGATCATTCACTGAGTTCTACACTTATTATGATCTGTTATTTTCTGCATGTATCTTATGCTCCAATTAAAAGGTTAAAAACAAACTGATATAAACTTATAGTGGGTTTTGGAGTCAACCTGATAGGAGTCCAAATCGTTTCAGTAAGTAGCCATGGGGCCGCAGGCAAGTTCACCTCTCTGAGCTGCAGTTCATCTGTAAAATGGGGGTTGAGGGGCTGCTTCCCAGTGTTCCTGCAGAACTAAATGACAACGGTACTGTGACTCCCGTGAGCACTCAAGACTGTCAGCATTTCCTCCACGTGCCCGCATTCCACAGTGACATAACTACCGGATAAACAGCTTAAACTATTTTAACATTAAGCTTACACAACGTTTTTTTTGAGTCATGAAAATCAGAATGGGATTCAAGTGTTTTATTGACCTAGGAACTAAAACTCATCAATGAAAGTCATGGCAAATCAACAGGACATTAGAAGCCATGTGAAGTGACAAAAGTCCAGAGGAGCAAATACTGAGAAATGTGGAATGAGCCACGTTAAATACTGCATCGCCGCAGACAGCAAGTCTGCACTGACAATCCCCACAACAAACAGCAGAGCCGAACACACTTTAAAAAGCATCACTATGGGGCGCCTGGGTGGTTCAGTCATTAAGCGTCTGCCTTCGGCTCAGGGCGTGATCCCAGGGTCCTGGGATTGAGCCCCGCATCGGGCTCCCTGCTCCGCCGGGAGCCTGCTTCTTCCTCTCCCACTTCCCCTGATTGTGTTCCCTCTCTCGCTGGCTGTCTCTCTGTCAAATAAATAAATAAAATCTTGAAAAAAAAAAAAATGAAAAGCATCACTATTACTTACTTGGGGAGGTGCAAATTAGGGTGTACTTTAAAAAAACTCTCAGACAGGCAAGTCCTAATACACTACAGTAAGAAGTCAGAGTCTAGCACTAGCCCACCTAGGAACGGCAGCATAAGCAATGTCATGTAGAGGCAACCAGACAGAGAAGAAGGTGGTCTGGGGAGCAGGACTGAGGGCTGGTAAAATTTATGTTTTGCTATAAGCCTTTTAGTATTTGAATTTTAATTCTGTGTGCACTTATAAAGCAAATGTATGGTTTTATACACACTTTAAAGATTATGGAGAACAACTGGAATTAATTTTCTAATACCCAGTATAAGGGTTTTCAGAGATCACAAAAGTTTCTGATGGGAAAGAACCTAAAGACCGTCTCTTTTAGTTCAACTCCCAGATGAGGCCTCTGAGGAGCAGAAAGCAGCCGAATCCATGACTGGGAGTCCACCTACCTCTTTCCTCTCAGGCTCTGCAAGATGACATTATCCCCAGGCTGACTGCATACCACTCACTCAGGCTGTGTGAACCAGACGGAGCTTGAAATGTTCAGGAGATCTGGGGTGGGGCTGGGGAAGGTGTACTTCGAAAACAGCCCCAGGTATGGGAATGACTGCCCAGGAGAAAAGGTTCAGCACCCAGCACATACCTCCCCAAGTCACGCGCAGGGAGACTGCTCTGGGAATACTACTGTTAAGGTAGAAGACCCACGGAACCGCATTTTTCTGTTCACTCACTGATCTGTTGGAAGATCTCCTCTCCGTAGAAGATGACTACATACCTAGTCACGCTCAGTAGAATGCACTAAGTGCCGGTGTACTGCCAGTGCCGAGGTAGAGAGACCATCTGGGCACGTGGGTTTTTTGGCTTACCAAGTAACAGGGTAAAGACAGCACTCTGAGGGGGATCCAAATAGCTCATGAAGCCGGATGCCTGGGTGGCTCCATTGGTGAAGCGTCTGCCTTCAGCTCAGGTCATGATCCCAGAGTCCTGGGATCCAGCCCCACAGCAGGCTTCTTGCTCAGCAGGGAGTATGCTTCTCCCTCTGCCTGACACACATGCTCTCTCTCTCTCACAAATAAAGTCTTTAAAAAAAAAATAGATCATGAAGCCACCTGGCTTAAGCTAGAGCAAGGGAAGATGTCCCAGGAAAGTGGTGTTTTACTCTAAAGGATTTAAATAAAGCCTGTTAGTCTGCAGCATACTGGGTCCAGAAAATACAAGGAAAAGGCTTCATTCAGTCTTTTACTTTCTTGGTCAGATTCTGCCTTTAAACTACTATCAGTCAACAGATTTGTAGAACAGACATAATACTCAGCTCTATGAGAAATACAGATAATTAGCAGGCAAGGCCTAGCCTCGTTACCCAAGAGCTCACTGGCAAACACGCCTGCCACTCACCTGCTTCTGCCTAAGCCAAATGAGAAGGACGGCCAGAGAATACCTCATCTTGCTAGTTCCCTCTGGTGGTTACAGGTCCATCCCACTTGCCTGAGAGACGGGCAGCCTGCAGCTGTGGACTGCTGATTCTTCTTCCACGAAGCAAATGGAACCCCTTCCACATTCTAGCCAACCTAAGTATTCTGCTCAA
This sequence comes from Ursus americanus, assembly GCF_024610735.1. NCBI lineage: Eukaryota > Metazoa > Chordata > Mammalia > Carnivora > Ursidae > Ursus > Ursus americanus. Next base: position 60,505,403 of record NC_142140.1, read on the forward strand.
GAGTTCCAACCCATCAAGACTATGTCATCAGTAAACAACTGCGCATGTCCATTTCACTTCAACTATCAATCTTCAAGTATTTATGAAGCACCCACTATGCACAAAGCATTACAGTAGATTAGGAACTGCGTCTTGGAGAGTTAAGAAGACAGTCTAGCTTGCACCTCTTGCGAGCGATGTAGCACAATGTAGCACTTACAGGGAGCTCACCAACAGGAGGGGTGAAACAAAACCAACAGCCACGAGGAATCTGGATCCTGAATTATGAGCATATTTGCCTTCCAGAGTAAAAAGTCGCTGACTCCTCTATCTAACCCTTAAAATGCGGAGGTCATAAAGTTCTGCTTCCATCGTTTTCTCAAGAGATCCCTATAAAATTCTTTGGCTATCAGTTACCCACACACAATTCCAAAATCTACTGCAACAGCCCCGATCTCTGTCCAGAATTGCTGACACAAAATTCTAGGCATGCCTAGACACGGACACAAGACACAAAGATCATCGTCAGAGAAGAGGCAAGATGAAAGAAGGGCTTCAGGGTGATTTAGGGCTCTTATTCACAAAATCTCAGATGCTCCACAGCATCTCTGTAGGGAAACCCAGATCCCAAGGGCACCTATCAGTGATACTGCCATCATCACACCATCTCTTGTGTCACGGAGAGAGCACGCTCGGCCAAGACATTCTTCAGTGGGAATATTGTTTGCTTGCAAACAATGCAAACGTGTCCTTGAAGTGTCATCAAGCTGCTAAGAGTTCACAGAGGAAAAAGCATAGGTTACCATTCTTTTTTTTTTTTTTTTTAAGATTTTATTTATTTATTTGACAGAGAGAGAGAGACAGCCAGGGAAAGAAGGAACACAAGCAGGGGGAGTGGGAGAGGAAGAAACAGGCTCTCAGCGGAGGAGCCTGACGCAGGGCTCGATCCCAGAACGCTGGGATCACGCCCTGAGCCAAAGGCAGATGCTTAACAACTGCGCCACCCAGGCGCCCCAGCATAGGTTACCATTCTGAGCAATAACGAAGACAGAATCTACAGCACAGTGCAGTGGGGCAGCCGCCGGCTCTGGAGCAAGGCTAACTGGAATCAGACTCTGGCCCCACACTTCCTATTTGGGACACCTCACCCAAATGCCTCATTCTCATCTGTAAGTGTGTTAAATGTGCCAATACATATAATGACCTTGATGAATACCTGCCCTGAGGTATGTGCCCCGTAAATGTGTGCTACTGTTACAGTCCTTAGGCAACAGAATCTAGCCAAGACCATTACTCCGGAGCCTCACTTGCCAAGATGGGAACTCTCGAGTGCCCTAGGGCGGTTACTGCTCTCTGTGCTTCGGTTTTCTCCCTGGAAATGGGAATAATAATAGTACCTCAGGGTTTCACCAAGGAGGGATTAAGTCACATTAAATCATTTAGAGCAGTGTCTGGTTTAAAGGTTTACTATCTACTTCTTCATCAAGTGGCTGGTTTCAGCTAAGTTCCCTCCTTCTCTTCCTCCAACTTTGCTTTAGAAAAACAAGCCTGGAAATTTATATAACATATAAAACCTACTGATTCACCAATATGGCTATTCTAAGTATCCGTGAAGACTGTCAGCAGTTTGCATTATAATTTTATCATGTTTCTATCCAGATAATAAATACCCATGTGCTCTTCACCAATGCAGTCTGAGGTCAGACATCTCGATGAGCTTTCTGACAGTTCATCAGTCTTGACTCAATGAAAAATGCTTAAGACAAAAAACCTGCATTCACGATGACTAGCCTAAAATAATTGTGTGTGTATATATATATATACATATATATATTTAATCAGCAAGCCATGGGACAGTCAGAAAAGGAACAGGCAATGGTCTGTATAAGACTCTTCCTTCTAAGTCAGGACTTGGCAAACTCTCAGGGGAAAGGCCAGGCCGTAATCTGGGCTTCAAGGAGGAGAGGACAATGGGAACAACTGAGTATCCATACGGAACAAGTGAGCCCCAACTCATACGTACCACTCTATGCAAAGTTCACTCATCTAAGTGTACAGATTACAACTATAAAACTTCTAGACTGAAAAATAGAATAACAAGTATTAGGGGCCTCAGATGAGGCACGGATTTCTTGAACTGGATAAAAAGAATCAATTAGAGAAAAAAATGGATAAACTGGACATTATAAATTTCAAAAGTTGTTCTTTAAACACATAAGAAAATGAACAGGCAGGCCACAGACAAGGAGAAAACATGTGGAAGTGTATTTCCAACAAACGACTTCTACTCAGACTATATTAAGAACTCTTACAACTCATTATAGTAAGACAACTCAATAAAAAAGGGCCACAAATTTGAACACTTCACCAAAGAAGATAAATGCACGGCAAATAAAGTACGCAAATAAAGCCATGCACGTCATTAGTTATTTAAGAAATGCAAATTAAAACCACAGTGACCTGCCACTGCACAACCGCTGGATGGCTGAAATCAAAGTGCTGGCAAAGATGGAGAGAGGTGAGAACACAGAACAGCACAGCCACTGTGGAAAAGAGTCCAACAGTTTCTCCAAAAGTTAATCATACTCTTGCCTGTGACCCAGCAGTTCCACTCCCAGGAATTTACCCCAGAGAAATGAAAACCTGTCCGTACAAACAGGAAACAACTCAAATTTCTAGCTGGTGAATGGACACAAATGGTAGTATAGAAATATAATGGAACACCACTCCTGTGTAAAAAGGAACAGACTACTGACACATGCAACACACTATCTGAAAAGCAACATGCTGAGTTCAAGAAGCCAGACACAAAAGACTACATACCATATAATTCCATACAAAACTGTAGAAAAGGCAAACCATAGTGACAGAAAGCAGATCAGCGGTTGCCAGAGGCCCAAGAACGGAACTGACTGCAAAGGAGTTCAAGGGAACTTTTTAGGATTACAGAAATGTTCTAGCTCATGACTGCAGTGGTGCTTACACTACTGTAAATATTTGTCAACTGACAAAAATGGTGAATCTTACTGTTTGTCAATTATGACTCAGTGAAACTAACAGCACACTCCCTCTGGCATGCACCCTGACCTTTCTCTTTCTTTCTGAACACCATCACACCAACATTTTCTTCAGGCCTTGAATCACCCACTCACATGCAACCATCGTCCTTCTCCTACTTCCCCCGTCACCGTACTCCACACACATCATCACTGAACTTCCTAAAACACGGCTTAACCAAGCCAAACACTTTCAGCCAGTTCTCCACCATCTAGAAAAGTTCAAGCTTCCTATGGAGGTGTTCTGGCTCCTCTAAGAAGTTTCTTGAGGGCAGGACATGTCTTATTTATCTTTGTACTCCACCGGCCGTACTTTGAACTGCAGGGCACGGTCTCTGAGCATTCAGAAACTGCACACAAACAGAAGAATTTAAGAAATCTTACAACTTAATACATCAAATTACATGACACTGCCTACTATGGTAGGCTGAAAAATGCCCCCACCAATATCCATGTCCTAATCCCTGGAACCTGTGAATGTACCCTTATATGGCAAGAAAAGGTGGCGGGGGGGGGGGGAGCTCTGCAGATGTGATTACATTGGGCAGGCCCCCCGTCCAATTACATGTGTTCTTACGAGGAGGGGCAGAGGGAGCTGTGACACAAAGAGAGGCCGTATGAAGATGAGAGACTTGAAGATGCTAGCCTTGAAGACTGACAAGCTAAGGAACGCCAGCAGCCCTGGAAGTTGGAAGAAGAAAGGAACACATTCTCTCCCAGGGGGAGTGACACTCTCCTTTCAGCCCTGATTTCAGACACAGATTTCAGACTTCTGGCCTCCAGAACCATGATGAATACATTTCTGTTGTTTTAAGCCCCCCAGTTTGGGGATATGTGTTACAGTAGCCCCAGAAAACTAATACACTTACCTTTACAAACAAAAGATTATGCACAATAAAAGATTTTAAAGTCCTAGCAGTTTTTGGCTGGATTAGCGTCAACAGCAAAGTTTTACACAGAGACTAAAATGTAGTTTCTTGTAACATTTTGCAATAAAAAAGAGGAATTAGTATTTTTTTAATGTCTCCTATAGCAGTTAACTCATTATCTCATATTCTAACCAACATATTCCAAACAGTACAGCAATTAACAAAACAGAATTCACTTAGGTTCAACGGACTGTCTAAACTTACATAATTAGCAGGAGACCAACCCAAGAATCAAGACCTCAAGCCAAACCCACGCTCATCCCACTGTACCATGCTGCCTAATTTCAGCTCCAATATCAGGACAGCAAACAAACATTTATTGTTAATTCATTCACCAGGAATTAAATGTGTTCTTCCCATTCCCCATCCTAAACGCGATTTCTACGCCCCTCTGTTACTCCGATTCTAACCCAAAGTGGACTCATCAAGTCTTCTTAGATTAACAAATTTTGATGTTTCCTTTCCTCACACTTTTCTAGTTCTTGCATTCCAGCCCCAATTTTACCAGTGAATTAGTATTCTTCATAGAATTCTTTACTGATTAAATAACCTTATCCTTACTCTACTTTAACTATGTCCATATAAGATAAAAGATAAAAGAAAAAAATAATTGTAAAAGCTGTGACAACAGCCTATTTTGAGAACTACAAGAATAACTGTTGTTTCAGGAATATATTAGGGTCTTCCACGTAACAGTATTTCATTAAAATACCAACATCTCAGAAATACTATCTTACCTGCCGGCATCAGAGCAGATAAAAGCTCCTCCCTGGTAATGAGTTACCACCACGACTTTTCTAAACCTGTCCCAGTGCAGATGGAAATTTTCTTTCATTGGGGTTCATATCCATTCATTAATCAAGAGCGCTAAATGTAGGACGACCGTTTTTTTATTTTTTAAAGATTTTATTTATCCATCTGAGACAGAGAAAAAGAAACAGAGCAGACGCATGAGCAGGGAAAAGGGGCAGAGGGAGAGGGGGAAGCCAACTCCCCGCAGAGCAGAGAGCCTGATGCAGGCCTTGATCCCACAAATCTGAGACCATGACCTGAGCCAAAGGCAGATGCTTCACTCCCCGCAGAGCAGAGAGCCTGATGCAGGCCTTGATCCCACAAACCTGAGACCATGACCTGAGCCGAAGGCAGATGCTTCACCGACTGAGCCACTCAGGCGCCCCAGGGCAACTGTTTAATGGAAGACATGAAATAAGTGGGTCTATTTACTACTGAGAACTCTGGTTCACAACATACCCTACTGGAAAGGAAGCGGGGAAGAGGAGGTCGATACCGTCTGGAACGTGTAGAGGGTTAGTTAGGGCCACAGGACCCCTGCCGGTCTGCGCCCTCCTGCTTCTCTCTCTCACCATCTGGGTATTATTAAAAATACGACGATGCTAAGAGATAGTTCACATTGTGACTTCTTGCCCTTTTAAAAACCTAGCAATTGTAACTGTCACAACTTGAATGCTTTGACAAAGTATAAAAGCCATTGTTTAACTAAAGTTTGCTTTTAAAAATCCTTTACCCTAGTTACAAATAAAACTTACTACCTAGGACTCCTCTCTTAGGTAGGAAACGTTACCTTATTTTATGTAAATCTATATCTGTATATTTATATATACACATACACACACACACACACACACACACACACACACAAACATACTGGTTTAAAAAACTGATTCAGTAAAACCATGTTTTATTCAATAATGACTCATTTGAAAAAAACGTTTTGTGGGATATGTTGCTCTTCACTGAAGCTGAGTGATGCACAGACCTGGGTTTTAAAAGCTCCCCAGGTGACTCTCATGTGCACAGCTCTCCGTGTTGAGAGCCGCCAGTCTGAATCAGGAAGGGCCGCAGACAGAAGGGAACACGTGTGAGAGCTAGCTTCCCAGGACTAGAGGTCTGGCGACTGAATGCAGCTCACTGACTTGAGAGTGGTGGCTGGACAGTGGTGGCATCGATCACCAATGCAAGAGAAAATCTGTGACTATATAGCACAGAAAAGCATGCTTTTCTGAGATACCGTGCCTCCCGTCCTCTCCAAGGTCCCATCAAGGCTGAGACTGTGTCTTGGTCACTCTGTCACCCCTGGCACAGAAGCCTGCACCTAACAGAAATGAAATACACTTTCCTGAATGTAACCCAACTCTGTGAAATCTTGTCTACAAGTCAGCGGCATGACACACATCCTTCATAATCTCACTCTATATAGCCCTGGTCATAGGGCTGGCTTCATAAGAGATACTCAACAAATACTAACTAGCTAATTTTTATCCAAATGCCAGTCTGATTGGAAATGCTTCTGATTGCCTGCTAAGCCATAACCACTGGACATGGCAAAGTATGTCCAAAAAGGAAGTCAAGATATTTGTTCTCGAATCTGTTCCTCCTCCTCCCAGCCATTATCTGAGTCATCCAGACCCAGAACCCTTGAGTCATCTTTGATATCTCTCTTGTCAACATGTAAACAGGTTTCAGAAGTCCTGCCGTCTATACCTTCTGTAAGTCTTACTCTTATCAGTCACCAGCCCGATGCTCCTTACCGAAGACTCATCGCCAACTGTGACAGCCTCCTCCTCCCAGATCCGTCCTCAAGACCTGCCCACATGCTTCCGGCGATTCTAGTCATGTCACTACCTTGGCCGATACCACTCAGCAGCCTCACTCTCCAGCCCACCGAGTAAAATCCAAATGCTTAACCACGCCCTTCATAATCTGCCCCTTAACATACTTTTCCTACCTCATACCCCACTATTCCTTCCATCAAGAAGAGTGACCTCTTCTCATTACCATCTCTCCATGCCCAAAAGAGGTCTATTTTCCAAATCACAGGTCAAACACTATCTCCTGCAGCAAAGGCCTTCCCTGACCCACCCAAAACATACTCCCTACCACTTTCCTAAAAATCCTCTTCCCACCTGAATTTTCAGAGTAACTCCTAGCATTTTTCACCTTCTCCCTTACAGTACAGTTTCTTATACACATGCTTGTCACCTCCCCTCACAGACTGCAGAGTTCCCTGTGAAGAAGCTCTAGGTCTGGCTACTCTGTTTAAAGTAGCCACTACTTCTCCCTCCTCCCACTCCGTGCTCATCCCATCCTCTACCCCACAGTGCCTTACAAGGGAGAGTTTAAATACCCCATATCCTTGGCCTACTCCAATTCAACAAGAGAGACTAACACTTGGGAATTTCTCACTTGCCCTGCCAGTGACGGAACCCTGCATCCCTCTTCCCGCACATCCACAGTCACTGCAGTGAACAGATAAACTGTCTTTCTTTGTGGGGAGCAAAAAAATCCTCAAGGAGAAAATGAAGAGGTGCCGCTGGTGACAGAAGTGAACAAAAGGAATGGCAGAAAAAAGGAAGCAATGGTATAGAAAGGGATAGCGGTCAAGAGGTCTCCGGCGAATACATAATTGTCAAAAGCCTGGGACAGGTATTTGTTGAATGAGTGAAATAATAAACGAAGGAATAAATCTGAAAATTGAAAAGAGAGCAAAGTTTCTTCTTTCCCTCTTTCTACCAGACTATACTGATGAAGCATTTTCTAGAACAGGGCTATCAACAGCGCTTTCTGGAATGATACAAGTGTTCTGCTAGTATGGGGACCACTAAGCACACAGCTACAACGCAACTGAGATTGGGCTAGTGTGACCAAGGAACTGAATTTTTTATTTTATTTAATTTACAGTAAAGTAGCCATATGTGGCTAATGGCTACTGTATGTATTGGCCAGTGATGGTCCAGAATATGTAATGTATTCACCTTATATTTGAATTGTCAGAAGTATTTTCCTGACCAAATTCCAGTAAGCAAATAAAAGTCCATGATCAATTTTCTGTTTAGTAAACCATTACAAGTTTTCCAATTCTCACCATGATTTTACTGAGGAAGGGAAGGAGAGCATGGTTGAAGAGGAGACTTAAGAAAAGAGTACAGAGAGGGGCGCCTGGGTAGCGCAGTCGTTAAAGCGTCTGCCTTCGGCTCAGGGCGTGATCCCGGCGTTCCGGGATCGAGTCCCACATCGGGCTCCTCCGCTGGGAGCCTGCTTCTTCCTCTCTCACTCGCCTGCTGTGTTCCCTCTCTCACTGGCTGTCTCTCTGTCACATAAATAAATAAAATCTTTAAAAAAAAAGAAAAAAAAAAGAAAAGAGTACAGGGGCGCCTGGGTGGCTCAGTCATCAAGCATCTGCCTTCGGCTCAGGGCGTGGTCCCAGGATCCTGGGATCCAGCCCCACATCGGGCTCCCTGCTCTGCTGGGAGCCTGCTTCTTCCTCTCCCACTCCCCCTGCTGTGTTCCCTCTCTCACTGGCTGTCTCTCTCTGGCAAATAAATAATAAATAAAATCTTAAAAAAAAAAAGAGTACAAGCCAGGGTAAAAATGCCAGGCATTGTGCTAGAAGCGCTCTTTGTGCACTATTTCTTCTGATTCCCCCTCAGCTACTTCTGAGATAGAGATGATCCCTCTTTTAAAGCTGAGGAAACGGAGATGGAGAGCAATTAACTGGCTTGCTGGTGATAACAGCTTAGTGAGACTAGGGTTCAAATCCTTGTCTGAACGCAGACTGAGCTCTCAAGCATTACACTTGAACTGCTAAGACTAAAAACCAGGCAGGATGAAAAGTAGGTTAGGGAGCCCCCACGAGACTAATGCTATTCAGAGCACATTAAAAGCCGGTCCCGCCAGCTTACTTGACAAGAGACTGAGGCTGTATCCAGGCAACTTTGCTTCAGTCTGGTAAGTGACGCTCAGTAACAACCGTTCCTTCAACTATAGGTATGATTCCAAGCTGGGATACACAGCTGTGAATGAAATGGAAGTCCCCATTTTGGGGGTTTATATTCCAGTAAAGGAATTAAAAAAAATTATTAAGAAGATCTCTAAAGGTGGTGAGAACCGAACAGACACCCAAATGAGTCAGTTAGCTGTATGGAGAAACTGAGAGAGACTGCTCCAGGCCAAGGCAGCTGCAAGGACAAAGATGGAGAGGTGGAAGCATCGGAAACGTACGAAGAACAGCAAGGAAGTTAGTGTGGCAAGAGCACGGCAAACGAGAAGAGGTAGGAGATATGGCTGCAATGTTAACCAGGGGCCAGACCCTGCTGGGACTTACAGGTCACTGGCCGGCTTTGGAATATATTTTTAAGAGCACGGAGAGCCACGGGAGTGGAGAGTGCGTGTGCAGGAATAAGTGTATCGAGAAGAGAGAAAGTGACATGATCTGATTGATGTTATAAAGCGGACACTGGAAACTGTAAAAGTAGGCTGTGAGTAAGCAAAAAAAAAAAAAAAAAAAAGGAGAAAAAGCAAAAGCAGGAAGTCCAAGTAGGAAGGACTTTTTTGAGTGATGAAGCAAGTTTAAATTAGTAGGATAGCTGCACATGTAGAAGAGAAATGGAAACTAATTTTAGGACAGATCTGAGCTAAGTACATCGGGTCAAACCAATACCCATGGGTGGATGGAAGGAAAAAAAGGTTGATTTCTAAACGAATCAGTGAGAAGTGAGCTGTCCATTCAGTTTCTTCAGCCTATTCCTAGGCACTACTTTCCACATGTTCACAGACTCGCACCACCGGACAAAAGGTGGTTATCGGGTTATCAGTAAATTCCCACAGGACATGCTTACAGATAATCCGACTGTTCCATGACACAGATCTTTGCAATTTGTGTGTATTTAAGTGAGTATTTCAGAACAAGGGTAGCCAGCTCCGACAAATTCTGACTCAAGAACAAGCAGCAGGAAACACTAACACTTTCTAGTTAATCTTGATTTCCCATAACACCTTCAACGCCCCCACTCAATTCTTCCCCAAGTTTTGCAACATTGTTTCCCAAAATCTTAAAACACAGGCCAGGAAACTCAAACACAAACAAGGTCAAAGACAAACTGTCAAGTCAGAACCTCAGGAGTGCGCTTCCCGATCTGCGATCCCCTAGCAATTGAGCCCTTGAGGACGTTTCGTTTCAGGTGCATACTCCACTGGCTGGATGTGTTCCAGGGCTCCCCTCACACACGTCAAGGCACCTGCAGCACACCTGACCGATCACTGGACGCGGCCTGCATGAGACCCTCACGCCTGGAACCTGCCTGCAGGGCAAAGCAGGTGCCCAGCGAAAGGCCTGAGTATAACCCGGCCACCCTCCACAATCTCTACCTCGGTAGCACAGTCCCCCTGCCAGCACGCGAGCGCTACACTACCTCTCGCCTCACAGGCCGCCTTCCGCTGTCTTCCCTCCTGGCCTTCCTCACCGCCCTGAGCACAAACTCCACTGGCCGCCCGCAGTGCTCCACCCCGTCCAACAACATTCTGCGGTTTATCCAAAGACGAGCTTCACGGGATACCTTCGCTTTATTTCCGCCCATTTCATTCCTCCTCTGCTTTCATGCAATATTCATCCGAGGCCTCCCCCTCCAGGGGGTCCAACGTGCTGAAGAGCAAAGGCAAACACTGGGTGCCAATCCAGCTATCTCCGTAACTTTGTCGTCAACTCCTTTATCTAAGGGGTGGAAACAACAGACACGCAGGCCTCCTTCTCAAGGTTGTTCCCGAGGCTAATCCAAAGGAGAAGAGCCTGCAGGCTGTCCTGGGCCGCCCCATCTTACGACCCGAGTCAAGATGGGTTCAGACAAAGCTTAGCTCGAGACCGACAGGACCGGTCGCGACCAGGACACTGCGACCACTCGATAAGCACCAGGTCAAACAAGGAGCGTTCTCCTGCAACAGGGCGGTGATAGGAGAAGCACAGCGGCGGTGCCCGCACGGTCCCCACCGCTGGCCTCCTGGCCCTCCCTGCACAGCTGGACTTCGCCGTGCGGGTTCCGGCACCGCCGTGCGCAGGGAGGCAGGGCCGGAGAGGCCCCGGCGCCCCCGCCTGCAGTGTCACAAAGAGCGCACCGGGAGAGGCCAAGCACCGGCCGGAGAGGCGACCTCGGCCGGCCGCCTCCGCCACCCCGGGGACAGCATCCCGGCCGGTGCGCGGGGGCCCAGCCCGTCCGGACGCCGGACGTGCCAGGACAGCAGTTTCGGTTTCCCGAGGAGCTGACGTCCCCCGCCGGCGCGGCCGGTCCCCAGGGGCGCCCCCCGCACGCCGGCGTTCGCGCCCCGCCGCACGGCCGGGACCCGGCTCCGCAGCCGCCGCGGCCCGCGGGGTCCGAGGCGCCCGAGGGGCGTCGCCTCAGGAGCTGCGCTCAGAACGCCGGCCCGCCGCGCCCCCACGGGCTGGAACGGCCCGCCCCGCAGACCCGCCGCGCCCCGTGCGACCACGCCCGGCCGACTCCCGCAGGGCCCTGTCGGCCGGCCGGCGGCGCCCGCTCCGCCCCGCGCCTTCCCGCGCGGCCCCCCAGACACCCTACCTTCCGCCATGTCGGGCCGGCCCTGCTGCAGCCTCGCGAGAAGAGCGCCGCGCGGCCGGGGCGGCGCGGACCCGAGGCCGCGGGTCTCGCGAGAGTCTCGGGAGCGGGCGGAGGGAGCGCCGGCGCGAGGCGGCCGCAGGCGGCGCGCGGCGGCCTCTCCTCCCGTCGCACCTTCGAGGTGCGGCCGTGCGCCACGCGGCGGGCGGGACGGTGGCCGCGGCCCACGCAGGGCGCTGAACCGGGTGGACGCGGCGGGCGACACCACTCCTCGCAGAACCCTGGCCGGGAGACGGTCGAGGGAGGGGCTCCGTGGTCTCAGGGCGCGTCTGTGACCAAGCAGCTGAGGCGGCGGCAGAGGCGCCAGGGCAGGGGCTCACCGCGGACCCCACCACGGACCTCGCCGCGCACCCCACCGCGGACCCCTCCACGGACCTCGCCGCGCACCCCACCGCGGACCCCTCTATGGACCTCGCCGCGCACCCCCCCATGCACCCCTCCGCCGACCTCACTGTGGACCTCACCGCGGACCCCTCCGCGGACCCCGCCAGTGACCCCTCTGCGGACCCCACTGCGCACCCCACTACACACCCCACCACTCAACCCACCGCGGACCCCACTACCTACCCCTCCACTCCACCACTCAACCCACCAGGGACCTCACTTGGCACCCCTCCACGGACCCCACTGCGCACCCCACCGTGGACTCCACTACCTACCCCTCCACGGACCCCTCTGCGCACCCTACTCCAACCCCCACTACACATCCCACCACTCAACCCACCAGGGACCTCACTTGGCACATCTCCACGGACCCCACTGCGCACCCCACCGTGGACCTCTGTGCACACCCCAGGACCCAACTGCGGACCCCACCAGGAACCGGAGGCCGTCGCTTAGTCGTTTAAAGCCCATGCAAGCGGACATGAAGGGGCAGAGAGGCATCAGGAGAGCAGTTGATGACATCCGTTCACGGACCAGAGAGAGCGGGGAGATCTGGGGAGAGGCGCTGGGCTGGAGGGCCTGCGTTGCGTGTCTCCTGTGCACACGTGTGGACAGGGCGCTTTCCAAGCAGAATCCCCGCCTGGCTGAGAGCATGGGTGACGGTGTTGGCCGGGCCTTGGGATTTCCTGCCAGAGACAGTGCGTGAGCGGACAGGTCAGGGGCAGACCGGGTAGGGGCGGGCAGAGGGTCATGAAACCCGGGTCTCTGTCGGATCAAGGGCCGGGTGCGGGCCCTGTGATCAGAGCGGCAAACGGAAGCTCCGAAGTTCGGTGGCACCGAGATGTGATAAAGTCCAGGACAGGGAGTGAATGAAGCACAGCAGCGGCAGCAACCATGAGAAGCCAGGAAAATGAAGTATTGGAACTGAGAGGTGGGGAAGAAAGGAGACCGTAAACCAGGAGCCAAAACCTTCAGTGAATCTGGGGGTGTCTAAGAGCAAAAAAACAGGATTCTCCAGTAATATAATCAAATAGCAGGAGACCTTTCAAAACCGATTTGTACTCAAAGGAGAAGCGAAAGAACGGCGATGGCACCCATTTCTCGAGGCCTGAGGACTGCAGGGGAAGTGTGGCTGGGAGAAGAGCCAAGGAAGAGGCCCAGATTGAGGAAGGGGTCTGAGAACAGGATGAGCAGTCAGAACAGCAGAGGGGGGCATCCCAAGTTGGAGAAGCTTGGGTGCTATCAAGGGTGAGCCTTCGTGGGTAGTAAGGGGGAATGGAGAAGGAATTTGGAGTTTGGATCGCGGGGTTAAAGTTCTGAGGATCAGAGGGGGGCATTCTGGCCGAGGGATACCCGGGAGATGGAAGAGGAGAGGGTGTCAAAATGTGTCAGGACAATGGTGTGCTCGGGGAAATGATGTTCCAGCTGTGGCAGGACACTGAAGATGCCCGGGGGGTGGCCGGGGGCAGACTGGCGGAGCTGGGCTGAGCAGGTGGCCCTTAGACTAAGGAGGGTTGGGGAGGACTTGCCGGGCGTACAGAGCTGCCATAGCTCAGAGGTTCCTTGTGTGTCAAGAATGGTTTAGAGGTGTGCCAAATGGTGAGCCATTGGGGTCATCAGTGTGACCTGGCAAGCCCGTCTCCTTTGGCCACAAGCGGCCTCATCCATTTAAGAGCACCCTACAAACACTTTCTGGGTCATAACATGGAAATGAGGTGGAAGAGTTTGGGAAAAAGCATCATAGCTGATGCCTGTTTTGCATCAGACCGCTCATCTTGGTCTCAGCAGCACCAGCCTGGTAACCTGACACATAGCAGGTGTGCAATGTGTGATGAGTCGTTACCTGTGTGAGTCATACAACCGTCAGGAGAGTGGGGTTCAAGTCTGGCTCAGCAGCTGACGTGCGGTGCTGATGCAGGCAAGTCCCTGCTAGCTCATGCTCCCGTCTCGGACTCTACAGCAGTTTCAACAGGGACCTGGACTGCAATCCACAGTTCTTACCGAATTGGACGGTCATGACCCCCTTGAGAATGTGATGAAAACTAGGGTCAGCAGCACACATGCAGGAAAAAACAAATCTGTGCCCTTCCAGCTTGCATGGACTAGAGGCCCACAGTGAAATGGAAACTCACTCCAGGGCTCGAGTACCTCCTCGTCACAACCTCCCTCAGACACAAGTGCAGTCCTCTTAGAAGTGCCCGCGATAGAACCCAATCCTGGGCCCTTGTCTTCTGAGTGGACTCTTGCCTGGCTTGAAAGCCCTGAACTCCGAGGCCTTCTGAGTAGAGCCTGTGACACAAAGCATCGCTAGTACTGGGTAAACTACCTCCAACACCCAGCAGGCTTCCGTGGAGCTCCCAACATTAGATATGACCAGAAATAGAGACGTTCTGAAAAACCTGAGCCCTAGAACAGGGCTCACTGTGGACCTGGTTCAGGTTTTGCTCAGATGAAGGGGAACGTGGTGTGGAGTTTTCCGGGACAGGGAACATGAGGTGCGTGAACTTAGGTAAATGCTGACTGCCTTAAGGGCACGAGGGAACAGCTCTTCCCGGGGCAGCAGCGCCAGGTCGAGGTAGAACGGGGAAGGGAGGGAATCACGAGACTGGTCGTCCAGTGAACTGGGTTCAACTACCAGCCTCAACATGCGCAGGCTCTACGTGACCTTGGGGAAAACGTCCCTGGGGAAGGTTGGCAGCACCCGGCACCCGGTACGTAAGCAAGATCGTGGAACTGAATTCTAGCTGTGAAACTTACTTGCTCTGTGGTTGACGCATCGACCTGCACCTGTTTCCTTATGAGAAACCATTACCTTGGAGGATCCTTGTAGGAATGGGACTACGTCCTTTATGAGTTACACCTGCACGAGCCTGCCCCAAGTAGAAGCTCGATAAATAGGAACAGGATTTCTGGGGCTCCTTAGGAATAGAGGAGATGTCGCCGTGAACGCGCAGCACGATCAGGCTTATTCCTAATGGGATACTGCTGGGAAGGGAAAAAAGTCAGGTACCTTGCCTAAGACTTTCTGTGCAGCTCCTAGGTCTAAGATGTGTCTGCTTTTTGTGAAAGTCTTTTCCTTCTCCTCTGATTTATTCCACCTGTGTGAATAGGATTCAAAAATTTTTTATTATTTCACTACAGCTCTGTGGGGCATTCCGTTTCAATGAAACAAAACAAAAACCCTAACCCTACTTTGGCACTCACGTTACACGCATCTGGAACTGAGCAACCAAAAATACCTTATCCTGGAAATAATGCGCTCTGCAAACTGAATTCCTGTGGGGGTTTGCAGTCCTCTGGAAAGGCCTGTCTTTACGAAGGTGAGGGAGAAAATCAGTGGGTCCTTCCTTAAAGCCCAGAGCCTTGCACACAGAACTCGTCCAACACCTGGTTCTTTGCATTTGAAGCAGTTTGCTATAACCTTGGGCAGATGACTGTGCATAAAACTGGTATCTGAGGTTCAGGGACGTCATCTGGACCCCTCTATAATTTATTTCAAATGTACTTATCGGGAAAATTAAATTTTGATAATGACCTCCAGTCTGCTCTCAATGCTTTTCTTCTAACTCAGTCTGTAACTCAGTTCTGATTAGAGATCTGGCTTCTTGTTCTTTTCTCTGGAAGGAGGAGGGCTTTACGGCCACAGGCAGCGCATGTCCCAACAAACACCCCCTCACGGTTGTAAATCCACATGAACTATACGTGAGGATGCAGGGTGGAAGGCTAGACGGTGACATCCTATTAAGAAAAAAAAGAAAGAAAAAGTACTCAGTCTTGCCTCTTTTTGCCACTAACTTACTAAGGGGTCCTGGGCAGGTGTTTGGGCCACATTTGCCCATCTGTGTAGAGGAGGGAGGGTGGTGGTTGACATGGTGCCTGTGGTCTCTTCCGGTTCACTTTCGAGTCTGGGTTCTTCACCTTCTAAGCTTATTATGTCTGTGGTAGAGCCAATTCAGGCTGAAGACAAAATCCCCAAAATGCCCTAAGTCAGCAGGCACACACAACCCTGGTGAGGAAGAGTGCTTGGCCCCGTACCGGAAATTTAAAGACTGTTCCATCAGGTTGGAAGTCAGCTTCCCACCCTCTGGTTCCTTCTTCAAGTGAAGTTTTAGAAATTCTTTATCAAGATTCCCCTGTGGACCTTTCAGTATCATGTGCTGTTTAGAAATAACCCCACAACTTGCTTTTGAGACCTGCATCCTAAAACCAAAATAGCTCGTGATACAGCCTCTAAGTCATCATTTATTGATTTACAGAGCACTCACCACATGATGGAGGTGCTTTACAATACAGCAAACATCACAACAGAACTCACATAGTTAAATACAGTCAACAAGTTACAGAACTAAAAAAAGCTGGAATGAAGCAACATTATGTCAAATTTCAAAGATGCTGAGAAGTGGCAGGTACAAAGAAGGTAATTCCACCAACTGGAGACCAGACGGCAAAAATAGATACACAGGCACCACAACCCAAATGTGCAGATTTGTAGAAGGTAAGTGAGCATAGAGAATCAAATTTCACAACCGAGAATGAAGGCCATTGAAGATACCAGGACACCCAAGTGATCAGAGAACGCGTGGAATCGCCTCACAGAGACTGCCTTGTGATGACAAGGAAGCCAATCTCACGTGGATTTTAAACTCACAGAAAAGAGGCCTGAAAGCCACTGAGATCATCCATCCCATTATGAGCACAGACTGAAATCTATAAGCCTTTACAAGAACTTGGAATCAATTTAGGAAACAGCCAACAGTTCTAAAACCCGTAAGACTGTGTAGATGTTGATAGTTGGCACAGAGTTAGGGAGAAAAATCCTTTTCCTAAAGCAGAGAGGACTCACCTCACACTAGTGATGAGGCACTGGTGGGACAAAAGCCACCTGGATCAGTGTCACCTGAGAGTGGTTTAGTATCAGACGTGGAGGCGTGAAGTTCACACTGTCAGATGAACACGGGGAAAGGCACAGGTGACGCCCCTGGCAGAGGAGAACAGGTCACACCACCTCCCAAGGCCTGTGTGTCCACATGCAGCACGCCAGGGCGCCAGGTGGAAAGGAGCGTGAAGGGAGGGGCACTGGTTCCTGGCTCTCCCTTCGACTCCCCTAGATCTAGCCCCAGAACACACACGGTCACACTGAAGTACCTGCATAAAGTGGCACTTAGAGTTCAGTAAGAGTTGTCCCTGAGTTAGTAGGTCATTTGCTGCTCCCTGAAGAGTCAAATCCCAGGTTTTAACTCAACAGATCACTAGCAGAATCACAGCAAGAGGAGAGCAAAATTCAGACTCCGTTCTGCCACCAGCAACCATGTGAACAGTTTCTGATTTAAAGGTAAAAGGGATTGCATTCAAATCCCAGGCGGGTGTGCAGTACCAGCACTTTGGGGCAACAAATTTTACAGTCTTTGAATTAAAAAGTCACAAATGAAGTTCTTGAAGAAAATCAGCTGCAATGAATCAAATCAAACAATTTTCACATTCAGTCATTCCACATTTATGGGTTTGTATAATGCTTCAGAGTGAAGAACAGACAGGGATTTAGCAAAATCACTCTCTACTGTGTCTGCATCCTCAACCATTTTACTTCTGCTTAAAGAAGGACATGCAGAGTCCACAAGGATGGGCTACTTGCAGGGACCCTTTCGCTCTCTGCCAAAGCCGTCTCTCCAAGCCCCACAGAGCAGAGATGCACCGACTCTCATGGAACTGTGTCCCATCTGGCACTGTCTCGTTTCCGTCCCTTACAGGCCAACGACTACTTCCCAATCCCAACCTCACACCCCACATAGGGGAACCTGGGCCTGCCGTTAACGCTGCACACGTTCACTTCATCATTTCCTGAAGCTGTTTTAGAAAACATGATATGAAATATACTTATGCTCAAACATTAATAAAATCCAAGTGCACTAGGTCAGTGACAGAATCTATATGCCAAACAGCAAAGCATTCACACCCCTGTAATGCTTTGAGATCCACATAAGAACCTAGATAGAGCCCAATACATACACCGCCATGGCCATGGGATTTTCAAGTATTAAGTCTGTTTGCATAAGGAATCAACCTGAGATTTTTCTAAACTGCACTTCTCTGGCATTCAGTATTATAACCTTCATTCAATACAATAAAAGCCAACAACTTGACAATTATTGGAAAAAAATTATATTTTGGAAGAACTCACTACATAAGGTGACAGAATTCCAAAATCAAATTACATGAAAATATACATCGCAATTTCTTTGTACAATAAGTGAGAAAAATCTGCAATATAGAAGAATAGAGGCAAAGAAATACGGAGGGCCACGGAGAAAGTGGTGGGGGGTCAACAGCGTCTGTAAGAGCAAACCCACAAGTTAAGCAGAAAGCCTGCAGCTGTGCACACGAGTCCATCCAACCTGAACGCCCAGGAACGAACGGGAAGGCAAAAGCAAAACCAAACCAGAATTTTGTACTGTCTGGGGCAAATTTCAGTAAGTTGAATTCTGAACCAACTCTTTTTAGTTCTCAGGGATAATGACTGAGTTCAAGAGCTCTCAACAGCCGAAAGGTGGTATTGCTACGCCCGATCCAAGAGATGGTGCAGCCAGAGTACAGAACGACAAGCACCTAGTGATGACCGCTCCTCTGAAGTCATCGTTAAAAATCAAGTAGTGGCTTATTGAGTATTTCAGTATTGGAACTAAATGATTTGAAAACTTTCTGGCAGAGAGAAGAGAGAAAAGCAAAGGGGAGTGTGTCAAAACAAAGAAGATACAAAAGTTTAGTAAGTGAAAAGAGTTTAATGAAGCCTCAATGGTTTAAAGGAAATTAAATGGAAACTTTTAATCCTAATTGTTTTCATCTGACATGCTTTAAGGAGTCTTTTAAAACTGATAAGAAACAATGAATAGGGAAAGAAAACCTGCTAAAATCTTTTAGAATTTACACGATTCTTATTCTACTACAAGAAAGCATTATTTGGTACAAGTGTATTTGTGGGTGTACATGAATAGTATATATATTATCCGGATCATGTTGTGCTATGTACAGGTCTTTACAATTCTTCCTGAAGGTTAAAACAGTTCATTAGAATTCAAAATGCGTAATCCTCTGTAAGTTGGCACTTGTTAGGCTCTTGTCAGCACTGATACTGGCATGTTCTATTGCAGCCCAGCTCCAGCCAGTGTCCGCCAACTCGTTACGACAGAAGTCCAGCCATAGGTGGGTAGAGTGCAGGAAAACAGTGCCATGTTTCTCAACTGGAGACCTACAACAGAGCAAACAGCATTACATAACAAATTACAGAAGACTAATTGATTAGAAATGTTCATTTGTATTGTATTTCTTTGGAAACAAGTTCTTAATTTCTAAGCTCACTTTTGTGCTCACCCAACATGGTAGCCACATAGGGCCATTTTATTTCAAATTTAAATTGTAGTAAATAAAATTTAAAATTTAGTTCAAGTGCTTAATATGGCTAGTGACTACCATACTGGACAGTACAGACCAGACGTAGATTATTTCTCTCTATCAGTGGAGGAAGTTTTATTGTACTTCCCTACTTTACATTGTTTTCAATATCCTGAACGTCTTTCAACTTACATTGCATCCGAAGTCAAACACAGAAGAACTACTGACAAGTCAAGTGAGTATTTAAGGGTATTCAGAGAAACAACGTAACATCGCCACACTTCCCAACCTGAATTTTATCCAACCCTATAGATTCAGTCCAAACCCATTACCTACGTGAAGCTGCCCACAACGCACCCTCTGCTCCAAGTACAGGTCCTTCTAGGGACTCTGCACCTGGCCCATGTCATGCCCTCCGTCAGCCTAGAAGTCAAGAACCCCATCTAAATAAAAACAACTACTATCTTATCAAGCACTCGTGAGGTGCCAAGCACGTTCACAGACTTCTCTCATGCAGTGTTCGTAAGTACACGAAGGAGCTTCCCCCCATTTCACAGAGAAAAGTGAGACAAGGTGGCACAGCTAATAAGGGGCAGGGTTTCATGCTCAAAGATGAGAAAAACACTAGGTTCAAGCTAAAAAAGTAGTTAATGACCAGGTTTTCCTTCAGAGCTGCTGCTACATTACTGTGCGCTCGGAGTGTGTGGGGGGGGGGAGGGGAGCAGGGAGGAGGGTACTGCTCTTCTCCTCTCAGGTCCAGGTGTGCCAGAGACGCTCACACCTGTTGTGTCTGCCAAGCACAGTGCTGGGCACCAAGAACCTGAACAGAAGGTGACTGCCAAGTCACAGCACACAACGTTAAGCCCCTAACAAAGATGCCAGGCGCACTCAGTCAGGACGAATCGTTAAGTCACTCCAGTGTGCGTCTTCTAGAGCCCTGACCTCATCCACCACATCGTGGCTCAGATCCAACCGTAGCAAAGCTCTGTTGTGGGCAGAAAGCAAGCTGTGCGCCTACCCACATGTGGCCGTGCGTGTGCCCATTTCCCTGACTTGGACCACCTCCCCAAAATAGCACCGGTGAGGCAGAAGGACTGCTTGATTTTCGTCCAAAGGGGTTGTGCCGGTCAACCCACTGAGCCCCTGGCAAAGCCGGGAGCGCACCAGAAACTCACGCACCACCCTCCCCAGAAGCGAGCTTCCACTGGCACACAGATGCACAAAGTGTGCACAGAGATTCTGTGGGAACCTGAAGACATTAGTGAAACAAAGACACATCACTACAGAACAGGCACCCCATAATTTTTAGGTGATGGTAACTTGAATGTTTTTCCCAAAGACTAGACCCACCACACCCAAATTAGTCCCGGCCATTTAATCTCTCGGGGCTGAAACAGAGCTGCGTACAGATTCTATAATCATTCCCCGAGGAGACGAACAAGGAATTTCAGGGCCATGATACAGTCATTTAAAAACTGTCTGTGTGAGGTTTTAAAAAGAAAAATACTCCAGAGGGGGACTGACCGCTCAAAGTCATTAAACACCTAAAATCAGGCAACCCAGCTTTAAATAGCATTAACTTTTTCAGCAGGAATAGAAAAATCTATTTCCCCCCCCATGAACAAAATGTATTCTAAACAGGGAAAAAGCCTCCGTACAGAAAAAGCAAGTCTGTCGGTCTTTTCCCTAGAAAGATAAATGTGAAACTGAATCTCCTGGTCACGCCCTATTTATTTAAATAGATGGTGCTGACCGCACAGTCCTGTATGCTTTCTAAGTGGGTCCCGTTTCTAACTTAGACTACATCTGCCTATTACTAAAATCACATACATTTTATATTAATTGAAATTATATCAATTGTGTGTCTTTATGAAATAACCTTTAGTATCTTTTTTATTTATTTATTTTTTTAACCTCAAACCCTCGTATTATTCCTGATTTTTAACCTACAAATCTGGAGATAGTTCGCCTCTAAAGGACATTAGTATCTTGGTCTATTTATTTCTAAAAGTAGAATCAAATCAATTTCCGACGTGGTTACACAACTTAATTTTTTTTAAAGTCTAAAAAAATACAAATCAGGCAAGCACGTTTCCAAATAAAAACCACTTTTGATGTTAAGGATAATAATGAAAGTAATTCCTCAGTCAGAAGTAAATGTCCCAGTCATCGCAACCACTCTTCACTGAGAGCAGTCCCTGCGTGCGGGGAGCTTCCCGCCGCCTCCCACACAGAGGCCCCCGGCGCCCGCCGAGGTGGCAGCACCCCACCACCAGACCGCTCTTCTTCTGTGCCATGGCACTCGTGACCGCCCCAGCCACTTCCTTTTTGAGGCCCGAAGTGCCTCACACAGTCTGGCCCCCGTCCTGTGACCAACCAGCCCATGGGTTTCTGTTTCTTCCTTCTCCTCCAGAATGTGGCGACCGCGTACGTTGTTGTCCCTGGCCCGACTAAATGAACCTGTCTCTACTTTGGGGACCTCCAGTCTCGGCAGCACCATTCCACGTCAGCCTTGTGTCTGACTGGCTAGATCAACAGGGTCAAGAGTCAGCGGTGTGCCATATATGCCATGCTCTCCCAAGACAACACCACCTGCAAATGGCAAGACATGAACCAATATTCATGAACAAGAACAGAAACGTGCTCAGGGTCACCTGTTCTCGGTGTTACCTCCCACTTCAAAATACAAAGCTCCATGCTTAATGACATGCAACTGTAAAAAAGCAGCCCTATATTATCACACTGATACAGATAAATCACGCTGAACTAGCAAAGTATCAGAAGACCATGTTAAATTTTTAAAAAGTACTCTATGTCTGTGCCCATGTTATTATACACAGACACGTACATCACTGTGCGTGCGTACCCTATGACTGTGCCCATGTTATTACACACAGACACGTACATCACTGTGCGTGCGTACTCTATGTCTGTGCCCATGTTATTATACACAGACACGTACATCACTGTGCGTGCGTGAGTGTTGGGAGGAGTCAGATTTCTGAAGATGAAGCTACTGTGTGTCAGCGGTCACCTCTGGGAACAGAATGGGGAGGCCACGGCGGGACTTCCTTTTCCTCACACGGAGCGGAGCAGCTTCCGTGTTCCAGAGTGCTGTCATGCCTGCTTTGTCCCTGCAGCTGGGGACAGGAGTGAGGGTAGAAGAGAGGCAGCGACAGAGAGGCCGGCAGGGAGCAGTCAAGCCGAGAAGGGACCGAGACAGAGCCCTAGCTTGCATGGGTGAGGACGGAAGATGCTTCTAGAAGGACGATCAACAGTGTCAAATCAAACAGGTTAAGGATCGAAACTACATTAAGCCTGTGGATGTGGCCAACAGCAGTCCCCAAGATTCCGGTGAGTTTAGCCTCTGCAGCGAGGACAGAAGATGAGCCAAATGTGCTCCAAGGCAGACAGTAAAGGGGAAAAGGCAAAGCCCTCTGCTTCCCAGTGCTCCCTTCCTCCCAAAGTTAAGTGCCACTGCGAATTTTATGAATTTTATGTATTTCTTCAAGTCCCTGCTTTAAAAAAGCTCTTTATCACACAGTGAGTAGGTTGTACTTTTTTTTTTTTTAAGATTTTATTTATTCATTTGACAGAGATAGAGACAGCCAGCGAGAGAGGGAACACAAGCAGGGGGAGTGGGAGAGGGAGAAGCAGGCTCCCAGCAGAGGAGCCCGATGCGGGGCTCGATCCCAGCACCCGGGAATCACACCCTGAGCCGACGGCAGACGCTTACCGACTGAGCCACCAGACGCCCCTAGGTTGTACTTTTTAACCTACGTGAACAATACCCGACTCGATGCTGTCTTTTCTTTTTTTGCGAATTGCGTTTCCTACTCAAGACTGTTCTTTGAGATTTAACCATCTGGTTACTATAACTAAGTCTACACGACACACGCATTTAGTTGCTGGGTAATATTCCACTGTATCAATCATAACTGATCAATCCTGCCAAGGGGCCTTTCAAGAATCATAGAGTGCTGCAAGCGGCGTCCATGTATGTCTCCGCACACGTGCCAGCCCGTCTCCAACCGCACCCTGCCCTCCCAAGGCCGGTGCCTGGTTCAGACTGACCACATACCGCCAACCTGCTCCCCAACGCTGACTCGCC
This sequence comes from Ursus americanus, assembly GCF_024610735.1. Classification (NCBI taxonomy): domain Eukaryota; kingdom Metazoa; phylum Chordata; class Mammalia; order Carnivora; family Ursidae; genus Ursus; species Ursus americanus. Next base: position 60,528,669 of record NC_142140.1, read on the forward strand.
TTCATTAACACCTTACTTCAAGGACACCGTTTCCCCAAATCCTCACCAACGCTTGGGTTTCTCGGGCATTTTGATTTTTGACAATCCAGTCGATGCGATGTTACCTCCCTGTACCTTCGTATTTCTGATTACAAATGCAGTTATTTTTCACATGGGTAACAATTAGCTTTCTTTCCGGTTCTATTACCCAGGCAGATCATTTTTCTTTGTACTGCTTACTTTCTCGCCCATTTGCACAAGCTGGTGTAGATTCTAGGTGCAAATCCTGAACACCAGATAGACAGTAGTCTTCTCCCAGTCTGCTGCTTGTTTTTAAAAGTTTATTTGTCTTGTCATAATATTTAAGTTTTCAGTTTTGATACAGTCAAATTTATTGATTTTTCCCTTCTCTGGGTGTTTTCTGTGCCTAACACGTCCTTCTCTACCTTGAAATTCTCCCTTATTTTGTTCTAGAAGAGTTGTGTTTTTCATACTTAACCTTCTGTTCTGGGAGTACTGGGGACGGCGAGGCTGCCGGTAACAGGCAGGTGTGGTCAACAGCCCTGCAGCGGATCGGGCGGGGTGTTTCAAGAGGTCAGAGAGGCTCTGCACGGCAGGGCCTGATGTTCAGAAGCCTGGGTGCGACGTGGGAGCTACGCCTTCAGTGACCTTAGCGTGAAACCCAGCAAGGATGCAGTGTGCTTGGGATCATCACTTACTCCACACGTGGTCTCAACCGGGCAGTGGAGAGACTACGCACCCGCCCCACTTGTGCTTTTCTCTGTCTCTCAAATAAATAAATAAAATCTTTTTTAAAAAATGTTATTTTAAGCCACAGGATTTTAGGCAATGTGTAACACAGCAACAGAGAACTAACCAATCCCTGTAGCCTTAACGCAGAACAGTGAGACAGAGTCTTCCTGTCCGGTGGCCCAGAACGCGGTCTTGCTGCTATCTGCAGGACGGGAGGGTGTGCTTCTCTCCCCTCCCCCGCCCCATGTCCTCTCTTCCGCCCATCCCACACCGGAGTGAGCGGGCAGGTAAGGCTGTTAAGGTCTTCATGGAGCACGAGGTATAAATACTAAGAAAAAGTGAAATAAGGAGACAAATACTACAGGACCCCAGTTCTGGGAGACATCTAAGGAGTCAAACTCCTAGACACAGGAAGTGGAATGGCAGTTGCCAGGGCCTAGCGGAGGGACCAGACGTTCGAGGGGTCTGTTGTATACCAGTGCACATACAGGCAATACTGCAACGTGCACATAAGAACTGGGAGGAGGGCAAACCCATTTTTTGTTTTTTTTTTACCAGTTTTTTAAAAAGTGAAATAAAGTCTGGATCAAGTTCTGGAATGGTAATATTTCCAACTTCCATATTTAGAAAACATTAAGTCACGTATTTCGGGGCGCCTGGGTGGCTCAGTCGTTAAACATCTGCCTTCAGCCCAGGGCGTGGTCCCAGGGTCCTGGGATCGAGCCCCGCGCTGGGCTCCCTGCTCCGCTGGGAGTCTGCTTCTCCCTCTCCCACTCCCCCTGCTTATGTTCCCTCTCTCGCTGGCTGTCTCTCTGTCAAATAAAACCTTAAAAAAAAAAAAAAAAGAAAACATAAGTGACATATTTGGATGTAGATTTTTATTTTTTTTTAAGATCTTATTTATTTATTTGACAGAGATGGAGACAGCCAGCGAGAGAGGGAACGCAAGCAGGGGGAGTGGGAGAGGAAGAAGCAGGCTCATAGCGGAGGAGCCTGACGTGGGGCTCGATCCCATAACGCCGGGATCACGCCCTGAGCCGAAGGCAGACACTTAACCGCTGTGCCACCCAGGCGCCCGTGGATGTAGATTTTTAAAAACAACTTTCAATCTATTTTTGTTTAACCTCAGGAGTTTTATTTCACATCTACATCCTGCGGCATGACCGAAGCTACTGAGGACACACAGAAACAGCACACTGATGAGCCATAAGAAAACCCGCCTTTACGAAGACTCTGAGCAACAGGCCAGCCTGGCTACGTCTGCGGCAAGGCACCGGGTTTCTGTGGCATAGCCTCACACCTGACAATTATGTAACGACAAGGACACGTGCAGGTCACGCAGGCAGCTCAGTCCGACAGCAGCTACCATGCTCCGTGCATTCGTGGGTGAGTACAACACAGCCCTGCTTTCAGAAGACAGGAGTTAAGTCATGGGTTTTTGACTTGAATTTTTTAAAGTCCAATTTTCAAATGATTTCACTCCTAGTTAATCCCGATAGATGACTGGGCTCAGGTGCTTATCGGGGCAACATACTGCAGGTAACAAGAGCAGCAAGAAAACACTCTTATCGGTGACTGCGAGTCAGGGCCCTGAGCGCTGTCAGGCTTCGGGGGGGCATCCGTGTGAAGAGCAACTGCTTCAAGAGAGGAGACGGGCTGAGAGGGGCCTTGTCCCAGCACGGGGCAGAACAAGGAGGAGACGCGTTCCAGAGCCCGGGTGTGGAACCCGGCTCCCTCCCGGCGGGCACGCACACACTTCCCGAATGGCAGGGAGATGGAACAAAGGGGGAAACGATTAGTAATTTTTAACACACAACAGGTGGGACTGGGGACTTGAACGCCGGTCTAACAAGTCTGCATTAATATACATGAATCAGTGTTTCCCAAGGAATGTCTGTCTCTGCCCACAGGTGAGCCAAAGGATCCTCCTGACGAGTTTCAAACTGACAACAAAATACTAATTCCTTTATTCAGGTCTCATCAACGAAAGACACACACTTCAAGGATGATCATTTTTTACACAAAGGCCTGAGCTTAAACAGTAACCTGGTAGGCTGCAACAGTAACTACGATGAATCATTCACAAAGTTTGTGTATCAATTTTACTTAAGTCTGCTCTACCAAGGACTCCAGCTGCCAGGTCCTCTGCAGCAGTGCAAAGCCATCACAACGCATCTGGCGGATAAGCAGTCGTGCGAAGATGCTCTGTTACTGACCTGTGCTAGTCCAGATTTCCAGTTATTGCTTCCTTACTCTAACTGGAAGTTCTCAGTTCAGTGTCATCATTCACGGTGTCTCATATTTTCAATTAACTTATTCTATACAATGAGGTATTCTGAATCAACATGACCTTCTGCCTCCATCTTTCTGACGAGTGAACTTTAATCTTGGTAAGTTTACTTTAAACACATGTGTATGTTATGATCCAATGTGAACTAACTCCAATCCCACTAGCAAAGGAGGGAATATACAATCCCTTACAAAATCTGTTTGTGGCCCCTCATTAGTATGTATTTGTTTATTTAACTAATTTGTAATATACTATCGAGGTAAATATAATAAAATTCTTGATTATTTCTTAAATTGATGAAGTACTTATTTATGAGATGAAGTAACCCACATACTTGGGCTTCAGCATCTGTACAACTCCCCTCCGACTGGGAAACCGTGTGGGTGAGAGAGACTAGGATACGGTCACACCCACACAAGAACCAATCCCATGAGCGGAGTGGGTGACGGGCACGGCGGGGGCGTCCAGGACAAGCACCTGGAAGAAGTACAGGCGGGAAAGCACCAGTCCCAGCAGACCGAGGCGCACACATGAAGGACGGTGGGAAGCAAGGACCACAGAGGAGGTGGGAGGGGAGGGTGAGCTAAGAAAATAGGGACAGGATTAGTAACAAACACATGCAGGTTAGACACGAACGAGCCGGTGGAAAACAAAACATCTGAAGACTGCAGGTCGTTGCTGTTCTTGGCCTTAACAATGGTCAGCATTTCAGGTTCTGATGAGGAGATCAGAAACCAGGGTTATCAAACACGACAACAGAACAACGGTGGGTAGACTCAGTCTTACTTCTGATCTGCACCTTTGCATTTGACACAGTTCATCATAAAAATAATAAATAAAAATTAAAACAATGTGATGGTAGTTTAGGCATAAGACAAACCAACTAATAAAACATGTTAAGGTCAGAAACAGATCAACAGATACCTGGAAATGTAATTTCCTAGCATAACCGACCCTGCGCATCAGTGGTGAAAGAATCGGCCACCAATCGATGCACCAATGGTTTTAGCCTGGGGAGCGGGCAGAGCCGAACTCTGGCCTCACGCCGATCAATTTCAGGAGCTTCAACACACACACCAAAGGCAAAACCATAAAACTTTCAAAAGACAAGATGCAACGGAGCTTTCCGGTCAGAGAAGAAGCTAGAACATAAAATGCAACTCTGTACAGGACAGGTCTAACCTGAGTACATTCAGATTAAGAATCTCTGTTCATCAGGGCATCTGCAGGGCTCAGTCAGTTAAGCATCTGATTCTTGACATCGGCTCAGGTCGTGATCTCAGGGTCATGAGGTTGAGCCCTGTCTCGGGCTCCGTGCTCAGCACAGAGTCTGCTTGAGACTCTCTTCCCCGCCCCTGCCCGGGCTCACATGCAGGCACTCTCTCTTTCGAAAGAAAGAAAGGAAAGAAAGGAAAGAAAGGAAAGAAAGAAAGGAAGGAAGGAAGGAAGGAAGGAAGGAAGGAAGGAAGGAAGAAAGAAAGAAAGAAAGAAAGAAAGAAAGAAAGAAAGAAAGAAAGAAAGAAAGAAAGAAAGAAAGAAAAAGAATCTCTGTTCATCCCGAGATTCCACAAAGAAAGGGAACTGACCAGGATACAAATCCGGAAGCTAACGGAAGAACAGCCCAAGAACAGCAGTTTCCCAGAGGAAACGGCCAAACCCATGAAATGATAGTCAGCTGGGCCACACGTGTCAGAGCAAGGCCACACACCACAGCCTTCCAGATGGAGCACTTTCACAGGGGTCTGGTGATGTCCAATGCAGGGGAGGGTCCGGAGTAAACGGAATCCTTATCCTTGTGAAAAGGAGTATAAATAGATGCAGCATCTTGGAGACAACCTGGCATTATCCAGTCACAGAGATGTGCACTGACCCCTAACTCAGTGATTCCACCCCCACACACACCCCCCGGGGAGGCGCTCCCCTCCAATGTGCAGCAAGAAACAAGACAGCCACACTCACTCTGCCAGCAAACACAACTGCAGTCAGAACCGAGAGCAGGATGGTGACTCATCTAACGAGGCCCCACATGACAGTGACAACAGATGGGCACAAGCAGACACAACACAGACGAGTTTCAAGACTGTAACACCGAGCAACACAAGCCACAGAAGAACGCACGCACTGCAGTTCCACGCACACACAGGCCAGCGTATCCAGCACGCCGTTCAGGAACAGCACAAACTGGATGACATGATGAAGGAAAAACCGGGGTAAACACAGAACGGGGTGTGTGAGAACACGGGGTCAAACAGGTGGCAGGTCCAGGATGTGCCAGGACTTGTGACCCTTCACATGCTCCGTGTCCTCAATAAGTTTATCATCCCAACATTTACAAAGAAAGAAAAGAAACCAAATCACTAGAATGCCACACATTTGGTCAGTGGTCCACACTGCGTCCCCTTCTCTCCTGGGCTCCCTACTGGACGTGATCGAGGCCCGCGGAGAGATACGATACAACACGAGGGCGCTTCTTCCTATCGGCCCTATTAGTAGTGAACAGGGAGAGAACGACCAATGAAGACACGGAGGGTGGGGGCGCCTGGGGGGCTCAGGTCGTGATCCCAGGGTCCCAGGATCGAGTCCCACATCGGGCTCCCTGCCGCTCTCCCTGCTTGTGCTGTCCCTCTCTCTCTCTCTCTGACTGTCTCTCAAATAAATAAAATCTTTTTAAAAAAAGAAATTAAGAAAACATGGAAGACAGATGTTTAATGGTCTTGCCAGTTTATTAGAAAACACGATCTTCCTTTAAAACAAAATTAGGAAATGAAAATTCACGTCATCCTTTGCCATAAACCACACCAAAACAAGTACCTTCATCTCACCGTCAGTGAAAGGAGAGACCACGACCCCACACTAGCCAGTGTAACACAACCGCCTAATTAAAGATGCGGAGTCTACTGGAGCAAAACACACGTGGGCTACACGGTTTCTGCTGAGAAAACAACAGACCACTGGACACTCCCACTAAAAAAATGAAGTTAGTGAAATCAGGCAATCCAAATACCCAAATCACACAATTTCCAAAAATGTATATGCCATTTATCACAAGGCAAAACAGTAGGATTTTAAAATGAACTCACCCTGAAATAATGAAGTTACAGCTGTTGAACAAATGTCACTCAAAAGCAGTCTCTTGGCTTTTTCTTACACAGCGGGCAACTTTCCTTTTGAATTCTCCATTTCTGTCTTCCCTCCATTCTTTCTGTAGATACAAAAGTAACATGAAGTGACTTTACCCAAGCTCTTCTTAGAAACTCAAATACTAGTTTTAATTTTGAATGCAACGCTTTGGCAACCTGCACACTTTTAAAATGCTAAAAAGCTGGTAAATCAGAAAAGTAGTCAAAAAATACTTTTGCCAGGCACTGGGCTGGGACACAAGAGCAGAAATCCCTTACGCAAAACACCCATACAGGCAAGATTCTCTTAAAGAAAGCAGCCCATGAAGAACGTGGACGGTTTCACGTTACTGGAAAAGGCAGCTACGCCTTACCGGTAAGCTACTCAAGGCCACAGGAAGGACTGCCGGCTCCCTCCCGAGGCTCCAGAAACCACAGCCGACACAAAGGCGAAATTGCTTCTGGAAGACCAAAAGCAGACGGCAGAGGAACGGAACAGCAGCCGAGGAGAGAAGTCTCCCTGGAACCAGAGCAAAGGAGGGGCAGGGCCGACCGGACAGAAGGCACAGTTAGACAGTCACTAAGATGCAGGACTGAAAACAGAGATACAGCTCAACAGTTTGGCGCTTTCCTCCCACCTATATCCAAAAGTCTAACACTTTCCTGAAATAGTGATGACCGTTAAGATACACGGATACACACACATATGAAGAGCCCTCGACGCAGGGCCACTAGTGTGGGCCAGAGGACGGAACCGCCTCTCCGCCTGGAGCTCAGGGTCTGGCTCGCCGCCTGCACACTCGAGCACAGCCAATGCTCGGGGCGCATGTGCTTTCCGAGCCCTACACGTCCTATCACCTGGAGTCGTGCATGCAGAGCTGTGCAGAAGCCTACCGGGTCCTGGGCCAGACTCCAAAATACAAAAGAAACACAAGGGAAAACACTGGCCTCAGAGAATGATCAGAATTAAACTTTGAAAAATTTAATCAGAACTCCCACAAGATGGAAGAACTATGAACTTCATCAAACAGTGACAAGATTCTAAGAAGGAGAAAATTAATGAAGAAAGAACAAGCTACTTAAAATTAAGACTAACACCACCAAAATGAGAATTCAACAGGAACTCAGAATCAGCACAAGTTTAGATGAAACAGAGCACAAGAATCGATCTGGGCAGAAGCTACACATCCAAAGAAGGAAGGAATATACACTTGAGTAAAAATAAAAAACAGGAAGGAGAGAACACTATCCACGAGGGAAACTTCCCAGAGCTGAAGTCCTGCAAGTACACGCTGACCACAGCAGTCCCGTGCCACCCCCAGCCGCGGCTATGCTCTCTGTGGGCTCAGTCGCCCAGGCAACCCCAGTCTGTCCAGGAGCAACAGTCCCCCTTCTGACGTGACAGCAGAAGGTCAGCGGTAGCCTCAGACCACGTCACCCGCCTGAGTCACTCACCCTGCTTCACCATGTGGGCACACGATCACTTCACACCTCACAAGGAGGGTGAGCTCGCGGCACGGGGTCCTGAGAGCCCCACAGTCACACGGCTTTTATCACAGCATGCTGTTGTAACTGCTCTGTTTTATTATTAGTTATCACTGTAAATCTCTCACTGAGCCCAACTCATAAACTGGACTTTATCATGTGTACGTACACACAGGAAAAAACCAACGCACACAGGGTTTGGTACTGATCCCTGCTTTCAGGCATCCGCTCAGGGTCTTGGAACACACCCTTCACGGAGAAGCGGGAGTAATGTACAGAAATGAAAAATCTTAAACTCTACACAACACCGTGAGATTTAAGGACCAAGAATCAGAAAAGAACCTGAAGGGAACAGGGAAAACAGAGGAAGAAAGAAAAGGTCACCCACAAACGCAGAAGAGTCGGCCGTCCAACAACTTCCTCGTCAGCAACAATACACGTGGAAAGATCAATTCCGTAGAAATCTGCATCCCTCCCCCAGAATGCTACGCGCTGTCACTTAAGGATAAGGGTAGGGTAAAAACCCTTCCAGACGGGTTAGGACCCAGCTCTTAATTCCCACACAGCCTTCCTGAACCATGACTCTCAGAGGAGGTCCAACAACAGGAAGAAGTCAACCAAGAAAAAAGACCCAGGATCCAGGAAACAGATAACCCCACCCAGAAGAGCTGGAAGTTCGGGAAGTCCAAGGAAGGCAGCCGCGCAGCAGTCTGAGCCAACCTAATCCGGAGCCCGAGGATGGAGGGGTCCCGGACAGGGAGCTCCAAGAAAAATGGGGGTTTCCTGGAATAGCTATCACTGACTGAGAGGTCAGAAAAGCAAACAGAGAACTTGCGGAAATATGACAAGGTGTACAATGCAAGAGGGAAAAGCAGATGGGAAAGGTGCACGAAACTGTGCACAGGCAGCCCGTGGCTTCGACAGGAGACGACGGACTGGTTAGGTGGGCGAGAGCAGCAGTGGGCTCTAAGCACTGAGCGGCCCGTGGCGTGCAGATCTGAGTCGCGCCCGCACAGCCCGGCTCTGTGCAGCATCAGCGAGCACCGCCCCTTCTCAGGAGGCCCTGTGGTTCCGGGACCCGGCTGCTCTGAAGGGTTAATAATTTTTGTATATTCATACTTTCAGGTACTTGCCCTTAATTTGTCCTTAATTTTAACCCTGATGAAGATTAAGATACAATTTGTCAGTTCTGATCTTACTACAAAGAGTTACAGTTGAGCATGAATCAAAGTAAACTAGAATGAGTTCTCCCTCGAAATGGTTCCACAGGATTTCTTCTCCCTTGCCGCCTCTTACAGCGCTCCGACCGATGCTGGATTAAAGAAAAGCTAGCATGGTTTTCCGTCAATTTTTTACTTCAATTTGATCACCAAATTAAAAAATTCACAGGCGTACATTTGAAAAGGGTTTGTCAAAGTAGTATTTTTCTACATAGACTATACACTGCATCACCCAGGTTTTTATGTAAGTTTAGTTCTATATGAAAGTTGCCCAAGTAGAAAAGTGAATTTAATCTCCTGGCTTTGATATATACTAACAAAAGTTCTAAGAATAAGATTTAGAATGAAAGGTTCTTCAAAGAAGGAAGTAGACAGATATCCAGAATAAAGGAAACTGATGAAACATGAGGACAGGGGCGCCTGGGTGGCGCAGTCGTTAGACGTCTGCCTTCGGCTCAGGGCGTGATCCCGGGGTCCTGGGATCGAGACCCACATCAGGCTCCTCCGCTGGGAGCCTGCTGCTTCCCCTCCCAGTCCCCCTGCTTGTGTTCCCTCTCTCGCTGGCTGTCTCTCTCTCCATCAAATAAATAAATAAAATCTGAAAGAAAGAAAGAAAGAAAGAAAGAAAGAAAGAGAGAGAGAGAGAGAGAGAGAGAGAGAGAGAGAGAGAGAGAAAGAAAGAAAGAAAGAAAGAAAGAAAGAAAGAAAGAAAGAAAGAAAGAAAGAAAGAGAAAAGAAAGGAAGGAAGAAACATGAATACAAAATAAAACGTGGGTTCCCAGATTCCGGATTTAAAAAAGAAAAAAAAAAGCAGGCATGAGGAACAATGCTGGAGAAATCAGGGTATGGACCGCGTACGTGTGGAACAGGACTGTATCAATGACGGGCTTGTGCTGTGGTAGGAGAAAGGATGCCCTTGTTCTCAGGAGAGGCCACCCAAGTGTTCACACGTGGAGAGTCAGGGCATCGACAGATCGACAGAGACAGGAAAATGCTGTAAAATCTCCCCAACTGGTGAATCTCGGTGAGGCCTGTTTCTGGCTACGCAAGACAAGGTCCTCGTTCTTAAGAGACAGAGTTCAAGTACTGAGGGTAAAGCTTAGTTATGTCTGTGACTTATTTTTGTACACATTCAGGAGAAACACGAATGTCCACAAATCCGTCCGTAGACACACACACACACAGAGGCTGTCGTTCTAATCAGGGGTAACTGAGGGGCAGGGGAGAGGCGTGCGCGACCGCCTTACCGCAGCATCAACGTTAGCAGGTGAGTCTCCGTTAGGGTCTGCCAGCATTGAAATGACACTGATCATGATGGTTTCCACAGTGTGGATAGGGAGCCAGCGCTCCTCTGGCTTTTCATACCCGTATTTATCTTCCCCGGGCTCATGAAGAATGGAAATGCATACATCACCGTTTTTATCAACTGCAAAATTAGAGAGTGAGAGTTCTGTTTAAAGTAGTTAAAACAACGTGGTTAAACGTGAAGTACCTATTAGAGATGTGGCCCTGGCTCCCACGGTCCTGTATAAAACACTGAGTATCTACAGAAGACGATTTCCAAAATCGTATTTTACCAAACAGGACCCATATGTCAGAGCCAACAGACACACACACGATCGTCCCCATGTGTGCAGAACTCCAAGGAACCCGGCACACGACGGTGTCTAGCATTTACACGCAGTAAAGACAATGAATCTGCTTTGTTTGTACATAAAGCAGGCGATCCAAATACCAGAACTGTCTCTGTGTAGTGATGTCCCGGACTCCCCACTAACTGACTGGTCTACACTGGTGACCGTCAAGCATCCAGAGACTTTCCTCTGAAAAAAATGAGAAGTAACCTCATAATGTACTTTTTATATCACATAAAGGCAAAATTACATTTTCAGGGAAAGGAGTGCACTCAAATTTACAAAAGGAACATGTCACATTGCCAGTGAAAATTCATCAACGTAAAGAACATCCATGAGGCATCTTTTCTACAAAACTAGGGTTTAAAATCCGAGGCACAAATTAATTGTCGGTCAAAACAAAGGAGAACTTTGAATCCACCGGCTCATTTGTATCACACAAATACTCCTTATTCGTAAAACTACCAAAATCATCACTAATCCTTTATGGTGAAGTTTTCTCCACTGCAAAATACAAAATAATAATAGTACAATAAAGTATACTTATTTGGAAAATGTTAGAAAAGACAAAAAAGTATAGGAATTTTTGGTGTAAAAAGTCTTTCAACCAAATATCCAAATCCCATAAATAATCAACGGCACTATGTATGTCTAGTTCATTCCTAACTTCCCACCTAAAGTCTAACAGTTTTTTTTTTTGAAGATTTTATTTATTTATTTGACAAAGAAAGAGTGAGCGAGAGAGAGAGCACAAGCAGGGGGAGCGGCAGGCAGAAGGAGAGGGAGAAGCAGGCTCCCCGCAGACCTCCATCCCAGGACCCCGGGATCATGACATGAACTGGAAGCAGACGCTTCACTGACTGAGCCACCCAGGCACCCCCGGACTTGCAATCGGTGTAACTCTCAAGGTTATTTTTCATCTCCTGACTTGGGCACTTCCCCTGTTGTTAAAAACTCTGGGGAAGCCGAGCCGGAGTCCATACACACTGCTGGTCTCCGACAAACCCTTCCGGGCTGTGTGCTGTGCACACAGGCATCCAAGTGCGGGCCGTGACAGGCCCGTGCATTCGTGTGTCGTCTGGGCTCCTCTTCCCAGGCACCCACCTCCCAGTAAGATCCCCTGAGTGCAGGAACGAGATCGAGAGGCAGGCAAAGCAACGACAAACTGTTAAGCACACCGCAAAGTTCAACACAAAGTGCTTTTACCATCTTCTTTAGATGATGTCCTCACGCATTACATAAAGAGGATTTTTTCCAAGTCGTTTTCTTTGAAAATATGGTATTAAATGTTTCCATAAAACTCTATCAGAGAGAATCAACTTAAGATCCATTTTCCTTTCGTGGAAATTACTGTTACAATCTAGCATCTTTTAATTTTTAGCCTTGAGTCCTTTCATTTTAATTGTTTTAAATAAAAGGTTTTTAGGCTTCAGACCTATTACCAAACTACAGTTTAAATGTGAAATACAGGTGGGGGCACCCGGGTGGCTCGGTGGGTTAAGTGTCCGATTCTTAGTTTCAGCTCAGGTTATGATCTCAGGGCCATGAGACTGAGACCCCTGTTGGGCTCCACGCTCAGTGGTGATTCTGCTGGAGATTCTCTCCCTCTCTTTGCCTCTCTCACTAAAATAAATTAAACCAATCAATAAATCTTTAAATTAAAAAGGTGAAAAATAGTCTGGTTTTTCTAAATGCTTCTGGGGGTAAAATTTTTCCAGGTACAGAAAATACACGTTTCCTCTGGTGCAATGTCAGTTCTTATTCTTTACTCATTTATAAACTCAAATGTCTAGTTTTTCTTGCCAAATTGCTTCCTTAATTGTCCCCAAGTAACTTCTGCCTGTTACTTTTCCCTCTCCTTTTAACGCCCCAACAGTGATCTCCGCTGTCGCCCTTACTGACATGAGGTTCATTTACGAGCCCCATTCTGCTTTCAGCTGCACCACTTATCTTCACTCTGTTTAGTCTTTCAGGATGGGTTATGTGTGAAACCAGAAACTTCTTGCCCCTAACACCCAGCAAATAATACTATTTTTTTTAAGCCACTTGAAACTGTTTACTCCATTTGGAGTTTCAATCCCCTTTTCTAAATCCATTCCCCCACACACAGCTAGCCACCAGCCTCGGCCTCGACTACCTGAACCACGTGTACCCTCCCAGTTACCCCCTCCCTGGAAGCCGTGCGTCTAAAAATGACAGAAACCCAACGGACCCCCACCCTCTCCACACGCCCATAACGTGGGGGTTCTCTCACTCACTCTCTCTCTCTCTCTCTCTCTCTCTCTCTCGTCACCTCATGGAAACTGGCTTCTGCCCCCTATCAGAGGCCACGACTGGTCACAAAATGGTCTGAACAAGCTTCCCCCAGGTGCCTTTAAAGTCCCCCTTTTTGGGTCACAACGACAGACACTGCTGAGGACAGCTCCCTCAGCCTCTGTGACACCCTGCTTGGCGGGCTCTTGAGCCAATCTCTCACCTTCCAGGCTTCCTTAGTCGGACTTCTGACGTTACGTGATGTTACCCCGCTCTCCAGCATTAGCCACCTTTTCCGTGGGGAAATTAACTCATTCTTCCCATCACGATGTTCCCCGTCCCCTCCGTCCCCAGCTTTGCTGAGCTGCACTGACGGAGAGCATGGTGTAAGGAGCAGGTGCAGCGCGGTGGTTTCACGCGCTCCCGAGCACCTAGATGCGGGGCGCTACCAAGGCCCCACGCTCACTTTTACCGAACGGTCTAAGCCGATACGGCAAGCACACCTCAAGAAGATCCACGATGGAACGCGTCTAAGCCACACACAGAGAAGTTCTACCTGAGAACGACATCTGTAACAGCTTTACTGAGACAAAGGTGCACAACCGAATGGCTTCCCGCGTGTCCGGAGTTGTGAACGGTCACCACAATCAATTTCAGAACACAGCCGTCACCCAGAAAGAAAGCACATGCACAGGGGCAATCACTCCCCATGCCCCACAGCCTTCCCCAAGCCCGAGGCAAGCACGAACCTAACCTTCCACCTCTAGGTTTGCCTGCTCCGGACGGTCCAGCCTAAACGCAGCCCTACACTGCGTGGGCTCTCGCGACTGGCTTCGCTCACCCAGTGCCACGTTTTCAAGGCTCAGGCAGGCGCCGCGCACCAGGGCCACCCTCCGTAACGTGGCTACGTGATGAGTGGGTTTTCTCCTCGTCAAACGATGGACACTTGGGCTGTTTCTACCGTTTGGCCGTTACGAACCCTGCTGACAGGAACATTCAAGGCCAAGTGTTCTGTGGACGTCTTTTCATCGTTCTTGCGTTTCTGTCTCAGAATGAAACTGCCAGACTCGTGCCCCACAGCGACTGCAGCACTTTACAGTCTCGCCAGGAGAACGGAGGGCTCTCGTTTCCCTGTGTCCTCGCCAACACTTGACTATCACCTGCCACTTTGATGGCAGCCACCCAGGTCTGTGTCAAGCGGTATTTCGCTGTGGTTTTGATTCTACGGTTATTCTGTGGATGGTCCATCAATTCTAAATCCTTACCCTACCACCACCATCCACATCTGCTAGTCCACAAGCACAGTAACTCAGTTTCCCTTCCTGCTACGACTCTCAGTTCAAGCTTTCATGGTCTCTTACCGGAAGCACTGACAAAACCCTCTCCGTGTCTCCTGGCGGTCATGACGTCTGGCTTCTCCTTCCAATCCTTCCTCCATGGGTATGATCTTTCCAGAAGAAGACACAGTCAGGATGAAGCTACCACACAGCTTTAAAGCGCCAGAACTTAATGAGAACCCACAGCCTCAGGAACAAAGTTTAAGCCAGGCATTCACACAGTCAAAATTCTGTGTAAGAATCACATTCTCTAGAAGATGACCCTCTCTTACACTACCCAATACCCATGTGGCAACAACACTGTCCTCTCAACGTCACCATGACGTCTCCATGTCCGTTCCTCCCCACACAGGCCCCAACACCCTCACAGAAGGGGACCGTGACTCACGAATCATCTTCACCTCCAGTGTCTCGCAGACACTCCTGGCTCGCTTTTCCGTTCATCCCATGTCTTTCCACGTCTGCCATCCCCGCCCCACCACCTCCTCAGGTTCCCTTCCTTCACAAAGCACCTCCTCTCTCCAGTCAATCTCCGTTATTTCACTGACGCCTCTCCCCTCGTGGCCTGAAAAATGAAAAGTCTCTTCCACCTTAAAACAAACCCTCATTTCACCAGCTCTCCTCTTAGACCACCTAGACCACTGCTCTCCTTCCTCCCAAAAGAAGAGAAGTCCCACGTGCTGCTCACATACGTGCTCTCAGAGAGACCGAGGCCCACAGAGGCTTTACCTACAGTCACGCAGCTAACGTGTGGCAGAGCCAACACTCAGAACTTCTGTTACATCTTCTTTTGAAACCGGCACAAGAAGATGGCCTATACACACAGCAAATAATTCAAGTGACGGTAAGAGAAACTGCCAAAGCCCAGGAAGAGAGGAAAGAAATGGCAAAGCAACAAGAGGCGGATGTGGTCAATTTAGGCATCCGCGCTCCACGGAGGGGTATCGTCAAGGCATTCTAGCACAGACTGTTAGATTTCTCTCCCTCGTTACTGGTACAAAAAAGAACGATGAAGCATCTTTGCGATCGCCGCTATCTTAGGTGCGATGGAATACGGTGGCTACCCCCTTGGTTCCCGATAGTTTTCCGTGAGCCAGTTCCAGTCTCTCGAGGCCCATCCATTTCTCAAGCCCCTGGGCTCTAATACTTTCCCCATACCCTTGTGATAAGCCTTCATTCACTCACTCACTCCTCTCCCTCAGATTTTTGCTCAGACTAATTCGGGAGCTTCTCTCCCTGGCAATGCAAAGTCGACTATGAGAAGCAGAGTGCAGATCAGCGCGGGAGTCAAAAAAACCCACAACTCTGATTACAAAATACTGACAGTCAAAATACTTAGAAGAGAAATGCTTGCAAGCTCTATCACACAAAACAAGGCCGAAAGTTCAGGGAGACTGTATATAAACACAGTTTATCTAGCCTAACCTTTGGCTCACAAAGTGGATCTTAACGGTAATGCATCTTTGGGTAAGAACTTCAGCGTCACTGCATTTCCGGCACGGCAGGATTGATGCTTTCCAAAGCTTAAAACACCGGTACGGCACCCCACTCGACCCTGTCGGTCACCTTATGAGGCAGGCAGGACACTCCCTTTTTAACAGCTAATATAGGTCAAAAGTGAAGAGCTGCCCACGGTCTAAGAGTGAAGATGAGAAATAGAAATTTTAAAACCAGGCTTAATGACTCCTATGCGCTCTGTAATCACCAGTGAGTCACCTAATACCTTGGAAATTATCTCCGTTGTAAGGGATGTATGCCTAGCGAGTATCACCCGATAACCCTGCCTCTAGTTTGGAACCTCAGGAGTCTCAAAAAGAGCTGAAAACTAAGGAAATAAATATTTGTATACGATGCCTCTTCCCCCTGCCGCTCTACTAAACAAACTAGTACAAGGCCATGTGCACAATGAGCACAGTGAACTCAGCACAAACATCCCAAAGTAACTTCGCTGAGAACTACGTCTTCCTTGGCGACCTTGCAAACCTCAGTGACGGGCTACCGCATTAGCAAACGTAAAAGTAAAACTAGATGAACTTACCATTTGGGTGCCAGATTTCTGTAATGAATTTCATTTTAGGAGGCCGGAGGGGATAATCTTTTGGGAAAGTGAGATGAGCCTTAAAAACACCACCTTCACTGGAAGAAAAACAAAAACAAGTTCTTGCCTGTAAGTTCCTGCATATAACAGACAATGATTAAAACACACACAGAGCAAGGGTGCTAGTGCCAGACTATAAATGAAGTGAGTTAATAACCTGGGCCTCAAGCAGAGAGTTTACTCACTCACGTACTCATACACCTGCTACCTGACCCACGTCCCAAGAAGCGAGGAAAACAGAGAAACGGTTGGCTTTAAACAGGCATCCCTATCAGGTCACACGACTGTTGTGCTGACAACCTTTATCACTTCCCATCAAAGTCCAGAGGCTTAACTGAGCCCATCCGCTCTCCACGCTGATCTCCAACTACCACCCTTCCCTCCATTCCAGCCCGTCTTCTTTCTGTTCTTCAAGCACAATAAGCTCTTTCTCACTCAGAACTTACACGCTATTGTTTGTTCCCTGTGTGGCAAGATGTGCTGACCTTCCAATCATCCACTCATTTATTCATCTCATCATTTAACAAATATTTCCTCAGCCTTTACATGTCGGACACTAGCCGTGAACAAGGAGTTTATATTCCAGTGACTTTCCAAAGTGCTGCCGTCCGACACAGCTTCCTGCACACCGCACACCGGAGACGTTCTACAGTTAGGCTAAACGAGATGGCAGCCACTAGGCCCTTGAAATACCGCCGGTGCAACTGGGGAACTGACTTTTTAACTTTTTTTTAAAGATTTATTTATTTATTAGAGAGAGAGAGCATGAGCACAGGGGGAGGGGCAGAAGGAAAGGGAGAGAGAGAATCTCAAGCAGACTCCTCACTGAGCACAGAGCCCAACGTGCATCTCAATCTCATGACCCTGAGATCATGAGCTGAGCTGAAACCAAGAGCCAGACACTCAACCGACTGCACCACCCAGGTGCCCCTGAATGTCTAATTTTATTTATTAGCACATATGGCCAGGAACTGCTGTATTAGTGCAGTCTTAGATCAGTGTCATTTCCTTAGGAACTGTTCTTGAAGAATTATCAAAACAGTACAATGAGCTGTACTATGTTAACAACAAAAACCAAAGAGATTAAACCAGCCTCATGAGGTATATAACTAAGTTCCTGCATTATGTCATTCGTATAGCCATTTCCTGTGCTTGAAATACCTTTCTCCCCTTGTCATCATTTAGAACTCAGCTTCGGGGTGCCTGGGTGGCTCAGTCGGTGAAGCGTCTGCCTTCTGCTCAGGTCCTGATCCCGGGGTCCTGGGATCGAGTCCCACATCAGGCTCCCTGCTCAGCGGGGAGCCTGCTTCTCCCTCTCCCACTGCCCCTCCTCTGCTCGTGCTCGCTCACATAAATAAATAAGATCTTAAAAAAACAAAACAAAACTCACTTCAACGTTATCTCTTGAGACTTTACTTGGCTCCCCAATCTTAACTCTACGCTGTGTCCCTTTACTGCACTGACGTCTTCTCACTTCTTTACTCCAACACCTATCTGCACATCTGATTCTTTGACTGTTCAGTGTACAATCCATCAGAGCAGGGCCATGTGATGTTTGTTTCAGATCAGTGAGAAATGGAACTCTCAGCTCCTTAAATGGTTTTCATTCACTGGACAAATATACATTGATTACCTACTTGTGTGAGGCGCTTTTTTACGTAAAATAATAAAACAGAGAAGAAGACATCAGAGATCACTGGTACCACAAGCACTTACCATTTTGGTGGCAGAAGAAAACATCAAGCAAAATATCACTAGTAGCTACTGGAATGATATGAGCAATCTAATATGAAGTTTTTTAAAAACCAAGTATCTATAGGATATAACATTTGTCCTTAAGAAGGAAAAATGGGGGTCCACCTTCGTGCCGATAGAAACCCGTCTGCAAACACAGCCCCAGTACGTGGCAGTGCAGGGCTATGGGGATCTCCTCCTTCCTGCTTTGTACAATTCAAGATAGACTGAATTTTTAACCACAAGCAAGCATTAATTTTTTATGCCTTTTTCTGAGCATAAAGGATTTGGGGGAGGACTTAAAAACAGAGAGGCAGATCACTAATCCCAAATACCTCCGAAGACCTAGGGAAGGCCAACGGGCTTGAGCACAGAGAGTAACCGTGGTAACACGACTGTGGTAAAAGCAACAGGAGAAGGCCACAGGGAGTCAAAGAGAGAACGGGGTGGTCAAGGACATGCATGATGAGCAGGACAATTTGAAAAGTCGGACAGTTAAAGAACAGGATAACTAGATGGGGAAACAGTACAAATGCAAGGCTTTAAAAAGGAGGAGAAAAACCCCGAATTTGTTTACAAGGAGATGGGAAGGTGCGGGCAGAAAGACTAGAGACACTAGAAAAAGAAGAACTGAGCCATCGGAAGAAGAAAGAGAGTAAGGGGAGCAAGGGGAAAGGAAAAGAAAGAACATCTTTTCCTTTGGCACTGGAAGAAAAAGACTGAATGTGGCACGGATATCCAGGGGTAAAAAGGAAGAAAAATGACAAATTTTATGCCTGCATATGACCTCCATTTCATCACTTACAGAATGATGTACTGAAAGGGAGAAGCTGGAGACGTGAGGGAGGTGCTGGGAAGGAGGACCACACGGCGGGCGGTAGGGCCGCCTCGCCCCTGCTGCCCCAACTGTCGGGTTAAGGCCAAACTGGCCCCGGGACCGGTGACTGTAGGGACTCGCTTTTCAAACTGGGGTGACTCACTAACCACTTTTCTTGTTTAATCAATAAAAATCGAGTAGAAAACAAGGCGCTTATCCCCAGTGGTCAGTTTGACTTACGTCATCTGCACGCACGTTTCCGCTCACCAAAACGTAGGCATGTAGTCTACACCAGGTCAGGATGTAGACGACTTCTGATTATGGCTTGCGGCGAAAAAAAGCCACAAACACAGAAAACAGCTAAGAATCTATGTGAAAGGACATCAAAAGAGCTGCCAGAGGCCCTCGCACTTCGTGCACTGGTAAGGCTGCGCCTCCTAGCAGCCTTCCTGGGTCCCTTCATCTTGGCTGGTTAGGTCCACCTCAGATTAGCTGACCGGAATCCCTGTCGTGAAAAACTGCCTCCGTCTCTTAAGTTATTTTCCAATCTTCAAAATATCAAATTTTATATACACAATTATCTCAAAAGGTTTAAAGCACACAATTCTCACTCTCTCTACAGGGCCCTCTCCATTCTGAACCAACCACGTCGTTATTCCTTATAGTCTGTGTCCTATCTGTGGACTCCTTAACGTCTCCTTCACCTGGGGATCTTGCCTGTTTTTCTAAAACTGAGCTCAGTGGTCCCAACCTGTGGGTGCAAACTTCCAGTGAACAGCCAAGTTAGCAAAGAGGAGCGCAAAACCCCCAGGATATGAAATACTGTAAACTAAACATTAATGTGTCACAAATTCACTATTTTTCAACTATGCAAAGATGTTACTGTGATGAGTAAAATGACAGTATATTAAAAAGCATGTGAATTAAAAATATCTTCCATTACGTATTTTCTTCATCCCATATACTAATAGTACAATTATCAGCATGATGTTAAAAAAAGGTGTGAAACCAAAAAAGTTTCACATCTAAAAAGGTTGAGAAACTGAGCCTAGTTCAACTTTCTTCCACGAGCCTCACTTACTGTTTCTGTATTAAGTTGCAAAAATCTTACAAGGACCAGATGCTATCATTCTGCCATATTTACTTTCTTTAAATGATACACTGTATGCTGCCAGCTGAAATTCTGCTCAACACTGTTCTTCTAAAAGTATTCCTGGTGATACCTGTTTCTTGTCCATTCATTTTATCTGACACATTTCACTATTTATCACATTCGTAAGATATTTGCTTCCAATTTTTTGGCTACCACATGCACTAAAACACAAATGCTTCCTGGCATAGGGTTTTCACCCTAACAGCAAAAGTGCTAAGACAACATTTAAGTAATTGCTCGAAGTGATACAGCTAATACAAGTGGGAGAGTTGGGGAGCTGGACCGAGACCCCACAGCCCATGTTCTTAAGCACCGAACGGGCAGGGACGTGGCGTTGCCGCCGGGGCATCAGCTGCTAAGCAGGAACAAGGTTCATTCCTCCCAAATTCTCATTACAGAACATATGGCTGTGCTTCCAAGTCTTAAGCAGAACTGTAAAAGGACTTTGTTACTGTAAAATAATCTGAACCAGAGTTCGGGTAACCGACTCTACAGTCCCTAGATCCACTCAACACATATTATCTTACTATTCTCCGTACTTTCCGCACCCTTGCCGGTGGTAAGGAATAAAATAAACTGTATCTCTTGAACAGACTAGCCGCTGAGGACGAAAGAAAAATAAGAGATTAAGGAAGGTGCACGTTCACCACTCTGAATTTGTACAACTTATAATTACATGGTGATACCCAAGTCTCCTGAACTTCCTTGAAAACGTGCTGCTGCTCTTGCCTGAAACGACTATTTCTAAGGACACTACCTAATAATCGGCAGGGGGAACACAGCAGGTACACACACCAGTTTCAGCTTTCACAGAAAGACAGCCTGGAGAATCTACTCTTAACAGATTAATGGGCAGAGCAGTAATAAACATCTGATACCATGTAAAGAGAAACAGAACGGCTGCGTTAACACGCACGGCAACGCTCAGTCTCCCAGTAATGCTGGAATACACCAGTTATCGATGACCTGAACTGAAGAGGGTACAGTGCCCTCTAGTGACTACATGAAGGCTGATGGTGCCACAGAAGAACACAACAGCTTTTCAAGGATGTCTGTACATTATCAATTCTTGCCATCACGACACAAGCGATCTAACTATTAAGTGGTGAATTAATCAGTTAGGTGTGGGTACCATCTATGTCCACATTAACCCTAACTTACTTCTGACCCTAACCCCTGCCCCGCCCCTAGTGAGGGTCATTTACACTTGAGGTCTGTGCACTCACACCCCACCGACCCCTCCAACAACCGCAGCACGACCTCTACCCTCTTCACACTGCTCAAGGAACTACAAGGACACCAGCAGCTTCCTTACCGTTAAATCAACACACACCACGAAATACTGGATTCCTGGTACCTTTAGGGAGCTTACTTGTAACCACACTTTCCTCTCCTTCCCCCTCCGGGCTGCCTGCCCAGCTGTCCTCAGGGACCGGCCTTCAGCGCACACTCCCCTCCTCTATCCGGAGCAAAGGCCGTGTATGCAACCCCCTCCTGCAGGTCTCCATGCTCAGCCCCAACTCCCAGCCCGCTTTTTTTACTATAGACGATGAAACTT
Organism: Ursus americanus; assembly: GCF_024610735.1. NCBI lineage: Eukaryota > Metazoa > Chordata > Mammalia > Carnivora > Ursidae > Ursus > Ursus americanus. The sequence continues at coordinate 60,550,099 of NC_142140.1, forward strand.
CTAGAATAACACGGTTAGAAACAAAATTTTCTTGCAGATATAAAACACAAGTAAGCTGAAGGAAAATGAAATCCACAATCCCGAAGTTAGGGTACTTAGGTTGTAAAATAGAAACCTAGGTGGGGACTCCTGTCCTCCATGGCTGTGAAGACAAACCCAGACTCTTTATGGTGTTTGTGTACTTCAAGTAGCCCTCTGCTCCCTGTTCAACCTCATTCCCTGACATCCCCTGTGCTCAGCTCACTCCGCTGCCACCCGGTGGAGCTGTCCTGTTTTCTGGGCCCCATGACCCAGAGTTCCCCTCGGAAGTGCTGCAGCTCTATCATCACCACCCCCCGGCCCCGCCTCTGCCAGAACACCTGTCCAGTTAACGCTGACCCTAGCTGCTAGCAGTACCAAATCTCTTCCATTCCAGAAGAACTCATCTAAACCAACTGTGGCCACCTCATTCATCTTACCAGTTACTGGGTAGGAATGAGCAAGGGACTCGACTCTGACACAGGAGACAAGAGCCAGTCAGCTGGAGAGCTCCCAATGCATACAGCACACATAAAACTAAGAAGACACCAGCGTCTTTTCTTCCTTTGGGTGATCTTCTGAAATGCTCAAAAGTCCTATAACCATTCTGCTACCAGTGCCAGGACAACAAGCTTTCTTGTTCTCTAAGCCAGCTACAGTCAGATTTCTGTTGCTTGCAGCCAAAAGCCCACTAAAACTACCACAGTTCCCACTTTGGATACGTCTTCCTCTGGGACACGTTCTGATACATCCCAAACCTGCCACACCCCCAGGGAGCCCCTCTCTCCACCACCGCCATCACCAGCCAAGCAACCACACGGTGACTAAAGCATCATCTCTCTGCGGGCAGGGCCGATGCTGAGCTAATCCAATGTGCTGTTGCCGGCATCTAACCTAAGACCGCTCGAAAACATCTGAGCTAGATGAATGAGCAGTGTGAATGCTGGTGTAATGCTTTATTTTTGCAACCATTCTAAGCAGGAAATTGCCGAAGGGACGGCCTAGACTCGGTAAATATTAAACAATAAATCTGAAGCCTCTTTTTTTGAGAGCTTTAAAAAAAAAATCCCATAACTTTCTCAAGTGAATTTAGAAAAGATTTTTATGAAGAAGGAATCATTTCCAGGTTATTTTGGGTGATGATTAGAACGCCTGTCAACTGCCATAAGGCTTCACCACTCACAGGATGTTCACCGCGTGTGCGACACAGACTCAAACTACAGCCCCGCTGCCCCGTCAGGACGTCCGCCCTCCAGGGGAGCTGCACAAAGGCCTCTGCTACCCACATCTCACACCAACAGCTAGCACTTTTTAAATGTATACTGAAGGCCAGAAGTAAGTTCTTAACTGGTGGAAAGAATGGACGAGTAATCAGTACAGTGCGTATTAAAAAGCGGTTCTCTTTGGTGAAGCTGAAGGTACACATTAAATACATGTACCCACTCACAGTCTTTAGAGACACGTGCCACCACCGCACGAGACAGCGTGAGCATTCTGTGAGGTCCTCAGAGATGGAGCTCAGGCCCAGAAGCCCAACTAACCCTCTAGACGACGTCAGTTTACAAGAATTCCTCCTGTTACCTCCTACCAACTGTGGGAGTAACCAGATTCTGTCACTGGAATGTCACTGTGTCTCCCAAATAACCCTTCCTGCCATATGTTTAGCCTGAAAACCTGAACTTCATCAGGCATATAAACCAGGTGATATGGATGGTTTTATGTGCAAACTTTAGTAAGAAATTTGCTTTCAAATGATATTGAGGCTGTGCGGGGCTACCTCAAAGATGGTTTTCAATGGCTACTGTTCTCTACCCAAACTAACACCATGGAACCACCAAGTTGAGTGATTTTAGTTAGCAACAATCACCATTACAAACATGGCACTGAGAAATACATCAGCAAACATTCTGATGGGAAACGGTCGTCACAAAACATGAATCACCCTCGCAGACGAGAGAAAACCCAAAGTCCACACCACAGCTCACCCTGCATGTCCCATGGCGGCCTGCCCTGGCACCAAGTAGCCCAAATTTTCTTTTCCACCAGATGTTTTATTGGGGGGGGGGGTTCCCCATGTCTGAACACCTAAAATGAAACTACCGTATAAATCTTGCCTGCTTAGCACCATCGAGGACCACAGTGGAGAGCAAGTGCAGTCCCCAAGAAACTCAGATACAGGTGTGTGGGGCACACTGCTGACCCGAGAGGATCACTGCACTCTGTTCAATACCTTCACGTCTATCAACGGGGTGGAACTTACACTAGTCACTAACATCAGGAGGTCACGATCCATCTCAGAGAACACTGAACATTCTTAACTCAAAGTTAGTCTGCAAACATTCAGAGCAGAAAATAAGACTACAGTCTTTGAATCTAAAAGGTATGACAAGACACAAGAAATCCCATCTCTCTCTATTGCTCTGACTCCACTGCATTCTGTTGTCTAACTTCACATCAGTTAATAAGGGTTAACTGAAAGTGGTTAGCTGTAACAATCACTTTTATAAACTGGGAAAAGGTAAACATCAGTTCATTTTAGGGTCAGAACACCTTGGTTCTGATCAGTATTCTGTGGGGACCTGATTAAAGCAGCACTCAAATTGACGACCTTGAGAGTTCTCTCCAGCCTGGAGACACTGGTGTGTGAAAATGTGCTCTGTATGAAAATCTCCCAGACGTAATAGTATGCTTTAATTAAATTGATAAAAGTGTTAAGAATGGTAAAGACTTCTCTTTGAAATGACAATGTTCCCTTTGGGGGTGAAGGCACAGTAAGCACAAGGGAAGGGAAGGGGAGAAACATTTCAATAAAGAATTTTCTTCTCGCCCCATCCTGCCAAAATTAACCCAATACCTCAGAAACAAGTAAAAAATACATGATTTCTATATAGGCTCCCCTTAAAATAGCTTTTCTGTAATAAATTTATTTCAGGTATTAAGAATATCTGAATTTCTGAAACTATTGTATGTTTAAGAAAGCAACAGGTTTCAGACTAGAATTTCAAGCAGAACACAAAACCCTAGACATGATCATTTAGTACAAACGACCTCACCTAAACACAGCCATTTCACCTGCTTTAAAAAATAATTTCACTTCAACCGGGGATGTACTGTATGGTGACTAACATAATAAAAAAATCATTAAAAATAATAATAATAATTTCACTTCAGTTTGCCAAAGCAGTTTCCATCTGAATTAATGAAGAGAGCTACTTGAGTGTCCGTTCCATGGTACTTACTAGAGTGTGTCAGGGGGACCGATGATAAGGACTTCCCACCGGTAGAGATCATTGTCATCTATTAAACCTGCTGAAAAGCCTTCCACGGGATTTTTGTTGAGTTCTGTGGAAAAAAAATTTTTTTTGATCAAAACTTTCAGGCATGTAATTTTCACCCAACAGATAAATTACAGAACCTGAATATACATGTTATAAATTCCAAACTATTCAGCAGATACACCTGGGTCCACTAGCAAAGAGCTACCCGAGGACCAGAACGTTTCTACTTCTGCACCACAGGGACGCAACGGGGAAGCAAAGCAACGGGGAGGCAAGCGGTCGGAGAGATTGCGTTCTAACCGCCCCTCCCCGCCCCCGGTTCCCAGCTAGGCTCTGAGCGTTCAGGGTAGCCCTCGGGCGGCAGACAGAACTCGTTAGGGTACAGACACCGAGGCCCACAGCTCAGAGACTGTGACCCCCAGTAACTCAAACCAGTACTCCCAGTCATTCTTACACTGCGGTCTTTAGGGTACACTTTCAGAAGCACCAGCAGCAGCCCTAACAGCTTTCTGCTGGAACTGGCTGAGCGGAGCCCACCTCCGGACTGCAGTGTGTCTACCCGGCAAGCCCTCCGTCACCGCGGGGATACACATCTGCAGCGGGTGTTCACGTGCGGCACATCAGACTCCTCCCCGACAGAGCCAACTCCTTGGGTCTTGCCTGTGTGTGCCGACCCCGCTGCCAGCCAAGCTTCCAGCACACACGAGCGGCTTAACAATGACAGCTAGAGGCGCCCGGCTGGCTTAATCGGAAGAGTGTGCAACTCTTGATCTCAGGGTCCTTGGTTCAAGCTCCACATGGGGTGTAGAGATTGCTTAATAAATACATATTTTTTTGAAGACAAAGAGAAGAAGGAGTAGGAAGAAGAAGGGGAGGAGGGGAAGAAGAGGAGGAGGAGGAGGAGGAAGAGTAGGAAGAAGAACAGAACAGCTGGAGCCTACAGGAATGGCACTGGCATCATGAGAGTTCTCTCTTCCAGAGAGAGTGCTCTGGCATGGATGGAAAATGATGGAAGCAAAGGACTAGTGTGGTGGGGGGAGACGTAGGCCAACACGGGAGCTTAGTGGACCAGGTCAGGAGTGCAGTCTGATGGTTCCTAGACACATAAGGCTTAATCATGACCTACTTACTGATGGTGGGTATTAGGTACAGATTTCTTTAAACAGCTGTTTAATGAGGTGTAATTGACATTCAGTGGATTGCACATATTTAAGTTATGAAATTTGATACATATTAATATATGTACACACCTGTGAAGCAATCAACACTGTTGTGATAGTAAATATACACACACACTGTATACAGAAATCAGCAACAGGGAGGTCAAACGGGGAGCACTGACTGGCTCCAACTGAGAAGTGGGGGCCAAGCACGTGAGAGAGAGCAGTCAGGGAGGGATGTGCTGGGGGCCTGAACGGGTGTGTGATTCTCACATGCTTCCTGCCATCAGCCTCAAAGAGTTCAGTCTAAAGATAAAAGCAAGCGTAACACAACCTAGAGTGCTTTTACAGAGGACTGAACACAGTGCGTTAGTAACGGAGAAGATCTTTATTTTTTGAGGGACAAGGAGGTGCTGTTATTTCAACAACTAGGATTTAACACCCCAACATGCCAGTGAAACACAGAGCCTAAAGGCAAATTTTATTTATATTTAAATATGAATGGCTTTTCTCAAAATTTGATTTTTTAGAAGTATAAATTTTTGCAAAAGGCAACACAGACCTATCTTTTACATCAGTACTGTATTCAAAATGCAAGAAATGTATTTTTACTTTTAAATAGCCAGTCTAAGACATTTTTAAAAGGGTACTGAAAATGGAAAGGCATGAGCTAGGACCTGTACTTTGTTGCTGCACGTGAACACTCGCTGGGCAGCAGCGGGAGCCCCGAGCCCCACCCACAGCCCACCGGGCGGAGCACAGACCACCACAGTTAAGGGCAGTCGTGTTCTTTTTCTAGACGAACAGTATCATATTTCTCAGACCATTTTCTTAAACACTGTATTCGAGTATTATGGAAGATTCTTCAATTTATCCAGAAAATCACCCTCTTGCTGCATTTTCCATCAGAAGCCCAGAGTTTTATAAATGGAGGTAAGTTCTGAAATCAGCATATATGGTGAAAATCACCCTTGAGAATTCCCTTACGTGTCCCTTAAAGTACATCACTGATTCTCACTTCTGTCAATACGTCGTAACTCCTACAAGTCTTTTGCACATTCTCTCCATGCTTTTCTTCTACAGGACTGAGCACGTCCACTGCTTGTTTAAATAACGTAAAAGCAACATCGTAGATGTCCGATATCTCACTTCTGTGGTGGCTTCTGCCCCTGGCAGGGGTCCCCCAAGGCCTGGACCCACAGCTATGTGACAGACTGACAGCACACCTTCACAAATGCTTCCCTTTCCCATGGGGTCTTCCCTAAATATTTTACCCAATAATCGTCTTTTCCCTTCTGCTAAGTTCTCAGTAATTATACTTCTAGCCTGACACTCAACTCCTGTGGAATCTCAGCCCGATTCCCATGGAAGTAGACAGGCAAGTGCCATGCATGGTAAATGCCCCAACAGCAGAACAGTAATTTGGAGGGGCACAGAGAGGGCACCTTATACTCATGAAGAGACAGAAAGGGGCTTCTAAAAAGACAGGAGACATCGGAAAGAAGACAAAGGATTGGGGTGGTTGCTGCAAGGTTGAGACAGAGGAGCCTACACAAGGACTTGAAACATGGAGATCAGGAGCTGGCCGGAACAAAGGGGGGCATGCAGCCGAGAGCAGACAGAAGGTCAGAAGCTGGGCAGCAAAGGGCCTTTGTAAGCCCTGTATCCAGAGGGCCATGACAGCCTCTGAAGGGTTTGTGTTTCGTTTTGTTTTTAAAACAATGAGGTGACCATGAGATTCAACATTTTCAAAAACAAATCTTGCAGAGCGTAAAAGATGACAGAGACTAAGGCCACAGTGACGACAAAGAAGCCAAAACAAAGCCATAAAGGTCCTCCTGGAACGTGTACCTTTAGTAGGGTGCCACTGGGAGTACTGACGGAAAACAGGGACATTCAGGAGAAAGAACCAACCCAACTTGGTAATGTGAGGGTTAAAATAACAAGTCAACAATGACACAGATTTCCTCAAAAAGTGAAACACAAAGTTACCACATAACCCCGTAATTCACTCTGAGGTACATACCCAAGAGAACCGAAGACGTCCGTCCACATAAAAGCTCTACAAAATGTTTATGTATCAGCATTACTTGTAACAATCCAGAGGTGGAAACAGCCCAACGCCCGTGGGTAAACAAATTACGGTGTATGTGCAGACCGAGCAGGGCTCAACCACAAAAAGGAACGAGGTACTGATACACGCTACAACCTAGATGAACCTCAAAATCCCCAGGCCCAGTGAAAGAAACCAGACACCTAAGGTCACGTATCATAGGGCTCCGTTTATAGGACACATCCAGACAAGGCAAGTCCACAGAGACAGAAAGCAGAACAGAGCTGCCAACAGATGGGGGAAACGGGATACGGCCATGGTGGGTGTCTGTGGGGTGACGAGAAAGTTCAGGAACTAAAGAGACAGTGGTCCGTCCAACACTGTGAACACCCTCGATACACTGAGCTGTACACTTTTAAACAGCAACTTCTAGGTCACTTTAATTTCACATCCAATTTTTAAAATCTCACACAGGTTTCTCTGCAGAGCAACTGGATAGAAGTCTGTTCATTCTCAGAAACGGGACATACAGGAATGAGATAGGGAAACTGAAGGACTCCATAAAACCCTGCTTTTTGCTCCATCTTCCTGCTTCTGTTCTTGCCAGGACCTGCACCCCCACTGCACAGAGGCCTCGAATGCAGACAGTGTGTATCCCCCTTGCAAGGGACAAGCAGTTAGTGATTTCTCTAGGACAGGTAATATCTAAGGAACGACCAGGTGAAAATGACTGGACGAAGCCATCACAGGCATATTCCAGACCACGGGCACGAGACAACTGGACGCCAGAGCCCCCTGGCTCCAAGGAGTAACACCCGGGCCCTCGTCTTTGTTCTAACCTGTTCCTGGGCGCCTGAGAGGGCACCTACACTGGACCACAATCCTCAATAAAACCCCAGCCCCAAAGACGGGACGACCCTCCTTTCCTTTCTCAGTCTCCCAGACACTGTCTGCATTACACACCTCTACCCCCCCTTCAACTCCACTTCCCCTCCCGCTGGCTCATGCTGGATTTCTGTCCTGTGCAGCCAGGGACCCAGCCTGCCAGCATCAGGAAGATGTGCTGATTTGAGGGCTGAGGGAAAGAGACGATGGTAAGTTTAATGTTTAAGAGAGAAAGAGCACGAGCCGAGAGCCAGGGGGCAGGGGGGTAACAGAGGGAGAGAGAATCTAAAGTAGGCTCCATGCTCAGATCAGAGCCCAATGCGGGGCTCAATCTCATGACCCTGAGATCATGACCTGAGCTGAAATCAAGAGTGAGATGCTTAACCTACCACTGAGCCACCCAGACGCCCCTGATGGCAGGTTTAGTTTTAAAAACCTATGGACAAAAATATACTGTTTTTGTTTTTAATTCTTAACTAAACGGAAAGACGTGGAGGGTTATCAGAATACTGTTGATAACTGCAGGCATAAGACTGACGGTGTCCCCCACGGATGAGCATTAAGTGTGAAGCCAGTTAGAAGGTCTAACTGAATGAATTCTAGAGCATACCAGTATTTTGAGGATACAACAAAACAAAACAAAGGCCACAAAAGTGACTAAGAACAGGAAGACAGGGAAGTAGGAAGTAACCTAAGGAAAAATTACATCACAAAGGCCAAAGGAGAAAGATGCTGACAACAATAAATAGACACTGCTCAGGAAAAAGGAGGTCTAAAATCAACCCGCCGGGTTCCCTGAAGAGAAGGTCAAGGGTGCCCCAGGCATAACTAGTTTCAGTGTGATGGTAAGTCAGGGGCCATGCAGGCAACAGAGCTGACAAACAGGTGAAGGAAAAAAAATACAAGTGGAAACTTTTTCAAGAAGTCTGTGGATGGAAAAGTGTAGTAGCCATACGAAGATAAAATTCCAGCAGGTTTTTTAATGGAAAAGACCAAAGAAAAATGTTTAAACAACCTATGGACACTTAAATGTTGACAAAGATACTTCACACTACATTCAAATCTGGATGGACTATAAGACATAATTAACCAATAAAAGTTAATGAAAAAAATATAGAATTTTTTTAAACATAATGTTGGATTGGAGGTGGCCTTCCTAACCCACCTCCAACAGCCAAAACTCAACAGATTATACCACACAAAATATTTTAAATCCAGCACAACAATAAAGCTTCAATACAAAGGACAGACCAGGAGAGACTATTTGCAAACATAACGGGTAGAAGTCTAATGTCCCGAACACAAAAGAAAGGGGAAACATGCAGGGGTCCAAGTACAAAGGGAGTGGAAACAGCCAAAAAAAACCACAATTCTGGCCTATGAAGACAAATGTCCACAGACATGCCTGGGTTTGTCTATATTCCAAAAGTCGTACAGAGACACTTTCAATGGGACAAACATGGAGATGGAGCTTTCTGAATGCTACCTGGACACAATTCTAGTTGGAAAGAGCTCTCCTTTCCACAAATCATGAATGCTAAAGCAAAATTTTGAAGTTCTGAAACAGGCAAAACTAATGATTTGTATTTGAAATCAGGACAAGAGTTGTCTTTTTTTCTTTCTCTTTTGGGAATGGAATGAGAGTGGTATCTGGAAGGAGGCCTAAAAGGGATTTCAGGGGTGCTGGTAATGGTGTGCTGCACAAAATATTCATGCACTTTTCTCTGTCTACGTTACACTGCAATTCTTAAAGCTCAGTAAATCCTGGAGTGTCACATCACTTTAAATGAGCATTATGTATGCCCACAGTGAATCTGGAAATCGCTGTGCGCCAAAGTGGTCTACAAAAAATGAACAAAAGCAAACCAAGGACAAGGAAATGTCCTTGAAAATAACAATTTGGATAGTTATAAGTAATGGGCAATAATGCACGAGAAGACTTCTATGACAGAGTCGTTACTCAAGGATAAGACCTTTAAAAGAGAATGGAAATGGGGAGAGCATATGAAAAATAAGAACTCTATAGCTCTGAATTCGAATCACAAGTTTCAGTATGAATTCATGATATAGCTTTAAAAATTCTGAGCTGTGTCCAGTGAAAGGTCTAGGAAAAATGACCGACCCTGTAGAAACGAGCATCCCTAGTGCCCAGAATATGACTCCAAATAGATTTACTACTTACAGGGACCAGGGATCTTCAGAGAAAGGGCTGAGTGCAGGTCTGGGGCAGGACGTGTTCTAGGCTCATCTCATACACACCAAATAAAAAGGAAGCTGCCAAATAATACCATGATCTTCTTAAAAGGACACACCCAACTTAGAGAGGTTCCCACTGGTCACATATGGGACAATCCAAGTATCAACGAAGCTAGTAAGACTAACAGTCTATAAACAGTGGTATCAAAAACAACCAACCTATTGGTCCCACAATTTCGGGATGCTAATAAACTGTTTTTGTTGTTTGTTGTAAAACAAACTTTTTTTTCTTTTGGAGATTTTATTTATCTGTCAGACAGGGAACACAAGCAGGGGAGGAGCAGAGTGAGAGGGAGAAGCAAACTCTCCACTGAGCAAGGAGCCTGACGCAGGGCTCAATCCCAGGACCCGGGGATCATGACCTGAGCCAAAAGCAGACGCTTCACTAACTGAGCCACCGAGGAGCCCCTGTAAAACCAATTTAAAAGAGCAAAAGATTCAAGATCTATTCTTCTTTTTCTATAGAAAATTGTACTACCAAGTAATCAAACAGTAATTACAATCTGATCAAATAAGGTATCTCTCTGTAGAAATAGCGCAGTTAAAAAATGAAAAACGGGGGGCGCCTGGGTGGCGCAGTCGTTAAGTGTCTGCCTTCGGCTCAGGGCGTTTTCCCGGTGCTCTGGGATCGAGCCCCACATCAGGCTCTTCTGCTGGGAGCCTGCTTCTTCCTCTCCCACTCCCCCTGCTTGTGTTCCCTCTCTCGCTGGCTGTCTCTCTCTGTCAAATAAATAAATAAAATCTTAAAAAAAAAAAAAAAATGAAAAACGGACACATTGTCATATGGCCATTTTAGTCCAGGCATTTTAAAAAGGAAGACAACCAGCCATTATGTATCTCCTGATAAACAAACCACCATTCAGGAAGTGATCTTGCCTCACTCACAAACCTGAGCCTGTCCACGCCCCCAGACACAATTACCAATTTCGGGAACACACAGAGAAATGTGGTAACGGATACCCCAGGACACACACAATCAGCAAAGACCACACTGCAGGGAAATTCTAAAGGGCAGCGCCTAGAACCCTCAAGAAACACACCACGTGGGGAACAAGAGAGGACTGAGCTCAAACTTAAAAAAAAATGTATGCCACAAGTAAAAATGCGAAGGCTAACCAGATATTAGTTAATATTAAGATGTTAACATCACATTATTAATATTAAACAATTGTTGATTTTTTTTAAATGTGGTAAGGCCATTTGCGGGTCTTTTAATCCCAGTTTTTAGAGATCTATAATGAAACGTTTACAGACAAATGATGAGTGACATATGATGTTTGCGATGTGCTTAAAATCCTACAGGATGGATAAAACCGGACTGCTCAGGACTACTAAGTGCTGAGGCTGGGAGAGAACACGGAGACTCATTATACCAATCCGTCTACTCTGCTGCCACTGTCTGTTTAGCATTTGTCCAAGGTAGAAAAATGCTAAAAAGGTAGTCTAATTAATGGACTCTAATGTTTTTTATCAATCACATGAAAACAAACCATCACTGAGCCTCACTCCGCAAATACACGACGTCTCAGAAGAACAACCACGTATCATTTATACTTGACTCTTCAGGAAACAAGCTACCTTAACTATAAATGGACCTTGCCAAGACCAATGGTTGACTAAGTCTAACGGCTACAAAGCCAAATACAAACTGGTATTTAGAGCCTAGCACTGATTTCCCTTTGTGTCTGGGTGACTGTGGTCTCCTGCTCCAGGGAACGTGCATTCCTGTCACATTTATTCATACAACACATAGCTGGCTGTAAGGTGCATTTCTGTAAAGTGACTATTTCTACACTGGCTTCTTTTCGAGCTTTTGAAATTACAAAAAGACCTTTTTATCCAGACACTATCTAATTACTCCTCCTAAGTATCAAGATGGTTTATTAAAATAATTTTGACCTTATTGTAAGAATTACCATATTAATTTAAAACATTTAAATCACCACAAACCAACTCACGAACATTAACAGAGAAGATATTCATTTCCTCCAAGCTTCCATTGTTCATCAATATTACGCGGTATAATGTCGGTCAGACCTGCATATGAATGTCAACTCTCTCACGAGCCTCGTCATTGTGAACAAGTTTCTTAACCGCTTCTCTCTCTCTCTCTCTCACTCTCTTTCATTCCTTCGGAGTCTCATCCTCCTCATCAGTACAGTCTGGTAAAACCAAGAGAGCCCTGCGAGTCAGAGGAGAAACTGTGTATGCAACAGACCGTCCACCTTAGAGCGCAGTGTAAGTTACTGGCTTTCTTCCTTTAAACTGCTCACTAGGCTACAGGCTATCAAAAGAATCATCAACGTTCTTTAGAATTCTGAGGTCTGGGGAAATACTACATACCCCGCATCTAACACATCACACCCCACTATTTATTTCTAGTAGGAGCTGTCCAACAAGGTCCCCATACCGAGGGCCATAATAATGAGTGAATGAACACACTCAAGCCAGGAGAATGGTATCTTCTGGAAGATTTTTCAAATTGGAATTAAAGAAAGAAAATCCCAATCCAGACAGCTGTAAAAAGCCACAGTTCAAATCTCAAGGAGAAAGGTGGTATGAGAAAATGAAGCCAAAATGGAGAAAAATGAGCAAAAGTAAGCAATAGGAAGAGACGTCCTAACAGAATTCCAGTTCCTGATACCTGGTATCACTCCTGGCCTTCCATAAATTTGGAGGAGTCAAATTTCCTTTTTATCTATATACTTCTAGTTCAACTCCTATCCCTTCCAACTAAGGGTACCTGTTTCTCCTTTGAAAGAGCGGTATTTTTTGAGCTTTTATCCGGGGTGGACTCTGCCCGTTTCCACCCCCTCCCCGAATACGGCGCAGTGGTGGTCTCCACTTTCTTCCAGCCTCACCCACATCACTCGGGGATGCAGGGGTAATACAGGTTGTTCTCGGCAGGGATGGCAGCGCATGACCACCACCCCCACCCGCCAGGGCAAGTAAACGGGGAAACTCTGTTCCTACTGTTGCCAATACAGGTGAGAGTCCTTAATCACTTTACTACACCCTGATTTTCTTAAGTATTGCTCAAATTAAATTAAGGTTTCTGGGTAGAAATTTTTCAAAACCAGGTTGTTTTACTTAATATCTAACAGGTCTCATCTCCTTATCTATTTGTTTTTGTGCGATGAAACTAGGTTACGTTACTCTATTTCATATATCAATACATGGAATTTGCTTTCTTTTGTATTTGCCTACCCCCGAGGTCTCAGCAATCTCAAAGTGAAATTTACCTCTCCTCACCGTTCCTTGTTACCATCAACTGCAGGAAGAGACTCTCAAAAAAAAATCTCCCAGTACAATAATGAAGTGTTTGACTCTCTATTCCAACTCACTTCAAGTTCACTTCAACCACCTAATAACACATACAGAAATTCAGGAAGACTTAAGAAAAAAGAGTCTCAAAGCAATTACTACAATATGATCTCTTTTTTAAAAAAGACCTGAAAGAAGGCTTTAATTATAAAGCAACAGAGAGCTCCAAGGCAAGCAAGAACATTAGAAAAGAAACAAAAGGACAAAAAACAAAGACATGGAATGCTGTCATATTAGAAAGGACAAAAATTTCTTAGAAACTATAATAAAACAAATCGTGGTCCTAACTTTAAGAAGATAAACAATTATGCACTCGAACGGAGTGAAGGCGATAAAGGGAGCTTTGGTATTCCTGAAGGGATGAGAACACAAAGTGTCACAAACACACACATAGAACTCTCCTGTCGTAACGAAATGCAGCCTGACAAGACACTCCACAGGCCAGAAAAGCCTGGCCCGGGACGCACGCCACTGGCGCAGCTGTCAGATCAGAGAGCAGTGGTGTCGCGGGTGCCGGAAGACAGCAGGTCAGGCTCAACACGGGCGTGAGCGACCACACGAGTCTGAGGGAAAGTGGGCCACGAGAAATAGGAAGCCAGAAGAGGAGGCCAGGGTACGACGGCAGTAAGCGTTCCCAAGCGCTGTGAGCGAAGGACTTAAGCGTAAGTGGTACTTCCTGAAATAACTGCTGGGAAGTGAATCAAAATAAAGAATTATGTAACAGAAAACCAGATTAAAAAGACGCGCACACCTACCCCATGTAAATACGTAACTAAAACTAAACAACCATGACTGGCTAGAAGCTTTTAAGAGTCTACTCTAAATCCTGATTGTGTAAAAATAGGATTAACCTAAAAAAAAAAAAAAAAAAAGTCAGGAGATGGGAAGAGAAGGAAAGAGGATCACGCGTACATGTTTACACCTGCGCGCAGGGTACCAAGAAATCAAGGGGTTCTCGCACAACTACCAAGGGTTTTTTTATCATCTCTCCACTTTCGGGCTCTTACAGGAGCTCACCTCCTGTGCAGTAACCAACACCTCTCTGTGGTTCCATCATGTTTCCAATAACACCTCATAGCTTGTTGGGTTTTGTTTCAAATGCAACCAACTGAAGACTTTTAACTGGCGTGTGCATCATAACTCCGTACTGCCACCTGCATATCTGCATCATAAGTGTCTGGAATGGGGTTCATCAAACGTAGATGATGGCTAAGATTAAGTGGTAGGGTTCCTTCAACTTTCTTTTTTACTTCGATTTTCTTCATTATTAAAAAAAAAAAAAAAAAGCCGTGGGGCACCTGGGTGGCTCAGTCATTAAGCGTCTGCCTTTGGCTTGGGGCGTGATCCCGGAATCCTGGGATCGAGCCCCGCATCGGGCTCCTCCGCTGGGAGCCCGCTTCTTCCTCTCCCACTCCCCCTGCTCATGTTCCCTCTCTCGCTGGCTGTCCCTCTGTCAAATAAATAAATAAAATCTTCAAAAAATAAAATAATTTTAAAAAATTTAAAAAGCCGTTCATTCTAAAACAACACAGGAAAATAAAATGTGAGCAGTTTGTCACTCTACCTTCTCATCCTTCGAAACAGTTAACAATTTGCTATACACATTCTTCCCAGTTTTGGCTATACCCCTATGCAGAGAAAATGGAATCATTTTATACCTTGTGGGTCACGTCGGTACAGCATACACATTAGTTACTTGGTTCCTCCCACTTTTTTCAAGTGTAAATAATACTGCTATAGAACATCTCTGTACTGTCCTCGCACATCTGGGGGAGGAAACCCAGAACCTACACCCCTATAGTTGAGCTGTGGGCCGGAGGAAGATGGACATCGTCCATGAAAAGTGTATTTCAATCTGTACTCGTACAAACACCGTGGGAACCTATTTCCCTGCAGCACTGCTAACCCTGGGTAATATCCTTTTCCCACTGACCACTGACAATTCATATTTCTTACATGTATTACCTATTTATAGTTTTTGCCCTTCTTACTGATTTGGGTGAGCCTTTTAAACAGTATGGCTCTGGATAACCGCCATTTTGTTTTAAAATATTCTTGATTTGTTTTAGCTTTGTAAATTTTCATTTTTTGCTAAGCAGAAGTTGAAGCAATGTATGTTTAAAAAAAAAAAAAAAAAGTCCACCTTCATGGTTCCTTAGTTTGTCATGCTTAGAAAAACCCCCTCCGTCTAGCCCAGACTAAAATAGTCTTGATTGCTTTATCTAGTGGTCTTTTTTTATTTCAACTACTGGCTAATGGTCTGGCCACAGTCAGGTTCCAAATCTGTAAAACGAGGATAACAGTGTCTATTTCATGTCTGAGGAATATACTCAGGCACGTACAGTGTCTAACCTAGTACTTGGCACGTTGTAAACACTTAGTAACTATCATGATCCTTTTATAATTCATGTAAACATAAAGATATGAATCCAGTTCCCATCTACCTATCCCAAATAGGACTAGTCAGTTGTTCCAGGGCATTTTATTAAATAATCTATCTTTTCTCCAGGATCTGGAAGCCACCTGTGGGTGGACCCTGGAAGAGAAGGTGATCAAGCCCTAACTCATTGCTTGCCTTCGGACCCGTCTGTAACAGCATTTCCTTATCAAGTGTTTCACTCGCCTTGACTATCTATCTACCAAGAAACTGAAATAAGCCCAAATGAGAGTCCAATTCCGTCATTTGTTGTACACGCACAAACTTCTAAGTTGGCAGTAGAGCACCGAGAAAGGATTCCAAATAAACCACTAAAAATTAAACCCCTAAATTTCCCTAAATTTTCTGTAATACTTGTTTTTATGACTGGAAAAAAGCATATTTCAGGCAAAGAGGAAAATGGAAGAACTTAATGGTAGGGAGTCTTTTAAAAAATATTCAGGAGATAAAAGCTGATGGTGTGAGCGCACACACATGCTTTCTCTACTAGCTTTTCAGGGCACCTGTAATGACCTAAGACAAGTGTTCCACAAAGTCCAGATAAAATGTGTGACAGACAGACATGTAACCTATTTCCAATTGGGGGAAACGGCAGATCCCTAAAGAAAAAATTGGAAATAAACTACTGTATAAAAAAAAATAAAACAAGTAAAAAGAAATTAAAAGAAAGAAAGAAAAAAGGAAAAGGTATGGAGGCAGATGGCTGCTGACCATCTACACAGAAAGCAGGTAGTTCTAAAGGCGCTGGAACCAAAGCCAACGGAAACTCTTCCCTCTGCTGACCAGTGGTTTGGCTTCACTGCATTCCACCAGCTTTGAAAGGACAACACGAAACAACTTCACAAAGAAATGAGATGCAGTGACATATACCATCAGATGAAGGTTAGGACCACACACCCAGTGAACCATGTAATGTCCCCTCCACCCCACCCAATTTCCTTGATAAACTCTACACTCAAAAGTTACAGAATGGTGTGGGATTTAGGGCCAAAGGCACCTGATATTTACAGCACCCAAACTCTCATCATTTACTTAAGTTGGAAGCCAAGTTTTACATACAAATCTGAGACACCAGCATGCAAGAAAAGTCCAACTCTCCTGCTGTGTCCTTAATGTTTTCACGTTAAAAAAAAAAAAAAAAAAAAGCTAGGCTACGTGTTAGTACATTATCAAACAGGATGACCAGCTTGGTCAAACCGAGTTTTCAATCATCAGTGAAACCCTCAACCAGGTCCAGCCAGCGCTCAGGTGTCCGCTAAAGCAGGAAGTCCTCTCACGATCTTGCACGGAAACGAAGAGCGCGGAAGCAGGTATTTGTTTAAACTAATTGTTTATACAGATGTAGACTGCGTCCCAGAGTTTAAAATATGTTTCTGCTGGTATGTGCTAAATCCTATTTAGTAAAGTCCCTACTTAGAGCTGTTTTAAATTTACTACAGCTCCAAACAACATTATGTATTCTGAACTGGTAAACAAAAACTAACTTACTGTTAATTAGTGAGGTCAGCTTTATTTTATACACTAACTACAAATAAATAACACACCGTTTCTGTCATTTAGCGTTTTTAAAAGATTTTTTTTCTTAAAATCTTTTATTAAGTAAAATTATCAACTTTTAAATATTATATTCAGATATCCATCCTAGCCCCTGTTTCTAACTTTCAGTTGATTTTCCTCTTTTACAGGAGATCTGCCTTTGATTACACATCATTTGATTTCTTTTTCCATTATTTGTCTTTCACTTTTTGTCTTGTGTTCCTGTATTAGCTAGAATATTAAAAATATGAACAATGGCGATATAACCTTTTCACTATTACTGACTCTTTAAAAATATACATAAAATTACTGCTAATTTTCTACAACTATTATTTACACATTAAAGCAAGTTCATTCTTTTCCTAAGGCTCTAAATTGTTCTGTTGTTGCTGTTTGGTTTTAAACGGAAAGAATGAAAGTTGGATTTTTTTCAAAGGTCTCTTGACACATATGTGTATTACCACTGCTGCACACTAACACGGAACTGTTTCTTCTCCAGCGCGTCTCCCCTCCGGCGTGTGAGCGCAGTCCCGGCGGGAACGGGAGCGCGTGTCCCCCCTCCAGCGTGAGCGCGCGGTCCCGGCGGGAACGGGAGCCCGCGTCCCCCTCCAGCGTGTGGGCGCGCGGTCCCGGCGGGAACGGGAGCGCGCGTCCCCCCTCCAGCGTGTGAGCGCGCGGTCCCGGCGGGAACGGGAGCGCACGTCTCCCCTCCAACGTGTGAGCGCGGTCCCGGCGGGAACGGGAGCGCGCGTCTCCCCTCCAGCGTGTGAGCGCGCGGTCCCGGCGGGAACGGGAGCGCGCGTCTCTCCAGCGTGGGAGCGCGCGGTCCCGGCAGTAACGGGAGCGCCGCCACAGCATTCCTTCGTAGAACCGCGCTGCTCCTCCACTCCTCTGCAGCTTTAACTTGTAGGCCTGTACGGAGGATGCTGGCATCTATACTAGGATGGGTCCAGAGTGTTTTTCTTTTTTTAATAAACGTTCTGAGTCTAGTTGACACACAGTTACGCTAGTTTCAGGTGTACGACGTAGTGCTTCGACCTCTCTATACCTGAGGCTGTGCTCGTCACCTGGCACCACACGAGGCTGTCACAGTGTCACTGACTACGTTCCCTATGCTGTGCCTTTTATTCCCGCGGATTATTCCTTCCATCACGGGAAGCCTGGTCCGCCCACCCCCTAGGCCCATGCAGCCCACCCCTCCCCCTCCCCTCTGGCCCAGGTGTTTCCATGCTGTCAGATTTTGATATCAAGGTTATAATGGGCTCAAATGAAAGAGGAAACTTCATAACTTTATGATGAAGTAATTAAAACAAAGTCAGATGAATATCAGAATAAACAGGTCAACACAACCTGCTAGACAGAAACAGGCTCTTTGGGAATTTATAAAATTGTCCACTGGGGAAGAGAGGAGTAAGTCCACAACTTCTATCACATTATACACTTACACATAATATAAACTTTACCAAAATAATTTAGTTTATTTTTTTATTCTCTAGCTGGACTATAAGCAAGATATGAAACTCAGCTTTGTCTACACAGAAATGAATGATAGGAAAAAATTACTAGGGGGACTTGGCTGGCTCAGCTGTAGAGCATGAGACTCTTGATGTCAGGGTTGTGAGTTCAAGCCCCACGTTGGGTGTAGAGCTGGCTTACTTAAAGAAAAAAACAAACAAAACAAAACAAAACACAACAAAAACACCTAACACACGACCAAGTTTTAATGTACTTTTGGTGCATGTGTAAAGTGGATTCACATAATGAATACCAAAAAAGGCAACGCACAAAGTAAAAACTAGGGTGGGTGATACAAATTAAGTCACAAATGCATATTAAACACAATGTTGATTCTTGGTTCTTCCTTTAAGTAGGCCCAATCTCCCCCACCCCTGCATTAGGAGACAAACACTCTAAGCAGGAGGCCAGGCCAAGATTGCCTCCAAAGAGGAGAGAAACCCGTGTGACTAGGTGGAGACGGCAGTGGTATATTGCTATGTTAATTTATATCATCTACATATATATACAATAACATATAATTTCACTTTTTGGCGCACATCCCCATCACACCTTAAACTCCTCTTCAAACCTTCCCTACGATGGTACTGACAGATGATGTTCTTGTAATTCTAATCACTATTGATCTGTGTGTGCTTGTTGTTATTATAATCCCACTGGCAGAAGGAGAGAGCCCTGCTGCAGGGTCAGCACAGGCATCTCAAACACTACTACGCTGATCTCCACATCAAGCAACCATGGCTTCTAAGGAGACGGGATGTCCTGGGAAGACACAGGTGAACATCAGCCAGAGGCCCAGAAGACCACAGACCTTCCAACAACCCCAAGGACAAGAGCTTCGCTATGATCACACCTCCCTCTACCACACGTAAGACTGTTTCTTTGCACAAGAACTAAAGCTGAAGGAGATGCAGATGGCTGCGCATGGCGTGGTGTTGTTCTGAAAAGCAGAGAAACCCTTCTACGGCAGATTTATAACCAGAGTCAGCACGGACGGCACCGAGCTCCGTGCAGATACAGCAACAGGCATTCAGTGTCTTCAAACGTGTGAAGAAGGTGAAAAGAGAGAAGACCAGGATTCAGTAGTTGTGTTGTAAAGCAGGTCCTGGACGGTCTCAGAGGCTCAGGGACGGCGCAAGACAAGGTGCATTAAATATCGCTGGTAAAACAGCCTCTGCTGATCATGAGGCCACAACAAATTTTCCTGGTGAACTGCAAAAAATTATTAATAAAGACGGTAATAGTGGAAAGCAAATCTGTCATCTCTAAAATAGGCCCTTTTTTGGAGATGAAAGCCATCTTATATTTTTGTTTCACAAAACAAGAAAAACATGTCAGGCTAACAGGGCTTATATACAGAAAGCTGACAGGCTACCCGAAAGCCTCTGTTGGTGTAACTCTGAAAATACAACACTTGACGGGCGTCTGGGTGGCTCAGTCAGTAGAGTGCCTGACTCTTGATTTCGGCTCAGGTTCCGATCTCAGGGTCCTGGGACTGGCCCCACAACAGGCTCCACACTTAGTGCAGAGTCTGCTTGTCCTTCTCCCTCTGCCCCTTCCCCGGCTCATGCACATGCGCTCTCTCTCTCTCAAATAAATAAAAACTTTTGAAAAAAAATACAATACTTGAGAAAATGTTGCAAAATGTTTTTTTCTATATGTAGCTTTTTTGTATTTTTTAAAACATTTTACTTATTTATTTGTCAGAGAGAGAGAAAGAGAACACAAGCAGGGGGAGCTGCAGAGGCGGAAGCTTACAGGGAGCCTGATGCAGGGATCAGTCCCAGGACCGTGAGATCATGACCTGAGCCGAGGGCAGATGCTTCACCGACTGAGCCACCCAGGCATCTCGCGTTTTAGTATTTTGAATATTTTTATAATCTGAAAATGAAGCTATTTTCATGGCAGGAGGGGTACTGAGTCTATTTTCATCCTACAACATTCTCTCCCTTCTCAACCTCCTCCATTTCCTGAACCATGCAGGGTCAGGATTTACTCTCTGGTCACCCCTTCCATTTATGACCAGTTCCCTCAACGTAAACAGACCCTCTAGAGGCACCTGGGTGGCTCAGTCAGTGAAGCGTCTGCCTTCGGCTCAGGTTATGATTCCAGGGTCCTGGGATCGAGACCCCCGTTGGGCTCCCTGCTCAGCGCGGAGTCTGCTTCTCCCTCTCCCTCTGCCCCCTCCCTGTTTGCGCTCTCCTGCTTACACGCGCTCTCTCAAATAAACATTTTTAAAAAGACCCTCTAGTCACCCATGCTTGATGTTCCTTCCTTCCAAAATGTCTCTAGCATCTCTCTTCTTCCAGCATTGCTACTGTTAACGTCATTAGCCTAGGTTTAACCCTAAAACACGATAAAACGATCCCAACTGTTTTCCACCCATACTGAAGGCCGCTGTCTTCTGTGTTGACTGGAAGGGTGTTATTTATTATATTCAAATAGTACCTTCCTTATGAGGGAAGGCATTCAAGAGAAATAATTTTCTGACCTCAGCAATGTGTAGGCTTCTTCAGAGCATTTGGCTTATTTTTTTTCTTTTCTATTCCATGAACTGTGTAACTTATCAAATCCACCTCTAAATTTTGGCTGTGAGAATAATTAATAGCCAGTTTATACCAGCAGTAAGAACACAAAATTGTTTGGTATGTATTTTTATTAAAAGCTAATTCTAATGAATACTCTATGCCTGTATCCATTTCCCCCCTTTGCTCTCCCTGTAAGTAAATGATGTCAACTTGCCTAACTTACTCGTTTATTCAAAAATTTACTTGTGTATGTACGAGACACTGGAGATACAGCAATGAGCAAAACAGTCGTCACTCCCTTTGACCTTGAGAGAACAGCCCTGAGGATTGCTCATTCTGGTCAGGAAAGACATACAAGCAAATATAAAGTATACCAGAGAAGGACCGGGATATGGCACAGGGGTGGGAGCACATGTACACATTTAGGCACTTAAAGAATCCCCATCAGCCACCATAAACCACTTTTTGAATAAGAGAAAAAACAATAGTCCAACAACTCATCAAACCAAAAAATATTCACGCAGCACTTTAGGTCACAATCTCCCCTGCTCAAACACCTTTCTGGTGACAGCGACGGTTGTACAACACTGTGAATGGATGTAATGCCACCACACCGTACCCTTCCAAATTCTTAAGCCCCCTCCTCTCCCGTGCTAGATTGCCAGCTTCCTTAGACAAAGTCTCCATCCTGCTCCCCTCTTGCCCTGTGCTTCCACTGAGGCTGGACACAAAACCTGGGTTTACGGCTTACGCTCCCCCCTCCCCTCCCCTCCAGACTTCCCTCCCTCGGGCTTGAGTGACTCTCGTCCTTCATTCCACCACTGCTTTCCCTCCGTCTGCCCTCCGATAAAATCCCACCATCTGCCCTTTTCCTCTGGGCATTTGGACACAAGGAAGGCTTCAAATTCTACCTTCTGTAGGGGATTACTTCCAAATTTACCTTTCAGGAGATCTGGACAGTCCTACCAGAGGTCACCCTGAGCTCACGCTCCCTCCCAAACCATTCTTCCGTTTGACTTTCCATCACTCCCTTCCCCTCGGTCACCCAGCCTTGTAGTCGGCTACTGATGGCTAACCTCTCTCCAAGCAGCCTCCGCTGTCTTTCCCGGAAATCCAAACTGCAACCTGCCACCAGATTATTCTTTCTCAGACATAATTCCGGTCCTCTGTGATCCGACTTCAAAATGAAGTTTCCAATCATTCACCTTTTATTATATGGCCCCTGCACCCCTGAACACACCCACAGGGGTGCTCACGCTGACAACTGCTGAACTTCCCCTAAACCATATCCGACCCCCTTTCCTCACGCCAAACCAGGAATAAGTTAACTGTCTCATCTGTGCTCCCTGGCACTTTGTATTACAGAGTTTGCCACCTTCTGCCCATATAATTTAGCTTTATTTTTATAACTCAATTATATTGTAAATGCTCGAGGAGAGCCATTAATTTAGGGGAGAGGAGACGCAAAACCTCACCTGACTGCTACAGCACACGAGCCCTTCAGTATAAACGCTATGCTTAAAGTAAGAACCATGCTAACCACACACTTCAGAAAGCACTTGTTGATGTACAGATTTATATCAAGTACCTACCATGAGAGTTTGCCAAAATCACATTTACATCTAGGCGATGCAAACGGATGCACAATCACACCTGACTCTAATTACGCAGCGTGCGGGGTCGGAGAGCAGGCGCTAGCAACAACAGATCGGCTTACTCTGGGTTTCCAACCAGCGTCCGTTCTGACCACGACAGGACTCCGCTTCAGCAGGCACGCTCTCTAGCCCCTTCACTCTCGATCCTGGCCAAACAGACTACAGCTTCGCACCGGCACCGGGTGTCCAGAGCAGGGCTCTCAGGCGCACTCCCAGCTCTCTACTCGAGGTCCAGGCTCCAGGCAACGCTGTCCTCCGGCGTCCAGAGGCGCCCGTCATTCCTACTAACGACCTCTACCTAATACACGTTCTTCCTAGCGCACCCGAAGGAACAGGCCTCCGTTTTCACACGTCCGCTGACTATCCACACTCTGCTTTCATGGAGGTAACGCTTCACGCGACTGTTTTTCCCTGAGCAGTAGCTACACGCTGCCTTTACCTGCCTCTTTAAACCACATGTATCACACCCACATTCCAGGTATCACACCCACATTCCAGGTATGTACACACAGAGCGTAGGAGTAAAAAGGACGAACACTTTAAAGAGACTGAAAGATGTTTTTAAAATGAGACCCTTAAACAACCAAATTTTCTCTTCAAATATGCAAAAAGTCTACCGAAAGAGATGTGCAGATTCAAAAAAATTGTTATCAAAATCCCAAAAACACTTTTTGCAGACAAAGAAAAACCCATCCTAATATTCATACAGAACCTCAAGGGACTCCAAAATGGCCAAAACAATCTTGAAAAAGAAGATGAACGACTCTTATTTTCTAATTTCAAAGCTTCCTACAAAAACTACAATAATCAAAACAGTGTAGTAGTGACATAAAAAGACACACAGATCAATGGATTAGAATAAAAGCCCAGAAATAAACCCTCACATATATGGTCACATGATTTTCGTCACAGAGACCGACAGCACTCAGCGGGGAAAGGACCACGTCTCCAACAAACAGTGCTAGGACAGCTGGTCAGGCTCCTACACCATATTCAGGAATCACAAGGAACCGAAGACCTACACATAAAGGCTAAAGCTATAGAAGTCTTTGAAGAAAACACAAGACATCAGAGTTGGCAATGTTTTTTTTTTTTTTTAATATGACATGAAAAGCACAGGCAACACGGGGGGGGAAGGTAAACTAGACTTCGCTGAAATGAAAACCCTGTGCGTCAAAGGCTCCCCAGACAATGGCAGAGATCTGCAATCACCTGACACAGGACTGACACCCAGAACGGGAAGTTCATCCACTCACACACACCCCCAATTCAAAAATGGACAGAGGACCTCAACAGGCACCTCTCCAAAGAAGACACACACAGCCAGGGAGCACGCGACAAGATGCTCAAATCCAAGTTATAGGACGATACCACTTCACACCAATTAGGATGGCTATTATTTTTTTTAAAAAAATGAAAAAAAAAACAAAACAACGAATACTGACAAGGATGTAGGGAAATCAGAAGCCCTGTGCATTGCTGGCGGGAACGTCAGATGGAGCAGCTGCTGTCAAGACAACACAGGAGCCCCTCACAGCATCTAAAGTGGAATGACGGTATGGCCCAGCAATCACACTTCGGTTGTCTACCCCAAAGATGAAAAGCAAGGGCTCAAACAGACACTGGTACCCAGGTCCACAGCAGCATCGTTCCCAACAGCCCGACAACGCGCCGTCTGTACACACAGTGGAGTGTCATGCTGCCTTTGGAAAGGACTGCATACACGCTACGACACGCACAAACCTAGGAAACAGACACAGAGGAACACGTGCTGTGATTCTGCCACGGTACTGAGAGCAGCCCAATGAGACAGTGGTGGCTACACGGGGCTGGGGAGGAGGGAACAGGGAGTATTTGCCACGGGTACAGAATTTCAGTTGGAGACGATGAAAATGTTCTCGATATAGGCAGCCCTGGAGTGTGCTTAATGCCAATGAATGACACACACAGGGCTAGCATGATACATTCTGTTATGTGTATTTTATCACAACAATAAAAGCCCAATATACAAATCAGATCAATGTGGAGCCTGCCAAATGGAAGCCAAGCACCTGCCCACCTCCTTGTGTGACAGATCCTGAGGCTGAGACTGCGGGCGCCGCTGCTCTTACTCTCAAGCCTGTGATGTGGGCCACCGGGCAGGAATCGGTCACCAGTCACGGTACTCCAGATTTCTCAACGCCATACGCTCTAGCAGCCACTCCAACTGAACACACACGACGAGACAGACACGTGCAACCTCTGAAACACACCTGCCCTTCTCTTCCTGCGTGGGACGGTGCTCTCCTCTGTTCTCTGTAGGGCACAGGTCCACTGGAGTCCCCAAGGTACCAGGAAGCCAGCACCCTCACTATCACTAAAGACCCAGAGGGCAGAAGCAACCCTAGATGGATCCCCACACTGCCCGGGCTTAGAAGACACAGCAAACCCCACCAGGTTGGGGGCCATCCCTTTTACAGAGTGGAAGTCGCAGCCTAGACTAGAAAATTAACGGCTAGTCTGGGTCTCCCAGCTGAGAACCAGAACGTGAAGATAAGCCAGTGTTGGTTAAAAAAAAAACAACTAAAAAGACTTTCCACAAACTGACATTTTTAAGTACATGTACAGGCTGCTAGTATTTTGTGCTCTTCGAGGAACTGACATACTGAATTATTTTTGCAGAAGCACTTTAGCACCTTATGCACACCAAAAGCGCTCACTTGTGCTGGGTGGTTTAATGGGCATAATAAATGTCAAAAGAACGAACAAACATTTCAGTAAAACCTAAGATTTCGGCCTGAATTCACGGTCTTGTGCCCTGACAACCGGAGGGAGGAAAGGTGGCAGGGCGCATCGCAAGGGGGAGTGTCAACTGCGTGCCAAGAACCCATGACACAACTCTGAGATCCTTGCAGAGTTACTGAAATGCACACAGGAAACCTAAGCACCTACATGAAAAACTGGAATTAAAACGTTTACCAAAGCAAGTCTAAATGAGAAATGATGTGACGGGCTCTTGTGTTATATCCCCACTAACAGTGAAGACGGCAGCAGAGCCGCACAGGCACTGTTCACTAAGGAGAGCAACACACGATCACAACATCTACAAACAAAATCAACACTAACAGTGAAGAGAGGGGCACAGCCGCACAGGCCCTGTTCAGTAAGGAGGACAACAAACATACAATTACACAATATGCAAACAAACGCGTATTTAGAAGGTCGGAGGAAAAAATACACCAAAACCATCAGTAATTGTGTTCAATTACACAGATTTTTCTCTCTTTACAATCAACTTCTCAGACATAGGAATTTACTTCTACAGTTTAAAGATTTTAATACATTGAAATTTCCCAGGACATTTTTATAATGGTTAAGGATTCCAACAACCTCAGAAAACAGGGATCCCTTCAAAATAATACCAATCTGCTGCAGCCAACTCAGAAGCCAATTTCTCGCTTCCCAGTATTACTTTGTTTCCTATGCTGCATGGCCCACTACCATGTAGACCTTTTAAACAGTAATTTTTAAACATTTTTATAACATGTTGCTATTTATAAATGACTTAAAGGGTCAGTAAAAGTTCTCTTAGTCTAAAAGTAAATAAGTTAATTTTTCCCCCAAAAGGACTCAACTATCACCAGAAGTTCCTAACGGAATTATGCCAAATAGTGACAAATTCCCTGGTGACATTCCATGACTCACTGGAGAAAGCTGAAGCATCATGCCCTTTGAGTGGAAGACTAGTTTATTTAGCCAGATTACCCAGAGCTCCAAGCTACTGGTACTCATAACTCCAACTCCATCTAAAAAGATTTACACGTTATAAAGTACTTCCACGGAATCATCTAATAATTTAACACCGCTACAGTGCAGGGCAAGACAGCAACAAACCAAAATTCAACTACTAGGATGGATTTTTCTCAACACAAGCCAAAGGTCAGCTGTGTTTAAAGAAACTGCTGTCAAGTTTCTCCCTCCATCCCCCATTTCCAGGCGACCTTCAGATTTTCCAGAGTCTTATCTGATCTTAGAAATAGGAAACATTCTAAGTGTTAAAGAAAAGGAAGAAAACACAGGAAAGCCTAAGTAATTGGACAAGTAAAAAAAAATTTCCATGTCAGAATAGCCATAACAAATTAAAAGACAAACAACTGCTCTCACAAACATTTAAAACGACACACACACACACACACACACACACACACTTCAAAACTGTCAAGAAGTGTTCCAACTTTTCTCGGCAATTATTACGGTAATTTCTGTTTACCTGGCAGAATCAAGAACATTTTCAGAAGTCCCTGATAGTACTAAGAACATAGTAAAAAGGGACTTTTAATACAATGACAGTGAGACTATACATGAGCACAACCTTCCTACAAGGCAAGTGGTGATACTTATGAAGAACCTCACACAGGACCAACTTCCATTCAAGATAACGGGCGACATCACAGCCAGGGCGCACACAGCTGTTGCCAGCCCCGAACGCTGCGAGGGCAGGAGATCCTGAAAGTTCTCATCCAAAGGGGGAGAAGACCACCGTTTTTCTTTGTAACTGTGTAAAGTGACGGAGGTTCACACTACACTACACGTCATGATGCCGCACACTTTAAACTTACACCACGCTGTATGCCAGCTGCATTTCATAAAACCGAAAGAAAGAATGAACCTCAAAGAATGCTCTTCTTTGCTGCAATGATGACCACTCCTAAGAGAAAGTAATCCAAGAAAACATGTAAATATTGTTCATAAGGAAAATCCACAGAAGCATTAGCTATATAATTTAAATAATTTATAAATCAAAAACACCCTCAAAGTCAAAATTTCGGGAGTATTATGGTAACAGAATATGGAAAACTGCTATGCATCTACTTAAAGTACATTGAAAGAGCATTTAATGACATGGGGAAATGTCTAAAATTTGTTTTAAAAAGATCAAATTTTGTAAATATATCTCTAATGCCTAATACACACACTGCACGTATTAAAAAACAAAAACTGTGGCCAACCTCCAATCTATATTCCCATTCACAGTGCCAGTGTGAGCCCATGTGTTCATTTCCTCTCCTTCCTAATAATTAAATTTATCTAAACAAATTTTAAAATAACCATCTAACTAAAACTATTCTGTTGAAAGACAAGGCAGACGGCGCATGGTTCTTGAAGATGGAAAGTGGATGCGAGAAGGGGAACGGATCAGGCAGAGTGCAGGGAGCAGCCCAGGGTACTCCCGGAGGGGCTGCTGCCAGGGAGGGGAGGGAGGGCAGGAGGGTGGCAGGAAGGTGGTAGTTAATCTTCTGGGCAGAACCCCCTCCCCAGCCGCCCGCGCCCACTCCACAAGCGCCCAGGGCTGGTGAAGGAGGTCAATAGTGAGAAGTGGGACTGAAAACATCTGTCACAGCAAGAAGTCAACAATGTCTAAAGTTGGTAAACAAAAATAAACACTACTAGCGTTTTAGAAATGCAGAGCCCCACAAAATTTGCACCAAAAAGGTTTTTTTTTTAAGTAGCTGCCTGCCTCTGGGGGGTGGGGCTCTTCATTATTAGGCCTTTGGTATACCTCATATTTAATTATTTTTTAAGCTAAGTGTGTGTATAATGTTGAAGTTTTTATCCTTCTTTGTGTTACCCTCTCTTCCTCTCTCCCTTAATACACACAGCCCTACCTATCAGAGGCCACATCACATTCAGCAGGCGTTTCCCAACCACAAGTCATGCGGTCATGAAACAGATCTGGGGGGACGCCAGCAGCACCTTTCCCTAACAGAAGAAAACAATGAAACACAGATACTGTTGGTCAAGCTTTCATTTTGGTCATGAATGTCACTTACATGTGTGTGTGGGTGACACTTACGGTGTGTGTTCTCAACCCGGCAGCCAGCGGGATCTTTTAACACGGGTGAGTCTGGTCAGGCCGGCAAGGTGGTCGCGGCCACAGGGCCCTTCAGAACCTGCCAGCATGTCTCGCCAACCTTCCGCCTCCTTCGCTGGGCTTGGGCGAACTGCTCTCCCTCACCTAACTCAATTCCTTGGTGTCCGCCTAGTTTCAAGTACAACCCCACACACATATACACTCCCTATTTCAGCCCCCTTCCCTGTTTTATATCGCCCACAGCCCTCTACACCGTTCTCTTAACTCTGTGCCCCTCCCCCACCCCCTGCAAGAACGCAGCTCGAAAAGGGCATGGGTGTTTACTGATGGAGCCCAGCAATCCGATCCGTGCCACGCTACAGTCTTTGGCACGTAGCGGGTCTTCTCTAACTATCTGGCGAGTTAATGGAATAGTGAAAAATCTATAGATCTTAGGAAGATGCCACATTACGGGCAACCAAGCACAGCTTAAGTGTGTGTTTACGTTTTATGTTTGGAACCCTTAAGATACGGATCATTTTAATTACAAAGATAAGCTATGACTTAAGACTCAAGTAAATTCAGGCTTTTCACAATACTGAATATGCTGCTGGCATACACCACGTGCCACACTGAAGGCATGTCTACGACAATAATTAAGATAACGTTGTCAACACGCACAGTAACATGAAGAAAGCTTGTGGGCTGGCCATCTTTAAAAACAAACGAACAGGGGCGCCTGGGTGGCACAGCGGTTAAGCGTCTGCCTTCGGCTCAGGGCGTGATCCCGGCGTTATGGCATCGAGCCCCACATCAGGCTCCTCCGCTATGAGCCTGCTTCTTCCTCTCCCACTCCCCCTGCTTGTGTTCCCTCTCTCGCTGGCTGTCTCTATCTCTGTCGAATAAATAAATAAAATCTTTAAAAAAAAACGAACAAACAAAACCATGGGAGAACCTATTCCCTAAACAGCTAAGATACTTTCAAGTACACAAGTCTTGTGTCTTTTTTTTAAGCCACAGCCAGAGTCTCATTCTTAGGGACCACAATTTTCACACATTCACCGTTTTACTGTGTCCTTCAACTTGGAAGGAAGGTTAAAGGGCACAGTGTTGATCACTTCCTTTCTTCAGAATAAAACCAGAGCAAGTCGGCAGAGGACAAGTTCACAGCCAGGTCTGTTCTGACCCACACGGATGAAGGCACCCTGTCAGTCATGATCTCAATGAGTTTTTTTCTAGTCTACAACTCACTAAGTGGGGGGAAAAAAATCAACAGACTTAATGATTAATAGGAAAAAAGAGAAAAAAAGGTCTGTGAACACTTCCCCCTCATCCACAAAGCACACACGGCAGAAACAGACTTCTACTGGGTACAAAGAAGCATCCTGAAGCCTACATGTGAATAATGGCGTTTCCATATTTCATGTCATTAATAAAAGCCCTCTAACAGCAGGACTTGATACAACAATCTACTAAAACACTTGTTTTGTGCCCTTGGAGAATAAATTTTGGTATTAGTTGCTTTGTAACTGGTTTTACCCATCTTCTCAAAAACA
Source organism: Ursus americanus (assembly GCF_024610735.1). Lineage (NCBI taxonomy): Eukaryota > Metazoa > Chordata > Mammalia > Carnivora > Ursidae > Ursus > Ursus americanus. The sequence goes on from NC_142140.1 coordinate 60,580,130, forward strand.
ATGTGGTTTTACCTGTTTTTACCACAAGAAGTAATAAAGGCTTTTTTTTTTTTTTTTTTTTTAAGAGGGAGATACAGGAGACAAACTGAAAGGGCTGCTCGCAGACATAAAGAAATATACCTGGACGGTGTGCTGAGGCCACCGCAGCATGAAAACCATCACATGAGGGAAGCAGCAGACCCGCGATTGAAGAAACAATGCTAGGAAACGAAAGATAATCTCAAGCAACTACAAAGAACACAACAGAAAAGGACAAAGGAAGCACTTAGAAAAATAATAAAACAGAAGACAGGACAGGGAGATGAACAAGCATAAAACTGGTGTTTCCCGAGGAAAGAAGTGTCAGAGCAAAAGCTCAGTGAAAGATGTGGAAGAAAGTATTTCGGATCACAGACGGAAATGGCTTACCGCGTAACAGGAAAACGTAACAGGGAATCTCACCCAGATGGCCGTATCCTGATGAAGGTACTGGACAAAGAACCCTACCTATACCCATGCAGAAGGAGGTCACCTACAAAGGGGAAAAATGTCAGGCTGGCCCTCCATTTCTCTGGAGTAACCCCAGATGCCAGAAGCCAAAAGAATAATGTTTATTATTAAGGGAAGGTAATGTAGCTCAAAAATTCTATAGTCAGCCAAAATATCATTTCACTTGTGAAAGCCACTGACAGACATTTCTAAACACACAAGCACTCCTCAAACAAAAATCTATTTGATAAACACAAAAGTTAATCTATTAAAGCTACAGCTTTGTAATAACCACAGAACTATACACAAACCACCTTATCTCAGCTATACTGAGATGCACTTTTTTCACTTTTTAGTGTCTCCGAAAGCAGCACGTGTATCACCATCAATAGCACGTCCCAGTTTCTTCGGCAGCACTTAACCACCATCGTGGTTATCGAGTAACGAGGCACCTTACCATCAAGGGTACCTCAGACCTAGTGAAACAGGATACAGAACTTACAAAAGGAGATGGGGGACAGCAAATAAAATAAACAATGTACTTTAAAGAGGAAAAAGAGGGGTGCCTGGGTGATTCAGTCGGGTAAGTATCTTCCTTCAGCTCAGGTCATGATCCCAGGGTCCTGGGATCGAGTCCGGGGACCGAGCCCGGGCTCCATGCTCAGCAGGGAGTCTGCTTCAGATTCTCTCTCTCCCTCTGCCCGTGCCCCTACCCAAGCGTGCACACGCTCTCACTCTCTAAGATAAAGAACTCTTTTAAAAAGTAAGTAAAATGTTTTCATTTAAAAATATTAAATAGGAAAAAAAAACAAGCAAAAAGGCAATGAAGAAAACAGTATTACAGAAGCAAAACCAAACATACAGCATTAATGTCAATGAATACAAAGCATCTCACGTGGGTCCACAAAGACTAACTTCCATCTAATAGTAGGGGATCGCCAGGAGACAAACATAAAAAACTACACTCTGGGAGGTTAGAAATGAAGGTAAGACAAAAGTAGACCATACAAATATCAACATGCTCCTAAAACCAGTTCAATTCAAAGGAAAGAACATGAAAGGTGGCAGAAAAGGGTCGCTTTTTACAATGATAAAGTCTATAAGGAAGATATGTTTATCAAACAATATACAACAAAACCTTCAGAGTATATATTTAGAGCCAAAACTTCAAATACAAGGAAACTGGGTAAACATAAAGGCGATCACTATCTCAGTCCTGAAAGACCGAAAGACAAAAATAATAAAATGGCTGAACACATGACAGGATGAGAGCAGATCCCACTGATTTAGGCCACGACACCTCAAAATTTAGCAATCAAACCACTCCACTTGGTGAAGGAGACCTCACCATTTATGAGCTCTCTCCCTCAGTGACTCCATTCAAAGACGGAATCCAGGGGCGCGGGGCTGGCTCAGTCGGGAGAGCCCGTGACCCTTGATCTCATAAGATGGTGAGTTCAAGCCCCACACTGGGCACAGAGCTTATTAAAAAAAAAAAAGATGGAAATTAAAATTAATACAGATAACCTAGTAATAATTATAAAAACTACCTAGATAAAAGCTTTTGGTACACAAATAAAGCTATTCCCAGAAGAAGATGCAAGCCTAAATATTATCGACTTAGTCAAGAATTAAAATTAAATGTATTAAGCTAAATAAAAATCAGAATAAAGGCATTAAAGAAACATAAAGTCACTCAGGAAACAGAAGAAAAATAGATAAACCGATTAACAGGACTAAAAAACAATTATGTGAACTTAGGGCGGATAAAGGAGGAGTAAGATGAAACAGAGGAAACCAAAGTAAGTATGACGTAAGTTTCCAGTAGGGGCACCTGGGTGGCTCAGTGGGTTAAGCGTCTGCCTTCAGCTCATGATCCCGGGGTCCTGGGATGGAGTCCCGCGTCGGGCTCCCTGCTCAGCGGGGAGTCTGCTTCTCCCTCTGCCTGCAGCTCCCCTTGCTGCTCCCCCTACTCGTGCACGCACAGTCTTCCTCTGTCAAATAAATAAATTAAAAAAGAAGAAGAAGAAGACGAGGTCTCCAGTACATGTGAAGCTACTAAGTGTTGTGACGCAGATGAAGCAGGCGATTTTCAAGGAAAAGGCAGAGTGTCCTCTAGTCCCACTTGGTTCTACCAGACACCTACCTCGATGACCTCCACAAGGTTGAGAGCAATGTGGGCAGTTACCTCCCCGACCACTCCAGACACCAGTCCCAGACATTTTCACAGTAAATTCAACTTTAACTGAATCAAGTTATTAAACTTTATTAAACCATATCCCAAAAAAGTTTCCCATTTCATGAAGCCAACTGTGCACGAACAGCAGAGAGAATACCCTTGACAAAAATCTGAAGTAACAGCAAACACTACCATTTAGCATTTACTATATTCTAGACACCCGTCTAGATAAGCAATATATATAACACCAACTCACTTTGTCTCCAAACAATCCGACAAGCTGGAGGGTCAAAACACTGAACAGCAGGTAGAGAAGACTGGCAGACAACCTGTCCGTCGGGAGGAGGCCAGAGCTCGGCTCTGCTGGAGCACAGTCCTCCAGGCCCTCTTTCCTGCACCACGCATGACCCCTTGACTGGCGACAGCACGAGGGAGAAGGGTACAGCCAACAAAGGGAGCAAGTACATCGCAACGGCAGCGCTCGCGCCCACAGACTGGCTGCCATTCCCCGCCTACGAGCTGCAGACTCCTCCTTCACTTCACAGCTGAGGAGGCTGACAACCCGAGAGAACTTCGGTGACAGAGAGGCTGGTGTGGAACCCGCATGATGAGGCCTCGGACACTGGGCACTTAACCTCTTACTAAAATAAAGCATTAGTCAATACAACCCGACAATAAATTTTAAAAGTGTCAATCTTCCACAAATTCAAGGAAGGCTCCATCTTTTTAGCAGATATCACATCAAGGTCCAAGGAGAAAAGGCATTCATTTTCACTGTTGCTGAAAATCTTTCATAACATGTAGTATACATGATCTATTTTATGATATTAAATGGAAGAGAATCCCAATAAAATAGAGATACGTATAGTACCAGTATCTTTAAGAAAGACCTACCACATAATATACGTTAGGCTGCAAAGATGCATATACTCCTTAAGGATTATGTATACACGCCTAACACATCATGCCAAGAAGGTGAAAATCACATTTCCCATTAAAGTCAGATAACAAGACAAGACAAGGTCGCCTGCCATGACAACTACCACGGAAAACAAGAAATGAAGACGAATAATAAAATGGACGCTCCTTGAGGAAAGAAAAATAAAACAAAAGTGTATGACACGGTTAATATACTCTTAATAAAAGACAATATAAATATTTAACTGTTTTAGAACAACTGGGCAATGGACACAGGTTAAAAATATAATTAAAGAGATCTGAATATGATTCCTGTACAGTTAGGAAAACTGCCCAAACCAAATAAAAACTATTAACAAAGTGGTCACTTAAAAAATTAAACGAATTAAGAGGTTTCTTATAAACATAAATACTAATTAATCAAAAAATACACTGAAAAATGACCTGTCCCCAGGAGCAACTGAAGTCTGATGGAATAAGAACATGCTTTAAAAATAAATAAATAAAATGCCCACTAAAGACATGAATATGTAGGAACTCAGATTTTGTTCTTGGAAAGATAACTCAGTATCACAAAGATGTCAAATCTCCCTAATTAATCTATAAATTCAATGTCACTCACTCCATCAAAACCGTGGGTTTGGGGGAAGAGGGAGGGCGTGGCGGTGGATGGAATTTACCAAGGTGATTCCGGTGAGTACGATCCTTGAGCAAACGGACGCCAGTACTCCCTCCTTAACATCTGAAGACCAGTATTAACATTTGCTCTTTAAACAGTGTTCACTATTTTTAACAGTTTTTAAATTTGTAAAAATAATCTCAATGCAAAAAGGGTTAATGTCAACAAAATTTAAACTTATTAAAATAAATGTTAAACATATAGTCCAACATTAACTGATAAGCTATTCAAGAATAAAACACTGCACTAAAAATTTACTTACTTAAACCACACACGCACAAATATTTGAAGTCTGATCTAAAAAAAGTATAGCTATTACACCATTTGAATTTTTAAGTATTTGGGGGCAAACTTTTCTAGCCGCGGAAAAAGTGTGTTCTAACTACTACTCTAAGTACATCTTCAGTAAGACTGAGAGGTGCAGTTTTTGCGTCAGAATGGAACTATTCAAGTAAGCGTCAGATGGCGTCTCCCCTGCTGAATGAAACCCCCCACGGCTCCCCACCCGAGTCCCAGCCCAAGTCACCAGGGCCCACAATGTCCAAGAGAACCTCGCACACACCTTCCTCTTCAGCTGTCTGACCTCATCTCCCATTCCTCTCCTGCTTAACCTTCCCACACTAACCAACAAATCTAACCTTATTAACAGAAGTTCCAGAAAGAGGTAACACAGGAAATAGAAAAGGGGACACACACACACACACAATTTTGTGAGAATTGCAAGACCTAAGTTTATAGCAGTGCCTTCAAAGTGCCCAAGACATTTAATGCAAAAGCTCATACTAAGACACATTAAAAAAAAAAAAAATTTTTTTTCAGAACACCAAATCCTAAAAGCTTACAGACAGAAAAAGGTGACTTTTCTTTTTAATCAAAACTTCAAAAATGAACTACCCAAGTGATAAGGGACAAAGGCACCTGTATGAAAATTTGGTATATAATGAATGACAGCGTTTCAAATCAGGAGAGGGAAAAAATGAATTAGTCAAAAATGGTGTAAGATAACTCGTTCATCATATGAAAAAAGTCAATCTCCACCTAAATCCTTACAACAAAAAAGTCCAAATACAAAAAATTTAAATGTACAAAACAAGACCAAAAAGTACAAACAAATATATGGGAGGATGGGGTGGGAACATTTTTATGATCTTGGTTTAGGAAAAGTCTTAAATCTTAAAAAGAAAACTGAGAAGCCACAAATGAAAAGAACAAACCTTGATGACACAAAAACTCTGAATTTCTGGGGCGCCTGGGTGGCACAGCGGTTAAGCGTCTGCCTTCGGCTTAGGGCGTGATCCTGGCGTTATGGGATCGAGCCCCACATCAGGCTCCTCTGCTATGAGCCTGTTTCTTCCTCTCCCACTCCCCCTGCTTGTGTTCCCTCTCTCGCTGGCTGTCTCTATCTCTGTCAAATAAATAAATAAAATCTTAAAAAAAAAAAAACAAAAAAACTCTGAATTTCTGAAAGGTTTAAAAAGGGGGGAAGAACCCATAAGACAAACTGAGGAAGAAACACACACAACAGAGCTAATCCCTGAACAGGTAAAGAGCACTAACAAATCAGTGAGAGATTAAACCCAACATCTGCACAGAGGAGTAAATACAAATGTCCAATAAACGGATGTTAACTTTTTCTAAAGATACAAAGAAATCACTTATATCTTAAGATTGGGAAGTGATTCTCAATTTTAACCAGAACTGGCAAAGACATGGGCCAACAAGTAGTAGATGGAAACGCCAACTGGTACATTTTTATATACAGCAAGCTGGCATTATTGGACTTTACTTTTTACCCTTTTGTTTACATTCCATGTTTAGAAAAACTGACACAATTGAGAAAATTGCCACTTAACTTTGCCTAATGCACCACACCTTCAAAGTTTTCAAAAAACTTCTCATCAATTATATTCACACAATATTCACAAATACTTTTATTCACTCTTCCTAAAAAATATGTGCTCCTTTTTTACAGTTTCCTATTTGTTGTACTCTCTGGTAGATTTCTTCAGTTTTATCTTCCAAGAACGCCTTTCCTTTTTCATAGAGTTCTGTTCCTGTTGACAAACCGAATATTCAACAGCACCTTCATTTTTTTTCTTTTTTAAATGTTTTCTTCTCCTTGTCTGAGTTGCACTTCCTCCTAATTGTTTTCCATTTCTGTCGGTTTCTTTTGTGCAAGGACGCTTTTCCTCATGGGATACAACGTGACTGTCCGGAAGAGTGGGGGAACTAATGGGGAGCGAGCGCTGGACACCGCCAGGGAGGCCTGAGGAGTGGCAGGGTCCTCACCACTAAATGGTACAGCTCGTGGTGGGGGGGAAAGAGTACCTCAGCGTAGCTTTAACACTGCCTCCGTGAGTGCAATCTTCCATAAACAGACTTCCTGCCCTTGTCTGGTTTTCTACTGGGTCCTTGCGCTCATTTATCTGTAAGAAATTTACTTTAAGAACTGTTATTTTAAGAAAATTTGACTTTGCCTGTGTTGTTGCGATTTTTAATAAAATTCACTTTAACTGTAAAAACTAAGAACATAGTACATTGTTTTTCTGTGCTTATAGCTTTTTTTCATTTTTATGTTCCTATGCTTTTCGAGCATATTCCCTTTCACCATCACAGAAACTGATGATTTCTTTATGTGGTTGCTAACTCTACCAGAGCTTACTTGGGCTTCACACCCCCTTACCCTTTACTCTTTCCCACCCACCTGCCCACAAACTTCCAAACGATTCACTGGGGGAAACCCGTGCGTGGGGGCAAGGGGGCATGCTCTGGAAAATTTATTTGGATTTCACTTTCACCTGAACGATATATACCACATGCAGAGACTACTCTTTCCTACCAACAATGATGCGGGTACCTGAAACATCCATTTCCAAAGGCATCCCACGCCATCACTTCCTCCATGAAGCCTTCTCACTAAAGGTAGTCAGTCTCCCCCTCTGACGAAAACCCACAGCATCACATCGCTTACCTTCCTTGCGGAATGTTACTCCCCTAGCTGATAAACAGACTGTAGGATCTAGGTTTAAACATCTATTTTGTATCTCAGAATGCTGTTTTCAAACAGTGAACACTCAGTTATCAATGAAGGGTGCCAGAAAACATAATTATATGAAAATAACTTAGGTCCAAAGGCATTTCAAACAGTAAATTTTAAATTCCTTTCAATTACCAACCTTGAATTCAAATCAAGTCCTCTTTAACCGTCCTCTCTCCAGTTTCCAGCGCTCCCAGCTCATTTAAAAGCCCCTAAAGGGTTCTGACCTTCCTGGGTCTTGTCGTACCAAACCCGCCTGCTCCAGTCCTATTACTTCTTACCCAACAACCCAGTCAGACCCTGGGATTCAAGATCTTATCCTCCATCAGAGAAACACTGTCTCTCGACAGAAGTTCTGTGGGTATCTCCCTTTTCACCCTTACATCCCCATGTCGCCCTAAAACGACACTGACGTACTGACAGATTTTAAGTATTGTCTCATTTTCAAGATAGGAGTATTACCTAAAGCCAGTATGGGTCTAAGCAGGTTCCCCAAGTATCCCCAGGTCCCACTCTCCCAGCTTCCCAACTGGCCCCAAGGCTGCAAATAAAATTTACATGAATACATGTGGATTTCTCTGCTACTTCTATCCTAACTGAAGTATAAAAAGAACTCTGTTTTCTACTACACGATGTTACAGTTTTGTTAAAGGAACTTTCACTCATTTATTAAAAAAAAAAAAAAAACCACCTTCAAAACCATCAACATAAAACGACAATGTCTGTGATTCGAGGCACGGAAATCCTGTTTTTCGGGATGTGCTCTAAGTTGATGCGCTGTGCGAGCAGCATCTCCGGTGGCATCTCTGCAGGAAACCATGGCGTAACCAGAAATTACAGCCTGACCCACACGGCTCCGGTGAAAAGGCAGTGTTTCCACAGTGCCACACAGAGACTGGAGGACACTGGTTATGTAAGTAACTGTAACTGTATAAACACACACTACCATCTCAACAGTCTCATATACAAATCACTTACAGTTACGTCTACAAGTGATGATGACCGTGGTCAACACTGAGCGCTCAGTCTGTTCTGATCCCTTTATGCGTATTAACCTGTTCAATCTTCACAAAAACCCTAGGAGGTAAGTACTGAAATTTACGACACTCTACAGAGCGCCACCTGCTCCCTGAACTTCTGCCCATATACTTTATTAGCCCACCTTCTCTGTGGTATTTTGGATGAGCCGCCCATGCTCCCAGCTCAGGCTTCCAAACAGGGCTGTAATTCGATCCTATCTCATTTCCCCCACTCAGAGACACTGCTCCAGAAATTCCTACCTTCCCCTCTGTCATCAATGCTCCCTTGCCTACTGAATTCAATCCCATCAACAAACACGCTATCATTTCTCCAGCCTTCACAAAGAGAAATATGACGCCCAAGCACATTCCAGTTAGTGTCCCAGTTTTCTGCTCCCGTTTTACAGCCCAACTTTGGAGTGGGGTATTTTAAGAGGACTCCTCTGTATCCATGCCTCCAACTGCTCCCTCCCATTCTCTCAAGCTCTCACTGACCTGGCATTTGCCCCCAACCATACCCCCTGAAACCATCTTTCTCAGTCACCATTCCCCTCTAGTGATCCTCTATCAGTCCTTATCTTACCTGACCTCTTGTTTGACACAGGTCATCTCCTCCCTCCTTGAAACTTTTTTGGCTGGCTTACAGGCTACCATATTCTGGTTTTCCACTTACCTCTCCAACCACTCCTCCTCATAACCGCCCCCCTCACTAGTTTCTGCTAATTTCTCTGACTGCTTAACGGTGGTGTGCCCCAAAACTTACTCCGTAACTCTCTTCTCTCTGATCCCATCCAGCCGCACGGTTTACATACAATCTACATACAACTTCCCAATTACATCTCTGAGCCAAACCTTTCACTGAACTTTTTTTTTTTTTTTTAAGATTTTAGTTATTTATCTGACAGAGAGAGACAGCCAGCAAGAGAGGGAACACAAGCAGGGGGAGTGGGAGAGGAAGAAACAGGCTCATAGCGGAGGAGCCTGATGTGGGGCTCGATCCCATAACGCCAGGATCACGCCCTGAGCCGAAGGCAGATGCTTAATGACTGAGCCACCCAGGCGCCCCTCTTCACTGAACTCCTGATCATGTACTATAAGCTGCCTACATGACTCCTCTGCATCCACGTCTAACAGGCAAACTGAGCTCCTGATAATGTCCTGGTCCTGCCGTCTTTCCACCTCACTGCCATGTCCAATCCTTTCAGCTGCTCAGACCAACAACAAGGCCTCCTGAAACATTCTCGCTCACACATGTACCACTCCAAAAAACATCTGATCCACCAGTAAATCCTGACAGCTCTGTTCAGAAAATAGAAAAAGATTTCAGCCATTTATCCTCTCCATTGCCACCATCCTGGTCCAAGCCATTATGGCATCCGTCTGACCTACTGCTGAAGCCTCACACCCAGTCTACATACCCACTTCTGCCCCCGTCACCCTGCAGTCCATATTCTCACATCGCAATCCAAGACTGATCCTGTTCAAACAGGAGTCAGATCATGTCACTCTTTTTTTTTTTCTTTTTTTCTTTTTAGATTTGAGAGCGTGCGAGCATATGCAAGAGCAGGAGCAGAGGGAGAGAGAATCTCAAAGCAGACTCCCTGCTGAGCGCGGAGCCCTGATGTGGGGCTCCGATCCGAGGACTCTGAGATCAGGACCTGAGCAGAAAGAGTTGGACGCTTAACCGACTGCACCACCCAGGAGCCCCAGATCATGTCACTCTCAATGCGGAAGCATTTCTAATGGCTTGTCTCACGTCAGCGTAAGAACAAAGTCCTTACCTATGAAGACTATCCCGCCACTCCCACCGTGCTCCTGTCAGACTGTCCTCCCACCTCAGAGCGCAGCCCTTAGTCCAGAGGCCTGGAGAGCACCGACCCCAACTGTTCATTCTTCCTCGGCCTTATTTTCTCTCTGGGGCACTTTATCACAATCTAACACACCACATTTTTAACTTAATCATCTAGTTTATTATCTGTCTTCCCACACTAAATGTAAACGCTGTGCCGGCAAGACTCTTATGTTCTGCTATTTTAAGTATTACTCTTAGAGAAAAAGGTACCCAAATATTTGTTAAATGGCCACAGAATTAAATCTGATACGACTGCATTTTAATTGTTATATAAGATAATTTTTACATGATCCTATGGCGTAAAAGCTATGAAATTTTCAAGGAAGGTCAAGCCCTCTTTTCCTGTATAAGGGTAAGAGATTTCACTATACTTCAGGAAGCGGGGAAAAAATATATTACTCGTAAATTTCTCCTCAGTTGCAGCAGATAAAACTCTGGAGACTAAAGCTCCAGGGACATCTCTGGAAAAAAGTAGCAAAGACTTTTGGCCAAAAGAAAAAACTGAGGCAAACAAACATGCTGGTACCCCCGCTGGTTTCTAAAACAACGCTAAACCCTCCGTATCCTGAAGACAGAGCCGAGGTTACCCTCAACATTAAAGCACGTTCCCATGAGGAATAAGCAGCAGGACACGAAAACAACCGAGAGCGGCCAGTTACTGCTGTTACCATTCAGCACACAACTTAACAGTTTGTACCTCAAAGAACTGACAACCAGGACGCCCAGTCAAAAACACGAAAAAAGGTTCTTGACGTAGCTCGCCTAGTACTCAGGAAAATGCCTAAGTAAAAGGAATGGGTCTCAGAAGTAATTTTAATCCTAATATTAAAAAAAGGCCTTAGCCCAACCAGGAGAGAGACCCATGAATAAACTAGGAAGTTGACAAAATAAAAAACTCTTAACTACAGAGAACACAAATATCCTGAAACATAAATTTCTTTCAAACCTCATTTTTATCTTAAATGTTAGGGCAAGTTTTCATTTTAACTGTGTAACATATCCATGTTTAATTCAATACTCATGGTTTTTCTTGAATCTTCTCGTAAGCCTATAGTTCAGGAATATTTACACCATATTTTTTTCCTATAGTTTTTGGTACACCCTAGTAAAATGTATACCATTAGACAAGCAGGAATTGATGATAAATTAAAAATAACCCTACATTTGAAAAAATAAGGCATGAATTCAAGTTTCACAGATAATTCAAATTATAAATACCATCACCAAAAAGTTCTACTCATCTTAGTCTGAGTAAATAGCTCAAGAAAAAAATTTAACAACTGAGAAAACAAATTTTCCTCACACATAACTGAATTTTATGCAATTCAGATAGGATCAAAACATCAACATATGACTTTTAAAACTCAGCAATTTTTCAGCTGAAAAGTAGAACAGTAAAATGATGTACCATGTCCCACCATGCAGGTCGACCATCAGCACGTGGCCCACCTCGTCTACCTACATCCCCAACCCTACCTCCTCAACCTAGATGTCCAAGTAAATTCCAGCTGTCATACTTTATTTGGGGGGGGATAAAGATTTGTTTTATTGAATAACTGATCGCAGTAATCGCTGAGGCCACTGCGTACAGACAGAAGAAAGGGGGTTCTAGCTCTTGGTGCCTCCTCTTGGACAAAGTCTTCATGATCTCCTCCCTCTTGGCCGGGAGCGGCTCCTTGCAGCCTCACGTGCACCCTTGGTCTTACGCCTGCAGGCCCCAGCCTGGTTAGCCAGAGGCTCCTTGCAGCCTCGTCCGCCCTGAGCGTGTGGATGTGTCCCACGGAAATCTGCTTGTTTGGAGCACATTACCCTTCACTTCCAGGTATGGGCCTGTCTTCTCAGATTCACGGTATCTTCTCAGCAGCCGGCACAGAGCCCTGGTCCTCCTCATCCAGGCCACCTTCTCGGGCATTTGAGCACTCCAGGACCATTTCGCTTATCAATGCCCAAAGTGGTTTCTGGCACGGAGCCGAAAATGCGGTCATGGGCTTCTGGATGATCAGCTCATCGCTGATCAGTTTCTGGATCTACCAGCACGAGCTATCACTGGTGGTTTCACTGGCATCATGGGGTCCAACCCGACCTTCTTTTTGCCACAGCGCAGGGCACTGGAGGGAAGCCTCTTCTGAACCCTGAGCACTCTCATGGCTGCAGCCGCAGAGCAAAAGGGACGCCAGATGTCATACTTCCATCTACCAGTGTTTCCACCTAAGTTCTAAAACATAGCCACACTGTTATCATACCCTAAGAGATTCACCATTTGTTAGCACCACCTATCTAGCGCTCAAATTTCCCTTTTGCTCCTTAAGACTAATTAACAGTTAGCTGATTAGAACCAGGACCCATCCTAACAAGATCCCCACATAAGCATGTCTCTTTAATTTATAGGTTCCCTGAGCTGTTTTCTTTTCTTGTCACTTATTGGTTGAAACCAAGACACCTGTCCTATAGAATTTACTTCTGGATTTTACAAGTACATCCTCTCACGGGGTCTTTGAACAAGTTCTTCTGGACCTTATATTGGCAGATCTAAAAGCTTGATCAGATTCAGAATCAGGTTTGTTTTCTTTTTAAAGATCGTATTTATTTATTTGACAGAGAGGCCAGCAAGAGAGGGAACACAGGAGCAGAGGGAGAGGGAGAAGCAGGCTCCCCGCTGAGCAGGGAACCCGATGCGGGGCTCGATCCCAGGACCCTGGGATCATGACCTGAGCCAAAGGCAGACGCTGTATGGCTGAACCACCCAGGCACCCCCAGAATCAGGTTTCTTACAAGAAAAGTTCACGGGGGTGCCACTGCATCACACCAGGAAGCACGTCTCAGCTGGTCCCTCTACTGATGACCTGCAGGTGCAAGAGCCGCCACTCCGCCACCTACCAGCTTCTGCACTCAGTAACGATCACCGTCTTTATTTCATTAGGCTGTGAAATGGAGATATTCTAATTCTTTCCTTTCTTTATTAGCTGGGATACTATTATACACAAAAACTTCTCTTTATCGACTACTGGGTTACCCAGGAAAGTCCTGAAAGATGAATACTTGATTCTTTACTCTTACCCTAGAGGGTGTTGGTTCCACATCTTCCAAGGTGACTGTTAAGGTGTTTTGCTATTACGGCTGTTGCTGTTGTCATTGGCTTTAGTATTATGAAGTCATGGATTTTAACACACTGTGTTTTAATCCATAATTAGTACTCATTTTATCCACCCAAACTGTCCCACGGAGCAATCTGTCCAATGGGAACCCTGCCCAGTGATAAAGTTGCCTGCCCATCGACCTTTGATAGCTTTCTTGCTTTCCGGTATGTAAGACAGGATGTTCCGAACACTTCCAATCCCAGACAAATCAGCCATTTCTCTGTGGAGCCCTGGCTCCATGTAGTGAATATGTTCCAGTAATAAATATGTTATCACACCCTGTGGGCCCTTCTCCTGAAATCTCCTGTCCTTTCTCTCTGACATAAATACCAACTGCCTATCCAACAAACAAAGTCCCGTGCGGCTCTCTGCCCGGAAAAAAGGGGGGAGTGGGGAGCAGGCAAAACTCAGGGGAAAAAATGACATAACTTTAAAAGAACGACTAAAGGGCTGAGCACACCAATGTCAAAGAGCAAACTGAATACACAGACAAACCAGAATTTAAGAAGTAAAAGTGGTAAGAGTTCAAGTGTGGGAAAATGCCAAGTAAGTATTCTACCTGCCTGTAGAAATGTCCTCCGGTTCAAACAAGCTTTGCTTTACTATAGGCATTCACGTGCCCGAGAAATAAAAGATCAAGCTTCACCTTGGAAACAAAATTATCTGAAAATTTTAAATCAGTTTTGCAAAGTAAATGGACTCAAAATTAAGTCCGATACGACGTCCTATTGGGCCAGACACCCAGAAGGAACCAGTGGAATGAGAGCACCAGACGGCCAGAGATGCAAGAAAGCCCCAGTCTCCGAACAAGCAACTTCAGGCTCATCACTGAGGGGGAGAAGGTGTCATTAGGTCTTCTCTGCAACGTCCCGCAAAGGGAATCTAACAAATAATCAAACAGTTCAACCCCAGCCTCACGCAGATTCTGCTTCCCTGGAAAGAATAAATGTTGCTCACTTTGAATTTTAAACAGGGTTGTTTTACTTTCATTTCATAATGAAGATGTGGTTTGATCTACAAGACTTTTTAAAATTCAACAGTCCTGGCTTATTTCCAACAATCCGTAAATATTTCATACATATTGTTTTCAGTGATCCCTTAAAAAAAAGTTAAAAAATTAAACATATAGAATATAGAGCTTCAACAACACCAGAAAAAAAAGTCACTTCTAGCAATTACAGCAGAAAACCAATGACTGCATTTAATCTGGAATTATCTTTAGTCATAGTACCAAGAGATATCTGGTAAAGAACCGCTGTTACTGAAAACACCACACTCAATAAATGTTTACCAACTTACTAAGAACTGTTTACTCCCCTAATAGTCACCTATTACCCAATTCTCATCCTACAAGAGATCTCTTGTTGATCTGCAGAGCATGAAATCAGAGACCACTTCAGTATGCAGGAGCCACGAGTAAAAATAGAACAGACTCCAGAGACTCAAATTGAGACAGGGAGGAAAAACACAGCAAACCATATTTAAGAAAACAACCTAGGGTACCATTCAAAAATTTTAAAAAGGATGGTATTTCACATAATTTGAATACAAAGTATTAAATAATTCAAGACTGCACTTTTCAAACTAGTTTTACATTAGGACTGCTAACAGGATAGTAAAGTCTGCTCTTCACGTTTCAACAATATAGTACTCAGAATTGCTATGCAACTTACAATTTATCCTCTTTATAAAAATGACTACACTTCCCTTGAAATACAAGTATCACCTACTGCCATTAATGTGAAGACAAATGTTAATTCTCATCTTAAGGTACATTTTCTACCTACTGAAAGAAGGCTTTACAGGTGATCACTCTTTATACTAACCCAATGAACATCCAATATTAATGCTAGTTAACAGTAATATTAATGCTAGTTAACATCATACCCAGACCTAAACTAAAATAATCCTAAATATACCGACTGGATAGTCAAACAGTTTTCATGGTTCCTCACAGTACATAAGACACTGCATCTCATCTACACAGCTTATGCTTTCAAAAGGAGTCAAGAAAGGAGGAATCAACAGGGAAAAGGAATAAAGATGCCTGAAGAAAGGGACTCATGAGGAAGCAAACACAACTGCAGAAATTCAAGAATAAAGACTGCCTAGGGGCGCCTGGGTGGCCGTTTCAGCTCAGGTCGTGACCTGAGGTGATCTTAGCTCAGGTCGTGATCCCAGGGTCCTGGGATGGAGCCCCGCATGGGCTCCTTGCTCAGCGGGAAGCCTGTTTCTCCCTCTCCCACTCCCCCTGCTGGTGTTCCCTCTCTTGCTGTCTCTCTCTGTCAAATAGATAAATAAAATCTTAAAAAAAAAAAAAAAAAAGATTCTCTCTCTCCTGGGGCACCTGGGTGGTTCAGTGGGTTAAGCGTCTGCCTTCGGCTCAGGTCATGATCTCAGGGTCCTGGGACCGAGTCCCACATCAGGCTCTTTGCTCAGCACAGGGCCTGCTTCTACCTCTACCCCTCCTCCCGCTCACGTGCACATTCATGCTCTGTCTCTGACAAATAAATTTTTAAAAATCTTAAAAAAAAAAAACTCCCTCTCCCTCTCCTTCTGCCCCCTCCCCCGCCTCTCCCTCTCTTTAAAAAAAAAAAAAAAAGATTGCCTAGTTCTAACATCATCTGCAAGGAAATCCCTTTCTAACAACCCTTATGGAGATTTAACTTAGCAGCAACTAACACAGATTTACTGAGTGCCCAGTACATGTCCGGCAAGGACTGCGCGGTGGCTAGGAACAGGACGGAGCCGTCATGGGCACAGAGGTAGGTGCGCGGTGGCTAGGAACAGGACGGAACCGTCATGGGCACAGAGGTAAGAGGACTTTCCTTGCCCCCTTGTGGCTGGGGAGGCACCGTGGGACTAGATGGAGCCGATGACTTCTGGCTAGACCTTGTACCGGCTGGTTGCACAGAGCCTCTAAGCACCAGTACCTCTCTCTGGCAACATCTGAGATGGTAGCTGCAGTATCAGCGAGAACCTCAGAGAGCAGAGACCTCTGTCAACCTGAGCCGATGAGAAATAAACCCTTGTATTTTAAGCCACGGGGACTTTCTGGGGGTGGATGGGTGTGTGTGTGTGTGTGTGTGTTTAACCACAACATAACAGAGCCCGTTCTAACATAAATGTGATCAATACAGTCTCCTTCCCACAAGCTGCCTACTGCAAAGTTAGGTCTCCCTGACCTCATACTGGCAATTTTTTTTTAAAGACAAATAACTACTATCTACTATTTTAGCAAATTTTCTGCCCAACTATAGAAAACTTTCTAAATCCTGATTTTATCGACTAACCTAACGGTTATTCAATCTCTGTGATTCCTACAAACTTAGTACATACAATAATGTCTTCAAGTGACTATTTTTTGAAATTTGATCAATCAAGTTCAGGAACCCTGAGGCAAACCAGCAGAATGTCCATCATGACGAGTGATGGGCCAATCCACCACCACTACTGTTTTAACTGTTCAACTGAACATACATCTAGTCTTCCACTGGCTACGAGGAACCATTGTGCCAAGTGCAGAATCACTACAAAGACTCTACATGACTGAGGAGGGAAAGGATGGGAATGGGAATTACAAAACAGGATACTATTTTGGCCTGACCAGTTAACATCACACGAAGGGGCAAGGGCAAACACCTACATAAAAATCATAGCCAAGTACAAAATGATAAACGCCTTAAGGATAAAGAAAATACTGAGTAGGGAAGGTAAAAGTTCACTAAAAATATGTCAGGCCCTAATCTAGACATATTCTCAGTGCCAACGGCCTTGAAAAACTATTTCGCAAGGATGAGGGTGCTGGAGAAGACGTCCAAGCAGCAAAAACATTTAAACTACTGGTCCTTTACCATAAAGGGTGAGCTTATTTTACTAAACAGAGATGGGAAAAAGGAAAGAACAGTCCCAAGTAAAAAGTATGTGTTACATAGGAAAAGGAATATGTAACAAAAGAGGAAATATCTGAACACAGAGGGGTTTGTTTTTAAATATCTTATCCTGCCCCCCAAGTAGAATATGCTTTATAGAGATACACAAAATACAAAATAAATTAGAAACAGATGAGAAAAAGAGAATCCATGAAAGACATTTAACAGAATCAGAAACAATGGACATTATAAAATTCCATTTAAAATGCATATGACGGGGGCGCCTGGATGGCTTAGTCCATCAAGCGTCCGCCTTCGGCTCAGGTCACGATCCCAGGGTCCTGAGATCGAGCCCCACATTGGGCTCCCTGCTCAGTGGGGAGTCTTCTCCCTCTGCCTCTGCCCTTCCCCTCCCTCGTGCTCTCTTTCTCTAATATTTTTTAAAAAAATGCATGACTCCCCGTGCTCCTCTCTCTCTCTCTCTCAAATAAATAAATAAAATCTCTTAAAAAGGGGGGAGGGCTTGGGTGGCTTAGTCTGTTAAGCATCTGCCTTCGACTCAGGTCATGATGCAGGGGTCCTGGGATCGAGCCCCACATTGGGCTCCCTGCTCTGCCAGGAGCCTGCTTCTCCCTCTCTCTCTCCCTGCCGCTCCCCCTGCTTGGGTGTGCATGCACTTGCACTCTCTGTCAAATAAAATCTTGATTTAAAAAAAAAGGAAATATGATCAGACAGCCACAATTAAGTACCACTAAGGTTAAAAAAATTATTTTAATGATTAAATAGTTATTTGCATTGCTAGCAAAAAGAATGAATTTACTCCTGAAGGTCCCCTTAAAAAGGACGGTGTAATGCAACATCTTCATAATACCCAAATAAGTGTCACTGGGCTCCTGCTGACAGCACACCTCCCCAGGTGGGAGATGGCAGTGATGGCATCCAAAGTACAAATCGGTCAAGACCCCTCTATGTAGGTAGGTGTGCAGCTTTCTGTAGTCTGAAGCGGCACTTAAGGGAACGCCAGGAGTCAGGGGCAGTTAGAGGACATCAGCAGGTAGGTGGTTCCAAAACCCCATGGGAATCTAATTAAAGGGACAGACCCTCTCTTCCCTTCACCAAATGCACCGTTTTGAATACAATTTCAAGGGCTTCCAGACTACAGTGTCCATCAAGACCTCCAGAAGCAGGGGTGGACCGCAGAGCCTCCGGTCAGTGCAGGCAGAGCTGACTGGCAGCAGCCGGTCTCTGTGCGCACCGGCTCAGTACCTAGAGTGCAGTTACTTCTACTCCACGGGGACAACGGAGAGGAACCCCAGTGGAGAGCAGACTCCTCTCAGTGGTCACTTACAAAGGCTTAACACTCTTCCCAGACTGCCACCATCGCCCCCAACCACTCAGGACCTCTTCTAGTTCAAAGCTGAACTAACATTCTATTCTGGGAAACCAGCCATCACCAGACTCGTCAGGCTTCTCACTTGTCCTGACCGTCTTCAAAGGTCTGGCTAATTCCTATCAATCATTCTTCAGTCTTCCCTTAGCTATCACTCCCATGTGATGTTCTCCCCAACCCCTCCTGCTGTGTGATCTTCGCATTTTATGGCAATTACAAATGTGACTATCTTCCCTGCTCAGCAGACATAACTTCCTACAAGACGCAATTTCTCCAGGGTCTCCCAAGCCCGACAGCACTGCTAAACCTTAAACAACACGGGTTTGAACTGCACAGGTCCACTTACAGGTGGATTTTCTTCAATAAATATATTTGGAAAGTTTTTTTGGAGACGTGGAGAAATACAGTTCTGTAAATGTATTTTCTCTTATGATTTTCTTTAGCGCACTCTGCTGTCAGGATTCAGTATGTAATACATACAACATATAAAATATGTGTTAATTGACTGTTTACATTATTGGTAAGGCTTCCAGTTAACAACAGGCTATTACTAGTTAAGTTTTGCGGGAGTCAAAAGTCACACAGAGACTTTCAACTGTGCAGGGAGTGGGCACCCCTAACCCCCACATTGTACAATGGTCAACTGCATTTAAAGTCAGCATTCAAACATTTACCTGAAGAACAAGACTACCTCTGGTGAAAACTGTATCTGCCTTAGAAATTTTATAATCTCCCTTCTGATACACAAATGAGCAAACTTCTAGCTCACATAATATGGCTCAGGTACCTAGCTGAGAACATGGTCAAGGCAGCTCAATCCAAATGCCACCCTGAACACTTCAAAATAAATAATAAAGCATTCAGAGAATGCCTGGCTTTGAGCAGTTACTTTATGCTGTACTCTCCAAATTAAACTTTTGGCAAGAAGTGCACCCAGGGACTGAAAGAAACAGCTTATAATTAAATGGCAGAACCACTGTTATTTATTTAAACCACTCTTAGATCATCTATCTTCATCATAAGGCTGTCTTCCCATTCTCTATAGAGAAAATGCTTCCATGTAGTTCACTCAAAAGTGGTATCAGATCATGGAGGAGCCACTAAAAAGGACACTGGCCAGAACACATTCATTTTTTCTACTCCAATGTTAATTATTACTTGACCCATAAAGAAACAGTCTCCTATGGGCCCTAAGAATGATCCCAATGGTAAATTAAAGTGTTATCAGTCAAAGTTCAAGGCAGAAAACAGGAAATAGATTAGGTATTGTAAGGAGAAGGAATCCAATGAGGAATTGGGCACTTACAAAATTACCAGAAGGGCTAAGAATGAGAAAGTACCTCCAGGAAGACCATCAGAGAAATACAGAACTGACCCACCCCCAGCCCTGGAGCTCAGTCGGTTGAGTGTCCAACTCAATTTCAGCTCAGGTCATGATCTCAGGGTTGTGAGATCAAGCCCCGCGTCAGGCTCTGCACTGGGAGTGTAGCCAGCTTAAGATGCTCTCCCTGAGACGCCCCCCCCCCAACGCCTCTCTCCCTCTCTAAAAAATAAAAAATAAATTTTAAAAAAGTAAGAAATACTATAATGAGTACAGCATGAGCCAGGAAAGAAATGGGGGCTGAGTAGGCCAAACAAATGAGTCGAAGCAGAAGGAAAGAAGACTGGGGACTTACAAATTCTCCTCTAATTAAGGTTCACTGATGAGAGTTTATACCTCCCTTTTTAGATTCAAAAACATTATTTGGTATTACGGTGAATACATTAACATAATCATATAAATGCTACTTCCTGATTTTCCTTTTTTGAGACTAGATAAGCCCAGAAGACGATTTCAGTTATAAAACAGAATACAAATGTTATAAACCCTGACAATATAAAAATAATATAATTAACAAAATCTGTAGGAAGAAGAAAAATTACTGAAGGTAAGTGAGCTGATTTATCTTTCATAGCAGGGACTCGTATGTAAGGCTGACAAATCATTAACAGTAATAAAGACAATCAGCAGAAGAGCCACAAACAGATAGTAAGAATTAGGGAAGGAGTGTTACTACATTAAATCTTCATCTTTCATATAAATTATAGTGGTAACCAAGCACATGAACTCTAAATTCCCTTCTGGAGACAGAGAAAGGAGGAGTGAACGAGAGACAATTTTCATTCTATTCTGTTCGGTAGAACTTACATTTTTTGTCATGAATGTGCAACACTTTCATAATTTAAAGAATTGTTTTAATAAAAAGTGAATTATGTTTCAACCATACAGTGGAATACTGTGTGGGTTTCACAGAACAATATAAGTTCTCTATGTGCAAATACATAAAGATAGCTACACTAGGGGCGCCTGGGTGGCTCAGCTGGTTAAGTGCCCGACTCCTGATTTCGGCTCCAGTCATGATCTCAGGGTCATGGGCTCGAGACCTGGGCACAGAGTTTGCTTGGGATTCTCTCCCCTTCTGCCCTCCCCCTCCCCCACCACACGCTCTCCCACACAAGTGCGCTCTCTCTCTAAAATAAATCAATCTTTTAAAAAAAGATTCCCTCTCTCCCTCTCCCCCAAACTGTCTCCCTCTCAAAAAAAAAAAAAAAAAAAAAGCTACACTGTATTAGGTGAAAAATCAAGATTAAGAACAAAGCATTAAGATGGTACGTGTTTAAAATAAAATGTGGGATATAGCGACTTTAGAGGACAATTTGGCAGTTTCTTATCAAGTTAAACATAGTCTCTTACCATACAATCAGCAATCATACTCCTTGGTATTTACCCAAGTGAACTGAAAATTTACGTTCACACAAAAACGTGTACACAAATGTTTACAGCAGCTTCATTCCTAGTCACTAAAAACTGGAAACACCGAGATACCCTTCCACGTGGGACTGGACAGGCAAACCGTGGTCCCAAGGAACGTACACAGTGGAAGGGTGACAAGGGAACGCAACTCGGGGGTAAAAAGGAGTAGGCTACTGATTCATGCAACGACGTGGACGACTTTTAAATGCACACTGCTAAGTGAAAAGCCAGACCCTAAAAGCTGCATATGATATTCTGAAAAAGGCAAAACTATTGGGACAGAAAACAGATCAGCGTTTGCCAAGCTCAGTGGAGCAGGGAGTGACCGACTGCAGTGGGGACATATGGGGAAATTTTGGGTAATACAACCAGTCCTAGGGTCCTGCAGTGGTGGATATGTGACTTCATGTACTTGTCAAACCCATGGAAATGTCGATCTCAAAGAATGAACTGTGATGTATGCAAAATCAATTTCAAAAACCAACAAGGATGGAGTGAAGACTATGACAAGTGACTCTAACTGTACCCCAAATGCACGACAGAACCTCACTGCGGAGTGGCAGGGAACGCAGCGACCTAAATAACAACGCAAGTCAATGTTCTCACTCTCAACTGAAAAGATAAGGACAAGAACTGTGCATGCGCGCTGTACTCGAGTTGTGAACCTGTTTCCCACAACGGCAGAGTTAGCAATTCTGGAACTGCTTTCAAGTAAGTGGTGGGGGCTGCATTTCTCAGCGTCAGAGAGGGGAGTTACAGAAACACAAGAAGGGAAGGCCAGAAGGGACACCCTGGTACTGAGTCGGAAACACCAGGAGGAAGTGAGGTGTGGCCCGACAGAGCTCCAGACGGACTACAGAAATGCAGCAGATACACACATGGCCAGGTGAGCTTCTGTGCACAGAGGGCCCACCTCCTCCAGCAGCAACAAGCACTTCCAACGCCCAGACCTTGGTTTCTAGGTACCACATTTCACATTCTTGGAAAAACAGCTGATTCTTGGGCTGGGCTAGAGAAAATACAAGACAGGTCTGATACATTCTAGAGTCATCAGAAAGGAAGTGCTCAAAAATTAAAAAGATGAGTGCAACGTGAGAGAACTCTCAATGACCAATGCTGGAACAATGTGAGAACAAAACAGATCACATAAGAAACAAGTTCACTGGGGCGCCTGAGTGGCTCAGTCATTAAGCGTCTGCGTTCGGCTCAGGGCGTGATCCAAGGGTCCTGGGATCCAGTCCTTCATCAGGCTCCCTGCTCAGTGGGGAGCCTGCTTCTCCCTCTCCCACTCCCCCTGTTTGTGTCTGCTCTCTCGCTGGCTGTCTCTCTCTCTCTGTCAAATAAATAAATAAAATCTTTAAAAAAAAAAAAAAAGAAAGAAAGAAAGAAAAAAGAAACAAGTTCATTTTATGTGTCAACTTGGCCAGGCCACGATACCCCCAGATATTTGATCAAACATTATTCCAGGTATCTTTGTGAAGGGAGTTTTCAGACAAGATCACAATTTAAATCAGTAAACTTTTTTTTTCAAGATTTTATTTATTTATCTGACAGAGAGAGAGAGAAGGCACAAACAGGGAGGAGCAGCAGAGGGAGAGGGAAAAGCAGGTCCCCACTGAGCAGGGAGCCCGACTGGGACTCGATCCCAGGACCCTTGGACCACAACCTGAGCCGAAGGCAGACTCTCAACTGACTGAGACACCCAGGAGCTCTACATGAGTAAACTTTGAGTAAAGCGGATTACCCTCCAGAATGTGAATGGGCCTCATCCAGTCAGTTGAAGGCCTTAATTTTTTGTAAAGACTGACCTCCCTCTATGAGGAAATTCTGCTGGCACACTGCCATCTGAGTCGAACTGCAACATCAACTCTTCCCTAGACCTCCAGGCGCCCCTGCAGCTTTTGGACTAGCCAGCCGCACACACCATGATATACAGACAGAGACATATATACACACATATATCTCCATCCTATCGGTTCCGCTTCTCTGGAGAACCCGACTAATACAGATTTTAACTCAAAGTAGAAAAGAAAATACACAAGTCTGTGGGGTGCCTGGCTGGCTCAGTCGGTAGAGCCTGGGACTCTTTATCTGTGGGTCATGAGTTCAAGCCCCACACTGGGTGTGGAGCCTACTTGAAATTTAAACACACACACACACACACACACACACACACACACACACACAATACACGACTGAATTAACAAACGGGGAGAAGTGACAAGTCTTCCTTAGAGAAGAATTCCAAATAATGTGAAGTAAATATTCTCCCCGACATGAGGCGGGGGGCCTAGACCCTCCTTCCCACATGAGTGTGGGCTGGACTTAGCAGCTTACACAGAAAAGGGTAGGCAAGGGGGAAAAGTAACTTTACAGTGGAGAAACCTGACCAACACTGCCTTAACCCAGTGACCGAGGCTCACGCAAACAACGCTGTCGTGCGGCTACCCGCGCCCCCGGTCTGATGTGATGAGAAGGGCACTTCACCTCTGCAGCATTCTTCCTGAAAACCCATAACCCCAGTCTAATCATGAAGAAAACATTAGACAAACCCAATTTGAGGGACACTCTACAATATACCTAACCAGTATTCCTCAAAACTGTAAAAGCCCTGAAAAACAAGAGAACTCTGAGACCAGAAAACGCACAGCTGGAGCCTACTTCCTAGAAGACGGGGAAGCCATGACAGCTAGATGCAATGTGGTGTCCTGGACGGGCTCCTGGAACAGAGATGGACAGCAGGCGAATCGATGAAAAACTGAAGGGCTTCAGTTAATAATAATGTGGAGGTCCTGGTTCATCCGCTGTAACAAACATACCCTACTAATGTAAGACGTCAGCAACAGGGGAACTGGGTACAGAGGATACAGGAACTCTCTGTACTAGCTCTGCAATTTTTCTATAAATCTAAAAATGTTCTAAAATTAAAAGTTTAAAAAAAGAAAGAAAAAAGCCAATCACAGTGGTACTGCTTCCCCAACAGCCACACCCCACATGCCTTAGACCCCGAAGAGAGCAGCAGGAAACACAGTGCTCTCTCACCCAGGCCCCTGCTGCACCTGGAAGAGTTAAATATAAACCAAACTGGATGACAGCTTGTTCTGTTTCCACCAAGCAAATGCAAAGGGTAGAAGCAGCAGCAAGGGTATAATCCTGAGGGAGAGACGTGGAAACAACCACAGAAGACACTGAAAAATACAGTATCTCCCAGGGGAACCACCACACCATCAATGTTCACAGCAGTCTGAAAAAAGATGTCAGCACATCCTCAAGTCCTAGACTTCTAATGGTGACAATATAAACCACGCTATGCACTGCTAAACATACATAAACATCTATATCTATATATTATCCTCTACTTACCTAGGGTAAAAGAGCATTAAGAAAGTTTCAGAGTAACATCCCTCTCTACATAAGCCTTGAAATAGACATTTTAGTTTTAGAATCCTCCAACACACAAGATGAGAAACAAACCCAAAATATCAGGTGAGGCCATGAGCAATAGTCATTTGCCTTCTGAAAGTCACAAAGTTTTCAGAATTTAACATACGACATGCTATTACACTAAAAAGCGGTAGTCTTAGTAATAAGGTGACCTGGGTTTGAAACCTATTGCTGCCATTTACTTGCTAAATGAATTTGGAAAAACAACTTCTTGATCTTGGGATGGGTTTCTTAACGAGAATCAAGTATATAAAAGGAACTTCAATGAACTCAACTCCAAAGAGTATGATTTTTCACTAAAATTCTTAACACTAAAGGTCCTTCCTTCCAGAATTTCAGTTTACTAAAAAGGCAAAATAAAACAAAAAGAAAAATAATCAAATGTTAACAGAAGCTTCAAAGGGATGGCTGGTATTTCTATCGCACATGTTTTATCTTTTCCAAAACTACAATAATCACATTCATTTGTAATTAGTAAAGTTCTTTTAAAATATACATGACATTTTCCTCTAGAATATCTTGATTACCTAAGATTTACTTTAAATGCATTTGACTCACCCTCAAAAAAGTAAAAAAAAAAAAATCCAAGGAACATGGGACCCCAGAGACACCCTAAGACTTAAGTAGAAAAGGGATAATTGAATCAACTCATTTTTACATTCTCTATGTAGATCTAATTTAAATACTGTTAAAGACAGGCTCAGAGATTAATGAAATCTAGTTGTCTTGGCTTTGCTATTGTGAATAAGTCAAACCTAAACCTAGTTTCCTCTTCTGGAAAATGTGGTCAGCCACCTGGGTAGAAAGCCTAAGGCAGCTAAGGTGGAGGACCAGAGAGAATCTTGGAAGACATTTAAAAAGGGGGGGGGGGGGTTTAGAGAAAAGCCAAAAGCTGGGAGGGAGGGGGCAGGCATGACGTTTCATTTTTGTAGCAATTTATAAATTATTAAGAGTTGGGAAAACTATAGGCATAGTAGATAGAACTGTCCATTAAAGAAACTGCTTTGAGAGAAGAAATGAGAACCCTGTTGAGACAAAGAAGGCATTCCAACAGGAGTCATTTGGTCAAAGCTATATTTGTAAAAAGGGCAACAATGTCTATACTAATGTGGTGAAATATCTACTTCTAATTCTTAACCAATATTTGTCTATAAAACTTCGCCTTCCCCACTGGAAAGGGAAGTCGGATCGTATCATGTATCCCTAGGGCCAAGCATATAGAAGGAATTACATGTTTACTAAATGGAAGTATCTTGTTTTACTTTCTACCTTCAAAGACTTAGTTCACCTGTCCTTAAGTTCTCCGGGTGGGGGAAAAATCCAGGAGTTCTAATCCACTCAGTGCCTATTTACTGGTTGCCTGCTAAGTTTAGTCACCCTTCTGGGCATCTGTGATGTCAGTTAAAAGGCAAAAACAAGAGTCTGTGTGCTCAGGAGGGGATGAGGAAACAGACACTGGTGATTAACAGCACACTTCTGATGAGCACCGAGGAATGTACAGGATTGTTGAATCACTATACTGCATGCCTGAAACGAATACAACACTGTATGTTAATTACACCGGAATAAAAATCTCCGTCCTCATGGAGACAACGTAGTCTCCATGTTGTTCTGCACCGTCCACACCAGTGATACTCAAAATATGCTCCATTAACAGGTGCCAACCCACCAAACCATTACTGGTCTGTGAACACGTGAAGCTAGAGCAAGGATTCAGTAGCTCATACGGCAATTTGATAGTCACTTCATATGACCTATTGTTATAAAGTATGGGCTCAAATTTATATCTTTTTAATTTAATTTCTCTAATAACTCATTTTTATTGTTTTTCTTAGTATCATTACATAATGAATTAGAATTTTCCTTACGGCCGGTCTTTAATCACAGATAATTTGAGAAGCACTGGTCTAACGCACTTTGACCACATTACTTCTCCCCTCCTCAAATAGAATAAAACTTCCAACATTTTAAAAATTTTCCACAAATACCAGCCTTTCCAGACACTGTTTTCCACTAGATCAGTTTATCATATGCTCCAACCACACTGAATTGTTTTCAGTACAAACCTTCTGTCTTGCTTGCTCTTTTTCCTCAACGTTAAATACTTTCTTGTTTCTGTGTCATCAAATTTTACATATGCTTTTAAAGGCAAATGCCACCAACTCCCAAACATGAACCAGACAGGCAGAAGTAATCATTCCCTGACCCCCTCCGATACTTTAAGGCAGCTCTCTTAGGGGATTTTCTACAAGTTCCTGGAACATAAGAACAGTACTGTATTCGTTTGGCATCCTTACAATACACAAAACACGTTATCAAATTTGCTGAATGAATGATGGTAAGACATAGCATTACATATATATAAATGAACTTCACTCAAGAGATCAGAATGCTCTGAAATTGCACCCAAAATTGTGTACACTTTTCTCAGGAGAAAGTCTTTTAACTCATTAAATTGTCGAAGGAGTCTTAAGAAACCACTGCTCAGGGAAGGGCTCAGGTTTCATCAGCAGACAGACCTATTCCTGCCACCCAGCTCCATCAGGGCTAGCTTGGCGAAGATACCAGATATAATAACCAGATATAAACCTCAATTTCCTTATCTGAAAAAGGTGGTAACATTTACTTCAAAGATCTGCTGTGAGAACTGAATGTGACCACAGATGGAAAGTCCTGGGATCAGGAAAAGCGTGTGACAAGCACTCAAGGATTTGCTTCCTTCCCACCCTCCTCTCTTTTAAGTAAGTTTCTATAGCTGTGAAGTGAGCAGGCTCAGGTCCTTTAAAGCTTTTTTAAATTACAAATTGCTGCCATCCCTTGAAAGTTGTGTTCAGACTCTTCTCTTGGACGTTGTCAACAGGGTTGGTTGTCTCTCAGAAACACCTATCTGCTCTAAATCTGTCAACTTTAAATTTTGGCCCATGGTATCAGTTAATTCTAATTACTATTTTCTTTACATGACAAACAAAAGGATTTCTTAAAAGCATATAACTTAACGCTCTTAAGAGAACCACATTCTGATTCTGATGTATCCAGATATAGCCCTTTTCCTAGGAAGCCTTCCTGAACTCACTGTATCCCACCCCCCTGTAATTAATCACTCTTCCTTTCACAAACTTTTGTTTACATGTCCATCAACCTCTAAGAAACACAGAACCTCAGGGTAGGAATACCACACTGTCTTTGCATCCCCCAGCATTTCATTTCTCAGTGCAACTGCACACAAGGGCTCAATAAATCAACTTGTAAACCTTTCTTCCATTTTCCAAATGGCAGCACAAGACGTTTAAGTAACGGTCATTTAAAATTAAGATGGAATTTCTATCTCAAACTTTAGATTTCTCTTTCAGCTTCCTGTTCCTTGAAAGTGTTAATGTGGCAATTACATGTTGTTGCTTGCAACTATGAATAGTAAGTTTAAAATGGAAAAAACATTGATAAAAATGCTTTGACTACAAGTGACATTTTAAAAACTTTTTATTTTGAAGCACTGATCTATAGGACAACAGAAAAAATAGTACTTAGAAAGGCCTCCTATATCGTTTACCCAGTTTCTCCCCAGTGCCGACATCCTGCATCACTACAGATCAAACCAAAGAAATCGGCATTGATACAATCCATACACTTTAAATAGATTTCATCACTCAGTGTTTCCACAGCTCTGTGCAATTTTATCACATTTGCAGATTTGTGTAACCACTACAAGATACGAAACTGTCCCATTACCACAAAGATCCCTCATGCCACCACCACCCACCCAACAGCCACACACCATCGTCCCTAATCCCTGAAAACCACTAGCAATCCATTCTTTAGCTCCATAATTGCGCCATTTCAAGAACTCTAAACAGGTATCATTCAGTGTGGGAAAGGACGGTCTCTTCAACAAACGGTGATGAGAAGACTGGATACCCATGTGCAAAAGACTGAAGTTGGACCCTTACCTTACACTGTGTACAAAAATTAACTCAAAATGGATAAAAGATCTAAGCATAAGACCTGAAACTATAGAACTACCAGAAGAGAACACAGGAGAAACACCTGACGACACAGGCTTGGCAACGGTTTCCTCGGTATGACACCCAAAAGCACAGGCCACAAAAGCAAAAAAACAGACAAATGGAGCACCAAACCTGAAAACTTCTGTACACCAAAGGACACAATCCAGAGTGAAAAGGAAACCTACAGAATGGGAGAATACTTGCAAATCATATTTACTACCTAATAAAGGGCTCATATCCAGAGTACATAAAGAACTCAAACAACTTAACAAAAATTCAAATAACCTGGTTAAAAATGAGTAAAGACTTGGGGCGCCTGGGTAGCGCAGTCGTTAAGCGTCTGCCTTCGGCTAAGGGCGTGATCCTGGCGATCCGGGATCGAGTCCCACATCGGGCTCCTCCGCTGGGAGCCTGCTTCTTCCTCTCCCACTCCCCCTGCTTGTGTTCCCTCTCTCCCTGGTTGTCTCTCTGTCACATAAATAAATACAAAAAAATCTTAAAAAAAAAAAATGGGTAAAGACTCGAATAGACATTTCTCCAAAGATGATTATTCGAAGGACCAATGAGCACATGAAAAGTTGCTCAACGTCAGGAATCAGAGAAATGCAAATCAAACCTGTACCATCTAACGCCCATCAGGTTGGCTACAGTTCAAACACACACAGAAAGGTAATAACAAGTGCCGTCAAGGACATGGAGAACTCAGAACCCTTGCGCACTGTCAGTGGGAATGTAAAATAGTGTTACCACTAGGGAAATTATGGAGGTTCCTCAAAAACATTAAAAAGAGAACTGCTCAACGTAGGCTCATCAACTGTGACACAGGCACTACCATGGGCGGTGCCGATCATGGCGGGAAGGGGACTATGCATGTGTGGGGGCAGAGAGTGTATGAGAAATCTCTGTAGTGTTTGCTCAATTTTGCTGTGAAACTAACTGCTCTAAAAATAAAGTTCATTAAAAAACAACAACAACAACAGAACTACCATATGATCCAGCAATCCCACTTCTGGATTTATAGCCAAAAAAACCAAAAGCAGGATCTGGAAGAGATATTTGCACACCCGTGTTCATAGCAGCATTCTTCACGACAGCCAAGAGGTGGACGTGACCCAGCTGTGCACCTATGGATGAAGGGGTCAACAACACGAGGCAGACACACACGACAGAACATGATGTGGCTGTAAAAAGGAAGGACCCCGGGTCACAGCATGGACAAACCTTTAGGACATCACGCCAAGTGAATAAGCCAGTCAGAAAAAGACAAATGCTGCATGATTCCACTGACAGGAGGCAAAGTTATTAAATTCACAGAAACAGAAAGTAAAATGATGGTTACAAGCGAGGGGCAAGAGGGAAGGGGAAGGGGACAGTTGTTCAATGGGTAAACAGTTTCAGTTTTTCAAGATAAAAAAGTTCTGGAGATCTGCTCCACAACGATGTGAATGCAACTTAACACTACTGAACTGTAAAAATAGCTGAGATGGTCAATTTTGTATTTTTACCACAATAAAAAGAATTTTATGTAAATGGAATCATACAGTGTGCAACCTTTTGAGATGAGCTTTTTTCCACTCAGTGTGAGGCCCCTGAGATCACCCAAGTTGTTTTGCGTATCAGCAGCGTTTATCTGCGTTGCTGAGAAGTACACTCCACGCTATGGACGTACCACAGTTTATTCAGCCGCGGAGGGCGATCTGGGTCGTCTTCCAGCTTTTAGCTATTACTAATAAAGCCACTGTAACCGTTCACATACAGGTTTTTACAAGGACGTAAGTTTCATTTCTCTGAAGTAAACGCCCGAGTGTGTACCTGATGGGTCATGAGGTAAGTTCACGCTCAGTCTTACAAGACACTACAAACTGTTCTGCACAGAGGCTGTACCATTTCACATTCCCACCAACAACGTAGGAAACGCCAAGTTCCTCCGCATCCACTGGACAGCACTTGGTGCGTCTTTTTTTCTTTTTTTTAATTTTAGCTATTCTAGTAGGTATGTAGTGCCAACTTAGTGTGGTTTGAACATGCATTTCCCTAATGTCTTATAACACGGACCATCTTTTCATTTGCTCATGTGCTGCCTGGAATGTCTGTTCACATCTTTTGCTCATTTTCTAAAAGGACTGCTTTCCTTTACTGCTGAGTTTTGAGAGTTCTGTATATATCCTACATCAACCCTTTGCCAAATATTTAGTGTGCAAATACATTCTTCCAGTTGGTGGCCTGCCTTTTCATCTGTCTGACAAACAGCAGCTTTTAATGTTGGTGATGCCCAGTTTACCAATACTGCTCTTATCGATCGTGCTTTCGATGCTGTGCATACGGGCTCTTCACCTAGCGCCCCACTGTCTTGAAACCAAAACTCTAAGACAAACACCAGACCTAAGAATGAGAAAATGACAACACACACAGCTAAACTGTGAGCACATTCAAAAGCAAATGCACACAGTGCCTCCTAACATAAAGGACATTTAGAAAAAATCCTAAATGTGATTAACTGTTCTTTAAAAGCAATGCTTACTTTCCAAGATTAAAGCAAAAACAGCTTTAAGAATTTTTACTGCCAGGTAAAAATTTAAACGGTTTCTCTGTTGTTCACACTTCTAACAGACCTCTAACCAAGGGGACATGGACAAGAACACTGGAGAAAAAGTCGAGAAGGAGCAGCTGCTTTTCTAAGTTATCACAGACTGACAGAAAGCATAAATAAGAGGAAAATTTCCTCTTATTAAAATTAACTTTTCACATATTTTCTAGAACTTCAAATCATAAAAAGAGGTATGCCCCTCTACGGCAACAACAAAAAATTATGGTATTTTCCCCAGCCGTTTCTCAGTGCCAGAATCTAACAAGGGAACAGCACTGATAAAAATTTCTGACCTACTGGAATAAGGCTAATACTACTGTGCACTAGGGGGAGAAATTTATAATTTATGTAGAAGCGTGCGTATATCTTATTTCCTAAAGAGGCATTTTATTCTTATCCTCTCATCTGTTCATTACCTTAATTTGCAAAATGTTTGCTTTTTCTTAACTGTACTTTACCTGAACAATGTCATCAACCAGATAGAACGACACTATGTCTACCTTGCCAGACTGTCTCCATACACATATTCTATGCCTTTTTCTCTGAGAAGTTATTTCCTACAAACCAATCAAAGATGGCATTAAACAGAACCTTGGAGGTCATTTCACGTTTCAAATTCTAACAAAAATATTTCTCAATAATTAAGAAAGGCAAAACTCAGTTCCATCCTGAATGGAACTGAGTCCATTAAAACAAAAGAACACTTGGCATTTACTTGCTTGAAGCAAGAACACATTCACACTACGGTTAACCATAAAATTAGTATATCCTCCTCAAAAACAAAAACAACTTTGCACTTAAGGACCCAAAACCAAATAATCCAAGGCCTGAAATTCAATTTTGATAATGTAAACGAATACTTCACCTGAGAAAAGTTAATGAAAAAGCAGCAATAGAGTGATCGTCCATCGATTTCCAGGTTTCCCACACCAGATACCACTCTATTAATAATCAAGGCATCTCCATTTCATGATCCCAAACAGAAGTATCACCAAATACGATGTGTATTCACACAGAAACTACGTAACAGAACTGTATACTCTGGTAGTACATTACAGCAAATGCAGTAGACTATACGAAATATTAGTATCTACAGAGTGTAGAATTCACTTCAACCTTTTAATATGCTCAGCAGCATTTCAGAAAGTGAGATCATCCGTTACAAAAGACTAATGTAAGTATGTTTCATTCTGAAGTAGTTTATAGAAAATAATTTAATTTTCTGTTGTTTATAAAAAACTAAATTGCATTATCAAAAATAGTCACTGAATGACAGAAATTATTACTTAAAAATCACTTACTCCCTAATGTTAAGAAAATTCACTTATTCACTGAAATATTAAGACTTTCCCCCATTGGGGCACCGGGGTAGCTCAGTCAGTTTAAGTGTCATGATCCTGGGGTCCTGGGATCCATAGGGGAGTCCGCTTCTCCCTCTCTCCCCCTGCTTGCGCGCTTACTCTCTCTCAAAAAAAAATATAATCTTTAAAAAAATTAACACAGACTTTCCCCCAGTTTCATTGGGACACAACTGACATATAACACTGTGTACTTTCAAGGCATACAACATAATGGTATGCCGTATGTATACCCTGCAAAACGAGGCTGCTTAGATTCTGTGACACCACAGGCCAGGGATACGATCCCGCCACTATGGGGAAGGCAGTATGTCACCCAACACCTCTCCCTCAGTCACAGCGTTTGTTTCGCTTACGCTTTTTTCTGACAGCATATTCAGTAAACATGTAGCAGCTCCACTATTCCTATAAGAGAGCAATTTATTTCTGGATATAACAGTTCCTAGACTGTTAAACAATTAGAGCAGTATGATGCAATATGAATTTACTTCTAGACTTCCCCTCCACTTCCATATTTTTAAACATTTTCTTACATGTGAGTTAACAACTATTAAGAATATTAATATAGTTAAGAGGCACCTGTCTGACTGAGTTGGTAGAGCCTACGACTCCTGATCTCGGGACTGTCAGTTTGAACCCCATGCTGGGTGTAGAGATTCCTTAAATACAGTTTTTTAATCTTTAAAAAAAAAAAAAAAAAGAATCTTAACGGCATCTCTTAAGGGGGGCAGGGGGCCTGAGTGGCTCAGGTGGTCAAGCTCAGGTCATGATCTCAGGGGTCCTGAGGTCCACCGTTTTGTCAAGACCCCCCCCTAGTGGGGAGTCTGCTTCTCTCCTCCTCCCTCTCCCTCCATTCCTCACCCCGCTCCAAGGCATGCTTTCCAGTGCACACACACGCATGCGTGCACTCTCTCTCTAAAATACATAAATAAAAACCTTTTTAAAAAATCTATTAAGGGGCACCGGGGTGGCTCAGTTGGTGGAGCGTCCAACTCAACTTCAGCTCATGTCTTGATCTTGGGGTTGTGCGTTCAAGGCCCGTGCTGGGCTCCACACTGGGCATGGAGCCTACTTAAGAAATACACATATGTATATACATAAAACATTATGTTCATCACCCAGAATCTTCTACCACGAGGGTA
The DNA here is from genome assembly GCF_024610735.1 of Ursus americanus. Lineage (NCBI taxonomy): Eukaryota > Metazoa > Chordata > Mammalia > Carnivora > Ursidae > Ursus > Ursus americanus. The sequence continues at coordinate 60,614,007 of NC_142140.1, forward strand.
ATTCCTGTCAATAATCAATTATTCTATTTCTGCTTGTTTAAAATTGTTAATGGAATTACATGTCAGAGTGCCAATATATTCTAGAAAGGCCAAGAAATACTAAATCTTTCTTACTCCTCCTTTTAAGCGTATTCTCTGACAATCCTACCAACACCAGGGCTGCTAATGAAACATCATGGCACAAAACCAGCGACTGCAGGGAACCCTCCAGGGAAAGAGCTCAGGGAACCCCCAGCAGCACAGCTTCACAGCCACCCACAGCACTCCTTGAGAAAGTGGATTTTCTTGGGCATCATGATATGTAGACTCTTTGGACATGAGACCAGGAATCTGTATTTCCCCAAGTGATTCCACCCCACATTACACACAAAGTCTAAGAAACACACTTAACTAACTCATCACAACAACCTACTTACATGGGTAATCAAGGAGATGAAGATTTGGGAATTTTCCAGATTACTTAAAAATATACAATCAAAATTTCTACAGTAAAAGAAGCTCAATTATTTTACTGTTATTATATTAAAAAATTCTTCTTCCTAGTTCTGGAATGACAGGTGCCTACGAGACCCTAACTCTTGAAAATCTATGCTACCAATGTTTAAAAAAAAAAAAAACTCTCAAGGGATCTTAAAAAAAGAAAAAAGGCAAAAACTTCCTCGTATTCCTTATAAATGCTTGTCATATCATAAAATTTAGTACGGTAAGAGTGGAGAGTAAGTCCAACTAGTCCAAGGGGTGTCTGGGTGGCTCAGTTCGTTAAGCATCCGACTCTTGATATCAGCTCAGGTCTTGATCTCAGGGTCATGAGTTCAAGACCCGCAATGGGCTCCACGATGGGTGTGGAGCCTAATTTAAAAAAATAATATTTCCAAATCCAACTAGTCCAAAATTTTTCTCATAGTTAAACCACCAACACCAAAAAGCTCAGCACTACTTTCAGCTTATGACTTTAATTCCCTGATTCAGGAGAATGTTGGCCTTGAGCTCAATGGCTAAAATATCTTTTTATGATTACCTTAAGAAGACCACTTAGATATTAATGTGTAGTATTTTACACAATAGGTTTTACTAAGATTTCCATAATCATTCTGGTAATTACTGGATAAATTAACTCTGAATATTAAAATTTATAAAATACTATTTCATGTTTGTGGTAATTACTGCTCCCTGGGAGGCAATATAACAATTAAAAACAACAAAGTCAAAAAAAAAATAAAATAAAAAAATAACAAGTAAATAAATAAAAGCAACAAAGTCTCCAAAGTAAGAAGGCCCTCAATTTGAACACAGCAGTCCCACTCACTCATTCACTCACTCCAGCTTGACTCTGAGCAACTGACTCTGACCTCTGGAAGCCACGGTCTCCGTTATCGGGAGGCTGAAGCGAGATAACAAACGTAAATCAGTCTGCACGGTGCCCAGTACAGGCTAGTCCTCAGGAAATATACATACACATAAACAGAGATACAAGAATCTCTCTGAAACGGCACACAGGAAATTATCAACCATGGTTGTTTCCAAGAAAAGAACTTGGGGTTCTTTCGGGGAGTGGAGAGGCTATACCATTTTGTGCTCTGTATTCTTAACCGGTGCTTATAATACCTTCTCAAAAACTAAAATCATGTTTAACTATCTGGTGTGTCGGATTTCTCAGTGTGTAGCATAATGCACCGCTGCCGACCCCGCAAAGGAGTCAGAGTCTAATAATACCCACAAAGAAACACACAGCCTATCTGATTTCGTGAGTCTGTTAGGTATTCTTACTTGTTTCACAACAGCCATAATGGTCTTACCCAAACAACCTTAAACCAGTGATTTTTCAACCTGGGTTGGTTTTAACCCCTCGGGGGACAATGGCAGCGGAGACGGGTCTGGCTGTCACAACTGAAGGGATGTGCTACTACTGGCATCTGGTGGGTGGACGCCAAGAATGCTGCTAAACATTAGTACAGGCTCCCACAACAATATCTGCCCAAAACGTCAGGAGTCCTGAGTCTGAGAAACTGCAACCAAAGGAGCCATTCTGCCCCACGCTGAGAGGAACCAGGTTCTTCATTCCAGGTACCAACCAAACACACACACACAATAAATTCTCCCCTCCAGTAATGAGTAATGAAGGAAAACCCTTAAAAGGTCAGCCTCAATAAACCTAACCACTATGGACCACTGCTGTTCTAAGTTTCTGAAATTCTAGCAGCTAGAATGTTTGTCTCCTCAATTCATTTCAGGACTTCTAAAGCATTTATCATTAAGCCTTTCAAAGTTCACTCTAAATGATTTCAGGAGATTACAGTCTACCATTCTTTCCTGTTTTCAAATGGTATCTGAAGAACCACAAAGCTCAAACAATGTACTACTAACACACAACAGGGCCCTTTATTTTAGTGAGTGTTATCAAGTCTTTCCAAGAAAGGAGATATTTTTACATTTCACTTAATACACTGTCTTGGCGTACTATTTTGTCCATGTTAATTAATATCCACCAAATCTTTAAGAAATTAAGAACAGTCCATTGTTTCTGACCAAGAAGGCAAGAAAAATTAATCAGCAGTTAAGTAACTTCATAATGAGGCTTGAAAAATTACACACCCATACATTCTCTCCTCTAAGCTTAAAGCATGTTTTAATGGGCCTTATCAAAAAGTCCACCACTGGGGCGCCTGGCTGGCTAAGTGGGGCGTGCAGGAGTCTTGATCTCCGGGTTGTGGGTTTGAGTCCCATGTGGGGTGTAGAGAATAATTAAAAATAAAATCTTAAAGAAGTCAACCATGAATGAAGAACTTTGTAAAATATTTTATCAACATTTGGGATTAATCTTGTCAAAAAGTGCAAAACTGAATCGAGAGGCCATTGAAATCTAGAGCTGAGTAAGAAACTGCTTCTGAAATACTGTTAACGCTGTTATTAGTCATACTTTCCTAGTAACTGCCTAACTTCTTTTACACCTTTTACAATATATGTTTCCCACCGTGTAAGAGCTGAATGCTGTTCTAATAATTACTTAGTATTCTAATATTGTTTGATACTTCACCACATAATAAAAACATATTAAAGAAGCCTTCGCGAGACAAAAGTACTCTTAATTCCTTCCTCCAATACAAAATAAACGAAAAAAAAAATACACAAATTAGGTGCGTCTGCAAACACAAGATGCAGTAAGGTTATCGTTTCACAGCTTTTCCGATACGCTCGCTATTCGTGATGGATTATCAAGCATCAGCAGAACTTCTCCATCCACTGGAAGTCACTCCCCACGAGCACGCAGAACTCGCGTACTTGTCCAAACCTGCCTGCTCATGGTCTAATAATAAACCTAATTATACAATCCCTAACAGCCCCTGACAACCTTTTTCTCAAGAAGCCGTAGAGGTGATTTAAGCAAGAGCTCCACTGCCCTGCGCTGGCGCTCTGCAGGCCGGGCTCGGGCTCCGGGTGTGAGGACCGGGCGGACCGGGCGGACCGCGGGCGCACCGCCGGCCCATTTCTCTTTAAATCTGGCAGCACGTGGGGCGGCATTGTGAAGCCACCAACCCGCCCCCCCCCCGCGCACTTCGCGCACGTCCGCCCCCAGTGCGCATGCCCCGCTCGCACAGTCCTAGCGGAGTGGAGCCAACCCCCTAAAAAGTCAACCTGGAAGCCGCAAACGGCCGGAGGCCGGGACAATGGGGGAGGGGGACGCAGGCACCTCCGGGGAGGCCGCCCGGGCCGCCGCCCCAGGCCCGGCCCGGGGACCGCAGCCTCGGGGCTCCGCAGGCCGGCGCGGGGGGCCGCGGCGCTCTGAGCACAAAGCCCGGGGCTGGCCGCGAGCGGCTCCCCGGCCCGCGTCCACCCTCCCGGGCGGGCGGGCGAGGCGGGCGGGCGGGCGGCGGGACCCGTGCCAGGCGGAGGCAGGCCCGGCGGCGTCCCGCACCCGCCCGCCTCGCCGACAGCCGCGCCGCGCGGCCGCCCAGGCCGGCGCTTTTGTTATCCGCCCCAACTCCGCGGCGCCGCGCGGCCGGCCAGAAGTTTTGCGCGCCTCCCCTCCCCGGCCGGGGGGCCGCCTCCCCTCGCCCGCCCGGGCCCCGCCGCCCGGCCCCGCCCGCCCCGGCCCAGCCCCCCGCGGCCCGCGGGCCCAGACGCCCCTCCCGGCCCCCCGGGGTCCCGCGGCCCACCCCCCCCTCCCCGGCCGCACCTGAGCCCCGGGGCCCGCCCCTCCGGGACCCGCAGCCCCTCCCCCGCAACGTCCCACCGGGCGGTGGGGGAGGGGGCGGGCGCCGGGCCCCGCTGCGGGGCGCGTCCCCGCCCCCGACACCCTCCCGACCCCGGCCAAGTGCCGGGCCGGGCCGGAGGGGCGCCCCGGGCTCGCCAGCGGCCCGCCCGCCCGGGAGGAGGGAGGACTTGGCGGCGGCGGCCGCTGCCTGCGGCCCGGCCCGGCTGGCGCCCCGCCGCCAGCCCGCGCTCACCTGCCAGCTGTCTTCGCAGTAGCAGCGCCGACTGCAGCTCCGTCATCCTCCCGCCGAGGGCCCGGGCCGGCGCCGGGGCTTTCGGAGGGCCGGGGGCAGGCTCTGGGGGCGCCTGGAGCCGGGTGTGCTGAGGAACGCGGGCCCCCGCGACGGGAGCGCCGGAGAAGCCGGGGGAGGCCGGGCTGGGGCGGCGGGAGCAGCGCCTCGCTGCCGGCGCGGGTCCGCTCGGCTCGACTCCACACAGCGCCTCACGCCCGGAAGGGGAGGGCGCCGGGCGGCCGCGGCGCGCACTGGGACTCCGCTCGCCCGCTTCCCTCCTTCAACCCGCCCGTCGGCCCCGCCGGTGCCTTCCCCCCGCCACTGCCTCACTGCACGCAGGGCCACTCCGCGCAGGCGCGCTGGGGCTGCCCACCTCGGCTCGCCCGCCCGCAAGCCCGACCCCTCGGCCGCTCGGCCCCGCCCCCAGCGGCGGAACCCCGCCCCCTGCGCGCGGCTCCCCCCGCCGCGCCGCCGCCATCTTGGGAAGGTCTCGAGCGGCAGAGGCCGGGGCGGGGCCGCCGCTGGCCGACGCCCCGCGGACGCCATGACGAAGAGGTCAAGGAGCGGCTGGACTTCGCCCTCGGGGTTGAAGCCGGTGGTGTGGGAGCGCGGGCGCAGACAGGAGCGGTGGATGTCTGCTTGCTGGCGGCCGCGAATCAGTCGTTGTTAGAGCCGAGCTCAGTACTGGGGTGCCCCACTTTAAGTAAACCCCCAAAGCCGACTTCACGTGTGCTGCTAATTCACTTTACAGAAAGAATGCGCGAAAAGATCCCTGGAATCAACAAAATGTTGTGCATCTCCTAGTACGAACGGACCGAGCACAGATGATGATCTCTGAGTAAGGGCAGTTGACATGAGCAAACCCTGGCACACACAGTTCCAAACACGGCCCAGAAAGGTGCCTGGGGTTGGGGACAGAGGTGCGGGGCGGCCCCCGCTGCCCCCGCTGCCCGGGGGCTCGGATCCATCTGTTCCTTCCACAAATACCCAGGACACCGGCGCTGACTTCGCAGCTGTATGCGGAAGACGCGGAAAAGTACCGCTCGCTTCCTGCCCTCACAAGGCTTACGGTCTCTGAGTTCCGGGAAGTCGGCAGCCGGAAGAGGGCAGAGGGGAGGAAGGGCTGTAAACACCTGTCCTCACCCTCCCCTGAACAGCAAGCGGGGAGCGCGGCCCGGCCCCTTCGGCTGCGTGAGGCCCAAAGCTGGCTCCGTTTCCCTGAGGAAGAGAGGGACACAGGAAGGCTCGAAGATGGCTGTGCATTTAGAGGAGAAAATAAGTCCCCGGCAACGGGCCCCCCTCCTGGGATCTCCTCAGGCGGGTTTTCAGCAGTGCTACCGGCCCGCCTCGGTTTGCCCTCTCCTAGAAGAAATCGCAGCCCTCGTGGGCCCTGGAGCTTCCTTGGCTCCACTACGGAACAATCAAAGTCCGGAAACACCCCTCCTTTCTGGACTAGAAATCCTCCTTTTAGAATAAATTTTTTATTTCATCGAAGTAGTCAATACACATAGTTCATGATCAGTGTCCTAAGGCTTATACTGAAACACACATTCTTCGTGTTAGCTTCGCCCACCCCTAAATCCTGCCTGCCCGGGCCAATCCCCTTTACCGCTCACAGCAGTTTCTGCGGTAGGTGCCTCCATTTATTCTAAATAAGATACTTTAATGCCTTTTCTTGACTTAGGCCATCTTAGACCCTCTATATTCTTGCTATAACAGATGAGTTAACTTTTATGCTACCTTCTAACCTTTATTCTCCTAATATCATTAAACCATTACATTTATATCAATCAATAGTTTTTATATCAATAGTTGTTATAGCAATAAACAGTTTTTACACTATTGTGACTTTGTAAATGTTGATTGTAATGGTTTATAATTGTATTTGTTCCTTACACAGACTTTTATCCAGCCTAGAGTTTCTGATTGTACCTTGTTTTCCTTGCACTATCTTGATTGTAATCAATATCCTTCCCTTCCCAATCCCACCCCCTTTTTACTGTATTCTGTTAAGCCCTTTTTCTTAGAAATCTCCCTTCCTGAAGCCTGTATAAACTCCTCTCACTGGCCCTGGTTGCATTGAGCCATGCCTGCGGGTGGGAAGTCTTCTAGGGTTCCTCTTGACCTCTCTCCTGGGCTCCACCTAGGTCATCCTGGATCTCAAGTGTAATTCTTCCTTTTGCTGGAGGATATTCTCCCATAATTGTGAGCAATATATATGGGGCAAATTTTCTAAGTCCTTCTATGTCCAAAAATGTCAAAGTTTTAAACATTTATAACTTAATGCCAGCTTAGCTGGGTATAAAATTTTATGTTTAAAATCAAATGATTTTTCTTCAGAAATATGAAAGTATTGATCCGTTGTCTTCTAGCATCCGGCGATGCTGTGGAGTCTTGTTCCATTGTAGGTGGCCTGTTTTTTGTTTGTTTGTTTGTTTGTGTCTTGGATATTTGTAGCATTCTCTTGTTACATCTGGTATTTTTAAGTATGGTGATAACACACCTTGGTATGTCTACAGGGTGCTCTCTTTTTGTAACTAAGTGTGCTCATAGTGAGTTTTGTGGTGAAACAATGGTTGTTTCATTTACATACAGAGATGAACATAGGGTAATGAGATAGTCTCCATCTTTCTGATATATAAAAAATTATTTTAAAAAGCAATTGAGAGGCGCCTGGGTGGCTCAGTCGGTTAAGCCTCTGCCGTTGGCCCAGGTCATGATCCCGGGGTCCTGGGATCAAGCCCCACATCAGGCTCCCTGCTCATCAGGGAGCCTGTTTCTCCCTCTCCCTCTTCCCCTCCTCCCTGCTCATGCTCTCTCTCTCTCTTTCTCTCTTGCTCTCTCTCTCTCTCTCTCAAATAAATAAATAAAATCTTAAAAAAAAAAAGCAATTGATATTTGTATGTTGATCCAGAAACCTCACTAAACTCTAATCACTTATCTATAGATTATTTTGATTTTCTATAAAATGTGTGTCCAAATAATGTCATTTCTATGTCCTCCTTTTGAAACATTGTTTCTCTTTGTTGCCTCACTATGCAGGATAGGATTTCCAGCAGAGCTGCCTAGAAGATGTGGTAGTGAGCACCCTTGTCTTCTTCCATTTTTAAACAGACTATTTCAAGGTTTCACTATTAAATCTAATGCCGCAGATTTTTTTTTTTTTGCAGGTCCTTTTAACAGATTAAGGAAGTTCCTTCTCATACCTTCTTATTTAGATTTATTTTTTATAATAATCTCCAAATTCTTTACTCCTGTGCAGATCTTCACCGGAGGCTTATATTGACACATTCACCTGTCTAACTTTGTGTTCATTTACTTAGCAAGTGTTTGTTGAGCACCTGCTATAAGCTAAAGGTGGGCTTTAGGGGCACCTGGTGGCTCGGTTGGTTGAGTGTCTTACTCTGGATTTCCACGCAGGTCACGATCTCCAGGTCATGAGATCGAGCCCCGTGTCAGGCTCTGTGCTCAGTGTGGAGTCTGCTTGAGATTCTTTCCCTCTCCCTCTGCCCCTACCCCTGCTTGCTCCCTCTCTCTCTGCCTAAAATAAATATATAAATCTTTAAAAAATAAAAATAGGGGGCACCTGGGTGGCTCAGTCAGTTAGGCATTCAACTCTTGATTTCCACTCAGGTCATGATCTGAGGGTCATAAGATCGGCCCCTGCATCAGGCTCCACGTTCAGCATGGAGTCTCCTTAGGATTCTCTCCCTCTCCCCCTCCCACTTGTGTGTACTCTCTCTCTAAGATAAATAAATAAATAAAATATTTAATGAAAATAATAAATAAGGTGATTTTTAAGACAAGGTCTGGGAATAAACTAGGCAAATCAGGTCAGGTCCCTACTCTCATGACAATGGTACCAAGTAAGAGAGGACAGTCAGTAAAAAACTAAACAAAGATTAAACAACTCAGCATTGGATTACAATAAGTGATATGATGGAAATAAGTAGGGTGAGTGAATAATGCAATGAAAAGGGTCTGTACTAGATAAGGTGGTCAGGGAAGTCCTCTCTCTAGAGAACGTATTTGGACTGAGCTCTGCACTGCAAATAGGAGATGCCGTTTGAGGATTAGGGGAAGAGCATTCCAGTCAGAGGGAGCCGCTACTGTTAAGGCCCTGAGGTAGGTAAGCGGTCAGCTTGTCCAAAGACAGGAAAGGTCAGCATGGGTGGGGTGGCCCCACCGAAGCCCAGTGAAGAGGGGGCAAAGGAGAGGCAGGCAGGGGCCATCTTGCAAGGGACCTAGCTGAGCACAGCAGAGAGTTTGGATCTTAGCTCAGTTGCAGTGGAAGCCTTGGGAGGGGTGTGGTCTTATTTACATGGTGCTTATAGAGAAGAGAAGAGTTTTCTGGAAGACCAGTCAGAAGCCTACTGCACAAGAAGAGGCAAAAGATGGGATGACTTGAACCAGGACGGGGCAGGGATGGTAAAGCAGGCATGGGAAAGGGGATGGGGAACAGATTTGAGAAGCATTTTGGAAGTAAAATAGGAAGGGCTTGCTGACAGATTGAATGTGGGTGAATGGGAAAGATGATTCCTAGGTTTATGACTCCTGGAATAACTGGGTTGGTTTGAAAAAGGCGGAAGGGAAAGCAGGTTTTGGTGTGGGGGTATCTATTTGGATGACTTCTTTTTTAGCTGTTTGTTAGACATGCAAGCAGGGATGTTGAATTAGCAGACACATACCCACACCTGGAGAGCAAAGAAGAGAGAGAAGAGGCCAAAGCTACAGACACACATTTGGAGACAGCAGCATAGGCTTCCTAGGGAGAAAGTGTGATAAGATTTTTTTTTCTTAAGCCTAAAAATGAGCCCAGACATCTGAGCTCCCAGCCATCTGAGGTCAGGTAGAGGAGGAACCGGTAGCAGAGGCTGAGAAAGGGGACAAAAGGAGAGGACCTGAGATGGGGGGACATGTGCCCAGGAGGAGGGAATGGTCAGCTGCCACATGCTGCGGAGAAGGATGTGGGCTGAGAAGTGTGCACTGAATCCTGAACCTGGACACCCATCGCTCGCCCTGATGGCGGAAGCTTGGTAGAGCGCGCCGAGCACCGTGGGCTAAGGCTGAACCAGATGCGAGGCCACGGGTCTCTGTGCCGAGGGCTGACATGTGGTTTTGTGGTCATGAACTGAAAATGGAGCCCGTAGATCCAGTTAGGTGGTATTTTCTTTCCGATGATGTTCAGCTGCTCAGATGCATGTGGAGAAGGATGATTGCTGGGTGCGTGGGTCAGTAAGTGGAGAGGACGGAGACCTGCGAGTTTGTTGAGGGTGTGTGAAGAGAGTAGAGAAGGATATGAAAACTGGAAGGAGCTGATGGGTAGTGGGAAAGTGATAAAAATAATAGGGTCTCGATGAGGTTGAAGAATTGTGTGGTGCGGTCACTAAACCAAACGAGCTGGGAGGATGGGAAATGCTGGTCAGGGTGGGTGGCTTGGAATCCAGAGTTCGGTTGTGATCTGTTTATGGTGCTGAGGCTGTGTCACGTGAATGTGGCACAGGCTGGCTGGTGGGAGGCGGGAGGCAGTCAAAGTACTGGGTAAGTCATTCCCATGGGTAATGAAGTCCCCAAGGACAAGGGCTGCAGAAGGATGGGGAGGAAGGCTGTGAGGCAGGAGTCAAAGTCTTTGGTGAATTAATCCGTCAGGACTGGCAGTGAAGGGGTGATCCGTGGACCCACCAGATGGCATTGACCTCAGAAGAGCCTAGGGTTCAGGGAAAGGGAAGGAGAAACGTCTGGAAAGCCACAGTGGGAACAGCAGAGGCTAGGCCTGCCGACTCGGAGACAGGGGGAGTGTCAGTGAAACAGCCATCCCTTGAGAGGGCTAAGAACACAGTCGTCACATGAGGCCAGGGGTGGAGGAGCACGCAGGAGCACCTCCCAGCAGCCCGATCGAAGCTCAGTGCCTCCTCCCCAGACCTGCTCTGTCACAAGCAATGGTGCCCACTCACCTGGCTCAGAAAGAGGAGGCTCAGCCTTGCTGCCCCCCCCTTCAGCTGACCGATCACCAAGGCCTAAATGTTCCCTCGTTTCCGTTCCTGTGGACACTTCTTGATCCAAGGCTGTGGCCACTGCCATAACCTCCATGAGGGTCCCCTGGCCACTGGCCTTGACCCTGTCTCCCCTCATCTATTCTCTGCAGCCACAGAGAAACATTCAAAATGCAAACCGGCTATTGTCTCACTTTGACTGAAAACTCACAGTGGCCCCAACTGTTTGAGGATATAATCGAAGCCCCCAGAGATGGTCTGTTCTTCCCTGGGGCTCCAGCTTCATCCTGAACCTCTCATCCTGGGCCTCTTGTGAACACTCTCTGCCCCTGACGGCACTTTTCTCCTTCCTCCAAAAGGTCAAGGGTTTCTGTTCTGTTTTTTGGCTTTTTACACCCCTGGGTCTTTCCCTTTGCTGTTGCAGTGGCCAGAACATTCTTTACTGCGAAGCTGCTGGAGAACTCCTACTAATTCATCTTTCACATCATCGGCGGAGGAAGCAATTTCCTCCAGGAAACCTTTCTCAATCTCAAAAGTACTCTTACTTCTCTGTTTCCTATTTCCAGCGTGTATTACATCTCCTTTCCCAGCACGTATCGTGCAGTATTGTGTTGTTTTTTCTTTCCACTCGTCTGTAAGCTTTGTGATGGCGGTGTTCTTCTCTGTTCTGAGAACTTCATGCAATGATGCTGCATCGTAGGGCCAGTAGATACCTACTGAATGAATAAGTCGATGCTATTAAATTAATAACAGGATAATCTTTCAAAATTACTTTAGGCTGATGCTTATTAAATTTGGATTTGTATACCTGGCAGAGGGTGGTAAAGAGGAGCCAGACACAAAAGGCCACAATTATACGATTCCATTTATACGAAATGCCCAGGATAGGCGAATCCATAGAGACAGAAAGTAAATGAGTTGCTGCCTAGGGATGGGGTTGGAGGGTGGGTATGGACAGGAACAACTAATGGGTACAGAATTCTTTTTAGAAAGGCGACAATGTCTTAAAATTGATCGTGGCGATTGCCGTACAACTCTGTGAATGAATAACAACCACGGGTTATGTGCACTTTACACGGGTCAATTGTACAGTATGTAAATTGTATCTTAGTAAAGCTGTAATAAAATAATATACCCAAAGAAATCAGAAAATAACAGAAACAAGAGTGTGAGACAGAGAATGGAACCAGTAGAGAAAACCAGTAAAGAGAAATAACAAGGCCAAAAAACAGTGCTGACAACATTAACAAGACTCTGGCAAACCTGATCAAGAAAAGAGAAAGCACTGGGATCCCTGGGCGGCTCAGTCAGTTGAGCGTCCGACTTCTGGTTTCGGCTCAGGTCATGTTCTCAGGGCTGTGGGATTGAGCCCTGCATGGGGCTCAGCGCTCAGTGTCTGCTTGGTATTCTCTCTCTCCCTTTCCCCCTGTCCTCCCCTCTCTCTCTAAAATAAATAAATCTTAAAAAAAAAAAAAGAAAGAAAGAAAAGAAAAGAGAAAGCACAGATGAAATGAAGAATGAAAAGAAGCAAAACCACGTGGATTCAAATGGTAGCAAGAGAGGGATGCCTGGGGGTCTCAGCTGGTGGAGTGTCTGCCTTCAGTTCAGGTCGTGATCCTGGGGTCCTGGAATCGAGCCCTGCACTGGGTTCCCTGCTCAGCGGGGAACCTGCTTTTCCCTCTCCCTCTTCTGCTCCCCCTGCTCATGCATGTTCTCTCTCTCTCTGTTGAGTAAATAAATAAAATCCTAAAAAACAACAACAAAAAAAGAAGTAACAGAAGGCCTAAATAATCCCATTGCTATTTTAAACAAGTGGGATTGGAGTTAAACGTCTTCCTACTAAGCAAACCGCAGGCCCAGATGATTTTATTGATATGTTTTACCAAATTTCAAAGATCAATTGATTCTAATCTTATACAAACTAAAGTAAGGGGCCGAGGGTACTTGTTATAAAATCAGCATATGGGGCGCCTGGGTGGCGCAGTCGTTAAGCGTCTGCCTTCAGCTCAGGGCGTGATCCCGGCGTTATGGGATCGAGCCCCACATCAGGCTCTTCCGCTATGAGCCTGCTTCTTCCTCTCCCACTCCCCCTGCTTGTGTTCCCTCTCTTGCTGGCTGTCTCTATCTCTGTTAAATAAATAAATAAAATCTTTAAAAAAAATAAAATAAAAAATAAATAAATAAAATAAAATCAGCCTAGTCTTACTTCTGAGACCTGATAAGGTCAGTCTGCACAAGGACAGCTGCAGATCAGTGTAAATCGTGAAAACCTTAAAAAATTAGGGAATTGGATAGGGCAACATGTACAAAAACAGTACATGGTGTCTGAGATGCATACATCCGGGGCGTAAGGTTGGGTTAGTACCAGAAGTCAGTAAGTACAATTTGCCACATTAACAGATTAAGGGCCGGATGGGGAGAAGCACAAAGGCCCAGAGAAAACATGTGATGGAATTCGACATGCACTCTTTATAAAGTCTGACTCAACGAGGAATAGACAGGAACTTCCCCAACCTATTAAACGGCCACCACAGAAAACCCTCACGTAAGAGCAGGAACAGGGGCAGCTGGGTGACTCAGTCGGTGGAGCGTCTGACTCTTGACCTCGGCTCCGGTCATGACCTCAGGGTCATGGGATCGAGCCCTGTGTCAGGCTGTGTGCTGAGCGTGGAGTCTGCTTGAGATGCTCCCTCTGCTCCTCCCCCACCCCGCCTGTGTGCCCTTGCGTGTGCCCTCTCTCTCTCTCTAGCAAAAATAAATAAATGGAATCTAACAAGTAAATAAAATAAAATAGTGTCTGCACAGGGTTCACGTGCTAGTGGGCCTGACAGTCGGTAGACGGGTCGACCAAAAGATCCCTGCAGATGCTAACAAGCGTGTGAGGAAAATACGATGGGGTGTCAGGAAAGGCTGCCTGAGATGACCCTAGCTAAGGGGGTCACGGAGGGCTTCTCTGAGGCCGTGGCATGCGAACGGAGACGGGAAGAGGAGGCAGCAGTGAGAACTCGCGAGGAGGCCGGTGGTGTAAGGCCGCCAAGAAGGCTTGGGGCGGGGGCACGAGGAAGGAGGGGAAGGGACGCGGGACAAGGTGAGGAGTGGACTGCACCGTCTTTGCCCTGGAAAGTTCAGAGGAGTCTCTTCTCTTCCCAGAAGTCTGACTCTGAAAGAGAAAAGAGGTCCACGTGTAAAACGATGGAACCCATGTGCCTTCCCAGGGTGCTGAGCGTAAGGCCTTTGGGTTCTCAAAGGAGCTCTTTGCTGGGACCACACACTTCCTTCAGGCTGCAGAGCAGCCCACCCATGCTCAGGGCCCTCCAGGGTCCTCACTGTCACCCTGACAGTCCCATGGGACAGGGACAGGGCCTCCCCGATCCCGAGGGGACAGAGAGAAACCCAGCGGGGAAGTCAGGCTCAGCTCAGATGTGCTGCTGTCCTCACAGAGCACACACGCTGTGGCCGGGAACGTGAACCCGGGTCTCAGAGCCCGCTCAGATCTAGCTCCGGAGAGCCTGCCCCGCCTCACCTGTCTCAGGTGTTTGCCAGCCTTAGCAACGGGGAAGGTGGAACGGATCCTCACAGGCGGGCTGATAATGGAGCTGCAGGGGGTGGGAGCCAGCGTGCAGAGTGATTGACCACAGCCGGCCTTTTCGAGAAAGATGACCATCAAGGGGCTGAAAGACAGCTGGCAGTGGCTAGAAATGGGGGCAAGGGAGACGCTTTTGTGGTTGGGTTTTGGCTATGCTATCTTTTAGGGTGGGGGAGTTGAGAACGAGCTGGAGGCCGACAGCGGGGAGCCCGTGAAGGAGCGAACGGGAGGGCGGCGGGCTGCGCAGGGCGCCCAGGAAGAGGGAGAGGTGTGCCTGCAGCTCAGGTGGAGGGGGCTTTACGCAGGAGGAAGACGACATCTTCCTCTGGCACCAGGGGAAGGAGCGGACGTGCAAGCGGGTGGTTCGGTGGTGTGGGGCAGGAGGCAGGTGCTCGGCTGTGGCCGAGGTGGGGATGGCGGTGGCGGTAGCTGAAGACCTAGAGAACAGTAGGGACAGCTGGCCGGGGAAGCAAGGAGGCTGGATGGCCAGGCGGCCTGGGAGCCAGGGTGATGTTGGATACTAGTGTGGCGGTGCCTGTGCGTCCCGATGTGAGGCTTTCCTCCTCAGTGCTCGCTTGCCCAGATGGAGACACGGAGAAGATGGGGAGCTGGAATGACCGGGGGCCGATGTGACAGACCGACGGCCGCCCACGCATGGGCGTGACTCACCAGACACCCCTGTTACCGCAGACACACACAGCCTCCGTATCAGAAGAGGCCGTTTTGTCGGCAGTGTTCTTCCAGGTTGATGGGGAACTTCAGACCAGGTTCTGTCTATCTATCGATCGATCGATTAATCAATCTCTCGATCGATCGACCTAATTTAAAGTAGGCTCCATGCCCAGCATGGAGCCCAACACGGGGCTCAAACTCACGACCCTGAGATCGAGACCTGAGCTGATCAAGACCTCAGTGCTCTCGACTGAGCCTCGCAGGTGTACCCCGACCGGGTTCTCTCACTGTGTGAGCACGTCCTGTGACTGGAGACTTCACGACCCCGTGATCTGCTGCAGATAGCTATTGGTGCATGTAATGGAATTTGTTTCCTGGGTAGCCCCCCGCATCTTCTGAACCCACTTCTTCTATGTGGGGGATTTCCCACCTCCCAAAGGCAGATGCTGGGACTTGCCTGCCTGACCTCCTTTGCAGCCAGGGCCCGAAGGTTGGACCTGACCACCCACCAGACCTGAACTCAGGAGACAGAGCTAGGAGGCCATTGGCCTCGCAGGATGCCCTTTGTTGGCAGGGCTGGCAAGGCTCTCAGAAGCAGTAGGGCCAGAGCTGCTGTCCAGATGGAGGTCTAGTGGCGGAGGGGACCCCCTCCTGCCTGTGAGCATCCCAGCTCCGTGATGGGCATCATCTCCCCAGTTCTAGAGAAGTGCTGTGCAACAGAAATGTAGAGCGAGCCACAGAAACTATTTTCACTTGTTTAACAGCCACACTTAAAAAAATCTTTAAAAGGTGAGATCATTTTTACAGCATATTTGATGTGACCCCACATATCCTAAATGTTATTTCGACATGTAATCAATATTAAAAAGTATCCGTGAGATCATTGTATTCTTTTTTACGCTGAATCTTTGAAATTCAGTGCATATTGAGTGCATGAAGTACACCTCAGTTCAGCCTGGCCGCGGTTCGGGGATTCACGCGGCCAGTGGCCACTATGTGACAGCAGACCCCGTGCCGATCAGGGGCCTCCCAGCATGACCAGCTGGCCGTGCCAGACATCCAGCAAGCTACCAAATATTTTCAGTAAAGTCCTCTTCTGTTTAAGTGTGTTGCAAGAAGTGCTCTTATTTACAACTGACGGTCATTTGGGGATGTTGACCACAAGAAAGAGTGAAGGCTCCACGGGCACAGATACGTCCCCCTACTGTTCATTGCGTACCCCCGAGGCCCGGAACAATACCCGGTTCTTGCCCCTCAAACACGAGTTGCATGAATGAATGCGTGAATGGGGAAAACGTTCCTCCCTCGGTAAGTCTCCCAGTATGAATTCTTGACCGAAGCTTCCTTTGTCCGACTGCCTGGTGGTTCCTGGACATCTTCACAGCCTAACAGCACACGTGGGCCTTGGGCGATGAGCCTGCTGTGGGGGATGTGGCAGGAAAGCGTGGCTTCTGCCTCAAAGACCGGCTCTGGGAGCAGATGACGGAAGCCAGTGGCTCACAGAGGGCTGGGGGTCTGGCTCTGGGCGGGGGGGGGGGGGGGAGGTGAGGCACTGAAGCCGGGGGCCGTGGCTCAGGGTACCGGCGTTTGATACCATCTGTCAGGTCCACAGACGTACTGTGGACACTGCCGTGAGCAGGAACGTCCGTCCCATGCAAACTAGAGAAATCACCTGGAGTCCTGGAGTCAGCACAGACCACAGAAGCCCAAGGAGCGGGGTGCCGCTCACCCCCCCAGCCCCGGCGCAGCGGTGTCCCCTGGGGCTCCAGGCTTCTATCTGTGCAGCGCAGGCCGAGCCCTGGCTGCTGAGAAGCCCCACTTGTGCTGAGGCCAGAGGCCGGCTGCGGAATCCTCCTGGCCTGCCAACTGCGTCTTCTCATCTCAGGAAAGGGAACGCAAGCTCCCGGGATTACTGTGTGGATTAAGTGTGAAAACACAGGTGGAAACCGCACGGGGCTGGGCACAGCAGAGGCGCTGGGAAACCCCCTGCGGGCACGGGCCCTGAAGGCCCAGCACAGGGTTGTCTCCGGTGTGAGCTTCCCGATGCCTCGGCCCAGACACAAAATGGACACAAAATCAACCCTTCTCTGGAATGCCAAGGCCCGTTCTTTACAGCGGCAAACACACACACACACACACACACACACACACACGAATAAAGGAAACACAGTTTGTTGACTAGGAAGAGCTGTGAGTTGGTTTCTTCAACGTTCAAACCTGAGGGCTGTAGATGGGGGGTTTAGCATTTCTAGACAACAGAACCCACTTTACAAATCATTTACTTCCACGGGATCCGAGGAGGCGGATACACGATGATCCCACGCAGTTCGGAACATAAGATCCCGGAACGTATGTTCCGGACGCCGTTAAACCTTACCGTAGCCTTTCAGACAACCACGTTCATTCATTCATTCACTTACTTCCTGCACATTCATTCAGTGCGTGCAAATGAGGCCAGGACGGAGGTGAGAGGCCGTCGGCACTGCCCTAACCTGGGACCTAAATTCCGCCTTAAGAGGCTATCAGTCCCAAAGAAAACCAGGCCTAAAAGCTTCTGACCGATCCGCGATTTGGGCTTCAGCTCCGCCGAGGGACTGGTCCGGAGCGGGCGCCCCGCACAGTGCAGGCTCTGGGCCGCGGGCGGCATCTGGTAGCAGCAAGTGCACGCCGGTCACCTCTGCCAGAGGCCCGCAGACACTCCACATGCGAAGACCCCGCCGTCCGAGAAAGGCATCGTCGCGCCTGGCTACGTGGGGGAGCTACACTGTGGCTGTTGTCTTTTGACATGATTATGTGACCAGAGCGCAAACAGTAATTCTTCCTAAAGGAAGGGCTGCGGGCGCTCCAAGCCACCGCGGGCTTGCGGGGTGAAGCCCGCATCGCCACCCCTGCATCTCCCATCAGGGAGCTTATCTGGCGGGAGTCGGCTTGGCCAGCACGGCAGGTGGGAAAACTCCCGGGGGGCACGTTCTGCGCCAGCGCCAGAGGCCGCAGAACCGAGCCCCGCGGCCCGCAGAGGTCACCTGCCTGACGCTCTTTTTCCTGGCTTCCGCTCGTCCTTGCTTTCTGCCCCCGTTCCTTTGCAGGTGTTCCTGCAACGCGGGAAGAAGAAACCTCTCGCACTCGTATCTTCGTCTCGGGTTTGCTTGTGGACAAATCCAAACGAGGACGGGGCACGTCGCCAAGTATCCGCAAAGGCCTTTGGAAATCCGACTCATACTCACCATCAGAAACAGTCTCTCTCTTACAAACCCCATAAAATAATCCAGCCTCGCGGCAAACCCTGAAGCCTTTTTCCCTCCCTCTTCGCGAACCTCGTGGGAGGCAAGGGGATGACAGGTCAAGTTTGGGGCACACCTTATGACTTCTTTCACTTCGTTTTGACTCTTTCAGGCAGACACAGGGTTTCATGTCTAAAGTTGGGGGTGAGGATTGAGCGGACACAGATGGGGGTTCCGTTGTCCACACCACAAAGTTCATTGCTGGCTTATAACTTCTTACGGTGGAAAATCCCGAACATGCGCAAAGGTAAACAGAACCAAATCATGAGCCCCTCCCTACGAGCCCGTCAGCAGGTTTGGCCACCAGCAGCTCAGAGCCAACATTTATTTCATCTGTATCCCAGCTACCTCTCCCCTCTCCACCTCAAATCACCTTAGGGGCAAAACCCAAATACCTTATTTCACCGGTAGTCTTCAATATCTCCAAAACGCAAGGACTCTTTTTTATACGCGTAAGCATAACATCATGGCATCTAAAAATTACAGTTCCTTAACATCACCAGATATTCAGTCAGTGTTCAAATATCCCCAACTATCTTGCTATCATCACTACTAGTTTTAGTTTTTCATCGTTGGTACTTAAAACCATAGGCTACTGGGACGCCTGGGGGCTCTGTCAGTGAAGCATCTGCCTTCGGCTCAGGTCATGATCTCGGGCTCCTGGGATCGAGCCCCACGTTGGGCTCCCTGCTCAACGGGGAGCCTGCTTCTCCTTCTCCCTCTGCCTGCCGCTCGCCCTGCTTCTGCTCTCTCTCTCTGTCAAATGAATAAATAAAATCTTTAAAAAATAAAATAGAACCGTAAACTATTAGCTTACAGCTGGCTGAATTTAACTCTGCATAAGGTCTCTCTCTTGGACGGGTTACATGTCTCTCAAGTCTTCTTTAGTCGATAGGCTGCCCTCCCTCTCTTTTTGTCTTTCCTTGCAATTTATTTGTTGAAGAAATGGAGTCATTTGTTCCTATAGAACTTCCTGAGGTCTGGATCTCACCGATCACGTCTTTATGGTGTCATTTCACACGATCTCCCGTTCCCTCTGTGTTCCCTAAAGTGGTGGTCAGGTCTAGAGATTTGATGGGGTTGGGGTTCGAGTTTGTTCTGAGACCTCTTCGTATGTGGTATTGGGGACTTCCATCAGGAGGCATACAGGCTGATTTTCTTTATTTTCTTGTTCCACTTTGATTAAAAGGAAGCTGTGATCGTCCCATTGTCGCAGGACAGAGAACTGTGACTCACCTCTCGTAACTTCTGGGGCTGACTTTGCACTGTGGACTCGCCTGCCTCTGACAGCTCAGGGTTTTCCTGCTGGGTCAGAGAGAGGGCAGTGTCGGAATGGGACAGGGGCCAGTGAGGGGGGAGGGCAGGGTCAGAATGGGACAGGGGCCAGTGAGGGGGGAGGGCAGTGTCGGAATGGGACAGGGGCCAGTGAGGGGGGAGGGCAGTGTCGGAATGGGACAGGGGCCAGTGAGGGGGGAGGGCAGGGTCAGAATGGGACAGGGGCTGGTGAGGGGGGAGGACAGGGTCGGAATGGGCCAGGTGCTGGCGAGGGGGTCACCGCTTTCTCTTTCCATCTCACCTGCCCTGGCTCACGCCGTGGGCACAGGAAGTCACAGCTCCAGGGGGAGGCTCAGCTGGCTAACCACAGGTTAAGTGGTTCAGTTTCTTTTGAGCCTCAGTTTCCTCAACTGTAAATTGATAATCATTTCTCCCGAAGAGGGTTTATGGTGGACCTGGTTAATGTTGTAGTCACCCAGTATCTCTTGAAAACCCACGCTCTATATGCCAAGACAACTTCCCAGCTGCCTCCTTGCTCCCTTCCAACCCCTGGCTTCTGGGAGCAGACTCACCCGCATCAGAAACCCCCGGGTCACCCGGGAGTGTGCAGCCCACCCAAGCCCCTGGAGAGTGCCTTTGCCAGGGAGCCAGGGCCGACCCAGGACAGAAACACAGGTCCTCTGATTCTAAAACCAGGCAGAAAGGAGAGAGAATGCGGGCAGGAAACCTGTCTGGCTTTGACTCCTCCAATTTTTGTTGCTGTCTCCTTCTGGTTACCATCAATAAAGGAGAAGCAAAGCCCAGGGCCCGCCCTGGCAGGGGCCTTTGGAGGGAGGTGGGGCCTGTGAGCGTGCTCTGAAGCTCAGGTTTCTTCCCCCTGCCTCCCAGGGAGGCTCCCTGCACCGAGCACCTCAGGCCTCCCAGCTTCCCGCACAGGCATCCTCTGTCTGTTAGAGGAAGGATCTGGGTGGGTCCTGAGAGTTGCCTCCTGTGAATGGCTGAGGGAGAAGCAGGCCCAGGGCCGACCTGTGAAGGAGGCAGAGCCTAATCCTTCAGGGAGGGAGCCAGAGGGAGGCCAGGACCTCAAAGGGGAAATAAGCACCTTCCCTCTGCCCCACAGAACCCGCTGGGCTGCTGTCTTTAGCTCCGCCCCCAGGCCGGCCCAGGGCCTCGTGGGAGAGGCAGGTGGGCAGAGAGGTGGCGGGAGGGCAGATGCTGCCCAGCCCTGGGGAACGGACATCTGCAGGGAGTGGCCACGAATGCAGTGGGTCACCTGCTCAGGAGACAGGGGAGTGCCCTGTCCCTCGGGTGACAGGCGCTGCATCTGGGTCTCCTCAAGGCCGTTTTGTCCCGTCCCCCAGTCCCGACTCGGTTGCTCAGCTGTCAGATATAGGAATACTGCGGGATTCATCTTCTGGTCCCAAACGCCTGCGGTATGGATGGGAACCTGAGGTCTGGAGGAGACGGGCCTACCCCCTATTTTATACACTCATCACCTTCCTCCACCGAGCGCTGCGATCAAAAAGTGACCTCCGCACACGTATGTGACACACTTATGTGAAATACGAAATTCTAATATTTCAGCTGATTTGATAGAATTTCACAGAATTCAAAAGGCACAGAGAAGGAACTCTTTCCCCACTGCTCTCTCAGCACCCCCGAGGACGCGGGCTGTTTCTTACTTAACCCTCCAGGGATGTTTGATGCATAGCAAACAGTTACTTTGTTTGACCAACTCGGACAGTTCCTTTTTAAATTTTTTAAATTTATGTATGTATTTTTTTGGTTTTATAGATTTATTTTCAAAGGGAAAAGCAGACAATTTAAATACAAGTCGAAACAGAGTGACTGTCAAAGGCTGTCGTAAGGCCAGAACGCGTTCTCACCGCCAGACACTCGCCATCATCTTCCGACTCTTCTCTCAGTGAAAAAGGGGGTCTGGTATTTTATTCATATACGTCCTTCTTATCTACAATGTCATCTACAATTTCCTGTGGACACATTCACTTCTCTGCCTGTGTCTCACCAATTTCGAACCCAGATTCGTCCTCCACGGCCATGACCATCTCTGCTTGGTCTAAACTGTCTAAGCCCAGGTCTTTCATAAAGTGGGAATTTACCGAGCGCTTTTCTGGGTCAGTCCCGACATAGGGTTTCGGGACATAAAGAACACGGTCATGATTCCCTCTAACGTCAAAGGGGCTGCATCACTATCCTGGCGGTACCACTGTGTGCCTGGAGACTGCGGGAGGGCCGAGGCTGGCCACGGAGCCCCAGGCCTAGTCCTGCCCCCGCGGGGCACGACGGGGTGACCCCGAGCGGCCAGCATGGGGACCCGGGGCAACTGCTCGAGGCCACAGGCAGCTGGCGGACACGAGCAGAAAGGACTCAGGCCGCCATGGCTACGCTGACCCAGGAGGCACTGCCACTTACTTTTTTAAAAGCACAAACTCTGGGGGCACCGGGATGGCTCAGTAAGTGAAGTGTCTGCCTTCAGCTCAGCTCACGATCTCAGGGTCCACGTCCTCGGGCCCCTACTCAGCGGGGAGTCTGCTTCTCCATCTCCCTCTGCCCCCCTCACCCCCCACGTGTGCTCTCTTCCTCTCTCTCTCTCTCTAATAAATACATAAATAAGATCTAGAAAAAGAAATAAAGCACAAAATTTGTGTGCTGTACCCATTGCTCTGTGCTTTGGTTTTGCACGTAACAAATCTTGATTCTATCAGTTCATTTTGGTACCTCCCCGCCTCGTTCTTTTTAATAATACATGTTTACTTGTACGACTGGAGCACAATTTATTCAGCTAGCCTCCTCGTCAGGATCCGAACTTGAGAACAATGGTTCCGTGAAGACCTGGTGCATACCGCGTATGTCGTTGGGCACCTGTATCCCTGTGGGGTAAATTTCTGGAATTTGGAATTGGAACTGGACAGAGTTGGTTGATTTAATTTTTTGATCGCTATCACCATTTGCCCTTCAAAGGGCCTGCCCCCGTAACTTCCCCACTAGCAACATGTGGGGCTGCCTGTTTTCAGACACTTGGGCTGGCCCGAGTTCACTTTTGTGGTTTTTTGTTTTGCCAACCTGATAGGTGAAAAATGGTACCTTGTAGTTTTAATGTGCATTTCCTATATTATGAATGAGGCTGAGCATCTAAGATAGAAACGCAGAGGACAGTGTGTACACGGACTGGGGTCTGGCCCCCACCCCAGACTGCGCCACTGTGCTCCCCCTTCCCCCCCAGCGGATGTGAGGTGGCCAAGCAGCCTGGCCCTCTCCAGCCTGGCCCTCTCCACCCTCCCGGGAGCAAGCTTCCCCGCCCCCTCACCTGGGATGAGTAAGTTTCTCCTGGGTGACTGAAGAGGCTTTATTCAGGCACCCTGGTTTGTCCTGCTTTTCTGTCCCTGAGGGCTGGGACTTGGCCTCAGATGCAAAGGAGGGATTTGCAGCAGGGTAGTGGCGAGATGAGACCTGCTTTTATGGGAAGTAGAGCTGGGGTAGATGTGGGGTGGGGAGGAGGCCACTGCAGTTCAAGTGAGCCAAGCGCTGGGGCCTGGGGACCCCGAGTCTGAGATCGGAGGTGGCTGTGCAGGACTGATGGGGGAGGCGGAGGAGGGAGAGAGGCAGTCACGGGAGAGAGTGAGGGCAGAAGACCAGTGAGCTGGAGCTTGCTTGTGGGATGGACGGAGAAGATGAGGAAATGTTGGTGGGGTGAGTGCCCTACTAGTAGCCACAGGACTGGAGCGGTCACATGGCCAACGGAGGGATGGTTAACTCGGCCAGTCTGGCCATGCAGGTTAAATCATCTCTGGGGTGTGTCCTGCTGCTGGTTTCCTGGAGAACAGCCAACACAGAGCTAGCTTTACTCCTGCCTAACCACCTTAGTCTCGTTCCTTCCATGGCCCTCCTCCGGTCCCTCTGGCTCAGGGAAGTGTGGCCTGGTGGCCAGACCAGCGGGAGCTGGGGGAGGAGGAGCGGATTGGAAATAGGAGATGGGGGTGACAGGGAGATGGGGGTCCACTGACCTCAGGCTCCAATCAGGTTTCTAGGGTGTGTTTGCTGCTGGCCTAAGAGCAGAAGGTGGCCAACCAGACCTGGAGGCCATTGCCCTTTCCAGGTCTCTGTGTTCTAGATCCTTCTCTGGCTTTGGCCCATGTTCCTCTCGGCCGGCCCTGTCTCCCGCAGTTCCCAATCCCAAACGAAGCAGCAAACACGATAAGCACCTTAGTCTCTCTGTTGGGGTTGACAGGTCAATTTCAATTTCAGAGAATGAATAATTCTTTGGTATAAGTATATCCCATACATCGCATGGGACATGGTTATACTTTTTTAAAAATTGCTTATCTGAAATCAGATTTAATGGGGTGTCCTTTTCTGAAATGTGCCAACTTGGGCAACCGTGCCCGGTGGAGACGGCCCCGCTGCCTGACCGCGTGCAGGCCTGGTCCTTTAGAGGAACCGCCACCCCGGGACCGCACTCCGCAGGGGCCTTCATGCCCCTTTCTGGGGGGGAATACCCGCCCGCGCCCATCCGGTCCCGAATCCGAGCTCCTGACAAGCACCCACCCGGACTGCGGCCTCAGGGCCGGGGTTCCGACTGCCACTGAGGCAGAAGGCGAAGGTGAACGGTCTGCGGCCCAGCACAGAACAGACAGGAGGGGGCGCGGGGTGTGCGCGGTGATTTGGAGAGCCAGCCCCGCTGGGTGTGAACCGGTCCCTCACGCAGCCTCCCCACAGTGACGGAAGGTGTCTGCACTCACGCAGAATAACCAGGGAAACAGTGGGGGAACGTGGCCCGCAGGACCCCTGGGCGGTCCCGTCCCCAGTCCCAGCTCTGAGCTCCGGGGTCGAGACCTGCACCCCCCCCACCCCTGCTGCAGGGGTAGAGGCCCGCACCCCCCCGCCCTCCATCCACGCTCCCAGGGTAGAGACCCAGGCCTGCCCCTCCCTGCTCCTACCCCCTTTCACGCTCCTGGGGTAGAGGCTCCCGACCATTGGCAGAGGGTGGGGCGCGGCTGCACCTGGGACACCCCAGTGGGCAGTTCCCCAGCAGCCGACGCTTCACACCATGTTAGGGATGCAGGGGAAGGCCTGAGAAATCCTGTCAAAGCGAGACTTAAGCAAATTGAACCTTATTTTCAGATCCTTTACCTCAAGGTCTCACCTGCAGCTGGCGGAGGCGGCTAAGTCCTTGAGTTTTGAGTTTTGCTTCTCCTTTTATCGTGCCGTGGGCAGCGGGAGGTGGGGTGGGGGTGACTTCAGGCCACCAGGAACCAGGGAACCTTACTGAACAGCTGTAGACAGGCAAGGGAAGCCACGAAGCCACGCGGCCTCCGGCACGCTCTGCGTTTGGTGACTTTGCCTTCTGTCTACCCAGCTCTGCCGTCTCAGTGCCCCGCGGGAGGGTTCACGAGAACGCTGGAATGACCACAGGTTACAGTTTTAGTTCAAAGCTGCTGCAAAGGGAGATGCTTTGGAAAGAGTCCGTCGAAGGATGTCGTCTGAGTAGAAATTCGTAATATGGGGAAAAAATGAGACGGTCATGGTCAGGCTGGATTTTAAAAATCTGGGTGAGCGTCGTTAGCCTGTTTGCCGGGAGGTTCGAGTTATCATGGTTGCAACTTCCAGAGGCATAAAGCCTGCTTAAAACCGCCCAGGTCCCTCTATCAGGAATGCCAATTACGGAAGCGTCGAGGACATGCATCAGGAGCAAAGTTCTGCCCCAGGTGAGGCGTGGGACGGTTTGCAGTGAGACCGGGCCCTCAGGGGCTCATCTGTAAGAGGTGCCCGGAGGCCGTGGGGACACGGGACTGCTGGGCAGGGTGGGGGGGAGGGGCCGTTGGGACCAGTGCACCACATCGGGAGCATCTGCCCTCGCCCACTCCATCACCCGCACCTGCACTGCTCGGCAGCCCCCAAGGCAACGGCCTGCACGGGGCCACCAGGGGACGTGTGCAGCACGCACCCCCAGGCCCCCGGGCACCCCACCCCACCCGTGCCCTCACCACCCCACGCTAACAGGCCCCCCCACCCCCGCCAGCCACTGGCCGCAGGGCTCCCCTCACAGGGCGGAGGAGCAGTAGGCCGGAAAGGCAAGCTTTCAGCACCTGGGCACCCATCCTGTATCTGGAAGCCTGACGCCTGAGAACTGCCGCCTGGCCAAGCTCAGAACTCTTGCACTTTCTTTCCGTAGCTTTCTCGCTGGTCAGGCTTCCTCTCTTCTCGGGCGAGCCCCTTGAGTCTGCGAGGACCCCACCAGCCTCCCAGACACGTCTGCATCTCTGGTTTGGGGCGCCCAGCACACGACAGTTTCCGCCTCCAGAGCCGGCCTCCTGGGAGGGCTGTGGGGTCAGCGCTTGGGGTCCCGCCCGGGAGGAACTGGGACTGGTGAGGGGGGCTTTCCCTCAGGTGTTGATGTCTGTGGATGAGGCGAGTGGCCTCAGGAGAAAACCCCGCCATGGACAAAGCCTGCAGTCCTCACCTCCGTGAGACACTGTAACATGTGACAGCATCTCTCGTTGCCGCAGTGACATGGGGTGCCGCTAACGTTTTGTGCCTGCTAGACTTTTGGGGCCAGGAACACGAATGCAGTGGGTTGGGACTTGGTCCCATCAAGGAAGAATTGTCCCCACCCAAATATAAGAATGAGCCTCTGAGAAGCACCCTTAGGATTGAACGAGATGCCTTCCAAAGGACTTTTCAGTTGTAAGTGGCTGTGGTTTTAACACGCGGTGTAGGTGATACACGGAATACTGGCAAAATAACGCCAGGGAAGCGGCATTCAGGTGTAGGTGCACCCAGGTGTGTTCATACACATCCAGGCACACACGCGTGTCCACACGCTGCGGGTGCCCACGAACACTCAGTTACACGCAGGAGCCTAGTGGCAAGCAACCCTCTGGGAGAACTTTAGCCAGTAATGGATATGGTGAGCTAAGCAGGGAAAGGGCAGGGGTGGGGAAGGGGAGGGAGGAGGGAGGAGGGAGTCATGAGGACAAGGTGAGCGGAGAGACTGGCCTGCATTTGGAGACACCAGGAGGCACAGCAGCCCCACGTCTGTTTCTGCAAACTCAGTCTCTCCCTGGCCAGCTCGCATCAAGCCTCTCTCTGGGACTCTGCCCACCAGCAAACATACTTGGAGCCAAGAAAATGCCATTTGTTTTGAGTGATGGAGTCAGCTGGTAGCTGGCAGGCACTGGTCCCTTGGGTTGACTCAGACATGTGTCCGTCCACCGCCTCCCACAGGCCTCTGTGCATTGGCGCTAAGGGTGCATGCAGGCACAGGGGTGCAGGGTCCTTCCACTGCTCTCCAGCAGCCTCTTTCTGAAGCTCTGGCTCTGCTGGGAACGTGAACGCTCTGCTCTGACCTTACCCACCTCCTGCTGACAGCCTGCTCCCCGCCTCTGGCTTCCTCCCACTGGCTGCCCTTCTTGACTGTGATTCCCACCTACCTGAGGATTCAGCTGTATCCCACGGACCATCACCTGACCCAGCATCCCCCCCCCAGCGGGTTTCTAGGTTTGTCTCGGGCCATATGTGTGACCCACGCTGGACAAAGTTCCCATGTTCATGACGACCGAGACAGGAGGGGGCTCAGAAGACCTGGGGCAGAGAGAAGCTGTTTGTTTGTTTGTTTGTTTGTTTGTTTGTTTGTTTGTTTTACAGATTTTATCCATTTATTTGGCAGAGAGAGAGCGAGAGCAAGAGAGGGAACACAAGCAGGGAGAGTGGGAGACGTAGAAGCAGGCTCCCCGCGGAGCAGGGAGCCCGCTGCGGGGCTCGACCCCAGGGCCCTGGGATCACGACCTGAGCCGAAGGCAAACCCTTCACCGACTGAGCCACCTGGGCACCCTGAGAGAATCTGTTTGTAATGAACAGTCTAGGACACAATTGTGGAAATAATTAACACGTGGGTATTTTTTTTAAAGCATCACATTAAAAAAAGTCACCACTTACAGGTCTATGTTCTGCTTCAACCTCAAGAACAGCCCCAAACACATGGGTGTGTTGGTGCACATCCAGGCCCAGATCAGTGTGCACACGCACGGACAGACACCAGTGGGGCCGTGCAGCTATCGCAGGCGCACGTGGACGGGGGCCGTGCACATTATAGGTTCACGTGGACGGGGGCCGTGCAGGCATCGCAGGTGCACGTAGACGGGGACTGTGGACACATCGCAGGTGCACGTGGACAGGGGCTGTGCAGGTATCACAGATGCACGTGGACGGGGGCTGTGCACATTATAGGTTCACGTGGACGGGGGCTGTGGGTGCATCACAGGTGCACGTAGACGGGGACTGTGGACGCATCGCAGGTGCATGTGGACGGGCCCGGGCACATTATAGGTTCACGTGGACAGGGGCTGTGGGTGCATCACAGGTGCACGTAGACGGGAACTGTGGACGCATCGCAGGTGCATGTGGATGGGGCTGTGCACGTATTGTAGGTGCACATGGACATGAGCTGTGGACACATTGCAGGTGCACGTGGACGTGGGCTGTGCAGACACCACAGGTGCATGTGATGGGGCATCACAGGTGCACGTGGACGGGGGCTGTGCAGGCATCGCAGGTGCACGTGGACAGGGGCTGCGCAGACACCACAGGTGCACACGAACACTCACAGATGCATTGGTTGCACTCACTGGCCTAGTTCTCTCTAAGCCTCAATCTCTCTAACCCTGACACACCCCTACCTGAAGGGTGTTCCTGAAGGAGGAGGGGGAAGACGAGGGGCATGAACTATCTGTACCCCACCGGGAAGGCACGGCCTCCAGTAGCCCTGCCCACCTCCATTTGGCAGACTTCTCCGGGAGGGGCTAAGCAGGGTGGTGGGCTGGAGTTGGTGGCTCCCGGCTTGTGGGAGCGGATCGGGTGCGAATCTTCCCAACTCCGCATGTTTGGTGATGGTAGTTTGGCATGGCGGGAGTATTCATACCAGAGCAATTGGCAAATACTCCAGTGGGGTAAACACCTCCCCCTGCATGCCAGTGGAACGGGAACA
Organism: Ursus americanus; assembly: GCF_024610735.1. NCBI lineage: Eukaryota > Metazoa > Chordata > Mammalia > Carnivora > Ursidae > Ursus > Ursus americanus. The sequence goes on from NC_142140.1 coordinate 60,642,302, forward strand.
GGACCATCTTATTTCCCAGATTTATCTGGAAGAGCTCAGCCTGACCCTACTGCACGTGTCAGGGACAGGAGAAATGCGGGGGGTAGGGTGGGGAACAGTCCCTTCTGTACCTGTGGGTGGGCTGGGTTCGGTGGAACAGGGCACCACCCTTCTGACCTTGAGGCACCTTGGCACCCGGTTGTGACTCTTCCCTTTGCCTGGAAGCCTGTCTCCTCTATCACAGTCGGACCTCCCAGGTCCAGCTGGACTTCTGCCCACTCCGGGGGTGGGGGGTCCTGGCTGCCCCTGTAGGTAGTGGGGATGGGGTCTGGAGCCCGGGGAGAGCCCCAACTCTACCCCTCACTAGCCGCGTGACTTTTGATGATCTAACAGAGCTCTCTCTCTCTGTGAAACAGGAGTCCTGGTATTTACGCTGGCACAGGGGAGCGGTCAGCAAGCACAGGCCGGCACAAAGCTGACAGTTGATAAATGGCAGCTTCTCTCCCCTTCTCCTGCCCAGCACGGGGCCGAGGGCTGGCACCTCGGACTAGCCTGAGTCACCGTGATTGCGAGGGCACCAACTTGGCCAGAGTGCCGGTCAGATTGGATTTAAAGAGTCAAGATTCATGCTGTTTACCAGAGACACGCCTAAAGCAAGGGTATGGAAGGGTGAGAGTAACTAGAAAATACCAGCCAGAAGAGAGCTGGTGTGTCTCCGTACGTAGCCAACAAAATGTTATTTAAGTCAGAAAATATTTATGAGGGAAAACAAGAGGGCCCACCTCATGACTATAGGGTTGACCTACGAGATGCAACAGTTCTCGAGGTGTGTTACCTGATGACATACCCTTAAAACGTAAGGCAGACATACAGAGCACGGAAGGACCGCTCACGGGACAATAGGAGAAAATGTCTACAGGTCATGTGCCCGATTAGGGATTTCTATCTACAATGTATAAAGCACTCGTAAAACAATAAAAAGACAACCCCATTTAAAAATGTGTGAAGGGGCCACCTGGGTGGCTCAGTCGTTTAAGCATCTGTCTTGGGCTCAGGTCATGATCCCAGGGTCCTGGGATCGAGTCCCGCGTCGGGCTCCCTGCTCTGTGGGGAGTCTTCTCCTGCTCCTTCTGCCACTCCCCAGCTTGTGCTCTTTCTCTCTCTCTCTCTCAAATAAATAAGTAAAATCTTTAAAAAAAATTGAATGGGTGAAATTGTGTGGTTTGTGAGTTATTTCAACAAAGCCAAGCTTGATGTAAAGGTGTGTATCTTCATTTCCTTCTGCCTGCGTGTCCCCCGTCTGTGGGAAGGAAGCTCTCCCCTGCTTGCCCTCGGGTGTTTGACAAGGACTGGAGTCTGTGCTCCCACTTCTTTCATTAGCCCTGGGTCCAAACGTGCCCCTGAGAGGGTCCCCCCTCTCTTCTGGGGCTGAGTGGGATCAGGATGAGGGTCCCGGCGAGAGGCGTAAGCTACGGGATAGAACATTCCGGCCACTGCAGTGTGTGCGGTACAGCTCATTCTTACTGAAGGTTCGGGGTCCTGGGGTGTGCCAGCCTGAAGCCCCAGGCCTCCCCCCGTGCCCCCGGCTCTGGCTCCGTCCCTTAGAGCCCATACCGGTCTCCCCAGGACTCGCACGCAGTCTGCCGAGCACAGTTTCTGTGTGTGTTTTATCTGAGGGAAGAATGTGACGGCCTTGGGCAGGTCGGTGCCTCTCCCTGAGGTGCTTCTGTCGCTCTTCCGGGACCCCCAACGGGCCTGTTATGGCGTCTCCTCTAAACCCCGGGCTCTGCAAACTCTGGCCTGTTGGCAAGTCTGGCTGACGGTCTGTTTTGGTGGAGCCCTGAGCTCATAATGGTTTTAACATTTGGGTTTGTAGAAGAATCCATTTCCCGCCCCCCCCCCCCCCGCCCCGGGACGGCCCTAGCTCTCCCGAGAGGACTTCCTCCGGCTGTGATTGCTTCCACCTCATCACGGATGTAATGGCAAAGCTGCGCCCCGTCAGACTTGGCTTCTCGGGGACCGTGTGGGCGCCAGGAACGTACCCAGGGAAGGACATGGCCCTGCCCATGAGACAGAGGGAAGAAGGGGGGATCCCCTTCTCCTTTCCTCTCCTCCTTCCTCCCGCCCCGATGTGGGAGGGGTCTGCGCCCCAAGAACCTGTAGGTAAGTCTATACCCGATGGGCAGATGGGAAGATTGAGGCCCAGAGACAGCCCAGAGTCCAGCCCCGGGTCCTTTGCCTGGCCGGCTGTGTCACTGGAGACCGGCACTTAAGGGTCACCCCGAAGATGTGTACTGATTGAAGAGTCCTTGGAGCCCTCAGTGGTGAGCTGACACTTAGACTCTCGGGCCCCGCCAGGAACAAGTCGCTTAGCGAAAGTGGGTCTCATCTTGGTGTCTAGCGACACCTGGTGGTCCCTGGCTACCCCAGCGCCGATTTGCCTTAATCGCAAAGAGCTTATCCAGGCATGCGACTTTATTTCGAAGCGAGGGTTCAGAGACTAGCACTGACCCGCCTGAAACCACACAGCGATTCCTTTCTTTCTTTGTTGGAACGTGAATGAACATGGCCTGAGTGCCACGCACCATGGTGCTGGGGGTACAGCAGCCACCAAGACAGAGTGGAGGAAAAACATGAATAAATAAGAACACTGTCAGACTGTGCTATGGAGCTGGGACAGACAGTGACTGGGTGACTTCCTTAAATGGAGTGTTCAGGGAGGGCTTCTTGGAGGAGGTGACCTTTAAGCTGGTATCTGAATAAGGAGAAGCCTGTGGGGCGGAGGTCTCAGAGCAGCGTTCCGGGGGGAGGGGATGGTGGAAGTCCCTGAAATGGGGTTGAGCTTTGAGGAATGGAGAAAGCAGGGTCGCGATAACAGAGTGAGCAAGCCGAAGGATGATAAGATATGAGACCAAGATAGCAGGGTCGGGGATGAGATAAAGGGCCTGGAGGCTGGGAGTGGGGTCTGGTTTTACTCCACGCATGGTGGAAGGCCTGGGGAAAAGGTGTTCTAAGCAAGAGAGTGACTTTACAAAGATCGTGGGCTGCACCGCCCGTGGACCCAGCAGGGCAGTGGGGGGCCAGCCTGCTTCCCACTGCAGGGGTGCGGGCGAGAGATGAGGGGGCCCAGCACTAGGCCGGTCATGATGGAGAGGGGAAACAGGATGGACTCAGTGTGTGCGAGAGGCGGGTTGGCCGGATTTGCTGAAGGACTGGATGTGCGGTGAAGAGAGGAAGAGACTCGCGGCGTGATTCGCCTGTGCCCCGTGTGGATGACCGTGCCCCGCATGGATGACCATGCCCCGCGTGGATGACCGTGCCACAATAGGCATAAGAAGGCTGAGGGAGGGGGATTTCCCCGGGAGGAACCAGGAAGGCTGTTTGGGCCCGGTGCATTTGAGATGCCGGCGGACATCCAGGTAGGGGGTGTCAGGAGATGGTTGGACGTGTGCTGAGGCCCGGGAGCTGGGAGGGTGGAAAGAGGCAGGTGTCGAAGTCTCAGGTGGGTGAGAGGTGACCTGAAGGCCCACTGAGGCCGTGGGCAAGAAGTACTTCTGAGTTCCAGGCCCACAGAAGCTGTGAGATCATATTATTGACATTTTAACGACTTTATTGAAATATCATTGAAATGTCATTCACGTGCTGTTCAATTCACTCATTTAAGATGTATAATTCAAGTGCGTTTCAGCTTTGTTTTGTTTTTGGTATCTGATATAGGCAGATATGTGCAGCCATGACTGCGGTCGATTATGGAACATTTTCATTACCCCCGAAACAAGCCCTGTGCCCTCTGGCGGTCCCCCTCCTCCCCACCCATCACCCACAGGGAGCTGCCCTTGTGTGCAGAGCCCCGTGCACAAGCCAGACTCCCTCTGCAAGGTCCCAAAAGACGTGTGTGGGGTCATGCTTTCAAAAAACGAGAGTTCTAGCTATTTTTCTGGTAAAAGCTAAAGCGACAGAAACACCTTTGCTGAAATGGAGAGCCTGCTCTTACTCCTAGGCTGGTGTGGCTGGTGGCCTGAGAAGCAAGGTTCATTCACTCATTCACTCTGTCTGCCTTGCTGTTCTGGCCAAGGCCCCCAGGTGAGGCCGAAAGGGCTCACACATCGCCTCTCCCTTAAAGGCTTGCTGACCTGTGCAAGACGCAGAAAATCCCCGTAATGAGCAGTAAGGATTATGATTAAAATAAGCACTCAGCCAAGCCTGTAGGCTTCCTGGAGGAGGTGACCTCTGAGTGGCGTTTGGAAACACAACCAAAGGGAGGAATATCCAGAATTGTTAGGCAGTCCAGAGAGCCCAGGTCAAGAGGGGCCTCTGAGGCACGAAGTCCTGGGTTTGCTGGTGCAGCTTTGCCCTGGACCCCCGCCACCCAGACGTCGGCCGCCACAGCTGTAGCAGAGAGTCAGGTCCAGCTTGTTTTGTCCCGTTGCGTTATTTTTGGGTGTGATTGTACACACCATGCCCGTCGCTGCTTTCTCTTTCCTTGTATGCTATCACAGAATTTGGTGCATGCCGGGAAGACAAGCAGGTAGATTTGCAAGGAGAAGCACACAGCCAGGTGGGGCCGTTGCGCAGTCTTCTCCCGGCTTCCTCACCTAAGAGGTACGCCCCACGATCACAGCCAGTCCACGGGCGGCTGCAGGCCCAGCACGTGGGAAGTGCTGTCGTCTGCCGGTATAATGACAGGCCAGTAAAGGAAGAAAAAAGAGAAATAGGGAAACCATCACCTGTAGTTCTCTGAGCTGGGACGGGCACGGCGAACCCCTTCGGGTATACCCTTCCGCACTGTCCGTGCGTGTATATGCCATCCACGCGGCCGGTTCCACTATGCGGCGTGCGACCACACGTGTCCCGTAGTCCCCCGTGCTCGCTTGCTCGGGTCCTGTTAACCCGAGTTAGAGCTCCCCGCGCGCCCGGAGCCTTCGTGCCTGCGGTTCCGCTTGCGGCCACCGGATGTCGCTGTTGAGCCCGGGCCCGGGCGCTCCTCCGGGAAGGCTGCTCTCGGGCCTTTTTGAAACCGTGCTGTGCTCCGGGAGGGGTGCCCCAGGCTGGAGCCCCAAGCTTGCAGCTTGCAGCTCTCGGCGTTCAGCAGCTCCCTTTCCCGCACACCTCCCGCTAGCTTCAGGAGCTCCGGGTTAGGACAGTTTCTGGCACCTGCCACCTCCTAGACCCAGAGGTGGTGGGGGTCCCAGCAGGAGCTGGTCCAGCCCTCCAGTCACACCCCCTCTTCAGGGATTCGAATGTGGCTGCCCGCCCGGGCCCCCAAGTCGGACCCACAAAGGCACTGACATTTGTGCGTGGTCCCTGTTGGATAGCTCCCTTGGAGGGGCCCCAGCCGCCGCACTGGACACTCAGACATGCCCCGGAGACCAGCGAAGGGCCGGAGCCGGTTTGCCAGCCGTGTGAGGGACCCAGCCTGGAGGTGACCCCGTCATGCCTGCAGATGCCTGACCCCTCGCTGCGGCCGCACGGGAGACTCTGAGCCAGGACGCCCAGCAAACTGCCCCCAAATTCCAGACCCCCTGAAACCGTGAGAGCTCATGACAAACACATGACCTTGCTGTTGAAGCCGTAAGGTTTGGGGGTGATGTTATGCACCAAAGGCCAACAACATGGAGGTCTCAGAGAGCCCGGAGTCCCTGATGCTGTCGTGGTGCCCCTGGGCTCACCAACCCCGACCCCTCCTGCTTCCCCACCGCCCCTGGGGGGTAGTTTGTGTCCTCATGTCCTCGTGTTCTCGTTGCTGGGTCTGCCGTGCTTGCGGCCGACGCAGCCTTACTGGTCGATCCGCTGAGAGCAGACGTGCCGGGAGATTCTGGGGGTGATTCCTGGGTGATTTTCTGTCCTCTCTAGTTCTGTGAGGCTGGACACCACTTTCGTTTATTAAAAGGGACACCGATGTAAACTCTAACAGGAACCCCTCTGGAAAGGCCTCTCTTCAAGATCATCTCAAATGAGCTGTATTAGCCCAGTTGACGGGGACAAACAGCCCAGTGGATTGTGACCGGCCAACCGCTAAGGTTTTCTTGTATTAATTTTGCTATTTTTACCTTGACGAGGTCATAGTGCACACGCTCTTTGTACCCTCTGACGGACCCTTCGCTGCCACGTTCCGAGCCCACGGGAGGTCGACGCAGACCAACGTTATGTGAAGGGTTGTCTGGAGGGACCCTTATTTACGACCAGTCCCCGGAAACCTGGAGCCCAGAACGTTGCCCCTTTCGTGATAGTGTGAGCACCACATTTACTCTTTTTAATTTTGGTAAAATACACATCTCACAAAATGTACCATATTCACCGTCCGTGAGTGTTCAGTGCAGGGCGCCGAGCACATTCCCCTCGCGCAGCCGGCACCGCGGTCCGTCTCCAGGACCTTCCATCTTCCCCAATGGACGCTCTGCCCCATTGAACCCTAGCCCCCAGTCCCCAGCCCCCGGCCCCCCGCACCTCCGTCCACTCTCTGTCTCTATGCATGTGGCCACGCTGGGTTCCTCATCGGAGCGGGACCGCACAGTCCTTGCCCTCTGGGCTGGCGTGTGTGTCCCTCAGTGTGTCCTGCACGTTCATCCACCCTGCGGCGGGGGGCGGAATGCCCTTCCTTTTTAGGGCTGAATGCTATTCCATTGTATGGATGGGCCACATTTTCCTTTCTTTAAAGATTTCATTTATTTGACAGAGAGACAGGGAGAGAGGGAACACAAGCAGGGGGAGTGGCAGAGAGAGAGGGAGAAGCAGACCTCCCGCGGAGCAGGGAGCCCGATGCCGGGACTCGATCCCCTCGCTCCCGGGATCCTGGGATCACGACCTGAGCCGAAGGCAGACGCCCAGCGACTGAGCCACTCAGGTGTCCCGGGCCATGTTTTTCTTATCCATTCGCTGGTTGGTGGACGTTCGGGCTGTTTCTGCCTTTCAGCTGTCGTGAATCGTGCTGCTGTGAACAGGGGTGTGCAGGCGTTTGCCTGAGGCCCTTCCTGCAAGACCTTTGGGTGGATGCCCGCGGACTTCGTAAGGAAGGTGATTCTGCACATGTGATGCCTCAGTTTGCAGAACCCCCAGACGCTGCGGCCCAGATCCCTGGCTCTTGCTGAGGCTGGGAGGGCCTGCTACACCTGAAGGATCTGCAGCTGCGTGGGGGCGACCCAGCCCTCCTGGGACGAGGGGCTCCAGGTCAGGCCCAGAGGTCTTCCCCCGCCACCGAAAACAGGGTTTCCTGTCGGTGCACGTGGAAATGTTCTGTTCTTGAGAAGGAGGACTTTTGGGTCCTGGCTCCCGCACGGAAGGCCTAAAGGTGTCCTTCTCATGACCCGTGGAGAAATGACCAGGTCTGCTCCCTGGACCCCTCAAGGAGTCTGCAGCCCAGCCGACAGACAGACACGCACACCAACCGGGAAGCTAACCAGTCGCTCCACCACCATGACCCCCGTGTTCCAACAGGGAGGCCGAGGCCCAGAGAGGGACGCGTCCGGCTGGTGCCGCGCTGTACTGGTACCCAGGCTGCTTACCCGAACTTCCGAGACCGTGCCACCTGCTGGCCCCCGGCTTTGTTCCCACGATGCCTCTGGGCACGGCCTCCTCCTCCAGGACCTCCCCCCGGGGGACACATCCCGTGTCCTTGGTCGGAGCCTGCACTTGGAGGCTGCCCTCCAGCGGACGCCCAGCCTGCCAGACTGGACCCTTCCCGGGAGCTGAAGGCCGGCGTGGTGAGGGCCGGACGCTGGAGCGCGGTGACCGAGAGCAGCTCCGTCTCGCGTTCACGACGTGCAAAGCTCTCGTGTCGTTGGCAGGACGTGTGCACCTGCATGCAGGCTCCGGGTCTGTCAAGGACGGAGCTCGGCCTGTCATGCATCATCTGAGGATAGGGCCAGGATCAAAGTCCCGGCTGCGTGTGCCGGGGAAACCCCACTCTGACAGCCACCCCGAGCACTTCCTCGATACCGGGCAAAGTCCTGGGCATTCTCAAACGTGATCTTGTTTCCGGCACAACCACCGCAGCACAGCCACAGAAGTAGGGGGCATGTTGTTTTATTATTACCCTGTTTTACGGATGAGGAGGCTGAGGCGCGGAGATTGGAGGGATGCCCGGTGACCGAGCCCCGCGGACGGGCCCTCAGCCCTGGCGCTGCACGTGCTCGTGCTGGAGGGCCCGATTCTGAGCTTCCCCTTGCTTTGCCAAGACCACCCACACGGGGCAGGTGGGGAAGGTCGCCCGCACGCACGGCAGTAATAAAAGCCAGCCTCCCCCTCCCCAGATGCTTCCTGTGAGCCCCGCCCGGCCCAGTGGGGAAAGCTACGCACACTTGACTCAGTTCATCCTCACAGCTGTCGCCCGTGAGGACCCCGAGGCCCAGAGAGGTTGCAGACTTGCCCTGGGCACGCAGCCTGGAAGAAGCAAAATCGGAATTTGAACGCTGGCCGGTCAGCCAGCAAAGCTCACGTTCTTGACTTGTCTTCAGACTGGCTTTTCCTTGGTTTGCTTGAGCTCTTTTAAAAAGTTGAGGTGAAATTCACATAAGGTAAGATTTTAAACATTTCAGGACATACAATCCAGTGGTATTCGGTACTTTCACAGTGTTGTGACACCATCGCCTCTATCCGGTTCCAAAACATCCCATCGCCCCAGGGGAGACCCCGAACCCATGGAGCATTTCCTGCCCTCCCAGCCCCTGGCAACCATGAGTCTGCTTGCTGTTTCTATGGACTGAACTACCTGGGTGGGTGACCCCTTGATGTGACTTCCATCATTTAGCACAATGTTTCTAGGGTCCGAGTGTGGTAGCCTGGATCTCAACACCACCCCTTTTTGTGCCTGGATAATATCCCGTTGCATGCACAGTCCCCATTTGCTTTGCCTGTTTTTTGTTTGTTTTTGGTGGGCAGCAAAGTTTATTGAGCGTTAGTGAAGTTTATTGAATGAAAGAGTACAAAACTCCCCAAGAGGGAGGGGACCCCAAGGGTTACCCTGCTTTGCCTGTTTATTAGTTGATGGGCCTTTTGGGTTGCTTCCACCTTTGGGCGACGGCATATAGTACTTCCACGGACATTTGTGTGCAAGTATTTGCTCGAGTCCCTGTTTTCGACCCTTCTGGGTATACACCTATGAGCGGAATTGCTGGTCGTGGCGTAATTCCACGTTTGACCTTCTGGAGAACCACTACACTGTTTTCCACAGACGCTGAACCATTTCCCGTTCCCACCAGCAATGTATGAGGGTTTCAATATCTCCACACATCCTCACCAAACCTGTTGTTATGTTTTTTTTAATGAAAAAAATTGAATTCTAGTCATCTTCGTGCATGTGAACTGGTTTCTCATTGTGTTCTTTTTCCTAAGAGGCAAAGCATCTTTTGTTGGACTATGTCAGGAAGAACATATGTAAAGCCAACATGGAGCCCCCCTGGTAACCGCTCATGACCTCCATCTTCATTGGTTTTGATCGCCTTTCCTTGGCGACTAGTGAGAGTGAGCCTCTCTTCCCACGTATGTTGGCCTTTTGTACATCTTTGCAGAAATATCTACTCAAGTCTGCTGCCTGTTTTTAATTGTGCTGTCATGTTGTACTTTGTCTTTTCACTTTGAAATAATTTTGAACTTACAGAAAAATTATAACATGCTACAGAGAAACTCAGTCTTTACCCAAACTCCCGTACTCATCATATCTTGCCCCATTGGCTCTTGTACTATCTTTACTTTTTTCCCCCTGAACCACTGGAGGGTCAGTTGTGTATATGGTGGCCCGTTACCCTTAAATACTCGAGTAGAAGGGTTTTAGTTCTGCAACCACAGTACTGTCACCAGCTTCAGTACGTTGGATGCCGGGGATGTCTTCCTGGTCCACGGTCTGCATTCCGGTCTTATCAGTTGATCCAATAACACGCGTTGCCCTCCAGTGCAGGACCCAGTCTGGGGTCCGTGTTGTGCTAAATTACCGCAGCTCTTCCACCTCCTTTACTCTGAAACAATCCCTCAGTCTTCCTTGGTCTTTCATGACTTCGACATTTTTGGATAATACAGCTCCTTTCAGGGGCATCTGGGTGGTTTAGTCAGTTAAATGTCCAGCTCTTGATTTCGGCACAGGTCATGATTTCAGGGTTGTGGGATCGAGTCCCTCTTAGGGCTCCACGCTCAGCAGGCAGTCTGCTTGAGATTCTCTCTCCCTTTGCCCCCCACCCCATGTGCATGCTCTCTCTCTCTCTCAAGTAAATAAATAAATCTTAAAAAATAAATACAGTACCTTTAAAAAAATAGTGTTGCATACTCTTACCGTACAATCTAGCAATTACAATCCTTGGTATTTATCACAGCGAGTTGAAACTTGAGTGCACACCAAAACTCACACCCAGATGATTTTGACAGCTTTATTTATAATCGCCAAAACTTGCGATCAACCAAGATGTCTTTCAGTAGATGAATGGATAAATGACGTGTGGTCCATCCAGATGATGGGATAGTATTCAGCATGAAAAAGAGGGAGTTACCAGGCCATGAAAAGACATAGGAGCAGCTTGGATGCGTTTTGCTGTGTGAACAAGTCGGTCTGAAAAGGCTCCGTACTGTGTGATTCTGACTATGGCTTTCTGGAAAAGGCACAGCTGTGGAGACGGTAAAAACATTAACGGTTGCCAGGGGTGGGCAGGGACGGAAGCAGAGCACACAGGATTTTTAGGGCAATGAAACTTCCCTGTGAGATACTATAAAGGTGGATGCCCTTGTCTAGACCCCAGAACATGCAACCTCAAGAGTGAACCCTGATGTAAGCGGTAGACTTTGGTGATGATGATGTGAGGGTGTGGGTTCATCCGTCGTCACGATGTCCCCCTCTGGTGGGGGGGTTGATAACGGGGGAGACTATGGGTGTGCGGGGGCAGAGGGTGTACAGAAAATCAACCTTCTGCTCAATTTTGCTGTGAACCTAAAACTTCTCTAAAACATAGTCTATTTTTAAAAATAGTGTCCCTCAATTTGGGCGTGTCTGATGTTTCCTCATTAGATTCCTGACCAGAACCCAGCCTAGGTGACACATGGCTGGCTCAGGACCTCCGGGGGAGAAGCACAGTGCCCTCTGCTCTTGGTGGTGGTGTTACTTAAATCCTCGGTCTAGACGTCGCCTGATTCCTCTGCTGTATGGTTACTGCCCTCGCCCACCGCTGCTAATAAGCATTCTGTCAAGAGACACTTTGAGACCGTGCCAATCTGTTTCCGCTCTGCAAAATCTCCCCCTGGATTTTGAATCCGTTGTCCTCCTGTGGGCAGCCCCTCAGCCCCCAGAGCAGAGCAGGTGCTGGCCTCCCTCGCAGCTGGGTGCTGCTCTCCTGGCCAACACCCAGCCGTCCCGATGTGGCCCAGCTCACATCCTGCATTCACAGCCCATCTCTCGTGTAGGCAACCAGACCCTCTTTTGGAGAGCAGGGCCCTGGAGACTCATCTCATTTCCTGTCCCATGAAGCTCCTCTTCCCCATGGCAGCCACCGAAGCCGCAGGCCGAGTCGAGGGGACCGGCATGTCCGGTCACCCAGGGTGGGCCCCCAGCAGGCTTCGGAGCCTGGGGTGGTGAAACCGCGATGGCCAGCCTGCGGTGGGCTCAGGAGGAACCTGTGATAAGATGTTCGGCAGTTAGCACAGCTGCTCTGAGCTCGGGAGGCTGGGAACCCACAGGAAGTGACTGGGGGCAGAGCCGACGTGCCCGTGTCCCGGCAGCCGTCCCGGGACAGGAGCCTAAGCGGGCGAGGCTGGGGGCATGTCCGCGGAGTGCCGGGAGCCCGGGCCAGGCGGGCACTCCGGGGCCTCGGGCTCAGGAGCGTGCCTGCCTCGGAGCACGTCCGCGCCCTGGCGCCTGCCCCGCTGGAGAGCTCGCGCGGCCGCCGCGGTGCTCTGCTACGTCAATCTGCTGAACTACATGAACTGGTTCATCGTCGCAGGTGAGGAGGTGACGGTGCGCTGGGACACACCTGCCCGCTGCCCACTCACCCGCCGCCCTGCCACTGGCTGGCACCGTGCCCCCACGGCGCCCTCCGGCCTCAAACTGTCCTCTCGTGGGCTGCATCCCTGCCGTTCTCACCCCTGGAGGGAGTTTCAGCCGAGCCCGAACGGAGGGGTCCCAATCTAGCCCCATTCTAGGCATGTGCACACGGGGTGGGTGCCCGGTGCGGGGAGGGGGCCGAGGACCGCAGGGAGGACTGGGCCTTCGGGCGAGGGCCTGGAGGTTCTGGGGGGGATGCTGAGCGAGGTTGTGGGCAGGCGGCCTGGCCTAGAAATAGCTTCTGGGTGCAAGCCTTGCATATTCTGACTTCCTTCCTGGAGGCCCCGGGGCTCAACCCGCTCTTCTTGTTACTCACACATTCCCTGAACTCGTTCGTTCATTTATTCATTCAAGATTTAACCCAATTTTCTCTCTCATCACTGATTCATTCCACACTGACTTAATGAACGTGAACTATGGGCTTGGAGACCCAAGGAGGGTCTGTCTGGTGGTTCCGGAGCTCAGGAATGCCCATGTTGTGGGGGAGGGTCGGGGGGCACCTGCAGCAGCCCTGAGGCCAGGACCCTGGCGCCCCAGAGACGGGTTCAGCCCACCAGGAAGCGGCTGAGCAGTGAACAGCGTCCAGAGCCGTAGATGGCTGCAGACGCGACTCCGTCTCCGGGGAGCTCGGAGGGCACACACAGACCAGAGCAGGCTGGACGTTGGCGGGGCGACTCAGAAGAGGGGTATTTGGGCTGGGTCTTGAAGCCTGAGGAAGCTGGCGAGGTGGGAAGTGGAGTGGGGTGAGGGTGTCGGGTGAGGGGTCAGTGTGGGTCCAGGCGCGTGGGTGCGTGTGCTCTGGACAGAGGTGACCAGCGTGGACACGGCAGGAAACTCTCCTAAAAGGGTCTTCGGGGCCAGATCCCAGGCTTCGTGGTTGCCAGCCCAGGAGCTTGGGCTTTCTGTTGAGGCAATGGGGAGCCACAGACAATTTCGGGGGGGGGGGCCTAGAATGAGATTGGTGCAGGCAGCACAAGAATGGGGGGTCCAGTTCTGGGGTTACTGCTGTGGACTGGGGGAGACCCGAGTGGGTGTGTGGGCCGAGGGCCCGAGCTGAGCCGGGAAGGGGTAGAGAGCTGGGGGGTGGGGGAGCGCCTGGAGCCCTGCAGGCTGGGGAGGCCCCAAGTCTGGCCAGCGGAGGCCCTTCCCTATTGGGACTTCCTCTGTCCCGGTGGAAAGCAAGGCCAAGGTCGTTGGCTTGCATGGAGGCCTGGAGAAGTGAAACCATGCGGAGGGAGCTGCCAGGGACGGCTGGGTTTTCACAGCAGCCAGAATGCTCTATGGGAAGCAGCTCTTTGGGGGCAGATGACAGCCTCAAGGGGGAAAGGAGGCCAGGTCCACTCCCGGCCCCAGAGGGCTGGGAGGAGGCGAGGAATAGGTAAAACCAGGGGGCAAGTCCTCACTCCTGAGGATGGAAGATGAATGGGATCCCACAGAACTTTGAACTCTTTGCTCTTTAGTGTTTATGTTTTTCTCTCCAATGACTACGTCTTATTTGTGTAATTAAAACTATTAAAAAGGAAGGAAGGACATACCAAATATCTGAACAAAAATCTCGTCCTTGATTTCTCTGCTTCCTTGACCTTTCTTCACCTGCCGGCAGGTCTTAGAGGTGTGGCTGTGGGGCTTTCCTCCCTGCCGTGGGGCGTTTCTGTAGGCCCCGCTTGTGGGAGGGGGGCTGCCCCTGGCTGGGATGCTAGTCCTCGCTCCCCCCATTTCGGCAGCACACCCACGGGCGTGGCTGGAGCCTCGGCTCCTGCATCTGTGTCGTGGGGACACGGATGGCCCCTGCCTCTTAGGGGAACACCTGTGGGGGCCAGCTCAGGGGCCGGGCCCTCCGCCAGCTCATGATTGAATGACTGTGATGATTGCTCTTCTTCATAATGATAGGGCCTGAGCCCCACAGCTCAGATAAGCAGGTGCCTCAACTCTGACTGACCCTTTCTGAAGTACTGCCAAAGGCTGAGGGGATTTCGGGGAACAGAGCCTCTTTCCTCCTCTGTGTTAGGCTGAGTGCCCACTGCACTGGCCTGTGGCCTAGAAAGACCTTGGAGGGCCTTTCGAGGCCTGGCTGGTGTGGACCAAGAGCCTGCCCCGCTCAGGGAGTTGGGGCTGAGGTCAGACCCAAGTGGGACCTTTCTCTGAGGCTCTCGTGGGCACTGTCTGTCCACTCATGCCCCTGGAAGAACACGCTGGTGTGGGTGCATGTGCAGCCCGGGGCATGTATGTCTTTGCATGTCCGTGCTCCGCATGTACATACATCCACGAATGTCAGGAGTTTGCACCTGAGCAGGGCTGCTGGGCTGCATAGTCATTAACACTGTAGTCTAAGCGAGCTGCACACCATGTAGCAACACGGAGCTGCCAGTCGCTCTGATGAGGATGTGAACGGCAGCCCTATACTCGTGCATACGCCCACATGCCTGTGGCGTGCACACTCCATGTATGTGTGTATCTGTGTCTCTGCCGGTGTGTTTCTCCAGGCATGCCCGTCTGTATGTGGATCTGCATGTCTGTGCGTCTCTGTCCCTGGGCAGGATGCCTGTGTATGAGCGTGCCATACGTTTGGGACTCTGGGGTATGTGTTTCTGTGTGTTGATGTGTACCGGTCTCCCTGTGCACTGGCTCCCCTGTCTGTGTGCCCGTGTGACTGCACATGGGTGGGAGAGAGGGGCTGACAGCAGTGGGCCCTGGAGACACACTCTGTGCTGGGCTGGTCAGCTGGGCCCTGACCCACATGCAGGGGCAGCTGCCCTTGTCCTGAGCGCTGTCCTGAGCGCTGTCCCTCTGTCCACAGGGATGCTGCTGGACATACAGAACTTTTTTCAGATCCAAGACAGCAATGCCGGTTTGCTTCAGACAGGTAAGGAGCAAGTGCCTGCTCTGGGGCTGGGGCCCGGGGCTCATGCTGGGGCAGGGGGCCAGGGTGAGCCCCGCCCATCCCCTGGCACAGAGGAGGGGGTGCTGAGGATCCGTGGTGTGGGTGGGAGGAGGGGGAACGTGGGCTGAGCCCCGGTTCCTGAGCGGCAGCTTAGGGTTTGAGCACAGGTGCTGCAGAAGGAGCGGGGGTGGGGTGGGGGTCTGGAAAAGCCCCGAGCCTCAGATCATGACCTCGGCGGAGGTCACTCATCCCTGTTTGGCTCAGCTGGGCGCCCGAGACTGGCCGGGGCTGAGAAATCCTGACCTGTGCTTTCCTCCGTGGACCTGAAAAATCTGGCCCGCAGAACACAGACAGACAGAGAGACAGAGATCTGTGCTTCCCACACGGGTTCATACGGCATCTGGGCCCACAGGCCTGACAGTCGGTGTAGGGGCGGGGAGCAGCCACACCTCCCATTCCGAGGTCACACACACAGACACCCACCATGTAACTAGCACACCTGGGGCTCCTCTCTGTGGACCTCCAACACCTCAGAGCAAGTTTCTTACACTGGGGTATGGGGACCCCTGGGGATACACAAAAACCTTCCAGGGGCCACATGAGCAGAGTTTGAGAGAATCCACTTACAGACCCTCGAGCCTGTGTTTTTCTTTCCTAAAATGCACCTGCCTGAGAAAAAGCCTCTGGGTCTTCCTTCCCACCTGCCTTTCAAGCAGGGAAACGTATGTCTTCCCTATTCCGAGTTTATCTTTGGTGCCCTGCCCTGGGGTGTGAAAGCCTCCGGGGTGCCAGACGGAGGGGACCCCCACGGATGCTTGCCTTCTGCGGGGGAGGCCGTGGAAGGCCCACAGACAGAGTGTCGGTAGAAGCTCACTGGGGATGTTTCTGCCAGGCCACAAGCCCATGGCCAAGTGCCAGCCCTTATCTGGCTGTCCTGCTGGTGTGACAGTCTCCTATTTATCTACCATGTAGGATTCAGAAGTGAGATGTTGTCTCAGGGATGGGTGTCAACACATTTATTTCAATTAGAAAAAACGAAGCCAACATTTTAACATCTTCCTTACAGGCACTCAGTCTGATTTGTCGTATTGATTTGGCAAATAAGGACTGGTTTTGCTCATTAGAGCAAATGTCCGTACACGGCAGACATTTCCCCTCAATGGGATGAATGTAATCTGCAGCCCCGTGGATCTGGATGAGAATATAGTTTAAAAATACAATAACGATAGAAATCACACCCTTTGCAACTATTTAAACTCATGACGAAAACGTTTTAGATGTCGGCTGGAAACACGTGCAGGGTGACGCAGTTCTTAAAGGACCGAGCAAAGAGCTAGCAGCCCTTTGCTGTAGACGATGCGTCTTTCCCAACCGCCCTTGTCTCGAGGCTGAGGCCAGCCGCGGGTGCTGCCCTTCGCGGTGCCAAAGCGAGACCCTCTGGGCTCAATCCCCACAACCTTCTAGATTAAGCCGACAATGCCGGTTGAGTCACGATCTGCCTTCCCAGGTCCTCACCTTTGGAGCAGTGTTATTACTACAAGGCCCCATAAGTGAGATACCGTGGAGAGAGAAGTGTGTGCGTGCGTGTGCAAGTGTGTAGTGGGGCTGTGCGTGTGCTGGTGTGTGTGTGTCGGGGGGAAGGGAGGGTCAGCGCTTCAGAAGCCGCCCAGAGAAGTGTGTGGAGAGAGCTGGGGGGTTGCAGGCCTGATGACCAGACTCTCTGTCTTCAGTGACCTGGGGTGAGTCTTTGCCTTCCCGCATCTAGGGTCTCCGTGCAATGGCCGCGAGCCCCACCCTGCTGCTTTCCACAGGGCTCGGAATGGAGGCGGCCCCTGACTGAGCGGGCAGGGCCAAATCGTAACATGGGGCAGAGGGTGGGGTGAGCAGTGGTCAGACCCTCCCCTTCCAATGAGCCAGAGAGGCTCTTGGGGTCGGTGCACTGACGGATAATACTGAAAACCGACACTCATGTGGCCTTTACCGTGTGCCAGACACTGTCTCACGTGCCCTGTGACATCAACTCGTTCACCCTTCACAACAACCCCACAGGGCCGGGATTATTATTACTCTTGTGCCCATCTTCCCCATGACAAACCTGGGGCACAGAGAGGCTTGGGGCTTGCTGCAGGCCACACAGCTGGGATTCGAATCCGGGCTGCTGTCTGTAGAGTCTTTCTCTTCACCTCCTGCTCCTGGAGTCCTTCTATTTTGTCTCCAAAGCCGTCTGAATCTGGAGCTGCTAGGAGCAGAGGAGTGCGCCTGTGTGAGCGTGCCCTCCCCGGGTCCAGGCTTTATCTCAGGGCATCTGCGGGGTGAGGTGGTTTATATCCCAGAAGGGATCCCTGCCCCAAATCTCAAGAAGGTATTAGAAGACTCGGGGAAATATTTTTATAACCTTTGGGTGGAGAAGATTTCCCTTAAGAAGACAAGAAACAGGGGCGCCTGGGTAGCGCAGTCGTTAAAGCGTCTGCCTTCGGCTCAGGGTGTGATCCCGGCGTTCCGGGATCGAGTCCCACATGGGGCTCCTCTGCTAGGAGCCTGCTTCTTCCTCTCTCACTCGCCTGCTCTGTTCCCTCTCTCGCTGGCTGTCTCTCTTTCACATAAATAAATAAAATCTTTAAAAAAAAAGAAAAAAGAAGACAAGAAACAATCCCGGTCAGAGGAAGACTGATACGTTTGAGGACAGGGAAGCTAAACTGTTCTGTATGACGTGCGTGAAACTAATGCAGTTAGTAACAACAATGGATAACATTTATAAGCCGTTTACAGAAAGCTAGGCACTGCCTTTTATATGCTTTATTTCGTCTAATTTTCTCCATAACCTTCTGTGGGAAGCACAATTTCTATCTCATAGCATTGATTCGAGGGGAACAGCAGAGTTAAGGAATTTGCCCAAGGTCACACAGCTAGGCACTCTTTGGTTCAAGATGTGAGCCCAGGTAGTTTAGCCCCAGATTTTGCATTTTAAATCCTTTAAACAAATATAGAGGACTGGGAGACAAGAGCCGCACCGAAAAATGGGCAGAGGACTGAGTGCAGGACTGCTGCCCAGCCTCACTGGACATAAGGACGATGCAGATTAAAACATCAGCGAGACACCATCTGCTTTTCAACCGTTAAATGAACAAAAATAATATGATTGATCGTATCAAATGTTGGCAAGAGAGCTGGCATGTACTTCCGTGCCAGTGTAAGTGGGTACAGCTTTTTTGGAGGCCTATTTTGGCGGTAGCTATTAAAATTCTAAATGCCACTGACACCACAGACCATTCTCTGTGGAGTATTAGGTCGAACCATATTAAACTGCCGTTTTTTTTGTAGGTCAAAACTGGCCTAATTTCTGCAGCTGCGTGGGGCTCAGCCTAATACTGGAGTGGGACGGGGGAGTGGGAGGGGCTGGAACCCGAGCGGGGACGAGTCTGGACGCTCATTAGGCTCGGGTAATGTCAATCATCTGCGCTCAGCGAATGGAGACCCAGGCGTGGGGCGGGGCCTCCGGCGGAGGCGAGTCCAGGCCGCCTCCCTCCACCTGCGGAGGGCGGGGGCCGGTTCATCTGAGGAACCCGGCGGCGAGGGCACCTGTGTGCTCGGCAGAGTCGTGCGAGAACGTGGCGGTTTCTTTGTCCTCACGGAGTAGCAAGTGTATTCGTTACTCCAGTCGCCATTTCAGAAGGGTTTACTTTAAAAAATGGTACAGATACAACCGACGGTGCTAGGTGAATGTTCTACCTGCTTCGAAAAACCAGGGCTTTTCTAGCCCCCGGGAACCACCGCTCCTAAACCCCGCTGGTCTGCAGAGCAGGCCTGGGCAGACCTCCCTTGCCTCCCGCCCCCAGCAGGGGGATGAGCGCAAAATCAGTCCCGGCTAGGCGCGGGCGGGGGCGGGGGTTCTGCAGAGACAGGGTCCTGGCAGGGAGCATGGCCGCCCCCTGTGCTGCCCCAGGATGGGGATGGGGGGGAGTTGTGCAGAGACAGGGTCCTGGCAGGGAGCATGGTCGCCCCCTGTGCTGCCCCAGGACGGGAGGGGGAGAGTTCTGCAGAGACAGGGTCCTGGCAGGGAGCATGCCCCCCCCCCCCCCCCCCCCCCCGCTGCCCCAGGATCAGCTCCACCTTCACTTCCGGCTCACGGCCTCCCAGGAGCTTGGCAGGGTGCTCGTGCTCAGAGGGGTTCACAGTGAGTGAGTCCAGTCCCCCACTCCCCTTCCCAGTCCCCCTGACTCCGGGCGTTGGGTTGTGTATTCGGCAGAGGTTGGAGGGTTCACCTCATGTTTTCCTCCTCCTGGCCCCCACCCACTGCCAAGGTGCCAGCTTGCACACCTGAGCCAGGTCCCTTCTGTGGGCCTGCAGGCCCGTCTGCCCACCCACCACAGTGGGGGTTGCATGTGACCCCTGACTGTCCCCTCCAGTCTTCATCTGCTGCCTGCTGTTGTCTGCACCTGTGTTCGGCTATCTGGGTGACCGGCACAGCCGCAAAGCCACGCTGAGTATTGGGATCCTGCTCTGGTCAGGGGCAGGCCTGGCCAGCTCCTTCATTTCCCCCCAGGTAGGTGCCCTCATCCCTACAAGGCCCCCTGGGGACCTGCCCCTGCCTGCTTCCTCCCTTGGAAAGGCGACTGGGCCTGTCTCCATCCATCCCGGGCTCCAGGCTGGCTGCAGGGGTGTCCTAGAGAGGACCCCCTTAGATGCTCTCAATAGGAGCCTTCCTCGCCTGCACCTCCCACTGCTGCCTGTGGGGGGTGGGAGGGGGTGATCGCTACTGTCTGGAGGAGCTGGCCAGCCTGGCAAGGGTGACGCCCAGAAAAAGGGCTCCCCTGGGCCTGGGGCCAGCGGGGGCTGCGGGCACCAGCAGGGGGCACCTGTGTGATGAGGGGGACCTGGGCGGGGAGGCTAGCCAGGGGTCTTTAGCCCTGACCCCCTCCTCCTCCCCTGGGGGCACGTGTCCAGTCACTCCGGTCCCTTGCCCCGTGGGTGATCTCGGGACTCACTGGGGTCTTGTGTCTGCTTGCCCAGTATTCCTGGCTCTTCTTCCTGTCCCGGGGAGTCGTGGGCATAGGCTCGGCCAGCTACTCCACCATCGCTCCCACCGTCCTGGGCGACCTCTTTGTGAGGGACCAGCGGACCCGGGTGCTGGCCATCTTCTACATCTTCATCCCCGTCGGAAGGTTGGTACCACCCAGGACCCACTTCCCTAGTGGTAAACTGAGGCCCAAGGGAGCCAGAACAGAGGCAGGACTGGGGATAGGATTTGAATCCCAGCCCTCCTCCTTCCTTACCATGTCCCTTTACCTCTCTGGGCCTCAGTTTCCTCATCAGTAAAGGGGGGCGAGAACACTGGCCAACGGGCTGTGTCAAGGGTTACAGATAATCTGGGTGCTCCCTCTACCCTAGGACACTCGGGAAGGCTTGGGGAGTGTGTGGGGCTGGGCCAGGCACCCCCGGAAGGGGGTGGGTAGGTCAGAGTGGGATTTGCAATCCGACCTCTGAGCTCTGATCCAGGTTTCCTGGAATCGCTTGACTCAGGCAGGGCTGAGCCTTGGGTCTTCAGAGAGGGCGGCACTGGGCAGTGGTGCTGGGGATGGGCCTGGAGCCAGAGGTCACCAGTGACTTGACCAAGGGCAGGGGACATCTGGGCCTCACGTGGCTCACTTTTCCCGTGACAGGGCTGTGAGCAGCAGAAAGCCAGCTCCTTGGGGTGGCGTGCCCCAGCTCAGGCTGGCCTTGCAGCCTTGGACCTGCCCCCACCCTCACTGCCCATTCCCCTTGCCCCTCTGTCGCAGTGGTCTGGGCTACGTGCTGGGGTCGGCCGTGTTGCAGCTGACTGGGAACTGGCGTTGGGGCTTCCGAGTGAGTCCAACCTCCCTTCTTCCCTCCAATCCCCCTGGGCTGGCAGGGACTTTCCAGCCTCCAGTGGCCTTAGCCACTTGGCACGGTCGCTGGCGCCATGGGGGGTGTCAGACGTTGGCGGCTTCGGACATTCGATGGAACATGACTGTGGAGGTCACGGCCCTGGGTGCAGATGCTGGCTGCTGGGTTTACTAATGGTGTGAACTCCGGCAAGTTGCTTGTAACGTGGCGGGGCGGAGGGGGGGTGGTCCGTGCTGCATCATGGAATCTTGCGGAGGGACAGACAAGGGTGGGAACAGCCTAGGGCAGAACAGGCCTGGCGGGTAGAGTTGGGGAGTACTCCTGGTAGGGCTCATGGGCCCCAAGGCAGTAGTGTCTCCTGGACACATTAAAGGAAGTCCCAAGGGGACCCGACTCCCCAGAGAGGCTGTACTCCTAGGGGTGAGGGAATGTCAGGCTCTCTGTATAACCCGCAGCCGATAAACGATAAACGAGCCCTCTGCCCCACCCCCCGGGCACAGAGCCTCCCAGACACTGGGCCACATGGTTCATCACCGGCAGGATCTCCTGGGTCCTGGGCGAGTGTGTGCGGTCCTGAGCTGCCTGGGCCCTCCTGTGCCCAGGTCATGCCTTGCCTGGAAGCCGTGGCCTTGATCCTGCTTATCGTGCTGGTTCCAGACCCACCCCGGGGAGCTGCTGAGAAGCAGGAAGAGGCCGTGGGGACCCCGAGGAGCAGCTGGTGTGAGGATGTCAGGTACCTGGGGAGAAAGTGAGTGTCCCCGCTCCCCCCTGCACGCCCCTGAAACCCCAGCAGCCCTGCCCTGCCTGTCTCCGCCTCCAGGCAGCCCCAGTGTTCAGTCTTCTTCCTCCTCTGAGCTCCCACTCACCAACAGAGGCACCCCTCCCTCACTTCTCGCCTTGCCCTGTGACAGAACAGGGGCTGGGAGGAAGGGAGGGAGGGAAGAAGGGAGGGAGGGAATGGGGAGGCCGCGTGAGCTTTGACTTCAGCTTGGCCACTGCCTTATCCCCAAGTGACCTGCCACTTGGAACCTTACTCCCCTCATTTATTCAGTGGACGTAATTCTCCCAGGGTTGCCGGGAGGATGCGGGGAGTTAATCACTCACCTCTACAAGCCTCGTGGGAGTGCAGGCATCCTCTGTTCCAGGCATGGGCGGGGAGGCAGGCAGGAGTCAACTGCACTCCCAGGCCTCACGATTTACTGGAATGTGGGGCGAGGACAGGACCCAGCTCTCTTTGATACAGAGCCATGCGACCAGTGGAGGGCACTTGGAGGAAGGTGGGGGCAGCGGGGACAGCTTCCTGGAGAATGTGCTGTTGGTGTTGGGCCTTCTGGGATGGGGAGAGCGGGTCCTGCAGAGGGGAAGGAGGAAGGCCCAGCGAGAAGGGAAGTGTGGAGGGGGGTGTGCAGGGCTCTTAGGGAATGTCAGGGAGGATCCGGAGCCTGGAGCCCACCCCCCCCCCGAGCGCCTGGTGTGGGGGTGTGTGACGGGTGCAGCCAGGCCCTATGGCCCCAGCCCTCTCCTGGTGGTCTCAGCCAGGGCACTTTCTCTTGCAGCTGGAGTTTTGTGTGGTCGACCCTGGGGGTGACCGCCATAGCCTTTGTGACTGGAGCTCTGGGCTTCTGGGCCCCCAAGTTTCTGTTTGAGGCCCGTGTGGTACACGGGCTGCAGCCTCCCTGCCTCCAGGATCCATGCAACAGCCAGGACAGGTGAGGGGCTTCTGAGAGCCCGGGGCACCTGGCCCAGGTCAGGGCGCTCTTGGTGGGTGAGTGCTCTGGCGGTTCTGAGCCCCAGGGCTCAGTGTCTCTGTGGGGAACCCGGGACTTGGGACCTAGGGGGCAGATAGCCGGCCAGGTTCCAGGTCTGGCTGAGCTCCTGTGGCTCTGGGTGTCCACAGGTAAGCAGCCTTGTCCCCTCTGGGCCCCAGTTTTCCCACTCTTGGGCTGCTGTGGGGGGTCCACAAGGCCCTTCGTAGAGGGGTGAGGCTTATGTGGGGCCTGTGGGACGATGGGACCCACAGTGTGAGGCCATCCCATTTTACAGATGGCTAATCGAGGCACTGGAATGCCTCATCACTTACGGGGCTCAGGCAGTTCACACGTGCCCGCATGTGTTCTCTGCTTCGTCTGGGGCACAGCCGCCAGGATGTTGGGGTAGGAGAAAAACCACATGGAAGGCAGTGTCCCCCTGCTCCCACTTGTCCTGCTCGGTGCCCAGGCCAACACCTCTCCAGCTCAGCCCCGGGCCCCGTCACTCCCTTTCTCCTCTTCCTCGTCTCCTCTGTGCTCCTCAGTCCCTCTTTGCTCATGCCCTTCCCTGCGGCCCTGCTCGCCGGGGCTCAGTGACGTGGTCTGTGCCACCACTGTCATCTATGTCCACCTTGTCTCTGTCTCCATCTCCCCCACTGGGGCCCAGAGGGAGCTTCACGTGATTTCCAGAATGTCCCACGCCCTCTCACTTGTCTGTGCCTCGGCCTGAGCTGGGCCTTCTGCCTGGACCTCCCTTCCCTTTTCCCATCGTTACTTCTTAAGGGTTAACGTTAGTTCAGGCCCTAACAGGGAGCATTTTAGCTGAAAAACCCTCTGAGGGCTTATGAAATGTATTATGGTAGGAGGAGATGGAAGATCAGGAAGGTTGAGTGAGTTGTCCCGGCAGCAGAGCCAGCCTCAGACCAGCTGACTCTGAAGCCGGTGCTCCTAACACCACATCCTGGGGCCCCAGGAGC
Organism: Ursus americanus; assembly: GCF_024610735.1. Taxonomy (NCBI): domain Eukaryota; kingdom Metazoa; phylum Chordata; class Mammalia; order Carnivora; family Ursidae; genus Ursus; species Ursus americanus. The sequence goes on from NC_142140.1 coordinate 60,665,768, forward strand.
TCCTGTGACCTCTGGCCGACTGGGACCTCGCGGCCTGCTGGTTCACTGCAGGTGCTCAGGAGGAGCATGGGAAGGAGTGAGGGAAGACATCCAGTGAGGTACAGCTTGGACACATGGGGGTCCACAGCAGCCTGGACACGTGGGGGGGGGTCCGCAGCAGCCTGGACACGGGGGGGGGGGGTCCGCAGCAGCCTGGACACACGGGGGGTCCATAGCAGCCTGGACACGTGGGGAACACAGGACTCGTGTTCTCGTCTGGCGCTCGCTAGGTCTGAATCCCTGGGCAAGTCAGTTCCTCTCCCTCAGCTTCGGCCTCGTCCTCCCACTCGGCTCATTCACACACCCCATGTGGCCCACGTGGCAAGTGGCACAGGTGTGGTGCTTAGAGCAACAGAATTGTTCTCTGAGGTCCGGAGGCCCAGCGTCCAGAGTGGTTTCACCGGGCCAGAGCCAAGCTCCCTGAGGCCACACCCCCACCAAGCCTCCGGGGGATCGTCCTCCTGCCTCTTCCCCTCTGGGGGCTGCTGGGGTGCCTTGGCTTGGGGTCACATCCTCAGTCCCTGCAGCCACGGTCGTGTTGCCTTGGCCTTTGTGTCTCAAGCCTCCTTCTGCTTCCCTCATAGAGATGCTGGTGGATGCCTGTAGGGCCCCTTGAATACTGAGGATAACCCCCATCTCAGGACCCTTAACGTAATCCCGTTGACAAAGTCTGTTTCGCTGTATAAGGTCACAGTCACAGGTTCCAGGGATTAGGACATAGACACCCTGGGGACATTACCCAGCTGCCACAGCGTAGGTAGAAGGTCCCAGTGTTGGGGTTCTATACCCACCTCAGCTATTAATACACCCTCCATGGTTGCGGTAAGCCCGAGGGTGAGGGCATGGCAAGGGCAGGAAGCTTCAGAATGCAGGATTCCAGCTCAGCCCCTGGAGAACTTCCAGCACTCAGAGCTGGCCCACATGGAAGGGGCTGTGGGGGGGTAGTGAGCCTCCCGCCCCGCGGGGCATGGAAGTAGGAGCCGGACGGCTGCTTCTCCAGGCCTGTTGTGCAGAGGGTCAGCATAGAGCTTGCAGGACTTTAAGGACCCTCTTGGCTCTGAGAGTCTGATTCTGGGAAGGCCTTGTGGGGTGGGGTGGGGTGGGGTGGGCTGCTGGCTGGGTCTGTCCTCTGGCCACACTTGCTGCTCAGGGCCCAGTGGAGGGCCCTGTCTGAACAGTCAGCCCTAAGTCTCACAGAGGTCTCCAGCACCTGCCAGGGCCCCGCTCAGAACAGGACTCCAGGGTGGATGCGTCCGGGATCCGGGGTCACATGACCAGGCTGCAAGGTTGGGAAGGTTCCCTGAGCATCTCTAAGCCTCCGAGGACGCACGTGCTTCGTTGGGTAGGCAGAGGGTTAGGAGGCCCTGGCTGAGCCAGTAAGGGGCTGTGTGACCCGGGGCAGGTCCCTGCCCGCTCTGGGCTCTCCACTCTCTCCTATAAGCCAAGGGGAGGGGGCAGGGGAACTAACCCACTCGTCGTCAGCCTGTGGGATGGATATTTCACAGACGTTGTGCAGAGGGAAGGCGGGTTTTGGGAGACGCGGTTTGTCGGTCACCACAGTCTGGCACCTGTCGTGGCCTTGCGTCACGGTGGGAAGTCATTGCTGTGCCGTAAGGGAGGCAGTAGCGTCTTTGGACACCCGTGGTCTGGGAGGGGATGCTGGCAGCTGGAGAGGGGTGGGAGGGGCAGCGGTGCTCCAGGCCAGGGGAGCCAGGAAGCATAGCTGAGTCCGAGGTGACACAGAGGGAGGGGTGGAGGGGGACGAGTGGGACGTCACGGGGGGCAGCCGGGGCCCGTCCCTGTGCTGCTGGGAGCTTACCTGGGCACCGCGGGAGCCGCCAAGGGGCTGGCTACATTTGGGCTTCACACTGGCCGGGCTCAGCGTCCCTTTGAGCCCTTTAGAAGGGGGCTCGGGAGGGCGGGTTGACCAGGAGGGCGAAGGCCCTGGCCCGGCTGCCTCCTTGCTGGGCACTTGCGCTCTCAGCACCCTCGGCCTTGCCCTGCCCATCTGTCCAGCTGGGAGTCTGGGACGATCCACGAGCTCGTGGGCTCACACGTATCTGTGCTGCCAGCCTGGGGTCAAGAGACCAAGCCAAACCTGGTGCCTGTCCTCCAGGACCTTGGGCTGGTGAACGACCTTGATGGTGCAAACAGAAGGTGCTCGGGGAGCTGACGGGGGCGAAGGAGTCAGCGGAGGGGCGGGGAAGGCATCTCTGGAGAGGGGGTATTTGTGAGGGGTCTTGAAGGATGAGTAGAAGTTTGGTAGGTGGGAGAACTAGTGAAGAGTGTCCAGAGGGAGGAGTAAAAGTAGGAAGTGCGGACAGAGACTCGCCTGGGGGCAGAAGAGGTTGGAGCTGGGGGTCGGGGCCGGGGTCAACCAGGCTCAGACCACGAAGGGCCACGTTGGTCACGGTGGGTTTGCACAAATCCGGTGGGTGTCTGAGAGCTGGTGGAGGGTTTTAGGCCGGGGTTGGGCAGATCTGTTTTAGAAAGCACCCTCTGGGGACCCGTATGGGGTCTGTTCTGGGGGGACAGCTTTCCGCAGGGGCGGGTGCAGGGGGCGCCGAGGGCAGCTGAAGGAGGCAGTGGGTGGGAAAGGGAGTGGAGTTAGGAGGGGGCAGCTTGAGAGTTGTGCCAAGACCGTGTGGAGCTGTAGGGTTCAGGAGGGTGTGTGCGAAGCTTGATAAGGGCCGGGTGTGTCCTAGGAGCTCCATAGATGGCCCGTTTACTTACCTCTGTTCCCATTCGTGGGGGGCGGTGAGAAGGTTTGGCCAGAGTGGGACAACTGAGATTCCTGAGGGGGGCCATTTGGGACGGTGAGTGGCTGGAGGGGAGGCACGCTGGGCTGGTCACCCCCATGACAGGTGACATCCCCAGGATGAGGCAGGAACGGGGATGGGGGGAGGGGGAGCATGTGGGCCCCTGATCAGGACTCTGAGGACCCAGGGGCCTTGGTTAGGAGGGAGGGGGAAGAGCCCACAGCCACACTCCCAGTAGGTACCTGGTCCTGCACTGGGGGCTGAACCCCAGGACAGGGCTGACCCCACCTGGCTGACTGACCCTGCCCTCTTCTTTCCCCTCAGCCTGATCTTTGGGATACTCACTGTGGTGACTGGCATCATTGGGGTTGTCCTGGGAGCAGAGGCTTCAAGAAGGTACAAGAAAGTCAACCCGCGGGCTGAGCCCCTCATCTGTGCCTGCAGCCTGCTTACCGCTGCCCCCTGCCTCTACCTGGCTCTTGTCCTGGCCCCGGTCACTCTCCTGGCCTCCTATGTAAGTGAGGGCCCTTGGCGTGGTGTGGGGGTGGGGGGCGGGTGGGTCGGTCCTGTTCACGTGGGCTGGAACTGTGCCCGGTCTCTACTTCTGTTTATCAGTCCTCCCAGGTAGCGTCTGGTATCCCCATTTCACAGATGCGTACATCGAGGCTCGCCAAGAGTAGCACAGCTGGGAAGGGACAGAACTGGGATTTGAGCCTGAGCCTTTCTGACTCTAAAGTGTGTCCTCTGAGCCGCTGTTTGACACCTTGACTGCAGACAGTGGGGCTCGTTCGTTCCTCGGCTATGCCGTGAGCTCGAGGAGACATGAGGTGCAACAAGGGGAGCGAGGCCCAGATCGGTCATGGCCAGAGCCGGCACCACTGTAAGGGTGACGGTCTGACACTACCCCACGTTCCAGGCCCGTGTCCCGTCACCGCCGCGCACCGTGGCCACGCCAGCGACAGGCTCGCGCCTCCCAGCCTCAGCCAGGGACACCCTTCCCTCCTGACTCCTCCTCTGCAAGGCCCGGAGCAAAGGCTACTTCTCCAAGAGCCTTTCCAGGCCATTCCGTGCTCATGCTTGGGCTCAGGGCACCGTGTGTCCATCAAGCACCGTGGGGAATGGGGGGCTCTATGCACCCCCCACACACACATGCCCAGCAGTGTCCCTGGCTCCCCACGGCCCCAGCCCTGATGGTCCCTCCCAGTGGGAAGGGACCCGTGATTCTGCCCTCGCCAGACGGGCTCCCTCCCGCTCCCATCCCGTCCCAGGGCCCTGGGGACCCCCACCACGGACACAGATGCCCCCGAGCAGGGTGGACTCAGAAGGCAAATCACTAACGGCTTTACTGGTCTCCGACCCACGACGAGATCCTACAGCTCTTCCAGTTACGGTCGTGAACGGAAGAAGCCTGGTCCCATTTCAACCAGAACTTCGGGTCTGCTTCCCAGCACTCTCTGTCCAGGCCCAGAACGTTGCACTGGGCAGGAGGGAGCTGCGGGCGGTTTGGTCCTTCTCGGTCCACCTGCGGCCTGGTCCCCAGGGCAACCCCTCGCCTCCGGGTTGGGGGAGGACGGCCCGAGCTGGGACAGATTCCCAGAGTCCAGACTGGCTTTGCTGTGGCCGATGCCAGGCGCTGGCCGGGTCTGCGCATGGGGCACTCTGTGGGTTTGGGGCCCTGGTATTTCATCGTCTGACTCTTGGTGCCGGTGACACCGTCGCCTCCATCTTGACCTGGCTTCCCTCCACTCTTGCTCCATGGTGGCCCTTCCGGCCGTTCCTGCCTGGACCCTGTCGCTGGTCCCCTCTCCTGACCCTCAGGCCCGGCTTCTCTGTGGCGTCTGTCATAGCCCCACATGCCCTCGGGTCGTGCCTCGGCCAGTCATCCTGCGCGTGCTGGGGGGCCCCCGCGGTGCCCTCAGGGGCGGGAAGGTCAGCATTTCGCTGGCATCCTCTCTCTGTGGGTGGGTCGCCCGGAGCCCCTTGCCAGCGTCCTCACTCTTCAAATGAGCCCTCCGCAGCCCAAGCCTGCAGCAGCCTTCCGTCTACATGCCGGGTGGGGGTGCGGCTGTCCCCCAGCGCCGAGGGCGGGGCTGGTGCGTCTCTGGCCGTGTGGGTGCTGCCCGCCCCCCCCCCCCCCCGGTCCAGCCGTGGGTGGGCTTCTGCCAAAATCCCTGGATCACAGACAGGTCCTGCTGGCTTGCGTTCTGCACATGCTCCCCTCGCGGGGAAGATGGCTTCTCAGCCCCACTTACAGATCGGAAGACAGGCCCAGAAACAGCACCACAGACAGTGGACAGACGAGACCAACACTCAGCCCTCAGCCCCAGACTCCGTACTGACCCCGTCATCCCCAGGGGGAGGAGCAGAGCCTGGCATACACTAGGTGCTAATAAATGCCTGTGTGCACATTGACATCCTGGCTGAGGGAGCGGAAGACTGAGCAGGACCAGCGTCCCGGCCGGTGGGGGCTGTGTGGGCCTGACCTTGCAGGCAGATGGAGGCCCACCATGGGCCTGTCCCTGCCTCGGCCGGGGCCGCGGACCCCTGCCAGCTCTGCTTCTGCCACGGTCTCAGTTGGCTCTGGGAGGCGGCTCCTTGGCTGTGTTTGGGGGACACAGCTGTCTCCCCTCTGCAGCCTGGCGCGTCTCCAGAGCTGGATGGCTCGTCTAGAAATGACATTGCCCTGGCTGACAGAGCCAGCTGGAGAAATTCTTCTCGAGGCCTGGCACAGGGGTGGGGGCTGCGGGGCTGCGGGCAGGGCTGGGACGAGTCCCTCCTCTGGTGCTGGGAAGCTGCTCCTTCCTGTGGCTCGTGTTTGGGCCTGGCATGGTACCGGCGGCACGGAGCCCCCCAGCCACGCTCCAGCCTTCCAGGAGCAGTGCGCAACCTTCCGGACCTCCTGAGTGGGAGCCGCCTCCGTGCCTCTGCTGGTGTCTCTGACATCTAAGCAACGTTCGGGCTTGAGATCAGGCTCCAGGTCCTTCCCAACTGCCCGGCACCAGCCCAGAACCCTCACACGTCCAGGCCTATGCTCTTCTCCCGGTGCCCTCTGCCTGGCGCGGTGCACGCCTTCTGTCTTTCTCCAGGACCGGGGCCAGGAGCCGCCCTGCCGGGCCCCTCGCCTTGCTGCTCACCCACTGCCGTCTTTTCCCCACGCGGCCAGTGACACCGCGGACCTTCCCGGGCGGCTTGGTGCCCCTGGAACCCAGTCCAGCTCCTCCTCCCGGTGAACGTCCCAGATGGCCTTCACGGCCGAGTCCCCCTTGCAGGCCCCTCCTGGTTCCCTCCCTGCCCCATCCCTCCTCCAAGCCTTCCCTGACCGCTGGGCGCCACCCTGGCTCCCCTCCCGGTGCTCTCTGCGCCGTCTTCCTCATGCTCAGACCCCTCTCCCAGCCCCGGGGGCCCCAGGGGTTCCCATCGTCGTCCATGCTGGGCCCGAGACACAGTGCCCGGCATTCACATCATTCATTCATTCAGCAAACACCGAGTGCCTGTAAGGGGCGTGCTGGTTTGAACGCCGCAGACACGGCAGCGGGTAAGAAGGACTAGAGCCTCTCTGTGGGGTTACGTCCTCGCCGAGGGGCAGTGGGCAAGCAAGACAAAGCAGGAGTGCACTTCACCATGTTTCAGGGGACGCAGCGTTTGGGATAAGGAGGGCCAGTGAGACGGGGAGGGCGTGGGGGCGGATTTGCACGGCCAGAGGCTCCCCAGGAGGCGGTGTTGGGGGGAAACCGTGGAGGTGTCTTGAAGGAGGTGAAGGGGGCTGGCGTGGGTTGCTAGGGTCCTGAGGCAGACGTGCACCTGCTGGGCCCGAGGGGCCACAAGGACCCCACACTTAGTGTGGAGGGACGGACAGGAGGACGGGTGGGGGTGGGCGGCACAGGGCCTGCATGCGTTGGGCGAGGAGTTGGCGCCGGGTGGGGGGTCTGTCGAGGTGACCGCGTGGCTTGTCCGTGAGCGCTGCGGTGTGCCGATCGCCCCCGTGCGTTAGCCGGCCTGGCACGCCTGCCGCGGACCCTGTCTTGGCCGTGCTGTGCCGTCGCTGCCGGCATTGCTGACATGGGCTTGTGGTGGTGAGGCTGGGACTTTGGCCTCTGCGTCCACGGGGGACAGTGGCCTGTGGTTCCCTTGTGGTCTTTGGGGCTGGCATCAGGGCGACGGCCCCACGGAACGCCTGACGAGTGCTTCTTCGTCTGCCATTTTGGGGAAGAGTTTGGGAAGGATCTGTGCTCATTCACCTTTAGACGTTTTTGGAATTCACCAGGGAAGCCATCTGGTTCTGGGCTTCTGTTTGTGGAAGTTCTGTGGTTACAGACTCGGTGTTCCCTTGTTATAGATCAGTTAAGGCTTTTTCTTTTTTTCTGTCATTTTCGCTAGTTGGCGGCTTTCTAAGACTTTGTACCCTGTGTGGGTGTCTGATGTGTTGGCGTGCAGTGGTTCGTAGCAGCCCCTTCCGGGCCTTCCCGTCTCCGCGAGGTCGGCAGGCGTCCTCTCCCAACCTGGTTTGGTGACGACTGTCCGGTCCTTTCTTCCTGGTCAGTGTCAGTTTGCTGCCGCTTCGGTTTTATTGATTTTGTCTATTGTTCTGTTATCGGCCCACGTTTAGCAGGATCCATCTGGCTTCTGTGGACTCAGGCGTGGGAGGCGCCAGGCTGTGGCCCTGATCTGGGTGAGGCGGTGAGGCCGCGAGGAGTGGGCCAGAGCTGCCATGCGGAGGTGACAGAAGTGGGTGGATCATAGGTGTTCTTGGAGGAATTTCCTGATGACTCCCTGTGGGGTGTGAGAGAACAAGGAGGGGTAGGGGCCTCGCCGTCTGGAGCAGGGCTGTGGCCGTGGGCAGGCGCAGCAGGTTTGGGTGCTGTGGCGGGAGGTGGGCGTCCCAGGGGAGGTGCTGGTGGAGAGTTCGACGTGGAGTCTGGAGCCGGGGGACACGATGTCACCCCTAAAACCTTAACAGGTGGGGACTGACGGCGGCCCACCAGGAAGGACTGTCATCAGGTTGGGGGACATATGGGGTCGATGTCAGAACGGGCGTCCGAAGAGGGCTGAGGAACCGACTTGTGTTCAGAAGAGGAAGAGTCACTTGCGTCCCTTCCGTCCGTCTGCCTGTCCACATATCCCTTCAGTTTCCCAGATTCCAGCACCCAAACCAGTTCTTCCCACACTGTCTTTGACCGTCGGGGGAGAGGGATCGGGCGTCTTGGGAGGGCGCCTGGAAACGCGGGCACGTGGGCGCGTGTGAGCGTGCACTGTTGGGTGAATATCCTTAGATCTGTAGGTTCACGCGTGCACACGCGTGGTCTTGCGTGTGTGCATCTCTGTGCCTACGCGGTCGTGCCGAACGTGGGTTGCCTGTGTGTGCGCGGTGTGTCCGCGTGTGTCTGCGTGTGCTGTTTCGCATACGGGTCTGTGCATGAGCGTGCACACGTGTGTGTCAGGCAGCCGTGCGGCATGCGTGTGCACACGTGTGTCTGCGGCTGAGGAGGGCGTCTGACCCGCTACATGGCGAGGAGGCGTTTGGGGCAGCGTTGTGCGCCTGCCCCACGTTTCCTGAAGTAGGGGCCGTGCTGTGCTGTATGTTTCCTGGCAGCGAGGTTCCCTGAGCTCACCAAGTCTGGTCTGGGGCCTTCCCGGGGGGCCGTGCCCGTAGCCGCCCCCGGGCAGAGAGCCTCCCACCTCGCCCCTCCTTCCGGGCGGCTTGGCAGGGCACGTGGGCTTCTCGGCTGTTAATTAGGATCCAGACATGCACAGCAGGTCTTGGCTCACACCCCCTTCCTTGGCCTCCTTCCCAGAGCTACTGCCCTTCAGCTGAGAAGGGGGTTATACTCGGGGCCCACGGCAGCGGCACCACCATCGCCAGCCTGGAGGACGTGGCGGCACGTTGAGCACCCCCTCAGGTGGGCTTTGCGGTCCAGATGGGGGCAGGAGTCAGGGGATAGGTGTGCACGTGCGTGGAGGGCTGGGGAAGGTGGGGACGTCCGTCATTCCTGCTCTGCACTGCCAGCCGTGTGAGCCGGGCCAAGAGCTTGGCCTTGCTGAGCCCCGAGTCTCTAACGTGGGCTGCTAGTCCTTGCCTCTTGGTTTCCCTGAGGACCTCACCGAACTCCCACGCCTGTTCTAGTTACTGCGGGTACCTGACGAAACTCAGTGGTTTAAAACAACAGGAACACTTGTTTTGCTCATGTGTTTGCTGTTTGGGGGGTTGGGGGTGGGGATAACTTATCTCTTTTCCGCTTGAGCTTAACTGGGCAGGATGGGGCGTGGGGCCGGAATAGCTGCCCGTGACCTCCCCACGTGGCTGGGGCTTCCGCACAACATGGTGGCCGGCCCCTAAGGACTAGAGTCCCGAGAGGGCCCGGTGACATCGTATTGCCTTTTGTGACCTGCTCTTGAAGGTTACACACGTCACTTTTGGTGATTTCTGTGTTTCACTCGAGTCACAACTGCTTGGTCAGAATCGAGGGGAGATTGTCTTTTGATGGGGCTTTTGAACGAGTAGGTGGAGAGATTCAGTGGCTGTTTTGGGTAAATACAGTCCGGGCTCCTCTTCCACCGTGCTCTGGGTCCTTGACGTCCGGCACTGGGGGAGGAGTCCGGGCATGCAGCCACGAAGCCCCACAGGTGTGGACCACTCCCAGGGGGCTTCTTCTGCCCTCACAAGCAGAACCCTTGGAGCGGGGTCTTCATCCTCAAACCCCTGCTCAGCAGTGTGAGATGGCTGGGAATGAGCAGAAATGTTCACTCACTCACCGCACACTTCCCGAGCACCTCTTGTGTGCCAGGCACCGTTTCGGGCTCTGGGGATCCAGCACCGAACAAAACAGGGAAAAATACGTATGTAATAACTTAAACATGTAAAATAAATGGTACGTTAGGTGGGAATGTGTTCTGTGGAGAATAGCAGAGCAGGGAAAGGGGGCAAGAGGAGGGACTGGGGCCGGGCCAGGTGGTCAGCGAGACCTTGCCGAGATGGTGACACTTCCGTAGCGGAGCGAGGGACGGAGCTGGGTGGATATTGGGGTGTGGTGGGGAGGGAGCAGCTGGTGAAGAGGGCCTGGGGGAAAGCATGGCCAGCGTGCTTAAGGAAATGTGGTTGAAACGGGGTGAGCCGGGGAAGAGCAGAGGACGTAAGGTCAGAAGCAATGGCCGTGGGGGGAGAGCCCTGTCCACAGAATGACCATGGCTTCAAGTTTGAGAGAAGTGGGAAATCCCTGCAGGATCTCTAGCACAGACATGAACTGAGCTGACTCATGGTTTTGTATCAGTGATCTCTTGCTGCGTAACAAATCACCCCTAAACAGTGCTTTATTATTTCTTACGATTCAGTGGGTTGGCGGGTTCCACCTGTGCTCACTCACGTGGCTGTCTGGACCTGGAAGGTGGGGTGGGCTGGAACATCCACGCTGGCCTCCCTCATGTCTGTCTGTGGGCGGGGACTCCCGCGTTCTCCTCTGAGGGGACGCACCCTCTGCTGTGCTGAATGCCTTCCCACCTGGCAGTCTCAGGGCCGCGCTCCAGGAAAGCGCCGCTGGGGGCTCCCATGGCTCTGAGGCCCAGGCCAGGAATGGCTCTGCTGCCGCCATGTCTTGTAGCAAGGAGCAGGCCGGCCAGGTCCCCGTGGCTGGGCAGGGTGTGGGCACCAAGACGCATGATCGCTTGGTGGCCGCTGTCTTCCTCGTGATCTGACAGGGTCTCTGTGGCGGCCGTGTTGACAACAGAATAGGAAAGGACAAAGTCAGAAAGAGGGAGACCGGTGAGAAGGCTTTCCGGTAAGACAGGCGCAAGCTGGTTGTGGTGTGGGCCGGGTGGGGTGGAGGAAGTGTGGAGAAGTGGTGGGATGCTGGGTGTGTTTTGGAAGTAGAATCAACGGGATTTCCTAATGCATTGGGTATCGGGGCAGGGAGGGGGGAGGAGCCGGGGTGACCCCGGGTTTCGGGCAGCCATTGGAGACAGTGTTGCCCTATACCGATCTGGGACATTGAGGGAGGTGCCGAGCTTTGTTTAGAAGGGAGTGGGATTAAGAACCCGATTTAGACGTGTATGACTCAAGATGCCTTTCGGACATTAGCTAGAGACATCAAGATTTCAGTCTGAAGCTCCGGAGAGAGGTCTTGGCGGCCAGGTGAAGCCGCGAGCCTGAGCAGGGTCGCCAGGAGTGCGCGTGCACAGAGCGGGAGGGCCACGGCCGGACTTTGAGCGCTCCACGCCCCGTTCCACGGCGAAGTCCGGCCTGGGGTGGACAGTTCAGCCTGCCACACGCTAGCACATTCGTATCTTCCTTTGCGGGAAACTCAAAACACAAAAGCCAAAGCGGAAAAGCACAACGAGGAAAGTAACAATTGTGCACATTCTTATCCTCAGAATTGGCCACTCTCAGCATCTGGGCCTGTTTGTTTCTGCTTTTGTTATTTAATTAGGTGACCATCATTCCATATGAGTCTCTGTAGATGAGCGCCAGCTTGTATTTCCATAAATATTTTTATTAAACTGAAGTCATATAGTGTTGTAATTTTAAAACCAGATTTATTGAGATGTAATTCACGGCCCATACCATTCGCTCCTTCAGAGCGTCCAATTCATTGGCTCTTAGTATATTCAGAGCTGTGCCATCATCACCACATCAATTTTGGAACATTTTTACCACCCCAAAAGGAAGTTTCCTATCTGTTCATCAGTCCCTGCCGGTCTCCCCAAGCCGCCCCACCCCAGCCCTGGGTAAGTACTAACCCACTTTCCGTCCTTACGGATTTGTTCATTCTGGATATTTCCTATAAATTGAATCATACGTTCAGGTAATTTATATGAATTTACCTGAAGAAATTGGAGCAAAGTAAAAGGGATTGTTTAACTTCAATTTCACGTTAAGATCTTGGACTTACTGGTGAATCCCAGCTTTGAAAGAGAGCGCCTGCCTTCTCGTCCACCTCCCATCTTCTCTCCCAAGGCTCCCGGTTCATGTTCTGTGGTTGTTTTCACTTTTGCTGGATGACAGTCCCCACGGTCCAAGCTCACAGTTATTTGGGGGAGTCCCAGGTTGAATGGGCTCAACGCCTGCCCACCTCCACTCCTGGACTTCGTTCGAGTTCAGCTCCTACCGGGGTGGGTTCTGGGGTGAAGAAGTTTGTATCTGGAGAGTCTGCTCCTTTGGTCCATTCGTCTGTGAGGCTGTTTCTCTTAGACTCTTCCCTTGAACGACATCTAACTGGATCTAATACTCTTGGATCAATTTCCTTCCCTCTTGCTCTGCATTTCTTCTGTTGTTTCTGGCATCAAATATTGCTATGGAGGATAAAGCTAGCCTAATGTTTTTTGGTTTTTTTTAAAAGATTTTATTTATTTGAGAGCGAGAGAGAGCGAGCGAGCATGAGTGGGGGAAGGGGCAGAGGGAGAGAATATCCAGGCAGACTCCCACTGAGCATGGAGCCCCGCTCGGGGCTCGATCTCACGACCCATGAGATCAGGACCTGAAATGAAATCGAGAGTCGGACGCTTAACCTACTGAGCCACCCAGGCGCCCCGAGTTAGCGTAATGTTAAAAAATCCTGAAAGTTGACTCATTTTTCCCAGCTGGACACCTGAAGGCTTCATTACTCCTGAAATTCAGTGGCTCAGCCAGGGTGTTAGTTGTCTCGTGTTGCGTAACAAATCGCCCCACTCTGAGCAGTTTAACACAACACACACACAGGCCGTCTCACAGCTTCTGGGGGTCAGGAGCCTGGCTGGACCCCCCGCTTCACGATCTCTCCCAGTCTGAGGTGGTGTTGGCCCAGGGTCTTGGTGTCATCTGAAGGCCCGACGAGGCGGGGATGCACTTCCGAGCTCACCGGGTGGCCGGGTGGCCGTTGGCAGCCCTCAAACCCTTGTGCATCGGTGGTTCCCGGCAGCCGGCGCTTGCCGCATGGGCCTCTGTCTTCCAGCAGCTCACGCCTTCAAACGTGCAGGCTAGGAAGGCACTGGCCAGCTCTATTGATAAGGGAGCCTCAGTCTTCCCTGCCCTTCTCGTTCCTCTCCGTCCTCTGCGCCGAGACTGGGCGTGGGCAGCTCTGTTCCGATGCTAAACTTGTTTTGACAGCATGAGGTGGCTCTCCCAGCCTTCCCTGGTCCCATTCTCCCCTCAGAGAGGCTGTGCTGGGGCTCTGGTTAGGCAGCGAGGAGCTTTTGTCGGAGCCCTGGGCCCTGCCGTCTGCTGGGGGGTCGGTAAAGCTCTGGTGCGCACAGTGTCCTCCTCCTTACCTTCCCAGTCAGCCCCTCTGGCCTCGAGTGGAATCCGTATCGGGGTCATTGTTCACCCCATTTCTCCCCAGCAGCCTCCCCACGGGTTCCCAGTGAGGAGTGGGAACAGCAGACCCCGACTCAGTTTACTTCCCTGCAGCTGTGGGGGCATTGGGGAGGGTGAGCTGAGAAGTTCTATACCCAGAATTGTCTCTCTCTTCTCTTGGCTACCAATATGTAATATTTGTCTCATTGGGTTTTCTTCTTTGGTGAAAAACAATTTTTTTCTATTTTTTACTTTTGGGGGGAAGGGAAGTCTGCGATGCAGTCCAACCCTCCATCTGCACACAGGAGTTGCCCCAGATGGTGCGTAAGGCCCCTTGCAGCCCAGACTAGATCCTGACTCTGAGTCTCTGCCCGCCCCAGGAGAGCCAGCTCAGCGGTCATCAGGGCCTTTACCTCTGGGAGGGGACGCCACCCTCCTCAGCCCTTAGCAAGGACGAGGGATGGGAGTGTCTGTCCAGCTGACTGCCCCCGGGGGACTCGGAGGACGCTGGCAGGGTCAGCCAGGAATGTGTGCCTACCACAGCTGTGGCCTGGGTCAGCTAAGGATTCTCTGGCCCCTGGGGCGGCCCAGACAGCTAGGCTGGGCAGGTGCCCCAGCTCGGGAGGGAGGCTCTCCTACAACTTGGTCCTCAGGGGGCTTCTGTTTCTCTGGCATCTTGAATTGGGGTAACTACCCTGCCAGGGCCTGCCTCGGAGGGACCAGGAGGGACCACCTGCCCTTCCTCTGAGGGCCATTCCTCTCTGCCAGGATCAAGCAGGTGTCTCTTCTCGCATGGGTGGCAAAGCCCACCCAGAGAGGCCGCAGTCTGCTGAGTTTTCCGGGAGGATGGCAGAACTCAGCCTCCTCACTGCCTCGCTCCCCACCTGCCTGCCTACCAGGCTGTCAGGCTACTGCCAGCCCCCGGGAACCGAGCAATGCCCTCGTGCCCTGAAGCCAGTCCCTGCAATTACCGGTTGGCAGGCCCAGGGGCCAAGTGTGCCAGCCGGCATGGCAGCTTGCTGGCGGCCAGTGTGTGCCTGGGGCCTGTCCTGACCAGCTTAGCCACATGGGGCACGGAGTTGATCCGAGGACGGGGGAGATCGGGTCTGAGCTCGTCCCGGTCTCCGGAGCCCGTGGGGGATGTTCGCCTTCCCCCTTCCTGGCGAGGCCTAGGATCCCATCCCTGCAGTTCAGAGCTCACTCACGGCTGGAAGACCGGCGCCTCCCACCACGGGGCTGAGCCTCCCCCCCCACCCCGGGGCAGGTGCTCTGCCTTCCCTCCCACTCCCTCCCCAAGCCCATGGTGTGTGCACGAGGAGAGGTGCGTGCAGGGTGAGTGTGTGCACACACTCGTTCACCGGCAGGCCTCTACCAGCGCGTGCACCGCTGCCTGCCTGGCCGGTGTACGCCACACGTGGTCATGCCATGAACGCCATCCGGCTGGGTGCGCGTGCGTGTTCCTGTGGTGTGAGTGGTCTGCGTCCCAGGTTACCAGCGTCCATGTCCGTGTGCAACCGCGGGAGTGCGCACACGTGTGAGGTCTTGCACATGCACGAGTCTGCATGCTTGTGTGGCTGCAGTGTATGTGAGCACGTGTGCGTGAGTCACAGTGGGTGTGTACGAGTGTGAGCGCGTGTCTCTGGCCGGGGTGACTAAGGCCAGGGAAGTTCATCATCACTGCCCCAGCTCGAGGGGGAAATCCTCTTGGGTCTGAAGTGGAAAAGGCCAGGGGCTGAAGGGCTCCACGGTTCTCAGGCTCCAGGCAGCGTTCCCAGGCCCTCTCGCCAGGGAACTAAGTCAGGGTGCGGGGAAGCCTGCACAGGCGCTAAGGGGACGAGAGCAGAGTCAGATTTCCCTTTTGGAAGTCCCCTCTGGGGGCTGGTGTTGGCAGGCATGGCGGGGCCTGGGAGCCTGGTGAGGAGGAGAGGGGAGGCCTGGACCAGGCCAGCAGCGTGGACGGGAGGAGGGCGCAGATCTGAGGGACGTTAGGATGCAGAATGGACAGCAAGCACGTAGGAGCCCCCAGCCCGTGTCCGGCTCCAGTGACCGGGTGTAGCAGGCTTTCCCAGAGACTAGGCAGCTGCTGGGGCAGCCTGTGCCGGGTCTGTCCTGGCTGGTGCGGCCGCACTGGGTGAGCGCAGCAACGTGGCGAACAGGAGGAGAGACAGCTCGGACGGCTGGGGAGAGGCGCCTGTGGCCCTCTGGGAACAGGAGGGTGCCCAGGAGGTGCCTGGGGCTGCAGGGTGGGGCGTCCAGGGAGCAGGGGCTCTGAACAGTCCTGCATTCCTTGTGGTGACTCGGCCCCAAACGGGGGCCCTTTCGTTTGGGGTGTTCATTGGAGTCTGAGTTGGCCATGGGGCCCCTGAGCTCCGAGACCTGGTTTGCACGCGGCCTGCGGAGCACCTGGCCCAGCGCCATCCGGGTCGGCGAAGCCAAGGCCCACAGGGCGGTGACCTCCCCAGGGTCGCCTGGCAAGGCAGGTGGGGCCGCGGCCACCCCTTTGTGGGAGAGCCCTCCTGGCGCCTGGGGAGCCTCTGTAATTACAGGGCCAGGAGGCAGCCGCTCCCAGCCTGGCCTTCACCCCGCGAGGCCGCGCGTGCATGGGTGGCGGGTGGTTTCCAGGTGTGTCTCAGGAAACCTGGCATCCCCGGCGGCTTGCGGCTGCGGCCTGCCTCTGCCGGCTCTATTTTGGGGTCGGGATCCACCCCGCTCCAGCTGGAGGAAGGAAAAGGTGTATTTCAGTATGTCCTGTGGGTGTGGGGAGCAGGGGAGAGACAACCCACTGCCGCCCAGGGTACGGGGTGTGAGGGGTGACCCACGGCTGTCCAGGTGGAGGAGGAAGTGGCGGCCGGCTGGGCGGGGAGGACGGTGAGAGCCAGCCCAGCTTTCATGTGGCCCCAGGAGGCCGGGTTGGCAGACCCTGTCGGGCTGGAATGCGGGTCTGCAGCCTGCGTGGCCCCGCCTGAGACCTGCCCCAGCCGATTCCCGCCCCGTGGGTGCCCAGCTCCGGCCCTCCGCGTTCCCCAGTCTGGGCGGAGGGTGAGGGGCAGGTCGCACGGGGGGAGCTGACACCACTGCCCTCCAGCACAGGGGTCCATATTCCAGCTTCTGGCCTCCTGGGGGCTCCTTGGGCCCAGCCGGGTCCTGCCCCTCCTTCTGGGCTCTGCTCAGAGCCATCCTCCACGCAAGGCCCTCCCCATCCTGGGCTTCGCTCTGACTCCCCTCTGCCAGCCTCACCTTGCGTAGGGCCTGCGGCAGGGGTGAGGGCTGCTGCAGAAAGTGGCTTGGTGTGCGGGCCTGGGAGGTGGGTGTCATGACCCTCGCCCATGGAGGTGGCCCAGAGCGTGGATGGCGGCGCGCGTGGATGTGCGTGGTGCGTGGGAGGCATGTGGGTGGTTCTCCTTCATTTCCTCCGTGCGGGGTGTTCGCAGGCCTTCGGGAACCAGAGCCCAGGCTGTCCGGGCACAGCCCCGTGACTCCAGGAATGACTAATTCCACTCCAGCAATAAGCTCTTGGAAGCTCTGAGAAATGACTTTTTCCCCTTCTTGCTGCTTCATTAAGCTCTTCCTGAGTGAGTGGAATGAGGATTGTCCTAATCCCCTGGCATGAGGCAGGGGGCTGAGGGAGCTGGGCGAGACGGGTCCACGGTGGCCCCTAGTCACCAGCAGACACTGGGGCAGGGGTGGGGAGGGCACCCGAGGTTCCGCCAGCCCCACAGGTGCCAGGGCGGGGGGCCTGGAAGTCCTGGCTCCCTCCTCCTTGTCCCCAGGAGGGACCTCAAGGCCTGGGCCTGGGGGCCTGCCCCTCTCCTCTGGGTCACGGCTGCCAGCCCGCCCAGATGGGAATGTCTACCCACCCTCGAGGCTGCTGGAACTGAAGAAACGGTTCAGGCCTCACCTACCCCAACACATCTCAATGGCCCCTTTCTCTCTGCAGGCAGGAAGACACAATGCAGGGAGGGGTCGGTGACTGGGGTCCTTGTCCACAGGTGTTCCTGGCCCTGGGGGAGCTGCTTCTGTCCTGCAACTGGGCTGTGGTTGCTGACATCCTGCTGGTAGGTGTAGGCGCTGGTCCTGGGGCCTCTTGAGGGGAGGGAGCTGGGGTCTGGCTGGCTCAGGGCTGGGAGGGGCTTCAGAGGCCGTGGGGTAGGGGACCACTGTCCTGGGACAGTTACCTTGGACCAGGCCTTCCTCATACTCTCAGACATACCGTCTGACCATCACCTCCATTTTGCCAACAGGCAGATGGAGGGTCAGAGAGGGCAGGTGACCGAGGTCACACAGCATGCCAAGGCACTGAGCCAGAACAGGAGCCCGGGCTCCGTGTTCAAGCCCTCCCTCTTCCTTGACTACACTTCTCAGCAAGCAGGCTCTTTGGCCTGGGCTCGGGGTGTGGACAGGGATGTGGGGCTTCAGGTTAACGCCACTGAACCTGGTGGGTCCAGGCTGCCAGGCAAGGGGTCGGCTCAGGCTGTAAGGAGGCCCAGTGCTGGCCCACCCACGGGACTCTGCTACGTCCAGAGTCTGGCGTGGCCCTCCCCGGGCCTCACGCTGTCCGTCCAGCCTCCCTGCCTCCCTCTAGGAGAGGTCAGGGGAGGACTCTGAACACTAGTGAGCTGTGCCCTTGTGGGTAACACAGGACCCCAGACCCGGGGACCCCCACGGGCCTCCTCCTGCCTCCTGGAAGGCTGGCATAGTCCAGCCCCGAGCATAGGGGAGCCAGGGAGCCCAGCGATGGGCTGACAGCCGTCCTGAGGTGACCAGGGCTAGGGCCTGGCCCCAGACGCAGGAGACAGACCTGGACTTCAGCCCTGCTTCTGCCACTCCCTGGCTGCGTGTGACGTGGGCAAGTCGCTCTGTGTCTCCAGGCCTCAGTTTCCCCGTGTGGACAGTGGGGTGAAATACTCATGGGTTGCTGTGGGTGTGAAATGACGAGGATGCCGGCCGGGGCTCCTCACAGGGCTCTCCACCTTCTTGTCTCCTGCCTCCCAAAGGACTCCTGAACCCGCAAACTGAGTTTGAAAGGGCCATTGAGGCCTGCTCGAATACTGCCATTGATGGGGTGCTCACTCCCTGCCTAGACATTCTGCCCCCCACCCCATGGCCCAGGCTCAGCGGGTGTAGACAGTGCTGCCCTTTGATTCCCGGGGTGTACCAGCTGCAGGGTTGGTGGGTCTTTTGTGCTCCTCCCTCCCTCCAGACAGAGGACCTGGGCTCCTGCCCAGACTTGGCCACAGACCCGATGAATGGCCTTGGGCCTCAGTTTCCTTGTCTATAAAAAGGAGTGATGGTAA
The DNA here is from genome assembly GCF_024610735.1 of Ursus americanus. Taxonomy (NCBI): domain Eukaryota; kingdom Metazoa; phylum Chordata; class Mammalia; order Carnivora; family Ursidae; genus Ursus; species Ursus americanus. The sequence goes on from NC_142140.1 coordinate 60,684,118, forward strand.
CCGGCCTGGCAGGGTGAGCCAGGTGGCCTGTAGGAGAGCCCTCAGTAGACGGGAACGTGCTGGCAAACGTCTTCCCTGGGGTTGCCCACTTTTAGACGCCCCCCCCACCCTGGCCTCTGGGGCATCCAGGTGGGGCTGAAACCCGCCCCTGCTGCTTCCTCCCCCCACCACAGCGCTGTCCCCTTTCCACACGGCAGCCCCGCAGATATGTGAGGACGGCGCCTGTGTCCCCCCAGTGTCTGTGTTTGCAAGAATGATTAACCTGGCAGAACCTTTGTAGAGCTGTGTGTGTGCTGGGGGCGGGGGGGCAGGTGCGGGGTGGGGGGACAGGGCCAGCCAGCCGTGGTTTGACCCATCCGGCTCTGGGGAGCTGTCTGGAGCTGCCCAGGGGGCTGTGCCAGCTGCGGTCCGGCCGACCAGGCGTTCCCTGGGGTCCCCCTGGCTTGGAGGCAGCGAGTCTCTCCATCCCGGGAAGGCTTTCTATCCCCCTACCCCCTTCCGGAAGCCCCTCAGTGAAACATTGCCTTTAGACCCTTTGGTGGTCGGTGCTGGACCAGTCCTTGCATCCTTGGAGCTCAGTTGTCCCACAGAGAAAGTGGGGAGGCTCTGGGAGGAGCAGGTGGGGGCCAGGTTGTGGGGGACGGGGTGTGTCCATGGAGGGGCAGGCGTGGGAGGTGACGGAGGCCCGGAGCGCAAGAAGCCGTATGCGGGAGGGGGCGGGTGGTAGCTGGAGCCTCAGAGGGTCCCTGGAAGCTGGCATTGCCACCAGTGAGGCAGGAGCAGCCCCAGGGGCAGGGAGGGCAGGAGCGCGGAGAGGGGTGTAGCCGGGGTGGGATCCGGGCAGGGAGCATGCACAGGGGTGCAGGAGGCCCCGCGGCCCAGCCAGCTACCTGCATCGTGCATGTTCCCGAGGGGTCAGAGGTGACGGCTCCACGCCCCCCATCAGTCCGCGAGGGACACCGTTCTTCCTGGCCCTCTGATCCACAAGGAGAACCCAGCCCCTCCCTGGGAAGACACTGCAGGAGTTGTCTGGTCCAGGGGCTCTCGAACCCCCGTGAGCTTAGGAACCGGGTGTGGGGAACTCGAGGCAGATTCTGCTTCCAGGCTCTTTGTCCTCAGAGTGTGGTCCAGTGGGTGTATGCGGGCGTCCAGGATGGTCCTTCCTCAGAACTTCCCAAATGGTCCTGGTATGGACGGCCTCAGAGCGCCCGGGGAGAACACTGGTCTAGCACCGTGACCCAGCTCCCCAGTCCACGAACCCCCTGCAGGCTCTGACGGCACATTCTGTCCTTGAATTCATACCCTCTGATGGGAGGCTCACTCCCTGAACCCAAGAAGCCCCTGCCTTCCGAAATCTCAGTGAGGAAGAGGGTCTGGCTCCCACACAGCCAAGGCCCCCCCCAGACCCACCTCCAGCACCCCCTCCTCGCCCGGAAGGCCTTGGAGGGTCCTGCTCCCCAGAAGGCTGGGATCGTGCCTCCCCAGGCTGAGCTCCCTGCGCCCCCTGCGTGCCCTGACTGATGACGTCTCCAGCTCCCTCACAAGCCCCCTGTGTGTCTGGCCCCCCTGAGGGTGGCTTGCAGCCAGCCTGCCCAGTGCCAGCAGGAGGGAGTGGAACTCACCAGCTGCCCCTGGTCAGGTCTGTCCTCTGGGGTCCTCCTCCTCGGATTTCCCCCCGCCCCCCTGAGGCTACCACCCTCCTGTTCTACCTGGGCCCTAGTAGTCCCAGTGCTTCCCTGCTCTGCCCACCCGTCGGTCCCACCCTCCCCAGCTGAGTGGGGAGTGCAGGAGGCAGGCTGCCAGCGAGTTCGTACCTGGTGGTTGCCGCTCTGACGTTCTGCAGGCCCTTGGTTGGCGCAGGCTACGCCCCAGGCTATAAAGGGACCGGCTCTTCTGAGAAAGAACAGTCAGAAACAGAGGTGCTTTGTCTCAGAACAGAGTGGGCCTGCGGTTTTAGGAACCCAAAGCCTCTAACTTCTAAAATTACCAGCTTTGCCCACCCCCCCGGGCTATATGGAGGCAACAGGACAGAGCAGGTAGGGCACCCACCTCTCCTGCCTCTGGCAGCAGGGGCCGGTCTGGGCCCAGCCCTTCCTGGGGCCATGGAAGGGACCCGACTCTGAGGGTCCAAGCACCCAGCACGGACTTCTCCAGGGCCCACCTCCAGAAAGAGCAGTGCATAATCGCGTAATTATGGGGCAAGAAGGAGGCTCGAGGGGCCGGTGCAAAGCCGTGCTCAGCTCCTTCTCTGGCTTGTTGGCAGGTCCCAGTGAGGGGGCAGGTCCAGCTTCTCTCGCTGCCTGGACAGAGTGGCGCAGTGTCTGACCCGGGCCCCCTGTCGTCACCCAGGGAGGGACTCCTGCTGCACAGTCCCACCTGCCTGTCTTGTGCCTCCCAGGCGCTGGGCTCCTGCCTCCACCTCTGCTCACTCTGTCCCCCCCACCCCCGCCCCGGAATGCCCGTCCCTCTCTCTCCGCCTGTCGTCTGTGTGCAGGACACCTAGGTCTTGGGGATCGGGCTCTGGGGGACCTTGGGACTGTGTGGCCTCTGCTTGAACCCCCCCTCCCCCTGCTGCCAGCCTGGCTTCTGGCTGGGTTCTACCGGACTTGTCTGCTTGGCAGACTTTCGCCTAGTCTCCCCCTGATCCCGGTGCCCCGCTGTGCTCCAGGGAGCTCGAGGGAAATCAGACAGGGGCTTTGTTTCCCAGACACTGTGGGGGTAGCGGGAGGACAAAGGAGGAACCTTCCAGTGCGGGGGGTGCGTGTTCAGTTGGGGTGCACACAGGGCCTGTGGGAGCTGAGGACAGGCACCCGAACTCTGGGAAGGTCAGTCCTGAAGGACAAGTAGGGGTGCTCTGGCTGGACCGGAGTGGGGAAGCCTTGCCGGGCAGAAATGTCTGGAAGTGTTCTGCCTCCCAGGGTCATAGGGCATTCTTCCGGTCTGCCGTCCCCGTGAAGAATGGTAATGAACACAGCCCTCCAGTAGGTCCCGTACTTAGCCCTGTTTGGGGATGTGGACACTAAAGTCACACAGCTCGTGAGTGGGGGGTCTGGGATTGGAACCCAGACACTCTGACTGACTGCAGAATTCCTACCCTCTCCAGCGAGGCCGCCTTTGGTCTCTGCCCAGTGGGGCTTGAACTTCCCAAGAGAAGGGCCCAGGCCTCTGCGCCCCGAGCCCGGGCACCCATGCACGCCCGTGCTGGCCTGTACTCCCGCCCCTAGCCCTAAGTTGGGATGCCCCGTCTTTGGTGTCGCAGCCATGCCAGTCCCAGAGCAAGCCCTCGGGAGGGGGGCCCTCATCCGGGCCGTGGCACCCCCACCCCTCGGCTGACCCCCTTCCATCCCACTGGCTTGGCCAGCCTGCCACAGCTCCCGGCGTGTCCTCGGCAGGGGGAGCAGGAGGCGGGATGGGGGGCGCCCACGCCTGCCCTTGCTTGGCGAGCTGCCCTGCTGCTCCCATGTCTTGCAGTCCGTGGTCCTGCCCCGGTGCCGGGGCACAGCAGAGGCACTTCAGATCACGGTGGGCCACGTCCTGGGAGACGCCGGCAGCCCTTACGTCACTGGACTCGTAAGGGCGGCTCCCCGGTGGGGTGGGGCAGGGGGAACTGCGCGTGCCAAGGCCTGCAGGCTGGCCGGCGGGCCTGGCAGACGCAGCCTCTCCCTGCAGATCTCCGGCATCCTGAGGGCCGGCCGCCCTGACTCCTACCTGCAGTCCTTCCTCAGCCTTCAGCAGAGTTTCCTGTGCTGCACCTTCGTCATCGCCCTGGGGGGCGGCTGCTTCCTGCTGACCGCGCTGCGGCTGGAGGGGGACCAGGCCCTGGCCCGGCAGCCTGGCACAGGTACCCCACCCTCACACCCCTGCCGGGCCCGGGGGGGAGCCCCACAGGAGCAAGGAGCACAGGCTGCCCCGGAGCCGGCTGGTCTGCTCGCTCATTTAGAAGTGGTCCTCACGTCCCCGCTACGCGCCCCACGCAGGGGGGTGAACACCCAGACGCTCTAGAAGCTAGAGACAGGCAAGAAACAGGCAGAAAGAGCGAAGACTGCGTACGTGCAAGAGAGGCGTAAAGTAGGCCGGGGGGGACGGGAACCCACAGGCGCAGTTCGCCGTCGTGGAAAGGGTTGCCCTAAAGGTCCTCCCTGCACAGGTGACATTGGGGCAGGGGTTTGGAGGAGGTGAGGCAGCGAACCATGCCGCTATCTGGGGGAAGGGGCTCCCGGCAGACAGCTCGTTCAAAGGCCCCGAGGTGAGAACGTGCTGCTGTGTCTGAGGCCCGGCAGAGAGGCCAGTGTGGCTGGAGCGGGAGCAGGGCTGACGGTGGTAGGGATGAGGCCGGAGCAGGCGGCTGGGGGCCTCGTAGGGACCGTGGCCTTAACTTCGAGACGGAGCCACTGTGTCGTTTCCTGCAGACGGGCCCCAAGGTGTTTTATTTATAGTGCAGAAGCCCCACTGCAGTTGCTGTGTGGAGAACGGCCTGGGGGGGGGTCAGCGTGGAAGCAGGGGGCACAGGAGGCCCTGCATCACCAGGGGAAGCAATGGGGCTGACCCTGGGGGTGGCCTTGAAGGTGGGGAGAAGGGGTTGCATGTGGAGTTCATTCTGAAAGCAGAAGTGACAGGGTTTCCTGACAGACTTGCCCCGGCCTGGTCCCAAGGCCCTTCTGCCTCCTCTGGGGCCGGCTGAGCCTCTTTCCTCCTGCAGGGACCCCCGACAGCAAGGACGCGGAGAGCCGAGCCCTGCTTTCCGGCACCCGTGTCGCTGCAGAGGACCCCTGAGGCCCCCGCTCACCCTGCTCGCACCACGCCCGCCGGTCCCCCCAGCACCAGCGCCTCTGTCCCCCTTTGGCTGTGGCTCTGGGACCCCGGCCGAGCTGCACCTGTCACAGCTTCGCTCCCAGCCGGGGAGCTGGCAGGGCCCGTGGCCGGGCTGGGGATTGAGCTGTCAGCGCCATCTGCGGGAGGCCTGGGCCCGCGCCTCTCCCCGCACGAGGCCGCTCCAGCCTGGGGCCCCCCGCCTGGCTGCCGTGGGCCCTGATTCAAGTGTGGCCCGTGGATTCAGGCCGTTTACAGCCCTGTTAGGGCCTCCAGGTATCTCTGCTGGGAGTGGGGGCGGGAGGGGGGGAGGGCGGCCCGGGCCAGGGAGCAGGGCTACTCCCCACCTGGACCCTGCAGGTCAGGAAGGCAGAGGACACCCCTTTGCCCGAGTCACCCTCTGAACCGAAGGTGGGGGCCATCCGCTAGCCTCGGAGGGCGGTTTCCACTCTGGTGCTGGTGTGGCTTCGAGCACCCGGAGGAGGAACGTCAGATCCCACCCCGAGTCAGCTGCCCTGGAACCACGCTGGGGGCCTCGCACCCCGGCCCCCCACCCGCCGCTCATGCACCAATCCCGGCACAGCGCGTGGGGAGGGCTGGCTCTGCGGGACTCCCACTTGCCGCTGGGCTCAGAGCAGCTGGGCGCGGCAGGAGACCAGCAGCTTCCAGGCAGACAGCCGTGGGGAGGCATGTCCTTTCTGCCCCGTGAGCACAAGCTTCTCTCCTCCGCCCCTGGTGCCTGGCCAGCAGGGCCTGCCTCCCAGGTGCCAGGCTCTTGCTCACCTCCTGACCCTTGCTTGCCCCGTCCCTGCCTCTCTGACCCCACTGCTGGACGGACAGGCTCCAGGAGTGGACCCTCCAGCTGAGCGCATGCCTGCCCCCCCTTCCCAGCCCTGCCTCAGGAGTGGCCGCCCCTAGGCTGACCAGCCCCTCCACCTGCAATCTGACCCTTGGAGCTCATAGAACCGGCTGCTCCTGAACTTATAAGGAAAAGCCTATTTGGTAAGGGACCTGCACCCAGTTACAGTGTATGCAGGGTTCCCACATCGCTAAGCAGTTTTCTCCTACCCTCCACTCGTTTCTGACCCTGTGTACCCAGACATAAGGTCAGAGTCCACGGGGTAAGGGTTCCGTCCTACAAGACAGCTTGCCCCCAGCCCCACCCACTGGACAGGCCAAGCACAGGTGCACGTCTTCAGCTGTGCTTCTAACCAACCGGCTACGAATCAGAGGCTCCCGTGCCCCGTCCTCAGATTCTGTTAACAAGCTAGAGCGGCTCACAGACCTCGGGAAACTCATTTACTCATTAGATCACCGGTTTATAATAAAAGGACACAACTCAGGAACAGCAGGTGGAAGAGAGGCCCAGGGCTAGGAGTGGGGCGGGGCAGGGCCGCCGTGCCCCCTCCAGGAGCCCCACTCCGCCAGCACCCCCACATGCTCACCCTATTCTTTTTGGCTTTTATGGACGCTTCATTACTTAGACACCATTGATTAAACCATTGGCTTTTGGTGATTGATTCAACCTCCAGCCAGTCATCTGTCCCCAGAGGTCAGGGGGTGGGACTGGGAGTTCTGGCCTCCAGCCCCCACCCCGTAGGTGGGGTCCAAATGCCATCTCATTAACAAACAAAAGGCACCTTTAGGTCTCTTAGCATTTAGGAAATTCCAAGGGTTTTAGGAGCTCTGCGCCGGAAACAGGATGAAGACCAAACTTGTAAGTCCCACGATCACGCTTGGTTTCTCTCACGCTTGGTTTCTCCCGAGAAGGAAACGCCCAGTCTGGGGCCGGGGGGCCAGGATGCCACAGACCCGCTTGGCATCACTGGCTGTGTGACCTGGGCCACTTCCTGCAGCTCAGACGTCCGGCTGTGTGTTAAGAGGGCCTTGAATGTGGCTTTTCCAGCCCCCATTGTGTGATTCCCACAGGCTGGGTCCGGGCCCACAGAAGCCCCGTCTAGGGTCTCAACCGTCCTCCCTGTGCCCCTGGAAAGCACCCCTGAGAGGCTCAGTTCCCAGAAAATGGGAGAGGGCTTTCCAAGAGTCAGAACGGCCACTCTGCCTGCCCCACCCCAGAGTCCAGCGGCAGGGGAAGAAGATTGAAAACCTCCTCGTGCGAGTTCCAGAAACAGGTGGGGGGGGGGCAGTGGCTCTTACTCCAACCCCGCCCGTGGACCTCACAGCCCAACACAGGGCAGGGAAGCACCAGGCCAAGTGAGCACACCTGTGGGCAGAGGAAGGGCTTCTGTGCCCCAGGACCCTCTGCACAGATGGTGGGGGGAGCTGGCAAACAGCAGGAGAGGGTGTGGGGGAAGGGCACTCCCCCTGGAGAGGACAGCGGCAGCGGTACAGGGATGGGGCAGAGGGCTTCTGTGATCTTGCAAGGTGTGTGTGCTCTGGGGGCTGGAGAGGAGGCAGGAGAGACCTGCAGGGACCGGGGGCTTCAGCTGTAGAGGGGCTACGGCTCGAATCCTGAACCCAGGGTTTTCTGACGCAGTATATCGCGGGATTTGGGTCGCTGGGCTGGACAGGGTGGGCCTGCTAGGACTGAGCTGAACAGAATGCCCAGCTAGGAGTTTACAGGGTGTTCTCATCTAAAGACTGGGGGCCGGGCAGGCGCCTGGGCTGGCGGGCTCTGCAGCTGTGCCCACACTCCCACCACTCCTGTGTCACAGGGCGGTCACTCAGGCCTCGCCGCCCTGGGGCCACAGGTGTGGGTCCCTGAGAGCTCAGCCTCTCAGGCCGAGCAGGGCGTGGTCAATCGAGCACACCTGTCTGGCCTTAAGGACAGTTCTGAGCAACCGCAGAGGCCTTGAGGCTCGTGTAGCCTCTTTGTGGGGAATGCACCACTCAGCAGGCCCGGGCCCTCAAGCCTCACCCACCCCCTCCGTGTATTCGCCGCTCATCCCGGACAGCACGAGCATCCCGGCTCCCGGGTGTCATCATGGCTCTCAGGTGTGTGTCTGTCAGCGTGCTCAGCTCTGCGTCCATGTGCGAGCATGTGAGGGTGTGGTGGTCCACTCTTCCATCCCGACCTCAGGCTGGGAGGGTGGAGCACGGGCCTCGAGATGGTCACCCCAACCCTGGCTTATCCCCCTGCAACACCAGACACTGTTCTGTCCGCTTCACTCCCTGGAGGGCCCGTCCTTCCTCCATGTCTGAGTGGGAATGTGAAGTGTTGGGTTGAATGCGGCCTCTAGAGACACAGCTGGCAGGAGGCCACTGGCTCCAAGCTTTACCCACACAGGGAGGTACGGGACTACGTCTGTTCCTCCCGTGTGGCTCTCAGGGTTGGAGGGCTGTGTGCAGAAGACACCGAGGGGCCATCTGGGGCCAGAGCGGGAGTTGCTGGAAGCATAGTAGGAGCTCGCAGAACTGATGGGAACAATGCAGATTGGGGGGTCAGGGCTCCTGGGCCGTCTTATTGGGGGCCTTCCCCAAAGCGCCAGATGATTTTCCCTGTTTTCTTGCCACCCTACTCAAGATTTAAAGCCCGGGGTAAGAGCGTCCAGTTGGATCCGATGGCCATTCCTCGATTTCTAGCTCTGTTAAGCCCAGGAAACCAGGGTGCTGCCGGGAAGGGGGTGGACTTTGAATGGCCAAACAAAACAGCAGTGAAAGGAAAACAAACACAAACAAAGATGGTGTCCATTCTAATGATCTTGGGCAGCCACGGGTCCGACCGCTCTCCGATGCAGCCTCTTGGCAGGACCGGGAAGAAGCCGGGCTCGGTGTCCTTCAAGGGATTCTTTGTTTCTGGTGGTCTGAGTCCATGATCAAAGGAGGCTGAAGCTTCTATAATTTAGAAAGCGTTAAAAATGTTCAAATGACAGAACAGGGACGTCTGTGTTAGTGAGGACTCGGAGCCATCTGTTCTGAGCAGGAGAGAGAGGCAGGGACGGAGCTTTCCGAGCAGAACGTGGGAGGCAGGCCCGGGTAGGGGGTGGAGGGGCCCTGACGAGTCCCCTACTTGGCAACAGCAGGAGCAGAGAGGGGCGACGTCTCCCCGGTGCCGGGCGCTGACCTGTGGGAAAGGTAACCGCAGGGTGGGGGGAACGGCACGTGGACGCTAATGGAGGGCGGGGTCCGTCAGGGAGGAAACGCCTTTTCCAGCGGGGTCAGGAGAGGAATCTGGCGGGTGTCTGAGTCACTCAGAGCAAGATCTATGATGCGAATCCTGTACACCTGCTAAATGTCATTTACTCATTCAATCAACAAACATTCCCGAGCACCTCCTCTGCACTGGGCCGTGCAGATGAATCAGGGTATGGGCCCCCCCGCCCCCCCCAGCTCACAGCTGGAGCTGGGGGGGGGGAGTTGACTTGAGTACACACATCATCAACACAATGAGTTTGGTGTGAGGGAAGCACACACAGGTAACTCAAGCAGCCCAGAGGAGGAAATGACAACTTTCCAGGTGGGTCAAGGAGGGCCGCCTGGAGGAAGTCACCGTCTGCGCTGGGGTTTTCAGGGAAATTGGGAGGAGTGAGCTGGGTAGACCCCTAGGCAGAGCAGGACTAAGGGCAGGGGGAGGGGGCTTCCCGTGACGCTCTCCGTGGTCCTGAACAGCACTGTCTTGCGGGGAGAGCAGAGACTATGCCCACGCAACCCCCATTCCTGTCACGCCTCCAGGCTCCGGAAAGTATCCTATCCGTGAGTTCAGGGAGCTCTGTTTTCAGTGGCGGAGTGTACGTTTGAGAGCCGGGCAGTAGGGTCTGAGGCTGGAGATTGGCGTGGGTCGGGAAGGGTTCTGATGGGTCTTGGAGATCGTGTTAAGGAACTTGGATGTTTTTATGCCATGGGCAGTGGGGAGCCATGGAAAGCTTGTGTGCAAGGTGGTGATGGGGTCATGGGTGTGATCCAGAAAGTTTATTGGCAAGAAACACGGAGAAAAGACAGGGATGTTGGGGCGGGTGGCGTTGAGTTTAAAAATGGTAAGCCACAGAGAGGGTTAAGCTGAGTCAGTGAGCAACGGGACACTGGGATTTTCAAGAGAAAAAGCAGACAGGCCCCGGATGTGGTTGTTGAGGGAGAAGGAGTCCCTGGTGGCCCCAGGTGTCCAGCTCCGCGACGGTGAGGACGACGGTGCTATTGGGCAAGAGATAAGTGGTACCAGGGTGGAGCAGGTTTAAGGGAAGGATGATGAGCTCAGTTCTGATTGCATGGAGTTTAGGGAACTGTGGGAGATCTGGGGGCCATGTAGAGATGAGGCCACATCTAAAAGATGGAGGGTGGGGTATCCAGGGCACGTGGATGATTGCTGAGAGCCTGCCGAGGGTGAGTGTGCCCCACGAGAAGGGAAGAGACAGGCCTGAGCCCTGGGGGATGGGCAGAGGGGACTGGGCTCCCTGTTACCAGCCGGGGGAAGCTGGTGTTTCTGAGAGTGCCCTGCAAAGATGTTCTGTGGTCAAGCACACATGGGGACACAGCAGCCCATACCTCCTCCCGGGAGACTCACGGTGTACACCCTCAGGTTAAAGGCTCTGAAAAGTCTAGGCGTCGCACACAAACGTGGAAGGTCTTTAGCCATCGCTGAGATCAGCCTCGCCCTTCTGGGGCTGCTGAGAAGCTGTGTCTTAGCGGAGCTCAGAGCAGCATCATGGGGCAGCAGATGACACATTGCCTCAGGGGCAGGCACACCTGGGATTAGTCCAAGTCCCATTGTTTACCAGGCGCGTGACCTTGGGCACATTCCTTCTCTTCCCTGGGCCTCAGTTTTCCACCAGTGAGATGGAGGTCAGGGCCTTACACGTCCTATGGCTGATGGTCCCGTGATACTGTCAGAGGCTCTCAGGAGACCACTGAGACTTGCCCAGGGCCACAGGGTCAGAAAGGGCTCTTGTCCTCCCCATCGTCCTGCCCTCGGTGGCCCAGTTTCTATCCAGAGTCTTGCTCTAGAGAGTGCCTTTGAGTTAAAATCCCAGAAAACCCCACATAGTAAGAAAAGCTTCTCAGAGGAGGCCCGCATTTGAAAGGCTCAGAACTCTGACCTCTTCCCCTGCTCTGGGCCTACTGGTCCTGGGAAGGGAGTGCTCCCCTTTCTGGTCAAGAGCTAAAATTGTCTCCCTGGGCAGGGCTATGGCTGAAAGGAGAAGGAATTTTGGTGAGTGGAAAGGGGATCTTGGGGTTGGGCTTCGAGCCATGGTTGTTTCTCCTTCACAGCTGGACGCAGCCCCACAGCTGGGCACTGTCCCCTAGCTGGCACCACCCCGGCAGGGATGAGGGGCATTGCCAGGGCCCAGCCCCAGCCCCACGGGGCTCCTAGGTCCGTGCTGCCCTGTTGAGCGCCTGTCGTCCCAGGGCGCCCAGCAGAATTTCCCGGATCCAGCTTCAAGCTGGGACGAGGCAGCGAGGAACTTTCAGAATGGTCTGTTTCCTGGCCCTCCCGTGACAGTCACCCATACCCAACACACCGAAGCGTATTTTTAGTCACTTTGCAGAAGTTAAAATACACCTCGAAAGGCGCCAAGAAACACCAGCCTGGGGATTAACTCTGCCTGCAGCAGGAGGGTGCCTCGTGCCTCATCACCGCTGGCTACGCCATGACTCACTGTGGCCAGCACTTCTGTGGGATGCACCTGTCTGTGGACTCGGGGTCCAGAGCAGCCTGCAGTGGGAACTGAGCTCCCGACCCAGGCGGGTGGTGTCACAAACCCGGCTCAGCACGGGCTCTGCCACCAGCTGGCTGCATGTCTGTGGTGGGGTCTTTTCCGGACCCTGGGACTGGCCATGAGACATGGGGTACTTCCGGTTCTCCCGGCTCCGTGTAGTGCTAACATTCTGTCCTCAGCACTTTGCATGGGATTTAATTTCAGTCCAAGTCTCAGACAGATGAAGGGGGTGGGTTTGGGGGTGGGACACAGAACCACAGCTCCTCTGAGATGGGCTGTGGCCCTGAACACGGAAGTTACTGGACCACGGTCCTGGGGAGACAGGACGCGCCCTCCTCCATAGCGGGTGGTGACGTCTCAGACTTCCAGACTGAATCTGTCCTCCTCTCTACCCCGGGAGACACACAGAGACCTAGAGAGGGCTACGGGTCTGCCCAGGGTCTTCCTTTCTGGGCTTTGTCCCTTCCCTGGCACACAGCTGGAAGTCTGAAGCTTGGGAGGCCGCATGGGAGCCCGGCTCTCCCTGCCAGGGGCTGCCTCTCGGTGGGGCCCGGGTAGGGTCTCGGCGCGCACACACAAATGGGACCAGGGAGAGGTCAGGAGCTGGATCTGGGTTTCCCTGGGGCGGTGGGCAACGTAGTGGCCCTCGCCTGGCTGAGGCCTGGGGCCTGGGCCCAAACCCCCCACCGGTCACGCTTCTAGGCTCTCCCCAGGCCGGTTCAATCAGGGCGGGCGAGCAGCTCTCCCGCAAGCGCCCCGCCCACGCGCCCGAGACCCTCTCGCCTCTCCCCTGGACGCCGCGCGCGCTGGGCCGGACCCTCCCCGCGCGCGCCCGGAACTCCTGCGCGTGGGGGAGTGGGGGAGCCCCGGCTCCTGCCCCCGCGGCCGCGCGGCCCACTGCGCCCCCGTCGGCGGCCCCGGGCAGCACGTGCGGGGCGGGGCCGCGGCCGAGCCGCGCGCCGATTGGGCCCCGCCTGGTGGGCGGGGCCGGGCCGCAGCTGTCAGAGCTCCGGCAGCGGCAGCGGCGGCGGCGGCGCATCGCTGGACGCGGGCCGGAGCGCAGGAGCCGACGGGCCGGCCGGGATGGTGCAGCGGCGGCTCCGCGGCGCACGCACGCACTGAGGGGGCCCGGGCTGGGCCCCGCGCCCCCCGCGCCCCCCGCCGCCCCGGCCCCGGCCGGCATGATGTGCCTGGAATGCGCCTCGGCGGCGGCGGGCGGCGCGGAGGAGGAGGAGGCGGACGCGGAGCGGCGGCGCCGGCGCCGGGGGGCGCAGCGAGGGGCTGGAGGTGGCGGCTGCTGCGGGGCGCGCGGAGTGGGCGCCGCTGGAGTCGCGGCCGCCGACGATGAGGTGCAGACGCTGTCGGGCAGCGTGAGGCGGGCTCCGTCCGGACCGCCCGGCGCCCCCGGCACCCCCAGCCGCGCAGCCGCTGCCAAGGGCCCCAGCGCTCAGCAGCCCAAACCAGCCAGCTTGGGCCGCGGACGGGGGGCAGCTGCCGCCATCCTCAGCTTGGGCAACGTGCTCAACTACCTGGACAGGTACACCGTGGCAGGTGAGCGGGTGCCCCACCCAGCCCGAGAACCGTGACCCTCCGCCTGGAGGTACCCCGGGAAGCCTTTGGTCCCAGGGCCCTTATGTTCAAGCCGTGCGTGGGGTTTCTAAGGGCCCTGTTCTCAGGCACAACTGGACGAGTGAAGCCCGGTGAATCACGGGTCCAATCCGGGGCCCGCCCCCTGCCCCCCTACCCCCGCCCCGCCGGGCCAGGGGCTAAAGGAGTCCCCATCCCTGGAGTAGCCCGCGCGTCCTCGCCAGCCCTTGACGTCCCATCCGTTGTCCTCTTCTCCGAGAGTCTCCTCTGCGTCTCTGTGTTCTCGCCTCCGTGCCCCCTCCCGCCCCAGCCTCAGGTTCCCCGGCCTCTCTTCCCCTTCCCCCAGCCCAGGCGGTCTGTCGGGCCATAGCGGGTCAGTTCCTTCCTTCCTCCGCCGCCTCCACTCCCCTGCGTGCGTGTGGCGAGTGCGCGCGCCCCTTGCGGGTGTGCGCCAGGGGAGACCGGGTGTGTGCGCGCGGGCGGCTCGGATCTGTGTGTGTGAGCGCGTGGCTGACAAAGGCTCGGGGCTGCGGGGAGCGGAGGGAGGGGCGGGGCGGGTCCGCGGCGCCTGGGGACCCAGGATGCGGTTTGCAGCTGGCCCTGGCTACAGGCCTGAAGACGCCTCCCCCTACTCTATGGCGCTTGGGGCCTGGGGTGGGGCGCAGGCCACTGGGGCTGTAGAGGGGGCTGCCTCATCCCGTGGGAGCATCTCTGGGAACCAGCCTTGGGGAGGGGGTGGGGATCGATAGCACAGCTAGTTTCTGGTCCCAGATTTGCCCCTCGTGTGCTTGCTGTGTGACCTTGGGCCAGTCTCAGCTGGTGTTTGGGTCTGTTTCCCATTTGTGAGGTGGATGAGCCCTGGGCCCCTGGGGGGTAGGCAGGGTTCTGGGGTTCCGGCGGCTCACTCCCTCTCCCCCAGTTCTCAGGGGTCTGTGAGTAGGGCCCTTCCGTGGCCTGAGCTGCCTCTAGGAGAGAATGGTGTAACCTTGAGAGAAAAGTGCTCTGGCCAGGCTGGTATGAGGGGTTCCCTGTGGGAGGAGAGCGTGACTCTACACACGGCACCCTGGCCCAGAACCTGCCTAAGCACAGCTTAGCAAAATCTGAAACAACAAGGAAAGAGAGAAAGGGAAGGAAAGGAAGGAAAGGAAAGGAAGGAAGAAAAGAAAAGAAAAAAGACAGCAGGAGGAATTTTGGACAGACTGTAAAGAGAACTCTGTAGGTCGGGGGAGAGCCCTGGTGTAAACCATGTGGCCCTGGGTCCCCTTCCCTTCTCCTGGCCTCGGTCTCCTCTGTTGAACGGGGTTTTGTGTCAGGTAGAAGGGGAGAACTCTGGTGGGAGACCCTTGTCCTCCTGCTCTCCAGACCCCTTGGCTCTCCGTTCTCTCCCGTTCCAGGGAGCTGGAAGCAGGTACCAGTGGTACCAGTTTCTGAGCTGGGCCATGCCCATGAGGCTCTTTCTTTGGAATGCTCAGGACGTGCTGCCTGGGACCTGGGAGCTTAGGTGTCACCCTGAAGTGGGGAGAAGTCAGAGAACGTTGGGGACTTCTGTGTACAGATGAGGAGACCGAGGCCCCGGTGCGGTCCGCGTCCAAGATGGCCTGGGAGTGCATATGAGGCTGGCATTAGGCCCCCCGGTTAGCCTTGGCCTGGGAAGAGACTTCCCACCTTCCAGCCGGCACTGAACGGTGCAGCTGCTGGCATTGTAACACTTCACAACTTGTTTTTTTCCGGCCCCAGACCACCCCTCCCTGGTATTCTCAGGGACACTGACTCTGCCAGGGACTGAGGGGAGGGGGTGGGATCCGGAGGTGTGGAGCTTATCTGCCCCCAGCCCTCCTTGGGTCCCAGAGTCAGCATGGGAGCACGAGATAGGAAATTTCGAGTGCATAGGTAAGGGGGGATGGACAGCGGCAGCTAAGAGGGGCGTGGGGCCGTGGGGAGGAAGGCCCGGAAAACCCTGTGCAAACAGCAGCCAGGGCTATGCATCCCTCCCTGTCCCTGGCCAGGGCTCAGGCACCGCCCCTCCCCCAACACCCGTCAACAACGTACACAGATTTCCTCTCCGGATAAGCCTGGCTCCCTCTCTTTATGGCAGACTCCCCCACGCCCCTGCCCCCAAGTTCAGTTTTTAGGAAGATTGTCTCTATAACAACTACTATGGCTTGATGTGCTTGGAGGGGGAGGGCAGGGGAGTGGTCATTCTAGACCTGAGTCCACCTGTTGCTGGCTGGCCCTTCTGGGACACAGGAGGGGAGGCAGACACTGAATTGCTCAGTCCTCTTTAATATTTGGCCCACCTGGCCCCTGAGAACCTCACCTGTGTGGCCCTGGCTTCCTCGTCAAAGAATGGAAGGCATTCCTTTCTCTTTAAATCTGTTCTGTGCCTTTCTACCTTTGTGGTATAGACCAACTCTCTCCAAAAGGAATACCATGCAAGCCACATACACAATTTAAAGATTTCTAGGAGCCACATTGGAAAAGTAAAAAGAAATAAGTGAAATAAAAACATTTTATTCAACCTGCTATATCTAAATATTTCACCATGCCATCAATGTAAAAGCTATTCATGGGCCATTCTGCTCTTTTTCTCATCCTGACTTTTGAAACCTGGTGTGTAACCTACAGTTACAGCGCCTGTCCGTGGGGACTGGCCACATGTCAGGCAGCAACAGCCACAGTGGCTGGGCCCACTGCCGTGGGCAGCACAGACGATGCCAGGGTTCGAGTCAGGCTCTTCAGCTTTCCAGCTGGGTGACCTTGGGGGTGTCCCCTGAGCCTTCCAGGTTACCGCTTCCTCCTCTCCAGCTCCTGGGTTTGTGGAGTACATGAGGATGTTTCCAAGCACCCGGGCCAAGCAGACCCCCGGGAGAGCTGCGCCGTGTCCACTGCCTTTCCCTCCCCCGTGTCTCTGCAGCCCCACCACGTCTGAGCCACACGGTCCCTTTCAGGTCCCTTTGAGAGCCCCTCCCTCCCTTCGCCACCAGGCCGGTCTCCATCCTGGGAACGGCGCGCTTCTGCCTCTGCCCTAGTACTCCCAGCTAATTATGGCCTCTCCTCCTCCCCATGAGAACCCCCTGAGGGCAGCAGGCCTCAGAAGCCGGCCAGGAGGGCCCAGCCCTGGCTTCGGCTTTCTTCCAGGGCTTGCTTCAATGGGATACGAGCAAAGTCACCCAGAAGCCACCTCTAGATGCTTCAGTCCATCTCCTGGCACGGACAGAGGAGGACAGGCACCTATTGGAGCTCACACAGTGAGAGGAACAGGACCGGGACCGCCCCGGGGCAGTTTTCTCTCGGTGGAGGTGGGGAGGGCGTCCCCTGCTTCTGGCTGGGGCCAGAGCCCTCCGAGCATGTGAACTTGTGCTCAATTTGGGAGAGGCAGTTTGAGGTCCCCTC
This sequence comes from Ursus americanus, assembly GCF_024610735.1. Lineage (NCBI taxonomy): Eukaryota > Metazoa > Chordata > Mammalia > Carnivora > Ursidae > Ursus > Ursus americanus. Next base: position 60,700,518 of record NC_142140.1, read on the forward strand.
AGGCACGTGGCTCCTCCCGTGGCCCCCACCGGCCTGGCAGCCCCCCAGTCGCCACTCTGAGCCCAGTCACGGCTGCCAGCTCAGGAGAAAGAGGGAGCTCGTCAGCTGGGGGCCTGGGGTTCTCTCTCCCCAACTCTGCCTCCTGGTGCCGGTGCCTGCTCTGGGTTCCCACTCCTCCATCTGTAAAATGGAAGCCGAGCCAAGGGTGTAGGAGGCATCGCTCCGCTCCTGGAGCCGGGCCCAGCTGGAGGAGCTGGCATGGGCCTTGCGCGGCGTTGGAGAGTGGCTCTGGGGAGCTGAGACCCTGCTCCGACCTCCCTGAGCCCCAGTGTTCTCTTCCTCTGACCCAGCCGGTGGCGGACCGGGTGCTTGAAGTTGGGCCATGCAGGGGCTGGTGATGAGAGGCAGAGCCCTGCCCTGGGGGAGCCCTTTTCTGCCAAGGAAGCTGAGACTGGTCTCCATGGCAACTGCTCACTAGCACAAACCCGGGAGAGCTGAGCACAGGGACCCAGCCGGGCACGCGGGCCTGGCAGGACACCTGAGCTGGGTACAGGTGGGGGCTGCCGGCCTGGGGCTCCTGGCTCTCATCTGCCTGCTGGAGTCTGTCTGGAGTTGACGGGGGGAAACAGAGGCCCAGGGCCTGGCCCAGGGTCCCCTGGCTGGGAGGAAGCCAAGTCAGGCTCCCAGCTCCGGGGCTGTCTTCGTGGATAAAGATGGTCAACACCGCTATTGCCCTGCCCCCTCGGGTGGCCTTGTCCCCTTGGGTGGCCCGGCCCTGGCCACCGCCACGTCAGCACTAAGTTCTGCCGGGCGGGGTGTCCCAGGGCCACATTCCAGAGGGCCTGTCTGGCAGGCCGGCAGGCAGGTGAGCGGCCAGGCGGCCTGGAGTGCCAGCGCCCCAATGACTAATCGCCAGCACCCGTCCCCGCACCATCCGGCTGTGCTGCTGCCTGTCACAGGAAGTGCCCTGAAACGCGCTACCTTGGTCTGCCGCCCAGGGCGTTACGGGCCAGCTCCTGCCTTGGTTTCCCATTTTGTGAGGGGCAGGAAGGACGGAGCCGCTCAGAGGGGAGGGGCTGCTGTCTTTTCCCAGACAGGAAGTGGCTTTTGTTTCTACCTGGGCGTGGGGGCCTGAAGTCCTGCGCCCGGTCTGGCCGGCCAAGGGGGATGAGAGCAAGGGAGACAGAGACAGCCCTGGCGTGATCCCCGGGCTCCCTGCGGGGCCCTGACTGTCCCCGCTGAGCTTCCTGTTTCTGGCGGTGCCAGACCCGCTGTGTCACCTAAGGCAGAGTCTGACCCTCTCTGAGCCCTGAATGCACAATCGATGATTTTGTTGCTCCCTTTCTGTGGCCAGGATCTTGCTCCCAGGGGTCCTGTGAGGCACGTGGTGCCTTTTGCGCCGCCCCACCCTCCCCCCCAGCTCCACCTGCACCCTCCTTCCCCGGGACAACCAGGCCAGTTCCCCAGTGGCTGCAAGCAGCCGAGCTCAGTCTCCCCTGCTGGGTCTCAGTGGTGCCTTGCCCTCCTTCCAGAAGGCTTCCCCAGCTCTGTGGGCTGAGCCCAACTCCCAGCTTTCTACCACGTCTTTCAGCACACCTACCCCGTTTCGAGGGGCTGAGCTCCGTCATCTGCGTGGCCCTGTAGGCATGGGGGGCTGGCCCAGCCAGGGCCCTTGTCGAGCGGCTGAGTGGCAGGGTTGGCTTGACCCGGTCCTGCCTGACCCCAGCCCATCCTTCTGGGCTGAGGGGCCTGGTAGGTTTGGATGACCCTGCTAAGGCCCAGGCCCTGTTGCTGGGGCCAGTGCTGCCCTTCTGTCCCCACCATACAGCGAGGTGTATGGGAGGGACATGGGGGAAGTGGTCAGGAGGGGCCCCATCTGCCCCGCCCTCAGCCCTGGCGGAGGGGTCTCCTCGCCCCCACGTGGGCAGAATGGCTCCTGGACATTCAGGAGGTGATTCTCTGGTCTCCTCTGTGGGCTGTGAGGGCCTGGCCCTCTCCTGGCAGCTGGGAGGCTGGCGAAAGGGTCCCGGGGGAGTTGGGTGAAGGGCAGAAGCAAGAAGGGAGCAGCAGGGAGGCACCAGGCAGAGCTTGGAGGCTGGGGCTGGGGGTGGGGTGGGGAGGCTTCCCCACAGGTGTCCCTCTGCCGCCGTGGAGACCGGGCTAGGGTCCACGCCCTGCAGACGGCTGGCTCCATGTGCTCCTCATGGTCCCTTCACCGTCAAGCACGGATTTGCCAAACAGGGTCCTGGGAAGCAAGGAGCGCGATCGGGCTTTGTAGACTGTCCAGGGCTGCACCTGGGAGGGGTGTTGTAGCTTGGTCACTCGCTGTTTCTCGCAATCATAAGGGCAGTTGGTGTGGAGGTGGCAAGGGGCTGGTCCCAGCCAGTTTTCTGCGGCCTGTTGGATGAGGTGGGGAGCACGGGTCCGCTCCTGCCTGGCTCTGTGGCCTCTATCCCGTGTCACCTTCTGAATCTCCGTCTGCCATCTGAGAGGGTGGGCGCGGCTGTGGGTCTCGGCCACCGAGGCAGTGCACGGGGAGGGAGCAGCCCTGAGGCCTTATCTTTCCCCCATGCCCCGGCCTCATCCTAGGTCTGCCGGTCAGGATAAGGGTGGCCCCGGTGGTCTTGGGGAGTCCCTGAGCCAGGACAGGGCTAGGGGCAGGGGCGGGGGGGGGCGCGTCAGGCAAGGAGTGGCTGTGCAGAGCCCCCAAATTACTAAGGCCGAGTCTGGTTCCAGGAAAGCTGGCCCCAAATGATAGACTAGAACCACGGGACAGAGGCCAGGCTGCCTTTCCCCGCCCACTCTGGGCACTGAGACTTGGTGGGAGGGGTAGGGCTCTGAGCCCCGGGGGTCCGGGCTGGACAGGGGTGTGCTCCTTTCTAGGACCTGCAGAGAGGGAGGGGTGCGCCAGCTGCTGTGCTCTTTAGGGGCACGGGCTTCGAGTCTGGGTCATCTAGGGAGGAGGCTCTGGGGCTGGGGGCCTCCACCTCACGGTCCCAGTGGAGATGACCGCCAAGCCGTTCTGACAGTAATGACCCAGATTTGTCAGGCGACATGGGGTAGGAGGGTTGGCGTAGGCAGGTGTATGCGTGACCAGTGTGGTGGAGACTTAGGGCACATGCGGCTGGGACCTACGGGGGTCCTAGGAGCTGTCAGGTGGGCAGTCAGAGCAGGGACCAGATGCTCCCGGAGGTCACTCAGCTTCCCCCAGGGAATGGCAGCGGGAGGTGGCCCCACGGAAGCTCTGGAGCAGGTTAGAAGTGAGCGTACGTGAAGGCTGGTCCCGGCCTTCAGGGACTAACCTTGGCCAGTCCCCTCAAGTGGGGGCGGGGGGTGCCCGCAGGGCCAGCCTGTGGCTTGCAGCCCTAGCTTTCCAGAGCCAGGTCAGCAGAGCCAGGCCCTCAGGCTCCTGTAATTACCGGGGCGGGAGCTGTGGCTGAGCGTTGGAGCAGGGGTGATTCTTCTAGACTGGGCCAGCTTGGAGGCCTCCACAGAGGACCCCGTCCCTTTGAGACGGACCAGCCAATGGCAGGCATGGCCCAATCCTTCACATCCCTAGGCCCTGTCCTTCCAGCCGTCTGTCCCATTTTGGAGAAAAGAACAGTGACGGGGGAGCTCGCCCTGCTCTCTGGTCATGGCCTGGGGCTCCTGCCCCATGAGTTAGCGATCACTGATGGTATTTTATAATATTTACTGATTATCTGCTATGTGCCAGGCAATGTTCTAAGCACTTTATACAGATTAACTCATTTAAACCTCACAACCATATGAAGCAGGTCTTAAAATTAAGACACAGAGAGGTTAAGTAACTTGGCTAAGGTCACACAGCAGGGTAAGTGGAGAAGCCAAGATTTAAACCCAGATGGTCGGCCTCCGGAGGCCATGCTCTTGGGAATTCAGCTAAGTTGTCTGCTGCTCTGAAAAAGGCAGGGTGAACGTGGGGTGATGATGCCTGTGTTTGGGGGAGTGCCCAGCCCTGGCTGACAAGGCAGGAAGAGACCTCAAGGTCATGTCGCCCCAGCTTTGCATCTGAGGCTGGTCTGGGCTGGGGGCTCCCAAGGTCAGTGTGATTTCCTCTTCTCTTTTGGGCTTGGTGAGGCCTCAGTGATAGCAGGTCAGGACCGGGACCTGGCTTCTCTGCGGTCTCCCGGGGGACCCGCCGTGATGAGGGGGGACCGGCTGTGATGGGGGCGGCTGTGATGGGGGGGACCATGAATATCCGTGTCCAGCCAGCTCTCGAGGTTACAGACACCTCTTCAACAAGAGCTGCAGAGGCAGGGGTCGGGGGGCAGCCCCCGGGAGACATGACCTCAGGTCTGGGCCCTGGATACGGGTGGAGGCAGAGCCCCCCCGGGAAGAGGGCCCGGCTGTCGTCGAGGCTCCCGGGCCGGCAGGTTGTGCCACGCACCACACAGGGGCCTTGGGCTGCCAGGCCAGTGGCTTCGAGTCACCCCGGCAGCGAGTCAGTGCATCCCGGGGTCTCACCTGGGTCGTGGTGACCTCCCACGCTGGAAGTCTGGGCTTTGTTGGGGCGGCCGTAGGGAGTCCAGGTAGCGCTGTGGTTGGTAGTGTTCCTGACCAGGGGTCGGGCCAGTGAATTTGGAGGAACTCACGGGTGACTCAGTTCTCGCCAGAGTTGACAGCCCCAGGCCACGGCGTCAGCTCCTTGAGCCCAGAGCCCAGGACGCAGGGGGAAATGGAAAATGCACATGAGGTCAGGCTGCAGAAGGGTGCTGGAGCCCCAGGAGGAGGCCGGGTGGCGAAGAAGAGGGGCTCTCTGGGGCCCACACATGGGGCTGCGGGAGGCGAGGGGGCTCTGGGCTGGGGAGCACCACATGGCTGCCCTGGGAATGGGGAAGGGGGCAGGGTCGAGCCTCCAGGGGTCTGGTTTCAGGGGAGTGATGGAGGGGAGGACACTGAGTTTTTGGGGGTCTTTTATGAACTTCAGCTGTGAAGGAGGGACCGAGAAGGAGGGGCAGGCAGAAGGGGCAAGTCAGAACTGTTTTCACCACTGGGGCGAGAGAGGGGTGTGCACATCTGTGAGCAGAAGGCAGAAGTGAGGCCCAGGCCGGGGGTGCCCCAGGGCCCAGGAGGCAGGAGGGACAGCTGGCCTTGGACAAGAAGCGAGACCCTTGGGGCTTGGGAGGGGTGTAACTGGGGGTCAGCAGGGGAGCACATTCAGACGCTTCCGCTACTCCAGAACATTTTCTTGGGCCCGGGAGGAGGCCCCTGTGGGGATGATCCTGGCTGTGGGTCGGGAGAGGCTGGACTGGCAGTCGTTGCCATCGGGTGGCTGGGGGCTGCGTGTGGGCTGGGGGCCCCACCTTGCACACCCCAGGCTGGTGGAGGGACTTGGCCTGGGCTGTAGGAGGCTGGTCCTGGGCGGGAGGCCCGTTCTGTGACCCACCAAACCTCAGCCTCCAGGAAAGAGGCTAAAAATAAGGCTGTGGTGGGAAGAAGGGAGGGGTGTGTGGGCCCAAGCCAGGCTGGAACCCAGAGGAAAATCCGAGACGACCGGCAAGCCGCTGTGACACATGCTTCCCGAGCCAGCGGCCCGCAGATCTCACCGCCTGTGGCCGTAGCCCCTTCCTGCCCCGTAAGAGGGAAAACAGCCCCTTACGGCTTCAATGAGGCCCTGTTCCCAGGGAAGGTTCTTCCTGGAGCTCAGGCCGCGGACACAAGCCTGGGCTCCGGGGTGCTGGGGTCCTTTGTCTTGGGGTCTGGCCTGCCCAGGAGTTCCCAGGATGTCCATCTGGATGTGGAAAAATATTCTTCCCCCTTCCCAAGAGCTCTGTGTATCAGAGGAAGTCCAGGGAGGCTTCCTGGAGGCAGCGGCAGACCTGCGGCCTTGAAGAGCTGCAGGGGGCAGAGCACGACTGGTCAGGTAGCTAGGATGCGCCTGGGGCAAGAAGCAAGAGTGTTTGGATTTGCTGGGGACACAAGCTGTCTTCATGATGACCGTTTTGATATGGCTACCCCTCCCCCCAGAGTGAGCCCCCTGCCCTCCTCTTGGCTGTGGACAGGCTCCCATTGCGCACGGCCCTGGGGGAGTCCTGCCCTCCTGCTACGGCCCAGCTGCACCTGTCCCTCAGCACACCTGACGTGTGCCAGTCTCTGCTCTGGGTTCTGCAGATGACCTGCCACCACCCTGCTCTGCAGCGGCTCCTGCTGGAGGGGGATGCAGCGTCCACTCCCCCACCCGTCTGTCCACGAATGGCCTCTGTGGGCGGGCTGGGTGCCGGACCCTGGGCTGCGGGGCAACAAGAGCAAGGGACATGCAGGGGCAGAAGAACACGTTTTGGTTTTTGCCGACGGGCCTGGTTTCCAGCCTCATGCCGGACCCTTGTGTGCCGTGTGACACAGGGAACGTGGGGTCGAGAATCCTAGGTAGCCACAGGATGGTGGGAGCCTCTGCAGAGCCTCACCCAGCCCTTGGACCTTAGCAGCGACTGTCACTGCTGGCTTTTAGCTCCTAGCCACGGTGCACCCAAGGAGCGGGTGTCCGTGTCTCTGCGTGTCTTCCCCGTAGAACTCATGCACCCTCATGTGACAGGTGCTAACGCAAGAATGAACAGGGGAGCGTGCAGGCACCTGACTTATTGAGGGGAATGGGAGAGGGAGAAATTGGGAAGACTTCCCAGAAGAGGAGGTGCCTGAACTAGTCTGGAAGGAGCAGCTGGGACAGCACAGCCCACGGGTGGGCGCTTGGGAGCCATGAATAGTCTGGGAGGCTGGAGCATGGCAAGGGGGGCAGGTGGTGTCCTGAGAAGTGAGGCTGGCGGCGGGGTCGGAGGGGCTGAACCCACAGCCCATGGCCTGGTAAAGGCCAGGGTCCTTGTCTGAGGCACTGGGGAACCACGGGAGACACTGAGGGTGTGAGCGAGGGAGGGGAGCGGAGGCCCCGGCTCAGACGTGGGCGCGAATGGGCTGCGGGGCTGGAGGTGAGTGCAAGTGGTTCTCCACAGTCGGGCCCACAGTTGGCCCCGCCATTGCCATCCCCATCCCATCGCAGGCCCGGGACAGGCCCCAGGCTTCCGCCTTCCGGGCATGGCCACAGCCCGCCTACGTTATTAAGTCATTAACTGGGCCTCGCACAGCCTCTTCATTACGGGTAATTATGGTAAACGCACTCGGCATTCACAAGGAGGAGGCCAGTGTCTCTCGGCTGTCAGGCCGCGTCCCAGGAAATGGCTCTCAGGGGGACAGCCTCGACGGGAGCCTCCGGCAGGCCTGGGGGGACAGTCTGCCCGCTTTCCTGCTGTATGACTTGGGGCTGGCTCAACCCCCTGTGCTTCAGTTTCCCTGTCTGTCCGGGGGTAATAGTCCCGGCCTCACGGGGTCAGGCTCCGCAGGGTCACGCGGGGCTTGAACCAGTAAAGCAGTCACGGCTCTGAGATGCGCACCAGGTCATCATGATGAGCTCTGAGGGTCCCCCGAAGGCAGGCCTGGTCCCTTCCTCAGTCCCCAGCATGGGGAGCTTCTGGGGCAGCCCGCCCCCCACCCCGCTCCTTTCTTCCCTATCCCTTCTCCGTGCACATGTGCGGTGTTCCGGGGCCCAGCCGCCTGCTGTCCTCAGAGATAAGCAGAGCTGGGGGCTTGCTTAGGAGCCTGGTTGAGCTCTGGGAGAGGGGAGGGAGGTCCAGGAGGTTGCTGGCCCCCATGTGGCCATGGCTCTGTCTGCCCACGGTTGTTGCTGACATCTAGTTCCTCTCGCTGTGTCTCCCCTGCTCCGCCGCCCCCCCCCCATGTGCCAAGTCCTGATGGGAGAGCAGAGATGGCCAGGACTTGGAGAAGGGCAGGCATGGCCTCGAGGGGTCCCCTTCCCCCCAAGAACCCTGGAGCCCTGCCTGCCTCCCTCTGCATCTCAGCTCTGGTGTCAGAAAAGTGGGGGTCCTGGTGATAATCCCGAGGACAGCTGGGTGAGTGAGTGCACGTGCAAGTGGGTACGTGTGAGTGCTGCCTGCCACCCCTGTGCCCACTCCTTGGCTGGAAGGCTTCCTGGCGGCTCTCAGGGGCTTTCTGGGCTCCCCGGAGGGCAGGGGGGGACACAGAGTTCCAGGCTGGCAGGTGCCTGGTGACCACGGAGGAGCCCTGCTTGTCTGTGCCTCCGGCCCCTGCTGTGGCCGAGCGAGGGGCTAAGACCCTATCCTGGGAGTGAGCACGGGAGGCCCAGTGGGGGCAGCATGGCAGCTCAGTCTGCAAAGTCCCCCGTGGCCTGGCCAAACTGGGCAGGGTGGCGTTCTGTAGATGGGGCCAGGTTGGGCCCTGCCGGGTGGGCAGAGGCCTGGGCTTGGCTTTGGGGTCTCCTAGGAGGGCTGAGGGGTAGGGGAGGCCGGACATCACACATACGCACCCTCTGTCTTCCCCTCCCAGGCGTCCTTCTGGACATCCAGCAGCACTTTGGGGTCAAGGACCGAGGCGCCGGCTTGCTGCAGTCAGGTGAGGCCCGCCCCCCACCCCCCAGACCCCCCACACCGGCTGCACCTTCCCTGCTGGTCTCTTGTGACTCGAGGGAAAGAACAGGAGCTTTGCGTCCACATCTCTCGGTTGTAGCTCACCGAAGACTCCCTTCCCCAAGCCCCTACCTCTCCTCTCGTGACATAGACCACTAACAGCCTGAGGGGGCAGTGAGAGAGTACAGGGGTGCGGCCACGGCCCACGGCCCTAGGGCTGACCCTTCTTTTGGGTCCTGGGGCTCCATCTGGACCCGGTGGCCCAGGTTCCACCCTGAGGCTGCTGGACGGAGCACCTTAGCTGCTGGGTTGGACGGTGTCAGCAGAGGCTTGGTAACCCTGTCTCCGTGGCAACCCCCCTCCCGCCCCCATTGCTTCCATCACCCTCAGGCTGGGAATCCTCGCTTAGATGTCAAAGCAGGAAATCCCCTCGGTCATTCCCAGGGCAGGAGCCTGAGAGCCTGGGTCATGGGCTGCTGCTGGGCCTGAGGTCCTCTGCCCCCGGGCTGGGCAGCGTGGCGGGCCGTGAGCAGTTGTGCCGTGTCTCCTTTGTCCCTGGCCGACCCCCTCCGTGGCCCCAAGCTTGCCGTGTGGCCAGGGGCCCGGTTCCTTTGGCCCTGGAGTCCATGTGGCTGTGAGGCCCGGTCAGATGTGTGGGAGGAAGTCTGCATGGTCCGCATTCCAGTGCATGAACCCCTTCCCGGGCCTGGGCTCCCCGGGGAGGGAGGGGTGGAGGGAGCCGGCTCTGTCCAGGAACCCGCCTGACCTGTCTAGGTGGCATTCCAAGGAGGGCTGTGCCAGGCCTCCGCACCCTGTGGGCTGCTATGTCACCACCAACCGCACACCCTGCAGCCTGGGCTCCTTCCCGGCTGGGCTCTGGGGCTCAGAGAGACGGTGTGATAGCTGCAGGCTCAGCCCCAACAGACAGCTGCGTGAGCTGGGACGAGGGGCAAGGCTGATGTGGCCAGCCCCTGCCTCTGCCCACATCACTCCCCCCAGGACATGCACCCGAACTTGTCCCCTGGCCCTTCCCCCTTGCTGGGCCTCCGTGCGGGGCCTGAGCCAGTCAGCCGTCCCAGGACAGGTGCCTCCAGCCTCCTGGGCTCTGAGCACATGGTGCCCGCCACTCAGCCTGGATGAGAGAGTTCCAGCCAGGCGTAGCACGGCAGAGGGAGGCAGGAGAGAGCCCAGTTTTCCAGCGCCCCCCCTGTGGCCCCTGAGTCACTGGGGACCCGGCCGGCTGGATCTCATCCCCTCCTGGCCTTGGCCTTGCCGACTGACAGGGAGCCAGGATCTGCCTCAGCTTCCACCACTCAGCCCCCACCAGTGAGGGCAGGGCCAGCACAGCCTCCCGGGGAGGGTGGGAGGCTGTGAGGCTGTGAGGCTCTTGGGGCTGCTATAGTTATGTCCTCAGCCACCTTCCTGGCTGAGAGACAGACAGCACGGCAGCCCCCACGACCCCTGGCGACCTGGCTGCAGGTGGACAAGAGAGCCACCAGCATCATCCTCCTAGAAGCCCCCTTTGAAGGAAGCCTTCCTTCCCAGACGAAGGGGCAGAGGTCAAGAGGAATGATGACTTGCGGGCCTGGAAAGGGGGTCCGTGTAGGCCGTCCTCGTGGCGTGGGGACGGCACGCAGGGGGCCACGGGCTTGGAGAGGCCTGTTCCGGGGCTCTGAGCTTCCGGCGTGTCTGTTCTCAGGGTGGGTGCCTCTGGGCTGTGGTCTCTCAGAGCCCCTTACCCCGTGGCCTTCACCCTAGCACCTACCCGGGATGGCCGCTGGAGCCTAGAGACCAGGCAAGCGAGACCAGGATGTGACTCAGTGGGCAACCAGGCAAAGCAGCTAATTGGCCTGGGCCCCAGGCACCTGCCTCTTCCCCAGCCCCTGATAAGGTCGGAGCCAGGTGGAGGGCGCCGGCCGGGTGCTGCTGTTTGCCCAGATCAAAGGGCGAGGCTGCGAGCAGGGTTTTCTGCTTTTTGTGGGTGCCAGGGGCTGCTGTGCCCAGAGACGGGGGGGGGGGTGGCTGAGGGTCAGGCCTGGGCCTGCCCCTGCCGTTTCCCCTGGGACCAGATCTTGAGAGCGGACTTGGGTAGAGCCTGCCTTCGGCAATCCCCTTGCAGATTGCTGCCAGCCCAGAGCCGGGCCCGAGTCCCTGCGGGAGCCTCCATGATGACAGCTCTTGCTGTCCTGGGAAACCAGGGGCATCCAGAGCCCACACCCAAAGGGCGGCTGGTGCTGGGCCTCCTGCTGGCCAGGCCCTGGGCTGGGCTCTGCCACGGGCTCTGTCCCTGCATTCCAGTGGATTCCCTCTCTCCGTGGGAATGGAGAACGTGTCCAGTCACCACCAGGCACAGGGGGCACCGTGGGGGCCTGGGCATTGGGGGGGCAGGGACGGCAGCAAGGCTGCACCTGGCTCTGCCCGGTGGCAGGTGGATAAGAATTCCCCGAGGATGGGACATTTGAGTGGGGCTTTGAAGGATGAGCTAGAGTTTGTTCAGGGTACAGGTCGTCCAGCCCGCCTCCTTCCTGCACTCCGAGCTGGATAAAAGATGCCAAGAAAACACTGAAATTACATAGCTGAACTTGAAAGCCCAAGCTAGCAGGGGAATTCCCAGGTGCCAGACGTGGAGAATTGAACCGAAAAACAGGAATGGGCGCTGGTATTAAAGACAAGTGGTGCAGAGCGCCTGGGGACCAGTATCTGTCACGGGAGCTTGTTACGGTATTTTCAGTGTAAACATTTTTACGATGAAAAATGTTAAATAATACGTAAAAAGTAGAGAAGCACGATGAAGCTCCACAGAGCTCTTGGGCCCCGTGTCCAGGCTCCGGGGTTTCTTTGCTCTGAGGGGGGCCCGTGCAGCCTCGGCTTCCAGCGTCGCATGGTGACTTGGTTCCCCCCCAGAGCCCAGGCAAGCTCCCCGATTTCTGCCTGTGCCCCCAGGCCAGTGGTAGTTTCTCTGTCTGTGGGAGGACGTGTCTATCTGGCTCTGGCTCTGTTTCCAGGCCCTTCCCCACGTAGGACCCCGCGGGGGGATCTAGAGCTGCCCCTCAGGGGAGCCTTTGGGACCCGGGGCCTGTGTGGGACTGCGATGGCAGTGCCTCTGAGGACAAACTCAAACCGAAAATGAGCAGAGTCCCCAGGGAGGGTGCCAGGCGATGCTGGAAAATGGGGAAACCGACCCTGAGCGAGTCCGGGCAAGAGATCTGCCTTTAGGGCTTCAGGGCTACGCAAGCTTAGTTTCTCGAGGTCCATAGAAAGAGCAGAACTCACAAGACAGGAGCAGCACCTTCCCGAGGGAGAACAGGGAGCTGCCACTTTAGAGACTTCAGTTCAAAATTCTGGAAGTGAAAAGTGTAAGCACAGAAATTGAACAACGAAACGATTAGACCCAGTCAAAGAGAAAATTAGCAAATCAGAAGATGGGTCTGAGGAAAGCAGCAGGTGGGGGAAGGGGAGCGGGAGTGAAGGCTCCGGTGACTGGAGGATGGCGTGTGGGGGGCAGCGGAGGGCGGGGAGGCTGTGCAGGGGGCAGGGTCAGCTGCCAAAGGCATCTGGCTTTCGTTTGGGGTAGCGGGGAGCCAGAGAAAGCTTTGGGGTGGGCGGGTCCCTGTCAGACATTCTCTCCGGGGCCCAGCGTGGTAGTGGACGGGAGAGGGGAGGCAGCTCGGGGGCTGTGGTTGGAGTGGTCACGAGGATGTTCCAGAATGGGGATGGGGGCAGAGTGGGGACAGAGGACAGAGGAAGAGCCAGCTCAGACTGAAACCAGACAGCAGCTCTGCTTTGGGGTGCTCTCCTTCTGGCCTCGCTCCCTCCCCACTTGGTCCCAAGGCTGTAGCCAGGCTGCCCCCAGGGACTGTGCCCCTGGGGCCGTTCTGTCCCATCTCCGTGAGGCCCAAGGGGCCAGCCCAGGGCTTCTGTCCTGAGCAGTGGCAGGGAGGAGGGGTTCCCATTCTTCCTGCGGGAAGTCTGCGTGCGGTGACGGGGCCAGGCTGTCCTGGGTCCTCCCCATCATCCGGCTGCCTGGGCGTCCGTCCTCCACGTCCTGTGGGCAGAGCCTGCCTGAGTAACCCTCCCTGCCCACAGGAGATGGAGGATGGTAAGTCTCCCCAAATAACAGTTCGGCTAGATTTGGACTTTGTAAAAATAGCCCTGGTTCAACTTAGGCTGGCGGGGGGGCTGGACCTGAGCTCCAAGGCCACTGTGGGGGAGCCCAGGGGTCCCTCAGCTGCTCCAGCTCCAGGACCATCTTCTGGGGTTAGGGCTGAGTGCACCCCGAGAGGGGCTCGGCAGCCCCACGGGCGGGGTCAGAGGGGAGCCCTCAGCAGGGTGGTCCTGGACGCCTGGGTGTGGACCCCTCTGCAGGCCGCAGAGAAGGCCCTCAGCCAGCATGCTGCCCCTGGGGCTCAGGAGACTGGGCAGCCCCTTACTGACCTCTCCCCAGCCCTGTGGGGCAGGGGCACCACCCATCCCACAGAGAGGCTCTCGAGGCCCTTCCCCCTCTGCCCTGGCTCCCTGCCTGCGGGCCCCATTGTCCCCGTCCTGTGGCCTCAGCACACGTGAGCTGCTGAGGGCTTCCCCACACCCGGACCACAGGATGTCCTCGTGTGGGAATTGCTGGGAAAGCCGCCGGGCTGCCCAGAAAGGTCTCCTCCAACAAAGACTGCAGGGCTGGGAGTGGTGGGCAGGGGAAGCTTCTAGCCCAGCTGTCTTTATTTCCAGCAGAGTGGCTGCTCGCCACATATGCCTCTGCACCCCTGCCAGGGACCGGGGTCCTCTGCCATTCCTTCTGCTGGGAATGCTTTTCCTTCTCTCCCTGCCCTGAATGTGTTCAGGCCCCCAGGCCGGCCCGGACAGGTCCTCTCTCTTGTCTGCCCCAAGCACGGGGGGGGGGGGCCTGCAAAGACAGATCTATCGCTGTCCATCCCGACCCTGGACACTTTTGTCCCCAAGGGTCCAGGCTCAGGAGTGTCGCTGTGTCCAGTGGCCCAGCTCTAAAATGGGATGATGTGGTGGAGCTCGGTTGGGGCCAGGCAGTGAGGACAGGATGTCTCTGCTCCCACAGGAGCCTTACCTGAGGTCCTGGGCTGCCATCCTCTCAGATGGGCCAGCAGAGAGCCAGGGGTCTGCTCCGCTGTGGGGAGCAGGTGGGGATGGCCCAGGGCAGCTCTCTCCTTGGACCTGTCCACCCTCTCTTTGAAGGGGGAGAGCGGACATGCTGTGGTTGTCCATGGGCTCCTCCAGCGCCTTCCCCTGCTCTGGCCTGGCCCACCTTCCTGCTGTCCCCCTCCCCCACGCTGCAGTCTGTAGTGTGATTTAGAGCGAGGACCCTGGAGTTAGACAGATGGGGTTTAATGTCTGGCTCAGCCACCTGACAAGCTGTGTGACGTCACGCCTTTCGGCCTCTGTACCTTCCTGTGGGATGAAGAGACTAGTGAGGAGCAATGAGGTGACCGGTGCTTAGGTCCCTGGCGTGTGCTCGGACCCGCCGACGGTAAGCGTTCCGTAATGACAGCTGAGGTTCTTGGTAACAGTAAGCACCACGCCTCCTTAGCCTCATGCGGTATTGCCGATCAGACTTGTGATTTACAGTGTATAGTCCTGGTTTTAAGTAGGCGCATCCCGGTAAACTCCTATGCATCCTTCAATGCCCCGCTCTGATGTCACCGCCTCCATGACGCCTCTCTTCACTGTCCTTGGCCCTCCTTGCTGGTTTCCTGGCACTTTAGCCCCTTCAAACTGGGCAACCCATGGACAGGGGTCACTCTGCCTCTGATTCTTTTTGCCCACCCCACCCCCCAGCACAGAAGGAATGATTCTTCTTCCTCCCCTAATATGTGTAATCCTGACGAGACCCACATCCTGGTCTGATCTCAGGCAGGTCCTGGGAGGCAGGCCCAGCAGGAAAATTCTTTTTCTAAATATGAGGAAGTAATTTCTGTGTTGAGTAATCTAAACAAGGGCCCTGTGTTGACGAGGCCGTGGGCTCTGGGCGGGGCCTGGTGTCAGTCACCTTGCGCGCTCTTACCCCGCACTCCGAGCAGCCCCGTAGTTGCTATTTTTATCTTCCTTTTTCGGATGAGGAGCCTGGCCCGTGAGAGGCGACAGATTTTCAGGAATCGTGGGAGCTGGTTACACGTGACCATTACCAAAAACTAAGTTATGGAAACGCAGAGCTCAGTGTCTCACGGTCACAAGCGAGGTGGCGAATGCTCAAACTTCGTCACTCGCTGATCACTGCATGGCGCTCGGCCGTCACCTGTGTCGCCGAGGCTGTTTGCCGCCCCTGCCCCTGTTCGGCGGGAGTGTGCGTGCCGCGTGTGACCGCACACCCCCTCCTGACTCAGTGGCCTGAGGTCAGCCATGGTGGGCGTCTTCACGCCACGCCAGCTGGCAAACCCCCGTCGGGGCCCCCGCCACCCTCACCCCCAGTTTCTTGGAGAGCCAGTTGTTAAACATGGATCAGCACAGCACTGAACGGAGGAACAGAGAGGTAGTGACCTGCTCAAGGTCACCCAGGTGGGAAGGGACAGAGCTGACTCCGAGCCCAAGCAGGGTCCCTGGTGCCCAGATCCATGCCCCTCGATGCTGGTTCTGCCCCAGGCCCCTGTGCCCCCAGCAGCCTCACACTCACCGTCCTGCTCACCAGGACGAGGGGAGACCGTCACCCTCCTCCAGCCCAGCCCTCACCCTCGGTCACCTCGTCCATGCCTCCTTCCCGTCCCCTCTTTCTTTTCTTCCCGCCTGCCGGCATCAGGTCTGAGGGAGAAGCCAAGCCCGTGTGTGCGCTCAGCCTGGTGGTCAGAGCCCGGCCAACTGGCCACCTCGTCTGCCCACCCTCGGCCTTTGTCTGGCCATCTGCCCGTCAGCTGTGGGACGGCCTTCCAGGGGGAGCGGACTTGCCCCCTGACCCCTAGGGCCTACCCTGCCTTGCTGGGCCTCTCTGTCCCACCTGGGGCCCCAAGGCCCCGCCTGTCACTGGCAGTGGCGTCCCCACAGAGTCCTCGGAGACGCTGCCGCTCTCTTGTTCTATAAGAGCAAACCCAGGTCGTGTCCCTGCCCTGCTCGGCATCCCCCAGCGTTTTCCTTTTCAGCCATGGAAACCACGGTCACCACAGTGGGCTGTGAGGCCCTGCCCCATCTGGCCTCTCTCCTCCGTCCCTCTGCTCCAGCCACTCTCCCTCTTTGCTGTTCCTCAGCGATGCAAAGCATACTCCTGCCCCAGGGCCTTTGCACTTGCTGTTCTTGCCCCAATATTTGCATGGTTTGTTTCCTTAGCGCCTCCAGGTCTTTGCTGAAGTGTCACCTTCTCTGACCCTTTGGTTTGAAGTCGTAGCATCTGCTTTGTCTCATACACTTATTTCCCGTCTCCTGTTTCTGCCCTGTGACCCCCCTTAGCCCTTGTCACCATCTGACACACCACAGTTTGCATTTTATCACTGGTTTCTTCTGCCCAAGAGGGCAGGAATTTTTGTCTGTTTTGCGGAATGGACGAATAAGTGAAGGAACAGAGACGGTGTCTGCAGGTGTCGGTGAAGGGTCTGCTGCGAGTGAGGGTGGGAGACCTGGGGCTCCGGGCCCAGTTCTTCCCTGATGTGCCGTGTGACCTTGGGCAGGTCCCTTCCCTCGGTGACCCTCTTTCCCAAGTATAATAAGGAGAGCAGTGTGAGGGGTACAAGGAACGGGGGCTCCGGAGTCAGGGGATTGAAGCGCCACGGGACTTTTGCTGCCAGCGGGGCCTTGGGCCAGTCTTCTCCCCCGACTTCTGCGAGATGGGGTGGGGTTGGAGCATGCCCACGATGCCAGGGGGTGAGCTCCTGGCACGGCTCCTGGCGTGTAAAATGCTCAACACATTGATCTTCACTGTTTGACGAGTCCCCCAAGGGCTCGCCCCCTGGACAAGCGGGGCCCGCAGTGAAGTGGGGAGGGCTGCAGGATAGCCATCCCCTGGGCCCAGGCCTGGCCGAGGTGGGCCTCCCGGGGCTGGCTCCTCTGCCCCTGGCCCCAGCCGAGGGTTGTCCGCTGGACCCTGGGCTCGGGCCGGGCGGGGGAGGTACCTGGGCTCGGGCCGGCCGCACGGCCCCGGGTGCAGCCGGGGACCCTGCCCCCATCACGCTCTCCCCTCCTGCACAGTGTTCATCTGCAGCTTCATGGTGGCCGCCCCCGTCTTCGGCTACCTGGGCGACCGTTTCAACAGGAAGGTGATCCTCAGCTGTGGTATCTTCTTCTGGTCGGCGGTCACCTTCTCCAGCTCCTTCATCCCTCAGCAGGTGAGGCCCGTCGGGCTTCCTTCCCGGCATCCGTGCACATCCCCCCCGCGCGTCCCGCTCCCTCCAGCGCCGGCTACCTCGCTGACTGGTCTTCATCCACACTGGGCTTCCAGCCTCTTTGCTCGACCCCGGGCGGCGTCTTCCAAGTGCAGTGGGATGAGGGGTCTCGGGTACTTTGTAAGCTGGCTCTGCAGACAGGGAGGGCCTCCCCGCTGCTGGCCCGAGCCGGGGAACTCACAGGCGGCCTGTGCGGCCTCCTCTTTCTGAGCTGCCTCTGATTCTGGGAGGAACAGCAGAACCAGTCTGGTCTAGGGGTAGGGCCCTGCCATCATCTCGCTGTGTGACCCCAGGTGAGTCACTACGCCTCTCTGCGCCTTGCACAGTTTGCTCCTTCGCTGGTGTTTTTTTAAGTCAACTCTATGCCCAGTGTGGGGCTTGAACTCATGAGCCCGCGGTCAGGAGTCACGCGCTCTACTGACTGAGCCAGCCGGGTACCCCGTACAGTTTGCTCTTTGTCCAATAGCCAGCTGACGGCTCGGGTCAGAGCCCCAGGGCGGCAAGCAGCACTTCTACGTAATGATGTTCGGGGTCTGAATGTCCCAGCTGCTGTCCACGCAGCCCTGTGATCGGAGCACCCCCGTTTCTGCAGCTGTGAAATGGAAAGACCTCAGCTCGAAGGTTCGCGGTGCTCAGACCCCGGAACGTGGCAGGGTGCAACAAGTCAGTGTCTATTCTTTCTTCCACGAGGCCGACATGTTGCCTTGAGAGGTAGTGAGTTCCCATCACTAGGGCTGTTCAAGCAGAGGAAGGACATCTCGTGGTGCTTGCTGTGGAGACACAGGAAGAAGGAGAGAAGACCGGATCTGTCCTCAAGGAGCTTTGGGCCTCAGGCATAAAGGGAAGAGCGTGTCGGTCCTCGGGAGCTCGCAGGCTGGAGCGTGTCGGTCCTCGGGAGCTCGCAGGCTGGCTGTGGGACGACGGGACGGGAGCCCCCACGTGCACAACCTTCACGACGTGCAAAGTGCTGGCAGTCCTCACTGAAGGGAGAGCAGTCTCTCGAAGCCCATGGGGTCAGGGAAGGCTTCCTGGAGGAGGTGGCATTTGAGCTGGGAAGGCAGGACAGGGAGGTGAGGATAGGCAGAGGGAGCAAACCCATGGAAACAGTAATGGTGGGGTGTGTGGATGGGTCCCCACACCAGGAGAGTGTTTTGGCCGGAAAGGAAGGCAGGGACCAGGTCATGGGGAGCCTCGAATGCCAGGCTGGAGGGTCTGGTCTTCCTCCTGAGGGCAGGGGTGAGTCAGACTGACATGGAGTGGAAGAGGCTGGAGGCAGGGGCAGAGGGACCAGCAGGTTTGGGGTACAACTTCACGGAGGACAATCAGGCCCAGGTGGGCTCCAGGCCACCATCAAGAATAGGGCATGGACTAGAAGCCTCTGGGCCCCTCTGGGCCTTGCCCTGCCCCTGGCCAGGCCCCTGGTCTTCTGACCCACGGTGCCACTCCTGGGATGGAGCCGTGAGTCCGGGACCGCCGTGCTGGTGGGTCTGAGGGTGTGGGCAGGCGGGCGGGTGCAGAGAGACGGATCACCCCAGTTGTCTGTGGCCTCACGGCCCTCACAGTCCGAGCCCCACGGGGGTTCTCGACGGGCCTGGGCAGTGTGATTCTGAAGTTGACTTGGCAGAGCAAATGCCCAGAACAGCCAAGAACGTGGTGAGGAATGACCATGGAAGGGCCTTGCCCTGGCGGTCCCCACGGTGTGCTATTCTAACCCAAACAGTGGGCCGGCCGTGAGCCCTTTCCGTGGCGGGGGGGGGGGGGGCAGCGTCGGGTGACAGGTGCACTCGGGCAGCATCGCCTGTCCCTCTGGGTGAAAGCTAAGGCGTATTTCAAAGTAAGTTCCAGGCAGGTGAAAACAAAGTAGAAAACAACGTATAAATATCTAGAACTACGAATTAGCAAGAAAAAGCCAAATAACCCGGCAGGAAAGTGGGCAAAGGGTGGTGAACGCAGCCACTCCAGGAGGAGATGGTGCTTGACTCCAGTCGCCAGGGAATGCAAATTGAAACGGCAACGAGCCGGCGTTTCACACCCATCAGATGGGCCACAGCTAAGCGAGCTGCAGACGCCAAGTGTTACGCAAGCTGCCGCTGACAGTGTGACTTGGCGGGGCTGCTGCGGAGGGCGAAGCGCCGGGATTCCGCAGAACCAGCGCGCGCGTCCCTGCCGCCGACTTTGAGGCGCACTCCCCAGGGAGGGGCCCCAGCCCGCGGACACGGCCCACGCGTGCCACGGCGTTCGTGAAGGTCTCGTACGAGGAGAGGCGGCCTGCGCGGCGAGACCCTGGGCCGCAGGAGCGTGAAGTATATCGACGGCAAGCGGCGTCCACGGGCTTCCGGAACACGCGAATGAGGGCGCAGCAAGCCGCGGGGCGGGAGGCACGGCATGGGTCCTTTGGGGTGCACGTGTTGAGAGCGTGCGGGGGACGCGGTGCTGCTGTCACGCGTGTGCAGGACAAGGTGGGGCCGCAGCGTAAGGGAGGAACGGTGTAGCGGTTCCTGGGGGAGGCGTGGGAGAACGAGGAGATCCGACATAGCGAACGAGCTATTAGGGAATATCGTCATCGTGTTGGGATGGGGCAGGCCCTTCTGAGCAAGACGTGCCATCCAGACCCCATCACGGGGACACCACCAGGCTGGACAGCGTCGGAGAGGACCCCACAGAGTGGAAGGCAAGGTGACCGGCACTGCTCGTCGCGTGTGTCATAAAGGGTCAGGGCCCACGATACATAAAAAGCTCACAGAAATCAAGACAGCCCAATGGCAAAGTAGGCAAAGGCAGTGGGCAGCTGAGCCCGAGAAAGGGGCGAGGTGAGGCGGGGGACACAGACACGGAGGTGAGGCGCAGGGCTGGACGGGCGATGCAGGGGGTGGGCCCGGGCGGAGAAGGGCAGAGGGAGAGAGGGAAGCGGGAGACCGGAGGAGGGCAGTGTGTGGGTGAAGCTGGCCGGATGGCCGGTCAGGGTGGGGCCGGGGAAAGATGACCAGGCCGGGTTCTCAGGCCCTGGGCAGCTGGGGGGACGGAGGGGCCGGGTCCACATCAAAGGGGGAGGACCCTTGGCAGCGGGCACGGCCCCACCCTGCTCAGCTGGGCTTCGCTCTTTGATGTGTGTGTGTGTTGGGGGGGAGCACGGAGCCCACGGGCTGCCCTGCCTGCTCCTCATGCACACGGGGTCCTCTGTGCTGCCAGGGTCAGCCCAGCTGCCCTGCCGGGGGCGGGGCCAGAGCCCAGGGAGGAGGTCTTGCCCTTGGGGGGGGCAGCGGAGACACCGAGGGGCCTGTCTGGGCCACACGTGCAGCTGTTGACCTGTAGAGCCGTGGCCAGCACCCCGCCGTGGCCGGCGTCAGGCCCTGCCCGCTGCCCGGGCTGCCGGGCCCGCGGGGGCTGGGCCGTGGCATGGGGACCGAGGGTGAACCCCACGTTCTCCGCCCCTCCTGCAGCACTTCTGGCTGCTGGTCCTGTCCCGGGGCCTGGTGGGCATCGGTGAGGCCAGCTACTCCACCATCGCCCCCACCATCATCGGCGACCTGTTCACCAAGAACACACGTACGCTCATGCTGTCCGTCTTCTACTTCGCCATTCCGCTGGGCAGGTGAGCGTCCCCACACACGTCCCGCTCCCTGCGCCTCTGCCGCCCAGACACGCGGGGCCAGCAGGCGGGGTGGGGGGTGGGGGTGGATGGCCTGCCTTGTAGACCGGTGGGCGCCCCCGCCCCACGCGCGGCCTGACGGCGCCATCCCCTCCGCAGCGGCCTGGGCTACATCACGGGCTCCAGCGTCAAGCAGGCGGCCGGAGACTGGCACTGGGCCCTGCGGGTAAGGACACCCCGGACCAGCCCTTGCCCCGGGTCCCCCACACACTCGGACGGGGCCTCGGCCTCCAGGTCCCCCGAGATTAGTGCCCTGTGGCGTCAGGGGCCCGCGCGGACAGGACGAGGGACGCCCTCCCACGTGTCAGGACATTCCCGGTCTGCGATGGCATGTCCTGCTGGAGCCTGGCCCTGTGTTAGGGGGAGGCCGAGACGCGACCTCGGCGTGGGGGCCCCTGGGGTCTGGAGCCCCTTCCTGTCCTAAGGGAGGATTCAGGCAAGTCTGCCAAGGCCCCAGGACAGTGCAATCAGAGGAAACAGAGATCCCCAGTCTCGCGGAGGAGCGGAAGCTTAAGACAAAGTGTTTTTTCCTCAAAAGCAGGAAGGAAGCAGCCTCCGTGGAATTTCTTGATGGGGGGCATAGAGAGGAACTCCCCCGCCCATGGGCTCACGGCCCTCAGCGGCGGGGGGGGGGGGGGGGGTGTGGTGGTGGGGGACGGGCCTCCCTGCTCTCCAGCGGGTGAGGGGTGCTGTCTCGCAGGCTCTGTTCCCGACCTTGGGCTGCACGTGGGGAAGACTGCGTGGGTGGGCCCCTCCCCCTCCCCTCCCCCTCCCCTCCCCCTCCCCCCTCCCCCTCCCAAGCCGTAACCTTCCTGCTTATCATCGGGAAGCATCGCACCCGCCAGGCCCTCCCCAGGCCCCCTCGCCCCCTCCTCATCATGGGTTCAGAGTCGGTCCCTCTGCTTCCGTCCTTGCCATTCATCATCCGTCCTTCTGGTTTTCCACCTGTAAATTCACCCAGCGGTCTGTCCCCCGTCCTCCATGCATCCCTCAGCCCCCTCCCGTCAGGCCCCCTGCTCCGGACGGCCCATCGGGAGCTCCCGGAGGCTCAGTGGTGGGACAGGGCCGACATGGCCTGGGTCCTACCCTGTGCTCCTGCCCCACCAGGTGTCCCCCATCGTGGGCATGATCACAGGCACACTCATCCTTGTCCTGGTCCCGGCCACCAAGAGAGGCCATGCCGACCAGCTCGGGGGCCAGCTCAAGGTGCACAGCTCGTGGCTGCGGGACATGAAGGCCCTGATCCGCAAGTGAGTGCTGCCAGGAGGGTCTGGCGGGAGGGGCCAGGGAGGAGAGAGGACCCTGGCCGCGGGGCCACCCTGGTCTCTGCTGCCGCGGTGCCCATCACCCCTGCGGCGGAGCCCAAGGGGGCGGGCGAGGGCGGCCTCGGGGGGCCCCTCTCAGTGCCACCGCCCTGGCCTCTCCCCAGCCGCAGCTACGTCTTCTCCTCCCTGGCCACGTCGGCCGTGTCCTTCGCCACAGGGGCCCTGGGCATGTGGATCCCGCTGTACCTGCACCGTGCCCAGGTCGTGCAGAAGACGGCGGACACGTGCAGCAGCCCGCCCTGCGGGGCCAAGGACAGGTGGGGCCGGGCCGGGGGGCATGCGGTGGGGGGTGCTGTGTGGGGGCGCCAGAGCCCCGACCTCACCCGCCCGGCCCACTGCCCTCTGTTGCCACAGCCTCATCTTCGGGGCCATCACCTGCTTTACTGGCTTTCTGGGTGTGGTCACGGGGGCCGGAGCCACGCGCTGGTGCCGCCTGCGGACGCAGCGGGCTGACCCGCTGGTGTGCGCCGTGGGCATGCTGGGCTCGGCCATCTTCATCTGCCTCATCTTCGTGGCTGCTAAGAGCAGCATCGTGGGCGCCTACGTGAGTGCGGCGGAGGGCGCGCGGCGGGGGGTGGGGGGGTCGGCCTCCGGCGCAGGCAGTGCGGCTTGGCGCGCAGGGCCCCTCCCCAGGGGAGGCTTCTGTCCGCTGCCCACCCAGGGCCGCCCTGTCCAGGGCCTGTCGGCCGGCCTCGAAGTCCCTGTATTCTGCAGATCCCTGGGAGACTGAGTGCCCGGGAGGGGTGGGGGCTTGGGGGGCTCCCTGCCGGCAGCCAGGCAGAGGGCTCTGATGGCCGCTCCGGTCTCCACACAGATCTGCATCTTTGTTGGGGAGACGCTGCTCTTTTCAAACTGGGCCATCACCGCGGACATCCTCATGGTGAGGCGGGCCAAGTTCCCTCGTGCCAACCCAGGCCCTGGGCTCCTGGGGCAGCTGGAGAGGCTGGTGAAGAGGCGGGAGGCTGACAGGGCCTGTGGGGGGTGGACGGAAGGCCAGGCAAGCTGGGGAGGTGAGCCTGTTGGCAGGGAGGGGCTCAGGCTTTGGGGCCTGAGAGCAGAGCCCTGGGCAAGCGGGGATATGGGGATGGGACTGGGTAGGGAGAGGGGTGTCTGCAGGCTCAGCGTGGCCAGGAGGCTGGCAGTGCCAGGCTGGCCTGACGGGGTGCTGCCTGCCAGCTCCTCCCCTGGGTCTGAGCTCCACAGGCCCTGCCCTCCCAGCCCAGCCCGGGTCCCAGGCGCGCCTGCCTGAGCGCCCGCGGCTGGGCCGGGCGGACAGAGGCCGTGTTCACGGACAGAGGCCGTGTTCACGGGGCCAACAATGGGTGCCAGACCGGCCAGCCAGGGACAAAGGGCTCTCTGAGCAGCGGCAGGGGCTGTGTCCCTGGGAGGAACCGGGAGGGGGTGTGGCCTCGATAACTTGCAGCACGCAGTCTGAGCGGTGGGGGTTTGGTGGGTGTGCAGTGACTGTGGCTCTCCGTCCTGGGGCTTCCTCCCTGTCAGGGCCAGGAGGGGCTGGGAGAAGGGAGTGCGGGGCCTCCAGTGGGGACGGTGTCTGGGAGCCGCCAAGGCAGGCCTCCCTGGGAGGGGGGCTGGAGGGAGTGTCACTTGGGGTCTGGGGCCACAATATGGGACAGCCCAGGAGATCAGAGTCGGCCTGGTGTTGGGGTTCCTGCTGACTCTTCTGCTCCGGGAATCCTGCCCTGCGTCCCCTGAACGCCTGCTTCACCAGGGGCCACCCCACCATCCGTGGGTGGAGGTGCGGGTCTGACTCAGCCCTGTGCCCCACGGGGAGCCAGGCCGGTGGCAGGGGCGAGAGCAAAGGAAGGAGTGAGTCTGTGGTGCTGGGCGGGACCCCCGTGCCTGCCTCTGCCCCAGGGGCAGCCCCAGCTGCTGGCAGGGTTTGGGTCTCAGGGAAATCATGTCCCATTTTATTGTCACGGCCACATGACTAATCACTGCTGGAAACGGGGCCACGCACTCCCATCGGATCCAGCTGCCCTTCCCCCAGCCCTGTAACGAGGGGCCCCTTGGGCTGGCCACCGCCCCCCCCACTGCTCCGAGGCTTCGGAAAGCCTGGGGGCCCCTGGCTTTGGGGGCTGGGGGCGCCCAGGGTCGGAGTGGAGCCCAGCATAGGCCTTGCCGCGTCCGCAGGGAGGGGAACCGGCGTGGTCCTCAGCTTGTGGGTTCTGGTCCCAGCACTGCCACAGCCCGCGTGTCATGTGTGCGCCGGGCCTGTTTCCTGTGACCCCTGCATGGGCTCCCCGCCACCAGCCCGGGCAGAACCTCAGGCAGCCTCCCCTAGGGCGCCAGGGTGCGGGGCTCTAGCAGTGTGGTAACCCCAGGGACGAGGCGGGTGGCCGTGCCCTCTGACCTCTGGTCTCTCGTGCAGTACGTGGTCATCCCCACGAGACGAGCCACGGCCGTCGCCCTGCAGAGCTTCACCTCCCACCTGCTAGGGGACGCCGGGAGCCCCTACCTCATCGGCTTTGTGAGTACAGGCCAGGCCGGGAGGGGGTGGCTTCGGGGGGCGCCCCTGACACACTCCCACCCCCCACAGATCTCGGACCTGATCCGCCAGAGCACCAAGGACTCCCCGCTCTGGGAGTTCCTGAGCCTGGGCTACGCGCTCATGCTCTGCCCCTTCGTGGTGGTCCTGGGCGGCGTGTTCTTCCTGGCCACGGCCCTCTTCTTCCTCAGCGACCGCGCCAAGGCTGAGCAGCAGTGAGTGGGCCGGGGCGGGCCTGGGGGGGGGGGGGTCGGGCGCCTGCTGGTGGGGGCTGTGCACGGGGCCCCTGGCCACCCAGCCTTGCGGGAGGGGCCGCAGACGGCTGGCACACGCAGGTCCCCATGGTCGCCCAGCCTTGTGGGAGGGGCTGCAGATGGCTGGCACATGCCCGGTGGGGCACGGGCTCCAGGGTGGGTGCTGCGCGGTGCCCCGCGTCCTCTGGTTTTCTGACTTCTTTCTCCTCTCTTCTTCACTCCTGTCTCTCTTCTCCCCACCCCTGGGCTCTCCCACCTTCCCCTGGGGCTGACGAGGTCCCTGCCCGGCACGTCCGGCCAGCCGGCCCCCGAGATGCGATGTGCCAGAGCAGTGCCCGGGCCCGGCCGCCGCTGATCCGCCACCTTGACCCCCGCCCGTCTCTCCCCCAGGGTGAACCAGCTGGTGATGCCGCCTGCATCCGTCAAAGTCTGAGGCCGTGAGTGCAGGCGGGCTGAGAGGCTCCTCACAGGAGGGGAGGGGTGGGGTCAGGGTTGCACCTTGTGGGGATCCTGGGGAATGCTCTGCAAACAGGAGCAGCTTCTCCTGAGGCACCTACCAATTCTAGGGCTGGCCCTCTTCCTCTCGAAATGTGGCCTGAATTGACTTGCTGGGTCACGGGGGAGGGCAGGCTCCCCTTTCCTTCCTCAGATGGGACTGGCAGGACCCCTACTCCATCCCGGACTCTGTCCTCCTGGGCCCTCCAAGAAGCACGCACCAGGGCCCGACTCTGAAGTTGCCCTTCCTCTGGGCCTGGCCTTCAGAGGCCGCACTTCCCAGCAGTGCAGGATCCGAGGTCACCACCCCCTCATCCCCTTGATGCCCCCCGAGCCCAGAGAAAGGTCTGTTTCTTCAAACAGCAGGAAGATGAAGGGGAGAGTCTGGAGTCTGGACTGGCCCCTCCCAAGGGCCCCTGAGACCTGGCCCCTCTTTCTAGGTGCCTCTGGGACCGCGAAGAGCCCTCATTGTCAGCCTACTTGGGAGGCGTCCCACGGCATCCCGGCCCTGCTGGACAGTCTCGAAGCTTTCTGTGTGACCCAAGGCTGGGCACCCACCCTCTCTGGTCTGGGGCTGTGGAGTGGCCATGGCTCCAAGAGGCTGTGTCCTCAACTAGCGTGGAAGGCTGTGTCTGGGGGAGCTGCGCGGCTGGACAGACTCCCAGCCCCAGGGCCAGGCTGCAGACCCCCTGGGGCCCGGGACAAGGACAGCCCCCACCGGGTATGTGGGGAGAGCATGGCCTGTCCCCACCTTACGGGGTCCCAGGCAAGCCTCTGCCCTCCCCAGAGCGTGGGGCCAGGCGGCTGGACTTCCCCACATGGCAGCTCTGAAAACCCGGCGACTCCTGGACTACAGGGAGGAGGTGGTCCAGGCCTCAGGGCAGTACTTTAGGCTCTGGGATGTGGGGACGACGACGACCTTGGGGATGATGGACTCAACTGGGCAGAGCCAGGGGCCCGTGACTGGGCGGCGCTTCCCAGCCTGGCTGGTTCCCCCAGAGGACGCTAGTCTCTGCTGCCTGGCCGGCTCTCTGCCTGCAGGTCCTCCCTCACCCCAGTGGGGCTATCCGCTGGGGAGCTGGCATCTCCAGGGGTGAAGGCCCTGGCGGCAGCTGCACCCCACCTGTGCCCCCAGACCTGAGCTCCGGGGGCCGCCTGCCTCCACGCCCCCCCACCCCAGCAGCCTGGAACAGACTCCTGCCCCCAGGCTGGGCCCTTTCCAGAGGCAGGGCCCAGGAGACTCTTCCCGGAACCCGCAGGGCAGGAGCCAGGGCTCCGGCTGCCAGAGGAAGCAGCCACCCCGCGAGGCTTCCTGTCGCTGGGAAGGGCCCAGAGGTCGAAGCCTGCACCCCACGCCGGCTGCCGAGGCACTTGGGGCCCTTCCCCAGCCTGCCGCCCCCACACCGCCGTCTGCACATACCCGACCCCGGCCCCCCGGGCGGATCTCCCCCTATCCCCGCTCCACACGCGCTCCCCGCACACTGGCTGGAATCGAGGTGGCCGCAGGGGACCCCGAGAGCCGGCCCAGACGACGCTCCGCCCTGTAGTTAGCAGCTGGCGTGGCTTCAGCGAGTGCGAGCTAGGGAACAGCCACTCCTCACCAAGCTCTGGGGCACCTGCGAGGGGGCGGGACCCGCAAGACCACCCCGGCCTCCACGGGGGCCCCAGCGATGTTTTCTTGTTGTACAAGAACCAGGTCCAAGTGTTGCCTCCTCTTCCTTCCGGAAGCCAAACTGCTCCTTTATTTTTTAGGGCTGCTGATTGTGAATCTCAGAGTCTTAAGAGAAGCCAAATATATTCCTCTTGTAAATGAAGGAATAAACCTATTTAAAGGACGCCGCGCTGGCTCCCAGGGCTGAGCAGCCTGGGGTGGGGGACACAGGGCCCCCGCGGGGCGCGGCAAGGGAACTGCAGACGCGCTCCCCCCAGTGCCGGGCGCTGGTACTGCACGCGGTGGAAACACGGGTCTCCGGGTGGGGGCTGGGTGTGCACTCAGGGCTTCCTGGCCTTCTTGAGCGAGGCCTTCTTCCTTTTGGCCCCGCTCTGGAGGAGGCTGGGGCTCTTGCTGACCAAAGACAACCTGGCCTTCTTCCGCGGTAGCGCGGACTGCGGCGACTTGCCGGACACCCCCTTCTCCGGCAGATCCTTCAAAGGCTGCTTTTTGCCGGCAGGCGCCACGGGGGACACGGGCGTGGCTCCGTTCACCTGGGACAGCCTCCGCTTTTTCTTCAGCTTCGGGGTATTGGCAGGAGCGCTGGGGCTGGGGCTGGTGGCGTCTGGGGGCGGCCTCTTGGTAGCAGGCGTCCCATTGGCCTGCGCTGGCCCCCGGGCCTTCCGCCTGTTTCTCCTCTTCTTGCCGGTGCTGGGAGGCTGGTCCCCCCCGGAGACAGCGGCCTTGGCATCCTCCTCTGGCACTGCAGCCTCTGGCTTGTGCTTCTTACGCTTCTTGGTCTCGGGCAAGAACCCCTTTTTCTTCCTCTTCGTGCTAACGGGGCTCTGCGTGACGCTGGGGCCTTCCTTGGCATCCTTCTTCTCAGACTTGGGGCGCCTAGAAGAAAGTGCCCAGTGAGGTAGTGTCCAGCGGGGCGCTCCCACCCCGGGGCAACCCCATGAGAGCGCGTGCAGCACGAGGGTCTCCCCAGCCCCTCCCAGGACCTACTGGACTCCGAGGGCTTTCATGGCCTGCCAGTAGAGATCGCAGAGGCGGCTGGAGCCAGCCGGGCGCTCCCCCTGCTGCAGGCTCTCCTGCCGGCTCTGCAGCACACCCAGCACGGCGCTCAGGTCCACGGTCAGCTTCTGCGGGGCAGGGACACCGTGGCTGCGGCAGTGACAGGAAACAGGGCCTCTGCCCGGCTCTGGGTCCCCCATCCTCCCACCCTCGCCCCTGGCGGACCCTGGGCCGTCCCTGCTGCCTGTGCGTCACGCCTCCCTCACCTTGGAGGGAAGAGCCCCGGGTACCACGGTCGGTACCACGGTCGGTACCACGGTCGCTCCCGCCGCCCACAGGCAGAAGGCCCGACCCCTTCTCCTTGCTCCCCACTCAGGCCTCCCTCCGCTCAAAGCCCTCCTTCCTGCTGGCCCTCCCTCCACGCACTGAAGGGGTTATATCTGAAACCCACTGGCCCTAGAACAGCCCCTCCCGGCTCTTCACTGCTGCTCGGGGGGCTGCTCCCGGGGTATGCCTGTGGCCCACGGGCTCTTGGCCCGGACGTCTCCTCCCCGTGGCACCCGCTAAGGACTCCCAGGCCTTCCCTCCTGGGCCGGACCAGGGAACTACCTCCCCACGAGCACCTCCCTCCATGTGCCCAGCGCTCCCTGGGCCCAGGCACCTGCCTGCCAAGACCCCCCCCGTGGGGCGGGTGCACCCTCCCCCCACCCCAGCTCGCCCACCCGCCCGCCAGTCTGTGCGGGGACTGGTTCCTCTGGCTGCCTGGTCACCCACCTCCTGGTGGACAGTCCTGAAGAGCGTGTTGAGCAGGCCCAAGGAGGACAGCTCTCTCTGCTGCTCCGACTTGGTCTGGGCCTCACCCAGCGTCTGCAGGTTCTAGACAGGAGACGCCCACTCAACACAAAGCCCCGGGAGAGGGAACGTCCCTGTGGGGGCAGCCCAGACCCAGCTGAGGCCCAGGGGCCCGGAGACCCACTCCGGACGGCAATGTGGGCAGGGACCCCACAGCCCTTACCTCCGTGACCTTCCCCAGGATCTGGCTGACCAGCTGCTCCCACTCGGGGTCCTCAAAGCACAGCCGCAGCTCCCGCACGGGCAAGGCCTTCTGCAGCAGCACGCAGGCTTGGGCCTGCGGGGGCGGGGGGCGGGGGTTGTGGCCACGGGAGCCTCAGTGCACAGCCCTGAAGCTCAGGGAGCCACAGGTGGACCCCACGGGCCTGCCTGTCACGGCAGCTCTGGGTCCAGCGGGGGACAGTGCCTGGCCCGCTCATCAGCTCACCCTCCTGCAGCCTCACCAGCCCCCATCCCACCCACCCTGACCTGCCCGTCAGCCCGGCCCCGGAGGATGGCCAGGCCCGAGTGTGCACATTAAGGAGCTCAGGGTTCAGGCCACAGGGGGTGGCAGTGGTGGGGGCGAAGCTTCCCCTCCTGATGGTGACCCTGTGCCGATGGCAGGGCAGCTGCCGGCCAGGTCAAAGGGGCAGGAGTGGGTCTACCCTGGCCGGGGCACCTCCAGGGCCTCCCAAATACCCGGCCAAAGGCGAGTCATGCGGGTAATTCCGACAGGCCCGGGGCTGGGATCTGGGAAGTCCCTACCTGGTGGCGGGGCCGTGCCTGGCCCGTCACGTGCTGGATCACGACGGGGAGCAGGCTCTTACAGAGCACCTACGGAGGGAATGACGGGGCAGTGAGCTGGGGCCTGGGCCGAGAGGGGGCCGGGGGCGGGCCAGCCCGACGCTCACCGGGTGCCGGGAGAAGAGGCTGAGGAACATGGGCACGGTCAGCGGGCTGTTGCGCCTGGTCAGGAAGGAGGTCAGCGCTGACGAGTAGATCGGGGTCACGAGGCTCAGATCCAAGCAGCCGGCAGCCTGCGCCGTGAGAGTGCCCACGTGATGCCGGGGAGAGGGCAGTGGGGCAGGGCCGGGGCCGCCCTCCGCGGGCCGAGAGCCGGGTCCCGGGAGTCGCGGCCTCCACCCCCCTCCATGAAACGGGCAGGCGGTCCTGGCCCGCAGCCCTGCTGGGCTCCCAGCGGCCGAGCCTTCCCGGGCCAGGGCCCACTCACCTCCGGGCCCTTGGGCTTGGGGCCGGCTTTCTGCTTCTTCGGGGTCTTGCCGACACCGGCGTCGGCGGCGTTGCCCTTTAGGACGCGGAGCAGGTAGAGCGCCGCGTTGAAGTGGTAGAGGGAGACGGAGGCGTCGGCCTGGCGGCTGGCCTGCTGCACCAGCCGCTCCACCTGCGCGTACAGAGACCCCACGCCGCGGCCCAGGTCATGGCAGTAGTGCCGGGAGCGGCACAGGTGGTGTCTGTGGGGCCCGGGGGAGAGGTGGTCACCACACATCCTCGTCCCCCTCCCCGCCGAGCAGAGCCAGCCCCCGGGGGGTACGTGAGACCCACTCACAGGCAGGGCGACGAACCCAGGCCACGGCGGCAGGGCCAGGCCCGGGGCTGCGCCTGCCCCACGGGCAAACCTGACTCCTGTGGAACGGTGGCCTCCAGGCCCTAAGACTCGGGTCTGTGGTGCTCAGGGCACGAGAACTAGGTCACTCAACAAACTCGACCCTGGCAGGCGGCAGGGACAGCTAGCCAAGCAAGCGCGACCTGGGGCTGGCCAGGAGACAGGTCGGGGGGTGCGCGGTCTGTCCCGCTCTGCCAGCTCTGTGACGTTTGCTCGGGACCTCAAGTCCCCGGGCCACGTCCGTGCTCGGGAAGGCAGGTCTGCGCCCCCACCCCTACACCCTCCTTCCTGCAGGGCCCCCGATCCCGCACAGCCCGACCACCGCCTGTTCCCAGAGGCGGAGCAGCCCCGCCAGAACCCTCGCAGAGAACACCGCTGGGCGCTGGTCCGAGGCTCTGCTCCACCTGCGTCTGACCGGTCCCCGTCGGGACACAGCCTGCTCCTCGGCCCGCGACCTCCAGGCCTGGGGAACGTGACGGCTCTCCCAGGGGGCCTTCCCTGGTACCTCAAGACCGTGCGGACGGCCTGGCACTCACGTGAAGATGCGGGCCGTCTTGTGCAGGAGGTCCTGCTCCTGCTTGGAGCTGCTGGTGCGCATGCTCCGCCGGATGACGTCCAGCAGGGGCTCCAGCAGCTCCAGCACCAGCGGGTTCTCGGGCTGCTTGGTCACCAGCACCTCGATCAGGTCCAGCACCTGGGGCCGGGACGGGCATGTCAGTGGGTGCGCGGTGTGCGCAGGGGCGGGGGGAGGCCCACAGCGGTGCCGGTGGTTCTCGCGCTCACCCGGATCTGGAAGTCTCGCCGGAGCACCTTCTCCTTCTGCAGCTTCTTCTTCTCGTCCTTCCGGGCCTGGATGCGCAGCTTTTGCTCGGCAAAGAGGCTGGCGAGGTTCTGGTCCAGGGCCATCATGGCCTCGTCCCCCAGCTCCTCGTCGTCGTCCTCACCGTCCACCACACCCTGGGGACGGACGCCGCTGAGCAGCCAGCCGCCGCCTGCAGGCACAGGGCCTCCCGCCTCCCCCGCCGCTCACCAGCGCCTTCCCCGCCTGCAGCACGGCCATGAGCTGCTCCCGGAAGCCCTGGTCCACGTCCCCGTCCCGGTCCTCCTCGGCGCTGTCCTCCTCGTCGCTGTCGTCCTCACTGGCTGAGTGCCTGTCGTCCTCGCTATCCGAGCTCTTATCCTGCAGGGTCCCCGCGTTATGCCTCCTGTCGCTCTCCCACCCGGCGTCCGCCCGCCCCGCCTCTGACACGCACCTCCCCACTGTCCAGCTGCTTCTCGGAATCGTCCGTGACCACCACGCTGTCCTCCTCCTGGCTCTTCTCGGGGTTCAGCACCTGAACATACCCCGACAACTGACCCAACCGTTGCCGCAGACCCTCTATCCTCCCCTGACCGGGCCCTGTCTTGGCCAAAAGGCCCCCATTTCGGAGAGGAAAACGGAGCCCGGGAGAGAAGGGCACACCGAGAGCCCTCCGCACAATCTGGGGGGCAGGGCTGCACGGCCGTGTCCAGCGAGGCTCCCACCCGCTCTGTGGGTTACAGTGACGATGAGGGAGGCCTGGGGCCGGGCAAGCCCCCCGTCCTACACCCCGTTTCCCCATGCGCCCCAACTCACATCCAAGATCAGCTGCAGAGCACGTGGCGTCAGGTGGGCGCAGATGTGGCCGAACACACTCCGGGCCACCTGGCGCATCAGGTGGCTGGGCTGGGCCAGGAGAGCCAGCAGGATCTCCACCAGCACCTCCACCCACGGCGGCTCCTGGGGGGCTGCAGGTGGGAGAGGCTGAGACTGGAGTCCGTGCTGGGCCCGGGGTGTGCCCCGCCCTCCCGTCCCGGAGGCAGTGACCCACCGGTGGCCTTGGAGCGGGTCCGGCGGGGCTTCTCCACCAGGCTCTTCTTGATGCAGGTCTGAATGTCCCCCAGCAGGTCGCAGCTCTCTGCCGGCGACTGTGGCAGGGCGAGGACGGAATCAGGGGCTGGCCCCACTCGCAGCCTTGCTGAGCCCCTCCCGCCCAGGAGGGAGGACCCCAGGTGCCCACGGCCTTTGTGCCCAACAGGCCGCCACGGGGCCAGGGAGCCCAGCTTCCCCCTTGCCGCCTGGAGGGGCGCGGAGCCTGACGAGGCTAAATCCCCCCAAATGACCTCAACATCACTACAAAGGACCAGGATTCGTTCACTGGACCTAATTCCAATCCACTTTTACCCCATCGTGCTGGGGTGAGCCCAGACCACCCAGGGAGTCGGGGGAGCCTAAGACCGCCTGCGGGATCCTGGGACCACAAAGGCAGCCCTCCCTCATGGCACAGCACGCCGCTCCCGCATGGCTTCCTCTACCCGGCGCCCTTTATCCAGGGGGCAGGACACCCAGCTCCACAGCAAGCTGGGAGCCCTGGGGGCGGGCGGGCACTCCGTGCGTCCCACACCCACCAATGCCCTGCCGCCATCAGGGGCCAACGCCAGGATCACAAGGGACACTGTGGCCCCCGTGCATGCACGCACACACGTGCTGCACACAGACACACGCACACGCCACACAGACCGACATACGCGCATGCACACACGCTGCAGACCAACATACGCACACGCTACACACCGACGCGTGCATACACACGAGACACATGCACACACACACGCCATACGCAGACCAACATGCACACCCATGCCGCAGACTGACACACCCACGTACAGACATGTACACACGCAGCAGGCACACAAACACACCACACGCACACTGACACGCACACAGACTGACACACACCGCAGACACCAACACGCACACGCACGCCGCACAGACAGACAGATACACACACGACCTGCCCACAGGCCGGGCTCAAGGCATCTGAGATCTGGAAGCATAAACTGTGACCACAGCCTGATAGTCAGAAGGCGGCATCGGAGAGCGTAAGGCCCTCCTGCAGTGCCAGGGAAGCCGGGGGAGCCCGGAGGGTCGAGCGTTGCTGAGCCCGATTCGGTCAGAGCTTACGGGCAGAGAGAACAACAGAGACATCTAGAGACGCTGTCATCGGGCACAGGACCACCGATGCATGGGCAACGATCACGGGGCGCAGAGCCTCATGCTGGGGAGCCACGGGGACATGCGCGGACCCCCACCCGCCACCATGGCTGCCGGTGGGCAAGGTTCAAGGGGGAGGCCCTCATTCCACGCAGACTACAGCAGCCGCGAGCGCCCCGTGGGGCCACGTCTGCCCAGAGCAGGCCCTCCCGGAGGCTGTAGTTTCTCCTCCACGCCTTCCTCCTCTGCTCAGGAGGGTGAGTCTGGGGGTCCCGCGGGAGAGCGCAGGCATGGCTGTGTGGCCTGGGTCACATCACTCTGCCCGCAGTTCCAGTCGCCCCACCCATCACACAGGAGGAAGCGCCCGCCGCAGAATCGCGGGGATAAGAGACACTGCGTGGAAAGCTCGGCACGCAAGTGAGGCCCAGAAAGCGGACAGTGACCCTTCCTGGGGCTGCAGTCCCGCCAGGCCCGCTGCCAGTCTCGACTTGCAGAGCCCCCAGGCCGTGGCCCCCCGCTCCAGGCCCCCATACCTTGAAGAGGAAGACGCCCACGAGGAAGAGCAGGAGCTGGAAGGCCTTGGCCTTGGCCTTGGCCTCTGGCGAGCAGGCCTCCAGCTCCTTCAGCGTCTTCAGCATCCTGGGGTGACACGGGCATGTTCTCAGGCCGACGCTCCCCGACCCCGGGGGGCCCGCCTGCCCCCTGGACACCCCAGGCCCTCACCGGTCCCAGGCTTGGCGCTGCTGCGCACTGAAGGGCGTCAGGGGGGTCACGTTGCGGCTGTGGTTCAACAGCGAGTCTGCGAACTGTACCAGGCGGAGGGTCCAGGGCTGCCCGTCCTGGCTCTGCTCCGGCGCCTGCCTGAACTGGGTACTGATGGTCTGCAGCAGGCTGGGGAAGGGCAGGGCTGGGGTCACAGGCTGGGCCAGCAGACACGGCCACCCCCCAGCACGCCCACCCCTGCCGCTGGCGCTCGCATCCCATCCTGCTTGCACACCCTGCCTGCTCCGAGGCTCCCACGGCCCACCTGAAGAAGGCGCTGCTGACCACCTCCCGGGTCCGGCTCTCCAGAGGGAAGGAGAACTGCTGCTCCGTCTCCGGAATCTGGGACGTGGGCTTCTTCGTTTCAAAGAACGAGTGGAAGAAACAAAACCTGAGGAGGGCGGGAGACCACGGGTCTCAGCAGCCCCCTCCGAGGAGGGCATCGCCCAGGGCCCGGTGGCGGGTGCTGGGAGGAGGACATTTCCCAAGTCTGGATCTCCGGCTGAATGTGACTTGACCCGAACTGCGGAGAGAACTGGCATCTGTCCCTTGGAGGCAGACGCGGCGCTGTCCCAACACACCGCACTACAGCCTCTGCGAACACGGAGCAAACCCCTGCAAACCACGGCGAGGACTGAGCAGCACCCGGCAGAGGCGAGGCCGGCGCCACGGCCTCCCTGACACGTCGGGCGTCTGCAGCGCCCGCAGCTCTGTGCTTCCTGGGCCCTTTCCTTTCATGGGCTCCCGGGGGGTATTCCCTGAACCGCCTTCTGCCTAAAGGGCAAAATGCCCTACTGCCCCTGGCGACTCGACCCCAAGGCTTCTGGCTCCAGGGACACCAAACCAGGACTAGGCAAGAGGCCCAATTCTTTGGTCCCTATGGGGAGCTGGGGGCAGAGCCTGTCCCACCTGGCCACCTCCTCGATCACGTCGTCCTCCTTCTCCGCGTGCAAGGTGTCCACGATGCTGACCAGGCGAAGGATGACCCACTTCCGCAGCCGGAACACAGCTCGCTCAGGCCTGGTGGGTGGAGCCAGGTTACCGGTACGGTACTGCTCTCCCCACCTTGGACATGAGAACACCAAGCTCTCCCACCCCAACCGCCGGCACGGAACACACGAGGAAACTCAGGCCTTCCTGGAGAGCTGTGGCTCCGCTCCGTCCCTCCCCTCCCGGGGGCCGCCGTCCACGGGAACGAGGGCCCAGCTCCTCGAACTCCGCATGCCCGCTCACCCGTGCAGCGAGGCATCCTGGGCTTTCTTCTGGTTGCTGGTGCTGAAGTCCACCAGGGAGTCCAGGTCGGGCCGGAGAAACATGTTCTGCAGCCAGGCCACATAGCCCTTGAGGGCACGGGGACTCAGGGACCGCACGACCCTCCAGAACGTAGGCAGGACAGGCAGGCCCTGGTTGGTGATGCAGGTGAAGGCCACCACCACGGCCAACTGCCGCTCGGGGTCGTCCCGGCAGCCTTCTAGGAAGGCGCCCACGTACTCGTTCATCTCCGGAGCAAACTTGAACTGGTTTGGGAGCTGCGAGAGTTAGGCCAACGCCGGGGTCACCAGCCAGGAGGGTCCAATGGCCCCGCCCACCTCTTCCCCAACAGGTGAGACAGGCCTGGCAAAATCCCGCCTCGTCCAGAGTCAGGCCGAGCCCCCCCCCGCCCCCAGGGGCTCCAACGTTTCCACTGGGCAACATGGTAAGTCGCCATCCAGCCACTCCCGCCCCAGGACAGGCTGGGTTCCAGGCTCAGGGAGGGTGGACAGCAGAGCACAGTCCAGGCTGGGCCATCAACCCCCTTGCCCAGCTCCTAGCTGTGTCACTGCGGGGCTCAGCACCGAACACTTTCCACACACCACGTGGCTTTATGTGGCAGTGGGTTTCATCTTCACGACAGCCCTTCACCCTGGGCCCCTTCTGTCGTCTCACAGATGAACAGAACATGGCACAAAAAAAAACAGCCACTAACTTTCCAGGGTCACAGGATTCCAAGTGGTGCCTCTGGGACATGGAGCTGTGGGTGTGGCCTCCCCGCCCCCACTCCACCCAGAACGGGGGGCTGGCAGCACCCACACCCAGAGGCCCACTGTGAGCGCTCCAGGGGCTCTGAGCCTGTCATCTTCACGAAACGTCTGACGAAGATGCGGGTCTCACAGAGGAGAGGCAGGCCTGGGGCCGGGGGGCAGCCCGGCTCCCAACCCTGGACTCCTAGCCAGCACCTGATTCTCCTGTCCGGTGCATGGCACAGCGTAGGGCCACGCTTGGTGCTCAGCAGCCACCCACCAGGACGACTCTGCTCACTAACACCGGCTAGGGTGGGGGAGGTCTGGCCGGGCCGCTGGCCAGATGGGCCTCTGCTCAGGGGCCTGAGGCTGGAGGGCTGGCCCTGCCAAACTCCACTCCGAGGGGAAGGGTGGTGGGCACCCAGGTAGCTCACTTGACCCAGAGGGCAGGGACACCGAGTTCCCCAGCAGGACTACTGAGGCAGGAAGACCCGGGATGCCGCAGCCAAGAGCTGCCCTCTTCTCAAGAAGCTGGCTGCCCCCTGGCAGTGGTGGGGGAGGTACCCACCTTAGCAGTGACCATGTGCTCCCCAAAGTGCCGGACCAGGTCCCCCCGCATCACCAGCGGCAGCTGCTCCTTGGACAGCAGCGGCAGCGCCGTGCCCAGCAGGCGGAAGCACAGGTAGCTGAGGGGCGCGTGGCACAGCCTGGTCAGAGCCCCGGCCGCGCAGGGTGGGGTCTGGGGCCCGAGCCCGCCCCACCAGCACGCCGGGAAGGGGGGCAGGGCACCAGCGCCCCACGCACCTGGCAGGCCAGAACTGCTTCTTCAGTAGCCCCTGCTCCACAACTTCCTTCCAGAACCGGGAGAACTTGCCCTCGCGAAGCGACAGGCGGAGCAGGTCCAGAGCCACGGCGGGCAGTTTGCGCTCCTTCTTCACGGAGGCGGCCGCCACCTTCAGGACACTCACCAGTCTGGGGAGGGGGGCGGAGGGGACTCAGGGGGCGCAGGCCCAGACGACAGGGGCCCCGGGGGAGCCCATCCTCCCACTTCCCTCACACCTGGGGATGTTCTCATCCGAGAACAGGTTGACTGGTCCCATCAGCTCCTTGAGCTTCTCCGGCACCTTCTGCTGGGCCAAGAGGAAGAGCTCCAGGTGCTCAGGGGAGCCCAGCACTGAATTCAAGTCCGCCTTGAGGACTTTCGGCAGGATCGCCTGCAACGTGGCTTCTGGGACCTGGGGTGGGGACACAGGTTGGGGGAGGGTCACTCCCTCCCAGCATCCTGTGACACTTCCCCTGTGAAGAGGGCCCTATGGGCCCTGCTCCACCTGCCAGGCTTCTGTGAGGCCGTGACACAAGTGCCAGTCTGAGGTGGGACAGCCACCACCCACCCCCGTAGGCACCAGAATCATTAGAAAGAGTTTGTTAAAAAGCTCACCCCACCCCCAGTCCTGGGAACTTGGGTTTTTTAACAATTACTGCACTGATGCTAACTAGCTACCCTTTTAATTATTCCTCTTGATTTTTTCGGAACCAGCTTTTTTTTTATTTTAAGACTTACTTATTAGAGAGAGCGACAGAGAGTGAGTGTAAGCAGGGGGGAGGAAGAGAGGGAGAGGGAGAAGTAGGCCCCCCACTGAGCAGGAAGCCTGACACGGGGCTTGATCCCAGGACTCTGAGCCAAATACAGATGCTTAACCAACTGAGCCACCCAGGTGCCCCAAGGGACTAGCTCATCTCTAATACAAGGTGCCCCAAATGGAGAGCTGGGATTTGAATTCAGGTCCTTGCCTCTTTCTCAAGAGCAAAGGGTTCTGGGTACTAGCCCACCTCCATTTCCCAAGCAAGACAGCAGCGCCCTGGGGGTCAGCTCTGTCCAAGACAACGGCAAATGTGTTTAGTACGCTTGCCACATGACAGGTGCTGTTGTAGAAGCACGCTGTCCAATACGGCAGCCGCTGAGCTCTGGGCATGCACTAAACCGAGTGGAGATGGACCCTAAGTACAAAACACACTGGATTCTAGGGACTCGGTGTACGAAGAACATAAAACCTCTGCACCTTCTGCACTGATTCCGTGTGAAACGTTACTTCAAATACGATAAACACCTCACTATGGGACAACGCTGTTCGAGAGCGTTGACGTCCTCTCTGCTCTCCTCAGTGTTTCTACCTGAGGCCCCACGGCTGGTAAGCCCGTACCTCAGAGAGGATGTCCACCAGGGCCTTCTGGGGCTGTTCCTGCAAGTGGTTGTAGTGCTGGGCCAAGGTCTGCAGCAGCTTTACTGACTTCATCAGTGCCTCGGAGTCCTGGTGCCCACAGTGGGGAGAGGGTTATGAGCAGGGCATGCCACGGTCCCCCACCACCCCCAAGCCCGTCCACGTACCCCCACCCCCAAAGCTCTTACCTTCACTAGCCTGCCTGACTGAAAGAGGGCTAGCACCCCAAACAGGTTTGCAAAAAGAGCAGGTCTCATCATGGCCTAGAAAAGAATTTCAGGCATCAATGAAAAGGGCCCAAGGAACCCCACCCCGGGGCTGCCAATCTCCCTAAGGCCACTAACTCTCACCTTCTTAACTTTCTGCAGGTCATGTTTCTCTTGTATCTGCTGCAAGACGCTACACAAGGGGATGTCTTCGAAAGACTGTAACAGCTGCCGGGGGTTTGGAGCAGGAGGGTGAGAGGGGCTCAGTGAGGGGAGGTCCAGCCCCACCCAACAGACCTCAGCCTCCTCCCAAGTCTCCCTTCAACTTCTGCCCAGAGGCCCTGGGTGCCTCTGAAACGGCTCAGCCCCCTGAACAGTGCTGGTGTGTGAACAGATGGAGCTCAATCTTGCCTCCCTGCCGCAGGCCCACCCAGGCTCCGGAAAGTACCTCCTTTTGCTGAGACTCCCACTCTGTCTCCACGGCCTGTTCTGAGCTGCCCCAAGGAGGCTCCTTAGGGACTGGGTCTTGAATGCCCTCCCAGCTGCCCACGTGCCTTAGGGGAGGCCTATAACCAGCTGAGTTCCCCTGGAGGGGAGAGAGCCCTGAACCTTGCAAAGGTACCCTAACCCACCGCAGAGCTCACTGAGACCAGTAAAAGTACCCCAGAGGCTGCTCAACCCACGGACCCAGAAAGAAAACTTGCTCACCCGCCTATCCCACCAGCCTGGGCTTCTCTGTAGATAGGCCTGGCTCGACACTTTCCCACCTCCACGTGGGGACGCCAGGCCTCCGCTCAGACGCCAGCCACCCCGACGACCGCTCAGACCCCTGCCTTTGCTTGCAACTGAGACGTCCGCCCCGCCCCCCTCCCCCCCCCCCGCTCCGAGCAGCACGGCCGGGCCCTTCCAGGAGCCGCCACCTCACCTGTGCCAAGGCCAGACTGTAGCAGGGCCGGGCGGTTTCTCGCCCGACCCCGAGCCCGGTGATTAGGCGCTTCAGGGCGTACTTCATCTCGGATCCCTGCCGAACCAAGCGCGGCCAGCAGTGAGCACGGTCGTCCCGCGCTGGCCCACCGCCGCCCCCGGAGCGCGCTCACCCGGGGCCCCCGGTCCGCGACCGCGCGCCCCTAGTCCCAGCGCCCCCGGCCGCCGCCGCCGCCTCTCTGCCGGCAGCACGCAGCCCCCTGCCCCGGCCCCGCCACCGCACCTGTGGCCTCGCGCGCAGATAGTCCAGGAGCTTCTCCGTGGCCTCCAGCCGCGTCTCCTGCTCCGGCTTCGCGATGTCCCAAAAGAAGTCCAAGAACTCGCGGCTCTGCTTCAGCAGGCCCTCACGGTCGGCGGGCCGGGGGCCGCTCTTGGCCCGCCCCCCGGGGGACACAGACTCAGCCAGGCCCCGACTCTCCATCTCCGCCATGCTCCGCGAACACGTGGGCTCTGAGGACGACCTCTTCCGGGTCAGGTCGCGGCGCGTGCGCACTGGATCGGCCGCGGGGGCGGGGCCGAGCCGGCTGGGGGCGGGCCCGAGCCGGCTGGGGGCGGGGTCTGGGGCGGGGCCAGCCCCGCCCTGGTGCACTCACTGGGGGGGGGGGTATTCATTTTA
This sequence comes from Ursus americanus, assembly GCF_024610735.1. NCBI lineage: Eukaryota > Metazoa > Chordata > Mammalia > Carnivora > Ursidae > Ursus > Ursus americanus. Next base: position 60,740,450 of record NC_142140.1, read on the forward strand.
TTTTATTACTTTTTAAAGATTTTATTTATTTATTTGAGAGGGAGAGACAGAGATAGCGACAGAGATAGCGAGAAGACAGCCTGAGCGGGGAAGAGAGGGAGAAGCAGGCTCCCCACTGAGCAGGGAGCCCCTCGAGGGGCTCCATCCCGGGACCCGGGGATCGAGACCCCATGCGGAGGCAGACGCCTAACCGTCGGAGCTACCGAGGCGCCCCTCACTCTGGGATTTTAGTCTGAGCGCGGCCGGGAAGTTGGAGGGTTTTGTGCACGGGCAACCCTTGATCCTATTCACACCTTCAAAAGATTACTTGGTGCTGCGTGGGGCATGGATTGCGGGATTGCAGAGGGAGAAGCGGGAAGAATGCTTCGAGACCCAGGTGGGTTGGAGCAAGGTGAACCGAGCAGGTCGAGCAGGCCGGAGTCCAGCCACTCTGGAGCTGGTAGAGGGGTGATGGATGTGGGGGAGAAGGAAAGAGAGGGCCAGTGTAACTGGGTAGATGGTGGTGCCGTTCACTGAGCTGGGGAAGTGAGTTCCACGAAATCACAAGTGCCTTTTGCAAGGGCAGGGAGGAGTGCTGCGGGTCACCCTTGCATCTGGACTGCAGAAGCTGTCTCTGGACGGGTGTAGTCCGGAGGGACCCCAGCCCCAGGGAATGTGGGAGGCGGGCAATGTCAGAGCCAACACCCCCCCCCTTAAGTCCCACACCCCCAGCTCCAGCTCCTTTTGGCCCCTGGGGCACCTCCTGGTCCTCCTCTCCCCCCTTCCTTGCTCTGCTGTCTGTTTCAGGAAGTGAGATGCAAATGTTGACCTTATGTATATAGTGCCCCAGGAGCAGAGGTGAGCAAGGCAGGGGAAGCTGGAGGACAGTGGCCCAGGCTCTGCCTCTCTGGCTGTGGGTCTGCTGTGCTGCCCAAGGGGGGAGGCCACGACGCCAGGCACCTCACGGGCTGATGGGAAACTGGGAAGCAGGAATGGCACAGGCATCCAGGAGATTTGGTCTTTATTTTGTTTCCAGCTCATTTTAGAGAGATCGGAAGAGGGTGGCCTGAAGGGGAAGACAGAGAGGCCAAACATACCCCAGGCTCAGCCTGCCCTGTCCCTGCGGCCTGCAGCCAAGGCAGGGGCTTGGCACCCTTCCCTTCTACCTGACATTCTCAGAGCTAGATCTGAACTCAGGGCTGGCCCTGGGTCCTGGGGCTCTTTCCCCAATACCCTCAGTTTCCTTAGCTGAAAAAGAGCCAGATCTGGAGTCCAGGGTACTGACCAGGCCAGAGGTTGTGGCCTGAGCTAGCAGCAAGCACATAATTCATGCCCACTCGGTATGCACTTCACCATTGCTGGGTCTGCTCTGCTCCTGCCTCCAGGCTTGAGACCCCCACCCTCCCACCCCCAGCTAGATACGTCCCCCCACTTAGAACCCCTGGAAGGTGCAGCAGCCACTGGGGACGCTGGAGACGTGGGTGTGCTCTGCCTGGACAGCCACCTGGAGCAGGGTCCCTTGGCCACAAACGCTAGTGCTCGGTGTCAGTCCCTGCTGATGCTGGTGCTGGGCCTGGCTTTGGGGCCCGGCCAGGTGACTGAGCAGGGCATGAGTCATGACCTTGGCCACCGCAGGGGTTCCCGAAGCCACCAGCCCCAACACGTCAGCCTCTGCGTCATCCGGGCTGCCATGGAGGATGAGGGGGCAGGCCCAGGCACTGGTTGTGGGCTGGGCCACCAGGTTGCTAAGTAGAACCCCAGTGCTCGGGGACAGGTGTCCAGAGCCAAAGGAGCTGTTGAGTGAGGAGGTGAGAAGGAGCACGGAGCCACTGCTGTCTATGGTGGCCAGGACACTGCCCACAGGGGTCACAGGAGCTTGTGGGAGCGGTGGGCAGGGGTCGGGGCTGGGCCCTCCAGAGTGCAGGGCTGCCTCCAGCATTGCCAGAAGTTCTGGGCCAGCTGAGGGGCTGGGGGTGGTGGACAGGATGCCTTGGGGCACGGCTAGCTGCACTGCAGGCTCCAGGGTGGGCGTGGGCCCAGACGAGGGTCTCTGCAGCCCCAGGTCTCTGAGCAGCAGGCTCAGTAGGGCGTCCCCGGCAAGGGCTGGGGCGGCGGTGAGGGCTGCTGTGTGCAGCACTCCTGCCAGCTTGGGGTTGGTGGCTCGGGCCCCGGGGCGCAGGGGGGGTCCCGTCGGTGCGGCACAGTAGTGGACAGAGGCCCTTTGTGCCCCGGGCTGCCAGTGCCATGGCCAGGGCCGTGTCCACCAGGAAGCCCTCCTGAGCTAGTGTGGTGGGGCCCAGCAGCAGCCGCGGCCAGGGCAGGCGGCCGAAGTGCGTGTGCAGCAAGCGCAGGGCCGGCAGGGCGGACGGCAGCCCCAGGCCAGGGGCCAGGGTCTGGGCTGGGCCTGACGTCAGGGCAGTTGACCTGCCTGAGGTGCTATTGTGGAAGAGGCCCCAGAACATGGCACCTGGAGGAGATAGAGGGGTCACATAGGAGCCAGTGGCCCTGGGCTCAGGGTCACTCAGCCCCAGGTGAAGGGTCCCTAACTTAGCCTGAGGTTGGGAGTCACTCTGCAGGCCGGGAGACGGGGGTTGTTAACCAGTCCGGGGGTCAAGATCACATGCACCTCAGAGCAGGGCCCACAGGGAGACTTGGGGCTACGGCCTAAGTCCTCGGTCCTGCCGCTAAGCAGTCCTGAGGTCGGGCCTGAGTTCCAGGTCCCAGGGCAGGTGTGGGGTTGCAGGCACTCACCGAGCCCTGTGGCGTGAGGGTGGACCACCGCCAGACACAGAGCTGCTCCCACTCCCGCGTCCACGACGTTGCCCCCGGCGACGAGCAGCTCCTGGCCCAGGTGGGAGCACGTGGCTGCGGCAGGGAAGAGACTGTCTTGGGGAGCGGCCTGGGCCCAGCGCCCCGGGCCCCCCCTCCCCTGAGCAGCTCCCGGCTCTGACCTGCAGGGCTGATGATGGCGCCATGGTGGTACACGCCAGGGTGGTGGGAATGCCCGCCGGGCCGGGGGGCTGCCGAGCCCAGGCTTCCTGTAGGATCACCGCTGGTGTAGAGTTGCCTCGCGGCCAGGGAGAAGCCGACGGCAAGCAGCAGCAGGGCGGCAACCAGGCGGGCCCAGGCCCCGGGCAGCCCGCCAACCTTGCTCCTGCCCAGAGTGGTGTCCTGAGCCGGGGCTGGGGCAGGGGGACAACCAAGAGCCCCGAGAGAACCCAGGGAATATTTCCCAAGAGGTCTGGCCTCCCTTGTGAGAGGAGCACACGTCTACCAAGCAGAAGGGCCTCCTGGCACAGCGTAGATGAGACAGGGGGATTAGAAGGGGCCTGGGGAAGCACTACAGCCAGGGAGGAGTCTGGGGGGGGGGGAGGCTGGAGAGGCAGGGCTGAGCTGGGCAGGAGGGAGGCCGGGGGTGGGCTGGCTGGCTTGAGGAGCAGGGCCCAGCCAGGTGTAGCCAGGCTCCAGCCTCCCCAGCAGGTGCCTCCTGAGCCGGGGTGGGGGTGGGGCCTTTGACAGAGCAGCTGGCTTGGGACCTCGGACTGATTGGTGGAGACCTGGAGGACTGGGGCTGCAGCCCGGCTTCTCTCCCCATTCACCCAGAAAGTTCCTGGAGCCGAGCCAAGCATGGGGGTGTCTGTCCTCCGCCCCCACCTTGGGACCTCCAGAGGGAGGGACTTGCCAGCCTCAGGCCTGAGGTGCCGGGTGCCCAGACCCCTCCTTGACTCACCCCAAAGAGTCCTGGGGCCTCCAGGGATAGGGAGCGACCAGCTCTGATGTCTCCTCCTCCTCTTCCTCCTCCTCCTCGTCAGACCCCAAGCTTGGGTCCCAGAGCACCAGCTTCTGGTAGACCACAGGCCCTGCCACAGCTTCCATGGCCCCGCAGTGCCCACACCAGCTCCGTGGCGAGCCGGACTTCCCCGCCGAGTGCCGGCCTCGCCTGCGCTTGGCTGGTGGGAGGTGGAGGCAGCCTTGGGGAAGGGTGGTGTGGAATCTAGAACAGGTCTGGGCAGGGCACGGGGCCAGGGAGGCTGCGTGTGAGACTGCCCCATCGGGGCACAGGCCTAGGGTTTTCAGGGCTGGGGAGCCCGTGAGGGGGTGCAGCTCAGTGAGGTGGGAGGAGCCCAGCCCCAGGGACCACAGCCGCAGCCCGAGACCCAGCCAGGACTCCCGCGTGTCCCGGGTCTGCTGGGGTTGCAGCCGCTGGATCCCCCGGCCTGTCAGGGACTCAGTGTGGCTTGGGTCAGGGCTCAGCGTGTGACTAGGTGCTGGTGTGGGCGAGCCCAGCCTTCTCCGTCCTGGGAGCTGCCTGCAGGGTGGGCAGGGTGACTCCGTGGCATGGCATGTAGCTCTTTCCCAGCAGGGGGTGCTGCAGACCTCCTGGGCCCACAGCCGGGACCCTGATTCCCCGGCATCTGCTCCGTGGCAATGTCTCACTGCCCAGAAGGCTGCTGTGGGACACACTGTGGTCCCCAGCCTCAGCGCTCTCATCTCCCGTGCTGACCCATCTCCCCGTGACCACGTCACACCTCCAGCTCCCCGGCCTCAAAGCCCGACCCTCCGATGTGCCCCAGCGGACCGCCCTGCCTCCCATGTCTCGCAGCCACATCAAGGCCACCCCCAGCTGCAAACCCACTCCCGCTGGGTTCTCTCCTCCCCACTGCAAAGGGATAGCCCTTCCCTGCCTCTGGTTCTGGCCCCAGCCCCTCCCAGCTCCCGCCTCCGCTGGCCCAGGACCCCACACCCTCACTGGCCCCTTCTCTCCTGCAGCTTCGTGATTTCCCCACGGGTTCCTTCTCAACAACATCTGAATGGGGCGAGACCACAGACACTCCTCTCCTAGGTCCACGGCCAGCAGACACATGCACAAGCGGACTCGGGGCAACCCCACGTTGCTCTCCAGCACGGGGACAGGGGCTCCAGCATGGGGACAGACAGCGCTGCGGGCCAGGGCCAGGCGGAAGGAGCACACTCTCTGCTCCTAGGACACAAAGGACGAGGGTACAGGTCAGGTGGTGACTGGGGAGGCAGAGAGGGCCTCTGGGACGCTGGGAAGGCTCCGCTTCTTAGTCTGATGTGGGTTTTCCGAACGTGCTCATTGTGGAAACGCATCCCGCTGTGCATTTATGACACAGGCTCTTTTCTGGAGGAATATTTTACTTCAAAAGAAGGTTTTTTGTTTTTTTTTTTAAGCTCAAGTAGTTCCTACATTGAAACAACAATCACAAAAACCGTCCGATGCCACGTGGCTCTCGGCCACCCCCCTTTCTCTTGGCCTCTTTGCAAGCAGGTGGGGTGGTCTCTGCCTTAGGGTGCACCGGGAGTTCGTGAGATCCGAGTTTTGACTCTGTGGGTGTGGGGTAGGCACCGGGAATCTGCCTTCCGAGCTCCCAGGTGATCCTGGGACCCGCACTTTGAGTAGCACTGACCTACAACAAATCGTGGACACTCGCTGCCTCCACTTCCCCGTCTCCCACCTTCCCTCAGCTCACGCTAAGCTGGTTTCCAGGGTTTCTGACTTCTCCGACCAATAAGAAACGAACCAACCACACGGAGATCCCAGCAGAGGGCTGCCTCCTTTTTGTTTTGCCAAGGGTGCATGTGTGTGTTTGTGTGTGTGTGGGGGGGTAATCGCAAAGACCATCTGCTTTCATTTCCTAAACTAAGCAAAGGTTATGATCAAGAATGAGGGTCAGTCCTTCCTTCCTAAGAAAAGGCGGTCGGGGACTGTGGAGGTCCATGGTGCCCCCATGTCCTGCCGTCCGCAGCCTGGCCCTTGGGCTCCTAGCACTGGCTCCCTTGGCTCTGCAGATGCGATTCTTTGGCCCCTGTGAACTGACATTTCTCTGCTCTTAGAGCAACAGCCTCATGAGCTCTTTGGGACCCAACCTTCCCCTGACTCAGTCCTCCTGTGGCTTTTCTCACTCCCGCAGCTCTGGACCTGGACAGCACTGTCCCCTACGCCCCACAGCTGCCTCTTAGCCAACCTCCAATCAGATGCTCAACAGGCCCCGGGAATGCGTGGTGCTCGGGCTGGATGGCTCCGGGCACAGGGAGCCCACCCTCTCTGCAGGGGCTGGGAGTGGCCTTGGCTTCAGGAGACCTGGATCTCGTCCAGTTTCTGCCACGGACTCACCACGTGACTGCAGGCACGTGGTTTAGCGGCTGGGAGTCTTGACTCCACTTCTATAAAACACAAGTGACAGCATCTGTCCCCCCAGAGCCGAGGTGTGAATCCAACAAGGAGATATGCTGAAAACAGTTCGGCCGGTGCCTAGTGCACCCGGGACCCTCCAGAGACACACTCCTTCCTGGGGCTGTGATTTATAGAACGAGATCTAGGTTTCGCCTTCCTGTTTCCCACGCAGAGCTCCTAAAACCCTTGCAATTTCCTAAACGCTGAGAGACCTAAAGGTGCCTCTTGTGTATGAGGTGGCATTTGGACCCCACCTAAGGGGGGCTGGAGGCCAGGAGAACTGCCAGTCCCGCCCCCTGACCTCTGGGGACGGATGACGGGCTGGAGGTTGAATCAATCACCAGCAGCCAATGATTTGATGAGTCATGCTATGTAATGAAGCCTCCACGAGAACCCAGGACCGGTCTCAGAGAACTTTCTGGATGGTGGGCCCAGGGGGTGGGGCGGGGGGTTGGCACAGTGGGGCTCCTGGAGGGGGTACTGCGGCTCTGCCCCGTCCCACCCCTCGCCCTGGGCCTCTCTTCCACCTGCTGTTCCCTGAGTTGTGTCCTTTTATGATAAACCGATGATCCAGGGAGTGAAGTGTTTCTCTGAGCGCTTTGAGCCGCTCTAGCTAATTCATCGAACCTGAGGAGGGGTTTGTGGGAACCTCTGATTCATAGCCATTTGGTGGAAGTACAGGGAACAACTCACTCGCTACTGGGGTCCGAAGCAGGGGAGGGGACAGTCTTGTAGGACTGAACCCTTACCCTGTGGACTCTGACCCTATCTCTGGCTACACAGGGTCAGAAACAAGTTGAGGCCAGAAGACGGGCTGGTGTCAAAAAACCCGCTCCTCCCGCCACTCCCACTGGAACTGGGTCCAGGAAGCACTTGACCTCCTCTGTGCTTAAGGGCTTCAATCTCACAGCGCAAAAGCGGTCTGGAAAATTCATACCCAGCAACCCCACGCACACACTCCCAGGTGGCTACGTCTGAGGTATAGGACTGAAGACGCAGTCCTTCTCTTAGTCTTATAAGCACAGTGGAATCACCTGGTGAGCTTAAGAGCTCCTAATACCCAGGCAGACCAATTACATAATTACATCAGAATCTTAAGGTTGGGGATTCACCAGTGTGTTTAAAAAGTTCCCCAGGGGTTTTCAATGTGTAGCCACAGTTGAGAACAGTTGCCTTATCTAGCCTGCTGGTGATTTTTGCAACAGGAATCACTCCGTCAATTTTTTTTGAGAGAGAGAGAGAGAGAGAGATGGAGTGCATGTGTGTGCACCTGTGCCGGCGGGGGGGGGGGGGGGCAGAGGGAGAGAGAGCAAATCTTAAGCAGGCTCTGAGCTGGGCTCGATCCCAGGACCCTGAGATCATGACCTGAGCTGAAATTGAGTCAGACGCTTAACCCGTTGAGCCACCCAGGTGCCCCTCTGTCAATTTTTCCTTAAGTTGTAATTAAATTCCTGTTAACATACAGCGTCATACTGGTTTGGGGTGTAGCATTTAGTGATTCAACACTTCCATATATCACCCTGTGTTCTTCACACTCCGTCAACTTTTAAAAATACCACGATCCTGGTCTTCCCCCTCCCCCCATCAAACACCAGCTGAGTCAGGATCTCTGCCAGCGAGCCTCGGTCATCATGAGGCTTTGAAAGCTCCCCAGAGAACCGCTGCTGTAATCATGGCCTCACAGACGCACTTCTCAGACGTGCACGGCACCTCCTCCAGCAGCTCTGCTTCTTCCGTCCGACCGAAGGGGTCCCACAGGCAAGGAAGGGTACGGGGCCGGCGGTCAGCAATCCTCCAGGCTCCTCAGGCTCCAGGAAAGGCTTTCCTGCTCAGCATCCCTCTAGCTCAGGCCTGCCAGGTGTACGCGTGCATGGGGGCGCGCAAGCGTGCATGGGCGTGTGCGTGCGTGCAGGGGTGCATGGGTGCATGCGTGCGTGGGTGCGGGCGTGGACGCGTGGGTGCGGGCGTGGACGCATGGGCGCGTGCATGCGCTTGTGCGTGTGTGCAGGGGTGCATGGGCCCATGCGTGCGTGGGTGCGGGCGTGGACGCGTGGGTGCGGGCGTGGACGCACGGGCGCGTGCCCGGGCGCGCGCGCACACCTTTCTTCGGGTACACTTTATAACTGGCCGTGGGGACCCGCTCAGATTTGACTCCGGTTATAGTCTGGGAGGCAATGAAGCGTGGGGGTAGAAGAACTGGCTTTTCCTCGCAACGCAAGGTGATTCTGTGTGAGGTGACCAGAAAATTGGTAGTAAAAAAAAAAAAAAAAATCACTCCAGGTGATTCCAGTTGTAGGAACCACTGAAAATAGTTCTGAAAAAGTCAGGAACCGCCGGAACAGAAAGAGGAGGCAGTGTTAGAGCGAGTGTATGCCATCTGCCATAGTCATTGTGCACCTGACAAATGAAAGCACCATGTGTTTCTGGGGTTATTAAATGCTGGTGCTAAGCTAATAATTTCTGAATGCCACTGTGGTCCACGAGTCGGAATGGGACTTATGATGGTGTTTGGTGTTGGTCTCAGCCTGTCAACCAGTGGCTGGAACGGTTGTTGTGGATCTTACTATAATTGTGAGACACCCTTCTGTAACTATCAGAAAACTTTGCATAAACAGGGGCGCCTCGGTGGCTTAATCCGTCCGGCGCCTTCCTTTTCTCAGGTCATGATCTCTGGGTCCTGGGATGGAGCCCCGTGTTGGGCTTCCTGCTCTGTAGGGAGTCTGCTTCTTCCTCCCTCTGCCCCTCCCCACTGCTCAGTCTCTCAAATAAATGAATAAAATCTTAAAAAAAGAGAAAACTTTGCAGAAACAGAGGTCGATTACCTATAGGCCCTGGAGATTACACAGCACACCTGGCCCACACAGTGAGGGGGTCTGAGCTTCTGCTTTTATTGGGGTTCAGGATAGGGCCTGGGGCTCACTCTTTATTGGTGAATTTAAAACATAATAGCGGGAACTTAAAATGCAGGTGAGAACAGACAAGTGGCCCAAACGGTCAATTATTGAAATTAACTGAGATCTCTAAAACAAAGGAGCTGCTTGCTCTGTGGGGGAGGTCCATAACCACCCCCGAGCTGAATACGGGTCAGCAAACCGTTCCCAGGTCACTTCAAGTTACAAAAGTCTCATTTCAGTAATTGCAATTAAGAACGCCATCCAGGATGGCCAAATGTTTGGAGACACGGAGGATAATGCCAGGGGTGGGGGGCTATGAGGAGTTTGTGCTTAGTGGGCGTGGGGCCCAGGGATGATGAAATTTCTGGAGATTGTGTAAGCGAATTTGACGCCACTGAATTGTACGTTTAACAAAGGCTAACGTGGTAAATTCTATGTTATATTCTACCACAATAAAAAATGCAAAAAAAGTACAAGGCCTCCCAAAACAAAACTTAAACGTTCATTCAAGGTTAAAATCCTCTCCCTTGCACCTTCTCCGTCTGTTTCAAGTAGGCTTCCCTCCAGCAAGAGGGGAAAAAGCGTGTGTGTGCGCGTGCATGTCTGTCTGTCTGTCTGACTCCTTCCAGACTTGCCTGCCGGCTCCTGCACCCCGGGATCCTTCTCCTCGCCCGGCTAGACTGCTGTTGGTTCTTCCAGGTTCGAGGTAGGGGAGAGGGGCAAGGAAGGTCTTCGGACCCACACAGTCTGCGTCCACACGCAGCCTCTCTGGGCTGGTGTGTGTACGGAGCTGACTCAACTTTAGTGGGGCTCTTTTGCAAGCTCTTCTCAAACCCCGCGGCTGGTACCATGATCCCGGCCCCTCCCCCCCACCGCTTGGCTCTGACAGGTGGCCGAGCCTCTAGGTGGCTGAGCCTGCTGCGCTCCCAGCTGCAGGTGCCTCGCTCCTGGCTGTCAGGATCTGACCTCCCGCCAGGGGGCGCGCGCGGGCAGGCTTCAGGGGCGCCTGGAGTCTGGTCTGTGCACCTGTCCCTGGGAGGCAGGCGCCCCGCCCTTCTCCCCATAGATTTAGGGGTATCAGCTTCCGGTGCAGCGAACTGTCTTCACTTTGCCCTCAGAACTGCCGTGGGCCAGCAAATCTGCCATGCGTTCCATTTTAAAAGATCAGATTTTTTGAGATACAATGTATATAAAGTAAACTTCACCCATTTTAATGTATACAAGCACTTACCAACACCACAATCAAGATAAAAAACGTCTATATCACCCAAAAAGTTTCCTTGTGTCCCTTGGCTTTACCTTTTACCTCTGGCCCTCCACGACCACCGAGCTAATTTCTCTCCCCACGAGTCTGCCTTTACCAAAGGACTCCTGTTTTGAGGATTTACATGTTATCAATGGATTCATACAATATATAATCATTCATATCTGACTCCTTTCACGTAGGATAAAGTCTTTGAGAAGCATCCAAGTTATCGCATGTATTTGTATTTTTTTCTTTTTTATTGATGAGCGGTGTTCATTGATTTATATACAACAATTTTTTTGCTCATGGGTAGAGATTGGGTTGTTTCCAATGTTTTATTATCACCAATACAGCTGCTATAAACATTTCTGTGCAAGTCTTTGTGTGAACACGTTTCCATCCCTCTTTCAAAAAAAATTTTTAAAGATTTTATTTATGAGAGAGAGAGAGAGAGCACAAGCAGGGGAAGGGGCAGAGGGAGAGGGAGAAGCAGACCGTCCGCTGAGCAGGGAGCCCAATGTGGGGCTTGATCCCAGGACCCTGAGCTCATAACCCTGAGATCATGACCTGAGCCAAAGGCAGACGCTCAACTGACTGAGCCCCCCAGGCACCCCAGTTTTAGCTATAGTTTTGGTTAGGTCTATGATTCATTTTGAAGTAATTTTGGGGAATGGCATGAAGTACAGGTCAGAGTTCATTTTATTTTTGCATATAGATATCCAATTATTCCAGTGCTCCTTGTGAAAAAGACTATCGTCTTCCTAGTTTTCAGCCCTCATTGCAAATCAATGGACTACATGTAGATAAGCCGGCTTCTGGACTCCATTCTTGCCCATAAGTAGCCCCGGTCCGCTGACACCGCCATCTTTCCTACATGACGAGAACGCTATCTTGATTAACATAGCTCTATAGTATGTCTCAAAATCAAGTAGTTTGAGACCTCCAGCATAGCTTTTTTTTTTTAGAAGAATTTTTGGCTAGGGGCGCCTGGGTGGCACAGCGGTTAAAGCGTCTGCCTTCGGCTCAGGGCGTGATCCCAGCGTTACGGGATCGAGCCCCACGTCAGGCTCCTCCACTAGGAGCCTGCTTCTTCCTCTCCCGCTCCCCCTGCTTGTGTTCCCTCTCTGGCTGGCTGTCTCTATCTCTGTCGAATAAATAAATAAAATCTTTAAAAAAAAAAAGAATTTTTGGCTAGCATTTAGAATTGTTTTCGCAGTTGTTTGGAAAGAAAGCCTACAGTGGTTTTGATTGGGGTGGTGATACTCCGTAGACCCACCTGGAGTGAATTGACAACAATGATTCCTACAATCCATGAACCGGTGTATCTTGCCATTTGTTCAGGACTTTTTAAATTTATCCCTGCAATATTTTGCAGTTGTGCTCGTACAAGTTTGCTGCATGTTTTGTTAAATATATCCTTGAACGTTTGTAAGTTTTCTGCTGTCATGAATGGTACTGAGGTTTCTGCTATTGTAATTACTATTGTAAACGTATTTAAAAAAAAAATCTCAATGCCCTACTAATAAGGTCTTGCTCGTGTAAAGAAATCCAATTGATTTTTGTGTATTGACCTTGATCCTTGTATCCTGAGACCTTGCGGAGCTCATTTATTAGTTACAGCAGTTTCTTTGTAGATTGCTCAGGATTTTCTAAGTGGACAGTCATGTTTTATGAACAAAGAGTTTTACTTCATGTCCAATATGCGGGCCTTCTGTTTCTTTCTTGCACTGGCTAAAACTCCTAGCACAGTTTTGAACGGAAGAAGTGAGACAAGATATGCCGGTCTTCTGTTCCCTAATCTTAGAGGAGACACGTTCAGCCTTTTATGGTCAAGAACGGTGTTAGTGGTTGGTTTATCCTGGCTGCTTTTTATAAGGCTAGAGAAGTTCCTTTCTGTCCCTAGTTTACTAAGAGTTTTTTTTTTTTAATTTAATCATAAAAGTGGATGTTGTACTTTATCAGATGGTTTTTCTGCATCTGTTGAGATAATCCTATAATTCTTCTGGTTTGTGCTGTTAACTTGGGTTATACTGATTAATTTTCAAACGCTAACCTAAGCCTGCATTCCTGGAGTAAGGACCTGATGGTCACGATGCAATATCTTGTTCTGTCTTAACAGATTTGATTTGCTTGAGTCTTACTGTAATGTTCTTACCTAGTTTGAGGACCAGGAAAAACCAGGCGGGGGGCAGCTCCTTTCTTTCACAAATTTCCTTAATTTCTTTAATGTGTCTTATAACATTTCTTTCTTAAATGTTTGCTAGATTTCATCACTGAAGTAATTTGTGCCTGGAGTTTTCTTTTAAGAAGGGTTAGGTCTCCTTTTTGAGTGAGTTTTGACATTTTGCGTCTTTGGGGGATTTATGCATTTCATTTAGTCAAATTTATAGTTCACTGTATCCCCCTCATTACCCTCTTGAAGCCTGTAGGGTGTGTGGAGATGTCCTCTGTTTCACTCCTGATAATTTATGTTTTCTTTCCCCTGATCAGTCTGCCTAGAGTACCCCCCCCATTTTATAGATCATTTCAAAGAATCAGCTTTTGGATTAATTTCTGGCATAACTGACTTTATTATGTTTCTGTTTTCCGCTTAATTAAAATCGGCTCTTATATTTATGATTGTCTTCTGCTTATTTCAGACTTGACTTGCTCGCGCCCCTTACTTCCTTTCCTGACTTCCCCTGGGTCAGTCAAATACCCGTTTGGACGGCTCCGGTTTTATTTCTTGTTAGCTTACTGGCTGTAGCGCTTTGCTGGGCTGTCTCCCCGGTTGGCTTGGGGTTCTCGGTGTAGTGTACCTATGTACTGTAGCCGTCGCCCCCCTTGCAGGGGTGACGCTCTGCCATCCGTGCAGCTCGTGAGACACCGAGGACGGGGAGGCCAAAGCAGTGAGCTGGGGCCACGGCAGACCCCACCTTCCCGAGCTCACTGCTTGAAAACTATTACTTTATGGATTGTGTCTGTGCTTAGAGCACATTGATAAGAGGGAAAATTCAGCCTTGTTATTGACTACTTTTGAGATTTTCATTTTACATTGCTTTTTTGTGTGTGTGAAGGAATTCGATTATGATCTGGGTTGGGGTGGTTTTCTGTTTCTTTGCCTGGACTTTGTTGAGATTCTCGGATCTATGGGTTGAGGGTCATCAGTTCCTTTGGAAAAATTTCAAGCATGATGTATTGAAATATTTGTTTTCTGTTCCACAACGTTCTCCTCGCCTCCTGGGATCCCAGCTACACATAGACGGCTTGACGCTGCCCTGCAGCCCTGCTGTGACTCTGTGCCCGTCTTTCCCGGTGGCTTTTCTCCTGGTGGCTCATTTGGGTCTGTTTATGTGGCATTTTCTGCAGGTCCACTGATCTTTTCCTAGGGGGTGTCATCTGGGTGTATTTTCCATTTTGGGTGTAGTGTGCTTACACCCCAGAAGTTCCACTTCGGTCTCTTTTGTAAATCTTCCATTTCCTTCCTTGTCCTGCCCAGATTTTCCTCAGTGGTGTTTCTAAGTGTCAAAACAGCTGTTTTAAAGGCTTAATCTACTAATTCCTTCATCCCTGTCATTTCTGGGTCTGTTTCTAGGAATCGTTTTTTCTCCTTCGTATGGGTCACATTTTTCCATTTCGATGCAGGTCTGGTGATGTTCTAATAGGTGCGGAATGTTCTGGAATTTACATTGTTGAGTGCTGTATTCTGTCATATTTCTTTGAAGAATAATGGGTTTTGTTCTGGCTCCCAGTTAAGTAACCTGTGAACCAGTTTTACCCTTATGGCTTCTTTTGAAGCTTCGTTAAGGCAACTTTTATTCTGGGACTAGTTACCCACACTACCAGTGTATGAGCCTTATTTTTCTTTTCTTTTCCTTCCTTTCCTTTCCTTTCCTTCCCTTCCCTTCCCTTCCCTTCCCTTCCCTTTTTTTTTTTTTGCAGCTTTATTGAGCTATAATTTACAAATAAAATTGTAACGGATTTAAAGTGCACAACATGACGGGGCGTGTGGGTGGCTCTAGTCTTGATCTCAGCGTCATGAGTTTGAGCCCTGTGCTGGGGGTAGAGGTTACCAAAAAAATATTTAAAAAATAAAGTGCACAATGTGGTGATTTGATGTACGTACATATGGTGAAAGAAGTCCCACAATCAAGTTAATTAACACATCATCACCTCACATGATTACCTTTGTTGTATGTGTGAGAAACCCTAAGATTTATTCTCTTGGCAAATTTCAAGGATGCAATTCAGTATTCTCAACGATAGTCACCAGGCTGTACATTAGACCCTCAGAATGTACTCAGGTTTGACCAGCCTTTCCCCATTTCCTGCACCCCCAGCCCCTGGCCACCAGCAGTCCACTCTCTGCTTCTGCGTTTGACTCCCCCCATGTGTGAGACCACGCAGTGCGTGTCTTTCCCTGTCTGGCTTATTATATGTAGTGGAATGCCCGGCCATGGATCTGCAAATGGCAGGATTTTCTTTTTCGAGGCTACATTATTCCGTTGTGTACGTTGTGCCCATTCGTACTGTGTGCGCAGTGCCTGCACTGGTTTGCACGCCCATCAGCAGGGCACGAGGTTCCCTTTCCCACGTCCGTGCCAGCACTTTCCTCGTGTCCTCCCGATCGTAGACATCCTACAAGGTGTGTGAGATATCTCCCTGTGGTTTCGATTTGCATTTCTCTGATAATCGGGGATGTGGAGCACCTTTCAATGTACCTATTGGCCATCTGTATGTCTTCTCTGGAAAAATGTCTCTTTAGGCCCTTTGTCCATTTTTAATTGCGTTGTGTCTTTGATATTGACTTGTGAGTTCCTTATATATTTTGGGTATTAGCCCCTTATTAGATATGTGGATTGCAAATATTTTCTCCCATTCCGTAGGTTGCTTTTCATTTTGCTGAAATGCATGACCCTTCAGAAGATTCACGCAGTGCTCGATGGACCGCGAGGCCTCTCCTTTCTGGCCGACGGAAACAGGGACGGTTCTCGCTGCCGCGTGAGCCCCGCATGTGGCTTGGCCTGCGACTGCCTTGTGGTTCTTTCCTCTCACGTGCAAGCACGTCAGTTCTTAGCAAACCTGCAGGAGACGCTCTGCAGACACCGGAGCTTTCTCTGGAGTCTCCTTGCTCCTCAGCACTCGGCCCTGTGAATTCCAGTTGCTTACCCTCAGTGAGACGGGGGGCTCTATTTGGCCGCCCCCCTTCCCAGCCCCGGCTTCAGGGGAGGGCTGGCACATCACTCCTTCCCTTCTCCCAGGGATCACTGTCCCCTGCCTGTTGTTCCCTGTCTGAAAGAATGTTTTCTGTGTTCTCTCCAGACTTCTAATTGCTTTCAGTACGAGGGGGCCGCGCCTGAGCCCATTAACTCTTCCAAGGCAGAAATGGAGGTCCTCCTTGCGGACATCTGTGGCATGAGCCGTGTTCTCTATGCTACCCCTTGATCCTGAAACACCAACAGTTACTGCTTTCCCGTGGTCCTGGTGAAGCTGCTGCCGGCACCTTGCCTAGGGTGAGGGACAAGCACCCTCCCACCTCTTCCCCTTTGCTGGGGATCACAGAGCAGGTCTCTTCAGAGAAATGATACCTCTAGTACTTTCTAACCGCTCTTAGCCTCTTCAACCCCTTTTGTGGACTCAGGGGCGGCGGGGGGGTCAGCTCAGGGCCTGGTTCTCAACCACCTCCTTTGCGAGTCTGGCTTTGGTGGGCTCCCCTCACTCTGGAACGTGGGAGCCTCTGGCACCCACTGTCCTGGGGTCTTCGTCAGCACTGGGACAAGACCAATCCTATTCTCAGATCCTGTTACACCTGTTTAAACCACGGCAGGCAGGTTTCTGTCACGACTCCCAACTCATACGAGCCCCAAGAGGAAAAACAGCTCCCGCGATGCACAGAACATTTTGACCAAGTCAGAGGGCCTGGAGCCGGGGTCGCAGACATTCTGTTGGGTGGGGTGGACGCGACAGGCTTGGAGGGACTCTAGGGGCTAGGAGAAATGGATGGGACCGGGGGAGCGATGCGGGTGGGTGGGGGCTTGGAAGGGCTGGAGGTCCTGGAAGGGATGTGGGAAATCAGTGGGATGGGGGAGCTGGGAGCTGGAGTGGGGAAGGAGGGGCTTAGCGGCTGTGGGGCAGGGAAGACACATACACAGAAAAAACCGTTCAATGTGTTTGAATTGTGGCAAAATAGGCACACCGTCGATCAATTTAAGCATTTTTCAGTGTACAGGTGGGCGCGTTAAGCACGTTCACAACACTGTACCAGCGTCCCCACCGTCCTCTCCGGGACTCGCGCGTGTCCCCAAACAGAAACCACGGACCCTAACCAGCCTGGTGCTGGTGACTGTTGGTTCCGTCTGGTGGTGGAGGGATGGGGGGCGGGGGGCAGAGGCCGTGATGTCCTCTGGAGAACTGGGGGCACTGGGAGGACAGGGGGGCACAGGGTGCTGAGAGGAGTTTGGGGAATTGGTGGGAAGGGGGTGTCCAGGGCTGGCCGTCTTGATAAATCGGTGTCGTCCCACAAACAGGGCCGTCCGGTGCCCCCGGATCACCTTCTGCGGCAGCCCCGTGCTTGGGGACAGATGCTGGGACCCTGCCTGGCTGACCCGGAGCCCCCGGCCGCAGGATGGGCTCTGCCCCCACCCTGTGGTCAGCATGCTGTCACTCTGCTTGGGGGCATGGGGTGGGGAGTTGAAAGGGGGCCTGGGCCCCCCCCCTTTCCTCCTCACTGGGGCGAGGGTGGCTGGAGGTGGCATTACATCTTCTTTGTGTTTTATGCATATCTGGCCATTTGGGATGTGTGGAAATACCCTGCTCGAGGCCCCACATGAGGCCCCAGAGAGTCTCCAGCAGGCTCGAGGTGGGAACGTGGAGGGTGCCAGTGGGACTGGGGATGGAAGGACCCGGAGTGGAGGAGCTTGTGTTTCTGGTGAGTGTGGGGGGCGGGCTGCAGGGGAAGGGCCCCAGGGGAAGGGGTGAGGGTCTGGCAGGGGCCCTGGGAAGATGAGGGAGGTAATGGGAAGTGGGGCGAGGAGGGGAGGGAAAGGTGGGAGCTAGGGGACGACCTGGGAGGGGCGGACAGACACTCCTTCCTCAGGGGTTGAGACTATGATTAATCCATTTCCCAACCTCTCGTCGCACTACCAGTTCTGGTGTCCCCACTCCGGCTCCATGAACATCCACCTTCCAGGTGTCCTCCCTCGCTTGAGGCTCACCTGGTGCTCGGGCCGCCGGGAGGGGAGGGTGGCGGAAAGGCCGTGGTGCGGGTGCTACTGAGGTCTCTGCGGTGGGCAGTTTGCGCTCAGTTGCAGGGGGACCTTCTGAGGCACCGAAGGGGGGAGGCAGAGAAGCACCTGCCGCCATCCGCCACCCGCTGTGGGCGCCGCCCCCGCAGGCCATAACTGCAGGGGTCCCGGAGCAGAGTGAAGCCCGCTCAGGGGAGAGCCTGATGGCATCCTGAGTCCCGGGGACCCCGGCTGCCGATTTGGCCGCGATTGGAGGTGAGACCACCAGCCCCGCCTGGCGGGCCGACTCTGGACCGCCTGCCGTGCTGTTCCCTCCCAGGCCCCACGTCTGTTTGCTCCTTAGGTGATGCCTGAAAAGGCACTTAATTTCCCATTCCTCTTGGGGTTAGTACTGCCGTGCCCACACCCCAGGTGCACGCGTCCCTCCCCTCATTCCTTCGGAAATACCATCCCAGCTTTCAGTCCTCGAGGATGCCGTACCCCACGTTCCTGTTCCTTGTTTTCCGATCCTGGGTTCTTGGGTGTTTTTTCTTGATCCCTGACGTTCTGAACCTTTACCAAAGTCTGAAACAGCCATGAATCTGCTTCTTTATCACGCTTAGCGTGTGACGAAATTTTTCCCGGTGCTTAGACCTTCCTTTTTTTTCTTTCCGTTTCTGGGAAGCCCTCAGCCACTGGGTCTTCAGCAACGTCGCTCCGTCCCTCCTCCTGCCTCCCCGTTCTAGATCCTCGACTCCCCTCGTGCCTGATGGTCGCGGGCAGTTTCCGTCTCTCTCTCGGTCTCTTGATGCTGAGCTCCTGGGGATTCCTCGGCTCCTCTTCGCGTTCCTGGCGGCTCTCTCCAGCTCTGCTCCGTGAAGATAGTCAGCCCCCCTTTTGAATTTGTGGCTGTGATTCTAATTTCCCATGTTCCTGACGCGCTCTTACCTCACGACCTTCTGTGGTATCAGGGTTGCGGTCCCTTCGGTCTCTAGGAGGACCTTAAAGATACCGACTCTAAAATGCTTTCCAAATTGCTCTGAAACTCCACTTTCTCAGCGAGCTGTCCTTCCATTTGCGAAACGTGTTTGCCTCATCAGTGCTCTGTGACGCCTGGTTAAGAGGCTATCCGGGGATTCTGCAAAGCCCAGGGCCACCTGCCAGCAGCCTTCGCTTGGCTCCCGACACGGGTTTTCTCAGAAGCGTCCACGTGTGCGTATACGAGCGTGTGCATGTATGTTTGGGTGTGCACGCATGTGCGAGTGTTTGTGCACACACGTGTGAGCAGGTGCATGTGTGAGTGCTTCCGCGTGTGTGCGTGTGTGCACGTGTGCGTATGTGAGCGTGTGCATGTATGTTTGTGCACGCATGTGCAAGTGTTTGTGCACACACATGTGAGCACGTGCATGTGTGAGTGCTTCCACGTGTGTGTGCACGTGTGCGTGCACGAGCGTGTGCTTGCACGGGGGAGGCATGAAGTCACACTCGGACTGTGGCGGGACTTCCCACAGTGAGCGAGGAGGGAGGAGGGACGAGCTGCAGACGCAGGGGTCTGGCCCACCGACACGGGCCTCCTGCACCAGACTCGCTCTGCCCACCTCCTCCTGCCCGCTCAGCCATGGCAGCCCGAGGGCACCACGGAGGCCTGGCTGAAGCAGAGGCCGTGCGGTCTGCCCTCTCCCCCTCTCCCACCCCACCCCACCGTCAGGGACAATTTGGGGAATGGAGAGGAACGTGAATACACTTGTCACTCGTCCTTAGAAGCAAGGCTTAACACACCACCCCATGGTCATCCCTCATTCCGGAGTCAGAAGGATGGAAAGACAGAGGGATACCGGGGATGCAGAGAGATTCAGACGTATGGAGAGCAAAGACAGACAGGCATACCTGGAGGGGTGTCTGCAGTGGAGGCCTCTGGGAGAGGGGAGAGGTCGCAGGGTGGGGGTGGCGGGAGAGGCACCGAGCCCCTGGGGGCCTGGAGTCCTTGGAGGCCTTGGACAGAAGGGTCTGGGCCCTCATGGGAGGGCGGGGCCAGGGACAGAGCAGGTGCGCGTGCGTGCGTCTGGTCCCCTCCCTGGGCTGCTGGCCTGGCGTCCCTGGAGCTGGGGACAGGTGTCCTGCTTCTCCACACCCTCCTCCTGAGTGGGGCCAGCTGGCCCAGCCCCCCAGTGCCAGTGTCAGGTTCCAGGCTGTTCCCTGGGGGAACTTTGATCTGGAAAGAATGAGGGTGACCGATCTGGCTGCTGCCCAGGGCCGCGCCATGTCACGGAGCCCTGGCCTGGGCTGCCCCTGCCACCTTCCCGCCCCAGGGACACCAGACCTTTACTCGGGGCTCAGGGGACACAGGAGGGGTTTTTCTTGCTTCCTTTCTCTCCCTTGTTCTGTCCACCTCTGTCCAGTCACTGGTCCGTGCACCTCTTCACCCAGTTCCAGCCCCCTCATTCACTCCTGCAACCGATGGAGCTGGGGGCTGGGTGCAGGGGGCAGAAGGATGAGCGAGGCAGGGTCCTGCCCCTTCAGGAGCCTCCAGTCCTACAGCTCAAACAGAGATCACTACTCAAGACAGACATAAGCTGCACATCAGAGGACGGAAACAGGGCCTCAGAGAAGGGATGTATTCAGGTGGACATGGCAGGGCGGGGAGTGGAGGTGAGTGGGGACAGGCCTCATCATGGTAGGCTTCCCAGAGGAGGCAACATTTCCAGTGGGCTCTGAAGATGTGAAGATGGAAGGATGAGCGGGAGTGCGTCAGACAGGACGGCCAGTGGAAGGGAGGTTTCCGGCAGAGGCAGGAGTGCGGGCAAGAGTGCAGAAGCGAGTTGTGTGCATTTTTCTGGAAGGGCACCAGAAGGCATTCCCTGTTGGTGCTGGGGACCCATGGGTATGTGGGATGGTTTTGTTAGAGCAAGGTGCCCCTGGGGGCTTGCAGGGGCCGTGGTGAGGAGATGCTGGTGGGCCTGGGACCTCCCATGTGCACCCCAGCCCCAGCTAGTCTCCAGCTCGAAGGCTGGCATGTCTGACGACAAGAGGCTCCAGCAGGCCCCCCAGCTGGGCCTGGCCTCCCCGCCCCCTCCGCTCCCTCTGAGCTAGCGGCCTTCCGCTGGGCCGAAAGCAGACACTGCCGCCTGTGGGGCCCCTGGGGAAGGCCTGGGGAGCCGGGAGCCGTAGCCCTGGGCCTCTGGCTCCTCTTGTCCTGGAAGCCACCGAGCTGGGCTCTATAAATAGTTCGGGAAGGGGGAGGGAGAAGGCTAAGCAGGGCTGGAGGGGCCAGGCCTTTGGGTGGGAGGTGTGGAGGGGGCAGGGAGCTGGTAGAAGGAGCCCAGAGCCTGAGGCCCAGCTCTGCCCCACATGACAGCTGCTGGCCCTGTGTGGTGGGGTCCTCTGGGTGGGAGCTGCCGAGCTCAGTGGGGCAGAGTCAGTGCTGCTCAGGGAGGAGGGGCCGTCCTCCTCCCTCCTATCCCCGGACCTGTTTCTGGAGGCCTGTGGGTCAGGATGAGAACTGTGAGGTCTGCTGGCTGTCCTGAGACCCTTCCTCAGAGCCCAGGGGTCCGGGACAAGCTATGGCAGGGTGCTGGCTCTGCCCAGACCTCACTGTCCCCTCTTGGGGCTGCAGTCCCCAGGGTGAGCCAGGGGAGACCTCCCCAGGCCTTGGGGCCAGGGCCTAGGGGCTGGGGCTCCTGGAAATGGAAAATGTGAGCCCGACGGCCTTATCTGGGCTGGAAGCAGCTGTCTCCACTCCACACCCTCCACAGCCCCCGGTCAGCAGCAAGGACCTCAGCCACTGCAGGCTGGGGTGTGTGTTGTTTGTTCTCTGGCTAGCCTGAGCCCCAGCAGAGGTCCGTGGGAAGTTCCTCCTCCACCGGGACCCAGAGGCCCAACCTGGGTCCAGGAGGGTGGGAAGCTCTGCTCAGGGTCACTGCGTCCCCAAACCCTTCGCATTTTATGTGCAAGGGTGCAGAGCAGCCCGTGGCACCCGGGATCTGTACCTTCTAGGCCTTGTGGGTCTGCCAGACATGGGGCCCGTGACGTGTACGACGGAGCTGAGAGAGTGACACACACGTCTGCTAGAGGGCAGCACGCGCAGACACGTGACGTGCACACACGCACATGTGTGTAGTATCAGTGCTGTAGGACACATCCCAGCATCCATGTCGGCACATGTACTGTGGGCATGCACACGTGTGTGTAGAAACACATGCAAGTGCATGAAGATCCCTCCCGCAAACAGGGGTACACGTGCCCTCCACACAGTGTGTGTGGGTGCAGATACGTGAGCAAGCTCTACAGACCCTGTGACGCCCACGTGTTCCCTCCACACAGACACACCCACGGGTGTATGCCACGTGTGCAGACGCCCTCAGATGCACGGGGGAGACGTGAGCACTGCACATTTATGTGTGGCTGGCCGAGTGTCCCCTGCGGATGGAGTGATGAAGTCTGAGGTTTGGTTGCAGTGACCTGGGGACAGGACTCTGCCTGAACTCCCAGCGGCCTCAGGGTCCCGGGATCAGCCCCAGTGGTGCTGTTTCCTGCTGGCAGAACCCCGCGTGTCCCTCTCCTAGGTCCCGGCTGGAGACGAGACTCCGAGGCCTGGCTGCCCTGGGGCTCGGGCTCCTGCACGGCCTTCCCCGGGTCCCACCTGCGTGCGTGGCTCTGCACTTGGCCCGAGCCCAGCAGCCTGGCAGGACAGGCTAAATATATGCCCTGCGTCCCCACTCCTGTGGATCTCGTACCAAGGCAACCGTTTCCAGGTCGGAGGCTGGATCCAGGATTTGGGAGGAGGAGTGGCGAGGGTTATGTCGGCCAGGGGATCCAGGCCTGGAGAGCACTTCTTGGAGCCCTTGTTAGCGTGTTCCCTTCGGGTACCTACTACGGAGCATGAGACGTGGGGTGTGGCTGCTTTCCTGTACCTTCCCAGTTAGGAAGCTGGATTGCCCGGCCAGCTAGCTGTCCTGCAAGCTGAGGGCTGCGTGCGGGGTGTGGCAGGCCCATCATCATGGGTCTGGCCTGGCCCATGACCCTCCAAGCTGAGCCCTCCTTGGCAGAGAGGCTTAGAGGGATCCCTAGTGCAAAGGCTGACATGACCTCACAGGCACTCTCTGTGCAGCCCCCGTGGGTCCCCAGGGCTCACCGTTCCCTCTAATGCATCCTCGGACCCACCTTAGCGAATGGCACCCCCACACCTCCCAGGTACCCAAGCATCTCTTCTGTCCTGCTCACCGTCCAGCCATCTAGCAGTCCTCCTGGCCCCACAGGCTCGCCGGTGAGCACCCTTTGCCCAGGCATCCAATCACCCAGGGTTTCCTGAGCACTTTCTAAAGCCAGTGCCGTTCCAGATGTGGGGATGGGTGAATGGCTGAGGCAGGGACCCTCTCTCTGAGCAGGGTTGCTACATGCTCATGCAAGTGTGTGTACGGCCAGCGTCCCCATGCACAGGGACCCGGGCTGCAGTGAGTGGAGGGGTGGTACCAGCCAGGCAGGCAAAAGAGTGTGGAGGTCTGATCATTCCTCCCCTTATGTCCTTTCCCTGCTTGGCAGGCCCGATGTGACCTGTGATCTCAGGAACTGAGGGGGGCAGAAGGCTGGAGGCTGGTGGGTATAGAGAAGGGCCGAGGTGGAGCCGTGGAGATCATCAGCGTGGGGGTGGGTGTGGGTGATTCTACCCAGGGACGGTGTGCAGGTGAGAGGGGGGCCACCATGGTGAAGGGAGGAGTGAAAGAACAGTCACTCAGGAGGGTCACTGGGGTGGGAGAGGCAAGGCGGTGGGAGTCAGGAGAGAGCGAGGAGGAGGAGGGAGTGGTCCTCAGGGAGTATTGCCAGAGGGCCGTGGGTGGGGTGGCTGGAGCCCTCTGCCGAGCAATGCCGGGGGAGTGCAGCCTGCAGCCTGCCTGGGGAGCTGGGAGGAGCTGCCCAGACTTTGCTGAGTGTGACTGTTGCCCAGGGAGGTGTGTTGGGACTCGCATGCTGGAAGAAGGATCTCCAATCTGGGGACAGGGCCCTGGGCTCCAGTCCTGCCCCAGGAGGAAGAGGGTCAGTCCCTGTACCTCCGGGGGCCTCGGTTTCCCCATCGCAGGTAAGTGACTGACTTCCCTGACTTCATAGTTCTGGCGTGGTGAGGATTTGATTTCGAGAAGTGACAGGAGGCAGGGGGCCTGGGGAAGGCTTGTCCCCCGTCCAGTTTCCAGCACTAGAACAGGAGCAGTTCAAGGGCCCAGCAGCAGTGGAGGGGTGGGCGCCAGATGAGGGGGAGCTGGAAGCCCCACACCACAGCCCCCTGGACCTGGGGGGAGGTCAGCCTCACTAGCTCGCTAACATCAGGGCTGGTGAATGTGGAGGGAGTGCAGTCCCGGTCAGTAGGCAGTCCTGGCCTCCCTCGCGGCCTGGTACAGGACGGGGGCTGAGCTGGAACCCAGAGGCCACCTCCCCCAACCCCCTCCCCATCCCAGAATCTCCTGGGTCCCCTTCCCTCCCTCTGTCCCTGCCCCTCTGCCCCTCTCTTCACGCTCCTGGTACAGCTCTCCTCTCCCAGGCTCATCTCCAGCTACTGACTCAGTGGTCTGACTGCTGAGGGAGAGTGGCCAAGGGGGACGGTCTGATTCTGGGACTGTCTGCCTTCCCAGAACCCACAGTGAGCCCCACCTCCGCCCTTGACAGAGTCCGACTTCAGGGCCAGAGGGAGCCCTGCCCTGCCCCTCCCTAAGCAGCTCCTCCCAAATGTTCTCCTGGCGGATGGGGACAGCAGAGAACTCACCCAAGGTGGGAGGTGGGAGAGGGAGGGGGGACCCCTGCCCACGCCCACCCCCATGGATGCTGCAGGCTCGTGCTAGGCGGTCACACTCGCTAGTGCCCCCCAGGACTTCCCACACGCTTCTTCCATGGGTCCTGCAAAGGAAGGGACTGGGCTTTTCTGGCCGAGACCGGGTCTCTGAACCTCTGGCTCCCATGCTCAGACCTGCAGGGGCCATGAGTGCTGGCAGGGGTGGGGGTGGGGTGGAGAGGCTCTCCCAGCCTCCCCCAGCCTCTCCAAAGATTCTGCCCAGAGAAAGAAGGCAGGGAGAGTTTTGGCTCACCCCGTGCAGACGGCTGCTTGGAACACACACTCATACATTTACACGCACATGAAACATGCACGCCTTTTGGCACTTGACTTTCTCATGAAATAATTGCTGGAAGGCTTCTCGGATTAGGTAACCCAGTGTTCCTTCCTGTCCCCGTGGTGGAGGGGAGTAAGGGAGGGGGGATCCACGCTCAACATCTGTCAGGCTGATCCACAGTCCCGGAATCCAAACACGACAGCAACAAGCCCTTCAGACCTCTTGTTCCCGAGGCATCTAGCTGGGCCTCCTTCAGGTGGGCCTGGCCTGGTAAGGAGAAGGCTCATCAGGAAAGATTTTCGGGAAAAGGATAGGATTTGCCATTTTTATTTTAGAGCAGATGACAATGACACAGAAACTCAGAGAATCTTTGCTCATCATCCCTCCGGTCCTCCTGAAGCAACAATTGTTTCCCTTCTTGCCTTTCTTGTGAGGGTTGGGCGGTGGGGGAGGTTGGAAGGGAGGGTATCTGGGTTTAGGCATGAAAGGAGTGTTGAGAGGGAACAGAGGTGGGAACAGTGACCGAGACTCTGATGCAGGGACAGGGCCCATTAGTCCAAAACTCACTCATCCTAGGATTTGGAGATTCGGCCCTCAGTGCACGCTTTCCTCTCTGCCAGACCTCAGCCTCCCCTGGGCCCCCTACCAGGATCCCCCACCAGGGGCCCCTTGCTGAGCCTGGAGCCCCTGCTGACCACTGGCTAGCAGAACACAAAGACGGAGCCACACAGAGTGGGGCTGGGAGGGGCCCTCGCACGGGTCACCTCAGCCCTTCGGTCTTCATAGCAGGTGCAACAGATTCCAGGCAAAGCTCCCCCAGGTGAGTGTGCGCCTGTGAGAGCCGTGCCCCCAGGGTAGAGCGGGCAGAGACCGGGACAGGCGAGGGTCAGGGCGGCAGTGCTGGGGGGCTCCCTGAGCAGTGGGGAGTCCCCACCCCCAGGGAGACCGGCCCCGTCGGTGAGAGCCGGAGGGAACGCATAACCCGCATCCGTGGACTCCAGGTTAAAGTACACTTGGGGGCCGAGGCCTTCTTCCGGCGGTGCGGCCGCCCCTCGCCCAGGCCTTACGCCCCTCCTCGGGGTCGGAGGGGAGAGCCCTTGGACCGGCGCTCCCCCTGCGGCCCCGCCTCTCCGGTCCGCGGAGCCCGGCGCTCCCCGATCTGTGCCTCCACTGCCCCCCCTACCCCGCCCGCGCGCCCCGGCCCCGCCCCCGAGACCCCGCCCCCGCGCGGCGCCCAGTCCCGGGGCTCGAGGGCCCGCCCCGCCCCCTGCCCGCCCCTCCCGCCGGCCCTCGGGCGAACCCAGCCCGGGGCGGCCAGTCGCAGCCCGGAGCTGCGGAGGCGGTCGGCTTCTCTCCCCGCCAGGCCCGCGCGCCCCGTCCGGCCATGGAGCCGGGCCCCGACGCCGAAGAGGCGCGCACGGTACGCGAGGCGCTGGGCCGCTACGAGGCGGCGCTGGAGGGCGCGGTGCGCGCGCTGCACGAGGACATGCAGGGGCTGCAGCGCGGCGTGGAGCGGCGCGTGGCCGAGGCTCTGCGCCTGGCCGGCCCGCTGGCGCGCACCGTGGCCGAGCTGCAGCGCGACAACCAGAGGCTGCAGGCGCAGCTCGAGCGCTTGACGCGGCAGGTGGAGGCGCTGGGCTTGGGGACCGCGCAGTCCCCCGCGGCCGGCACTCCCGGCACTCCCAGCCCTCCGCCCGCGCCCTGCGCCCCCGGCCGCGCGCCCCGCCTGGGCTCCGCGCGCTTCGCCAGCCACGCCACCTTCTCGCTGTCCGGGCGCAGCCAGGTGAGCCTCGGAGAGCGCGGGCGCCGCTGCGCGGGCTCAGGGGGCGTGGGGCTGCGCGCCCTGGGACCGCCCCTCCGCCGCGAGTGTGTGCGCCCGCCCGCGCGCCTCTGCTGGGCTGGGGGCTGTGCCGCCGCTGGCCGCTGGGACTCGGGGTGGGGGTCTGGCCACCGCTGCGGAGTGGGAGAGGGCCGGAGAAGCCTGCCCGCTGCACCTGTCTCGGGCCCCCTCCTTTCTTTGGAGCCAGGCCCTGTTTGCCCAGAGTTCTGTCTCCCTCTCCCCTTTGTCCCATGACGCTAAGGGCTTGGGCGCTGAGATAGGGCCCCTGACCGTTTCAACACCGCCTGGGCCTCGCCGCCGGCGTGTCCGAATGGTCAGCAGCCCCCCACTCCCCACCTCCATTCACGCGCCCCCCGCGTTGCCGCTTCACTGAGGCCTGACGGCTCCGTTATTAATTAACCCAGATTGAGAACTCAGGCCCCCCGTGCGTGTGAGAGAGGGAGTGAGAGAGGGAGGCGAGGACACAATGTGGTTGGGGCAGCCGCGTTTGGAAACTGGCAGGGGGTTAAGAGAGCCAGGGAAACCAGCCTTGAGCAGTGTCTAGCTTTCTGGGGTCAGTGACCCGCGCGGGGGTGGTGGAGGCTGGTGTGGACCAGTCACTTCCCTGAGCATGGGGCCTCCCGGAGAGGCAGGTTAGACTGTTTCCATGGTGTGTGCAGTGGCCCTTAGGTGGGATTTTCCACTCTGCTCAGGCACGTGCTCGGGGGTTGGGTTTCCAGGGTCTGGGTCTGAGCCCTGTGCACCTGCTGCCCCTCCTTGGGTCAATCCCTCACGCATTCACTCTCTGGTGTGGGCTGGACTGCACCTCAGGGGCCAGGAGGAGGGTGAGCAGATCAGGGCCTGCCCCTGGAGGTCCCAGCTGGGTGAGAGAGGGCCCCAGATAGAGCGGTGCCAGCCGTGTGGGCAGCCAGATTGGATGTTCCTTCCCAGTGGGTGTCCCAGGAGGCCTTTGTGCGGGAGGCCCGGGGCTCCTGCTGCTGGTGCAGGTGGAGGTGGGCTGGGGGCTGTGCTTGCAGGCTCAGCAAAGCTAAGAGGACTGCCTGGCCAGAGGGGAGCCAGGTGGGGATGAGAGCGGAGGGGTGAATTGTGAGGACCCTCTGGGTGCTGGGTAAGGGAGCTGGGCTTTGTCCCTGGGGGCGAGACATTCTTCAACCTTTGGTGGCTGCAGAGCCCCTGGGTGGCCCAGTGCTCGGTGTGAAGTGTCTGAAATATGGATACACTTAATTCTGTCCTATGAGCACAACACGCTACATGTCCGTGGTATAAAATCACCACCGTGAGCTCACACGTGCCTAATAAACTGTGTCATCGGCTGTTTCTGAAGTTGTACCCTAACACACATGCTCATGGAAGCAGCTGCCCAAGGCTTCAGAAAAACAGCGTCCACGTCACGCGTATACGAGCATATATTTGCACGTGCTTGCTCGTACGTGTGTGGAGGGGGCTCTCCGCTCATCTGCCTCCGTGGGAACTGGCCATTCTCGCCTAAGGTGAGCTTCTACTCTTGGTTATGGGGTGGTGGGTGAGGGGCGCTGGGCAGCGAGGGATGGGGTCCTCCCTGGTGCCATCCGCAAGCTCCCGCAAGATGGATGGCAGGGTGGGGGGTGGCTGGAGACAGGGTGGGTTAAGTGGGACGGCCCGAGCAGAGAAGACAGTCTGAACTGGGGCGGGGCAGGGGCATGGAAACCGGGGGCTGCCTCGGGGAGAGGTCTGCAAGGGGGAGTCAGCAGGGTGAGGTGGTGTTTGGGCGCAGACGGGAGCCTTCCCCGGGGAACTGCCGGGTCACAGATCTGGTGGAGATGCCAGGTGCTTGTTGGGTCATGCTGCGCGTGAGGGGCTGCGGACGTCCGAGGGAAGCTGTCCGAGAGCAGGTGGAGTCCGGATCTGGGGTGCCAAGAGTGGTCAAGGCTGCGTGTCAGGGAGCTACAAGGGGAGAGCTGGCGGTTGAAGCCCTGAAACGGGCGAGGTCTTCAGGGCAATTGTACAAAAGGACAAGGTGGGAGTCCTGGACAGGGGAGGAGATGCCGGGGCCAGCAGGCCCTAGAGATCAACAGCTTGGGGTCAGGGACGCTGCAGCTCTTTCGGGGATGGGGACGGAGACACGGGTGGAAAGTGGGTTTTGGGCCTCAGAAAGCATTGCTGAGTCCTTGGGTGGGGGATGGTCAAGGTCTCCATGGGGGGGTCAGCTTCCCCTCGCCTGACTTCAGAAGCGCTGGTCCCCACTTCTTACGCAGCCCACCTCTCAGGAGCGCTGACACGCACTCCCGGCCAGGTGCTGGCAGCGAAGGGGGCCGTGTGGAGCTGTGTGCGCCTTCCCGCTCGTGTGGTGTGACGAGCAGCTCGGTGACGCACAGGGAGCTTGGTCACGGACAGGGAGTCGGCTTCAGGCTGGGCACGGGGCGGCTGGTCCTTCACACCCTGTGTCTGTGTCACGGGGGAGGGTCTGCTTACGGCTGCGCCGAGGCTGGGGTTAGCCTGCCCCTCTGTAATCAGCGAGACTTCGAGAAGAAGCTTCTGCTCTCTGCTGTTGCAACCTGGGGGCTATAAGTGTCGGAGGTGGGTCACGCTGAGCGTATCCGTGTGCCCGGAACTTAATGCAGAAAGAGTTGATCCCGTAATCCACTTCCGAGTGCACAGACCTTGCCCTTGCTGGGTAGTGAGAAGACAAAGCCGTAGCCTGGGACGCTGCGGGAGGAGGGAGAGGGCAGGCAGTGGAGTGGAGCAACCAGGGTGGACTGCCCGTAGGAGGCCTAGGTCCCTGGAGCAGACAGGGGCTGCCTTTGTCACGTCTGCCGTGAGGCCTTGGGAGCGTCTCCTTGGAGGGGGATCTCACTTTCTGTATCTAAACCGGGGGGGGGAGGGATTGGGCTGGGCTGGGTGGGCCCCTCGCGCTGGGTGGGCCCCTCGCGCTGGGTGGACGGGGTTCTTCCGACAGTGACACCGGCGGATCCGTTCGCCGATCCGTTCACGCGCGTGCACAGGGGCCGGGGCCTGTGGAGGGTGGCGGCCGCCTGAGGCCAGGCGGAGCTGTTCCCTGGAAGTGTCCTCATGGCGCGTTCTCACGGTGGAGGTCCTCAGGGACAGCTGCCAGGAGCTTGGGTCGAGGCCCGCCTGCGAAAGAAACCAGACTCCCTTATCTGCCTTCCTCTCCCAGGCGCTCCGTGCGATAGCAGAGGTCGCTGCTCTCGGGAGGCAGGCACGTTTGGATTGTCTTGAGAACCGTGTGAGGGAGGGAGGGGGAGCAGCGGTCTGGGGTGGGGGGCTCGGTCACTCCAGGGCTGCCCGCGGCAAGTCGGGGGGGGGGGGTCAGGCAGAACTGAGAACACCTGACATGTGCCCGCCTTCCCGAAAGTTTACAGACTTCCCAGGGAGGGGACTGTGTCTCCGGGATCCCTGAAATCACTCGGCCCGCGCCTCCCCACGGATGTCCCCAGGCCTGGGCTCCCCGACAGGGGCCCCCTCCTCTTCACACAAAGCCCAGATGGAGAACCCCGCAGGACCAGTTCCCGTCCCCCAGGCTCCCAGTCCCAGCACCCAGAGGAGCCTCCCTGGTTCTCTTCCTGGGGCCGAGGCAGACTGCCCCCCAAGACCGAGCTGGAGGCCCCAGGGGTGTGCCTGGGGACCCCGACAAGGGCTTGCTCCAGCCCAGCTCACAGAGGTCCTGCTGGGGTGGTTACCCCCTTGCCACCCCATTTCCTCCCCCTCATCTGGCTAAGACAGGTCTAGTGGGAGCCAGGGCCCACCCTGCCCCAGGCTCTAGGGGGCACGTTGGTGCTGAGCTGTCCTCTGTGTTCTGGACACAGAGCTCTCTGTGGACAGAGCCTTGGGTTAGGGTAGGAGACCCGGGCCCCAAACCTTGACTCCAGCACTGCCTTGAGAAGAGTGGGGGTTTAGGCCACCGGGGTGTGTGACGGTGGGATGGAGGGTGGTCTCCGAAGATCCCCCTTGGCCTGAGATGTGGGCAGAGCAGAGCCCTCTCCCCGAGTGAGGGACAGGGGACCCTGGGGGTCTGGGCTTAGCCCCCACCCTGGCTGCAGTCTAGCAGAGACCCCTTGATGGGAAACTGGCTGGTCCAGACCTTCTTTCTGTCTGGTTGTGGCATCTGGTCCCCTGGGGCATCCCAGGGGTGGGGACCTGCAACGTGCAGGGGCAGGCGTCTGGGGGCCCCCCCATAGAGACCCACATTCCTGAGGAATGGTTTCACCATCAGCCTGTCCCTCCAGGCTCCTACCTGGACCTGTGGCACCGGTTGGACCAGAGTAGGGAGGGTGGGGGGACATGGAGACCCTGGAGCTGAGTTGGCCCTTGTGACCGGTAGGGGCTGGGGTTCAGGGTGGACTTCTGCTGAGTTGGCTTCCAGTCAGCCCACGTGTGGCTCTGGGGGTGCTCGCAGATGCCCCCTTCTCCACTGCACCTGCGAGGGGGCCCAGCCCCTCTCCCATCTCCTGAGTCAGGAGTTGAGGGGTCACGTGAATCCTGTCCTTTCTCTCTTCTGCAGGGACCCCACCCCACAGAGGGTCCCTTGTCCCACCTCTTCTGTCTGGAGGAGCCCCTCTGACTCTCCCCATCTCCCCTCATGGCAGAGTTTCCCCCCACTCCCCCCCCCCCCCGCCCTGATTCAGTTCCTAAACTCACCAGCAGGCTCTTTGATGAACTCAACAGGCATGGTCTAGATCTCATCGCGACTTTTCCTTGACTCCAGGCCACCTTTGGGTGCCGCGGGCAGACCTGCCTTTTTGCTGCACGCCCCCCCACCCCTCTGGCTGCTCCTCCTCTCAGACACCCATTCTCCCCGTCCCAGGCCCCGTGCGCCCCAGGCCGGCTCTTGCTTCTCCTGTTTCTCCCGCATTCCTCCATCCGTCCTCTTCAACTGCAGGCTCAGACAGCCGGCTGTCTCCTGACCTCAAGTCCGTGTTTCTCCAGGGGACACCTTACACTCAGCGTGTCCCACACCCAAGTGCTTGTTTTCCCACCAGCACCCTTCCCTCCCTCTCAGCACTCGGGTCCAAAGCCGGGCTTCGAAGAGACCTCACCCCTCTCCTCCCTCCACATGCACTCACTCCCCCCAGAGCTCTGAGCCCTTCTGCCTTTGCCCTCCCGTGGCCCCGCGTCCCCTCCCCTCTGGGCTGGCACCAGGGGCTGCACAGTGTGTCTCCCGCCACTGGACCAGAATGCTTTGTGCCTCGAGGCCTGTTTCTGCAGGCACGAGTCGCTCTGCTGGGAATGGTCTCCGCTCCTCGTCCACCCGGCTCACTCCAGACTTGGCTTGGGCACTGCCGTCTCTGGGAAGCCCTCCCTGACCCACTGGGCTGGAGGAAGTCTGTCGTAGGCACGACTCTCAGGTGGCTTGGTGGTGGTGTGTGCTCGAGGTCCTGGCTCCCCCACCAGACTGACTCCCCCTGGCAGAGTGGCATCCGCTAGCCCTGGGTGCAGGAGCAACCGAGCTGTCTGGGGCCCGGGATGGGCTTCGTTAGTCATCTGGGAACCTTGCAGAGCGGGAACCAGCCTGGAGGTGTCTAGGGAAGGGGACGGCCGACCTCTCTAGGTGCCCATCGCGGCCTCTCAGGAGAGCCCTGGTCGTGGTCAGCCTCGATCCCTTTCCTGCCAGGTGGACCCACAGCCCCCGGCCTTGCAGACCCTCGGGGCCCCCACACGTCCCTCACCGTGAGAAGGGCAGGGCCCCAGTGGAGGAGAATGTCCCTCCTGGACACAGAGGTCAGGTGGTTCTCCCGTGCGGCTGTGGACAACACGCCCCTTCTCCGAGCCCTTGGGATCTGCCTGCCGCGTGCACCTGGGAGCACGGGAGCACGGTGGTTTATGTGGTGCGTCCAGAGAACAGGCCTGACACCTGTGAGACGTTCCGATGGCTCTTGAGCGGCCTGGCCTCCAGCAGGGAAACCGAGACCCGGAAGGGGCATGACCTGAGTTAAGCAACACGGTGGTCAGTGGCACGGCCGCGACACCAGGCCCCCCAGTGGCTCTTGGGATTGGCTCTGCTGCAGTGAAGAGGGGAAGGAGGGACCCCAAGGAGCCAGTCAGGCCCCCATACTCCGGGCATCCAGGCAGATTTTGTAACTCTGGGTCTAAGGAAAAGTCCTCAGTTCCCCCAGCCTGATGTTGGCCCTGAGGACCTTATGCTTTTGGTTTTGGCTGCCCTCCCAGTGGAGCCGTGCTTGCCTGCCCGGCTCAGATGAATGGCTCTCCCTGGCAGGGGTGCAGGCTCTCCCGGGCAGGGGTGCGGTCTGGGAGAGGGCTGGGCCACCTTCTAAGCAGCTCAGATCCCTTGCTCCCGATCTCTTGTCCCCGGCACTCTTGGGCACGTCTGCCTGGCTGGATCCCGGGGCTCAGCGGCAGGGGGCTGGGTCCACCCCAGTGTGCTGTGTGGCCTGGGCCCACTACAGTGTCTTCTGGGGGCTGTCTCTCAAACCTGAGTGTTGTTTGCCCCCAGAACAGTGATTTTGGGGGTGGGCCCCCCCTGACGAGGCCTCCTTGGTGGCGTGTGTCTCTGCAGAGTGTGGACCACCAGGACGAATCCAGCGAGCTGGAGCTGAGAAAGGCCTCGGACTCGTGCATCATGGAGAACGGGCACCAGCCAGGGGCAGGTAGGGGCCGACGGCACAGGACGGGTGGCTGGGGTTTGCATCTGTGCCAGGCCAGCCCCTGGCTGGGAGGGCACCTGACCCTGGACCCCAGCAGGTAGAGAGGCTGCCAGGAGAGTGGCTTTGGTCAGGACGAAGCAGAACTTTTTCAGCACAGAGGGAAATGGGAGCTCTCAAAAGGTGATGAGCATCCCTGTTTCTGGAGGAACGCAAGCAGGGGCTGAGGAATCATCCAGGCATCGAGTAGCCTAGAGTGGCCGACCCGCTGGCTAGTGTTTATTGAGCTGACCGTGAGGGCAGTTTGGAACAGACATAAACTCTGGTTGGAGCATCGAGGAGTCCCCGGAAGAGGGAGGTCAGGGAGGCCTTCCTGGAGGAGGTGGACTGAGGGTTCAGAGAGGCTAGTGTCCTCCTGGCAGAGGGGGGTGGTCTGAGGTCCCTGTGAATGCCACGACTGGCCTGCACCCCCGCCCCTCTGGTCACGTGTTCAAGGTCTGGGTGATGGACCCCCGGATGCTGGCCAAGCCTTCCCGGCACCAGAGCCCCCAAAGCCTCGCCCCGTGAGCCTCTCCTTGCGGCAGCCTCACCAGCCTGTCACGGCCATCACTCGGGTCTCTGAGCGGTTCTCGGGGGAGACCTCAGCTGCGGCGCTCTCGCCCACGTCCGCCGCCATCCTGGGGGGCCTCAGCCCGAGCCCCAGTGAGGCCACCACACCCTGGACTCCCGGTCCCAGTGGTAGGAGCACGAGAGCATGGCCTGGGGGCAGGGTGGGAGGGCAGGCAGGGCTCGGGGGTGGGGGGTTGGCAGGAGACCCAGAAAAGCTGGGGCCAGGCCGCAGCCCCACCTGTGCCTGCCACTGCAACCCCCTTCCCCAGCCCGTCAGCGCGGCCCGTCCCTGCCTGACTGAGGGATGTCCCGCGGGGCATGACCGTGCTGTCGTGACAGGTCCAGCCGCGGGGAGAAGGTGGCTTGCACCCCTGCACACTTTGGCATGGTTCCCGGGCCTGGCTTGCTGTGGTCAGGCTGCCGGTGGTGGCCCTGGGGTCGGTTTGGGAACAAAGTGTTTGCTGGGTATGTGGCACAGGAGGGCCTGGGTCCCGTGCCCTCAGACGCAGGGTGGGGACACCTACAAGACCTTTTCCATCCTTCTCTACTCAACTGCTGGCCAAGGTGGGGCCCGTGGAGCCTGGGGGCCTGCCTGTCCGGGGAGTGATGCCGGGGCAGGGGAGGGGGGCCGGTGGCTGGCCCTCCCCTCCACGCCCAGGCCTACTTCTCTTCTGTCCTCGTCCCACAGAGAAGAATCCTTCCGTCCCGCGGTCGAGCCCCGGCTATGGGGCAGTATCGGCAGGCAGGAACAGCGACAGGTGGGTCAGATGGCCGCAGCTCCCCAGCCCCCAGCGGCGTGCCCCCTGTGCTGAGCCAGGGCCCAGAGCCGGGGCAGCAGGGGCAGGGGAGGGGTGTGGAGGGAAGGCAAGGCAGTCCTCCCCTTGAACAGTCTTGTTTGGAGAAATATGGTCGCAGCTGTTTCTGTGTGGACTCCTCTGGGCGAGGATGGGAGGGGTGTCTCAGGCCCCACAGAGGAAGGAGGGTGGGAGGCTGTCTTCATCCTGGCTGGCTGGGCTCCCTCTGTGGGGTGCTTTCTGGCAGATGGGACGGAGGAGGTCCCTGGAGAGGCCCCTGGGCTGGGGCAGGTGTGGGGGGCCCCCCCCACAGTGTAGGCCCCCTCCTGGCCCCCCAGGCCAGCTGGACTGAGATTGGAGCTGGGATGGGGCTGGGGGGCTGGCTTGGCTTTTCTTGTAATAATAAAGGAAAATTGTGATTTTCTGGCAAACTGTTGAGGAGGAAACAAAGGGTGTCTTATCTAGTGGTGGTGGAGGGGGCCGGGGCCTGGGCCTGGCGGGGCTGGTCTGGGGTGTGCCCCCTGCCAGCACCAGCGATTGGCACCTGCTGAGGGGTGGGTGATTATGCCCAGAGAGAGGGCCTACTCTCCCTCGGGGTTGGGCCTGGACAGAGGCTGGATCCTCAAACCAGCTCAACAGGTCGGGCCTGGAGCGGGTGGTCCCTCCTCTGTTCCTGCCACGACAGCCCCCACTTTGGCCTCCGTCACTCCGTGGGGCGACCCTGAGCCCGTGTGGGCCGGGGTGTTCCCGACACACTGGTTCTCTCCTCAGCCCACCCCTGGTGACGCTGCCCCGGTCGCCCCCATCCCCCCCGCCGCCAGCCACCGCCCAGGCCCGGCGCCGGGAGCTGGTGAGGTCGCAGACGCTGCCCCGCACGTCGGGAGCACAGGCCCGGAAGGCCTTGTTTGAGAAGTGGGAGCAGGATACCGCGGGCAAGTACGGACGCTCATGCCCAGACTGGGGGCCCAGCCCCAGGTGGGGACCAGGGGGTGTAGCACAGCAGAGCTGGCCCTGCCCTCGTCCCCTTCATGAGAGCCCCTCGCCTGCCCCATTCCAGAGCTGCCCCAGACTGCCCTCCGCCGCCTTCCCTTGGTTTCTGGGCATGACAGGGATTCCCAGGGGGAGCTGAGGGACATGTTGCCCCTCTTAGAGACAGGGCTGGTGTTTGCATAGGTATCCAGCTGTCAGCATGACACCTGCTGTGTGCAGGGTGGGGCGCGGGCCTGTGCAGCGAGGACGTCCCCCATCCTGGCGTCCTCCCACCCATGAGGGAGCCTGATCTCAGCTGCTAGGGAGTGTCCTCGGGGCCCGGAGAAGGACCCCCGTCTCTGGCTAGGAAGGAACCATGTCAGGGTGGCCTCGGGGCGGCTGGGATGAAGGGGGAGCAGAGGGCAGGGGCCTAAGGCCATGCAGGCTCTGGACCCCTGATTTCCGGGGCAGGATATAGATGGGGGCTTGGGGGCTGGAGGGAGGACAGTCCTGCCAGATACGGTCTAGGGAGGCTGTTCCCCGGGGGAGCAGAGCAGGTGGGGTCCTCTTGGACCCCCGGCCATCAGAGCAGAGCCCCACCGCCGGCCTGCGCTCTTCACACAGGGGCAAAGGCGAGGCGCGGGCCAAGCTGAAGCGGTCCCAGAGCTTCGGTGTGGCCAGTGCCAGCAGCATCAAGCAGCTCCTCCTCGAGTGGTGTCGCAAGAAGACTCTCGGCTACCAGGTGAGCCCGGGATCCCGCCCAGCCTGGGGTCGCCTCCCTGGCGGGGCCGGGCGGTGGGAGCTGGAGTCCCGTGCCTTCCCCGTGGGCCGCCAGCCACCCGCAGCACGTGCTCGGAAACCCTGGGGCTCCCGCGGCTGGACCCGAGCGGCTGAGGTCTGGCGGCCTGAGGTCTGGGGGCTCGGGCTTCTTGCTGAGCTGGCAGGCGCTGGGAGGGGCTGCTTGTGGGGGAGCCGTGCCCTCGCTCACCTCCCTGTGTTGACCCCACCTCCACCCCCCCCCCCCGGGCGCCGGAAGCACGTAGACCTGCAGAACTTCTCCTCCAGCTGGAGCGACGGGATGGCCTTCTGCGCCCTCGTGCACTCCTTCTTCCCCGACGCCTTCGACTACAGCGCCCTGAGCCCCACGCAGCGGCAGAAGAACTTCGAGCTGGCCTTCACCATGGCTGAGTGAGTACGGCGGGGCCTGAGCTGCCGTCTGCCCCGGGGGGTTGCAGATGTGAGGCCCTCCACTCTGCCGGCCTCCTGCACAGGTGGGGAGATGCAAGTCGGGTAGGGGGGGATTGCCCAGACTCTCCGTGGAGCCGGTGCTCTGCTCCCCACACCTGCCCTTCCTGCTGGCTGCCTGGCCCCTGCTGTGTGGTCTGGGAGACCGACCCTCAGGGCACGGGGGCCCGTGGGGTCTCCCAGGGCACCCCGTCTGTCCCCTCAGGGCTGGTGCGAAGACACTGTTGCTTTAGGGCGAGCGGGAAATTGAATAATATCTGCCTGGGAGACGTTTTGCAACTTCTCGAATAGGTCGACTTTGCTTTTCGAAGTGTTGTTCTAGCCTCTGGTGCTGAAGTTGCCGACCTTCCTGAGACCCGCTCACCGGGAGGGGTTTGCGCGGGGGAGACTCTGGGATCCCTCGCGCTTGGGAAGCCAGTCTGCGGCAGCCCGTGGTGCCCCAGGGTTCTGGCGTTCTGGGGGGTCAGAGAGCAGCTGCAGGGAGAGGGCGGTGGAGGGACCAGCTCTCAGGGGCTGCGGGCAGGGGGCTGGGGAAGTGCTCTGTCCTCACGCCAGGGCCAGGGCCCCGTCAGAAGGCAGAGGGCAGGGGAGCCTGGAGACGGCGGGGGGGCGGGGGGGGGCGGCGGCAGAGGAGGACGTTTAGGGCTGCCTGATGCTGTTTCCAGGAATTAAGGGGAAGAAGGTCAGGGGGAAGGGAGGCCCCCCAAAGCTGCGTTTCCTGGAGGGGACGTTTATCTGTCCTGGCACAGCCTCTGTGCCTGGTGATGTAAGCCCCTGAGCAGCCTGCGTGTGCCCACCCAGTGCCCTGAGCTGGGGGAGGCCTCCCGGCAGGCCTGGACCCGGGGCCTGGCCGGGGAAGCTACCTTGGGTCCTGGCAGAGCTGAGGGGGCCGCCCCTCCCCGGAGCCGCAGCCCCCGCTGTGGGGGCAGGAGGGAGACCCTGGCTCCGGGCTTCTTGGCTGAGTTGTAGGAACGTCGCTGTTGCCCCTGTGGTGGTCTTGGGTGACACGCTTGGACTCTGGGCCCCCTGGGGTCACAAGAGCTCTTCATATCCTTTAAAAGCCTTCTCTCTCTTGGCTGCTGGGAATTAGCTGTCATCCTAATCACAGGAACAGCTCTGGACGGAGTGCGTTACACAACTGCACCCAGACGGCGGTGAAGCGGAGCCAAGGGGGACGGCGCGATGTTGGGGAGGGGCCCCTCGCAGGGGAGGCCCAGCCACTGGGAGCCTAGGGGTGGTGGCAGTCAAACTGCAGAGCCGGGCGTGCGGGGCTGGGGCTCTGATGTGGACACGCGGGGGCCCACTGCAGCCGGTGAGGCCGCACGTGGCCCCCGGAGTTCTCCTCCATCGAGACCAGGGGGCCGTGCCCTGGACCGGGCTGGGCCGAGCAGGGAGAGGGGCCCTGGGCCACGGGGTGGTGGCCCTGCATCCCAGATCATGGGGATCTCAGCCCCATCCCTCCCCCCTCCCCCCAGCCTCCCTGGCAGCCAGAGTGATGGATCTGTGGCCGCGCTTTCCCAGCACGAGGGTTGGGCTCATGGAGCCTCCGGACTTGGAACATGTGTTTCTCCTATTCCCAGTCGGGGGGGGGCGGTGATGGTGCAGGCCGCTCCAGGTCTTGCTTCCCTCCTCCCCAGAGCAAACAGAGGGGTCAGAGGCCTGGCCCTGCCTCCCTGTGGCCTGAGCCTGCTTGTGTCTGGGCAGGGGAGGAAGGTCTGCCTGCCCCCGAGATGAGTTCCGGCTTTTCTGCCGCCTTGGGGGGGTGTGGGGAGGGCTGCCCAGGGCAGGCCTGTGTGGGGTTTGTTGGGGGCCTGGGAAGGGGCCTCCCCTGGGAGGCCTGTGGGAGGTGACCTCACAGGGGCAGCTTGGGTCACCTGGTTCCTTGGACAGCAGCTTGCTCAGGAGCTAGGAAGGAAGCACAGGGTCACCTGCTGAAACGTGCTGGCCACCCGCTCTCGAAGACATTCCTCCGGTTTATCAGCAAACGCCCAGCAGACGGGTGGGGCCGTGCAGGCGGCAGGAGCAGGCCGTGTGGGATGGAGGACAGACCGGGCCCTCACACACCGGGTTCACCTCCCATCACCTCCCTTCCGTGAGCAAGGGCCTTAGAGGCACAAAGTTGCCTCGGGAACCTGTGCGGTTAGGGGGCTGGTGCTGCCCCTCCTCCCGGTGACCGACCGTCCCAGAGATTCCCTGCGCCTAATCTGTGTGAGCAACGGGGTGTTGACAGCAAAGTGAGCTCCCTTGTTGGACAGGTGTCCCGGGCTTGCGAAGCGGGAAGACCAGCCCTTTTATGGAAGGGACTTTGGTGGGTACGTGGGGGCCTGCACTCTGTGCCCCCCTCCCCAGCCCCAGGCTGAGTGCAGCCCCGGATGTGCAGCCCGAGGCTCCCGCTTGCCCTGTGGGGAATGTGTCCTGCTCTCCGGTTACGCCCGAGTGCAAGGGGCTTCGGGCTATTTGTGGTGCCCATGTGTCCCTGTCTGAAAGCAGACGGGATGCTGTAGTCCCAGCCTGGCATCTGTACGCGGAGGAGGCTTAAACAAATAAAAATAACCCCTCCAGCCCCTCCTCCACGTCCCTCCCAGGCCAACCCTTGTTGATGGAAGATCAGAATAGAGCTGGGGGAGGAGAATCTCCAACCCTTCTTAACCCCAAACAAGGTGCGGCCACGTGAGCTCATTTAAAAATGGTCGTGCTTTTCCCTGGGACTGTTTTGTGGTGTCTGAGTTCTTGCAACAAGCTTGTGTTGCTTTTACAAAAGCAGTTTATTGATTAAAAAGACAATTGGGTGTATGCTTCGGGGAACATTCTATGTCAGTGATGCCTCAACTCTTTAGAAAGGGCAATCGGGCCCCCAGTACTTTGAGACTTACGTATTGTTATAAAAGTCAGTACCGATCATCGTCTTCCTCTTCTCATACCCTGATTTCGAAATTTCATTCAGCCTGTGTCTGCAGCTTCTAGGAGCCTTGACGCGACATTTGCGGCTGGCAGGGTGGGGACCGGGGCCCTGGTTGTTTGCTGGGAGGCTGGGACCTTGCCCACGGCTTCCCGTCTGGGTCGTGGGGGGGAGGCCGCGGGGAGGCCTTCGCGCCCACCCTCACCGCCACCCTGATGGCGAAGCCCTGCTGTCCAGGCAGGGATGCCCGCCATGGGAGCCTCAGGAGTGCAGATGGGGTCGGCGCACTCTCCCTGCACAGGCTGGAACTCGCCAGCAATCCCGGGCGCCCTCCGTGCTCTGATAGGAAGGCGGGAAAGAAACTAGAACCAGCGCAGGGGAGGGAGCCCCAGGCGCCCTTCGAGCTCTTTAGTTTCGAGGAAAGGCACGATAGGGGATTCTCGGAAGATTCTCTTCCAGCATGAGACGTGGGAAAAAATCGGGCTGAGAATAGACTTGTGGGACCAATAGGTAGGAAGGACCCAGAGGCAAAATAGCATGAGAAATGTGAGGGGAGCTTTCCTGGCCTTGGGGGAGGGAGGGCCGCTGGCCTGGGCCTGGAGAAGAGCCCTCTGAGCGAGTGGGGCCACCGTGGACAGCAGCTGCCTCCTCCCCAGTGTTTGGAGGCCGGCACTCAGTCCCCCTCCCCGGCTGAGGGTCGGGGTTTTAATATGGCTCCTGTTTAACTTGGGGATCGCGGAGCCCAGTGTCGGGGGGATGGCCCGGCGCACGTCCAGGGTTGGCTCACCTGGGGTCCTGGGAGGCAGCCCTGGGAAGGCAGGCGGGCAGGTGCTGACCGTCACACGGGAAGGTCGGAAGGCCTTGGATTTGCAACCCTTCCCCACCAACAAAGCACAGTTACAGACCTGCCTTTGTCAGAGGGCAGGCTTCCCCAACACGGAGCCCCGCCCTGGCCCGTCGGGGATGCCAGGGTGCCCTGCCTGGGGCCAAGCCCCATCACCCCAGGAAGCCACTGGGTTCCCTCACAGGGACCCGCTCCAGACCAAGGGGGAGGCCGCAGTGGGCCGCGGGACAGATGTCTGCGTTTCGCTCGGACATTCGGGTTCTGGGAGGAGGCCTGGCATTGGGGCAGCACGCAGGGCGGGGCCCAGGGCCGGGGGAAGTGCAAGCAGGGATGGGGGCGTGAGTAGCAGAGCCAGCCTCCCAGCCCAGCTGCTCAGACTCCAGATTCCGACCTTTCTGGGCCGCACGCTTGCTTCTTATATCGGGACACGATGACAAGAATGACAACCACCGCAGAGGCTGACCGCACGGTTTGCGCAGGGCGGTTCCACCAGCCGGGCCGTCAGAGGCCGGGGGATGCGAAGTGTCTTTCTTACCCCAAGTCAGTAAGGCCAGGCCGGGCCGGGTTGTGGACCCCGACGGTCATGCACTTGTTCACGGGGGAGGAGGCAGGGACCCTGGGACCATGAAGCGCGCCCCACCGCAGAGGGACAGGCGCTGACAGCACCGGGTGCAGGCGTTTGAGCCAGGTCGGTGCCATGATCCTGGCGCCCTGGGAAGCACGGGGCAGTGTTTGGAAGGACACCGGCTCTGAGGACACAGGGCTGACCCCTGTCACTGTCGGTGCCGCCTCGGGAGCTGGGGACGGTGGGGAAACCGCTTTCTTTATAGCCCAGAGAGCGTCCAGCTTCCCGTCTACAGCAGGGCCCAAGGCTAGACCAGCATTTCGCAGAGTACTGGCGCCGGAAGGCCTGGGGGCTGAGAGGTGGTTGTAGGCAACTTCCTGACCTTGCCCTTGGGACCTGTCAGCCAGCAGGTAGTGAAATCGGTGAGCGGTTCACGCCCCGAGTTAAGTGGGATGGGTGGGGGGAGAAACGAGCATTGTGGGGACATCTCGAGGGCAGAAAGCACCTCTGTGAAACCCTGGACATACGCGTGCGTGTGCCACGTCTCCAAGCACGGGTCTCGTGGAAGTTTTAAAAGACTGTCTGGGAGCCGTCTGGGTGAATTTATTTTTTACTTCATTTGTTTTACATTTTATAGTTCATGCCGATTTTCCACATCCTGCCGATATACGTTGAATTTTTTGCTGAAACTTCACTTTTAAATTAAACTAAAATCTTGCTCATAGAATTCTAACACAAGTGAATTTAGTGACATTTTTGAGTGAACTTTAATTTCACTGAAACTTGCAACAAGGAAGTCTGTTGAAATGAAAACGTGCATTGACTCCGTGACCCCTGGATGCAGGGGTCTGGGCAGCCCTGCCTTGGAGTAAGTGACCCCCGGAGTCTCCTGGGTCACCGGAAGGCCCCGGGGCGGGGGCGGGGCTGGCTGATGGCTGGG
This sequence comes from Ursus americanus, assembly GCF_024610735.1. Taxonomy (NCBI): domain Eukaryota; kingdom Metazoa; phylum Chordata; class Mammalia; order Carnivora; family Ursidae; genus Ursus; species Ursus americanus. The sequence continues at coordinate 60,782,362 of NC_142140.1, forward strand.
ACCGCCGTCCTGACACGGGGCTTCTGTGTTTCAGGAATCTGGCCAACTGCGAGCGCCTCATCGAGGTGGAGGACATGATGGTGATGGGCCGCAAGCCGGACCCCATGTGCGTCTTCACCTATGTTCAGTCCTTGTACAACCACCTGCGTCGCTTTGAATGAAGCCCATGGGGCCCGGACGGCCAGGGCCAACCCCCGGAGGAGACCCCCTGGACGGCCAGGGCCAACTCCCCGCGTGGGGCGACCCCAGCGGTTTGGTGTGAGAGCGCTGTTGTTCCTTGGCGTGTGGGATGCCGTCCGGCCCGCTGTGTTGTTTGTTGTGGGCACCGCGCGCTGTGCTCTGCGTGGGTCGCGGCCAGGGCTCCAAGGAAGAGGGGAGAGCTACCAGAGAGCGCGATGGGTGCTAAGTGATTATCTCCCTTCAAATAAAAGGCTTGCCTGTGGATTCTGGAATGTGAGATCGTTTTCCCGCTGGCGAATTTGATACATTGGCTCCACAGGGTTACATTGGTTCCCAGGTGTGTTTATCAAAATACCCAGAGTTCCCTACCTCCCCACATTATCGTAGGCTCCTCTCCTCCCCGCTCTGGGCCTCTGCCAGGAAGCGGGGAGGATGCTCCGTCAGCAGCCAGACACGGAAGACCACGCACGTCTTGGGAAGAAACCGTCTAATCTCTCCCAGGTCTTAGGCAACAGATGACCTTCAAGTCACCCTGGCTCTCTGGGGAGATGGGAAGGCTGTCGCCTGGTCCGAAAGCGCCCCGTCCTTCCCGGGAGGCCCTACAAGTGCCTGGCTAAGAATAGGCTCTCAGGAGGTTAACGCTTGCTTTTAGGGAAGGACGAGGCCCTTTGTCCAGAGAGGTAGTTTTATTCACATTTTTTTAGGGGATTTGCTGCAGATACGTATGGAAAGTAATTGCATATGTACCGTTGACTGTTTGTACATAAAGAGTTGTGTCAAACTTCACTTTGGATTTGTTCTTTCTGTTTGGGACATGTGGGGCCTGTGGACAAGGGGTTTTGCATGCATTTCCAATGAAAATCTGCTTAACCCCCCCGCCCCCATCTGCTTCTGTAGTTAAATCACCACCCAGAAAGTTGACAGTCACGTTTGCACGTTTGTTGGTCCGTCTCCCTCGTCCCTGCTGTTGGGGGAGCGTAAACTGGGAGTCCCCCTCAGCGTGGATGGGCAGGTCTGTGAGAACCGCGGGCAGCAACAGCAGGCCCTGCTGTGGTCCCATCGAGGAGTGCTGGCTCATGTTTACAGCTGTTTGCACTGGGTTTCTAGCAGAATATCCCCAGATTCCACAAATGTACCCATTGGCTTATTCAGGAACCCTTTTCCAACCAGGGTGGATTTTAGGCACAAACTTCTAGAATTTCTCTTTAAGGAGCTAATACATCTTCAGCTCACGCAATGGACTCCAAACACCAGAGCCTCTGTGCCTTCTCAGACTCACATGCATGTTCCTTGTGTTCGGGGGGACGAGTTGTGTTCGGGCTCTCTGGGGTGTGAGGGGGGATGTGGTGGGAGCTCTCTGGGGTGTGAGGGGGGATGTGGTGGGAGCTCTCGGGGGTGTGAGGAGGCACAGGGTGGAAGCTCTCTGGGGTGTGAGGGGGGACGTGGTGGAGCTCTCTGGGGTGTGAGGGGGAAAGTGGTGGGAGGTCTCTGGGGTGTGAGGGAGGATGTGGTGGGAGCTCTCTGGGGTGTGAGGTCTTTGGGGTGTGGGGGCACGTGCTGGGAGCTCTCTGGGGTGTGAGGGGGAATGTGGTAGAGCTCTCTGGGGTGTGAGGAGGGACGTTGTGGGAGCTCTCTGGGGTATGAGGAGGGATGTGGTGGGACCTCTGTGGTGTGAGGGGGGACGTGGTGGAGCTGTCTGGGGTGTGAGGGGGGACGTGGTGGAGCTGTCTGGGGTGTGAGGGGGGATGTGGTGGAGCTGTCTGGGGTGTGAGGAGGGATGTGGTGGAACCTCTGTGGTGTGAGGGGGGACGTGGTGGAGCTGTCTGGGGTGTGAGGGGGGACGTGGTGGAGCTGTCTGGGGTGTGAGGGGGGATGTGGTGGAGCTGTCTGGGGTATGAGGAGGGATGTGGTGGGACCTCTGTGGTGTGAGGGGGGACGTGGTGGAGCTGTCTGGGGTGTGAGGGGGGACGTGGTGGAGCTGTCTGGGGTGTGAGGGGGGATGTGGTGGAGCTGTCTGGGGTGTGAGGAGGGATGTGGTGGAACCTCTGTGGTGTGAGGGGGGACGTGGTGGAGCTGTCTGGGGTGTGAGGGGGGATGTGGTGGAGCTGTCTGGGGTGTGAGGGGGGATGTGGTGGAGCTGTCTGGGGTGTGAGGGGGGATGTGGTGGAGCTGTCTGGGGTGTGAGGGGGGATGTGGTGGGAGCTCTCTGGGGTGTGAGGGGGGATGTGGTGGAGCTGTCTGGGGTGTGAGGGGGGATGTGGTGGAGCTGTCTGGGGTGTGAGGGGGGACGTGGTGGAGCTGTCTGGGGTGTGAGGGGGGACGTGGTGGAGCTGTCTGGGGTGTGAGGGGGGATGTGGTGGAGCTGTCTGGGGTGTGAGGGGGGGACATGGTGGCGCTCTCTGGGGTGTGAGGGGGGACGTGGTGGGAGTTCTCTGGGGTGTGAGGGGGGATGTGGTGGAGCTGTCTGGGTGTGAGGGGGGACGTGGTGGAGCTGTCTGGGGTGTGAGGGGGGACGTGGTGGAGCTGTCTGGGGTGTGAGGGGGGACGTGGTGGGAGCTCTCTGGGGTGTGAGGGGGGATGTGGTGGAGCTGTCTGGGGTGTGAGGGAGGATGTGGTGGAGCTGTCTGGGGTGTGAGGGGGGATGTGGTGGAGCTCTCTGGGGTGTGAGGGGGGACGTGGTGGAGCTGTCTGGGGTGTGAGGGGGGATGTGGTGGAGCTGTCTGGGGTGTGAGGGGGGACGTGGTGGGACCTCTCTGGGGTGTGAGGGGGGATGTGGTGGGAGCTATCTGGGGTGTGAGGGGGGACGTGGTAGATCTCTCTGTGGTGTGAGGAGGGATGTGGTGGGAGCTCTCTGAGGTATGAGGAGGGACTTGGCAGAGCTTGCCAGAAGGGTGAACAGAAGTCAAGAGATTTGCTTGTTGGAGTTAAAGTTTGGTTTTCCCCAAAGTGGGAACTACTCTCTCTCTCTCTCTCTCTCTCTCTCTCTTTCTCTCTTTCTCTCGTTCTTGGAGGCTTGGGAAGGTGAGCCCTATTATTAGCAAAGACATGGTGCCTGTTATTTATTTATTTATTTTCTTCCAAACTGCAGCTTAGGCTTTCAAACCTAAGGCCAATTTGGGAACACCAGGGCTCTATGAAAAGCATTTCTATATGTTACTGAGTATTCACACATGTTAAATGGAGCTCTCCTGAAATGCAGACGTGGCCTTGCACCTTTGCACATAAAATAGAGCAGATCCTGCCAACAATTTCTCTTAAGCTGGAGGAATGGTGTTCTTCATGTCTCACATTCAGAATAACACGGACTAGATACCTTTAGGTTCTATGATGATCTCGTCTGTGGTCTTTGGTGAGGGCTCTTGTGACTTACTGGGTTTTGAACTTGATTCCCTCTATGACAAAGCCCGCAGGTTCCGAGGCTAGGGCAGAAAATGCAGGAAGGCAGCACAATCGGACGACATTTGCAAACCACGGCGTTAGATCAGGGTTACATGAAACTTCCCTTCCGTGACATCCAATTTCAGGTGCCTTTTCACCACGGTACAAATGGTTCCACATCTTTTTTTCCCCCTCCCCCGAGAGAATTATTTCTCAGAGTGCTTGTAAGATTCTCCTGCTTTTCCAGATAGAATCCTTCACCTGGCTTTTGTTAAACCTTATTAAGTCTGACCAAATTGGCTTGTGTTTCCCTGATGTGAACATTTCACCAGAGCCAAGATGGGCTTTAGCTTTTCTGACAGCTGGTGGGTTGTTTCTCCAGGCAAGGGAGAGCTTATAAGCACTTTCCGAATATGATACAGCACACGCTGGTTGGAGGAGCACGTACAGGCCAGGTGTTTGGGGAACAGTCTGTTAAAGCCAATGAATTTCGCAAATGGGCGAGATGATGAAAAGTTCTCAGCTTCCCCCCCCCCCCCCCCGCAGCGGTGGGTGCCCGGTAACCAGAGGAGGCAAGCCGGGGATGCTATTTGCAGCCATACCAGCTCTATAGGACTCCAGGCAATTGGGTGGTCAGCTAAAAATGCTGGTAAAGTCGGTCAGTTTGGGGTGGGACATCTTACCAACCCAGCAAAAGCAGTTGGGGATTGGGTTTCTTGAACTGGTGACAGGTGACCTGTGCATTCTGGCGAATCAATTATACCTGGAGGGGTGGCCAGCTTGAGCCCTCCACGCTCCTTCTCTTCGCCTGCTCTCACCTCTCACCACTGTTGACAACGGGCTCCTGCTAAGTGATAAATGTTCTTGGTATGATTATCTGTCTGATCTCCCTTGCTCTTGGAGCCTTTGATCTCTTATCTGTTCATTCTTGGTTCTTCTCTGGCATCAAACAGCTTTCATTGTCCTCTGAAAGAACACATGAGAAATGCCTGGGCTTGCCTCTTCCCTAGAAAGTGCCAGATAAGGAAAACACCCAGGGAAGAGGGAGCGAGAATGCTGGGCTCTCCTGGGTATCTGGGCAGCCTCTGTGGGAGGGAGACGCGGACCAGGCATGATAAAGAGCCGGAAGGGGGCTCCGAAGCAGCAGGGGAGGTGGTGGGGCTGGCGACAGCGGGGGGGATGCCCAGCAGCATTTGGGTCCCTCTGGACTCCCCAGGGTCATCCCTCCGGTGGATCCAGGGCCGTCACGTAGGCAGGGGTATGGACTTGTCTTTTACAAACCCATACGTAATCACTCACAAGTGTCCCTGGCATGTTTGACATCTTAGTGGTGTTAGCAGGGTTGGACACTCTTCCTGGTGTCCGTGGCCTCACTCACACCTCCTGGTCCCCTGCCTCACTGGCTGTTTCTTCCTGGTCTCCAGCATGGCCTCCTTTCCTGTATCCATCACTCCTCTGTGCGACCTACATCCCATGCTCTGTGCTCCGTCTCCTACATCGGGGGTTCACAACCTAGGGCAGGCGTGGGCTTTGGGAGTCAGTGGAGGCCCATCTGAATGGGGTGTTTCACCTCCCTTGGCCCCTCTAAAATTAGCTCCTTTTCCAGGGTTGCCTACCTCGACAGATGGCAGCGGGATCACATGTTGCCCCCGCTGGGGATCCGGAAGTCTCCCTGCACCTGGGCATTGTGGACGGGCTGCCCAAGCTGCTCACTGCCCTCCATGTGTGCACGGTGAACGAGGCGGTCACGGAAGCCTTGCTGCCAGGGGCCCAAGATTCCTCTCCTAGTCAGTGTCCTGGAGCATTAGAGGTGTCAGTGCTCCCCAGGATTCTGTTTTGAAAAATCTCAAGTTTACAGGAGCATTGGAAAGAGTTCAGTGAACATGCATGTTCCTTTGCATTGTTAACACTCTGCCGTGTTCCTGTTCTGTCTCTGGTTTGCTGAGCCGTTTGGTCGTAAGCTACGGAGATCAGGACACCCACCCCAAAGACTTAAACACACACCCACTGAGAATAGCGACGTTCTCCTACGCACACGACGTGTTAGCACACGTGTTCCTCTAATGCACGGACTGTATTCCAGTTTCTCTAATTGTCCCCACGTGCCTTTCATGGCTGTTAAAAAATTAAAAAAAACTCCAGGGTCCAAAGTTCACACGTCACCTCGGTTGCCCTGTCTCTCCCGCGTCTTACTCTTGAACAGTCCCTGCACGTTTCGGTTATTGTCTATTTTCCGTTCAACTCTTCGGAGGAGCCCAGGCAGGTTGCTCCCAGGCTCTGCCCCACGCTGGGTGTTCCTGGCCCCTCCTGACTCGACCCAGGTGAGACCAGCTTGGCACAAGTACGCCCAACATGGTGGCACGTGAGCGGCTGGTGCTGTGGGCTTGGCTGCTGTGGCCGTGGGAAGGCCGACTGCGCCAAATGTCCTTAGATCATTGATGGCTGAGTTTTATCATCTGTAATTATACTGAGCATTGAAAATGTGGTTTTTAAATTCCATGTAAACTCATGGATTCTTGGTGTTTTTCTCGGTTTTGTTCATGTGTTGTCCTCGGTGTCGTGCTCGCGTGGTTCAAGTTCTGCCCACAGGCGAACAACGGCTCTGCAGCCCATTCCGTGGGTCCCCGCCAGTCTCCGGGCACCTTCCTGCTTTTGGGCCACCGTGTTCCAGGCTGACCTTTGACCTGACCTAGGAATCAGTCATTTCTTCAAGAAATCCGGCCTCTTTCAGTGGGTGGTCCTATTTATCCATCAAGATTCGGGTGCTGGGTGTCGCGCGTCGAGGCCCCTTCGGTGAATGCGGCTAAGACATTCTGTGTAGCGATGCCTCCAGGGACAGCAGCCCCCCGATTCAAATCCAGCACGGCAGGATTCATGTGTCCTGCCCTCCGTTCTGTACTTACATTCCTCTTTATAGTCTAATTCCCAACAGTTTCCACGTATGTACGCATTTCTACTACAGGACGCAGACCACGGGTCATAACTTGAAGCTGATGCCTGCAGCCCTCCCTCCCTCCGGAGACAGCCTCCAGGCGCACAGAATATCCCATGCAAGTATTCAAGGTTACTCATTTTATTTGTTTTCTCTCTGAAGTCACTGTACGAATTTGATACATGGTTAGGTTCATTTGTTTCTCTTTATATTCAATCGAGGCTTCGCTTCCATTATTTTATTTCATTTTCTGGGTATGTACGTTGTTGACCTAACTCAAAAGTCAAAACCATATGGAAAGGTGTATTTCCGTTCTTTGTCCTCCGTCCACTCCTGCTCTGCTTTAGCTCTGGTTTATCCGTCCTGTGTGTCTGTCTTTCCTTCTGTTCCCTCTCCCACGACAAGAAGCAAATGCATACCTGTTTTTATTTTCCGTCCTTTCTTACGCTGCAGATAGCACGGCACATACCCTGTGCATATATCTCATGGCATGTACTCTCGTGGCACGTGGTCTCGTGGCGCATACTCTCCATGGTGTCTGCTCTCGTGGGGCATGCTCTCTGTGGACCTTGCCTTTCATTTCCGTGCAGCTGTTTCCTCCAGCGCGTGCACGGTGTTTTCCTCGGGAGCACGTGGCCACCAGCCCTGCGCTCCTGGGACAGCGCTGCGGAGCGTGGCCTGTGGGTGTGTGGTTCACGGTTGTGCGGGCGTCTCTTGGCAGTGGAACCCCAGAGGCAAGATTGCTGGTTGGAAGATCGACACCTGTCTGGTCAGCAGTGGTCAAACCGCTTCCACGGTGTGGGGCCATCCTGAACTCTCACCAGACTTGTGTGAGAAGCCCTGATGCCCCCCAAGCGAGTGTTGCCAGCCGTGAGAACGGTCGGTCCCCAGGGTGGCAGGTGGTATCAGCGTTGTTTCAATCTATGGTTGTCTTACGAGGGAACATGAGTGTGTTTTTGTGCATAGGGGCCATTTGTGCTTCTCCTCCTGTGATCTCCCTCTTTTCATGTCTGTGTCCATTTTTCATTTATTCCTCTTGATTTTAAGAGTGCTTTACATGTGAGGAGGACGTCCGTGGCTCCTCATCTCGGTGTCTCTGTCCACTCTGCCCCAGAAGTATGTCTGGCTCATATCACTTCTTACCCAGATTACAACCATCACCTCCTAAAACTGGCCACCGTTCTCTGCACGGCCCCCAGGAAAGCTCATCACGTCACCTGCACCAGATGGGTTCTCGTGTCCTCGGCACAAGGGGCCTCGAAGGCCACCTAACGTGGCGTGAGTCCAGCCCCAGCTCACCCCCTTGCCCCGTCCTCCCCATCCACCCGACTCTCTCCTACCTGGTGCTCAGAGCTCAGTCTACATGTCACTTGCTCGGGAGGCCTTCCCGGACGCCCTCTGCGTCTCTGCTCCTGGAGCACTGTGTCATGCACGAACCACCTTATTCCATCGCGGGACCGCGAGCTCCGTGAGGGCAGAGGGGCCTGCCTCTCTCGGGGGGCCCCGTGGCCTGACAAGTGCCTGACACATAGTAGGTGCTCTGTGAGTGTTTTGAATGGATGCTAATGCCCCGGGTTGCTCAGTGCCAGGCGGGTCAGGAGGATCGGGCCGAATGACCCCGTTGTTAAGGGCCCCACGGATCGGCCCAAGTTTCTGAAGGCCGAGTGTTTACTTTCGGAATGAATCAGGCACCATTGCCTTTCTTTCCAGCATGACGTTCTTGTTCAAGATGGCTTCCGTTCTGAGCTCCAGAGACTCCCGGACACCGGGGGCGGGGGGGAGGCCCCCGCGTCAAGGTTATGCTCCAGTCGGTGTTTATTCAGCAGGCGCTAATAAATGAAACCGAAGTAACAAGCTGTAACTTAGCTTCTCCGGCTCGACTGGAGCCTCCGTTGGGGGAAAGGGTCAGATTTCAGCCCCCAGGGTGCAGGTCACCACCTTGGAAGAGGGATAGTTCTTAGTGTCACCGGGAGACCACTGTGTCCTTCCTTTCAGTCGTTATCCCGAGCCTGGAAAAACAGAAAATCGAACTGAGTAGAGCAGAGAAGTGCTGGGAACCCAGCCAGAGAGCCCCCCAGCCGGTGAGGGGACAGCAGGCCGGGGCCCCTCCCCCGCCCCGGCACCCCCAGCACGGTCGGCGGCAGAAACACTGTCCCGCGGAGTGCACGGGACCCTGGCCCAACGTCGTGGGGCCCTCTGCATCTGCCGCTGAGCACGCGTGGAGCCCCGGAGCACGCTGCTGGTGCAGGATATCGGATATCGGGGTGTGCACCGGGAGCAACCTGGGCCGAGAGCAGTGCACGGAGGTCCCTCGCCTGTCGACACTGCTGCAGGGTCACGGCCAGCGCTGCACGGCCCGTTGGAAAATTTGGGGGCCACCATTTACCAGGCCACGTTATCACGTTAACCGAAGCTTTGATGTGACCAGGGCAGTTTCCTTGCAAAACTAACTACGAAGCAGGGGTCGTGGGTCACGTCTGCAGAGGGTTAACACATCGGCAGTGACCTTGCCTTGCCCTGGTGTTTCCCTCCTGCCCCCAGGCAGGGTTGGGCGGTGCACAGGCCCCCATCCCCCCAGGGATGATGCTGTGCCCCTCTGCGGTCTTCCTCCAGGCCAAGGAATTTCACTCCAAAGGAGATCTGTGTGTTTCTTTGTTACTTTATCCAGAGGCTTCCACTGACCTGAGCAGGGTGACTCAGGGGAAATGGGGTATTTTCAGCCGGGGCCATCACAGCTGCTGTATCAAGTGTCTTTGGGCCAGTGCATTTCATGACAGGTGTGTTTTTATTCAGAAAAAAATAATGCACTTAATTTAGAGGATGGACTTCCCCTCCAAGAACATGGCCCTTCCCCCCCCCCCACCCCAGCCGCCAGCGGAACCCGAGGTGAGGGGGACCGCCGTGTTCCCTGTGGACCGACCGTTAAGCCCGGAGCCAGCCGACCCGGCTCCTCTCGTCTTTAATGAGTATGTGAGCTCCCTGGGCCCCGCTTCCCATCTCCCAAGTGGGTGCCAGCCCTGCCCTGTGAGCCTGGAGGTCTGGGGGCTCCCTGAGGCCGCCTCGGGCTGGGCGCTGGGGTCCCCGTGGGTTGGAGGTGTGAGAACAGACGCACAGCGGACGGGGCCCTTGCCATATGGAAATCGTTTCCTATACCCTTTTAAAATGAATTCTACTGAGACAAAATTAACACCCTCTTAAAAACTAATTTGGCGAAGTAATACATGTGCAAAGTGTAAAAGGTGAAATTGTGCTAAGAGATCCGTCCAGCCTCCCCCCACCCCCAGGGGATATCCTCACAGTCCCATCTTCCACGGATTTCCCTTTGTATTTACCTGTGCTTCTAGCTGGCGTTGTTTTATTTTTCTTTCTCGATTTTCCCTTAGGATAAGTCTGCAGATTTCCCACAGTGGGGGTGGGAGCTTGGCTCTCTCGCTCTGTGACCCCCTCCCGTCCAGTGTGGTCACGTCACAGTGTGGGTTAAAGTCACGGCCAGGGTCTGCCTTCCGTGGGCTCCGCAAGTAGCGTTCGACTCAAACCTTCGCCAGCTGGATTCTTCTCTCCTTCCCCAGACCTGCTGTGGCTTCAAAACACAGTCTCAAGTCCTGTGACCCCACTTCCGTCAGGAGGGGGAAACTGATCCCCCACTCTACTTGAATACGGTGACTCGATTCTAGGGAACAGACGTGCTGGCGCTGGGTCACACGTGGCTTCCTCTCCACCGCAGGGCGCGTCCGTGCAGTCCTGGGCTACCGTGTGCCGAGTCTGGCCATCTGAGGCCCCCGCGTGGGGGAGACGGTGTCCAGATGCCGGGGGAGGGACGGATGTCTACACCCCAGCTACTAGAATCTTCGAGGGACCCCAGCCCCAACCACCAAGTGAGACGCACATAGCTGAGCTCAGTCCACCTCGAGAACCACGAGAGATAATAATAATAGTAATAGTAGTAATAACGTGATTGTAGTTTCGTGCACTAAGTTAGGGTTGGTTCCTCAGTAGTTATTGGGGAACATTGTCCCCCACTGACGGCAACTTCACCTTGCTCAGACCCAAACCTGGGAGCACTTCCGATCCCCTCTTTCTGTCACACGTCACAGCCAATATGTCAAGAAACACTTTGGCTAGGCCTTCAGAGTTCACCTGAGTCTGACCACCTTGCAGGGCCTCCAAGGCCGCCCCCCCCCCCCCCCCCCCCCGTCCAAGCCTCCATTACGTCCTGCCCTGGGGCACGGCTGTGGCTCTCCACCCTCCTGGTTTATTCTCAACACATCAGGAGGAATTTTCCTGCCGACAGGTAGGTCACGGCATGCCACCCTCCACACAAAACCCTGCAGCGTCCTGGCCCCTCAGACCCTCTGACCTCGCCCTCTGCCCCCTTCTGCCCAGCCTGCCTCAGGCCCTTTGCACAGGCCATTCTCTCCATCGATTTGCTGGAACCGATAATTACTGTGTGTCTGTTACTTGCTTAGCGTTTCCCACAAGTGCTTCAATGCTTCTGGACGCTATTCTCTGAACCGCAGGCACGCCGTTTCCTCCCGTTGCTCGGGTGCCCGTCTCCGTCAGCGGTCACCCGCCATGTCCCGTTAGCACCCGCCTGTGTGGAGCCCGTGGTCCCGTTGCACATCCTGGTGCTGGGTGTCCTGCCTCATGGGCGGACGCCCGGCCAGAGCGCGTCTGAACCATTCTTTCCACTCTCACGCCTCACTGGTCTCCGGGCCCCACGGGCGGAGGCCCTGCTGCTCACGGCTGTGCGCAGACGATTCAGAAACCGCGGCCACTTGGTTGTCCGTGAGAGTTGCCTCCCTGCACGACTTCTCTTCACTCAGGGTGCTAGGAATTTGCAATGATGCATCTCAGCGTGAGTCTTTATTTGTTGTGTGGGGCGCACGGTGGGGCCTTGCAGCCTGGAGACCCCTGGTCTTCGTTCTGGAAAACCGTACCCTTTCAGCCAGAAGGCCCTGCTCTCTCTGTAGGGACCCTACTGGCTGGACACCGGACTTCTGGGACTGGTCCTCGTTCTGATCTTCCTCAGTTACTATTAATTTTAGGTCTCTTTGCCTTTTGTTTTATCTTCCAAACTGTCTTGTTAAGTGTTTTGTTTTATTCTTGCTCCCAACCGTTTTCTCGGTAAGTCCTTACCAGTAGCACCCACGTCTTGCTCGGTGGCTCGAACATCTTTACTCCTCTGACGGAATTCATCGAAGGGTCTTTGTGTCCATGTTTCTTCCTGTCCCTGCACAGCTCTGTCCTCTGGATCCTCTCTGGTGGCTGTCTGGGTCTCTATCTTTAAGCTGACACCTGCTCTGCCTGAGTCCGACACCTGGGCAGGTGAGGGAGGCTGTGGGGCGGGGCTTGTCCACGGAGTGGGGGACACTTGCACAGGTGAAGGACACCAGAGCTGGGAGCCCTCTCCCTGGGGGCCGGTCAGCCCCTGGGGACCCTCTGCACCGGCCGTGGGGGCAGGCAAACCCGTGGGGCCGTCCACATGCCATCAGAAGCAGGAGGAGGAAGGGGTCCCGCCACCCTCTATGCGCTCTGTCTACCTTGACTTTAGGGCCGGGCCTCGAACGTTCCTGCAGCCTGGATCCTGGGCCTCCCAGGTCAGAACCTAGAGCTCTACAGGCTGATCCCCTCCACTCGTGGGGGCCCCAGGTCTCGGCATCTTCCAGACACCCGTGGGACCCGCTCATCCATGCTGGGGAGCGAGCAGCCCGCTAAGTCGTCTCAGAAGCTGAGTGTCTTTTAACACCAGAATTGTGTGTGCTGTCCAAAGAGAAGGGAGAGCAGTTGAGACAAGCAGTGCATGGGCGGGATGTGCACCCGTGCTCGGTGCACACACCCCTTCCCCGAGGGGCCGGCACCTCTCGCCCCTGGACGGGCACGGTGCCCAGCTCACGGAGTCGACCGAGTCAGGGGGTGAGCCGTGCCTGCTGTCTGAATGCTTGAGGGAGGGCACACATACTAGTATAATTTTGGGGTGTCTTTGACTATGGGCACGGGGGGCACAGGTGAAAAGCCCTGCTCTGTGCCCTGAAGGAAGAAGCAGGCTTCGGGGGGCTTCTGGGAAGTGCGCCGGTCCGCGGGGCTCGGCCCTGGACTGAGAGGGGCTGGGGAGTCCCTCTGGTCTTCACGGCTCTGGCACCAGCTAGCGGGGTGCCCAGCTCAGCCTGGAACGTTCTCTCTCCCTGGCACGAACCCGTCTCTCTGCAAATGGTCATTCTGTGTCCCCGTCAGCCCCCGCTCAAGTTTTCTTCCGTCCACTCCTGCCTGTATGCCTCGGTTCCAACACTGACGTCCCTCTTTCATTTGTCCCGAAGAGACCTGGGTTCTAGTTCCCACTTGGCCACTGATTGCCTGGCAATAGCTTGGACTTGGGGCCTAGACTCGAGCGGCCCAGGCTCGAACCCCAGCCCTGCACGGGTTGGCCACGTCCCACGGACAGGCGTTGGGCCCCCACAGGTCTGCCCCCGCCTGTCCCACGCAGACGCAGCAGCGGTGCCTAGCTCGGGCCGCCATGGGGCCAGACAGGCGGTGGGGGGCGGGGGGCAGCCTGGCTCGCAGCTCACAAACGGCTGGCTGCAACCTTTACCATCATCCCGCTGGAAACCCTTGCACAGACTTGTTTCTCCAGCACGACCGCACCGCGGACCGGGGCGCCTGGCCTGTGAGGCTTCTCAAAGGGCTGAGGCAGAGGAAATGCAATCCGGCTGACTTTGTGGCCTCCCCGGGCCTCCTAGCAACAGGCAACACAGCAACGGGGGACAGCACTTCCCTTGGGCTCAGGGCACTCGGTTGCATTTAAAAAATGCCATTCGGTATGAAACCCCCGAACCCTTCTCTGTCACACGGACACCCCTGTGGCAAGCGTGGTCTTTGATCCCGTCTGTGCTGGTGGCGGGTCTCCCACAGATTTGTGCGGGCGTTGCCAGCTCTGGGCCTCCCTTCCCGCCAGCCTGGGAGCTCTCACACCGGTGGCAGGGCGTCCCCACGGCGCCCTCTCGCGGAGCAACGGTGTCCTTGTCTTGAGCGCCTGTTTCTGTTTCTTAATCATAGTATGGGGCGTATCCGGAGTTACAGCTGATCCACGTATTTCGCTAAACACTTCTAAAAATTGCTCATTATCTCATTTTCAATACTTGGGACTATGAGGCTTGGTCTTCACCATCTAAGATTCCACCTGGGGGGCTCCTGGGCTCAGAGGGCTGCTTTCACGGGAGCGCCCGGCCGCGCTGGTGCCGTGGGGAGGGCAGGCCTCCCTGGGGCACAGGCCAACTGTCCTGTGCGGGGGCCGCAGTTAGGACTCAGAAAGACTGCCTGAATCACCGTTCTGTGCTGGCCCCAGCTCACCTGCCCCCAGGTGGCCGTGCTGACGATGCCGGGGCGGGGGGCGGTGGTCAGAAAATGCCACCGGGAGAACTGCCACTTTGGCATAAGGATTATTTTGAAAGCAATTGAGAAGCAAAAGTTCTTTGCCTTCCCTTATCTGCCTAAAAGCAGGGTATACATCTTCCTTTGAGAGAGGTGCCCCTGTGTACCAGGAAAGGAGCTTGTTATCACGAGATTGGGGGTCACACGGAGGCGAATCTGCATCAACAGACCTTCCTAAAATAATCCTTACCTTCTATTAGTCCCCCCGTATATTGTAGTCACTTCCCCACAATTTATTGCCCTTTCTTAAATGGCACTAAGCCCCCAAATTGAGGTGCTTCTTTGAGTCTTTACGTCTTTTTTGTGAAACTCCCATGCATGTGAAAGTATGAACATCGATAAAAATGGCATGCCTGTTCCCCTGCTACTCTGTCTTTGCCTGTTTAATTTGCAGGTCCCTGGGTACTGGACGTAAGAGGGTAGAGGGTAAATTTTCCTTCTCCTTCAACCCGGTGTGGAGTTAGTTGTGACAAGGGCGGGAGGTGGGTCAGCAGCCTTTGCGCCACCTCCAGGGCACTTCCTGCCACTGGTTCAACCCTTGAATGTGACTACTTTATTGGGTTCAGCAGGCGTAACCACGGTGCCCCACAAACGGCCAAAGACAAGAAGCCAAGCGTGCAAAGAGCCCAGTACACGCTTGGCCCCATGTCATCTTGACTTTCAAGTGGCTTGATGTGCTCTGTGAAATGTTAATGCTCCAGGGTGAAACCCAAGCCGCTTTATCCTCAGAGCCCCTGGTGCCAGTGGTGACGGTGAGTGGTGAGCCAGGCGTTTCTTCTCCCGGAGCACAAGGGATCTATTCAACAAACTCACGGTTGAGGACAAAAAGCTATTCTTGTATCAGATCAGCGAGGGAACTGGTCCAAGGGCAAAGAGGATTTGAGGCTTAGGTCCCGTTTCCTGTGCAGAAGTGAGCCCTGAGGGGAGACCCCTGGTGAGACACGGCCGGCACCTGCGAAGACGCAGCGTTTCCGACACTTCAGTTCTTCTGCAGCTCAGGGGTGGGCCTGGGAGCCCACAGGTGGACAAGCATCCCCGGCGGGCTGTGCTGCACAGGGCTGCCCACATTCCAGAAACACTCAACGGCGTCCGCAAGATGCTTCGCACACACCGTTAAACCTACCAGGAGCACAAGCCTGACTCAGTAGTAAAGGAGAATAAACATATTCACATGTCCCAGGGTGTGGCCCATTCACACTCTCCCTGGCCCACACGTGTGCTAGCTCGTAAGTATTTATGGACACTGCCCATGCATTTGGCATCCTGAACTGTACTTTCAAATGGAACGTTAAGAAAGAGTCATGATTTTTGCAATGAACAACTCCACGGTCAACATGTAACACAATTCACAATGAATAACATCGTTCGTACCATGCAACACTAATTTTAAACTGTCTCTTACAGCTCCCAGGATTAGGCCAGGCTGCCCAGCTTCTGCAGAAGGCCTGGCTGGCACCCGTGCCTGCTATGGTCCCTCGTCTCCTGGAAACGGGGTCCTCAGATCTGGACGTTCGATAGTCTCCTCGTCCAGGACAGAGGCAAGTGCTGTGTCTGGATGCACTCTGCACGCTTAGGGACCAGCTCTTTAGAAACTCTGTTAAATACACAATTTATGTGGGAAAAGAAAGCCCTTCAAGAAAAGAAAGCCTTCCCACTTGACTTTTCCTGGAAAATTCTGTTATTTTCATTAGGAAATGCCATCCGGTGTTATCATATATATATTTTTTAATGTTTTGGCACTCATTTATCTAAATAAGAAGATTGCTGACTGGTTATTTTGTTCCAGAAGTTCCTCTCAGTCTTAGCCAAACTTCATCTTTAGAGCAGTTTGCAGTGAATGTAATACGCACTAATTATGGGTTATATACTTTCCTATGACCAATGTAAGATGAAATAATGTTAAAAACAATGATTTTCGGGGCACCTGGGCAGCTCAGTGGGTTAAGCGACTGCCTTTGGCTCAGGTCGTGATCCCGGGGTCCTGGGATCGAGTCCCGCATCAGGGTCCCTGCTCAGTGGGGAGCCTGCTTCTCCCTCTGCCCCTCCCCCTGCTCGTGCACACACCTTCTCTCTCAAATAAATAAAATCTTAAAAACAACAACAGTGATTTTCTTGGGCATCATCTTAGCAGAAGTCTACTTCCTTCTCCCCCGTGTAGAGGAGATGTGTTTTCCCCTAATGGAGGGAGCGGCAGGAGAGGACCGCTTTCTCCTCGCTGCTGGACTCGGGGGCCAGCGTTGTTCCAGAGACCCCAGGACCAGTGACACAAGCACACGTGTTCCCATCCTGGTTGCAGCCTGTGACGGCTCCGGGGCTCCTGTTAAGGTCCTGTCCTGCAGGTCCCACACATTCCTTAACGAGGCACCGGGGAGAGATTTTTTTTAAAACATCTGATAGGGGCGCCTGGGTGGCACAGCGGTTAAGTGTCTGCCTTTGGCTCAGGGCATGATCCCGGCGGTCTGGGATCGATCCCCACATCAGGCTCCTCTGCTATGAGCCTGCTTCTTCCTCTCCCACTCCCCCTGCTTGTGTTCCCTCTCTCACTGGCTGTCTCTGTCGAATAAATAAATAAAATCTTTAGAAAAATAAAATAAAATAAAACGTCTGATAAAACAATATGCAACAATCAGTGTGTTTTGGTGTATTTTTACCAAACAACTCAGCAGAATATATGCTGTTTTCATTCACATTAGATTCCCCCTACGGTTTTCAAGTGAAATACTTGCTTTTTAGTAAAGACTGAAATTCAAAATTGCTTGCAAGATGAATAAAAGGATTTTAAGAGATTATAAAAACTTTTTTCCTGTGAAGATCGCTGGGTCTGATTCTTCAGCGTCTAGCTAAACAGGAAATTTGAGAATTAAATAGAAGTGGAACAACTTTTTTGTGGGTAAGGGGAAATATATCATGGGGCGAGGGCTGAGTCATAATGAACAAATAGGAAATTCCACCAGGGAAACGGAAATTGTTTAAAAAAGTAACCAAGTGATTGAATCCTTATTTATTTATTTATTTATTTATTTATTTATTTATTTATTTGAGAGCGAAAAAGAGAAAGCAGGAGTGCACAAGCAGGGGGAGGGCAGGCATAGGCAGAGGGAGAAGCAGGCTCCCCGTTGAGCAGGGAGCCCCACACGGGGCTCGATCCCAGGACGCCGGGATCCTGACCCGAGCCGAAGGCAGACGCTTCACTGATAGAGCCTCCCAGGTGCCCCAAGTGATCGAATCCTAGTACTAAAAGTCCAATATTGGAAATATAAAGTCACTGGGTGGTCTTACAGCAGAATGGAAATGACAAAAAGAAGACAGAGAAAAAAATATGGACAAAAATGGGACATGTTTTTGGGAAAAATGAAGGCCCCATGGGAGAGGCACAGGACGGGGGTGGCAGTGAGAGGGATATCTACTTCTCAGGGCGCCCCCCCTCTTATGCGATGTAAGTGGTGGTGTTTTTTAAGTTTAATAATTGGAAGTTTGTACCTCTTTTTTTTTTTTTAAGATTTTATTTATTTATTTGACAGAGATAGAGCCAGCCAGCGAGAGAGGGAACACAAGCAGGGGGAGTGGGAGAGGAAGAAGCAGGTTCATAGCGGAGGAGCCTGATGTGGGGCTCGATCCCATAACACCGGGATCACGCCCTGAGCCGAAGGCAGACGCTTAACCGCTGTGCCACCCAGGCACCCCAAGAAGTTTGTACCTCTTAATCCTCCTAAGTTTTCGGCCATCAGCATGCATCCCGTTTAAACAGGAAACACGTGTGTGCTGTCTGCGGTGTCCCCAGCCCTGCCTCGGGATTCTGGCGGAGCAGGTCCGAGGACTTCCACAAAGGGTTTTAGGTGGATGCTGATACGGACCGCCGGTTAGGAGCCACCGTCCCCCAGTGTCTGCTGTTCGATTCACCTGCTGAACACAGTACCTGCCTGGTGAGTGATGTTCCTCTGACACCGAGCACCTAAAAAAAAGGACGAGAAGTATTTATTGACCACTACCATGTGACGGCCCCTTGCATACGTTTCCTTTCATGCACACGGTGCCCTGTGAGGTAGGTACTGTTGTGTTTATGTTCACAGATAAGGAAACTGAGGTGCAGAGAAGCAGGTGTCCAAGATCCCCCAGCTGCTATGAGCCTGAACTGGATTCCTTTGTTCTTATTTGAGTCTAGTTGACACACAGTTACGCTAGTTTCAGGTGTACGACGTAGTGCTTCGACCTCTCTATACCTGAGGCTGTGCTCGTCACCTGGCACCACAGAGGCTGTCACAGTGTCACTGACTACGTTCCCTATGCTGTGCCTTTTATTCCCGCGGATTATTCCTTCCATCATGGGAAGCCTGGTCCTCCCACCCCCTCGGCCCATGCAGCCCACCCCCTCCCTCCCCTCGGGCAACCGTCAGTTTGTTCTCTGTGTTTACAGGTCTGATTTTGTTTTTTGTTTGTTTATTCATTTGTTTTTTTTTATTCCACTTACGAGTGATATCATAGGGTAGGTGTCTTTGTCTTATTTCCTGAGCGTAATACTCTTGAGATCCATCCATGTTGTCACAAATGGCACGATCTCGTCCTTTTTTATGGCTGCGTAATATTCCGTGTGTGTGTGTGTGTGTGTGTGTGTGTGTGTGTGTGTGTACCCACATCACATCTTCCTTTTTTTTTTTTTTTAAAGATTTTATTTATTTATTTGACAGAGAGACAGCCAGCGAAAGAGGGAGCACAAGCAGGGGGAGTGGGAGAGGAAGAAGCAGGCTCATAGCGGAGGAGCCTGATGTGGGGCTCGATCCTGTAATGCCGGGATCACGCCCTGAGCCGAAGGCAGATGCCCAACGACTGAGCCACCCAGGCGCCCCACATCACATCTTGCTTATCCATCATCCATCGATGAACACTTGGACTGCTTCCGTACCTTGGCTATTGCAAACAATGCAATTCACATAGGGGTGCAAATATCTTTTTGAATTAGTCTTTTTATTTTCTTCGGGTAAATACCCAGAAGTGGAGTTATGGGAATAGATGGTGGTTCTACTTTTAATTTTTTTAAAAAAGATTTATTTATTTTAGAGAGAGAGGCAGAGAGATCGAGTGTATGTGAGTGGGGGGAGGGACAGGGGAGGGAGAGAAGCCGGCTCCCTACTGATCCTGGAGCCCGACCTGGGGCTCCATCCCACGACCCTGAGATCACGATCTGAGCCAAAATCAAGAGTCGGAGGCTGAGCCACCCAGGTGCCCCATTACTTTTAACTTTTTGAGGACCCTCCATACTGTGACCAGAGTGGCTGCACCAGTTTGCATTCCCACCACAGTGCATGAGGGTCCCCTTTCTCCACTTGCTCACATTTACCCATTTACTGAAGGATGTGATAAAGGCCCTGGGAGGGTCCGGAGCAGGGG
This sequence comes from Ursus americanus, assembly GCF_024610735.1. Lineage (NCBI taxonomy): Eukaryota > Metazoa > Chordata > Mammalia > Carnivora > Ursidae > Ursus > Ursus americanus. Next base: position 60,801,662 of record NC_142140.1, read on the forward strand.
AGCGCAAGTAACGGCCTACGCGTAAGCCATGCTAAAGCTGCTATCGGCTGTGTCATGACAACACAGTGCCCCCCCACAGATGGCCTGAGCCTTGCCTGGCACTGATGGTAGGTGGCATATATGTCTCACTAGGTCAGTCTGATATGAATAGACACACACAGGCCTGGGCTTTAAAAAGCTCTGCTCAATAAACCCTTCTTAATGAAAGACACTTTTATTTTTATTTTTTTTAAAAGATTTTATTTATCTATTTGACAGAGAGAGAGGCAGCAAGAGAGGGAACACAAGCAGGGGGAGTGGGAGAGGAAGAAGCAGGTTCCCAGCGAAGCAGGGAGCCCGATGCGGGGCTCGATCCCAGGACCCTGGGACCACGCCCTGGGTCAAAGCCAGACGCTTAACGACTGAGCCACCCAGGAGCCCCTGAAAGACACCTTTAGATGTGGTTCTGGGCTTCTGGGGTTACATAGCACCCTCCTTCTCAGGTTCAAAATGAAGAAAGTGGTCAGAGGGGAAGTGACATGTTCAAGGGTCATTGACAGAACCAGGAATAGAAGTGCCCCCTGTCCACACCCCCTGTGGCCCCAGGGCTCCTGCCACTCACGTCGGCCGTTCATTTCAGCTTTGCGAAGGGCCTGGTGAAGTGCCCTACCACCGAAAGCTCTTGTTCTGGGCATTTTGAAGCTGAAAATCCACCCTGTGAAATCTGCTCCTTGAAAATCACCACCCACTTCCAGTGTAGGAGTATCGCATGCAATTTTGGACTATAGGTAAAGTGGGATAAATCGGGAGCAGAGATGGAATGGGATGGAAGCTTAGAAATGCCGTCACCCGAAGAGGGGTTGGAGAAGCCAGAATAGTCAGCCTGGAGGAGAATTCTCGGCTGAGAAAGGGCAGGTGTTTTACAATATGCAAAAGTAGCTCATGCAGAGGAAAAACCAGATTTATCCTGTACGGCCTGAGATGTAAACTAGTATCCATGCGTGGAAACTACTGGAAGGCTTTTCCAGCACAGCAGTCCCAGGAAGGACTGCCTTGGGAGGTGATGAGCTCCCCATCACTGGGCGTGTTCAAGCCCTGGGCAACCATTTGGCACGGATGCTGCAGAGGATATTCACATCCAACTGGATCAGACAACCCCTCAGGTTCCTTGCAATCCCAAGTATCGGATTCTCTTCAAAGGTACCTCAAAAACTCAAAAGTAAACCCATAGATTTAAAAACCACCAAAATTGCTTCCCAGAGCTCTTTCAGGCAAAATGAAATGAAGGGGAGTAGAACTCTAGCGCCCCGTGCACTACGTGGCTAGGAAGTCTGCAGGAATAGAACTGTGAGCTGTACCTAGGTCGTCAGAAATGCACAGTAAACAGGAGCGGGGTCAGGACCGCAGCCGCACCACCAGGAACAGCAAGATAACTAACCTCGTGCCTTCCGTCGAATTCCTAAATGGATAATAATACAACTTATGGTCACTTTCTATAATACCAGTGATACTAGCTTTCCCTTTATGACAGCGAGACAAAGTCTCCTTTTAAAATAATCACGCTTACATGTAAAAATGAGTGCACTTGGGGGAAAACATCAAAGAACCTTTACAGGTGGTGCATGGCTGGGTCAATGATTAAGAAGCTGGTACCAGAATGGCTCGGGTTCCGGAAAACACAGCTTTATTCCAACCAATGAAGATCCCCAAATCATTTAAAGCTTCCATGCACCTTGTCTGCATATTTGGGCCCAAATCATTTAAAGCTTCCATGCACCTTGCCTGCATATTTGGACCTTGTAAGCTTGGATAGCATGCTTTTGCTAGTTTAGCAGATTCTAAGCCTTGTGCTGGATGCGCCATTGATCCCTACCCACAGCCTGGTGCCAGATGGACGCGGAGTGTTTAGTGATGATCAGTTGTCCCACACTTCTTCTGTCGGGCTCAGTCCTTTGCTGGCTTGCATGTGCAAAATAAGGGCTTTCTTTTGAAAAGATTCTCAAATGCGTGTAATTGCACTGGAAGAGTTCTTTCTCCTTCCTTCTTTCTTAAGCACAGGGAGAGATGCAGCGGCAGGCATCCAGAGTCAGGCCTTCAGAGCTTCAGAGTCAGGCCTTCAGAGCGCGGACCACCAGGAGAGAGGGGCTGTCCTCACTTCATCCCAGAGCTGGTGTTCGGGTTCGGGGGAGGGTCTCAAGGTTCTTTCAGCCCCTCCACCCCGTGGGGGAGGGCGAGGGTTACCTCTGCACACCGATGCAGACACAAGGGTGACCTACGATCATAACCCACAGAGCTGATTTCGTGTACTTTTATCGATTCTATCACGTTTCCAACAGTTCCAGGTAACCTGTGGGTCTGCAAATTGGGGGCGCCCCCAGGGTGGGGCCTCGGACCTGGCGGGCTTTCCAGGACGCCGCCCCCTCCTGTCGCCCAAGTGTGGGAACTCCGCGCACCCGGCTCCCGCGCGCGGGTCGGCTTACACCCGGACCACAGACAAAGACCCCCGCTCCTCGCGGCGACCGGAAAACAGTGGGGCTCCGCGCGCTCCTTAAGTAGGCGTTTCGGGGGGGGCGGGCGGGACAGGGATATGAATATGCAACACCAGCTCCCCGGCGTACCATTGGACAGGCGGCTGCTTAATATTCATGAGGCTTTGCGGGTCTTCCGGGCGCTCCGACACCTCGCGAGAACTAGGGGCGGGCCTCACGAGGCCAAGCCTCCTCTGATTGGGTGTCCTTAGAGGGAGCTGGCCTTCGATTGGCTGCTGTAAAGTGGAGCCGCGGTCCATCACACGGACGGGAGATTTGAAAGCCCATTTTCTGGGTTTCGGGCTGTGAGGACGACGACTGGTCCACATTTCTCCCTCACTGGGTAATTCCTTTATTTTCTACCTGTTAGTGCTTCACCAGTATTACAGCCCTAACGCACGTTTCCCGAGCGCTGTCCTCTCATTCCATAGCCGGACAAGCTGCTCCGGACCCCCGACCCATGACCCCTGACTACCCCCCCGCCCTGGGCGCAGTCGCGCCGGCCTCTCGCGCCTCTTCCCGCGGCGCTGGGTTGGAGGTCCCGTGTCCAGGCCCAGCCCGCTGAGCACGGGGGGCGCCGCGGCAGGGCCAGGACTAGGCGCAGGGCCCCGCCCCCAGGCTCGGGGCTGTGGTCGTTGTCCCCTGCTGGTGTCCCGCGCGGGCGTGGGAGGTGGGGACAGCCGTGCCGTCGGTCCATCTCCCTGGCCGCCGCTAGGCCGCAGGGTCGCGCCCGCGCAGAGCCGCCCGGCCGCGGCCCCACCCCCTTCGCCCGGGTGACGCGTCCCCAGTTGCCACGGAGACGCGCCGTTTGCCTGGCGGTTCTGCCGGAGCTGCAGGTGGGGTGCGGGCGCCTCCGGCGAACGTGTGGTCCGTGGTTCCCGCAGGCGCCGCGGTGAGTGCAGGCCTCCCACCCTCTGGTCTGCAGCCTGGGCCCCGTGCCAGCCCCGGCCGGCCTCCTCTCCATCTCCCGGGGGGGTTGCTTGGGTTCGTTTTGAGCCCGCATCCTGACGTACCCGGGGGGCCGTGGGAGGGTGGGAGCGCCGGGGCCCTGAGGGCCGTGGGCAGGCAGCTGTCCCTGGGGGGCTGCCTGCAGAGCAGGTGGGGTGGTGTGGGGAGCAGGTGTGGTGGTGGTGGAGAGCAGGTGGGGTGGTGGGGAGCAGGTGGGGTGGTGTGGGAGAGCAGGTGGGGTGGTGGGGAGCAGGTGGGGTGGTGTGGGAGAGCAGGTGCGGTGGTGGGGAGCAGGTGGGGTGGCGGTGGAGAGCAGGTGGGGTGGTGGGGAGCAGGTGAGGTGGTGGGGAGCAGGTGGGGTGGTGGTGGAGAGCAGGTGGGGTGGTGGGGAGCAGGTGGGGTGGTAAGGAGCAGGTGGGGTGGTGGTGGAGAGCAGGTGGGGTGGTGGTGGAGAGCAGGTGGGGTGGTGAGGAGCAGGTGGGGTGGTAGGGAGCAGGTGGGGTGGTGGTGGAGAGCAGGTGGGGTGGTGGTGGAGAGCAGGTGGGGTGGTGGGGAGCAGGTGGGGTGGTGTGGGAGAGCAGGTGGGGTGGTGGTGGAGAGCAGGTGGGGTGGTGGGGAGCAGGTGGGGTGGTGGTGGAGAGCAGGTGGGGTGGTGGGGAGCAGGTGGGGTGGTGGTGGGGAGCAGGTGCGGTGGTGGGGGGGCAGGTGTGGTCATCAGAAGCAGGTGGGGTGGTGGTGGGGAGCAGGTGGGGTGGTGGTGGAGAGCAGGTGGGGTGGTGGGGAGCAGGTGGGGTGGTGGTGGAGAGCAGGTGGGGTGGTGGGGAGCAGGTGGGGTGGGGTGGGGAGCAGGTGGGGTGGTGGGGAGCAGGTGGGGTGGTGGTGGGGAGCAGGTGCGGTGGTGGGAGGGCAGGTGTGGTCATCAGAAGCAGGTGGGGTGATGGTGGGGAGCAGGTGGGGTGGTGGGGAGCAAGTGGGGTGGTGGGGAGCAGGTGGGGTGGTGGTGGAGAGCAGGTGGGGTGGTGGGGAGCAGGTGGGGTGGTGGTGGAGAGCAGGTGGGGTGGTGGGGAGCAGGTGGGGTGGTGTGGGGAGCAGGTGGGGTGGTGGGGAGCAGGTGGGGTGGTGGTGGGGAGCAGGTGCGGTGGTGGGGGGGCAGGTGTGGTCATCAGAAGCAGGTGGGGTGGTGGTGGGGAGCAGGTGGGGTGGTGGAGAGCAGGTGGGGTGGTGGGGAGCAGGTGGGGTGGTGGTGGAGAGCAGGTGGGGTGGGGTGGGGAGCAGGTGGGGTGGTGGGGAGCAGGTGGGGTGGTGGTGGGGAGCAGGTGCGGTGGTGGGAGGGCAGGTGTGGTCATCAGAAGCAGGTGGGGTGATGGTGGGGAGCAGGTGGGGTGGTGGGGAGCAAGTGGGGTGGTGGGGAGCAGGTGGGGTGGTGGTGGAGAGCAGGTGGGGTGGTGGGGAGCAGGTGGGGTGGTGGTGGAGAGCAGGTGGGGTGGTGGGGAGCAGGTGGGGTGGTGTGGGGAGCAGGTGGGGTGGTGGGGAGCAGGTGGGGTGGTGGTGGGGAGCAGGTGCGGTGGTGGTGAGGGGCAGGTGTGGTCATCAGAAGCAGGTGGGGTGGTGGTGGGGAGCAGGTGTGGCAGTGGTGTGGAGCAGGTGGACCTCCCCCCACCTCCACCGCCCCCCCCCCCCACCCCGCAGGCTGCCTTCTAGCTCTTCTTTGTCCTGCGGAGGGTTCGTATCACCTGCTGGGTGGGCTCCATACCCAGCTGTGAGTGTACAGATGCCACGTGTGTTTGTTTGTTCAGGAAATGTGGCCGGGTTCCTCAGTCCACAGAATGTCCTAAAAGTGAACACTGCCTAGGCCCAGCTATTCTGATGAGTTATAAAAATGCGTGCCCAAAAGACACGGGTGAGAATAACATTCTCCCAACAGCCCCGCCCTGGAACACAAATACCCGTACACAGTAGGAGAGAAGGATGAGCACGGTGTAGTCCGTGTCCTGCACAGAAACCCCAACCCGCAGACCACGGCTCCATGGGCAACGGGGACAAATCCTACAGACATGATGTTGAGTGGAGGCGTCAGACGTACAGTGCACACTGGGCGATTCCGTTTACATGAAATCCAAAAATACCAAAACTAATTCCTAGTGGTTGTGCTGTGGGAGCGCGGGTGGAGGGCAGTGACCAGAAGGGAGCGAGGTGCCGGCTACGCGGATGGGTTCATTTTGTGTGCAGATGATGGTCTATGCACCTCTGGGTACGTATGTCACACTTGAATAAAAGCTGACATAGAAGAAGAACCAGTTGCTTTCGGCGAAACTGAAAGAATGTCTGTCTTTGTGACCAGGACTTTGGAAAGCCGACATGGCCAAACTACTACAGCCTCCACCCAAGTTCTTGCCCTCAGAGTGGCACATCGCTAACAAGAACCAGTACCACAGAGCCGAGGCCCAGAGGTCCCGGTCCGAGCGCCTGGTGGCAGAGAGCCAGAGGCTTGTGGACGAGATTGAAAAGACCACAAGGAAGTCTCAAAGTGACGTAGACAAGAAACTAGGTAAGATGCCCCACTTGCTGCACTTGCACCCATGCCTGGGTGCCACGGCAAGGTGTAGTCACGCTGCTGTTTGCATTCCGTGTTCAGGAGGGGCGATGCAGTATCTTGAAATACTGAGGGAAACCGTGCATTTTCAGGTTCTGTGTTTAAGCTCACTACCCTAAGACAAACAGAGGCATGGTAACTCAGGCTGCTTTCCACCCTCCATCGTTCAATCTCTTACAGATTTGACACATACTTGCTGAGCGTCTGAGAGACACTGGGGCTGCCCAGTCGCTCTGGACAATGAAGTGCAAACCCAGACCCTGCAGAACGAGGTCCCAGTTAGCACGCTAGCCTTGTAGTCTCAAATATAATCAGGTGAGGGTCAGAGACATTTGAGGAGCACCTCTAACACGACAGATGCCCAGACAGACAGACACACACGACAAAAGAAAAAATATGCCATAAAATATTCAGGAAATTTGGAGAAGACACTGCATCTAGGAAACAAGAGTCTTGAAGAAGAACACTCAGGGAATAAGAAAGCAACCTTGGGAATTAAAAGCATGAGAGCACGTTCGTAAAAATCAAAAGGAGGCTTGAAAAAGAAAGTTGAAGAATCTCCAGAAGGTGGGGGGGGGGAGACAAAGAGATGGATGGATAATAAGAGAGAAAGGGTAAGAACTAGGGGACCCACAGAGAGGCTCGTTATTTAACAGGGATTTCAGAAGAGGTGCAGAGAAGAGGAACAGAGGAAACCATCGGCGGAGGAATCCTAGGAAACCCCCTAGGGCCGAAGGGTCTGTTTCCAGCGTCTGGCATAATGATTGAGTAAGGCTGACGCTAGGAAAACAGGGAAGAGACCCCTGAAAGGCTTTCAGGTCGCACAGAGAATGGGGAATTCTCCTCAGGAACTCCGGAGACCAGAGGAAATGAAGCCTGTTATTCAAATTCTAAGTGAAAATCACCTACAACCTAGAAATCTACATGTAGCCCAAGTCAAAACGATGAAGGTAGAACGAAGGCATTTTCAGACCGGCACACTTTCAACAATTTCACCTTACGGTCCCCTGTCCCTGAGAAGGGCCTGTGCCAGCAGGTGGAAGGGGTGAGAGCAGGAGCAGGTGACAGCTAGGAAGGGGGCGGTGGCAGGTGCGAGGGTGAGGGGTTCTGGAACTGGTGACCACGACCAGCGAGCAGGTGGGAGGGCAGGAGGAGAAGGTGCTCCAGGGCAGAGGTCCTGGAAGAAGCAAAGCCAGCAGGTTCCTTGATGGAATTGAATATCTGGGGGGTGTTTATAGTTCTGTCAGAAAGTCCGAGGAAACATTAGTGATGTAATGAGTGAAGCAAAAACATGACTACCAGCCCCTCTGAAAACAAACAGAGAGTTGTAGGAGAGGAGAAACTGACCATAGCGCACCACACGGCTCAGGTGTGAAGAGCAGTTACACCTTTATGGTATGACAAACAGGCGTGAGGCTGTTGCGAAAGACGGAGCAGCAGGAGCGTGCTGTCCGAGAGTAAACCCTGGCTTCCAGCCACAGGAGATGGGTAGCTACTGTTTAAACGGACACGAATGTAGCAGTGTTAGCGAATGCCGAAGAAATTCTGAAAGCGTTTAAGAAGTGATTGCTCCTGGGGTGTCCGGGTGCAGTCGGGTGAAGGTCCAACTCTTGATTTCGGCTCAGGTCATGATCTCAGGGTCCTGGGATCGAGCCCGGCTTGGGCTCCATGCTCAGCATGAAGTCTGCTTGAGATCCTCTCTCTCCCTCTGCCCCGTCACCCCCTACCTCTAAAATAAATAAATAAATCTTTTTAATTTTTTTATTATTTATTTATTTATTTTTTAAAGATTTTACTTATTTATTTGACAGAGATAGAGACAGCCAGCGAGAGAGGGAACACAAGCAGGGGGAGTGGGAGAGGAAGAAGCAGGCTCATAGAGGAGGAGCCTGATGTGGGGCTCGATCCCATAACGCCGGGATCACGCCCTGAGCCGAAGGCAGACGCCTAACCGCTGTGCCACCCAGGCGCCCCAATAAATCTTTTTTAAAAAAACCAAACGCGTTGCTCCCAGCAAGTGGGAATGGGTGGGGACGGGTCAGAGAGCTGCAACACTTGCATTGGTCAACTTTTCAAACAATGTGTCTAGATCTTTGATAAAATTAGAAGTTATGAAAAACAGCAGGTCAGGTGTTAAAGAATTGGGGTCAACCAGCGTGGGTGATGTTGCATGAACTGGATGTTGACCTTGTAAGAAGAGATCCCGTCCCTCCCTGCTGTCCCCCACCCCGCCCTCCCCTAATCAGCACACAAGATGGAAAGGGGCCATGGGCAGCAAAGAGCACGGCTCGGGTATTTTGAGGACGGTCTTCACGTTTCTGATCCCAGAGCTGGCGGCACCGGGAGCGGACTGACCCACGTGTAACGCTGTGTGCTTTTTCTGTGTGCCTCAGAACAGAGACTCGAGGAAGTCAGGTTCTGGAAGAAGGAGCTGGACAACAAGCTCGAGCAGCTGGTGTATGCCACGGACGACCTGCTCACGTACAAGACTAGACTGGTGAACGCCCTGGAGAGCATGAAGGAGCCCCTGCATATCACCCAGACGTGCCTGGAATACAGGTGGGGATCACTGTCGTGGGGGACCAGGTGCTAGGGTAGAGTCCAGCTGCGCCGGGTGCTGGGTCCCAGTGAGGCTGGCGAGTGTGTGTTCTCCAGAGCCCGCCGTGCTGGGCAGTGGAAAGAGCTCTTCACTACCTAACTTTAAATGTAAATTAGGACTAGGTTTGGCTGCAGAGACCCAGAAAACTAAATCACACTGAATTTAAGTAGGGTTGCTCTTTCTCTCTCACAGGGAGTCTGGAGGTAGTCAGTGCAGGGCTGGCATGGTGTGGGTCTCAGTGCTTCGCCACATGGGTTCACTCCCCAGGTGACCTTGTGACTCCAGACAGCAGCCAGAGCTCCAGTCATTCTATCCATGCTCTAGCAAGTAGGAATAATTAGGGTTTGGTATTCCCCATTTGCCCGTGCAGCCCATTGACCGGAGCTTAGTCACGGGGCCACACCAGCAGAGACTGGGAACTGGGCGTCTTTATTTTGGACAGGCAGAGTGGGTCCGGTTCCTAGAGGACAAGTCTGCACCAGTACGCAGAGCCTCACTGAAGCACTTTGTAACCCAGAGTCCTGAGCAAACATACCTTTTTATTGTCATTTCCCTCCAAGTCCTTTGAGTGGGTGGTGTTCTCTGCCCAGGGGAGACACTCAGGTCCTGACCCGTTCTCCGGCACAGCCCCTGCTGGCACACCCAGGGGCTCTTCTGGCTGCCGACACGGGCCCTTCCACATCCCCTGCCCTCTCCACACTGGCTGCGGAGTGAACTTCTCCAGATACAAGTTTTTACAGGTCACGCCTGTGCTCAGAATCCTTTCCCTACAGCCCCGGGCCTTTAACATAAAGTTGTAGTCCTTGGTCTGGCCATCGAGGTTCGAAGTTTGTCAGGACCAAGCCTGACAGAGCCCCGGGACTGTCATCCCTCCGGCTGCATGTCACGCCCCATAGTGGGGCGTGCGCAGGTGTACAGAGTTACCTGCTGTTTCCCAAACACACGGCGGCTCCCTCTTCCGGGAAAGCCCTGCTCCCGCAGTGAGCTGAGCCAGGACCCTCGACGGCAACCTCCCCAACCAGATTCTGGAGTTTGTGAAGCCATGGGAAGGAGCAGACGCTCACAGAGTCCACCATCCGGCTGCTCAAGTTCACGCTGTGTGTGTGTGTGTGGGGGGCGGTGGTTGTGCTGGGGGTGGGGAGGGGGGTGGGGGCGCCATCTGTGCCGCCTTTGTTCCTTGCTGCAACCCTGCGAAAGTGGACTGAGTTCCCCATTTCTCGGGAGAGAAGGCGGAGGCCCCCCAGACCTCACTGCTGGCGGGGTAGAGCCCTCCGGCCATGCACTACACTACAGGGTGGAAGAGAGACGTGCCAGGCGGTGACAGGTCCTTCTGGGGCTAAGAGCACGTGACACTGGCTGAGTTATTTACTTTGCTCTAAAGGGAAGTTAGCGTAGTCATTGACACGGTCAGCGCGGCGCCCGACAGGTGTGAGTGCCCACCCGCGGGCGAATGTGGACATTGCATTGTTGTTTCTACGGTAGAGCACCGTTCTGGGTTCAGATACTTGGCAAAAATCAGGACGAGGTCCTGTTTCCAAGAAGGAAACTATCTTCCCAATTCTAAGTCAAAAGAACATTTCCAATGAACGGGTTAGGAGTAAACGTCTTCCGGAATCATGGCCAAATGGAGGGGAAAAGTGCGTCTGGCATTTTTCTGACCAGGTCACTAGGAGCCGATGGCTCTTGCTTCCTTGAGTTTTGGTGTTTTGAAGTCTCGCAGATACTGATGCACGCGCATCCCCGACGACGCCATCCAGCCGGGTGGGGTCATAGTCAAACCCATCGTCCAGGTAGCTCTGAGTGGATCCAGTGCTTCCGCACGCGTTCGATGACCCGCCCCTTCCTCTCGGCCAGGGAGAAGCGGGTCGGCATTGACCTGGTGCACGATGAAGTGGAGCAGGAGCTGGTGAAGGAGGCCGAGATCATCCGCGGGGTGATGGCGCTGCTGACCCGCACCTTGGAGGAGGTGTCCGAGCAGATCAGGTGCGCCTGTGAGGCCGGCCCGTAGCTTCCCACGGCGCACCTGGGGATCAGGTGCAGCTCCCCGTGGTATATCTGGGGGTCAGGTGCGGCCCCCCGCGGGGCATCCGGGGATCAGGTGCAGCTCCCCGTGGCGTATCCGGGGGTCAGGTGCGGCCGCGCGCTCGCCCGCAGCTCCCCGCGGCACACCCGGGTAAGGAGCCTGAGGTGGGAACATGTGGTGTGAGGCCTACGTGATAGCCGCCTGCAGGCCGTGGGTGTGCACAGGCAGATTCATCCCACTGGTGCCTGGGAGCCTTTTCCTGAGAGGGCTCCAAACCCTCCCATCAGAAGGGTATTGAAGATCCAGGCCGGTTAGTTAAGCCCGCCCCCAGTGCCCAGGGGTGTGCGTGGTGCTGGGGTTCCGGCCGGAGGCGAGTAGGTGCCGCGTCCCATGCAAGACGCGGTGTCCCCGCCTCCTCCTCCCTTCAGGCTGAACCGCTCGGCCAAGTACAACCTGGAGAAGGACTTGAAGGACAAGTTTGTGGCCCTGACCATCGATGACGTCTGCTTCTCCCTCAACAACAACTCCCCGAACATCCACTATTCGGAGAAGGCTGTGAGGGTTGAGCCACAGTGAGTGGGTCCCCGCGTCCCTGGCAGAGGGCGGCCCGTGGGTTATTCTGATGCGGTGCTGAGCGGCCTGGGGACCCCGCTTTGGGGGCATCTGATGTCAAATCCCCATAAACAGAATTGGTTCGTCCACCTGTCCTGTTTTCAGACGTCCGAGGGCAAGGTCCCCTTCCCGCCACACACCCACAGAGACAACCTGCATTGGGGGCGTGTTCTATGTGCGTGTAGAAAAGTGCACAATCGCAGCCCTCTGGTCTGACGACTTACACCACCATCCGTATATTTTGTTGTGTAACCTGTTATGCGAAATGCAGCAGTTTAACGTCACATTCACTTATTGTCTGGCGGTCCTGCGGGCACCCGGCTCGTGCCGGGCCTCGCGTTCCCTGTCGGGTCGGGTCGGCCAGGCTGCAGGTCTGTCTGAGGCTCCGCTGACCCGGGTTCATGACAGCGGCACGTGGGGCAACCTGGCGGGCTAGCCTCCTCTGGCTGCAGGGGTGCCGGGCACTGGCTTCTGCTGCCGTGGGCGATGCTCCCGCAGAGCGTGCCCAGGACTGGGTGGCCTTATCTTCGTGGATCCCAGCAGCATCTTTCACTTGCATTCGTGCGGAGCGAGCCGTGAGTTCGGCTACCACTCGGGAGGAGATGCACAGCTGCGTGGACCAGGAGGCGGGTCCCAGCCCAGGATCCCCACGTGTCAGGCACCCGGCCTAGGAGATAAAACTCAGGGCCAGCACAGATTTCTGAGACCCGGTCCCCTCTGCAAGCCCTCTCCTGCAGCCCAGACACGCTGTGAGGGACCGCGTGGCTTCCCTTGCAGCTCCGTGAGCCTGGAAGACTGGCTGGACTTCTCCAATAGCAATGTGGAGAAGGCCGACAGGCAGAGGAACAACTCACTGGCTCTGAAGGCCCTGGTGGACCGGATCCTGTCACAGACAGCCAGCGACCTGCGCAGGCAGTGCGACGTGGTGGACACGGCGTTCAGGACCGGGCTGAAAGAGACCAAGGCTGCCAGGGACCAGCTGGCCGCCCACCTGGCCAAGGTGAGCTCCCTGGAGGGAGGCCGCCAGGCTGGGCTGCGGCCTCTGGGCTTGTGCTCGTGGGTTGACGAGGAGGGAGGCTCACTCGCAGCTCCCCGTCTTCGCAGCAAGGCGTGGGCTTCTGGGAACCGGAGGGGACTTTGCCCCACTCTGGGCCTCAGTTCCTCCTGCATGAGATGTGGCACGGGCTGGAGGGTGTTGACCTCCTCTGTGACTCTTGACGTTCCTGAGTTAGGTGGATGCAGCCAGTTTCTGCAAACCCCACCACAGGCTGGGGATCCGGACTCCTTGTGCCTCTCCGTTCCCCGGGGCGTGCTGGTAAACTGGCATTCAGGAAACAATCCACAATGCAAGGCTCTGATTTTTAGCAGTTGCAGATTTCTGTGGTGTAAATACGTCCACCACAGTCAGCTTCAAGCTGCCATTTAACAGCGGGCTGGCGAGGCTCCTGGACAGTTAGCGATCAGAGCCCCGTGAGCCGGCCCGCCTGCGTCTTGAGCACAGGCGGAGGGTTCCGAAGGAGATGTGTGGGCAGGCTCCCGTGCGCAGTAGCGGTGATGGGTAGCACTGCCCCAGAGCATTGGACGCAGCCCCAAGTGCCATTCACAGTCTCTGCCAGCACTTTACAAAAAGTGGCAAGACACAGGTGGAATGAAAAATCATGTTTTATTTAGCCCAACACATCAGCTATCGCTTCGGCATGTTATCAGTATACATAATTAATGACGTCGTTTACGATGTGTTTTTACAAAGTGGCCGATGGAGAGTGGCACCGCCCGGTGGGTGGCCTTGCTCTGTGAGCAGCTGGGTCAGGGAGCATGTGGGGACCCCGACCCGGTTCTAGAGAAAAGCCTCCCTCTGGTCAACCTGTGGCCAGAAGAGACAGCAGGCTGAGAAGACCAGCCCCCAAGGCAACAGTGGGCGGCTGGACCCCGTTTCGTGTTTGGAGGCACATTTGTTTCCTTATTGGGCGTATTTTATCTCCAGCAAGATTTAGAATTAAGGAAAGGAATGTTTAATCTAATCTGGGGTTTAGGTTATCTTAAGGGCACAGCACACTTTCTCTATAAAAGGTCAGATAGCGACTATTTCAGGCTTTGTGAACCAAGAGGCAAAATCAAGCAATTCTATATGAACGTCGGCAAATCTCATTGCCAACCTTGAAGATAAAATAATAATAATTGAGTCTAGTCTTTTGGAATACAGGTCTACTGAATAGAAGGAGGTAATTCTCTTCGGAGAAGCACTAATGTGTTGCTTTGTGGGGTTCGAGGTTAGTGTTTTCCATCAAACTCTATGGGGAATGCGAAGCCTGATCTGTAATGAGACTTCTACACATTTCGTCTTCGGAAATGTCTTTCCATTCAGATCAGCTCTGCCCAAGAAGAGCTGTCTGTGAGCGAAGGGTTTTAGCGGAACGAAGCTGTCGCTTACGGGGCCTTCGCGGACTTGCTGGCCTCTGCTCCCGCGACTTCCTCCTGGCGCACCACGGCGTGAGATTCGTGCGTCCGGCTGCAGGGCGCGTGGTGGCTCTTTAATTGCACCCTGAAGTGGATTTTGAAACACGGGCATTTCCTCTGCACTTGCCTCGAGCTCCAGAAAAAGCAGTGTCAGGAGCTCGGAAGACAGAGGCGCGGCAGACCTGTGTGGGAATGGAGGTCTTGCCTCCTGTTTTACTGCTCGACGGTGCAGCTCGATGGTGGGATTCCAACCACGCCAGTGGCCGAAGTGACTTTACCCCGTGCACACAAGTGCTGTCGCGCCTTGCGGTCGCAGCCTGGATTCATCAGGAAATGCTGAGTCTGCCGCAAAAGCTAATTGCTAAAGCCATTCAGTGTTTGATCGTAGCGGCTGAGGAAGGTTCTTGTTCAGAAGAATTTCAGTCTTTTCTTTTCACAGGAAAACTGCACCACCGCCAAAACCCCGAATTGCTGGGTAGTTGGGGAGATCAGCTTCTGTTTCTGACAAAAAGTCACCGAACTTAATGATGGTCAAGTCCACGAGAGCTCGTGAAGTGGACCGTCGGCGCTCCGGGTTCCGTCACACACGACAGATGCAGCTGTTTTCTGCAGAGTGCTTTGTGATGAATAACAGCAGACTCGCAGAGGCTCCGCGTAGCTTGCGTTCCCACGAGCTCTGTCAACAAGGCCAGGCCTTGTCCTGCTCCACACTTCCTAGCAGATTCCGCGTTAGGTTGTACTGAATTCGTGTTTTCTCAGCTTTTTGAGAATATCCTCCCGGTGGGTTTCATGTGACCACTCACAGAGGCTGAATCTCGAGTCACTGCAAAGAGCATGGACTCCTCCATACAGCACAACGGAGCTGTATCAGACACCTGCCCACTCATGAGGGGCCGAGGGAAACCGGCCGCAGTCCCGTGCCACGTTCCTTCTGCACTACTGATGTTGCTCCGACGTCCTTAACTCCTCCAGCAGCTCTTCGTGCAGGAGGACTCGTAGTCTTAAACAAGTGGATACTCTCGGGACACCCTTCCTCAGCTGCTCAGCCGTCGATCGTGAGTGAACGAACTCGACGTCAGTACGTGGCCGTCCTCGCTTGGCGGACAGAAGAGCCACTTGGAGTCTTACTTTGTGCCTCATTTTCGTTTTTGTGAAGAAATTCTGCAGTGAGGGGATATTCTGTGTTAAATGCCTCATGTTTTGGGACACCTGGGTGGCTCAGTCAGTTGAGTGTCTGTCTTTAGCTCAGGTCATGATCTCAGGGTCCTGGGATCGAGCCCCATCTTGGGCCCCCTGCTCAGCAGGGAGTCCGCTCCTCCCTCTGCTGCTCCCCCTGCACATGCTGTCTCTCTCTCAAATAAAATCTTAAAAAAAACCCCTCAACAATAAGAAAACAAACAGGCCAATTAAAAACTAGGCAAAGGATCTGAACAGACATGTCACCAGAGGAGAAGCACGGATGGCGAATAAGCACGTGGAGAGATGCTCCACGTTGGACGCCCTCAGGGAAGTGCACATTAAAACATGGAGATGCGTCTGCCCGCCTGCAGTAAACGCAGCAGGTCGACGGTGCCAGGTGCTGTCAGGGCTCTCGCTCTGTGCCGGTGGGAGCGCGGGATGGTGTTGGCGCCAGGGAAGGCAGCGTGGCGGTCTCTCACAAAACTGAGCATGGCATACCCCCCGCAATCTCACTCCGGGTATTTACCCAAACGTGCTGAACACTCACGTCCACGCAGAACCCTGCATGTGAAGGTGTTTGGCAGCTTTATTCATAGTCGCTAAAACTTGGAAGCAACTAAGATGTCCTTTAGTAAATGAACAGATGAGGAAACTGTGGTCCATGCAGACAATGGGCTGTTATTCAGCAACAGAGAAATGAGCCATCAAGGCCCCAGAATGACGTGGAGGAACCTTACGTGGAATCGCTAAATGAAAGAGGTCAATCTGAATCTCGTGCTGCGTGATCCCACCTCTGAGACCTTCTGGAAAAGCCGTGACTATGGAGACCGTGAGATCCATGGTTGGTGGGGCTTTAGGGCCATGAAGCTACTCTGCATGACACTACGCATGCCTCAGACCACAGGATGCCCGCCACAAGCAGTGAGCGCTAATGTCAGCCGTGGACGTCAGTGGACACCGTGTCGGTGTCGGTTCGCCCGCTGGGATGAACACCACGCTGACGCCAGACGTTAATAACAGAAAACCCGCGTCTGGGGAGGGAGGTGTGTGACTCTGGACTGGCCGCTCGACCTCGCTGGAACCCTAAAGCTGCTCTGAAAAATAGTTCATTAATTAAAATTCTTTAAATTTCACCATTTGTACAAAAGCAGTCAGCAGACTGGATTTTGCCAGACTGCTGATTCCCGATCTAACCCATAGTAACAGTAATTTTGTTTTAGTTAATACGTATTTTGGGCATTTTAAGTATTTGTAAAATTTAAAAGAATGTAGCCTGTTTTAAAAAGATTATCACTTAAAATACTTAAATTGATTTAGGCCTATGATTTCAAGTTGGCATTTTGTTAAGTTGAAAGACAGGGCTGACATGTTTGTAAGAAGCTAAGATTAATCATTTTCACTGGTTTGCCCGATTGACACCATCTTTTAGGGCTCCAGTCGGCTGTGCTAAGACAACGTAAGCATTTTTTTTAAAGATTTGATTTATTAGAGGGGAGAGGGGCGAAGGGACAAGCAGACTCCTCGGAGCACAGAGCCTGCCACCATGTCACGGGGCTCCATCCCAGGGCCTCGGGATCACGACCTGAGCCGAAACAAGAGTCGGACGCTCAACCAATGAGCCACCCAGGCGCCCCAGGGCAATGCAAGCATTTATGAAGAGTTATACGTCAAATTTATAAAGGCTGCTTAAAATACATGTTTAAAGGATTTTAACTAAGTTTGAAGTGGGAGCAACTATTAGTCAAAATTAACTTAGAGCGATCGTGAACATTTAAGTTTGCAAATAGTATAACATCTGGGAACTGAGCTTAAGAAAAGCTTAGGAGAGGGCTGCCTGGGTGGCTCGTTATCCTCTCTACTGTGTGCGTCTGAAAATTTCCATGATGCAAAGTTAAAACTAAAAAACTTAAGAAATAAAATTTTAAGCCAGTTAAATATTAATCTAAAAACCCAAGTAATTTCTAAGTGATCTTTTCTGTGCACAAAGCCACCATCAGCGGAACCCCAGAAACTGCTCGTATAGTCTCTTCAGGCTTCTAGGGGTGGACCTCGGGCCAGGGGGCAGCTTCCAGGGAGCCCACCTGCCAGGAGGGGGCGATGCAACAATGGCCAGTCACGTCCATTCCGCCCTTGGGGTTCTGAGGGCGGGTGCGGCTCCTTGCCCACCAGCAGTCACGGCTGCAGGGAGGAGCGGTCAGGTGCATTGTGGGGTCCTGCTGGGGCCAACTGTGAGGTCCCCTCTTGCTACCTGACGTGATCACAAGACCTGAGCATGAGCGCAAACTGCCTTCTCCTCCAATCCTTCCGTAAGGTCATGGAAGAGATTGCTTGCCAGGAGAAAAACATCTCCGTTCTCGAAAAGGCCATCCTTGACCAAGAGGGGCCTGCCAAGGTGGCTCACACGCGCCTGGAGACCAGGACACAGCGGCCTAACGTGGAGCTGTGCCGCGACGTCGCGCAGTACCGGCTGCTCCAGGAGGTGGGGGAGATTGCCCACAATGTGGCCAGGTAGGCGGCAGCGCCAGCATGGGCGCCTGCTGGGCGAGAGTGCGTTTGCGTCTGCACTGTTTGGGGGCTCCCTTTCCCAGGGCAGGCCTCACTAACTGCAGCCATGCAGAAAATGGGTCCCAAAGTTTACATTTTCCTAGAGCCCCGATCCATATAGTTAGGTAAAAATCCTCAGTTTTCAATGTTGGTGGTTCTCAGGGTTTTCTGCCTGGGGGACCTGGCCTGTGGCCACCAATCTGAAATCTGTGTCTGGAGGCGGGGAGGGAGGGGCTTCCGTCCTGAACCCCCGAATGCGTTTCCCCTGGAGAAGGCAAGGCAGAGAGGAGTCAGTGCCCTGCCCTCCCTCTCCTCCTAGGCTGAAGGAAGCCTTAGCCCAGGCTCAGGTGGAGCTGAAGGGCCTGAACCGCAGGCAGCTGGCCCTGCAGGAGGAGATCCAGGTCAAGGAGAGCACCATCTACATCGACGAGGTGCTGTGCACGCACACGAGGAAGTCCATCCCCCCACGGGACGGGGGCGACCAGGGCGAGTGGGCCGGCGGCCTCCGCCCCGACGCCGTCTGCTGACAGCACCTGTGGGCCAGAGGCTGATTAAACCGTGTTACGGTCAGGCGTGCACGGCTCTCATTTCAGGGAGGCCCACTGCAGGCGGGGCCTTGAGCCCCGGGCGGGGTTTGGGGGGCCGGCTCCGCGCTGCCGGTGGGCAGTACTGGCCTGAGTGGCATCCCGTGTATCCCCACGTCTGTCCACGCAGCCCATTCCTCCACGTGATGGACTTGCGGCCTGCGGGGGAAGGGCGGCAGGCCAGCACCTTTCCTTCAAATTCTGTGGAGTGCGGGTCTGGATCCCCTCTTTGCTCTGGCCTGTCTTCTCGTCACAGACACCAGACCTCTCTCGGCTCCCCTAACTCCTCTTCCCTAGGAAACCGTGTGGGCGATGCTGACTCGGATCCCCCTTTAAGTCTTAGAGCAGATGGGAGCTCTGAGCCTGGAGCCCCCGAGAGCCTGCCCGGCAGGCTCTTTGCTGGGAGAAGTGAAGAGAACACATGGGGCCAGAGGGCCATCTGGCTCCCAGGAAGTCAGCCGAGCCGTGGGGCTTGAGGAGCAGGTGGGCCAGGCTGCTGCTGTCTGAGGTCTTGGGGTGCGGGGCGGGGGATGCTCTGGTTCACCAGTGGGCGCATGTCAGCTGCAGGTGGGGGTGGCTCAGGGCAGGTGGGTCCCAGCAGCTGTGGTGTCAGGACTGCCGGCTGGCGGCTGGCGGCTTGTGAGGGGTGGGAGGGGAAGGGAGGCACCTCCTTTAGCACCAGGAGGGCACGGGGAGGATTTCCGCATATTGTTTTCCCTCCTGAGTGTAAACAGATTGTGAGTCAGGTGTCAGTCTCCAGATCAATTAATAATCATTGGGAGTATTTTTTTTCTTCATTCTCAAGTAACGGTAGAGTCAAAGAGAAAAACACCCTCCCATTCCTGCCACAAATTCAAGTCAGTGGCTTGGACTATAGGGTTTGGAGACAGAGCTGGGTTGAGGTTCCCGTCGCGCCCACCCCGTGGGACTCCGTGAGGCTGAGCGAGCCGTCGGCAGCAGTCCCCACCCTGTACCCGCGCCATTTCTGCGTGGCTGTAGCCGCGGCAGGCCTGGATTTCGCGTCCATGTTGCTGTCCCGTCTTTCTGCACCTCCTCCAGCCTCCCGAGCCACGGCTGTCCTTGGGAGACCTCTGCCCATCCACTCACTCCTCCGGACATCGAGGGGGCACCTTCCATGGTCCCTCCTGTGAGCCGCAGCGATGCTCTGTGCTTCCATTCTGCTCCTCCGTGCTTAGGGGGGACCTGCGCCTGGGCCGGCCAAGCTCCTCCCACTCCTAGGGTCTCCTGTAAAGGGACAGTTGGCCGGATGGCCCGGACCCCTTCCTGTCTTTGACGGTCCCTGAATGTGGCTGCCCAGCTCCACTCGTGCTGTCTTGAGGCTCAGAGACAGTGTCAGACGTGGGCCCGACTCCCCGGAGGTTTACGAGCTAAGGTTCCTTGGTCCAGAGAGTCTTTGCTGTCCGCAAGGGGTGTCCCTAACCTGGGGCGGAGAGGCCCCCTCTGAGGCTGAGAGCATCAGTTTCGTGCCGAGCTGTGCTGCCTGCCCCGGTGCTGAGCGTCCCTTCCCAGGTGCTGAGCACATAAGCAGCCCTCTGCAGGCGACAACCTGGGAATGTCTGTGGGTGCTCTTGCGCTCTGGCTTGGAGGGGTCCCAGTGCCCTCCCCAGCTTAGAGGACGGATCGGAGTTTGTGCCGATTTTGGAATGGTGTAGGGTTATGGGCCCTGTCCCTGGGGATGAGGCCAGCGGGGTGTGAGGACTCTGGGAAGGCCTTTCTTGTGGTCACAGCTCTGGGAGGCTTGGTGGCTCCACCTGGTTTGGATCAGCCCTGTCGTCTCCCTGGGGCGTGGCCCCGACAGGTTCCTCCGCCCCCCAGAGCTTCAGCGGCCCCATTGGTAGACGAGGCGAATGAAGCTGGCTCGGAAGCCTGTGTTCTAAGGGGACATGGTAGGGTTGGCCACAGCAGTCGTGCGTGGTGTCCGTGGCATTGGCGCGTACCCTTGCTGCTTAAAGAAGGACATGTCTTATTACTCGGTAAGATGGGCCAAAACAAAACGTGACTGAAATAACGAGCTGCTGCAAACACAGGTGGAATCACACCTCAGCAAGATCCCACCTTCAGTTCTTCAGCCGACAGCCGACAGCGGGCGGGTGTGCTTGTGCCCAGGCTGTGTTTTCTCCAACCTGTACTTTGGCAAATGTGGAGGAGCGGGAATCAGATTAATGATCCAGGCACCACCCAGGCAAGCCGGGCCGGTTTCTCACACCGTGATGTTCGGCCAGGGAGCAGAAGTTTCCGAGTGCCCTCTCTGGGGGTGGGGGGAGTGGGCAGGAAGCAGGAAGGGGGAAGTATCCACCGAGAGGGGTGTTGTGTGTTTATGCAAGATTGTTTCTGTCCCGTTACAGCGGGGTACAGTGACATCCGTCATTCTAACATCTACCACCGACATGTATTCGTATCTATCTTAGGCAGAAAGCTTGGCTCTTGAGAACTTGGCCTCACGCAGCCGCGTCTCTAAGCTACACAGTGAACGGAGGTTTTCACTGATTCTTCCCAGCTCTCTGCTTCACACACTTGCAGGGTCGACTGCAATCTCCTTGCCGCGGGAGATGGTCAGCGGAGATGACGAGAGCGGCTGTGGACTCAGGCTGGCTTTGACACGCTTGCTTCCCGCACTTCTGAGCCACTGACCTTGGGCGGGTTCACCTTGCTAAGCCCCGTTTGCTTAGCGCTGAAAGAGGGGTGACAGTCTCCACCTGCCAGAGCCGATGTGAGCTTTCAGGGAGGCTGTGCCCAACACCCCGCACGCACGGAGCGCTCAGCCAGCCGCCACTTCCGTGGACCCTGCCACGAACCCTGCCACGTCAGCGCTGGGGCAGGAGGAAGGGTCCCACGTGCTGAACCAGGGACTGTGGCGTGGGCTCTGCTAACCCGCAGAAAGCCGCCCGCTTTTCTGAGTCTGTTTCCTCATTAAACAACACAAAAGCCAACATCTATGGAACACCCAGGGAAGGTTTATGCACAGAGGAACACATATTAAATTCCCATTCCCCACGACGGACTCCGTGGGGCCTGTGGTCCCTTCTCCACGTGCAACAGAGAAGCTGGCGCCCAGGGAGGCGGAGACGCGCCCAAGTGACAAATGCGGTCGTGGACACTTAGGTTTAGGGTCTGGGACCCTGTCCCAGCTTTATTTGTGTGTTAGGGACCTTAGCAACTAAGTCCTGAATGGGGTGCAGAACTCGGGGTCACAGCAGTCGGCGTGGTTTCCGGACCCTTCAGACCAGAGAGTTGAAGGCCCCTCTCTGACAGTCTTTTGAAAAACAAAAACTGCCCGTTGGTTGTAACCTTGCCTGTGGGCAGTGGTGTGGCGCCTCCGGGGACCGCGGCCCTGCTCTCCTCACCTGGCTGGAAATTCAGAGGCAGTGGCCCCCATCACTGTCCCCAGGGCTGCTTCCCCTCCCCCAGCAGCCGAGAGGAGGCACCAGTGCGTCAGAACGCATGTCCCGCTCATCCACAGAGTCAAGGGCATGCCGAGGTTCTGTGTGTTTCCGCGCAGAACCGGGTGCTCTTTGCAGACCCACAGCCGGGCGGGGCTCCTGGGAGACGGACGGGCATGGACAAGAGTCTGTGGCCCACGGAGGTCACAAGTCTGGCCATCTTCATCTACCACTGGGTTTACAGACCTCGTGTGTACGGCGTTTTCCCAGGGGACTCGCCTGCACTGGGTCCTGCTTCCGCTCCCCTGTTGGGGGAGTCTCCATGTCCTCCAGACCTGTGGTCAGGGGATCCACGAGTCAAACTATTTTAACAATACCAAGACATCACGTGGGTTTTCACTCCTCTGGAGTTTTCTGGAGGCTGCATGGTGTGCGACCCTGGAACGGACCACAGAAGCACGGAGGTCCGCTATCCAGCCAGACCTGAGATTGTCAACACCAAACACCGAGCCCACACTTTTACGGAAAGCACATCGGTAAAATGTTGACATGCTTTCTGTGAGAGAGTCTGCTACACTCAGATTCCGCGTTTGGAGATGAAACTAACCAGAACTGGTCCACGCCAAGAAGAAATCCTACCAATCAGTCCATCAACCAACCAACCAGTGTCCCAGGTGGTCTGCATTCCAGCTGAGGCTCCCCCTCCCCTCAGCGGGCACGTGCCTCTCTGGCTGCCGAGGCCCTTACCACGCCTGCGCACGACCTGGGAGCTCCCCACGGGGGGACCCCATCCCCTCACCCATGTTGGTCTGTCCTGAATGCCAGTGAGACAGGAACCACAGGCCCCGACAGCGTTCAGGGCGTTCCCATGAGGCCGTGCACGTGCTGGGAGCTGGGAGCACTGGCTGAACAGAGACTCCGACGGAGGCCCAAAGCACTGAGCGTAAGCGCGGACGCAGCATACAAACCAAGTCTGCAATGAGACGCTTGTCAAAGGTATTCTGAAGTTTCGTTCATTTAGGTCTATTGAAAAACCGTTGTTTGCAACTATGTGCACCGAACTCTCCAAAGACCCCGAGCGACCCACGTGCTCTGTGGGTGCGGGCCCGAAAATTCGTAATTACCTCTCATTTAAAGCAGGGGATTCCCTCCCCATCCTGATGATAAAAACAACACATAAAGCGTAAACAGGAAAGGAGAAACCGTCACCCGGAGACAAGGGTTAGCGTGTTTGGTGGAGCCCTTTGTGCTTCCAGACAAGCCCACAAATGTGTTCTGCGTGGTTGACGTCACGCCAGCTATGTGGTTTTGTGTCCTGCTCTCTTCACTGAACGCTGCTTTAGGGACACGTCCCCAGCACGCTGATTCTTCCTAAATGGGAGCGGAGGGCTCAGGGCAGGCAGAGCACAGCACCCACCATGGGGACGGGGAAGGGAGGGGCATGAGAAAAGCAGGTGTGCGCGCTGGGCGACCACCTCGCGGTAGATGGGCGCTCCTTCCAGCTGGGAGCAGGCTGTGTTCACCGCGGGAGCGTCCCGCCTCCTGGAGGACCCGTGGGCATGCTTCCACCTGGGAGCGGAGCGGGCGGGTGGGCGACACCAGCGCCGGGGGCTCCTGCGGGTCACCAGGCTGTGTGCCAGGAGTCGGGGTGGGTGAGGGATGACTCCCAGCGCCTGCAGGAGGCTGTCAAAGAGCAAAGCCACGCGACAAAGGAGAGACCAGCCCGGGGTCGTTGGTAAAGATAGCACTTTAAAGTCCCACCACCAGCGGTCCTGCCTTTGCGGGACGTCAGCTGGGGTGGCACTGGCAAAAAGGAGCCGGGAGGACGGGGGAGGGGTGGGGCGCCGGGGGCTCCCTCGGAGAGCGCTGCTACATCATGGGGTACGCGATGACGAAGTAGTTGAGCTCTGCGTCGATGAGCTTTCTGTATTTCCTGTGAATCTCGCGCAGAGTCCTGTCCTCGTCGTTGGTCTCATATCTGTTCGTGTAAATTCTCACCTGCACCGGCACAGAGATACGCCGTGCATTCGGCAGGGCAACACCGCGCCCATCCCTGCCTGGTACACGCTTGGCCCGGCAAAGCCCAAATCCAGCTGCTGAAGAAAGCAGCTCCGGGTTCCCGTCCATGAAGCAAACCCCCAGGGGATGCGCTGCCCGCCTGCCCGCCCAGCCGCACGCCTGACCCCGGCGGGAGCGCACACACCGCCGGCCACCTGCCCCAAGCCCGGGAGCCGGGGGCCCTACCTTGAGAGTGCGCAGGGAGCACTGCCCCTCCTCCTGACTCTTCAGGATCCGCTCCACAAACTTCACGTCCAGGAAAGCCCAGATCTTGAAGTAGAACAGCTTCCTGCAGGACAAGACGAGGAGGAGCAGCTCCTCGTCCAGGGACTCGTGGTTGTTGTTGAACTCAAACGTTAGTTTCTGGAAAAGCACCAGAGGGGAGACGGAGGTGGGCGGAGATGCTGGGACCGGCTGGTCATTCCACCCCAGCCCCAGGGCCTGGCTGACGGTGGCCCCAAGGCCGCAGGGAAGAGACGGGGACATGCGGGTGAGTTCACCCGACTTTGCAAGATGCATCTGGGGTTCAGAGACCCAGCCCCGCGGCCAACTGGCCAGCCACCACCCCTCCAGCCCCTCGGTAGCACAGAAGGACAGCAATGGCCGAGGTGAGGAGCCCTTGTGCTGCCGGTGGAATTTATACCCATTGATATCATGCAGCCTTCTGTGCGGCCCTTGCGAGGGACAAATGATCCTGATTTTACAGCTGGGGAGGCTGGCGGGTTAGAGAACAGCCCAGTGACTCAGTGAGTCGGTCTGGTTTGGACCCACTGTTTCCTGTGCTGCTGGGAGGTGGGGAGGACCAGCCGTCCCCCGTGGAGGCCCCTTCTTGCTCAGAGAGGGCACAGACGGGCTTGGCAGCCAGCCAGAGAATCCCTTGTGTTCCACGTGGACAAGTGAGCCGCTGTCCCCCGCTGTGATCTTGGGAGGCCAGGGGCTGGTCGTGAGTCTGGTAGCATTTCCCGGGACCTCCGTCTGAGACCAGCGCGTGCCAGCCTCCGCCGGGAGCAGGCCGAAGTGGCCTCTCCGCTGGGGAAGCCGGTGACCTGAGCGGCCCTCGCGTCCCACCCACCTGCAGAGTGTGCCGGAAGGTGGGCAGGAGATCCGTGAGCGTGGGCCTCATGGACCAGTCGGGGTCGCTGAAGTAGCAGCTCCGCAGACTGAGGCTCCGGACCGGGACCTCCTGCAGGAGGATCCGGGCCAGGCGCTCGTACTTCATGACCCGCTCGAAGAAGAAGTTCACTTTCAGGTTGGCGGCGTGCCTGGCCAGCTTGGCCCAGGACATGCCCCAGATGACCTGCCCGTGGGGGTCGTGGGTGTGGCACTTGATGTTCATGGTCCAGAGGGTCCCGGCGTTGTTCTCGCACAGGTTCTCGAGCAGCTCGTCCGAGAGGCAGTTGTAGTTGAGGGTCAGGGAGGCCAGGCTGCGGAACGTGGCCATGGTCTTGTTGAACTGGGCGCTGCTGTACACGGCGAGGTGGTGGCTGAAGTAGTCCTCGATGTTGAGCTGCGACACCACGCTCTCGCTCCGCAGGTGGCTCAGCGAGTTGAGCACCGCGCAGCCCTGCTCCACGGTCAGCCTGGCCCCCTTCAGGTTCAGGTAGTCCAGGCGCCTGCCCACCTTCTTCAAGAAGAAGCTCAGGCTTCTGATGAAGGAGCTGCGGATGCTCTTCCTCCAGACCAGGCGGTCCAGCTCCAGGTGCTGGATGGACAGAGATCTTAGACGGTGGTTGCTCTTGCCCAGACAGGACAGGAGGCCGCGCATGGTGACCTGGAACTTCTTGGTCAGAACGGCGTTGTAAGGGTTCAGGAATTTGATCTCCAGGTGCTCCAGATAACGACCAAACTTCTTGACGTACCAAAGAGCGGACTCGAATTCGGACGCATGCACCCTGGAGGGCCTGCCGCTGAACGTGATGGTCCTGTATCGCCAGAGGTCAGCCGAGAACATCATCTCGTTCCACTTTCTGCAGACCAGGGCGGCTCTGGACCTGTCCCTGTCTCCCAGCCACCAGAAAACACGACGCAGGCACACATCGGGCAGACTGGCCCAGCAGCTCTGCTCTTGGGGCTGGATCGGTTGGCTGTCTTCGTCCATTGAGGAACCGCGATGTCCAGAGCAGCTGGGTGGTAGGCAGGGCTTCCAAAAATGAGGAGAGAAAAGCAGTCGTTCGTTTTCTGTGGGGAGTAGAAAGGAAGAACTTACCTACCAGACGGAAACGAGACCCAGTTGAAAGAACTCGCCCTCCACGTGGGTAGCCGGCCCTGTACTGGAGCGGGCGGGGACAGGCACAGATCTGCCTTGCGGGCACGCCTGCCAGGACTCTGTCCGCCGGGGCCTCCCGGGGTCACACCCAGGACTCAGTTACAGCACAGCGGGTGGAGTGAGAAGGCTTGGGCATGTGTGCGGTGCCGGGAGCACAAACGGGGTGATTCTGACTGGGGAAGGAGGAGGTAGATGGGGCTGCTCAGAGGAGGTGGCCCCCGAGTGGGGCTTTGCAGGGTGAGTAAGAGCTGCGAGGACGGCCAGCTTGGCCTGGTGGCGGTGGAGGAGGAACCCGTGCACTGTGGACAGAGGGAACCATAGGCACAAAGCCGCGGAACTGGGGCCATTTGGGGTGTGTGCACATGCAGGGAGCTAGAAATTGTTTGGGGCTTAACTTGTAAGGGTCAGGAGTTTGGGAGCTGGAGCAGGGGGAGGTGCCGGGTCAAGGGGCACCAGGGGTTCCCCAAGACTTTGAAATTCTGACACATGGGCCCCCCTCTCTGGATGGGAATCACTGGTTCCCCGATGGCTGTGTTTGTGTTCAAAAGGGCAGCGGCAGGTCTAGGATCAAGGCTGGAGAGCCTCAGCTGAGGCCACCAGGGGCCAGGCAAGGTCAAAGGGTCACCTGTCCGGAAGCGATGTGGTCAGTCTTGAGGCATAGAAAGGGCCTTCCAGGGAAGAGGAAGAAGGATGGCCCAGAGCCGAGTTCAGGCTCTGAGCCTGGGGCTAGGGCAGTGTGACTAAGGGAATGGGTGGGGTTGTGAGTTCTTCGAAGGACAGGATTTGGTAACTGGATAACTTTGGTAACTGGATAACGAGCTGGGGAGCACCAGAAGGTCTCTGAGCTGGCTGCTGGACTGCACGTGGGCCTCTACCAGGCTAGGGAGGCCCGGGCAGAGCCAGGTCACAGCCTGCCTGAAGCACCGAGCCCTCGCACTTTCTGTAGCCATAGCTGGTCTTCACGAGCTGCCTTCAGTGTGCCCCTGGCCTGAAAACTCTCCTCCTTCCCTTTACCGCTCCCAAAGCACCGTCTTCAAGGTGCAAGCCCTACCACTCCATAATGCTTTTAGGGGCTGTTTTACCAAGTGGCCCAAGATTATCGTAGCTCATAAAAATGCAGGGCTGAAGAAGCCCCGAGAATCATTTCTTTACAGATGGAAACCGAGGCCCAGAGAGCTGAAGGGGCTTGCCTATGGTCACATGGCAAGTTGGTGACAGGCCTCAGGAGCTGAGGGACACGTTAAGCATAGTTCTCAGCTCAGGACAGACATTTGTGTAAGCGCGCTCTTGGGTTTTACTCCCTTGGTGCCCTTGCCCACATGCACCGACCCATTCCGACGTGCTGATGTGGGTCTGTGCCCGTCCTGGCCAAACGTGTGCTTAATGCTGGTAAGCATCAGCTTGTTGCCGGTCTCCCCGTGATGGACTCCCCGACGCCCCCAGCTCCCACCACCACCGCAGGGGCCATGAAAGCCCTCAAGCTCCTGTGTGGTGGTGGGGTGGTTCTCTGGGGTCTTTGCCAGTGCCTCGTCCTCACCACCCCACACTTCCCCTCCACGCCCGCAAGACAGTCACCAGCCTCCAGCTGGCTCTCTCACCTCCAGATCCAGACAGACTTCCCCGCGGGCTGTGGCAGCGGCCTGTCCCCCCGACCAGGACACGGCGTCCACGGGGTCCCAGAGCCACTGCCTGCCCTGCCGCCTTCCCCTTCCCCTCGCGCCCATCCCTCAGCATAATCTTCGTCCCAGTCTGTGTCACCCCTGAGATGAGGGACAGCCTCATTCTTCTCCTGAGCAGTCCTTCCACATTTAACAAAGGAAGAGGTAGGGTTGTGGCTTCATCCACAGAAGCCGCCCACGGCTAGGGGCCCCTCAGCGCCTCGTGTGAAGCAAGGTGCTCAAGAGAAGCCAAACCGATTCCCCAGCTCAACAGAAGACTTTGCCTGGCTGTCACTGGTTGGAGGAATCCTCGGACATGATAAGCCACAGGGTGGTGTCAGAAGAACATATTTGGTAGGCTGGGGAAGCTGTGGCCGGGCGGTTCACAAGTCCCAGCCCTTTCTGGCCACGTCGCTGCTCCCCACCTAAACCACCTGGCCAGCCAGAGCGCCAGAGCCTAGCGGGCTGGACCCCACTTCTGTCAGCTGCTATGTATGACCTTAGGCAAGTTAATTTTCCTTGTGCCTCAGTTCCCACACCTGCAAACCAGGGATGAAAATGGTGCCCCTGTCAGTGTTGGGAGGCGTAAATGAGCCTGATATGTGGAAAGTGCCAGAATAGCACCTGGTTCATAGCAGATGTTGCACCAGTGCTCGCTGCCCCGGGGTAAGCTGATGCCAAGGTGCTCTGCAAGGCGCGCCCAGTTTGCAAATGGGGAAACAAAGAAAGTGAGGAAGGCTCCCAGCCAACCCCTGATAAGTGGGGAAGTGGGATTCAGACCCACACCGAGAGTGCGCAGGCCGAGTCCTGTCCACCTGCCCCAGAGCCCCAACCCGGGAAGGAAATCTAACGGAGTCCCACCACCCACAGCCCAGAGGTGCCTGAGGACGCGTCCTTCCAGGAGAAGGCGAAGGGGCCCATTACCCGCTCGCCGCGCCCCGCTCGCTGCGCCCCGTTTGGGCTGCGGGGACCGCGAGCCGCCTGCCTGCTCCACCCGCGCCGCCTGCGCTCCGACGCCGACTCCGCGCCCTCCGGGACGCGCGCCCTCGCGGGGCATGAGCGCCAAGGGCGGCCGCCTTTGTGACGCGCCGCCATCCGCCATCCGCCATCCGCCGGGCTCCGCTCATCCTCCCGCGGCGCGGGGCGCGGGGGTCCCAAACCTGGGGTCGTCAGAGCCAGCGACCGTGCGCGGAGAGGGCAGGACCGACCCGGCGCGGAGTCTCCCAGAAGGCTCGTGGGCCAGGGGCCGAGGAGCGGAGTGTCGGGGCACCTGGTCCCGGGGTCCCAGGAGGTTGGGGTGTCGGGGGGCCGGGGGCCCATGAAGGATCTGGACACCGGTGTGTGTGCCTGTGCGTGCGCGCGCTCGCGCGCGCCCGAGTATCTGAATATAGGAAAGGAGGTTCCGGCATAGCAGGGCGCTGGGGGGTTGGGGTGGGGGGTGACTTGGGTCCGGATGTCCAGAATCCAGGGGTCCGTGGAGGGGGGGCACTGGGGATGGGGAGGAGTAGGTTCGGGCCCCAGGGAGAGTGGGGAGACCAAGGACGACGGGGTGGGTGGAGCTAGGGAGGGGACGGAGGCCAGGGTCCAGGGGGCTGGGGCTGGGGAGCCAGGACACCAGGGCTACCGTGGTGGGATGCAGGGTCTGGGACTCTGGAGCCGGGGTTCTGGAGGGCCGGGGGTCTGGCGGGCGGTAGGCAGGGGTGCTTCTGGACCTGGGTGCAGGGGTCCGTGGTACCGTAGGCAGGGGTGCCTGGGGCCAGGCGCTGGGGGTCCATGGGGGATCCCGGCACGGGGGCAAGCGTGTCCGGGGATGGGGGGAGGATGGGGCACGGGGTGGGGGGCTGGGGTGGGTATGACTGGGGGCCGAGAGTCCAGGGTCCCCGGGGTGGGAGCGGGGATGGAGGTAGGAGTGCAGTTCCGGGAAGCCGGGAGACAGGATGGGGCACCAGGGGGAGCAGGGGGGTGTGTGATAGGGCCTGGGGCAGCTGGGGTTTGGTGTCCAGGGAGCCAGGAGATGGGTAAGGGGGGGCTGGGGTGAGAGTGCGGCTGTGCTGGGGGAGCGTCTGGGGGCTGCAGCGGGGGGGGGGTGTGTGTGGGATCCCGGAGGGCCGGAGGTCGGAGGTCGGAGGTCGGGGGCAGAGAGTGGGGGCTGGGCAGGGGCAGGTGGTATGGGCGGGGTCTGGGGCGAGGGGTCTGCTCAGGTGGGGCTGGGGACCGCCTTGCCCCTCCCCCCTCCCCTCCCCCGCAGCCCTAAGGGGTCTCCACAAAGGGCAGGCAGGAGGGGGGGATGCGGGGTTGCCCAGTGGGGAGCCTGCATCCTGGGCGCAGGCCTCTGGCGGACAGCTCCAGGTCTCCCTCTGCGCCTGTAGTGAGCGGGCAGCCTCCTCTGTCCCCCTCTCTGTTTCTGCCTTTCTGTGGCCCAGTTTCCCTGTGTCCTGCCTTGACCTCTGCCTCACCTGCTGCAGTCTCTAACAGGGAAAGACCAGCGAGGAATCTAAAGAAAGGTGGACAGCCTTCAGGGAGGGTATTTTTATTCCCTAGGGACAAGCCTGGGTCCCCCAAGGTGTCCAGACTGGGGGGCCCAGATGTTTGATCCAAGTGCCCGACGACTGGGGTTCTCCTGCAGAAGGGCTAGAGCCCTTTCTTCTCCTGGTTTGTCCGTAGTTTTGGACATACCTACATCTCTGTTCAAAAGAAGGAAAGTAGTTAAAATCCAACCTTCTAAAAGGAAGACACCTGAAGTAAGAAAACCCGTCTCTTCTCACGAGTGAAGACTGCTGCAGAGAGATGCAGGAAGACCCGTGTAACGTGACATCTTCTCATCGGTAGTACCTGTCTGTTCCAGGTTAGCTGGAGTTTCTCGTGTGGTTTCCTTTCCGGGAAGCTAGCCACCAGCATCTCTCCTAAAGAAATGGGTATAGAAAAGTCTGGTGTGTTTAGAGTGAAGGAGATAGTTCCTGGGCGGTCTCTGCACATCGCTGTCCCCAGCTCCCAGAGCACAAACCCTGAGCCACAGATGGCACCCATGAGGCACCAGGGGGGGGGTTCTTCTGGGGGCTTGGGACGGTGTTAGAGGCCTGTCTTCATGGGGGGGGCAGATTAGAGAACACCCACGCCATATGCCCTGTTGAAGAGCCCATCATTTGGCTTGGAGACTTGTCCCTGGGTATTTTGGACCAGAACATTAAGGTACCAAGAAATGTGTATAATCAGACTCCCAGTGTGTATGTTTGTGTTTGTATAATAGGGCTGCCGGATGAAATGGGGACGCCCAGTTAAAGTTCAGTTTCAGAGAAACTTTTTTTTAGCATAAGTATATCCCATGCAATTATTTTGTTAACTGTTGTTGTCCCAAGTAATGCATTTTTTTTTGCTAAATCTGGCAACCTCGTTATATAAGGGCAGAGGAAAGTATGGAAAGAAATGACAAATTGTGGATGGGAAGGGTGTGTGGCACCAATACCCCCAAGGTGAAGCTCGCCCATCTGTGTAAAGTGGTAGGCTCGTGTGCCTTTGGAGACACCTACAGAGAGTAGACAAAAAGATTTAGGTCTGCTCCTTCGTGAGGGATGCGTGTCATATACTAACGGCAGCGTAACGAGCACAGTAAGATAGTATATGGGGAATGAGAAACAATTTCACCCCCCATAAACTCGTTCAGCTCTGTGTTAGCAAGTGCCGCGCTGCAAGAGGACACCCCCCACCTGCTGGCCCTGGCGCCTTGGGGCCCGGGGTGGTGGAGGGGGAGGGTTAGCTTCTGTTGCTGTGTACGGTGTTCTATCAGCTGATGGCCACCAAGTCTAGCACTTCTATATTTTGAAAAACAACAAAGAACGTTTGGGTTTTTTGTTTTTTAAATGAGACATCCCTGTGGAGCTGCATAAGCTTTGGAGCTCAGTTCCTGCTGGATTCCACCGCTCTCTCATTGTGTCATCCCGCGGAAGCTCCTTGTCCACACTGCCTAGTCTCCCGGTCTGTGAGACAGGAGTAAGACACCTGCCTGTTGTTCCATAAGGAAGAGTAACCGGTGCTGTCCCCACGCACTACGGTTAGGGACCTCTAACGCCAGTGCGTATTATTACTAGCAAATACTTGAGGTTGTAAAAGGTCGGGTATTGAGGGAAATGGCTATAAACCCTGGTCTGCTGGAGGCAGGCCACCGATCGCTCAGGATCTCGACCAAGACTCTCCTGATGTCTGGGCCGCCGTGGCTTTATCTACCGCGGGAGGGCTGGGCTGGGGACCCTGCTCCCCTCCTTCAACTCCACAGTTTTCTAGCACTCGCGGCGTCATTCCCCACGCTGGGAGCTGGAGGCACGAAGCTGAGAGAGCCAGCTCTGCCTCCAAGGTGGCCCAGTCTCTGCGAGACTGTGCAAATAAACCAGGCCTCACGTAAGGGCTCTGAGGGAGTTCGTTTGGGCGCACAGAGAAAGAGGAGCTGGAGAAGGGCCTAGTGGCAGTGTCTGCAAACGTCCTGTAAGTCTTGAGTTTTTAAAAGCACTGGCTGAGTAAGGAGAGAACAGAGGCTGGGTACCTGGTGTTGATTTAAGATGGGCAGGGGAAGCAGGATACCACACAGAGAACACCGTCTCAGAACATCATAGGCCGCCTCGTGTCGGGCAGCGGAGGGGCCCCTCCGCTTGTGCTCAGGCTTCAAAGGCAGAGTCAAGGTTGGGTTTGTGCCGCATGCTGCTTGCTTGGTTGAATTTTCTGAAGGCGGAGGAAATCTGTGTCTATTGTTCATCTTTGGGCGGATGTCCTTTGTGTAGCAGGTCTGATCGCTAGTGGTTGGAGTGGGGAGGGGCGCAGGAGGGGTTCTTGGCTTTCCAGTTGGAAAACGTTTCACGGACTCTGGGACTGAGCAGCATTTGTCCTGCGGTTGTGAGTAAAGTGGCAAATCAAAAAAATAACTTTGGCTTTCATGGCTGGACAATACAGTAAACCAGAGAACCTGAAAGCCCCCACTACAAACACGGAGAAATGTTGAATAAAAGATGACAAGCATTCATTTGAGTTGACGGCTGACTTTGCAAGAAACTTTAAGTCTCCATGTTCCAGGAATGAAAGCCTAACCTTACGGACACTTTGGGAGGAGACGTGGGGTCGGTCTTGTAACTGAGGGCTTGGAAGAGAGAAAAGTCCCATCCACACAAAGTGTGTGTGTGTATTTGGGAAAGGGGGTTGGAAGTAAGCTTTCCCTCCCCCTGCGTAAAGCTGGGAACTTGAAGGTAAACTGGTGGCTGAGAGAAAAGAACCAGCTCCCCAGAAAAGGAAAGTGGCCAGTCAGCGTGTCTACCTTGGGCTGGGATCTGAGCACGGGGAACAGAAACTCCATCTCCTGAGAACTCAAAATCACAGGCCCAGGCCATTCTTATTCTTGGTGTTCAGATTTGCATTAGCCTCGTGGTCGGGAACCACCCAATCATAAACATTAACATAAAAATTGGGAAGTCTGGCAGAAGCAATCACAAAATCCCTCTGGAGGGCGTACAACATCAAACTGGGTCATTCTCACAGGTGGAGACCTACCAAATGGAAACGCGTGGTTCAGACTTACACCCGAGGAAGCACTCTCCCTTGAGTAAGACAAGAGGCATAAGCAATAGCAGGAGGGCCAGTCTCCAGAAACTTCAGAAAAATAGAAATATAGGAGAGAGACTGTAAACTAAACTAATTGGAAATGATTAAAACAAGAGAAAAGAATAAGATCCTATGGAAAAAGAATGGGCAAGTTCGAAAGAGAGATAAAAAGAATTTCGAGAAGTGAAAAACACAGACATTGAACCTTGGTGGATGGGTCAAACCCAGCAGATTAGATTTGATTAAGAAAGAATGAACTTGCAGGTAGATTTGAAGAAATTACCCAGAACATAGGAGAGGAAAATGGAAAATGTTAAAGACGTGAACTAGAATGGGAAGGCTTAAATTGTATCCCACCTGCTCCACAGAAGAGTCTGGAGAACATGTGAGAGGGAGGGAGGATTGGGTATTTAAGGAGATTATCGATGAGGATTTCCTAGAACTGATTAAAGGCATAAATCTTTAGATTTGGGCAGGAGAAATCCTGAGGGAGAGAGAGAAACAGGTTTGAGCTCATTGTTCTGAGCAGGGTGAGTAAAACATAAATCTTTTAGTTACGTACAGTGAAACCACAGATCAAAAGCAAAGAGGATCTTGAAATCAAAGAAAAAAAGCATCTACACAGGGTGACAGTAACGTGGAGAGGGGACTGGTCAGCAGCGATGGCGGAGAGGGAAGTGGGGGCAGCCTTCAACATGCCCGGAGAGAATAATGGGTAACCCAACTACCACTCAAGATTGCAGGAAAAAGGGGCACCTGTGTGGCTCAGTCGGTTAAGCATCTGACTCATGATTTCGGCCCAGGTCATGATCTCAGGGTTGTGAGATTGAGCCCAATCAGGCTCCATGCTCAGTGGGGAATCTGCTTGAGATTCTCTCTCTCTAGCTCCCTCTGCTCCTCCCCCACTCTCTCTCTCAAATAAATAAATCTTTTTAAAATTTTTGCCTTTTGTGCTTTCTTTCTTAAGAAACTATTTGAAGATATGCTCTCCCAAAGAAGGGGTAAAACAAGAAAGAGATGACCTGAACCTGAAATTTGGGAAAAGAACTCCAACTCTGGAGAGAGTAGAGGAAATTCCCAGAATGACAGCTATTCACCATGTCTGAGGAGCACTGTGTCCCCAAAATGAAATGCATAGAATACTACTCTGTTTGATTATACCAAGGGAAAAAATTTCAGGTCCAGTAGAAAATTTTAGGAATGATTTAATGATAGGTACCTAGAAAGTGAAGCAAATGAAAAATTGAAGCAATGATTAACTCCAGGGAAAACCAAAAGTTATAGAAGAAAGTAAATGTAATCATAATTTGTGTGGCATAGTCATTCATAATATTTACATGGTCATATTAATGTAATGTTGAATATTGATTTAACCAAAATAGGAGGGTCGAGAGAAGGAGGTGTGTATAGAATAGGAGGTGTAAGAAAGAGAAACCCATATCCCTAAATCCTCATGGATTAATAGATAATATCTAAAATTTTTAAAAAATAGCAGAATAAAAAGGTGCTTGAGAAATATGGAACTAAATACCAGAAGAAGCAGCTAAAAGGGTGAGAAAGTAGAGTATTTCTGTCTGGGGAGAGGGTAGCATTAAGGGAGTGGTGGAGTTTGTTTAACTGGGCCACAATACGTAAGTAAATTACATAAAGTTAGCGGTTGATAAATGCCATAGAAAAGAAAACAGTAGAGAAAGGTAAGAGGTGGGGAATGTGGGGTGGAGAAGGGAGCTGCAATTTTAAATGTGTTGTTAAGGGTCGTCTCCACAAGGAGTTGCCATTTGAGCAAAGACTTGAAGGAGGCCAGCGTTAGCTTTGGGAATGTGGTGGTGGGGGGTGGCTTCCAGGCAGAGGGAGCAGCCAGTGAAAAGGCCCCAGGGCACAGTGTGCTCAAGGAACAACCAGAAGCCTGGGGAGCTGGAGCAGCCAATGAGATCAGAGAGGTGACAGGTGGGAGGGGAGGCACAGATGATGTTGGTTCAAAGGCCATTGTAAGCATCCTGACTCTGATGAAACGGGGCAGGAGCCAGTGCAGAGTTGAGAGCAGAGCAGAGCACAATCTGACCTCTGTTTTTAAAGGGTCATGTTGAGGGCTATGGTGCGAACAGACCATCGGGGCAAGGTTCGAAGCTGGGGACGCGTTAGGAGGCCACAGAGACGGGGGCTGGAGGTGACAGTAACTGCGCAGGGTGTGAACAGTGGAGGCAGGAAAGAGTGTTTCCTAATGGACTGGATGTGGCGTTTGAGGGAGAGAAGAGTCAGGATGAACTTGAGGTTTTGGCCTGAACAACTAGAAGGGCAGAGTTGCCATCAACTGAGCTGGGAAAAGCTGTGGCAGAGAGGATCCCAGTTGTTGCATTTAAGGTGTTTATAAAACATTGGGTGACGATGCTGAGTAAGCGGTGACATTACGAGCCTGGAGATGGGGAGGAAAGTCCAGAAAGAGGTATAAATTTGGGAGTGTCTGCCTACACAAGGCATTTTTTTAAGTCATAAGAGTGGATGAAATTATTGAGACAAGGCTCCCCAAAATTTAGAGGTTGGGGAGCCAGAGAGGGAGAGATCAGTAAGGAAATTGGAAGCCAGGGAGAGTATGGATTTCTGGAAGCCAAGAAAGTGAGCTGAGGAAAGGAGGCGATGAGGACCTCCCAAACGGAGGACTGAGAACTGACTGTTGAATTTAGCAAAGTGAAGGCCGTCGATGACTTTGACAAGGGCAGCTGTGCACATGGATGCTGGTACCGCGGCGCGTCTGGTGGCAAGTGCTCACTTCTCACCAAGACAGATCATCAACCCCGTTTTCCTCAAAAGAAGAGAGAGGCTCCGGGAAGCGACACGGCCAGTAAATATCAGAGCAAAACCTAAACTGCAGAGTTCCCTGTTGATGAGAGCCCCCCCCCCCCCCGCCCAAGCAAGTGTGTGGGTGACCTCGACTGCCAGAGTGGACGTTTTGACCCGGAGGAGTCAGCTACACTTTTGTGTTCGTGCTCACCACGTATCTTCTGATTCCAACACAAGACCACATATGGGATGGAGTAAGGATCGGTAGTGAGGGGAACAAATCCATAGGCGAACCGATGAGCGCCGAGCCCAGCACCTGCGTGGCCAGGGCGGCGCTTCTCAGGCTTGCAACGCCAGGGATCTCATGGACCTGAGAGTCTCGGGGGGCCTCTCCTGGAGGAAGGCCTGAGCGTCTGCATTTCCAACGAACCCCCGAGTGATCCCACGATGCTGGTCCACGGACCACGCCCCAGAAAGCCAGCGCTGAAGGGCAACAGCAGCGCAAATGCCGGTCGACAGATGAATGGACAGTGTGGTAAGACTGTAACAAGGCCACAAAAGGGATGAAGTCCTGACACGGGCCACGGCGTGGGCGAACCTGGAAAGCGTTCCGCTCCACGAAAGAAGCTGGTCACGTAAGACTGCGAATCCGACGATTCCGTTCGGACAAAGTGTCCAGAACGGGCAAATGCACAGAAACAGCAGATCCATGGTCATCACGGGCTGGGGAGGGAGGCGATGGGAGTGTCCCTTGAGCGTGGGGTTCCTTTGTGGGGACCCCTCAATAGAAATGTTCTGGAACAGATAGCGGCGATTTTGTATTTTACCGCAGTAAGAAGAGACCTCGACCACCGTACGGTCTCTTCAGCTCCGGTATTCTCCAAAGTGAAGGTGACGAGAGGATGAACTGCTCTCCACACAAGACAGAAGCCTTAGAAAATTTCCCCAGAGGAAAAGTGCCCCATTCTGCAGGAGAGGTGAGTGACGCGCACAGCTGATGTGTGAAGACGGCTCAGAGCCGAAGAGGGAGGAGAGCGAGAGTGCTCCCTGCCCACTGCTCCATCCCATCAGGGAACCTCTCCTGAGCCCCCTTTTTTGCACGGGGCCCTGGTAACAGCTTCCCTGTGGGAAGATGGAGAAAATTGCTCATCTCTGCCCGGGAGCGCACAGTCTAACAGACAAGACCGACCCGGAACCCAGAACCGAAAAGGCTAAGACAGGTCCTACTGGGGACAAAGCGCCACGTCTGGGTGGTGAAGGCTGAGGGTGTCCCCAGGAGGTCGGGGGCTCCGGGAGGGACCGGTACCAGCCCTGTATGCTCAATCAGCCGAGAGCGACCCTCGGACACCCTCTTGGAGCAAAGCAGAAGGAAGTATGGGAACCTCTAATATCCACGCTCTGTAGCACTGGGCCCCGGATCGGCCTTTCATAACGCATTTCTGGCGTACAGACTAGCGACTGGTACTGCAGGAAGTGACTAGCTGCTACTCACCATGTGATGGAAAAACTGCTTTTGGGGGATCATCTGGTTGCAATAAAGACAGTAGATTCTGCTTTTAGGAGCTGGAAACTTCTTCCCTGCATAAGCACAGAAGCAAGACCGTGAGTGACTGCCCATGGCAGTGGCTAGGCCAGCTCCCCTGCAGCTCCGTCCATGGCCTTTGTCCACGGCGGCCATGAGTACAAACAGTCCCAGGCCTGCCCCACACTGCTGGCGACCTCGGCCACAAGGTAACCCTTGGCCGATTCGCCCATGGGATCCCCTCTATGGCCACAGACACACGATGGTGACGAGGAGACAGTTTCCTGGAGCGGGACTGGCTTCTGAGGAGGCCATGGTGCCCGCTGTGCAGCCTCTGGCTGCTCTCTGTCCTGGGACTTCTGAGCTCTGGCAGCAAGCTGGGGGTGCTGTGCGTGTCTGCGCCGGGGGTGTGGAAGCTCTGCTCAAGGATGCGGGACATGGACCCGAGTCTCAAGCATTCCGGTTTTCCACTTGCCGGGTTTGACCTTGGCCAGATCGTTTAGCAGGAGAGGCTTAGGGCACCGGGGGTTTTAGGCTCCACACGTGTTCCCCTGTGACCACGCAGCCGGTGAGGTCAACAGGAGATCTGTCCTCGGTGGCTGGTGTCCTCCGCAAGCACGCCTCATAAGGAGCCCGCCGGGTCCGGGGAGCCCGCATGCTGGCAAAGGTCGGGAGCTGCAGCTAGTTCCCTTCTGACTGCTGCTGATGGGGGGACTGGCTTGGGAGTCTTGCCTGTCCAGTCTTATTTCTGTCTCTAGCAAGCCCCGGCTGGCTCTGTGCACCCGTGAAGGGTGCAGGTGCATCTCTATCCGGTTGGGGTTGTCCTGGAGGAGCTCGAGTGAAGCCTCCCAGTCTGTAGGGCCCTGCCGCCTCTG
Organism: Ursus americanus; assembly: GCF_024610735.1. NCBI lineage: Eukaryota > Metazoa > Chordata > Mammalia > Carnivora > Ursidae > Ursus > Ursus americanus. Next base: position 60,839,846 of record NC_142140.1, read on the forward strand.
CACCCGTCTGCCGGCTCCCGGGCTCCACCCCCGGCTTCTCGGTCTCCCTGGACGAGTCCCGTGAAGACTGCGATAGACAACACGGGGGGCCTCTCTAGGATGTGGTTGAGAGCTAGAACAGCCAGACAGATCAGAGACAGGTGCCCCTGTCACCTGTCCTGCTGAGACCCCACCTGCCTCGTGTCCCACCCAGGAGAGGCTCCCTTTCCCGGAAGCCCCCCTTTCCTCCCCAGCCTGTGCTGCTCACCTGTCCTGCGCTGGGCCGGTTCGCCCCCACATACTTCTCTGTGCTGGGCCAGCACCTGGCGCCTGACGGGCTGGCTGTGGTCTGGGCGGAGCCCCGTCCGGCCTCCACAGCGGTGCCCGTGCACCTCCAGCTGGTTGAGGCGCACGGCCAGCTCACAGAACTCATGCTCGGCAGGGCGCTCCTGCTGTTCTGTGGCCTGCGGGGAGACAGGGAGAGTGGGCACGGTCGCCAGCGTACGGGCACTGCAGCCTGGCTGGGGATATGGGCTGGTTTCCCTGGGGGACTGAAGCCCCGAAGAAACCAGGCAGGAAGGGCCAGAGGGGGCCTCTCCCTGGGCACGCTGGCCGTGCTGGGCTCAGGGGCCTCGGCAGGCCCTTCTGACCAGCATCTGGGGCCCCGCGTCCCTGTGGTGAGCTAGTTCTCCGCTGTCGCTCAAGCCGACGTCGGGGAGGAGGCAGAGGTGTCAGCCTGCCCTGTGCCCCTGTCCCCCCGGGTTGGTGGTAAAGAAGTCACACTTGACTCTGATGTCCTGGAAGTGAGTCTGGCACACACACACACACACACACACACACACACACACACACACACACGAGGGTCCCACCCAACCCCCGCAGCCTTTCCCTGCATCTGCCTTGGCTAATGTGTGTTAGGCTTGGGTCTGGGGGCCCCGGGGGCCGGGAACAAGGTGGGGCTGCAGGTCTCCCTACAACACCAGCCCCGTGCTCAAGAAATTCGTGTGGGACCCACCGAGTTAAAGGAAAGGCCAGAGCCTGAGGGTCTGGGGGGAGGTGGAGCAGGAGGGACTGACGTGAAGAAGAAGGAAAGAAAGTTAGCCTTCAGCCTTGGCCCCGCTATTTTCTAGAACTTTCCTTGCTGGCTTCTCCTCTTCGGCAGTCTCAGATCCTCCAACCTTTGCTGAGACAGGGACCCCTTGCCTCGGACTGTGGGGACATGGTGGGGAAGGGGAACCATCTCACAGCTGCGCTGGCCGCCCCGCCCCTCCCCCTTCTGCCTCTGCACCTGCTGGCGCCCGTCCTGCCACCACTCTTCCATCCTCGCCTGCGGACGGGCTCCCTGCCCTCGGGCTCGGGACTGGGACAGCCCGCGTTGGGCCTCACGGTCGGACAGGTGGGCAGAGGCCATGCTTCTTTTGCTGCAGGATCAAGGGGGAGAAAAACGGGCTGTTTTGGTGGCATAATATGCGGAGTCATATTTCACACCCAGGGCCAGGGCATTAAGACCTTTCTGGGCCTCAAGCGCGGCGCATGACGGTGACACCACCTGCGTCCCTACCGGTGTTGGCCCCAAGTCAGAACAAAGCAAAATCATCAAATACGTGTGAGTTTGCTCTGCAAGAAGGGGAGAGTGAGGCCCCGAGGAGCCGGGGGTGGGAATGGTCCTGGGGGGATCTCCGTGGGGCTCGCTCTTTCCAAGGCTGCTGTGAGGACCACATGATCAGAGCAGCGCTACAGGACATGCAGCCGGGCTACGGGCTTTGGGACCATCCCAGAGAGTCAAAACGGCCCTGGGGGTGGGTGGCTGACCCCCTCCCCGCCCCTCCTCCTCTGGGCTTCCACGGAGTTGCACCCTTCCTGCCGTTCCAGGTGCTCTCACGCCCTGGCCTTCCTTGCTCCTGAGTCAGCCTCGCCCGCGCCCCTCCCGCCAGCCCCGGAGGGAGCCCCGTCTCACCCGCACACCTCCGCAGCCTTTCCTCTGTGAGTCTCATTTCTTGCGGACAGAGAAACAAAACCGAAAGTGTCCCAGCAACCAGATCCTCTGCTCCGGGGCGGGAGGAGGTTTCCCCAAATCTCAGCCTGGGCTGCTCCAAGGTTGCTGGGTGGGCGCCCCCAGGACGCCCCTCGTCACTGGCTTCTGACCTAGGCCAGGCCTGCCCCGTAGCAGCCCCGCCCCTGCTCAGGCCAGCTTCACCACCCCTGGGCCTCATGTCCCCTCTGCAGGGGACAGCAGCCTGGGCCCCGGCGCTTCCTGCCCCTGCGCTGGTCCCGAATGGACTTGGAGAGCAGGGTGGTGTGTGCCAAGATGCAGGGCTCAGAGGCACGTTCCTGAGGGCTTGCTGATGAAGGGCGACATCAGGCCCTTCTCCCCCCGTGGCTCTTTCCTCACTTGGGAATCACGACAGGTGCGCCTGCTTCCCTGAGCTTCGCGGTTGCTGTGCTGTTTACAGAGCTGTTCACAGCACGTCTGCCCGCACCGTGTATCCAGCCACGTTTGCTCAGTGCCTGCCTCTGGGTCACATTTCGGTAATTCCCTCACTCTTTCAGACTTTTCATTCTTATGTTTTTGAAGTGATGGGGTCTGTGACCAGTGATCAGGACTTGGTAAACCTCGGAGGATGGCCAGCGGGTTTCAGCTAGCTTCACCCGGAGAGAAGGGGAGGCGGCCTGTGGGACGGGGTCCTCGGGGAGGCAGGTGGGCAGGACGTGAGGCTGCCCACATTCCCCCACGCTCACTCGGGAGACCCCTCCTCGTGCGTACCCCTGGGATCTCAGAGCTGTCCCCAGCCCCGAGCAACGGCACCAGCGGGCCAGGAGGGGTCTGATGGGTCTGCAGACGGGCCGGGAGCGGCCGCTGTGAGGAGGGTGACCGGATGGGACTCCAGCCTCCTGCCAGCCTCTTCAATCCGGGCACCAGACCAGCCACGAACACCGGCATGTCTTCCACGGCCCCGGCTCAACCATGCATCTGTCATCCAGCTGCTCTGCCGTAAGGGTGAAAGCCCATTTCGCAGCTGCAGAAACCGAGACACAGAGAGGTTGTGCAATTTACCCGAGGTCTCCCAGTGACTGTCAGAGCTGGCGTTCAAACAAGGTCGATGGGACTCCGGGGCCTAGGTTCCTAAGCAAGACACGACCTGCCTTACTGGACACAGGGCAGGGGCTCCGGGCCAGGAGAGACCGGTTGGCCTCCTGGTTCCTTCCACGTCAGTCCCTTTGACCATGCAGCTCACTCCCGTCTGTCTCTGGGCCACTGGTGGAGACCGACGATAGGAAGAAGCTGGGCTTTCACACCGTCTCGGGTCTCCTGCTGGGACCTCTGCAGTAGAGGGGCGTCTGGGATGGAAACGAGGGGGACCCGGGGAGGCCTCCGGAGGGCAAGGGTCAGTGGGGCTGGGCTGACCTGGAAAGGACCACGAGCTTTCTGGTCTACATCCTCATTTTCTTCCAGGATGTTCCCTCTTTGCAGACTGTCCCACCCCCGCACCGTCCCTTCCCTTCCGGAACAACTCTATGTTAACAGCTGGTCGAGCACCGACGTCCTTTGCCCCTAGCTGCTGGTCTGTCTGCGCGAGCAGCTGGGGGTTCACCGCCTCTTCCATCGGGCTGCCCATCAGTCCCTTCTGCCAGAGGGACCCGCGCGCGGGGCCCGGGAGGCCGTGGAGCCATCGTGGTGCGGTGGCAGCCGGTCAGGCATTGGCCAGCCTGAACGGACACGCAGGGTCCGTGTCCGAGGTAATTAGAGCAGAAGTTAGGAGCCCCTCCCGGAACCCAGCAGCAGCGCCGTTTTCCTCTGATTTTAAACAAAACTGATAATTCTATCACTAAGGCACAAACATGCCAAGTTTGTTTTTGGCCACCGTGCCATCGCTGTTTTTACGCTGAGCGTGGAAGGGGGCGCACTCTGGTCGGCACCGGAGCTTGTCCCCCCTCCCACCACGACGGGAGCCCGTGCTGTGGGCACACATGATTTCATCGTTCCGCCAGCCGCCCTTGGCTGGGCCCCAACCCTCCGCAGTCCCATCCCATAAAACCCTCGATGAGAAATGCCCTATGTGAGCTCAGAACTCCTCTCCAGGCCACTGTGGCTACCCGCTTGGCCGCTGTCCCGCCGCCCGGGATTGGAGGGGGTCGGGGCTGTCCCGGGAGCCAGGCCTTGGAGACGTACCTTTCCCTGGGAGGAGGGAAAGGGGGAGCGCAAACTCGGGGCTGGTCTGCGGATGGGAATGACAACACGTACCCTGATGCCTGGTTTTGAGGGTGAAACAAGACTGCGTGTGAAAGGTGTCCAAGGTCCCGGAGAAGGGAGGGGACGCCCTGAGGAGAGGACTGTCTCAGCCGGGCGTTGTCCTCTCAAGGGATGGCTTCGCTCAGGACAATGATGTCACGGCAGAGGTATTTCTCTTCCCAGACAGAAATTACACGGTGCAGTTGTGCATACTTCTCGGTGGTGCCTTTGGAAGGATCCTGTGGTCACAGTGGACCTGAGCCCCGGGAGACATGATCATTGAGATTGCTGTGTGTTTGGGTGGGAGTTTGTTGTTCAGAGACCACATGCAACTGCTTCAAATGAGTAGTCTCTGGATGGAATTCAAGGCCCGGAATATCTGTGTTTGTGTTTGGGGCAGACTCTGGGCCCGGCTGGGCGGCAAAGTCGGGGGATGCCCCGCTGGCTCCTGCTTGGCTGGCGTGCACAGGAGGGCAAGCTTGTCATTAAGCTCCCGGGTGAGAGGCAGTGGCTCCAGGCCCTGTCTGCACGGTGGCCCCCGCACCTTCCCCTTCCCGTCCTTCCGTCTGAGGTCCGTTTTCACACACTCATTAAAGCACCTGCTTGCCCGCCTCCCCCGGCCCAATCAGCAATCACAGCTCCCCTCCTTGTCCCCAGACGGACGTTTTCCCGGAGCCCCAAAGGGGGCATCTCAGGGTCAGTGTCCGGGGGCCTTTGATCTCAATCACAGAATGGCCACTTTAGCGGCTGCCAAATGCTGGGTCACGGGACACGGGACAAATGACCACACACATCAAATCTTTTGTTGTCACTTGTCTGGGGGTGAAAGAGGAAAAATTCGTATCCTGAGCATCTCTCAACCCTCCGAAGTAGGGCTCCCTTACTGTGCATGAGCTCAACGTCGGGAGGAAAACAAGGGGCCCCACGCCGCGGTGCCAGGACGTTACTTCCAGAGCAGAGGGCCCAGTCGGCGGTGAGTTATTCCCCAGCCCAGTTTGCTCTACAAGATAGAGTAGACAAGGGATAGGCCACTGTATTCCCCACGTTATTTTACTTCCTAATTTCTTTGACAGCCAAATGGCCTATCAGCTCGCGGTGCAGGACGATTCTCTCAGGGAAAACCGGTCTCTGCTCTGAGCGCGCAGGCTACAGACGCGAACCTAAAGGAAAGGAAGCGCTTTGTGAATAGCAAGATACGATCTCACCGTGGAGGTGAGCAGGGATGTGACCCGCGTCAACGGGGTGTCAGGTCAGACTGACCCGGTCAGGTGTGTGCGCATGTGCACACAGGCACGCTGGGGGGTGCTGGGCGGCCGCAGGCTGGAGGCGGGGTGTGTGGGGAGGGGAAGGGGGCAGGGCGCTCGGGCAGACCCACGCCAGCTGGGAAACACCGCCCGTGGCAGGTGGGTCTGTGTCGGGGACGAGAGTGAGGCTCGCACAGGTGCGAGGGCTTTTGCAGATCTGAAGGACAAGAGCTCGGAGATAGCAGATGGTCCTGGGTCCGGGGAGGGACGTGGCTACAGGCAGTCACAGGTGTTCCTGAGAGATTCGGTGAGATGGCGGGAGAGGGGAAGGTGACGTGCTGACCAAGGAGAGAGACTCGGAGGTGCCGCTGCTGGAGCTCGGTGCAGCTCTGGGGACAGGGCGAGGCGGGGACAGGACGAGGCAGGGACACGGCCCCCCGGAGCCCCCAGGAGAGCAGCCCGCTCACACTTCTGCCTCCGGAATGGAGGAGAACAAGTGTTATGTCGTTTGCAGGACGAATTCTCCCGTGACTCGTTGCAGCACCTACAGGGAACTGATACGGTTATAATACAGATTTTTGATTCTCCTTGGACTAGTTACGGTTGACACTGTGTCACCTCACGTAAAAAGCAGAAACCGTGCAGCACGGTGGGACCGTGCGCTGTCCCTGCCTCCTGTCCTGCGTCCCCAACTTGTCGCAGCATCACACCTACAGACGCCGTGAACCCTACCTGGCTCGGTGTACGTGGGCTGCCGTGACAAGTACCAGACAGGCGGCTGGAGCAACGGAAATTTGTTTTCTCAGCGGTGTGGAGGGTGGAATGCCGGCTCAGTGGGGTCCTTGCTGGGGGCTCGGGTGGCCTTTTCTCAGTGTGTGTGTGGGGAGAGAGCTCGCTCTTCCTCTTCTTAAAAGGCCGCGATGCTGGATTAGGACCCCACCTGCACGACCTCATGTAACCTTAATTATCTCCTAAAATCCCCTTCTCCGAATACTGCCTCATCGGGGGCTAGGGCTTCAACCCACGAATTTGGGAGGACACAGTCCAATGCAGAGCCCCACCTGACGGCGTCGTAAATTCTGCTTCGATGGCCGTATGAATTTGGCATTTATCACACGCGGCGTGACCCTGGCACTAACGTCTGGGGCTGCATCAGATCTCGCGGGTTAAAGGCACCACCCCACAAGACTGACCCCACCCCAGGCAGCAGCTGCAAGTCAGGGACTCCCAAACCACCCCCCTTCTGACTCGCTAAAGCACCGGGGTTCCGACAAGCCCCGAGGACACCAGCCGCACGCTTGGGGGTCCCCGGGGTCCCCACATTCTGATCAGCTGGCTACAGACCTGGGGGCTCCCACAACCCCCTTAGGTACCGGAGCTCAGTGGGGTGACTCGGGATTCAGGAAAGTTCTGTGCTTGTGGGACTCCCGGGGCGAGTTCTCAGGGATGTGCCACTGTCCTGCATGCGGATGTCCCGCCACCGACCAGGGAGACCATCCCAGGCTCAGCGCCCAAAGTTCTTAACTGAAGATCTGACTTTCCACTGTGACCATTCCCTTCAACCTAGAGCATTTTATGTATTTCGTAGTGCTTGTCTCGTAGCGCAAACTCCTTCAGTTTTCTTTTATCTGAAAGTGTCTTCACTTTGTCTCAATTCTTTTTTTAAAGATTTATTTATTTGAGAGAGAGAGAGTGGGCGGGGGGAGAGAAGCTCCAGCAGACTCCCTGCTGAGTGCAGAGCCATACATGGGGCTCGATCCTACGACCCTGAGATCATAACCTGAGCTGAAATCGAGAGTCGGACCTTCCACCGACTGTGCTGCCTCGGTGCCCTATCTTGATTCTCGAAGGATATTTCCATCGCATGTTGACTTCTGGGTTGACGGGTGTTTTTTCTTGCAGTGCATTGAAAATGATGTCTTCCCTGCACAGAATCTGGTAAGAGGTACAAGGTCATTTGCGTTGTTGATCCCCGTCTGCCGTCTGCCACTTCCCTCTGACTCCTAGCCGGAGTTTTTCCTTATCTGTGTTTTCAGCTATTTGAGCATTATGCCCAGGTATCGTTTTCTTCATATTTATCCTGTTTGGGGTTTGCCGAGCTTCTCGTATCTTTACATCTATGTGTTTTGCCAGTTCTGGAACCTTTCAGTCATTTTTGACAATTTTTTTCCTACCCCATTCTTTCTTCTTCAAGTTCTCTGATTAAATGTTTGTTAGCTACACCCCCCCCCCCAAGTCCCCGGGCTTCTGTTCTCCCCTCTCCCCCTCTGGTTTTCAGATTGGATGATTTCTATGCTCTGGCTTCAAGTTCTCGGACTATTCCCTCTGCATCTTCTGTCTGCTGTTAATTTTTAATTTCAGACATTGAATTTCCCGATTTTTAGAATTTTCACTTATTTTAAAATAGTTTTTATTTATCTGCTGAGATTTCCTATCTGTTTTTCCATTACGTACATTTTTCCTTTACGTGGTTAAGCATGGCTGCAATAGCCGTTTTCAAATCCTCTACTGGTTACGTTTGGGTCGTCTTGCCGTTGGACTCTACTGATGTGCTTTCCTCGGAGAGCAGGTCCCACCTGCCAGCGTCTCCGCTCATCGAGCAACTTGGGACTGAATCTAGGTTTAGAGATTCTGGATTCGGTGATATTGTCTGAAAAGCACACGTGGTGGTGGTGGTGGTTTTTTTTTTTTTTTTTTAAAGCAGGCAATTAACTGATTGGCTTCGAACGCAGACTGTGAATCTCAAATCCCAGTTCAGATGTTCACGTGTGGTCGTTTAAATGCCCCTCGTGTGGGCAGCTCAGGGCCACCCAGGGATCCGGGCAGAGTTTATCTGAAGAACGTAAGGCTCCCTCTCCCACACTCTGCTCTCAAAGAGTCCCCGCCACCTTCCAGCTGGAGTGGCTGTTCTCGGGTCCCTTGGGCCAGAACGCTGTGAACATGGAAACCCCCTCATTCTCTTCTGCCGGGGCTCACGGATGTCGGGCTCCATCTGAGTGTTGGGTGGTGCTACTGTTCCTTTCCCTTCAGTGCCTTCAGGTAGGCTTTCAAACAATTATTATTTTTTGTTTTCCCCAGAATCTGTAGTTAATACATGTGGGAACGGCCATCCCATTGATCACTCGGCCGCATTGGATGTGGGAATTCCCTTGCTTCTGTCTTGAGATCTCCACAAGTGTTGTCTCGTTCCCTTTTAAAATTAATAATTTCAGGGGCGCCTGGGTGGCACAGCGGTTAGGCGTCCGCCTTCGGCTCAGGGCGTAATCCCGGCGTTCTGGGATCGAGCCCCACATCAGGCTCCTCCGCTATGAGCCTGCTTCTTCCTCTCCCGCTCTTCCTGCTTGTGTTCCCTCTCTCGCTGGCTGTCTCTATCTCTGTCAAATAAATAAATAAAATCTTAAAAAATAAATAAATAAAATAAAATTAATAATTTCATGTGTTTATTATTATTTTTTGTTTGTTTTCGTTGAAGTGTAGTTGACACACGGCGTGACGCACAATTAGTATCAGACGCACAACATGGTGGCAGGACCCGTCTGTAGGTTATACCGCACGCGTCCCAGCGTGGCTGACACCTGCCGTCACCCGACGCTGTTACCATACCTTCGGCTGTAATCCCTACGCTGTGCCTTTCACTCCCACAACGTATTCGTTCCATAACGGGAAGCCTGGACCCCCCCATCTACTCCCCCACCCCAGCAACCAGCAGTTTGTTCTCTGTATTTACAAGTCTGATTCTGCTTTTTGTTTGTTTGTTCATTTGTTTTGTGTTTGAGATTCCACATGAGTGAAATCCTACGGTATTTGCTCTCTGATGACTTACTCAGCACCGTACCCTCGAGCTCCATCCGCGTTGCTGCAAATGGCAAATCCGTTCCGTTTTGTGGCTGCGTGGTACCCCCTGTGTCTATGCCCCGCCATGTCTTTTTCATCCACTCAACTATCCACGGACCCTGGGGTCACGTCCATATCTTGGCTGATGTAGTTAACGCCCCAGTAAACACAGGGCTGCAGATATTTTTTTCGAGTTAGCGTTTTGTTTCCTTTCGGTGAATACCCAGGAGTGGGGTTGCTGGATCACGAGGCAGCTCTATTTTTAAGTTTTTGAGGAACCTCCGTGCCGTTGTCTGCAGCGGCTGGGGCAGTGTGCATCCCCACCGACGGTGCACGAGGCTTCCTTTTTCTCCGCGTCCTCGCCCGAGTGCTGTTCCTTGTTCATAGCCCACGGCTGCCCCGCTCCCCGCCACTGCTCCAGCCGCACAGACCTGCCGGCTGTTGGGTGAAGGATTGACGCTGCTGCCGTGACAGGAGGCCGCTCACTCCGCCTGGAAGCCGCCTTCCCCCGGAATTTGCACGGCCGGCTCCTTCAATCTGTCATCAAGCAGACTGCAGCTCCACGAGCGAAGGTATTTTCTCTGTCTCTCCCTCTTAGTCCGCAGCGACGGGGGCGTCACGTGCGACGTATCAGGCTCTCGGTAAAAACTGACAGCGTGAACGCACGTTCCCACCCGCACCCCACACGCAAGCACGTCTGTCTCTGGCGAGTCAGCTGCGCCTCCGACGTTCGAAACTGCCTTGTGTTCTCGTCTCCTCCCCTCTTGGCACTTGTGGGCTCGTACTATCTTTTTAATCTTATTTCTATCACTTTAATAGGATTTGAGGAGGGTGCAGAATTAAACGCCTGTAGTTCAAGCCACCATATTGAACAAGAAATCCAAGTGATTCATCCCATTTCTTTTACATAGTGTTTTTCTTAGCTCATGTGGAAACATTGCATTCTCCTAATAATTAGAATATGATTTAACCGAAATGCTGACGTACTGTATCGACAAGATACGGGGAAGGAGAAGAGGAATGGTGGGCACAACGTGGCAGGGCTGGTGTTGGGCTGAACACTCCTTTATGACAGAAAGCCAGTAAATAGTTCCTGGAACCGGGAAGTCACAAAGGGAAATACGGAGGGAAAGACTGGGGGAAAGTTCTGGAACGGCCGTCATGCATGCCGCTGGGGAGCGGGCAGAGGCTCGTGGAGGGCGCTGGCTTGTTGTGTGGAAATCACCAACTTTGTGCTCGTGAGCGTGTGCCTCTAGTTCCTTCCTGGGGGTCTCTCTGCCCTCCGCGGTGGTACGCGGGCCCGGGAGAGCAGGAGAGGCGGCCCGCAGCCGCGGGGACGGCCACGAGGATGCCTGGGAATGGCCAGTGTGGAAATGTCAGTAGGAGAGTAAACTCTGTCATCTTGCGTTCTGGGGACACTTGCAGGGCCGTTGGGCCGTTGACGGGGAAAGTAAGGCAATGCAGATCAGACCACCCTGCCTTAGTTTCCCTCAACAGTGGCCTCGTGGGTGGGAAGGAAAACCAGATGTTCAGAGGGACCAAGAAATCCGGGGGCGTGTGGTGAGACCACACTCACGCTGTTACACCGCGAGCTCCAGCGCGCTGCTGTGTCTCCCTCTAGCCACGCTCCCCGCACAGGCGGACGGTACCACACAGCCGGCTTCCAGATGGGGTCCCTACACCCGCCCTCGTGTTAGCGTGCTAGGAACACTGCCCCTGCCAGCTCCCCTTCCTTTGCTGTTCCTTTCTCATTGTATTTTTTATGATTATGTTCTGGGCACTGTCCCTTTTTGGTTAAAATTAAGCAAAACTAAATTATTTAATTACTCACATCCTGTGAATGACAGCTTGGGTTTTGTTGATATCTTCTCTGCTGTCCTTATATTTTATTTTATTTTATTTTATTTTATTTTATTTTATTTTATTTTATTTTATTTTATTTTATTTTACTAACTTCTCTAAGCAGAGGCTTGACCTTCCAGGTTACCTTTTGATTTTAAATAAAATACGGTCTTTCTAGGGGCACCTGGCTCCCTCAGTTGGTGGGACATGTGACTCTTTTAAATAAATTTTTTATTTAAATTCAATTAAGTAACATATAATATTTATTATTTTCAGAGGTAGAGGTCAGTGACTCATCAGCCGTATATAACGCCAGTGCTCATTACATCAAGTCCCCTCATTAATGCCCATCACCCAGTTACCCCATCCCTCCACCCCCCTCCCTTCCAGCAGCCCTCAGTTTGTTCCCTGTGATTAAGAGCCTCTTATGGTTTGTCTCCCTCCCTGATTTTGTCTAATTTTATTTTTCCCTCCTTTCCTCCATGGTCCTCTGTTTTGTTTCTTAAATTCCACATATGAGAGAGATCATATGATAATGGTCTTTCTGATGGACTTATTTCACTCAGCATAATACCCTCTAGTTCCATCCATGTCATTGCAAATGGCAAGATTTCATTCTTTTTGATGGCTGCATAATATTCCACGACAGATATACTCACATCTTCTTTATCCATTCATCTGTCCATGGACATCCAGGCTCCCTCCACAGTTTGGCTGTTGTGGACTTTGCTGCTATGAACCCTGGGGTGCAGGTGCCCCTTCTGATCACTGTGTTTGCATCCTTTAGGTAAACACCCAGTAGTGCAATTGCTGGGTCATAGGGCAGCTCTATTTTTAACGTCTTGAGGAACCTCCATACTGTTCTCCACAGTGGCTGCACCAGCTCGCACTCCCACCAACAGTAGGAGGGTCCCCTTTCTCCACATCCGCACCAACATCTGTTGTTTCCTGACTTGTTAATTTTAGCCATTCTGACCGGTGTGAGGTGTATCTCGTGGTTTTGATTTGTATTCCCCTGATGCCGAGTGATGTGGAGCATTTTTTCACGTGACTGTTGGCCATTTGTATGTCTTCTTGGGAGAAGTGTCTGTTCGTGAGTCTGCTCATTTCTTAACTGGATTATTTGTTCTTTGGGTTCACTCCCTTTAATTTCTGAAAGATACCTAATTGTATGGCTATGCCTCAAGCTGTTAATTCATTCTCCGGGGAATTAGGATTTAGGACTTCCCTTTTTTTTTGTCATGGGAAACAGTGTCATAATGAAACGTCTTCAAAAGAACGAGATTTTTGCAAAGATACTTTCTGAAACAAGAAGGGAACACTATAACAAAAGACTATTTCCAGAATAGAAACGCATTCTTGGAAATTAAAAATGTGATAGTAGAAATAAAAAACTACTCGATAGAAAACTTGGAAGGTAAAGCGGAGGAAAGCACAAAGGAAGAAACAATCAAAGAAATAATGTTTTTAAATTTTTAAAACCTTTTATTTATTTTTTAAAGATTTTATTTATTTATTTATTCGACAGAGATAGAGACAGCCAGCGAGAGAGGGAACACAAGCAGGGGGAGTGGGAGAGGAAGAAGCAGGCTCATAGCGGAGGAGCCTGATGTGGGGCTCGATCCCATAACGCCGGGATCACGCCCTGAGCCGAAGGCAGACGCCCAACCGCTGTGCCACCCGGGTGCCCCTAAAACCTTTTATTTATTAATTTATTTATTTGAGAGAGAGAGAGAGAGAGCACAACTGGGGGGAGAGGGAGAAGCAGACTCCCAGCTGAGCAGGGAGCCCAACGCAGGGCTCGATCCCAGGATCCTGAGATCATGACCTGAGCCGAAGGCAGACGCTTAACTGACTGAGCCACCCAAGTGCCCTTCAAAGGAATAATTTAACGAAAACTTGCAGAACAGAAGGACATCAGTTTGCCAAGCTTCCGAGTGCTCAACACACACACACTACAGACCAGAAGGCATTTGGTGTGAGACTTCAGAGCACCGGGGACGGGAAGAAGCTCCTGTTGGTTTCCAGAGAGGAAAAATACAGCAGGTTTCCTAAAAATAATCAAGAGCAAGAATGTTTTTAGACTTTTTGGTAAAAACACTGGAAATTAAAAGGCAGAGGAGAAAATTCTTTAGCATTTCCGAGGGAAAGTGGCTTTTGGCGTGGAATTCTTCGTTGGCCCGAACTGCTCATTAAGGCTGGGTGTCGCCCAAAGACGTTGGATTTGGCATTAAGTTCACCTGCGTGCCCGGCCTGCGCTCCTCCTTTTACGGACCGCCCTTGTCTGGACTTGGCCTTGACGTTAGGTCAGCCTCCTGTTTTCAGGAGCGATGTATGCAAGACGGGGCTCACCTCTTCTTCCCACTTTGGACCATCTGTGGGGTCAGAGGTCAGAGCAGCAGTTACCTCAGGTGGGAGAGGTTCACACCCCCCACCGTGACCCCCCGTCTCAGCAGCTGACACTGCCACCCGCCAGTCACCCACGCCGGAAAGCTGGAAGTCACACTGGCTTTTCCCTCCCCCTCCCTCCTTCATTCATTCAGCCGAGGTTGGTTGAGCACCTACTATGTGCGAGGCAACGGTGGGCACAGCAGTTGCGTTCTAGTCAGGGAGGGAGGGCGACCCCGTCCAGAGTAAAGCCATACCTTGTCTGGTGGTGGGAAGAGTTGTGAAAATAAACCAAGCACAGAGTGGGTTGTGAATGTGCCTGGAGATGCTATTTGATGGAGGGTGGAGGGGAAAGGTCCTCTTACGGGGCGTGGGGCGGGGGCATGGATCCAGGGTCTGGAGGAAGGAAGGAGCCGCTCCGTGGATCGACACGCAGGGAAGTGTTCCAGGATGAAGGAGCAGCGTATGCAAAGATCTTGAGGTGGGAGCAGGTGCATTCTGCTGGAGGAACAGGAAGGGGAGCCACTGGGAGAGGCAGAGCAGGGTCACGGAGAGGACCTAGGAGCTGGACACCAGGTCACAGGACGCCGTGAGCATTTCCAGGCGTTGACTTCACAGTGAGCGAGGTGGAAAGTTGAGGGATTTTCATCAGAGGAGTGAGCTGGCTTACGTTGTCTAGGGGCCGTGCTGGGGATGCACGCAGGAGAGGGGGGAGGGGAGCAGGGAGCCTGGTGCACATCTGGGGCTGGGGGCTGGCGGCTGGGATGGATTGTGCCTGTGCACGTGAGAACAGGGAGGCCCTCCAGCTACAGTTAGAAGGTAGAGCCCGGGGGACTCCATGCACTAAGATGGGAACACCCAGAAGAGTTTGTGCCAGGAAGGGAATTCCGGAGTTACCTGCACATTTCACGGGTGGGATGCCAGTAAGGAATTCCAACAGGGTCACCCAGTAGGTGACTGGAGATGTGAACCTGGAGCTCAGGAGGGGCTGGTGAACTGGGGAAGGAATTCAGTCCTGGGGCTCCCGGAAGGTCGCAGCTTCCCAAGAATTAGCAGCAGAGCCCAAGGACAAGCCACCAGGGGGGTGAGAGGAAGGCCAGAGAGTGGGGCGTCCCGGAGGTGGGGAGATGGTCTGTAGGACAGACCGGTAATGTCAGGTGCTACCAGGAGCGTGTCGAGCCCCGGGCGGAGGGCTGGCCACCGGAGCGGGCGACGTGAGGTTACTGGTCACTTTGTCTCAGCGTAGTTATGGCAACAGGAGCTGCACTGGCCTGGGTCTGAGAGTGGGAGGGGAGCCTGCAGGCAGCAAGTGTAGACGGCTGGGTCTAGTTCTGTGTTCCGAGGAGGCAGAAGTGCAGCAGTCCCTCTTGGAAGGTGGAGAAAAGCAGGCTCTTTGCAGGGACAGGGGTGGTACCCAGCACACTGGAGAGGGAAAGTTTGTCCTTGGCAGCGTCCAAATATCTCACACTCCTCCAGTCCCACTATGCATGTCCCACTTGGGATCCTAAACGGCTTTCTTTATGGAGAGAACTCTGTATGGCGTCTTCAGCCCTGAAATGCAACACAGACATGTTCACATTTTCCGATGAAAGGTACTGCCCCCCCCACATCTTTCCCATTGCCTGCCATATCTGAAAGAGAAGAAGACGACGACTCAGGAAAAGAATTATACGCCATTCAGCAAGAAAGGAACTGACTAATTAGAGCAAAGGGGACATTTTGACCTCACGGAGCCCAGCGGGAGCTGTGATTTCAGGCTTGCCCGCCGGTCAAGGCAGCGTTTACTATTTCATGGGGCAAAACTTTGGACCCAGCATCCATTTGGAAGAGGGATCAAAGTTCACATTTTAATTCAAACGTCACTGATGTACACAGTGATAAAAACAAAACAAAGCTTGCCTTGCTTAAAAACACACAGCCGGGCTTTTCCACCCGGAGCCGCTCTCTGCCCCCAGCAAGGCAAAGCCGGCTTCTGGGGCGGGGGGGGGGGGGGGGGGGGGGAGGGGGGGGGCAGGCGGTAAACTTTCAGTAAGGGAGACGGTAGCTGCCGTAGTTCTCGGAATTATCGCTTCCTTTATCTTACTCCGGGAGCCTCGCTCACGCTTTTCCAGTGCGGGTACGCAGGCCGCTTTCAAAACGTTATAAACATTTATTTTGCAACATTTAAAATTTGTGAACAAGGGCAAAGGATATTATGATAAACATCCCTGTATCCACACCCAGTGAAATAAGGAGACGTTTCAGACACAACGGAGGCCCCTCTCTGAACACCGGCTGCCTTCCCACCAGGTTAGAACTCGACTCTTTTTGACGGTTACTTATCCCCGTATTCCTCATGCGTTCACTGCTTCTGCCTGGATCCTAGAGCAAACCGCGGTACGATACTGCATGTTTTAAAGGCAGTGAAGGCTATCATGCGGTTAGAACTCTTCTGTAACTTACTGATTTCACCGAATGGTGTAAGCTCTCACCAGGTGTCTGTAAGCTTCCTTCGTATGTATGTATGTATACGTAAACCTCTAATCCCTTCTTTTTTTTTTTTTTTATTACTGCATGAAGATTTGTCATGAAAATACCCCAATTTGGGGGCATCTGGGGTGCTCAGTCGGTTGAGCGTCCGACGCTTGGTTTCGGCTGAGGTCATGATCTCCGGGTGGGAGATCAAGCCCCGAGTCAGGCTCTGCACTCAGCTCAGTCTGCTGGAGATTCTCTCTCTCCCTCTGCCCCTCCCCCCCTTCAAAAAAGAAAAGAAAAAAAAGAAAAGAAAAGACCCCAATTTATTTATTCATTCTCCTGTTATTGGATGTTTTGTTTTTTCTGCTCTTGCAAACACTATCACCATAACTTAAAAAAAAAGAAAGACGTCTCCTTGTACATATGGGCGAGAGAGGCTTTTTCTCTAGGGCTGTGGTCTGTGGACTTCCCAACTCTTACAGTCCCTAAGATAGTTTCAGAAAAATTGTGTTTTTCCTCCCACATTTTTAACCTTGGCATCTAAAATTCTTTATCATAGGTTTAAGTATTAGCTCGAATCCTATGCATTTTCCATATTTGTAGCTTGAAAATGGTGGAATTTTAACAATGTCACATGGTTCTAACTTCCAGTTGCAAAGAAACTCACGTCTGGTATAAATACGATCTAAAAACAAAACTGCTGGGGCGCCTGGGTAGCGCAGTCGTTGAGCGTCTGCCTTCGGCTCAGGGCGTGATCCCGGCGTTCCAGGATCGAGTCCCACATCAGGCTCCTCCGCTATGAGCCTGCTTCTTCCTCTCCCACTCTCCCTGCTGTGTTCCCTCTCTCGCTGGCTGTCTCTCTGTCACATAAATAAATAAAATCTTTAAAAAAAATAAATAAAAACAAAACTGCTGCTTTGCGTTCACTTTTCAAGGTGTACTCAATGGGCTCTAAATATCATAGTAATTTAATACTTGCTATGATCCACTTTAAAAATACTCCAATAAACTCTTCCTTGGTAAACCAAAATTTTATGTAGGTATTTTTTCTTGTTTGTCTTGTATTTCCATTCCACTTAGCTCATGAAAATTCCGCTAAGGTACTTTTCATTCGGAGTCTTCTACGGTTCTCCCAGTTGTATATTTTCTGCAACAAAAATACGTGCGTAAACTGAAATGTTAACGTTTTCAGGTTCCTTATGACAGGAAGGCTCTAGGTGTTACCACTGTCCTCTGCGTTGGGTCATGACGGCAACAATTATTAGTGGACATTTGACCAAAGCCACATAAACGTCATGAAGATTTTGATAAGTACTTATTATATGTAAGAAGTGGGATTTGAGGGCGTCTGGGGGCTCAGTCGGTGAAGCGTCTGCCTTCGGCTCTGGTCATGATCCCGGGGTCCTCGGATCAAGTCCCGTGTCGGGTGCTTCTCCCTTTCCCTCTGCCACTCCCCCTGCTTGTGCTCGCTTTCTCTCTCTGTCAAATAAATAAATAAAATTAAAAAAAAAAAAGAAGAAGTGGGATTTGATTAGAACGGCCGCACAATAAGGTTGATGGGGCTTCTTTCGTGTCAGGTTAGAAAACGGATGAAGGCTACTTCTGATTTGGAGGAGTCCGGATTCGACGTCCATTGTATCCTTCTTCTCTGTCCTGGACGTGAGCCCTGAGCAGCTCCGCTGGTGTGAATGGATAGATGGGACTAGAGCGTTTCTGACAGCGGCGTCTCTGAATTCTACGAACTTTCCCCAAGTTACACCGAATGTGTCGCAGATCAGGGAGCGATCTATCACAGAAAGTTGTTTTCGGTGCTGCCTCTGTCGACACTTTGGCTGGGTTCTTGTCCAACTGTGCGGACAGCAAAGAACTGGAAATGACCCAGCTTCGTCTTTGGAGTCCTTTTCTTGTTCAGTTTGGAGAAGTCTTCCAAAGGCTTTCTTAGGGTTTTCAACGGATGATTAAATATCACTTCCCATAGAGCCATCTCCCGAGACTTCCTATACCGTAAAGATTCGGGGAAATGACAGCATCGTCGATTTCGAGCCGTCGATAGGATAGACAATGATTTCCCGTTATCGCTGGTGTCGAAACGTCGGCGCTACAGATCGAACCCACTGAGCTTACGGGAAGCATCACGCATACAACCTAATTGGCAAGGTCAGTCTTTATTGTCAAATTAATCATCCAAGTCACACTTAACGTTCGGTCACAAACAGGTCTGACCTCCTTTTCCTTTGAACAGCTACGTTGCCTTGCATCCCTCCAACAAACGGCCCCCTCCTGAGTTCACGGAACTCTTGTAACAGAGCTCATGTGACTCACGGAAGTTGATCCCGTTTCCACACACAACACTATTAAAAGGTGTAAGTGTAACCCCCTGGATTTGATAACATCTGTCATGTGTGGTGGGTCGGATTACCTGTTCACAATTATTATCATTCATTTCCTCCCCCTTGGCCACGCTCCCCTGCAGACAGAGTACGTTCCCTGCCCCCGACTCTGGACTTGGCTGAGCCTTGCTCTGGCTCCTTGGGGGGAGGAAGGTGTGTGACGGGCTGCCCCTGCTGCAGCCCCCAGTCCTCGTTGTCCTGTTCTCTGCCACAAGGGCAGCACGTCCCCGGGGGTGTCTGCTTCCTCAGCCGGGTCTCGGAACGGGAGAGCATGCCACACGGACCCACCGTCCAGAACGAGAAGGGTGTGGAGCCGCCGGCCGCCGGGAGCAGAGCCGCGAGACCACAGCCAGCCAGCCGCGCTGCAGCCCTGGAGTAAATATTTGTTGTTGCAAACCTAACCTGGGGGAAGTTGACCAACACTCTGTTCTAAGGGCCACACCCAACATTCTGAGCGAACCAGGCCCTGGCTTTTTAGCAACCGAAGTGTGTTTGCAAATAAAACAATGTTCCTAAGTTAGTGTGTGGAAACAAGTAGCACCTGTTCTTGTGACCAGTCATCGGAGAAGCCCCACTCCTAGAAATGTCACGTACTGTGCCCAGATATGTGCAAATAGACCCAAATGGAAATATCCAAAGTCTAAGAAAAGCTGCTCTCCCGCTGCTTCCCCAGGCATGTCCCAGTCTCGCCGGCAACGCCATTTCTCCGCTGCCGCATCGGCCGTAAACTATGAACTGGGAGGGATTGGATGCATCAATCTCCAGCATGTTTTTTATTTACTGCAATTTTAAAAAGATTTTTTTAAACTTCAAAATAGTTTGATTCATAAGAACTTGCAAAAAATCATCCGGAGGCTTCCCCAGTGCCATCCTCCAGATGGGCCCTGTGGCAGCCACGCACGCGCGGCCGGGGTCGTGTTAGAAGCGGGAAATCGGCGCTGGCGGAACACCAGGGGCTCAGCCACAGATGGCGCTTGGACGTGATGATTTCTACACGTGCAACGTGTGTGTGCATGTGTGTGCCAGTGAGGCTTCCGCTCACGTGCACACTCGTGTGTCCGTCACAATTAGGGTAGAGAAGGTTCGGTCACCTTTCCAGAACCACACCCTCCCCCACCCCAGTTCCCGGCAACCACGGGTCGGTTCGGCCTCCCTCCCAACATTTTTATCTGTAGCGTGTTCACGGAGCAGCACTGCACGTAGCCTTTGAGATGGGTGTGGGTTTCTTTCCACTCGGCAGAATCCCTTGAGATCCATCCGGCTCTTGTTCGTGAGCGCGAGCGGTTTTCCACTGTTGGGGGGGACGGCAGGCTGCTCCCCGCTCGTCTGCGGAGGGACAGGGCGATGGTTTCCCGCTTGCGGGTTTTATTCACCGAATTGCTGGGAACACTTACAGTCAGGCTGTGTGTGCATGTTTTCGTTTCTCCGGGATAGATCTGCAGGACCGTGATGCGGGGTCTTACCGTAAGTGTACGACTTGACAAGAGACCGCCCAACTCTTTCTCAGAGCGTCGGCGCTATCAACCCCCCCACCCCTCCCCGCCATGTGAGAGGAGACCCGGGAGCCTGGCCCCGCACCTGTTTCTCATCCTTATTTCATCTAAAGCCAGCGTTTGTTGTCTTGGTCACAAACAAGTGGGTTTGAAATCACACCAGACCCACACGCGACAGCCACCCTGTGCTTTCAAACCCCTCCCACACTCATTACTACTAAGGGCAGAATGCCCGGGATAATCTCAGCGGACAAAAATATCAGTCCAACCTGTGAGCCTATGTCACTTACGATCTCAGTCACGAACAGAAGCATTTTTACTTGACACGTTCTTCTAACGGCCAGTGTAAACAACCATATTCTTCGTATTATCAATACAAGCGAACAGAGAACTCCAACACGGCCCCATATCCAGTCGCCAAACCGCGAAAACCTGCCCTCACAAGCCGCTCCGTTTGACTCCTTGGCAAATGTACTTGGAAGCAAGTATGGCCCGTCACGAAGCTCGGGGGCACCGGCTCGCTCAGCACCGGCGAGCCCCCGTCCGACTGCCCTGACCCCACAGTTCAAGGCTGCTACGACTTCAGGAAACGCATGTCTCTGTTCTCTTTTCAAATCCTGCAACGTTATTTTGACTTTATTAGTCCCATCTTCCAAATGTTCCGTTATGCGTCTTAATGATTTACATTAACCAGATCAGTTTTGGAAGGTTCACTGTGACATGCGTATTTTCGGTTACTAATAGTTCCTACCGGCCGCGGATAACACCCCTTCCCGCCTACGGTCGGATTCCTCACCTGTTCGGTTTTGACACATCCCGCCGTGTTTCTCTCGACTCCGGTAGGTCACGGTGAGGTCTGGCTTGAGCGTACGCGATCCCGGTCCCGTGTCCCGTGGCTCACGCAGCGGTTGAGGAGGGCATGCGGCTGTGGAGAGAGGCAGCTGAACCATACGTATAGCCACGGTCCAGCGGCCATAAAGGTATTGTGGTTGTATTCCACCAACCCACGCTCAGGAAGGTGTTTACCTTCCGTCCTAGGGTGACCTGTAGGATCCTCCCTCCCTGCTGATATCGGGGAGCCGCAGGAGGGTGGAAAGCCAATCTTGTTTCCTCCTTCAGCCGCGTGTCCCCCTCACAGCTGCCCATGGAGTCAGAACCGTGAGCAGGGTCTGTACCCGCTTGACGTCTGCTGGGCTGACGTGTCACCGCAGACCACCGGTGCCGAGACGGTAGCTGTGCTGAGACGTTCCCACGTCTCAGCCGATCTCAGCTGCGACAACTGACAATCTACAGTTAGAGAAAGACTTTTAAGTCATTCTTCAGTATTTTGTGATTTTTCGCGTTTTCTCCGACGGCTTCGTGTCAGATTTCCATTGCTCTATTTGCTTCTGTTGGAAATTCACTGACGCTTTGTAATACACTGCTGATTATCACTGTCTGTGGGCCCAACAGTAACGGAGCCGCCCCCCGGATGTGTTTCAGAAATTTTACACTTGAATTTATTTGAATGGATTTGGAATCGTGCAGCAGTGGCGATGAGGGTTTGCTCCCCGTTCGGGAATGTTTCCGGCCCGGGCTGTCAACGGCATTAACAAAGGTGGATAAAACAGCCCGCTTCGGGGACCTGGACCCGTCCCGAAAGTCCTGCGTGTTGTCCTTCAAGCCCTAGGCTCCTGCTGTGGGTTCCAATGTGACCAGGAGAGGTTTTCTCGGCAGAGGTCCCCATATCCTTGGGGCAGAGAGATGGAATCTGTGGCGTGAGATAGAAGTCGCGTGGATACAGCGAGGACCGTGCTCTGTGTTATGTGCTGGGTTTCCCACGTGTCCTCCACACGCCTCACCAGGCGTCCCTATTCTTTTGAAGTCGGACATACAGTCCTTGAGTCCATTGTTCATTCTCTAACCGGCCGAGAGGGATTACACAGGTTAAGTTGGGAGTAAATAATCAATTTCTGGCCTGTTTATATCCAAAAAAGCCAACGTCCGTTCTGTGTATTCAGTATCGGCTCTTCTACAAAATGTTAGACCACCAAGTACGTTGGGCATTAATGGGGGGTATCGTAATGGTCTCTGCCATGTGTCCGTCGCTGCTCCCAGTTCAGTAAGATACGGTAGGACGGTCCCGAATTCAGACCCGGTTGTCCTGGTAGACATGCTGCGTTACGATGCCACGAGCCAGCGGGTGCTTCAGGCCGACCTCATCCTCCAGGTTGGGGTGTGCGAGGTGGCATGGTTCAGGATCCTCGTTGGTCCTCGTGGGGAGTCAAGGGAGTTTCCACGGCGGCATCAGCTTCCCGGAGAATCCGGCTTCCGCTGTGATCGGCGCTTTCCCAGGGAGCAGAGGGTGCTGACCGCGGAGGGTGGGGGCTGGGCTTGGTGACGCCGGTGACCAGGCTGGCAATCCGTGCGGCAAGTAGCCATGCCGCAGACAGTGGGGCTGCGTCTGGACAGAGGGTGGCCTCCCGCTTCGGAGGGCGGGCAGCCCGAGGCTGTCGGCAGAGCGCCCACAGTGGCTCGCACATGTGCCGTCCTCCCTGTCCCTGCCTCGGTCTGCCGGGGCACCCAGACCCACCCCAGACACCTGAGCGGCCGCCTTCCTCAGTGTTGTTTATTTTAGCCATCGTGATAGGTGTGCAAATATACTGCCACTTTTAAAAAAAGAGATTTTATTTATTTATTAGAGAGAGAGAGCACAAGCAGGGGGAGCGGCAGACTCCCCACTGAGCAGGGATCCCGACGTGGGACTCGATCCCAGGACCCCAGGATCATGACCCGAGCCGAAGGCAGACGCCTAACCGACTGAGTCATCCAGGTGCCCCCATATGTCACTTCTGACAGAATTTGCTGATCAATGACGTCTGCCTCTTCGCTCCCCGTGCAGAGCACAGTGGTGTCTGGCAAGGAGGCAAATTGAGCTGAAAAATGAACTTGGGTTCAGCGGTGTGTCCGCTGTGAATATTGGAAGAGCATTCGAGCGATGCTGATTTGTACAAGCATCCCAGAGCTCCCAGTGATGACCCAGTGATGCAAACACGAAGCTTGCTCCCCATTCTCATTAACACTCTCACGTTTTCACATGCACAACAAACAGGCGTACTTCCGGAGGCTGCTTCGCAAATCGCTTTTGCTCAGTAGACGGGTGTGTCAACCGACGACTTTGCTCGACAGGTGGCGTGAACTCAGCACCAATGTTCTGCTTTAAGTTCTCACAAGGTTGTACCTGGATTGCGTGGGGTTGAACAACTGTTACTGTATCTGTATAGCCTCCGGAGTCCGCTTTTACGAGAAGTTGCACCTGCCACCGTAGTGTGTCTCAGAGAATTCTCATCTCTATTTCATCAACATCCCCATTTCGGCTTATTAGAAATTCACCCATAGGTTGGTAGATTTTCAAATTTAAGTTGCCCACAATACCAATTAATTCCAATCAGAAAGTAACAACTGCAAATTGAAACTGAGATCAAACTGATGGAACACACCTAATTAAACGAAGTTATGCGGATAAGTGGACTTTTTACTACCTCGGTTTAAAGACTAAAATTCTGGGGCGCCTGGGTGGCTCAGTTGTTAGGCGTCTGCCTTCGGCTCAGGGCGTGATCCCGGTGTTATGGGATCGAGCCCCACATCAGGCTCCTCCGCTATGAGCCTGTTTCTTCCTCTCCCACTCCCCCTGCTTGTGTTCCCTCTCTCGCTGGCTGTCTCTCTCTCTCTCTGTCAAATAAATAAATAAAATCTTTAAAAAATAAAATAAAATAAAGACTAAAATTCTATTAAATTATTCAGATGGGGATAAAAGTTGCATTACGCAATTATGGACGATATATCACTATGACTAAATATTCCAAAATAATTTTAATTTTGTGTATATCAGTAATGATATGCTTTTAGTTAGGGAACTATTTATTTTTATGTTCAAGAAATAAATTCTAACGTTTGAATTCATATTTTGAGGAACATTATTAAAAAAAAACCCAAATAAAAAAACAGAACACATCCTGATGATGGATACTCAAAACAGCCACATCGTGATACAATGTTTAATGCCTAATATAATTAATCCACTTATTGATAAATGATCAATGACAGATATAAATCGATACTCTCTTTTTCATTACTTCATTTGTTACCATGCAAGAGGCCAAAAGTATAAGTTCTTTGTAAGTGGGAGTTTGATAAAAAAAAAAAATAGAGTATTCTTTGGTAAATACATTTGCATTTGAAAATTGAACCTTAGGGGCCCCTGGGTGGCTCAGTTGGTTAAGCGTCTGCCTTCGGCTCGGGTCATGAGCTCCAGGTCCTAGGATCCAGTCCCATGTCGGGCTCCCTGCTCAGCAGGGAGTCTGCTTCTCCCTCTCCTACCCCCTTCCCTCACCGCTGGTGCTCTCGGTCTCAAATAAATAAAATCTTAAAAAAAAAATCAAAACTTTATGTTCAGCTGTTGAGAATAACTAAATAAAACTCGTGAATAAAAAATGAGAAATAATTTTATTCCTTTATTAGATATTATCATCAAACTGTTCTTACATGTTTTTCACATTTAGTGAAGGAAATTCTCTCTACTGCAGAAACTACTGGGTCTAGGCTCTGAGTGCCCACACTGCACCAGGCACCGGGCAAGTTGCTGGCTGGGTGGGTAGAGCAGAGAGGAGCAGTGCTGGGGAGGAAGGAAACCCCGGGTAACATATGCTGGCAGGAGGGGTCTGGGGACCTCCTTGGGTGGGGGTCACGGGAAAAGTCATGCACCTGACGTAGAAGGTGTTGTCTTGGGTCCCGGGGCACATTCAGGCTGGGAAAGGTTGGAACAGCAGGGAGCTGGGGCTCCGGCATCAGGGTGGTGCCCACGAAGGAGCAGTCTGGGGTTCAGTCACAAGCTGGGCACGACTCGCCAGCAGAGAGCTGCAGAATGAGACAGACCGGGGAAGGCAGAGGAGAAGGGAGGGAAGAAAAAGTGACAGCGGAAGTGTTGTCTGCATCCCTGCGTCTCCAGCGCCCAGACTCGGGTTGGCACAGAATAGGAGCCCAGTACCTGTTCTACGGCGGCTCCCCAAATGAATGGACAAACGACGCTGTCAGTGCAGCCGTGGTCAAGTCCCTTCCTCTGTGGACCCCTGTTTCCCTCTGCAAAATGGCAATAGCAGCCTGGGTCAGGCGGGCGGGCGGACTGCTGGTGTCCGCTGGAGGGCGAAAGGCGCTCAGCCTGAGGACGACCGCGGCCTGGCCCCCTCTGCATCGCTGGAGAGCGCTCGGGGTGCTCGGGGCCGGAGGGGGCGCGCGGGGGTAAGGGGTCCTGAGCCCACAGCAGCGCGCGAATGCGGCTGGGAAGCCGGGGTGGCCAGCGGGCGCAGGGCCTGGGGCGCGGGGGGCGCGGAGGGCGCGGGGCGCAGTCATCCTCTCTGCCAGGGACCCCTCCGGGATGCGGGAGGTAGGGGCGGGTGTAACAGGGGAAAAGGAGGGAGAGGCTGCGGAGATAGTTCTGAGACGCAGGGGCCGGCGGAGACTTTCGAATGGGACCCCTGCAGAGCCCGGGAAGCTGCAGGTGCGGCTGCTGATAGGGGCGCACGCCAAAGCCCGCACAAAGAACCGCCGATCCCCGCCCCCCCGCCCCCAATCCGCGTCCAAGGCGGCGCAGGAAAGGCTTGGAGAGTCAGGAGGTGCCGTGCTCAGGACGCTCCTGGAGCGCCGGTCCCAGGCGCTGGAGTCCGCAGGCGCCTCCCGCCGCCGCCGGGTGGCGGAGTTGGGGGCTGGCGCGCCCCACCGACCCCGCGGGGTGGCCCCGCCCCGTGACCGCGGGGAGGCCCCACGGTGGGGGGCGGAGTTGGCACTGCCCCCCAATGCGCGGCCGGCGGCCCCTTCTTAAGTCCGCGGAGCCTCTCACTGCCCCTCACTCGCCTCTCCCGTCGGTCTCCCTCCCGCGCTATGGCCTCGGCGCTGAGCTATGTCTCCAAGTTCAAGTCCTTCGTGATCTTGTTCATCACCCCGTTACTGCTGCTGCCACTCGTCATTCTGATGCCCGCCAAGGTCAGTCGCATCTCCGCGGACCCCGGGCGCCCTGTGCCAGCAGCGGGCGCCAACCCAGGAGCCCTGAGCTGGAGCGCTGAGCTGGGCGTCCACTCGGGAGCTCCGGGTGCCAGATGGGAGGTGCCGGCAAAGCATTTCAAGGGGCACGGAGACCCGGGGGCGCACCGACCTTGGGGCTCACAGATCCCAGGGCGAAAGAACCCTCCGGGTGAGCACTGGAACCTAGAAGTTAGAGCAGATCTTGGCCACACAGCCCATCCATAGGCTCAGCCCCGGCTCAGAATCTCCCCCAAGTGAACCACCGCATCCCTCCCCTTCACCCCCAAAATGTCACCCGTGCCCACAGGGAGACTGGGCGCCTGTTTTTCCCTCCTTCTGCCTCCTGGCTCTCCCTTAAGCCAGGAAGGACTTCACAGCTGTAGGGGGCTTCCAAGGTCAGCCAGGGACCCATACGAAAAGATCACCACCTAAGTGGATCCCACTTTGAGCCTCAGTTTCCCCATGCGTGATCCACGTTTCTTCCCTGCTCCCAAGCCCTGGAAGCCACAGCTGAGTCCAGATCCTCTCCTGGCTGAAAGGCGGATCAGAGTTGGCCTTCTCCGCCTGCGGCCTGTAGCGGCTGGGCAAGAGGCAGACGCGTTCCCAGGCTCGCGCCTTGGGTGGCACGACCCAGGGCTGCAGGGGAAGCCGCGTCCCTCGCCCGGGCTGCCCAGCGCTCCCGGGAGGGAGGCCGAGGATGAATGGCCTTGGCCGCAGGGCGGGGGCGGGGCCGGGAGTCCAGGCCCCGCTGGGTGCGCTGGGCTGCGCGGGGCTGTGGAAGCCCGTTTGGCAGAGGCCCGAGCCCTTTGAAGCCTTTTGTGGCTGCTGGCTGCTCCTTCCTCCTTCCCTCTTTCAGCGCCTTCTCTCGGAGCCCAGACAGGAAACCTCCAGTACCACCCCCACCCCCAGGCAGTTTGGGAAACAGAGGAGCTCTTGAGGGGATGCTGTGTGGGCAGTCCTGGGGGAGGGGGAGTTGGGCGGGGGCGAGGAGGCGTGTCAGGAAGCCCACCTGCATGAGAAGTGTACTTCCAGCATTCACTCATCTTTGTGACCTCAGAAACCACCCTGTGCTTTCTGGGCCTTGGTGTTCTCATCTGTACAATGGGCAAGGAGGTTTGGCTCCGACGGTATGACTTTGGATGCCAAAAGCGATGATGCCAGTTCCTAGGATGGGGGAGGGAGGCCGGGAGGTCCCTTGGATGGGCTGAGCATAACCCTGGTGGGGCCACAGACAGCAGATCCAGCTGTGGGTCCTCCCCTCCCCGTGCCACCCCGACTGGGAACAGCCCTATTTCCTCTGCAGAAAGGGTGGGAGCCCGGCAGGAAAGTGGACTTTAGCTGTGCTGGCGGGGAGTGAGGTCCCCTGGGATGATGATGGTAGCTTGGCTGAGCCCCTGCTCAGGGGGAGTGTGACCGAGACCCCAGTCCCACCCTGACACACAAACCCCTGTACACACCTGTGTGCATGCACGCAGGTGGGTCCTGAGTAGGGACCCTCTTCTCAGGGTGTGTATGCGGGTCAGGAACCTGCCCTGGGAGTGAGGGTCGGGCCAGGGAAGGAGAGACAGCGGCGGGGGGGCGGGGGGGAGTCGTTCTAAAGGTGGCCTTCAGGTGCTTTCCCTCTGGGGGATCAGGCGCCTGGACCCCCGCGTTCTTGTGTTCTTGGCTTTGTGCCTCCTGTGTCGGTCCCCATGCAAGTGCTCCCCACCCCCGTCCCCATGGCGGCAACGTTGTGTACGGAAACGCAGAGGTGCTGGGCACGGGGCAGGGCTTCTGGGAAGCCAGCAGGCTCTTGGCAGCGTGGGCGGCCCCGACCGAGTGGAGCAGCGGCTCCCAGTGCGGCCACACTCCGCTGGTGCGGGGCCCCTCCCGGCTTTCCTCCTAGTCCACCTTGCTCCCCCCCCACCCCCCACTCCCCCCACTTCATCTCTGCCCCACTTTTCCGCTTTTCTCTGGGTCCTTTCTTTAAAAGATCGCTTTTAAATAAGACAGACAAGACATTCATTGTGTTGTTTGTTTTATTGAAATTATTTAAAAATTCTTGTTTTCAAGGTCTGTAAAGTGTAGAGTAGAAATGAAAACACCCTCAAAGGCCGTAACTCACACCCACACACAGATATGCTCCCTTACCTACATTTTCCCGAAGCACCGTGTGCTGGACTCCCTTGCGTGTTAATAATTACACAAATAATGAGCCGCGGTTTTATCCAGCTGTGCATCGAACATATAGCTGTTGAGCCCACTAGGAGCTGGGGCTGCCCTGTAAACCCCACTGTCCACCTTCCTCTCGGCACTAAGCGCTCTTCCAGGCACTGACCCCGCCGGTTCCACGCAGCGCCTCCAGGAACAGTGCCATGAAAACTGGGGACACGTGCCACTGTTTCTGAGTTTAGACGGTAAAGGCCAGCAAGCACTTTCTGCACGCGGGACGCTAATGGGTACCCTCGAGGGAACAAGGCGAGAGGGGGCTGGGGCTGGGGTGGGGGTTGTAGTTTATCGGTGCTGTTGTTGAGAATTGCGACGGCACAATGACGATAAAGAGGAGGATTTGTGGACTGTGTTGCTGGGTTTTGTGGGTTTTTTAAAGGTTTTATTTATTTATTTGTGAGAGAGAGAGAGAGCATGAGTGGGAAGGAGGGGCAGAAGCAGAGGGAGAAGCAGACTCCCCACTGAGCAGGGATCCCGACGTGGGACTCGATCCCAGGACGCTGGGATCATGACCTGAGCTGAAGGCAGACGCTTCACTGACTGAGCCTCCCAGGCGCCCCTGTTTCTAAGTTCTCTATAATGCACCCCCTTATTGGCTGCCCCTGGAGGGCATCACTCCTACTTCCCCCCGCCCCCCCGCCAGCACCAAGGTCCAGAGACATCTGGGACGCTGAAGGCCAGACAATGGCAGACAGTGGACATGGCTCAGGTGCGTGTGGTGGCGAAGCCTGGGCTTCTAGCTGCACCACGGTCCTGCCCGGAATCCCGTGGCTCCGACCAGCATTGACCCCTGCGAACCCTGTGCAGGTCTGGAGACGCTTGGTACGGTCACAACGGGGGAGGGCTCTCCAGCGTCTCGTGGGGCAGGGCCACGGATGGGGCACCCAGCACCGCTCTGGCTGGCTCCCACCCACCCCCGCTCCACCCCCGCAGAACCGGCAGTGCCAACACGTCGGCTTCGGACAGTAGGCAGGTGCCCTGGGCGCTCCTGGGTGGCTGAAGCGGTGTTTCTGTTTTGTGGCTGATAACGCAATCCAGATGAAGAACTTCCGGGTCTTTGTGCGATGTTCCGTCCACGCAGTAGGTGCTCTGGTGGGTGGCAGGAGAGCGAGGTGCACAGGTGCGCTTGCCGTCAGGGTGACAGCTTGGCTCGGCCGGCCCGCTGCCCTCATAAGCGCTGGGGCAGTGTCTCCGGAGTGTCAGGCCCATGCTGCGTGCTGAGGACAGAGCGGATCCACCAACGTGGGTTCTCTCTGGTGGCGCACTGTTGGGTGTGTGTTCTGGGTGGGGGCCAGACAGGGGCAGCCCAGGGTGGGAAGTGCTGGGGGCACAGAGCCAGGCCGTGGCGGGCGGGGTGGGGGAAGGCGCCCGAGGAGACGTGGAGCTGGGCGGCCCACGCTGCCTCCAGGCCAGGGGTAGTGTGAGCCAAAGTGTGGGTGACGGAGAGCCCTGCCTCAACACTGCCAGGGGGGTGGGGGACTCGGGTGCCAGTGGGCAGGGAGTGGGGCTGGACGGGTCTGCATGGCCCGCTCCTCCCAGAGGGCCTCCCAGGTCATGCTGAGGCATTTGGGGTTTGTCCTGAGGGCAACAGAAGCCTTTTTAAGGATTCCCTGAACAGATTTGCAGGTTGAAAGAGGGATCCATGTGGTGCTGGGCGTGGGGAGGTCAGATTGGGAGGACCCAGGTGGGAGATGCGGCAGGTGCGGTGAAGGTGCAAGGGGAAGGTGCTGGAGAGCCAGGGGTAGGAGCTCTGGGTGTTGGCCGCTGATTTGGTGGGGGGGGGGGCTGGGAGGAGGGAGAGGCTGGTCTGGGTGGGCATTGATGCTGGCATTGAACAAGCTGGTGCCCAGGGAGACGGGTGGTATTATCCACATCCCCAGAGGTGATGAGATTCAGGACCAAAGAACTTACACCACGCACGCAAAGTCCCACAGCTCGCAAGGGGCCAGCCGCGGGCTCACACGGGGACCAGGTCCGCCTCACTGCAAAGCCAAGGTCCCAGTGGCTCCGTGGCCACAGGGCAGGGAGAGGCAGCTCACCCAAGATGGAACACCAGGAGGAGAGCTCGAGGCCTTTGCAAGGAGAGATGCAGTGAGAACACCGTGTACTGTCCTCTCCGTGGTAATAAAAAACACCCCTGAAAACACCGGGTTGGCAGTTTGCGGAATGAGCCGGTTTGCAGGGACTCAGAGCAGCCTTTTCAGAAGGAACTGAGGAGTAGAAGCAGGTGCTGGGGCATTGTGGGGCGACTTGAAATAGGCGAGCGGAGAAAGTGGGTGCCCCCAGCCCCAGGGACGGCAGAGAAGGCACATTACCTCCACCGCAGGAGGCCAGAGGGGAAGGAGAAGCACCTGTCAAATCTGGAGCGTTCGCAGCTGTAAGGCTGACCCAGGTGTGATTAAAAACGGTGCAGACCTTCCTCGACTTCAGGCAGGGCTGCGTCCCGGGAAACCCACCGTGCACGCAGCATGGCTCCGCCCGGCCCGCAGCACCCAAGACACTCAGCACACGAGCCTCCACACGGGGGAGTCCTGACCGAGAGCACCAAACAGAAGGGCCGTGTGGGTGCTGTTGGCCCGGAGAGCACGCAGCCGCCCAGCGCCACGAGGACACTGCCCCACGTGCCGAGAGCCCAGGGAAAACGCAGACTCAGAATTCTAAGCAGGGCTCCTACCGCATCCGTAACCGGCTTCGGAACCACTGCTGGGTGGGAGAACTGGGAGAATGGCCCAGGGGAGCCGTGGGAAGTGGGGGAGCTCTGCGTTAATCTCCTCCGCTCTCTCTCACACCCTCTCTCCTACCCCTTCCTGGGGCGCTGGGGGGGCTTGCTGAGCACGGCAGCTGGGGGGCAGGGGCAGGAGGCCCTCGTCGGTGGGGCCTGGCCCTCCCTCAGGGTTCTGGGCCACGAGGCTGTGCTGGCGGGGCCGCCCGCGGGCCTTTCCTCTGATGCTGCCACGCTGTTCCAGTGACCCGTGCCGGCTGCCTCCCTGGCTCGCTGGGGTGGGAAGCGGGGCGCCCACCCGCGGAGGCCTCAGGCTGTCTCTTCAGTTCGTCAGGTGCGCCTATGTCATCATCCTCATGGCCGTCTACTGGTGCACGGAAGTCATCCCCCTGGCTGTCACCTCCCTCATGCCCGCCTTGCTCTTCCCGCTCTTAAAGATTCTGGACTCCAAGCAGGTGAGCAGCCCCGGGCGGCTTCCCGCATCCCCGCCTTGGCTCACCCTCCCGGCCCCCTCAGAGCTGCCTGGGCCGCGGGGGACCCCCGCGTCTGGCGCAGAGACAGACCGCGTGACCGCCCATCCCCACTCTGAGTGGACCCTGGAGTCGGCCCCTGGTCTGCGTACCTGGCTCGGGGCCCGGGGGGCCCAGGGCCGCCCTGACAGGCCCTGTGCTGTCCTCCAGGTGTGTGTCCAGTACATGAAGGACACGAACATGCTGTTTCTGGGCGGCCTCATTATGGCGGTGGCTGTGGAGCGTTGGAATCTGCACAAGAGGATAGCCCTGCGCACGCTGCTCTGGGTGGGGGCCAAGCCTGCGCAGTGAGCACGCTTTCTCTCTCTGGGACGGGGCGGGGGGCACAGACCAGATCACCCACAGGCCCGCGCTGGCCACGGGCTTCCCTGGGCTTGGCAGGCAGGTGGCCCCCTGGCTGATCACGTGACGGTCAGCTGGGTGACCAGAGGGGCGTGTGAGCAGCAGTGGGCAAGGGCTCTTTGAATGCAGGGCAGACTGGGCACCGAAGGACCCTCGCATGGATGCAAGCCTTCCTGGGGGTAGGGCTGCCCCTTCCCCAGGAAACAAGGCATTGGAGGCTGGATCAAGCCCTGCCTGAAACCCCAGTTGAGCCCCCGTGGGGCCATGAAACACCATATCATTCATTCGTTCCTGCAAACTCTGGCCCTCGTCCTGGCCTGGGTCCCAGCATTCGATCTTACGGGTCCATGAGGCCCGCTGGCTCGGACAGCAGCTTGGACCTTGGTGCAGTGCACAGCCCTGGACCCCTTCCTCAGGCCGATCGGTGACCAGGGCAGGCACCTGGCCCAGACAGGCATGGAGACCATAGGCGGCCGAGTCCCATTCTGCCAGGCCCCACGAACGCCTTCTGTTCCTGGCCCTGGAGGCACGGAGCAGAATCAGCCCCTTCCCCAGCTCACGGTGGAAGGAGGGAGCAGATGTGGAAACAGTTTGGGAGTCCAGCCGGGGACGTATGTCCGAGGGAGGATGGAGGGTTGTGCTCAGCCCTAGCTGCCGGGCGCGGGGAGGGAGGCCACGGGGAAGGGAGGTCGGGGGACAGGTTCTGCAGGCCACGAGGAGTTCGTCTCTCGTGGGTGACAAGGTAGACACTGGGGGAACACGGGGTGTTGCAAGTGAAGGGAGCATGTTTCCCGAACGGTTTGTGGACCTGGTCCCCCGCCGCGTGGAGGGGGCATGGAGAGAGGTGGGGTCAGCCCGGAGGGAAGTCTGGCTTCCCCAGGCCCCTTCCGTGGCTTCCCGCTCTGCACTGGGGCCAGCTCTCCTTTGCGAGGTGGGAGCCGCTCACGGCCGTGACTGGCTGTCAGGCCTCTCGGTGCCGAGGAGCCAGCGGGGACCTCGGTAATGTTGCCCCACGGTTGTGCTCCCCGCCCCCTACACCATCCTGTCTTGAACTGGCTCTGGCCCCTGGCTTCCCCGCAGGGGGACCTAGCCCCCCGTGGCTCCCTGGGGCTGGGGGCGGAGGGGCTGGGGGTCCTCCAGCTCTCCCCCCGTCCCTCCTCTGCAGGTTGATGCTGGGCTTCATGGGCGTCACGGCCTTTCTGTCCATGTGGATCAGCAACACGGCCACCACGGCCATGATGGTGCCCATCGTGGAGGCCATGCTGCAGCAGATGGAGGCCACCAATGCAGCCGCCGAGGCCAGCCTGGGGGCCCTGGAGCTGGCGGAGAAGGGCAAGGCGGGCGAGCTGCCAGGTGAGCCCCTGGCCCAGGTGCCGCGGGGCCCACGAGGGCCGCTCTCCTCTCTGCCACCTGGAGCCCTCCCTCAAACAGGAGGAACACTTAGAAAAGGCTGCTTTTGTAAGTTTTAGGAACGTGACCGTTGTATAAAAGGTGGACCCTGTGGGAGATCCCACGCATGCTTTCTGCCAGCCACACAAGTCGGCGCCGTCATCGGATTACTCACCAGGGCATCTTTCAAGCACCTCCTGGGTGCCCCCACCCCTTCTATGCCTGCTCCTGCTCGGGGGGGCCCTCTGCTCTCTGCTCCCACAGGTGTTGGGGTGGGGGCCCCACGCTGGCTTCCCAATCAGGCCCCCGAGCTCGGGGAGGTCGGAGAGCACCTGTTTTGTTCTCCACCACATTCGCGCCCCATGCCCAGGGCTGCGCTCCCCCCGCGGGTTCCAGCTACAGAGATGCAGCGGGCTGGGGACCGTGGAGCCCAGTAGGCCGGGGCCAGAGGCCCCTGGCACAGCTCATCTGACTCGGGGATGCCTTACCAGACACTGGGGGTGCGAGGAAAGGGACAGGACTCGCTGGGGGAGAGGGCCGGTGAGGTGGATCTGGACCCCCGCCCCATCCCCCAGTGGAGGGAACAGCAGGAACAGAGACAGGGTGGCAGGAGGGAAGGGCGTGTGTCTGAGCTGCCGGCTGTGTGCGGAGCCCCGCATCCCGGAGAAGGAGGCGGGCGCACACCGCGGGGGGCTGGGGGCTGACCTGTGGGAGCACTGGCGGGAGAGCCCGTCCCATCCTTAGGGCAGGGCAGGGTCAGGCGCCGGAGCGGGCGGCCCGCACTGGCTCAGCCCACGGCGTGCCCCCACAGGGAGCCAAGTGACCTTCGAAGGCCCTCCCGAGGGGCGGCAGGCGGACCGAGACAGGAGGAGCCTGTGTAAGGCCATGACTCTGTGCGTGTGCTATGCGGCCAGCATCGGGGGCACCGCCACGCTGACGGGGACGGGACCCAACGTGGTGCTTCTGGGCCAGATGCACGAGTGAGTCGTGGGCATGCCTCCCGGGGAGGTGAGGAGGGCCTGGGGCACCTCCACCTTTCCTTCCTGCCGCAGCCCCGCACCTGCCCGGGACCCCATGGGGTGGGGGCTGCCGTCCACAGTCCCGGTTGCCTTCTGCCCTGGGGCGAGTCCTGCCTTTCTTCCACGACGCTCGCTCAGACAGGGAGTGTGCTCTGAGCACTGAGCTAGAGTCGTGGGAAATGACAGCGTGGGGCCAGACGCGGGTCCTGGGTCACAACTTGCAGAAAACAGACGCCCCCTCACAGCTGGCTCGCTGACCTTGGCTGTGAACGGTGGTGTCAGCGAAGGGTTAGGGGTCAGGTTACTTGTTGCCTCCAAGTGCCCTTGGGGGCCCCAGGTGGACCGCAGGGCTGGTAGGGCTGGGATCGCAGGGAGGCCGGCCCTACCCGTGAGGCCCTGAGGGTCAGTGGACGGCAGCTGATGCGGAGTCCTGGGCAGGTGCACGAGGGTTCCCACGCAGACGGGAGCCCTGGACCAGGCAGGCGGGGCCGCTGGGAGGTGGGAAGGAGCCCAGCCCGCAGACACTTGAGGCCCAACACGCAGGCGGTTTTGATCTTGAGAGGACTTTCTGTAATGATAGCCTAGGGTTCTCCCTGACGTCCGCTGGGGCAGTGTGGGGAAGGCTGTGTCTGCTTCCACACCCGCGGGCTGGCTGAGGGAGCCGCGCCTGGGGCTGGAGGGCAGGGCTGCAGCTCAAGGGACCCCTTGCCAGCCCCAGGGAAGGTCCCCCCAACCCCATGCCGCCCTGGGGAGCTCTGGAGAGTCACTTCCCTCCAGGAGTGGGCTCTGAGGGGGGCCTGGGGAGCCCCGAAACTCTCACCCAGCTTCCGTGTGCACGGAAGTGCGTTATTTTGGAGGGATGGGCCCTGACTTTTGCGAGGCCCCCAGTGGGGTCTGGACCTGCAGGCAGGGCAGTCGGCTGCTCCCCAGGCCTGTTTTGTGTGTGCCGAGGGGCTCAACTGCCATTCGGTGTCACCCCTGCCGCCCGGACGTGGAGGTGGGACCAGCGTCTCTCCCTTTGTTCAGGCTGTTTCCCGCCAGCAAGGACCTGGTGAACTTCGCCTCCTGGTTTGGGTTTGCCTTCCCCAACATGCTGGTGATGCTGCTGCTGGCCTGGCTGTGGCTCCAGTGCGTGTACCTGAGGTTCAGGTGAGCACGCACCGTAACCACGCCCCCTCCCCCCCAGAGAGCCAGCCTCTAGCCATTGCCCCCTCCCCCCCTCCCAGAGAGCCAGCCTCTAACCACGCCCCCTCCCCCTTCAGAAAGCCCAGACTTGGCCGGGGGCTGCAAGGTCCTTCCTGCCCCGCCCTGGCCATTTGTCCAGGCGCCCCCTGCTAGTCTGGCCACCCCGGCCGCTCGCCTTGCCCCTGCACCTGCCGCCCTTCTTGCTGGAAGCCCGTTCCCTACCTTCCGGCCTTCCCACCTCCTCGGCCTCAAGGCCAGCTCCGATGCACCTCCCCCGGCAGGGACACCGGTCCCGACTTTGCTACCCCGACTTTGCTACCCCGGCTCTGTTTCAGAAGAGCTGCTCCCTCAGTCCCGGGCCTCCCTGGGAGCTGGCCCTTGGTGCCCAAATGCTGGCACTGCCCCTCCCGTGACTCGCACGCCTGTGGCGGGCCCTGTCGGTCCCCTGCAGCCAGCCTGGCTCCTGGCCCCGGGGTGGGGGGAGCAGGTGTGGGTCGAAGCTGCTAAGAAGATGCTTGTCCCCTGTGCCCATCAGTCCCCTCGGGGCTCCAGCCTCAGGGCCTCATCTGAACCTAATTACCTACGAAGGTCTCGCCTCCTGATGCCATCACACTGGCAGGTGGGGCTTCCACCTGTGACCGTGGGGGGACACAGTTCATTCCATAAGGGTCCCCTCCTGGGGAGACCGAGGCCTGCTGCCCTTGACCGCCCTGAGGCCCAAGCACAGCATGAGGTGGGGGGCTGCCCTAAAGCCCTGAGGTCCACTGAGTTCCCTGCAGGGCGAGCAGGGGGACCTGGGCTGGCTCCAAGGCCACAGGGGCACCACCAGCGTCCGCAGTGTCACCGGCAGGAACCCCAGCAGAGCCTGCCCAGCCTGGTGTGGCCCCTGCCGGCCTTCTGATGGGGGAGTCCGCCTTAGGCCGTGTTCAGCCAGCCCGCCGCGCCAGCTCAGGGGCCCTTGATGACCTGACCTGGAGCATGGTTCGGGGGGGCAGCCCCCAGGGAGCCTTGTACAATGTGAGCATAGCAAAGATGTTCTCGGGCCCAGGCCATGCCTGCCATGTCCTGGCCCCCATGGCCCCAGCCCCCAGGCCTTGTACAGGCAGCACCTGCCTCAGCTGTGGGGACGCCCCTTCTGTCACCCTCACTTGGTCCCCCCTGGGCAATGTCAGGGTGGCTGCCTCCAGGCCTCATCCAAGAAAACTACCCTCCTGGGTTCACAGCCTCAGGGACCATGGGCCCCCCAGGACTAACGGGGCATTACCGCTGGCTTGCACCCAGCTTTGCTAACCAGGCTGGACCCCTGCCCTCCCGTGAAGTCTGTCCCAGGGCCCAGGAGGGACTCCTAGCAGGGAGGGCTCTCTCAGGACAATGCTCTTGGCCTTCAGGCTGCCTGGGGCTGGAATGCCCAGACAATCCCACAGGCCTGCATCCTGGGCACCGATGGCCCTGGCCGGCCCCTCCCCATGGCCGAGGTACCCTCAGCACCTGTCCGCAGACCCCTCCTCTGCCCCATCCCTCGTGCCAGCACGCCAGGCGAGGTCCTGCAGGGCAGCCTGGGCAGGCTGTGGATGGCCGTGGCCACTGGTCCCCGGGGAGCCCCCAAGAGCAGGACCACCATATACCTGTGCCCCCCACCCCCCCAATCACAAGCTCCCACCCTGCTCCTGCCTGGCCTGGGCTGCTTAGACCTGTCCTTGTTCTTTGTGTCCTCTTGAACCACCCATGTTGGGGCTTGGCATCTCAGCTCCGGGCCCCGGTGGGACCACCCCCGGTGAGGAAGACCCCCACCCCCCGAGCTGGCTCTAGAACTTCTCCCAACCATCCCCCAGATGACGGGAGCCGCCGGTTCCCAGGCGACCAGGCACCTGCCACGGCCCCCTTACCAGGGGCGGCCCTGGCTCTGCTGATTTCTGCCTCCTTGGCCCCTGCCCACCCCTCCCCCCTGCCCCTCGGCTTCCGCTCCTGGCTGTCCTTCTCCTGCCTTGCCTCCACTGGCCCTGAGACCCCGTTCAGCCTGGCCCCCACACCTGTGCCCTCCGACCACCTCGGAAGCCCCCTCCGGTTCTGGGGGCACCCTGGGCTGTGCTCTGGGCACACATCACAGAGACCGTCCCTCACTGTGTTCTGCGAGGCAGGGCCAGCAGAGGTTGGAGACAGGACTGGGGAAGGGGCTCGCTCGAGGCTGCACCGTGTGCCCTTCCACCCCGTCCTGCTGCCCTACGTGCAGCCTTCCATCTGACCATCCAACTGGCCCTGCGCCAGCCGGCCCGCCTCACTGGCCTCTCATCTGTGCGCCCTCTAGTTTTAAGAAGTCCTGGGGCTGCGGGCTGGAGAGCAGGAGTCACGAGAAGGCTGCCTACGAGGTGCTGCGGGAGGAGTACAGGAAGCTGGGGCCCTTTTCCTTCGCCGAGGCCAATGTCCTGCTGTGCTTCCTCCTGCTGGTCGGCCTGTGGTTCTCCCGGGACCCTGGCTTCATGCCCGGCTGGGTGTCGCTGGCCTGGGACGAGGGCGAGACGAAGTAAGTCGCAGGCTCCCTTGTCCCGCGTTGAGTTCTGCCGCTCCCTTTCCTCACCCGGGTCTTCTCGGCAAGCCCGCAGATGTGTCCCTGCTGACCAGGCAGGGCGGCCGGGCTGTGACAGGGAGGACTTGCCGAGCCAGGAGCTCTGCCGTCTTTCCTTCCTCTGAAGGCAGAGTCCGGGGTCTGGGGCCTTTGTAGAGACCTGGCGGAGAGGGCGTGGGCTGCTTCCCTCCAGGTCGGAAGGAGCGAGGTTCCTAGACAAGGCAGGCGACGTCGGCGGGGGATACCCGATGTTACACCTGTCGCGTAGGAAGGTCTGCTGGGGTAGCAGCCGGGCCCTGGCAGGCACCCCGGGAACCCAGGGTTCTAGACAGTCTGAGGAGAACACGTCACGATGCTCGCCCACACAGACAGAGGGGAGCGAGCAGGTCAGGGTCGCCCCGCTGGGGGCAGAGCTGGGCCCAGACGTGACTGTCCTGGCTTCCAGCCACGGTTTCATCCGTACAGCGCTCCCGACGTTGGCCCTTGGCGCTCCAGTCCTCGCGCTCAGTGCGCCCTTGGACACAGACTAGGTTTGAGGAGTGGGGGCCCTGAAGCTAGCTGGGCACGTCCTGTGCGCTCTCCCCTATAGGTATGTGTCTGACGCCACCGTGGCCATCTTCGTGGCCACCTTGCTGTTTGTCATGCCTTCGCAGAGGCCCCAGTTCAACTTCCGCGGCCAGACTGAGGAGGGTAAGGCTCTGTCCTGGCCTCGCGCTCATCAGGGTGCCCCCCACCACCGAGGGAGGGAGGCCCGCCCTGTCGGAGAGGCCTGGCTAGACTGCCACGTCCAGGCAGGGGGCATTCGTCAGCCCTCCCCGGGACTGTTCAGTGCAAACTCTCTTCTCTTGTGCCCTTTACACATTGGAAATCTTATCAGTATCACATCAGGACAGAAGAATGTTCCCGATTTCCCTCAATGCCAGCAGTGTATTTTCGGTTTCTCTCTTCCCGTCTTTGCTAGGATGCATGTGCACACGGCTGCGATCCACACACAGACACGGCTCTAATTCCGGTTCTCTGTCGTGTGGGTTTTCGTGTTTTCACGCTGTGAACACATCCTGTTAAGCACACAGCCTCTGACTTTATTTTCTCTAATAACGGCATCGTATCTCGTCGAGGGGCTGTGCTGTTCTCTCAGGGAACATTCTGGCTGTTCTGAATTTTTCATTATCATAAATTAGTGTTTTCATGCGTGTAGCTTTTTCTTTGAGGGTGTTTCTTTAGGATTAATATCCAGGAGCAATGTAATTGTAAGAATATGTACGTCTTAATGGCTCTTAAAATGGGTTGCCGAACTGGTTTTCAAAAAGATTGTGCAATTTCTGCGCCAGCAGGAGTGTAACAGTTTTGCCACATCTTCACTGGCAATGGGTGTTGCGATTACTGTGAGTTTTAGCTGATTTATGGATAGGAGAAGGTGCCCATTGAGCTCATGGGCTTTTATTCCCCTTCATTCGATCTCTTCTGCTTCCCGATGCGGCTCTGGGTTTTGGATGTGTGTTTTTATGGTTTCTTCTCAGAAAGGAAAACTCCGTTTTATCCCCCTGCGCTGCTGACCTGGAAGGTGACCCAGGAGAAAGTGCCCTGGGGCATCGTGTTGTTGCTGGGAGGGGGCTTCGCGCTGGCCAAAGGATGCGAGGTAAGGCCCCCCTGCAGGCTGCCAGGGCCTCTATTGCACAAGAGGGCGTCAGAGAACTTTGTCCCTCCACCCACACCCCTGCGCTGTGCGCTCTGGGTCAATGTCTGTCTGCTCCAGAGAGCTGCAGGTGTCTTGAGGACAGGGACTCTGTCTTGTCACCAAGGATGGATAGACGGGTGGGTGGATGGATGGACAGACCTGGAATAGAGACAGTGCTCTTTGAGCAATCGTAGCGATGAGTGAATGAGTGACCAGGAGAGTAAGTCAGCCGAGAGAGGCAGAGGACTCTGTGAGGTCTCCTTTGGGGTTTGGTGACAATGACCTCGGCTTTGATTTGTTCTGGGGGGGTCTCTTCCTACCACGCCATCTTGTTCTTCTACTCACTGGACTCTGCTCATATAGCTGACATTTAAACACTTTTTCTCTATCTAAAAAATTTTTTTCTATCAAGGTATATAGCAGCACAGAAGGATCAGAACAGCTTTTGGGAGAAAACACCCCGAAATGTAATTTCCCCTTTCTCGATAGGGAAGAAATGAGGTGGGGAGAGAGATGAGCCCGCTTGGTGCTGTTGTCCTCCATCCATCCTTCCATCTGTCCATCTATCCATCCATCCCTTCATCCATCCTTCCATCTGTCCATCCATCATCCATCCATCCATCCATCCATCCATTCATCCATCCATCCAACGTTCCATCCATCCATCTGTCCATCCATCCATCCATCCATCCATCCATCTGTCCATCCATCCATCCATCCATCCATCCATCTGTCCATCCATCCATCCATCCATCATCCATCCATCCATCCATCCATCCATCCATCCATCCATCTGTCCATCCATCCCTTCATCTTTCCATCCATCCTTCCATCCATCCAGGAGGAGAATGTCATAGACCGACTTGGTCTATCTTGTTTCTTCTGCTCCTTCAGCATCTAAAATGGAGCCCAGTGCATAACAGGAACATAAATATCTTTTAGATGAATAAATCCATCCTTCTGGTCACCTCTCCATTCGTTCATCCATCCATCTATTGTCATTCATGCATTCATTCATTCTTGTATTCATTCATCAAACATTCCTATTATGTCCATATTAGATCAGGCCTGGGAATTACAGAGCAGGCTGATAATGTTCCTGCTCTGAGGCCTTTGCAGCCTGGAGAGGGGATCATATCTGAAAAGCATGTCAGGAAGGAGCGATCCCTGAAGGAAGGAGTAAGCGTGCAGTGTTGAGCTCAGGAGCAGCAGAAGATGAGGCTGGTGTGGCTCGAAGAAGCCACTTCACCGAGAGTCAAGATAGGGGGTGTGGACTTTATTCCGTGGGCAAGCCCTGAAGGGTTGAGTCCAGAGTGACTCGGTCCGATCTGCACGTGGGGAAACACGCTGATGTGGGGAGTGGAGACCCAGGCAGGGAACGCCTGTGGGAAAGCCAGTCGGGGCTCAGTACCTCATCTGACCCAGTCTCGGAGCGTGAGGCTCCGTGAGCGTTCAGTCCGCCCTCAGACTCGCTCCTCCTCCAAATCCTCGATTTCCGGCCCGGGTCCCTCTCCTGAGCGTCAGGAGCTGCAGGGGCCTGAGCCGTGGGGAGATGTTCGGGGTGACTGGGTGGCCGAGTGGGCATAACAGTGCC
Source organism: Ursus americanus (assembly GCF_024610735.1). Taxonomy (NCBI): domain Eukaryota; kingdom Metazoa; phylum Chordata; class Mammalia; order Carnivora; family Ursidae; genus Ursus; species Ursus americanus. Next base: position 60,880,988 of record NC_142140.1, read on the forward strand.
CACAGGGTGGCACCCAGCCCCCCAGGTTGGACAGCAGGTGGACGGGGAGCCCCAGGGAGCAGATCCAGGGCCAGAGAGGATGACTTCAGGCTGGGACGTGTTGAGTGTGACTCTGAGCCGAAATTCGGTTAGTAGGCTGGCTGGGCTGGAAACAGATTTAGGAGACATCGAGGTGGGGATGGGGAGAGTCAGGGCGCAGGAGGGGCCGAGCTCCCTGGGGAAGGACCAGGGTCGCTCCCGGCCCTCGGTGACCGCCCTCCCCTGCTTCCCAGGCCTCGGGGCTGTCTGAATGGATGGGGAAGCAGATGGAGCCCTTGCACTCCGTGCCCCCTGCAGCCATCACCTTAATCCTCTCCCTGCTTGTTGCTGTGTTCACGGAGTGCACAAGCAACGTGGCCACCACCACCCTGTTCCTGCCCATCTTCGCCTCCATGGTAAGTGACCTGCTGGGGAGATGACCCTTAGCCGTCGTGGCACAGGAGGCCGTCAACCCGTGACCGTGTCCTGGGTCCTTAGCGGGACGGTGAGGTCGGGGGCCAGAGCCCAACCTCGCTTCCGAGGTCCTTCTTCGTATCCCGCATGTGCCCCGAAATGTAAAGCAAGAACCGACCACTCAAAAGTCATTTATAAATGTGGCCGGTTATTTCTCAAGCTGAGGAGACAGGGTTTGCAGCAAGGAGGAGCGGGCCAGGGCCATGGGGGTGATGGGGCATCTGGCGTATGTAGGGGTGTGTGGAAGGGCGGCAGGTTGGCCGGAGCCCACCAGGAAGAAATCCTGGGGAACTGGGTCTTGGGGATGGTGGGAGGCAGAGGACGTTCAGGGAGGTTGGAGTGGCCCAGGCGCTGGGCGCAGAGGGAGTGGGTAGGGTGGAGGGGGCCGAGTGCCAGGCTAGAGTTCTGTGCTTTGGGCAAGCATGTATGCGAGCTGGGACCGAGGATGAGTAGGGCTTGGAGGAAGAGCAGCTGTGATCTTCTCTTGCATTTCCGTCCGCCACTCACTGCTCGGCGGTCCCGACCTCAGGGTGCTGCAGCGGGAGCCCCGGGCTGGGGGTCAGAGGACCTGAGTCCAAGCTGTGGGGTCCTCAAACGCGGCACCTCAGTTCTTACCTGTGCTGAGGGCGCAGTAAGAGGAGGGCCATGGGAATCCTCCGTGAGCAACAGCACAAGCCTGGGAGGGGCCGTGGTTGCCGCTCCGGGGTTGGGAGCCAGACTCAAGTCAGTAGATTTTCCCTCGGCCGCCCCGCATCCACATGTGTGGAAGTGAAACCCAATGGTTTTCTCCTTCCATTCTGAGTGGAGATGGACGTGGTGGAGCTCTGCCTCCCCTAAGCAGACTGCTGGGCAAGCGGTGGTGGGCCCCTGCCCCCAAGGAAGGCCTGGCTTGCTCACCTCCAGCCTAGAGCCAGACAAATGGGGGTTTTCACCTGAAGGCGTGGCCAGGCTTTTCTCGAGCCAGAAGCCCACAGCTTCATCTGAGGCCCCTGGAGCTCCTCCCTCAGCATCCACCTGTGGGGGAGGGGCAAGTGGTGACCCCCCCCACCCCGGCTGGGTCACAGAAGCACATGGGGTGCAAATGCCATGCACTCAGGGCCAGGACAAGAGGGGGTTCAGGACACAGACGGGGCTGCCTGGGCCTCTCAGCCACTCCCCGCCTTTCAGAGACTGTTTACCCACAGGAACCATGAGCCGAAGCCGCTCGTGCACTTGGACTCAGCAATTTCATGTCTGGGAACGTGTCTTAGGAAGATGGTCAGAGGTGCTCACAAGCCTCTATTACAGAGAAAGCACATCCCAGAACGTTTGCTGCCCAGGTGTTTTCATAGCAGGAGGGGACTGGCGAGAGGAGACAGAGACCTACGACACAGTATCAGCCTCAGGGGGAATCACAGTTTTGAAGGGTACTTAAAGTTGAAAGCATCGCAGGTACACATGGTTAGTAAGTGACCAAGAACCCCGGAGGGTACACAGACGCCGGCCCTCCAGCCTCCTCCCCAGAGACAGCTTCTGCCATGAATGTCTTGGGTATCTTTCGGGATGTATCTCTCTCTCTCTCTCTTTAAACAAATGGTATCATTCTGTGGTCCCGTTCTTTTCCTCTACCATCTATCAGGGATCTTCCTGTGCTGGTGGGTCAGACGCAGCCGCGAGCGGCCCTGTCATGTTTATGTTTATGTTTCATCTAACCACCTGCTTCTGTGGCGTACGGATGAGTCTGTCTCCTGAGCGTGTCGCTGATACAAAGTCGTGCATGTGTCTGTCCTCATGTGCGCGCACGTCTGCACGATGGATTGTGAATTTTGATAGAGGTCGGAACATACTGTGAATTATATCGTTCATTCACTCAACATTCATTAATGAACATCTGCTCTGCCCCAGGTGCTGTTAGATGTGGCTGAATTTTAAGCCGTAGAGTAAAAAAGACGGGTCCCAAATTCCATATGCAAAACAATCCCGTGTGTATAAAAACATGTGCATCACAGGCGAGAAGATGCGGGCCTTCGAGGTCTGGGGCAGGACAGACAGACGGGTGCTCACGTGGGCCGCAAGGGCACCCCAAGGTTCGGTGCAGTCTGAGCGCCCAGCATGGTCTCTGGCACATGGTGGCCAAGAGACATACACTGAATGAACGGGGGTTCAGAAAGGCCTCCCGGGAGGCGGCTCTGAGTTGGGCCCCTTATTGTGCAGACCCATGGACAAGGGCCCGGGGCTGGGGCTGCACACGGGGCGTTAGGGGAACACCCTTCGGGAGCTTTCATCCTGTGCACCCGTGACCTCGCGGCGCTGTGTTCCCCCAGTCACGTTCCATCGGCCTCAACCCGCTGTATGTCATGCTACCCTGCACGCTGAGCGCCTCCTTCGCCTTCATGCTGCCTGTGGCCACCCCACCGAACGCCATCGTGTTTGCCTACGGACACCTCAAGGTTTCTGACATGGTAACGCAGCCCTTATTGCTCCCGTGGGCCGTGACGTTCCGTCCTGAGGGGTGGACGCCCCTGTGTTAATGGCACGTGATGTCACACGGTGTGTCCAGTCCTGTGCTCCTCATTTGCATTTATATGCAGCTTTGCTTCTCTTTTGAAATGATCTCAAATTTCGTAGACTGTTCTGTCTCCCAGAGCTGAGAGGTGGGTTCTGGAAGCTCCCAGCTGGGAAGCCCTCGCCAAGCCCTTGGAAGGCGTGGGGGTGGGGGTCCCACATGGCCAGGACGGGCTTTGCAAACTAGCGACGCCAGGTGGGAAGGGCACGGCTGAGACGCAGGAGCAGGAGGGGGAGGAGGAGGGGACCACCTGGGAGCAGGTGGTCTCTTGGGAACAAAGGCAGACAAAGGGGTCCCCTCCCTTCTGCTGTGGCTGGTCGCCCGTGACAGGAGGGGGAGATGGAAATGAAGGCTTTAGTTACTGTAGAACCCGGGCTGGGCGTCTCTGGGACTCCCGGGGACCCTGGGGCCCGTGCCTCAAGCCACCTCCCTGGACTGCTTCCAAGTGCTCACACGGGCCTAGAGGACCCAGCGGTCCCGCCCATTTCCCAGAGGCGGTCTGGGCGGTGATGGCACCTGCTGACCCGACCTGGCTCTGCCCGGGGGTGGGGTGAGCGTGGAGCACGGGCCCAAGGACGGGAGGCCCAGCAAGCCAGACTGGGCCCCCTTCTCCGAGAGCACTGGCCCCCAGTGTCCCGTCTCCTTCGTGCTGACAGCCCGGCCCACCCGGGGGGTGCTGACTTTGACCCTGTTTCTCCCCAGGTGAAAACAGGACTCATGATGAACATAATTGGCGTCTTCTGTGTATTTCTGGCCGTCAACACCTGGGGACGGGTCATATTTGACTTGGATCACTTCCCTGACTGGGCTAACGTGACGAATATCGAGACTTAGGGACAGCCGCATGGCCGAGCACACCGCCCCGCCCTCCTGAGGACCCCCGAGCCTTCCAGCACACCTTGCAACAGAGTTTTGGGGTTCACTCCCTGAAGTGATCCAGTGATGCCCACACCCCCCTGGAGACCCAGCCGATGGGCCAGCTCCTCCTCCAGGCCCTGGTTCAGAGCTGGGGACGGGCAGCTGCTGCACGGAAGGGGAGGGAGGCTCCGGAGATGCTGGGGCGTCTGTTTCTCCTGGGGGACCTGCCATCGCTTCTGGGACAGGTAGGCTGCAGAGGGACCGGGACGCAGGCCACCAGCTGGCCCCAAGCTGGGCTCTGGTGTCCACTTGCTTAGTCCCAGGGGCATCGAGGGGGTGATCAGATCCCAGCTTGGGAAGCAAGAGAGCCGGTGCCTCCCGCCGCTTGCCTCGGGCGGCCTCCGGGCTCCCCTGTTACTTGAAAGGGACAGCCCTACCCAGGGACACCCGGGGACAGGATGTCTGGTCCAGGGTGGCTTCCCACCGGGAACCATGGGGAGTACTGTGCCAGCACCGAAGGGTGAGGAATTTGGGCTGAGAACTTCCGGCCACCGCCGCCCACAGCACACCGCTGGCTGACTTCCCGTCCTTGCCTCGCTCCATTTTGGTGGACAGTTTGGACCCCTTCGTTGTCCTCCCACGCACCCCCTCTGTCACCTGGGCCGACGTAGCTTGGACCCCGTGGCTGGGACCCTCCAGCACACCCGTTTCTTCCGGGCAGCTCAGCTGTTCCTGCCACCCCACGCAGCTGGGGTCACACTCCAAGTATGGGCAGCCATGGCCACCAGTGGGTATCCAGGTCCTGTCCCACCTGCGGGCTCAGAGCAGACACAGCTGTTAGCGGCCGGGAGCAGGGGCCCGTCAGAGCTGGTCGTGGCGGAGCGTGAGCGCCCCTTCGCGGACTGGCCTTTGCAGTCGCGCCTGGCGGCCACAGAGCATAACTCAAACAAAGCCGTGCTCGGCGGCCCCTGAGCAGACAGCATCCGAAATTGCTGGGGCGAAGCTCGCAGCGTGGCCACGGGGGACCCTCAGACCCCAGCGACAGACATGGCCGACACCCTCCCCTGCCCACCAAGCTCCTCTCTTTCCTCCTTGGGCGGCTCTGGAAGAGAAGCAGGAGCGTGTTAGGTTCGCTGATGGCATTTTCAGGACAGGAGAGTCGGGAGCTCCAGGAAACGCCCTTGAGGACCAGGGTCGTGTCTGGTTGCTGGCGCCCCGTTGTCTCCCCGGGCAGGCGGCTGGCTCCGGCTTTCCTCGCCGTGCGGAGGCAGTGGCAGGAGCCTGAGTGAACGCTGCTGGCGCCCACCTCCTGTCCCTGTGGCTCCCGTGGGCTCTCTCCCTGGTCCTCGCGGCAGCCTGTGAATAGGCTGCTGTTGTCACCCTCCGTTGTCTTCCCAGGACACTGAGGTGCCACGGGGCCACGTCACATGTCCAGAGTTGTGTATGGAATTAGCGGCAGTTAGGTTTCCAACTGGGCCTTCCCCCTTCTGTCCACTGCTCCTCTCCCAGCCGTTAAGGGCCTTGGTCCCCGAGGGGCCTGCAGGGAGCGGTGAGCACGGCCACCCCAAGGCCGGCCCGCTCAGGGAGCGGTGTCGCAGAGCTGTCTCCTCAGGGGGGCCGAGGACAGTGTGGGGCGTCTAGCTGGGGACGGCGTGAAGCAGGCTGCCGGTCCCCTCCAAGGCGAGCTGGCCCACTCCTGCCGTGGACGATGAGGGCGCCCCGAGGGCCCCCGCGGCCTGCTGGTCCAGCGCCGGGACACCAGCTGACCCAGAGCGGGCCACCGCGGGGCGGGAAAGGAAATGAGCGATCCGAGCGGCCGGTCGGCGCCCACCCGGTGGTCGTGAGTGAGGTCACGAAGGCCGTCTGGGGTGGCCAGGCTGGGGGTGGAGGTGTGGGGCTCCACCTGGCCCGCAGCAAGCTGGCCGGGGGTTTCCGGAGAGCAGCCCTCCAGGCCGAGGACCGACCACAGCTCCTCTTGACGCCGGAGCTGCTCTGACGCTGAGGCCGGGTTGGATTGCGTCTGGCTGCGGTGACGGCAGCACGGGCCACACGGCGTTTACAGTCGACGGGACGGGAGGTCGGAGCGCCATGGCTGCTGGGGCCACCTGAGTCACCACACCTTCAGTGCCACGCGTGGGCCTCATGCTGCACATGCCTCGTGCCACACACGCGTGTGCACTGCAGGCGGCGTGCTGGTGCTGGCTGGGTCTTCCCCTTTCATGAGGACAGCAAACCTTTCTCAGAGGCCGGCAGTCCGCCTTCCATGTGTTACGGGCCCCGCTCGGTGGTTGACAAAGGGCAATCCCAGCATCGATGATGGTCAGCATGTCACGAGACCAAGCAGGACTCCTGTTCTGGGCTCGGGAATGGGCCTGCGTTTCCTTAAATCGGGAGACTTGCACCCACCACACAATCTGGGTTCTGGCACGAACACAGTGGGGGTGCTGTTGGGTTGGTGAGGAACGGGGTCTGGTTCTATGACCCTTTCAGGGGCTGCCCCCCCACCAGGCTCTTCTCTGGGCCTCAGTTTCCACCAGGAAGGGGCCCCTGTGGGGCTGCTGCAGCCCGGTCCCAGGGTCCTCATGGGGCTTGGCGTGGAGTCTGTTACTCGGCCCCCCTCTGGCCTTCCCCATGTGCTGAAGTCCTCTCAGACCTCTTCCCCGTCGACATTTTGCCTCTCATATTTTGTAAAGAGGTTCTGCCCTGGACCCCTGTCCTCTGTTCTTAGCACCTGGATCGGACATCCGGGCCCGAGCTTCGCTGAGCACACAGTCCTGCCCAGGACTGTGTCTGAACTGGGCTGCCAGCGACTTATGACCCCACCAGGGTCCCGAGCCTTGCCAAGGTTCCTCATGTGCGACCCCAGAACTGGGGTGTTTCCCTGTCCCGCAGAGCTGAAACCTTCCTTAGGGAAAGATCCGAGCCCCCCGCCTCGGCAGGGCCAGTGAGCGGGTCCCTCCTCCCACCACGCCTCACATGCTGGCCGCTAACGGACAGCGAGACGTCCGCTCTGGGCCCCGAGCGGGATGGAGCTCAGCCGCCCAGAGTCCAGTCCTCAGATGAACACGGGCATGTCCTTGCTCGTAGAAATGAAGACCCCGTGTGGGACTGTCTGGGTAAGGCTGCACGTGGCAGTCCTGTTCTTGGCTCCAAACCCCGTCTTCCATGTGCTCCCTCCCTCTGGTCCCACAGCCTCGTAAAAGCCGTGTCACCCAACCCACCAAGAAGCTTCTTTTCAGGATAAAAATTAAGATAAAGTTCCTCCAGGATCACTCATCCACATCGCGGGAAGGGTTTCCACGTCTTCCGTGGAAATCTTGTTGGGGGCTGAAACCCTTGCGCTCGGATATTCGGTTTTATTTCCTTCGATGTCCGGATTCAGGATTCAGGTTCTCGCTTCCCTGGCCCGCTTGTCCGAACCCCACGTTCACCCTTGGGGATGCAGGCTGCCCCTGGCTGGCCGCCGTCCCGCACGGCACACGGCCCTGCTTCCAGCGCTCGAGGGTCGAGCTATACCAGAATTCAGTCCCAGAATGCTGCTCTCCAATCGGGAAAGCTTGGCTAGTTTTTGTCTGTCAAAAGTTAACATCAAACCCATATAAGAAAGCCCAACAGTGCAGAACAGCATTGAGAGGTCTCCCTCCGGCACAGACCTCCCGGCCTCCCGCCGCCCCCAGGAGGGAGTTTGCCAACAGTGTCTTCCACGACCTTCCAGAAACATCCCAGATATGCCAGCCTCTTCCGTAGATGCATGTCCTCTTCAACACACGGGGGAGCGTCCCCACGTAACCTCTGTCCTCGTTTCCACCCTTCCCCTTAATTTATTTGCAGATCATTCCATTTCAAGACATATTAATTGTGACCGATTTAACCTTTTCATTCGATAGCCAATTTTGTCTTAAACTGAGGCAGCATGAAATTCGGCGAACTGCACAGTCTTGAGCGTACCGTTCAGTGTTTGAGACAACTGTATGCACCTTGTAAGCGACACCCCCCCCCCACCGTTCCCTTCTCCCTCCCCTTGCAGTACCCCACCCTCCCCCCAGGCAACCCCTGTTCCCGGAAAGCTGCCACCAGGGGCTCCTTCTGCTCCTTGAACTTTGTCCCAATGGAACCCTAACGTACATACTCGCTCGTACTCGCTCGTGTCTCGTGTACTGGCTGAACAGAACGCTTTTGATACCCATGCCTTTGGGAGTGTCGCCGAGTGGTGCCCCGTGGCGGGGATCGGCGACGGTTTGTCCACGCTCCGTGGGTGGACCTTTGGGGCGTTCCAGCTTGGGGCTGTCGTGAATAAAGTTGTTAAGCTCACTGCACGAGTCTGTGCACGCGTGTGTTCGCTTCTCCCGGGTGTGTGGCCGGGCGCCCCACCCAGCCTTCTGGGCAGCTGGGTCGTGTTCCATCGTGAGCCCAGCTGGGAAGCAAGACCCCCACCGACTGATGGGCACCCGGGTCACCGCCAGTGTCTCCCTGACACGGTAATAAACGTGTCTGTGCTCACATCTTCGTAAACCTCTGTGGGGAGAGTACTTTCCAGAAGGGTAGGCTGCGTGTATTTAAAAAACCAGGGACAGATACTCCCCGATTGCTTTCCAAAGAGGCCGTGCCACTACGACGTATTTCGAAAAACCATGCACGAGGCCTCATTCTCACACGTCTTAGCAGCTCCGTGTATGATCAACTTCTCAATCTTCACTAATCTGACGCTTGGAAAATACTATCTCATGATTCGCATCCCATTTCCTTAAATTACGTAGAACAAGTGACATCAAAAATTTTTTCCACATATTTATAACCTGTTTGTGTCTCTTTTTTTGGTGAATTCCCTTTTCCCCATTTTTTCCCCAAGAGTTTTTAAAAAGCCTTTTCTTATTCATTTGTAAGAACTCTTTATATATTAAGGAAACTGGTCCTGTGGCACAGGGATATTTATAGCGTATGCTAAGATCTGCTGAAGCTCGTTACCCTCTGTTCTTCTTCATAACCTTCCCCTCATCCTGCCCCCGCTCTAGGGGTTCTCACAAACTTTTCATAAGAATTTCTGAATCAGCTTCTGTAGTTCCAAAAACAACCTGGTCAGCGTTTACCTCTCCGGCCATCTCCTACCGCTCTCCCTCCCTCCCCAGGGTTTCCTGGCCTCCCCGTTGTTGGTATTTGGGGCTGGAACAATTCTTTGCTGTCGGGAGCTCTTCTGCGCACTGTGAGATAGTCAACAGCGTCTTGGCCTCTATTCGCCGGATGCCAAGAGCAACCCTGCACCCCCACCCCCGCTGTGACAATGATCCACGGCTCCAGGCGGTGCCAAGTGTCTGGGAACTGAGGACTCACCCTTGCCTGGCCTGGCTGTGCTGGACTCCTCGCTGCCCCCAGAGCCCGCGGGATACACCCCTGCCCACTCCCTGTGACTCTGTTCGTCCTGCAGCATACGGTGTAATTCACTCCTGAAGTTCCCTCTTCTGTCCGTCTGTCCCCCAGCTTCAGGTAGCCTCACGAGGACAGCGGGGTTTTTGACTGTTGACTCCCGTGCCCCCTGTGCCTGGACCACGCCTGGTGCATAGTGTAGGATGACTCACTGTTTTTTTTTTTTTTCCCATTCAATAGTTAGTTTTGTTTAAATTGGGTAAACGAGGGGTGCTGAACCTTCAGCTCAGGTCATGATCCTGGGGTCCTGGGATCGAGCCCCGCCTCAGGGCTCCCTGCTCAGCAGGGAGTCTGCTTCTCCCTCTCCTCCTATACCTGCTCTCTCTCTCTCTCAAATAAATCAACTGAGGGTGACCTTGGCCTGGGCCTGGGGCCCCTGTGGTCCTGACAGGCGTCCTCACGGGAACTGTCAAGCAGGAGGTCCCAGGAGAAGCAGTGACGACGGCCCGGAGCTCTCAGAACTGTGGAAAGGTCCTCGTGGCCCTCACAGGCCAGGGACCACCCCGGGAGGAGGGGCTGGCACTCCGACGTGGCCGAGCCCAGCCTCCCCCCACTCCCACCCTGCAGGCCTGGGCAGGTGTGCAGCACTCAGTGGGGGACAGGCCATCCAGGAGGGTCTGGGGGAAACGGAGAAAGGGAAGGTGGCTCTCCTCTAACACCCCTACCCCACTGGACGGTCTGATCTGTCCCTGGCAGCTGCCCCACTGCCATTAGGCTGGGGAACCAGCTGAAAAAGCAAAGGTCACTCGCGGGGAGCTCAGAGATGAGCCCCTGTGTCTCTGGAGAGGCCACGTGCCAGGCCTAGGCCACGATCACCCTCACCATGGCCAAGGCAGCTCCAGATGGGTCTGAAGCTGTGACCTGGGGCCACCCCAGGCAGGGATAAGACCCACAGAAGCACAAAGCTCCGAAAAGATTACGTAAAACAAGCTGACCCTTTGGGGTGGGTGGGGGGGTGCAGAGGCTTGACCATGGGCCCCTGTCTGTCCTGCCCCCAGCCGGGCCTTCCCTGGGCCTGGGACCTCCCTCCAGGGCCCCAGCGGCCTTGGCAGAACCGGAGCTGGGAGACCGGCTTCCAGGGGCCGAGGGCTCCTGCCCACGGCGGGCTCTGCGGCGTCCGCGGTTGGCCACTTGACATTTATAGCTCCAGTGCTACTCAGCTTACTGTCCCTGCGGTGGGGCCTGGCTCTCGAGAAAGCACCATTGTGGTGAGCCGGGTGCTGGCCACAGCCCCGAGCCTGAGCTGGGAGGCAGGCCCAGCGCCCACCGCGGGCTTGCCCGGGCCCTTCTAGAACCTGGCTAGCAGCTGGGGAAGCTGCCGGGATGGTGGGGGGCTCCTGGGATCCCCGGCCCGACAGGCCCCCCACGGGGAGTAGGGAGCACCCTCGGCCCTCCTCGTGGAGCTCTGGGCCTGGGGGCTGGTGCAGGGGTGAGGGCTCGTGGAAGGGCTGGACGGCCACGGACCTCGGGGAGCACACACAGCCCCACATCCTGAGTGCAATCCCCCCCCCCCCCCCCGCTCTCCCCCCTGCTGCCTAGTGTGACCTTCACACACAGGGTCTCCATCTGGCCAGGGAGGGCTCTGCGGCTGGGAGAGGTTGAGGAGGAGAGGTGGGCTGGGGGACCCAGAGGACCCAAGCCAGACATGATTCACTGTTGCGTGTGGACTGGAGTTGTCGGAAGGAGGGAGGGGAGCCTGCTGGCCTGACAGAGACTGGGGCAGGGGTGGCGGGGGCAGGGCCTGGCTCCCGTGTATCCAGCCTCCGTGCTGCTCTGCTGTGGCTCAGGGAAGGGGCCACCGAGTCACAGCCAGACTCCCTGCCCTGCCCCCCACCCCACCCAGGGTCCTGACTCCAGCCCTCCCCGCCCCCACCCCCAGGACCCAGGGTCCTGACTGGCTCACTCCTCCCCCACCCCTGCTCCCAGACCCAAGGACCCTGACTCTTGCCCCCACCCTCTGCCTCCACCCCTAGGAGGCAAGGGCCCTGACTCTGGTGCTCTGTGTCCTCCCCCTCCCAGGACTCATGGCCCTGAGACTCTGGCCTGCCCCTCCCCCACCCACCTTCAGGACTTGGGGCCCTGACTCTTTGAGAACTCTGGGATTAGAAGGGCAGGTCTGGGAGGAGGGGAGGAGGGGAGGAAGGGAGGGAGGCAGGAAGGAGGGAGGGAGGGAGTGAGTCTGGGGCCAAGCACGAGACAGGCCTCTGGGGCGTCTGGACGCTCACACCCTACAATCCAGGGAAACCCCAGAGAGCAATCAGGGGAGAGGATGGGGGCAGGTAGAGCGCTGATTATGGGGTGGGGAGTGGAGGGGACCTGTGGGAGGGCAGGGCCCACCTTGGCGAGGTGAGGCAGGAGGACAGCTGCCTAAAAATGGAGCTGATGTTCCTATAAATAAAACACCTTTGGGGTGTGTTTTTTTTTTAGAGCGAGGATTTATTTCAGCGCTCCCATCTTTAGCAAACAGCCCCTGCACGCCCGCCGGCCCGCGGTGGTTTCAGCCCGGTGACAAGGGCCGCTGGCTGGCTCAGGCCAGGCTGCCCCTAATCTGAGTGTCCGACGCGAGGAACAGGCCAGTGCCACATTTACGGGCCCCTGCGAGATGCCCGAGAGATGGGGTCACAGGGAGGAATCAGGCTCTGTCCCTGTCCTCCAGGCTGCACCCGAGGAAACAGCCCGTGGCAGCCTGGGTAGGGGGGCGAGCTCGCTCCATCCCCGTGAATCAGCAGAGTGTTGAAGGACGAGTAATTTTGCGGATTCTCCTTCTTTCTTTCTCTCTTTCTTCCCCTTTCCTTCCCTCCCCCTCCCCCCCCTCCCTCCCTCCCTCCCTCCCTCCTCCTTCTTCCTTCCTTCCTTCCTTCCTTCCTTCCTTCCTTCCTTCCTTCCTTCCTTCTTTCCTTCCTTCCTTCCTTCCTCCCTCCCTCCCTTTCTCTCTTTCTTTCTTTCTTTCTTTCTTTCTTTCTTTCTTTCTTTCTTCTCTCTCTCTCTCTCTCACAGTTGAACCTGCTATGTGCCAGATATCAGACTAGTGAGAAAGAGACAGATGCAGCGCCTGTCCTGAGAATTCTGGTAGAGAGTCATGTGAACGTGCAAGCTGGGTTGGAGGCCGGAGAAGGGAGCCGTCTGGGCACGGCGGGCATCGGCTGGCTCGGCTGGCTCGCGCTGGGGCCTGGCGGAGGCAAGCTGCGTGCAGCAGGAGAGCAGCTGCTGGCATCAGACTTAGGCCCTTGTGCCTATGAGCGGCCCGGCCGTGGGACCACCAAGTGGCAGCCAGGAGGATGACCGGTGGTTTCTGGTTTCGTGGTGTGGTGGGGGTGGGGTGCTCGGACAACTGGCTTCTGGGGCCCAGTCCTTCGTGCAGGGCCCTCCCATGTCTCTGGGCTCCACTGCCTCGTGTCTGAGGTGGAATTACGGCACCATGGTTGCTCCCTCGGGCAGGGCGATGGGAGTGGACAAGGTGTGCCCGCGAAGGGCCAGACCTTCAGCTGACCGACGGGAGCTCTTCCATCTCCCGCAGGGCAGTGTTGGCGCCATGCGGAGGGACGGTGTTGCGGCTGCAGGTCTGCGAACAGGGGCCCAATCCCACTCGTGCTCCGCCAGGGGGGTCTTTGTGGGGCTCACAAGTGCCGTTCCCGGGTGGGTCCCGGGACAAAGAGGGGTGCATCTCATTGGGGGTCCCAGGGGCTGTGTGTGTAAACCTGGCCACTCTGTGCTCCTGTGAGTTTTCTCTCCTCTTTTCTGAATGGCCGTGCCAGCCTGTCTGTGACAACGCTCCTCTCTGACCCCGGGACCCCGGTCAGGGCGGGAGGCAGAGCAGCATTCAGGAACCTTCTAGAGGGCAGAGGAGGAGATCAGCCTGACCAGGGCAGCTGGCCTGCCCCAAGGGCAGTGCCCTCCAGCTCCCCAGGCCCCTGGCTCGGGCCCGAGGTGGAGGCCGGGCAAAGCCGCCGCGTCCCAGAGGCTCGCAAGCATCCGTGGTCTCCCCGGAGCCGGTGCTGACTTGGCCTTCGCGCAGCCGCTGGAAGCAGCTCCAACAAGACCGGCCCCGTGAAAGGCCCGTTACCTGCCAGGGCTTGGCGTTCAAAATAGAATCCTGAGGAGCGGCAAAGCCTTTAATTCAATGTGTCCCAACAGCGGGTCGGTGTGGGGATAACTATGATCCAGCTGCCCCGGGGCTATAATCACGGAGTCAGGATGAAAAATTACAGGCATTGTGTGGGCTTGTTTTAAATATAACGTAATCCATACCGTCCTCTCTCTTATTTGCTAGATTTGAAGTGGAGTCTCTGGCAGTTGGCACAGGCAGTGCCTGACGTGTAGCACAGAAAAGTGGCCCTTGCTCCGTGAGCGGGGCGCGGCAGGAGGCCTCCCCAGACCCCCGACATCCCTCCTGCCCACGGCCCGCAGCCCACAGCCGCTCGCAGGGTCGGCGCAGGCGCGGCTCGGCTCCAAGCGGCGTGTGCGCCCGGGCAGGTGCCAGATGCGTGAGCTCAGCCCCCGTGCTGCTGTCGGCGGTCGTGAGGAGGAGGCCGTGCACCCAGGGCCGACCCCGGGGCCCCCCCGTCGTGCCCTCCTTGCCCTCCGCAACCCTCAGCTGACCCTGTAAACGGGAGCACTGCCTTTCAAATCAGCGGGCGTTCTCAGACGTTATGTGTCTTGGTGTAGTCGTGTGTGGGGAGGTGGCCACGCACCAGGCCTGCCTTTCTGGAAAGCAGAAAGAATCACGCACCTATTCCTCTGGGTGGGAATCTCACCTGAGGGAAAGAGCCCAGCGTGGACACGGGTTTGTGCTTAAAATATGCTGACTCTGGTGTGTTTTCATACGCTGGGAAAACCAGACGCTTAAACGCACCACGTTTGGGGGACGGTCAGTCTTCACGGCGTGTCCACGCAGACCCTTTAATGCAGCCATTGCACGTGCTGACCAAGGGTGTCTCATCGTGCCAGAAACGCTCGTCATGCAGCCTGAACGTGGCAGACAGAACCGCGCGGGCCGCAGGCGCTCGGTGACCACAGATGTGTGACGACCGCAGGAGGAAGTCTGCGTGAGGACACACGATAGCAGCGATCACTTGTGAATGTGTAGGGTTCAATTCCATTTCTATTGTTTCCCCTAGTTTCCAAATATTTTGTATCTAGTGTAATAATAACCTTAAAAGAGCCGGGCGTTAAAAGTATTACGTAGAAGAGGGTAGGACTTACCGTCTGGGCTCCCGTCTGGCTTTTAACAGGCCGTCCGCGGGGTCTGCGAGGTGACCCCAGGGACCAGCAGTGCCTGGAATCAGATTTGCTGACCATGGGGCTTCACCAAATGCGTCCATGGAGATCAGCTGTCTTTCTCAGATCTTCCCAAGTGCCAAGAACCGTTCGTGACACTGGAAGTGTGGGGGCAGCCACAAGCCCTGCTCCGTCCCAGCCACGCCATGGAGTGCCAGACCCCCGACCCAGCTGGGGCCCAGCGGGCTTCCTGCCTGAGAGCTGAGCTTTGGGCAAGGGGCTCATCAGAGCAGGAAGACCCCTCTGCTGTCCACACCCCTGGGCTTTGGCGACCCCACTCACTGGCTCTGTTAAACCACACATCCCCAGCTGCCAGGACACGGGGTCCCATCTGGCGAGCCGTGGCGAGGGGTGGGGAGGGACAGCGCCTCCCTGCTGAGGGTCACTGAAGGACAGCTGGGTCACTCCCAGCCACTTCTCGGGAGGTCAGCCCAGATGAGGCCACCTGCTGAGACGAGATGGGGAGGGAGTCCGCAGAGGCCAATGGCCAGTGTCCGGGTCTAGCTGGCAGCTTGTCGAGGCTGGTGCAGGACCTCCGAGAACCAGCCACGTGTCTGCCCCGTTAGCCGTGGCAGACGGACGGGATTCGAAGCTGAAAGGCCGGGAGGTGGAGCAGGACAGGAGGACCCCGTGCCTGCATCACAGAAGCAGCCCCAGACAGGAGTGGGCGACAGGGAGCAGGCCAGCGGCGGATATCCCGCTGTAACGGGGAAACGCCAGGAGAGCAGCCTGGCGAGCCGTTTTGCACCCCTTAAATTAGCACGCGCTGAGGAAATGATAACGTCTCACCCTTAAACACAGCGCCCGGGGCCCGTCAATTAGCACAACCTGTTAGGGAAGACACTGAGCAACCCCGCTCCAGGGCTGGCCAAACGTTCATCCCTCTTGTCGCGGTAATTCCACCCCTGGGAACGCGCCGGGAGTCGAGAACTCAGCGGAGACGTGACAGATTTGTGCGTAAAAGATGAGGAGTGCCGTGTGAACCCTCATGTCCAACGCGCTGCAGTGTGGCTGCCGTGAATATTTTTTAAAAATAGGGACTGCGAGGACATATAATCACATTTAGGGATCCTTGCAATACGTGAAAACAAGCAGAAAATAAAACTATCTACATAAGAAAATTAATAATTACGTAAAGCAGCCGCAGGGATGTTTGGGCGGCCCCACCCTAGCTGGTGAACCATGTCCCCAACGCCCTGCTGGCCATACAGACGCTCCTGTCTTCCCGAGGGGTCTGCCCTGCCGCTCCCTGTCTGGAGCGTTCTAACCAAGGAGCCTAAGCCACAGACCTCAGCCTGGTGGGGACACAGGCCCAGCCACGCCTGCCCACCTGGCCGGCCCACTCCGGGGGCCCCAGAGAGGCTGGGTGATGCCGGCTGAGTCATTCCAACGCCACACCTCAAGGAGCCAAACCAGAGCAGATACGGTGGGGCTGGGTCTTGGGCTGAGAAAAGGAATAAAGTGATTTTGAAGGCTCTGAGTGTCTTGCAGTTTGCAAGCCCAGCCATGTGCGGGGGCCAGCTGAAGTCTGGGCTGGCGGCTGGAGCCTCAGGGGACCAAGGCAATTTATCATGGGCTGAGCAGGAAGGGAGGAAGGACGGGGTCACCCTCGTGGCGCACCCCCACAGCGGGCACGGTGGGAGTCTGAATCCTGCAGCCCTGTGTTCGCCGGGTCCTGGCCCGGAGTTGGGCTCTGTGGAGAGCCAGAAGGGCATGACTGAACACGTACCCCCTCGAACAGTTCTGCCTTTATTCAGAGTCTGTCTGCCCTTCCCCGATGTGCCCGTAATGGTGCTCTGGAGAAGCTGCTCCCCTCGAGCCTGCCCCGCTCGTGCCCTGCGTCTCGGGGGCCAGGAACACGGGGTGACCGAGCCCGTGTCTGCACAGACCGAACCTTGTTCATTCGGTCCGTGCATGTTCACGGGACACAAAGAGGCTTTATGATAGTCCCAGCCCTTGATGTGCTTTCAGGCTCACGGGAGACACAGGGGCACACAGGGAAGCATCGTCCAAGGGGCAGTCACACGGGTGCGGGTGCGGCGGCAGTGGGGCGTGGGAACAACTTGGGGGCGGGCTTGGGGGCGGCGGCGGTCTGGGCAGGGCTCCTGGGGCAGGGCCTTGGGGACAGGCAGCGTGTCACCTGGCAGAAGGGGCGTCAGAACGCCAGGGGCCAGCGGCAGGGTCCACCGAGGCCTCCCCTAGCCTCTCACCGGGCGAGCCAGCAGACGCCCCCCTCAGCACCAGGCAATCAGGTGCAGACGCCCGCTCAGCACGAGCCAATCAGGTGCAGACGCCCCCAGCTCAGCATCTGCCAATCGTGTACAGACGCCCCAGCTTAGCAGGAGCCAATCCCACACAGAGCACAGTCCCCGTCTGGGTGTAAACTGCTGAGGGTCCTGAAATGCATCCTGACCATTCATTCATTGATTCACTCATTCACACCGCAGACACAGTTGCACGCCCGCTCCGTGTCAGCACCGGTACAGGTCTCTGGGGCTATCGTGACAAACGAGTCAGGGTCCTCGCTCTCCCAGTGGGGACCACAGACAATAAGCAAGCAACAAACAAAATCGCTTTGTGCTAAGAGCCGTGGACAGACACATAATAAGGGTTAGGGGAGAAGAGTGTCGGAGGTGGGGGGCGAGGGGGTATTTAATCAGTAAGATCAATATTCACTTCCGGATGATGGGAAGAGGCAGATCCCTGAAAACTCTGGGGAAGAAGGCCCCAGGCAGGGTCTGTGGAAGGTGCGCAGGCACGGAGGCAGGAATGAACCTGGAGGCCAGCGAGGTGGGAAAGGGCGGCAGTGGCGGGGACGCGGCAAAGAGGCTGTGGGGACCCCCACCCCCAGTCCTGGTGCTGGCTCCCGGCCTCCGGGGTTACAGCATCTTCCGCGTCTCAGCCAGGCTCCCGCCTGGAACGCAAGGTCCCAGGACTAGATCCAGACCCCAAACACACGAGGGGCCAGGCCGCAGCCTTGTCCCGCAGAGCCCGCTGGGTCAGACGGGGACAAAGCCTCACAAACACCCGGCCCCGCAGCCTCCTTGGTTCTACTGAGCCTGGTGCCCGTCTCCTCCCATGGTTCCTCCAGGGCGGGGCGGGCCGCAGAGCCCGTGCTGACCAGGAGTGAGCACAGGACTTGAGGGACACAGTCTGGGCAGCACTTTGGAGATGGGCCAGGGGACAGGGAGGAGGTGGGCGGGGAAGGGGATGCATGCCCTGCTCGAGGGCAGCGTCCCTGGGCTGGCTGCGGTCGGCCCGTGGACGCACCTGCATGGTCACTGTGGGAAGAAGTCAGGTGACGCAGCTGGGCAGAGGGCACCGAGGACAGGCAGGCAGAGGAGCGAGGGAATATGGCCCAGGTTACGGTGCGAAGGCAGGACAGGAGGCAGATGGGCTAGTTTTGTTGAAAAGAAGATGTGAATCTAGGGCATTGAGGGCAGGCAGGCCTGGTGCTCAGCAGGGCCTGGGTGGGGGGCCGTCTCACCAGGGAGCAGCTGCTGCTGTGACTGTGGAGGGGTGGCGGGGGTAGAGAGCACAAATGAGGAAGGAGTTCTGGGGAGCCGACAGCTGGGGCTGGGGTGGGACAGACCAGAGGAGGAATATGTGGGGACCCCCTGGTGTCAGATGCCATGGACCGGTCGGTCGGGGAGGGTAGGTTGTGGGCGGCCTCTGGGTCTGGCGGGGGTGGGGGGCAGGGTGGTGAGGACCTCGGGAGGGGGCAGTTCAGCAGTGAGCTGACATGGGGAAATGGGGAGATGCCCCCGGCATCTTTGTGGACCGAAGGGAGGGAGCAGGAGGAGAGGGGGAGGGCCCTGCACGCTCCACGTCTTCGTCTCGCCCTCAAGCGTCCGGAGCACCAGCAGTCTCTTCCCCAGGGCTGGTCCAGCCTCGTCTGTCCATCTGTCCATGCTGCGCGAGGAGGCGCTCACCGCCGTGCGGAGGGCAGGCATGCAGCCTTGCCCATCGCGGGCGGCCCAACCGTGAGGCAGGTCTTCCTTGGAGACCTGACCCAGACGCGGTGGCATTTCAGTGGAGCTGGCTTTCTTTGCTCGCATGTGGGTGTTATAACAAACTTTAGAAGCGCTTCCTTCTCTTAAGCCTGAATGCATCTGGTAGCTTCGCACCCTGAGCCTCCAGTCCTGCTCTCGGGGCTTCTTCTGACCAAGACAGACAGCACTTCCAGGAGCAGAAGGAAGCGGCTCTTGCCCTCCTGACGGCCCCCGGGGTTTCTCCCGGACACACCGCACCCCACTATCCTGCAAAACACACAGGACGCGTGGAGCAGTCGCTGCCTCTTCCTCTGGTGCCCGCGGAAGTGGGCGGCGAGGGCACAAGCTCTGCAGCCGGCCCCGCTCTGCACCCTGGCTCAGCTCCTTCCTAGCCGGTGCCCCGGGGAAGTCACTTAACCTCTCAGTGCCCCCGTGTCCTGACCTGCCCCCTGCGTTCAGCCCCATCCGTATCACGGCTTCTTCTGCAAGGGAACGAGAAACATGAGAACCCTCCCTAAACCAGTGTGGGTGTGGCCCAAGAAGATGCTCTGAGTTTCCAAGATGAACGTGGCGGGGCCCCAACCTACATCCCAGGACCTTGGTCTGAGAGCGGCTAGCCCAGGGTGTTCTGAAGTCCCGAGACAGAGTCCAGTCTGGGGTTGCGCCACGGCCCCCGGAGAGCGCCCTGCTGCAGGAGGACCCGTGCCTGGGAGGTCTTGGTCCCTCGGGAGGGGGTCAGCCCAAGGCAAGACAGCTGGACTGTCAGTTAGCCACTGTGACGTCAGGCCTGGCCTGAGGCCACCTGCAGCTCCTGCAGCTCAGGACCAGCCTCGGCTGCTGTGCAGGGACCGTCTGACCTCTGCTGTCCACTGTCGGCCATGACACAGACTTACAGCTGGTCACAGACTCTGAGGGGAGGGGTGCCCGAGCAGGGGACCTCAGACACCCTCTTCCTCCAGCCGCCCTGACGGTGACTCCCAGTCTGAATATGTTTTACACTGTGAGTTTCACAGAGAGATTCTTATCTTTACCGTGTGTCAGCACTCTAGTATGTTCTTTTTCTGTATTATTTTGTTAGTAAGAAAAATGCTGATTGTAATCCTCAGAACTGATGTCACAGTCCCAGGTTTTCTTCTGGAGTTCAGAAAACATTCACCGAGTGCGCTAAAGGAGCTCCCTCGCGTCCCAAACTTCAGACCCCATTCAAACGTTGGGCCACACCCAAAGCCAACTATTGATGGAATCAGATTTTTGTAGAAGATTTTATTTATTTATTTGAGAGGGAGAGCACGTGCACAAGCAGGGGGAGCAGCAGAGGCAGAGGGAGAAGCAGGCTCCCCGGCTGAGCAGGGAGCCCAATGTGGGACTCGATCCCAGGACCCTGGGATCATGACCTGAGCTGAAGGCAGACGCTTCAGCAACTGGGCCACTCAGGCGCCCTGGAATTGGATTATTTTTTGCTCAAATCAGTTCACTAAAACATTTTTAAGTGAAAAAAATATTTCAAGGAATCAGGGCCAAAAAAATGTCCAAGCTTGATGAAAACTATACAACCACAGATGGCAAAGACACAATGAACCCCAAGGATGAGAAACAGGAAGACCGTTCACCAGGCACGTCGTAATCCAGTTGCCTGGAACGAATGATGAAGACAGTAGGAGGCGTCATGGAGACACCTTTGTGCAGAGGAGCAAAGATCAGGTCTGAGCAGCTTTCCTGCTGGAGGAAATGCAAGTCAGAGGCAGAGAAATAACACTTTTAAAATACTGAGAGAAAAAGAAAAGAAGAACTCTTTGTCCAGAAGAAAAATACATTTCAAACATGAGGACAGGGGCGCCTGGGTGGCGCAGTCTTTAAGCGTCTGCCTTCGGCTCAGGGCGTGATTCCGGCGTTCTGGGATCGAGCCCCACGTCAGGCTCTTCCGCTGGGAGCCTGCTTCTTTCTCTCCCACTCCCCCTGCTTGTGTTCCCTCTCTCGCTGGCTGTCTCTCTCTCTGTCAAATAAATAAATAAAATCTTAAAAAAAATAAAAAAAAACAAAAAACAAAACATGAGGACAAACTCAAACTTTACCGAAGGTACAAAAATGGACAGAATTCGCCACCAGCAAACCAGCGCTGGAGGGAACGACGGAGGAAGGGCTCCTGGGAGACGGAAGGAAGTGCGAGCAGATGGGAATCCGCATCTGCACCAGGAACGGGGTGCGCCACCCGCCAACCCCGAGGATGGTGGGAGTCAATACGAAGGACCTTCAGGGGCTGTTACTTACATTTCTTCCAAACATACTCAACGGCGAAAGGGTAAGTAAGCCAACACAGGATGGTAGATGGTAGATTTCAACCCAACCGTGTCGATCGCTACAGAAAATACGAACCGTCTACACATCTCCATTAAAAGGCAGAAATGACTGCGTTGATCCAACGACGTGCCGAAGACAGCAAGTCCTGCTTAAATAGGAAGACGCGGACGGGTTGGAAGTGAAGGCGCGGAAAAGATGCACCATCCAACGACGTTCAAGAGGAAGCTGGGGCCGCTGTGTTAAACTCAAATAAAAGAGATTCCAGAGCAGAGAATATTGCCGGGGGGGCGGGGCTGGAGACCGCCATCTCACGATGGTAAAGGGCCAATTTATCAAGAAGGCACGATGACGCGTGTGTACCTAATAGTAATTTCGAAACCCTAATGAAATGTTTTCGGAGCCTCCCGGGGATGAGAGTGCCCTGTAGAACTCCGTAGGAATGTTACTCCTGTCTCTCTTCTTTTTCTGTTTTTAGTGGTGTCCACGGTGCCCCCTGTAAGTTAAACGTAGGGACCCCACGCTCACCCTTACTTGGCTCTCAAACGAAACCGTGCTGGGAGGCCGCGAGCTGCATCTGTAAGACCTCGGCTCCTGGACAAACTATGTTTGGCTCCTGTGGGCCTCAGTTGTTCCCTCTGTACCGTGCAGTTCCACGGTGATGGGATTTTTTAGAGAGGGAGAGAGAGAATCTTCAGCAGGGTCCACGCCCAGCGTAGAGCTGGACACGGGGCTCGATCGCACAACCCTGAGACCATGACCCAAGCCGAAATCAAGACTCAGATGTCTGACTGACTGAGCCACCCAGGAGCCAACCCCCGAGAAAAGGTTTTTGAACAGTGAACTCCTTCTCCAGGCGGCAGCACGTGGAGGCCCCTAGAGGCTGGGTCTGTACCCAGGGCAGGTATTTGGGCCAGCCACCCTGGGAGTGGCAGAAATCCAGGGGATCTCCACACGGGCTTGAGCTGGCGCCTCGCGGGATCCTCCCGTGGCCGTGTGATGTGCGACAGAGTCTTCTACGAAAGGCATTCCTTCTTTTTAGGTATTTTCAACACAGCCGACAGCAGTACACGGATGCTGAGTCTTGAAAGCTGCTCCCGGCTTCTGGATAAACAGGTGGGGTTCGAGGACGACAGGTGCCGACTCGCACACCTTTGGTTCCTGAGCTAACCTGGCTGGCAAGAACCGAGGGCAGGTCATGACTATTACCGAGCTCCATACATCTGAGGGATTAGTGGTGGGGCCATTAAGGGCTTTCTCGGCAGGGGATGCCGTGCACTCTGCTGTCTCATGCACACGCAGGACTCAGCCTCAGATGTCACATCACAGATGCGGAAGCACCATGCTCCGCGGGAGCTTCCAAAGTACACAGTGTGGGGACCGCACACGCATGCCAGGCGGCAGGTACATTGAAATGATGGTGGGTAGAAGCCTCTTTAACACACGGGGTCACTTTAAAGCTGTGGTGTCGGATATGTCAAGCAGTAAATGTGACAAGTATCTCGTGACATCCTTTTCCTTCATGACTCCTGTCTTTTTTTTTTTTTTTTTGGACACTTTCTTGCTCTGTGTATGTCTCTCTGGATTTCAACTTCCCAATGAAATTGGGAGGCACAAACCTGCAAAAAAACCCCTTCTTATGGAATGAGTATAACAAACAGAAGGACGCTACCAGAAGCCTGTATCCTTCGTCTAGAAAGCAAGCCTTTGCGTTTTCCGTAGTAACCTTCCAACCAGTCTTCCAGGTGCTGCGAAAAAGGGGGACAGAAGCAGGGGATGCAGAAAGGTCTGGAAGGATATGCACCAGGCTGCTGACATTAATTATTTCCACAGGATGGAATGGAAAGGAATGATGACGAATTATTCAATTTTCCTTTACGCATTTTGCAATTATTTCATGTTACATTTAACACATTATCACCTTCGTAGTAAAAGCATTAATAAGAAACACTGTTAGAGACAAGCAACTACTTTGTTCATTAAAAAAACACACTGGTTAAAACAGTGTTCGCATATAATGTACATTAATGTCACGTTAAGAAGAATTAGTAAGCTCGCCAAAGACTAAATTCCAAAGTCTAATTACTAGTTTACAGCAGAAGTTTTATGAGTCAGGAACCTTCTGGTAGCCTCTGGGGTTTTATAACATTCCCCTGGCCTGAGCCCCTCTTCCACGGGGCAGCCCAGGGCACTGCCCGGTAATTAAATGGAGTCGCGGGGTAATGATTTCTCGCAGTGCGTGGCTGGGGCTCGTGCTCCCCCTCTCCATGGGGTCCCGCAGAATCGAGGTCACTTACACCCTGCTAGATGGGACCGCCTGCCTTTCCTCTGGTGGTAAATATCCCATAAGTTATTGGCAGCAGGGAGGAAAGGTCTCCCCGAGATCGACATCTCCCTCTCCGAGAGCTCCTGTCCTGACCTTTGGCAGAGCTCACGACCTACCCCAACGCTCTCCCTCAGCAAATCCTGCTACGAAGTGGGGGGGCTGCCCCCCCCCCAGTGGACCATGCTCCAGCCTTTTAAAACTGCTAGAATCTTCAGAATTTTCAACCTTGGTACTATGGATATTTTGAGCTGAGTGATCCTTTGTTGTCCCAGATGGGTGGGGGGACGACCTACGCATTGTAGGACGTTCAGAGCTATCCCTGGGCTCTACCCACCAGCTGCCAGTCACATCCATCCCCCACCGCGGACGAAAATATCTCCAGACATTGCCAAGCACCCTCTGTGGGGCAGAAGTGCCCCAGGTGAGAACCAATGTTGCCAGTTCAGAAGTTCTTCCGCAATCCCACGAGGAACTGGGACTAGGGCGACGTGTTACTATCCATGCACCCCCACAAAAAACCCCAAGACATGGACATTTGAGACCTTCCCAGCGCAGTTGTTTGTGAAAGCCAAGATTTGTCTACCTTTCTAGTGCAAACTTTCTCCCTTGTTGGTGGCTGCCAGAAGACTACGGACAAGGAAATCCAGGCAGGTCCCTGTGGGGTGAGGTGGGGGAGAGGAGATGGGGTGTTTAGCTGGCTGGTACTCTTTGAAGAACATCTTACATTCATTCACGTGGCATAAAACAAAGAGACAGACTTGGGGCGCCTGGGTGGCACAGCGGTTAAGCGTCTGCCTTCGGCTCAGGGCGTGATCCCGGCGTTGTGGGATCGAGCCCCACATCAGGCTCCTCCGCTATGAGCCTGCTTCTTCCTCTCCCACTCCCCCTGCTTGTGTTCCCTCTCTCACTGGCTGTCTCTCTGTTGAATAAATAAAAAAATCTTAAAAAACAAACAAACAAACAAAGAGACAGACTTGCAGGTGACACTCAGTCCCACGGCTATAAATGCCATGTATGCACCTATGACCCCTCTCTTTATACTTCGAACCTTCTTCACCTCTTGTGGTTGCCAGCGCCGTGCACTCCACCATCACTCAGTGTCTCACGTGGGTATCTTACAGGCATCATCCCAGCACGTGGCAGTACCATGCACCAAACTGCTTAG
This sequence comes from Ursus americanus, assembly GCF_024610735.1. Taxonomy (NCBI): domain Eukaryota; kingdom Metazoa; phylum Chordata; class Mammalia; order Carnivora; family Ursidae; genus Ursus; species Ursus americanus. The sequence goes on from NC_142140.1 coordinate 60,905,359, forward strand.
GTCCAAACTTGCAAGTCCTTCTTGATTCTCCTATTCCTTCCCCTCGCCTTCCAGAGCCATCTGCCAGGTCAGCCCTACCTCCAGGACACGTCCCTGTCTGCTGTCTCTGTCTCTAGCTCCCCCTCTGCCCCCTTACTGTGAGCCACTATCATCTCCTACCGGACCTCTCTTGCTCCCTACATCAGGGTTTCCCTGGCCTCACACTACTGACATTTTGTTTGGGGAAGAGGGCTGATCTTGTGCATTGTAGGATGTCCAGCAGTATCCCTGGGCTCATCCCACTAGACACCAGTCCTCACCACCACCCCTCACATTGCAACAAAAATGTCTCTAGATATTGCTGAATGTCCCCTGGGGGACAAATTCGCCCCTGGTTGAGAACCACGGTCCTACACCCTGCACACAGCAGCCAGGGTATTTCTAAAAATGTGAACTGCATCACAGCACTCCCCTGCTGGAAACACACCAATGTCTTCCCATCAACTTTACACCACACAAGCTCCTTACTGCGGCTTCCAAGTCCCTTCATGAACCCGCCTCCACCTCCTTCTCCAACATCCTCTCTTCTTACCATGCTGTCCCTCCAACCACACTGGTCTTCTTTCTGTTTCTTGAACATTCCAAGCTTGCTCCCACCCACCCTTTGCACTGCTGTTCCCTCCGCCTAGAACGCACCCTCCCCAGATCCCTGCGTGACTGACTGTTCACCCACACCAACCTCAGGTCAAACATCCCCTCATCAGCAAGGCCTTCCCTCACCCTACTGTGTAAAGAACCCCCGGCCTCGCTTCTCTGTCTCATGACCTGCTTATTTCCCTCACAGCTGCTCAGCATAGTAGAAAATGCTCTTTCCATCATTGTTGTGGGCCCCTTGACCAGACTGTGAGCTCTGGAGAGCTGGGCCCCTGTCTGCCTGGTCCACAGTGCCCAGCACAGAGTCCTCCCCTCGCCGTCCTGAGACCTCGGGCCAGGTTCCCTTCCGAGATACTCTTCATTGTGGATGGTGTTGACCGTCACATGTCACTTTTAACTACATCTGACCTACAGTAAAACGTGTGTGGCTAGGGGCTACCATGTGCAGGGCTTAGCCCGAACAAAACAGCGGCCCTGTTTGAAACACGAACAAAGGCCAGTTAGCGAATTAATGAAGGTCTGCGTCTTGCCCCCCACCCCCCCCGGCGTTTTTGGTCTGCCTGTAATCCTTCCACTGGTCACGATTTCGGCTTGCTCCCTGTCCCCAAAGTTTGGGGCTGGGAAGGTTGTTGGGGGGCCAACAGCCTCCCTATCCATCAACTCAACTGATGTAGCGCGGGCCTGAAAACCTCTACTGCTGGCTTCGAGGACAGACGGTTCTCGGGTGCGGCCCCGGGCGCAGGGCGGCCCTGGGTGCAGCGCGGTGGACCGTGGGGGCCAAGTCCCGACCCGCGGCCGGCGGGTCCGCGTACCTGCGCCCGGGTCGAGGTGGGGGCGTGTCCCCGCGGGTCCGTGCACCTGCGCCCGGGCCGCGGGGTACCTCCGGGCTGGGGGCCGGCTCTCTGAGCGCGGCAGGGGGCGGCCCCCCACAGGGAGACCCCCATGCGGCAGGGGGGCGTGTCCGCGCTGCAGGCACTCCCCGAGGCGCTCGGGACCCCCGAGGCTGCGTCACAGGGTAAGGAGTGACGCCATGCCGGTTCCTTCATCGTAGGCACCAGGGCGGACGCGCGGTGGGAATGCGGGGAGGGGACCCGGTTCCACAGCTACGGGTCGGTCCCTCGGGCGCTCAGGGTGCCCCAGCTCCGCCTCTCGCCCCTTAGGAGCCTGCGCCGGGCCGCAGCCGGAGCCGGTGGGCGGGGCCTGAGTGGGCCCGCCCCGCCCCGCCCAGCATCCCACACTGCCCCGCGACAGGAAGCGGAGTCACGACTTCCGGAACTTCCGGCGATTGCTCGTCGGGCTGCTGGCGGCTGAGCGCCTTAGCTCGCGATGGCCGCGGCCGTCGCTATGGAGACAGGTAAGTAGCGCCCGGAGCCCTCGCAAACGCAGCTACCCCGGGCCAGACACCTCCTCCCGCTTCCCCGGGGACTCCTGTCCGGCGTAACTCCGGCGGGGCTCCTGTCCGCGGCGCCCTCCTCCTCACCTGCCGCGCAGATGCCGGCCCCTCCTGGCCTCCCGAACCCTAGGTCCCCGGTCCCCCGACCCCCTGACCTCCCGAACCCCAGGTCCCCGGGCCCCCGGCCAGGCCCCAGCGGGAAGACCCGCCTCCTCCTGGGTGTTTTCCTGTGTCCCCGATGAGCTCGCTTAGGTTTGAGATGTCGCCAGACCGTGTGCCGTTCTGACTCCGACGTTTCTCGCACAGGCGCACACCCGGTCGACTCTTGTGCACCTAGCGTTCTAGACGTTTTCCTGATGGACTTAGCACTCGCTTAGTTGTTGTAGCGCAGGAGGCATAGTTCTTAGCCTTCCCGCATTGGTCGCACGCTGTCCTAGGGCTGAACGTCCTGCCCCGTGGGTGCTCCTTCTCTTCAGCGAAGCTTCTAACCTGGTCTCATGAATGAGGGCTCTGCTTTCCCTAGATTTGTAAGGAAGGGTTATCTCCTCCCACACCTGGCTTAGGGAAGCCAGCCCATGCCCGTATTTCTGCAGAAATAACTCTCAGCAATACTCAAGTCTCTTTGCTGCCGTTTTCTTTCTACAAACCAGGATTAGAGAGTGACTTTTATTTTGGATGATTTCTGCTATCTTCCCTCCTAGATGATGCTGGAAATCGACTTCGGTTTCAGTTGGAGCTGGAATTTGTGCAGTGCTTAGCCAACCCCAATTACCTTAATTGTAAGTTGTTGAGCACTTTATTGAATTGGGTAGCTGTTAGTGATCTCTGACAGAAGAATTGCAATTCGTAATAATACCTGTTTTTAGATATACTCAGTCCAGTGGAATTACTGCCGCACTTACACGGGCACGTGTATGTGTGTGTATGTGTGTGTTGAACAAACCAGGGCTTATGTTTTGAATTCAGTGTGTGTTGGTGGTGGGGAGGTTATCTAAGCAGATGCTTTATGTTAGGGGTCACAAATCAGTAGTCAAGAGTTGGTTTGCTCTACAGATTTTTTTTTTTTTTATGCCTTTCAGTTCTTGCCCAAAGAGGTTACTTCAAAGACAAAGCTTTTGTTAATTATCTTAAGTACTTGCTTTACTGGAAAGAACCAGAATATGCCAAGTATCTAAAGTAAGTTTAATTTTTATAGTCCTATATATATGTATAGTTTATTATATTCCAGAACATTGATATTTAACAGATTTTCTTGTTTTACCTTGGAAAAAATATATTTTGAATCTCTCCACTTCTTTTAGTTGCCTCCACCTTCATATCAGACATTCTCATTTCCAACTTGGATTATTGCAGTGTCCACTCCCTGGTTACCCCTGCTTCTGCTCTTACCTTCCTCCTGGGTCCTCCCTCCCTCAAGCCAAACCAAGCAAAACAGTTTTCTACACAGAAGCCAACTTGATCTTTCAAAAATGTAAATTACAACATGACCCCTTCTTGCTTAGAACCTTTCAGTGGCTTCCCTTTGCATGCAGAACAAAATCCTGTCTCTTTTCTTGGACTAAAGCCCTATGTGATCTGGCTCTGTTTTTTTACATTATCTTAAAATGCGTGTGTGGCTGGGGGTACAAGGCTTAGCATAAACAAAATAGCTGCTTGATTTGAAACACAAACAAAGGCCAATTAGTGAATTATTTTGTCTCACTGAGTTTCTGACCCTAACGAACCTATAATCTGCCTGAAAATTAAGAGCATGGGGTACTTACAAGGAAGATTATCTGGAGGAGGTGACCTTACCTGACATACCTCGGATATTGTGGGTTTGCTTCCAGACCACTGCAGTAAGGCGAATATTGCAGTAAAGTGAGCCAAATGAATTTTTTGGTTTTCCAGTGTACTTGAAGGTTACGTTAACAGTATACTGCAGGCTATTAAGGGTGCAATAGTATTAAGTCAGAAAAAGGGCACATCAATTAAAAAATTTTGTTAAAAAATGCTAACCATAGTCTGGGCTTTTAGGCAGTCATGATTACAGATCACCATAACAAATGTAATAATAATGAAAAGTCTGAAATGTGAGAATTATCAAAATGTGACACAGACGTGAAGTGAGCAAATGTTGTTGGAAAAATGGTGCCTGTAGACTTGCTTGATGACGGGTTGCCACAAATATTTAATTTGTAAACAAAAACCCCAAAAAACCCCAAATAAATCAGTATGTCTGTAGCTGCTGTCTTTTTTTAGGGCCTCCTGTGTGCCAAGCACAAGGTTATTTAAACCTTGAACTCATAGCTCTTCTTTGTCTTAAGTCAGAAAACAATAGTGAAACTTCTTGTGTTTTGTTTTTTAAACAAACACATTCGATAGGAAAATGATTCAAACTTGTCCTTTGTTCAGGTCACTTTTTTGATCTGTGTCAACTGATTCACAAAGCCCACATCCTTCTGCCTGCAGGACCCTTTGCACCCTTACTGGTCCTCTATAAACAGTCACCTAATTAATAATCCAGAGAAAAGACTTTTTCTTAGATGTTGTGTGTATGTGGACTTGGAGACTTCGTGTCGACACGGAGCCACAGGCACAGTTACGTTCACGTCTCCCCCCCAGCATTGCTGGTTTGGCCGCCTGCCCTCTGGAGGGGCCGAGTGAGCACCAGTTGCTCTGTTCAGGGACGGCCAATTCCACCGTTAGCTGGATGCTGGAAAGTTTGTCCTTATTTTGGGATAGAATACATCCCTGTTAGCTTTAAGCCATGTTTCTGGTTTTGTCCCTGAATTCACCCGGACCCAGTCTGTGCCCCCTGGAGGCACCTGCTCCCGTTCAGGAGAGGTTGCAAGTTATCCCCTGTGGGCATTCGGTCTGCACGGGGTCTGTGGAGGAATCGCCACCACTGAGACGCTGGGAAGTCTCTTACAATGATCCAAACTCTGGAAGAGCCGAGAACTGCTGGTCCTGTGCTTCCAGGTCGGTGCCTGGCTGGCCCGAGGGCAGCCGCCATGTACAGACACCCGCCCGCTCTGACCCGCTTCAGCGGGAGCCAGCACCCTGCCCCGTGGGGGCTGCTTCTCTCTGCTCTTCTCAGCCCCCTTCCGCCACTTCTAGGGCGCCCTCCTTCGGGTGTTCTGCAATCGTGCCTTTCACTGCTCAGCCAGGAACTAAGTACAGGCCTTCCGAGGTGGTCAGGGTGGGCTGGGGCAGATACGTTTCTTTTCTTCGATAAGTGTGACTTGAGTTTACTTTTTTTTGCAGGGGGGAAGGGGCAAGGAAGCACATTGCTGACTTGCTGAGAGTTTTGTGTCCACTTGAACCCTTCAGTTTGTTTCTTTATCAGTGTTGTTAACTGAGTTCTTCATTTACGTCTTATTTACTTTTTAAAAATCTAAATGCAGAATTTTCCTTTTTTATTTCTTTTATTTCGTCTTGTTGGTTGATGCTGTAATTGTAGCTGATCAAAATCCGCTCTTGTCCTATCATTTAGCGCACTCTGAGCATTGTCTTTTACCGGTTTGAGAAATGACCGCTGCAGGTCGGAGTTCCTTCTATTGACTGAGTGGCACTTGAGACTATTCTCTTGGTTGTCACATTAGTTTAGTTTACAGATGAGGAAGCTGTACCAGGGCCCCCAGCTGGTGAGTGGCAGAGCTGGTATTGAAACCCAGGTGTTGTGTGTGTGTGTTTGTTTTTAGAGAATGGAGCAGGGGAGGAATGGGCAGAGGGAGAGAGAGTCTTAAGCAGATTCCATGCCCAGTGCAGAGCCCCATACGGGGCTCCATCTCCCAGCCCTGAGATCACAGCCTGAGCCGAAATCAAGAGTCAGATGCTTAACCGACTGAGCCACCAGGGAGCCCCTCAAACCCAGGTCTTTTTAACTACCAATGCCTCGTGGAAAGGGAAGAGCCAGGTGAGGTGTTAGCAGGGCATTTCAGGCGTAGCTGCCAACAGCGACAAGCAACTGTACCTTTATTATCTTGGAAGGACGGCATTGGTGTTGGGCCCTGCTCCTCAGTGTGGTCCTCTGGCCCGCGGCATCGCTGTGGGTCCGCATTGAAGAAGTGAGTCTCGCACCCTAGTAGCTGTTTGCACACTTCAGCCATTTGTATGCTACTTGCAGTTCTGGCTCTGCGTGCTCTCTACACACGAGTTTTCATCGACTCACTTAGATTTTCTGTCTTTTCTGTTTGAAATAATGTCACTTAGAAAATAGCTGGAAAAATAGTAAAGAGAATTCCTATATATTCTTCACCCAGATATTGTAAATGTTCACATCTTCCTGGGAACGTTAACATTAATATATTATCTAGTCTGCAGACCTCATTCTGATTTTGTCCACTGGCTCATTCATGTCCTGTGTCTGGGACAGTATCCAGTCTAAGCCACTGTGCTACATTTTGTCTTTGTGTCTTCTTAGCCTTTAATCTGAGTTTCTCGATACCTCTTTTTTTTCCCCTCCGTGAGTGTGACCCGGAAGTGATATTGTAGGCTTCTTGGTGTGTCTCATCAGGAATCATGGAAGTCTGTTTGACCTACTACTGGAAGTGTTAACTTTGATCACTTGGTTGAGGTGGTGGCTGCCAGGTTTCTCCAGATCAAGTTACTAGCTTTCCTTTGTGTTTATAAGTATCTTGTTAGGAAATACTTTGAGACTATATAAATACTTTGTTTCATATCATACTTTTATCCACTGATTTTAGCATCTATTGATACTTGCCTGAAACAATTTTTACTGTGATTTTCTAGCATTCTTTCTACATTCATTAGTTGTAATTTAGGTGTAAGAAAAGAACCTCCTCTTATTCCCTATTTATTTATTCATTTAAAAGAGTTACATCCGCATGGACTCTTGGATTCTTATTTTTATTTTTTGGATTATAATTATGTATTTTCTTGCTCAAACGATTCCAGATTTGGTCATTAGGAGCCCCTTCAGATTGGCTCGTGAGTACTTGGGACATATCCCCATAGTTTTTTGAGCACTTTACTTCCTGGCACTACATAATGTTCCCGGCTCATCTTGTACTTTCCCTGCCTTAGCCCTGGAGTCAGCCATTTCCCCCAAGGAACCCTGGAAAATGCTATTGAAAATCCACGATTTGGACGTTGAGTGTGCTCGTCAGTTCCACAGTCATTGATTCCAGGCCCTCTTTGGCACACACAGGCAAGAAGGTGTGTGTGCGTGTGTACGACACACCGTGTCGACTTCTGATATTTGTCTGTCTCTGTGTCTCTATGTGAAGAGCCAGGAGTTCATGCTGATGGTTTCAGTGGCAGCTCCAACATGCAGGGTCCATCCTCGCCTCCCCCCTTCCTTGTAACTCCTTTTCTGATGGTCGGAAACTTGGCTCTCTACGGTATTTACTTACTCGGTGGCTCAGTGTTAGAGTGTATGTGAAGCAATTCCTTGTGGAAGACTAGAACACAATATTCATGCACAGTTCTTTGTAAAACGGACTCAATTTTGAATGAAAGTTGTCTTTACCACTATTGGCGGAAAACCAGTAGTTACCAGTTAAGCAGATAATTGCTAAAATGAAAAAGTGTTCACGTTCCTCATCTCGGACACCGCTAGAAGAGCACGGTTTGCCCCCAAAGTTTGACTGCACTTTACCAGTTACCGCGGGGTCTTGGGCAGGTCGTGTAGTCTTTCCGACTTCAGTTTACTCCCTTGTGAAAATTTGGCTTCATGCTGACTTTGGAAGACAGGCTTCTCTGCAGAATCCGGAACCACAGAAGCCTGTACTGCCAAAGTGAGCCAAGTCGATATTCTAGAAACGGTAGGCTACGGGATCGTTTCTGAGCGAGTGGCTAGATTGGAGCTGGGCGATACTGACCTAACTGCTGTCGACGCCTCACTTGTGACCCTGGCGCAGGTACCCTCAGTGTCTGCACATGCTGGAGCTGCTGCAGTACGAGCACTTCCGCAAGGAGCTGGTGAACGCGCAGTGCGCCAAGTTCATCGACGAGCAGCAGATCCTGCACTGGCAGCACTACTCGCGGAAGCGGATGCGTCTTCAGCAGGCGCTGGCTGAGCAGCAGCAGCACAACAACACAGCCGGGAAGTGAGGGCCCCGCGGGCCACGCCAGGCCCTCCAGACGCGGATGTCCTGCTCTTGTGCCGTGAACATGGACTCTCTCCAGCTGCCTTTGTGGGGTAGCACTTAGAACCTTCAGTGTGCTATTTCAGCCAACTAACTTTTTATTGTTAATAGGTTACTTCTGTCAAACCAGAATTTGTCGTACTTTGGTTTCCCTGTGGATTTGTAAATTATTATTAGTACTTAACCAACTGAATAAAAACAGAAATGTGAGGTGCTTTAAACCAGTTTAAGGGTGCCGCGAGGGATGGGGTAGGGGGAGGGCCGCCACAGGTCTCAAACTCTAAGCCTACCTGTTCCTCACGTACGGTGGGCCTGGGCAAGTCCTTCTCCTCCGACCTTCCTGTCCTTCAGCTGAGCTGCCCTACCCTCTTACCGACAGAATGAGAGGAAGGGAGTCAGCAGGACCTGCAGGAAGGACTTACCTGTATCAGCACTTGCTGTGCAAGAGGGCTTCAAGGAACGGTCGTGGGTAGGTCACTGACCTAGTGACGGCAGGGAGAAGATGGGTGGTGAACTTCTAATTGGACTCTTGACCTTGGACTAAAATAAAGATGACGGGCCTCGGGTATGTGTGATCATCCAGCCCCGCTGACATTTACACGGCAGGTGCGATGGTATGTGCGTCGTCCCGGTCCCGTTTCACTTGCGGAACCAGCCTTGTCCATAAAGGAGGAAACTGAGGTGTACACAGGTTAAGAAACTTGTCTACGGTCACACAGCTAGGATCTGGTCACCAGTGTCACCAACTCACGGGCTGGGGCTCCTGGCACCACGAGGTTCTACGCCTCTGACTCCCTCTGCCACCTGCCTCATCCCGAGTGGTGAAGCGCGCTCAGTGAACCGCACGGCCCGCGGCGAGCAGAGGCTGCATGAGTCGGTGCGCTCTGCTGTCCTCCGCTGGCTGCGTTACTTTCTACATTCTGAAGCCAAAGACGATGCTTTAGGAAGAAGAGTTCTTTGTAAACTTGTGCATTTAAGGTAAAAGATCCTAACTCCTTCTGAGACTTGGAATTTGCTTTCTGCGCTGGTAGGGACTTTTAGATATTTCTGTCCCCTCCAACAATCCACTCCCTTGTGCTACTGTCACCGCTGAAGACTTATCGTACGCACACCGTAAAGATTCCCATATATCACAAGCAAACTGAAAGGTTCACGGACATTTTATTTATTTATTTCCTTAAAGATTTTATTTATTTATTTGACAGAGACAGCGAGGGAGGGAACACAAGCAGGGGGAGTGGGAGAGAGAAGCAGGCTCCCACCGAGCAGGGAGCCCGATGCAGGGCTCGATCCCACGACCCTGGGATCATGACCTGAGCCGAAGGCAGACACTTAACAAATGAACCACCCAGGTGCCCCCACGGGCATTTTAATAGCACCTTCTATTTAGACGTGAACCAGTTTTTTTTTTACATCATCATTTATTTATTGCTAACATGAATTCAAAGCCAGTTTGCAATTGCCTTTCTAACAGAGCAGATCAGGAAATCGAGACACAATTGCCATCATCAAATCTTAATCTTCAGAGAACAACATCTCCACGAGGTTGGCCTGAAGACATTCAGATTCCACCAGTTTTTGAGGCTGTAAGAGAAGAACAGTCTGATCTTAACCCACAGCTACAAAAATGTTATTAGGAGGGGAATGTGTCGTCCTGCTTACAACAGAAATACGCCATTCAAAAACTATCAACTAGTTGTAACAGGTCTTATGAAATAGTTAAGCTATTTGTCTTCAGATGAATCACTAAAATACTAGCTCCGCAGATGAAAACGAGAGACAGCAAGCCCAGTGCCATTCCCTTCCCCTCAGGTCTTTAATTTAGAATCCCAGGGCCGTGGCTAAACTAGGGGAGGTGCCCTTTCTTTTCGACCAGAGTTCTGGATTAAGCGGGAACAAGTCCTGTGCTAGTGTTGTAAGGGAATGATGTGTTAACCAACTTTCTTGAGCTACGCTTAGAGAATGTGAATATGAAGTGGCTTTTAGAAAGCACGAAGAAGACCTAATATTTAGAAATTTGCATTACGAACAGTTTCTTGGGATTGGCCATCGGGATGGACAGCCAGGTTGTAAATTTTTAATGCACTCTGAACACCAATGTGATATTTGGGATGAAATGTCAAGGTCTTTTCTGACAAGGGTGAACTATGAAAAGAAAGACACTCACTGTTCCGTATTTAAGTAGCGTAGGCACTGCCGTCACCTTCAGGTGTTTTCTGAAGTCGTTGTTTGGATCTTTCCAACTATTTTGAAAAGAAAAAGTGATCATGGTTTCTCACGTGTTTGATCTATTCCTACATTTAGTCCTTCAGTAAAAATTGTTTGTGTTATAAACGTGAATGGAACCTTGAGGACCATGGATTTGTGACTCTGCACACCTTTCCTTTAAAGTCTGACTATGATATAAAATCAACGCAAAGGCGGTTAAGTTCTGCACTAACAGTGGGCCAAATTTATTGAATCACCTGTAATACGAGTGGCTAAATACTCAAAGTTTGTATTGAATAACTCCTAATGGCTTGACTTGCTGGAATATACAGAGAACCCCAGTTCCGAGGCCCTTCCCGCCTACGTTTGGCACCTCTAGTGCCTGTCTGGGAAATCAGAAGGAATACACGGGCACTTACTAAGGTTTCTCTCCCACTTGGCAGTAGATGAACACACATCCTTCATTAATATGCTTCAGCCCCTCTCGTACGACTGGTTCAGCTTAAAACGAAGAAGATAAAATAATTGCACATCCGCTGTGGAAGATGGCACGGCGAAGCGGCGTCTAGGTAAGGCCGCAGACCTTCCCCTGCAGGTAGCGGAGGGGGCTGATGAGAGCCGGGAGACGCAGGCTGCGTGCTGACTCAGCGGCTCCGGGAAAACACCGCCGGCCCTGCGGAAGCGAGCGTGCTAGCCGCCTGGGGTGGTGCACCGGCTCGCGCGGAGCGGGAGCGCTGGGGGAACGGGCTGGGAGCGGACCCCCTCGCCGGCCCCTTCCCTTCCCTCCCCGCGCCCGGGCCGTGGCCAGGGCCGGGCAGCCCGTCCTCCGGGGGGCAGCCCGTCCTCCGGGGGGCAGCCCGTCCTCCGGGCGGCAGCCCCCCCTCCGGACAGCAGCCCCCGAGCCCCCGCCTTACCCTGCACGCAGTCGGGGCACCAGCTCTTCCCCCGTTCGTCCTTGGAGCCGGTGAAGTAGGCGAAGATGGTCTTGCCGTGGTGCTGCTCCACGGCCCGGCTGAACTCCTCGAAGCCGGACACGCTCACCTCCTCCCAGCCTGCCATCGGGACGGCGCGCCGCGCTAGGAGGGCCGGGGCCCCGGGAGGCGCGGCCGCGGGGCGGGGCCCCGTGCGGGGCGGGGCGCGGCTGCTTCCGGCGGGGCCGGCGGCGGGGCGGGGCCCGGGGCTCCGCGGCGCTACGGGGGCCTTGGGCGGCCATAACGCCTCCGCGCCGCCTTTCTGTGCTCGCTTCTCCTTGCTCTCCGCGCCGGCCCTGCGCAGACACCCGAGCTCCTGCCCTAACCGCCCCGGCCCCATGTGCGCTGGCTGCCAAGCCCGCCGCCGCGCAGCCCCAGGACCCCTAGGTGGCTCGGGAGCCCTAACGGCTCCCAGGCCGCCCTGCGCCCGTTGCTATGGCGACCGGGCGAGCGGCCGGAAGCGCGGCCTAGCGGGTCCCACGCCCGCTTCCCGGTAGCCGCGCCGCGCCCCAGGCCAGGTGGGCTCGGGCCGGGGCTGGGGGGATTCTGGGAAGCCGCGCCAGGAGCCGTGGTCCCGGGGCCCAGGAGACCCTGAGCCGGGGGCGACCCCGCCGCCCTCGCCGCCGCCAGAGTTACTCGCGCTCCCGCCGCGGCCTGGGGGCTCCCGGGGGGTCTGGGGCGGGGGTGCCGGGCGGGGGTGCCGGGCGGGGGTCGGTCCGCGGCGGCCGGAGCGCGGAGTGCGTGCGCGCGTGTGTGCAGCGGCCTCGGCGGCGGGCGGGGAAGGCGCGCGCGGCGCTGCAGCCATGAGCGGGGCGGCGGGCCGCTGCGTGGGGCCCAGCCGGCCGGGACGCGGGCGCGGGCGGCCGTGGGGGAGGAGGTGCGCCGCGGGGACGCCCCGAGGCCGGGTAGCGGGGCGCCGGCAGCGGACCGTGGCGTGGGAGACGCGCTGCGTGGGCGCAGACCGGCTGCGGGACTGTCGGCGGCCGCGGGGCGGAAGAGCCGAGGCCGGGGCCCCCGGGGCCGCAGGCGCGGGCGAGCGGGGGGCCCCGGGGACCCCTGGCGCTGCAGGCCCGGTTGAGGCGGCGGCGGCCCTTGGGGCCGTGTGGGTGGACGGGGCTGTGGGGGAGCCCCAGGTCGTGGGGCCCGTCGGGTCAGTGTGGGTGACTGGCACCGGGGGGCAGGACGAGGAGGGGGCGCTTCATCAGAGTCCCCGGGGCGGTGAGCGGAAAGGCCTCCCGGGCTCCACGGGGCACGAGAGCATTCTGGAACTGTGGCTGAAGGTGCAGGCTATGAGGGCAGCCTCGGGCTGTGGGGAAGGAAGCACGGTGGAGCTCCACCCGGTACCTGCAGGGGAGGGCCCGGTTGAAAGGGGTGTCCCCGGCCGGGCTTCCTGGGTAGAGACCGGCCGGGCTGGCCTCACGGGACCCTGGGTGAAAGGACAGGCCAGGGCAGGGCCCCGGACCCCAGGAGGATCTGCAGCTGTGGGGCTCGGGGCAGCTTGTGGGACGGCCTCTGGCTTGTGTGGGCAGGGACAGACCCAGGACCTGCTTCCTGGGGGTGTGCCTGCAACCCTGGGGACAAGTTCTGAGATTATCCCGTACCTGCTGGGGAGAGGACAGGCTGTGGGGGTACCTAGAGCCATGGGCTGGCCTGAGGCTGTGCAGAGAGAGATGGGCTGTGGGGCTGCTCCAGGTTTGTGGGACAGGGGGCAGCCGGTGCAGGTGCCGGGGGTGCCGGCTCGAGAGGTGGTCTGTGGGGACATCCCCGGCCTGTGGGGAAGGGGACAGGTTGGGAGGATGCGCGATGCTGTGGGGGCACCTAGAGGCGTGGAGGAGGAAGCAACCTCTGTGGGTGCCCTGGGCATGTGGCGGAGGAGGCAGGCTGTGGAGGGGATGGGCTCTGGGGGTGTTCCTGGCGTGTGGGGTGCTGGACAGCCTGTTGGGGTGCCTTGTGCTTTTGAAGAGAAAGCCAGATGTGGGGGTGACCCAGGATTCAGGGAGAGGGGACAGGGCATGTGGGTAGAGACTGGGTCTGGAGGTGACCCGGGGTCATGGGCAGCCGCACAGACGGTAGAGCTAAGTGGCCGTGATGAGCCGGAGGGAGGCCCTGGGGGTGCTCCAGGCCTGTGGGGTATAGGGCCAGGAATGGGAGTACCTTCGGCTTTGGGGAAGGAGACAGGCTGTGGGAGTGTCCCGGGTCCGTGGGGGACTGAGCAGCCGGTGGGGGTGTCCCAGGCTGTGGTAGTGCCACCTGGAGCCCAGGGAGAACAGGTGAGCTATGGAGGTATCCCCAGCCTGTGGGAGAGGCAGCAGGCTCTGGGGGTGCCTCTGTCCGATGCGGTGCCAGGGCTTGCTGGGCAGGACACAAGCTGCGGGAGTGCCATGAGCCTGTGGGAGAGGAGGCCCGCTCTGGAGGAGCAAGAGGCCCTGGTGCCAACAGTTTTAGGGGTGCCTGGGCCTGTGGATCAGGAGGCTGGATGTGGTGACGTGTCCTGTCTGTGCAGGAGGAGACAGGCTGTGGGGTGGCCTGACCCGGAGGGGATGCCCGAGGCCGCTGTTTTGCCCAAGCACAGGTGTGCCCCAGCAGGGGTCCCCCCAGAGGTGGGTATGCCAGGGCCTGGAAGGGTCCCTGCCAGGGTGCCTGCCGCGGTGTGGGTATCTGGCCCTGCGTGTCAGGAAGGCAGCTCCAGAGATGTCTTGGACCTGTGGGAAAGGGCTCGTAGCGCCACGCTCCCCGTGGCTCCTGAGGAGCTGTGGTCTGTGTGTGAGGACACTGGGTCTGCAGCTTTCCCCGGATTGTGGGGAAGGAGACAGGCGGTCAGGGTTCCCGAAGCACCTGGGTTTGTCGGGGAGGAGACAGGCCCCGGCGGTGTCCCCAGATCTTGGGGAAGGAGACAGAGTGCCCGGGCTCCTGGGGCTGCTGAGGTGCCCACGGCTGCCAGGGTGCCTGGTCCTCTGGGGATGGAGGCCAGCTCTGGGGGTTTCTCAGGCTTGTCAGGAAGGAGACAGACAGCTGGGGTGTCCACAGCTGGCGGGGTGCCTGTGGCCCCCAGGACACCTAGGCCTGTCTGGGAGGAGTTGGCTCCGGGAGGTGTTGCAGGCCCATGGGGGCAGAGGGAGACAGCGCCAGGACCTGCAGACTCCTGGGCTCCCACAAGGGTGGGGGTGCCCAGCACTGCCAGGATGCCTATGCCCGTGGGGGAAAGGCTGGGCCCTGGGGACCCCTCAGGCTTGTTGGGAGGGAGGTGGACTGCTGAGATGCTCGCGGCTGCGGGCGCTTCCGTGGCTGCAGGGGTCCCTGGGCCGATGATGGCTGATGCCGGCTCTGGGGATGCTCCAGGTGTGTGGGGGCAGAGACCAGTGATGGATCTGCCCGCTGCTGCCGGGGCTGCAGGACCTGCCCACGGGGCGACTGGCTCCGACAGTGTCTCTGGTCTGTGGAGAAGAAGACCCAGTGGACCGGCCGCTGAGTCTGTGCGGGTGCCTGTATCTTTGGGGGTGCTTGCGGCTGTAGGGGTTCCTGCGACGGGGCGCGCGCCTGCTGCGGTGTGGGTGACAGGGTGTATGGGAGAAGAAATGGCTACAGCTGCCTCGGGTCTCCCAGCATTGAGGAGACAGTCCGTGGAGGGAGCTGGGGCTTTGGGCGGGGCGGAGGCAGGAGGCTGCAGTCTGGAGCTGACTGGGGGAAGCCAAGCGGCAGGGGTCCCTCACATCCATGGCTGTGGGACCAGGTCATGGAGCTGCCCCCGGCCTGGTGCGGGAGAGGCCGACCATGAGAGCATGTGCGCCGTGTCATGGACCAGAACCGCCGTGGGGGCGCCTGACGCTGTGGGGGTGCCCCAGGTTTCAAGGCTGGAAACTGGCGTTGGCTGTTTCAGGGATCACCTGCAGCAGAGTGGGGGGGGACAGGCCTCAGGAGCGTCTGGAGCTAGGGTGAGGGGGAGCCCTCTGGGAGAGCCCCGTGTGGGGGAGGACAGGTTGAGGGGGGCCTTCCAGTAGTATGTTAAGGAGCAAGTGGGGGGGGTCCTGGGCTCTGTGGGAGGGACAGGTTGGGGGGAGGTGTGGCCTGGGTTACGGACCAAGACACAGGTTGTAGGGGTGTCACAGGATCGAGGAGAGAGGCTTCGTAAAGATGTCCTAGGGGATGTTGGGTGACAAACTGGGAGGTTTCCTGGAGCCGTGGGGAGGGGACAGGTTGCAGAGAGGGGTGTCCCGGGCATTTGTACAGGGGGACAGCGTGGGGGTGGGTGTCCCTGGACTTCGTGTGTGTTTGTGTATGTGCGTGTCTGTGTGGCGTCACTCGAGGGATCACCTAGTGTTTCCCAGGGGAGAGTGGGAAAGCGCCGACCTCGTCACACTTGCAGATGCGCTGGCCAGCACTGCGCGGCCTCCTTGACTCTGCGGCCGCAGCCCCGGACTGTGGTGTCAGCCAGCAGCGGGGTCGCCTTGCTCACCTGCCCCTCCGGTCTCGACAGCCCTAGGAATAGGGAATCTTGAACGGCCGCCCTGACGCTCCTGCAGATGTATCTGTCTGGAAGCACAACCAGTCTGCAAACCTTGGGTTTATTCAAAAGCTGAAATCAGGGATTTTCTTAAGACCTGGACTTCCCCATCGATTTACTATAGGATTCTTTGACAGAACAAATACCCCAGTACATTTAAAACTAGTCAGTTTATGGAAACTCAGCTTAATTCAACAAGTGTCAAGTTAAGGCGTCTGCCATGCTCAAAGCACAATGTTGTGGGGAATATCAGAGAAGAGCAAGGCAGGTCCTTACCCTCCAGGAGCCTTGTCTAGCCGGGAAGCTGACACTTACCCCGTGACATAGGTAAATAACAGTGTGAGGCGGGATCGTGACGAGCACGTGCTGAGTGCAGGGTAACGAAGTGTTGGGGGGGGGCGTAACCCACGTCAGCTCCCAGAACGCCTTCCTGTCACAGCCCGCTGTGCGCGGGGGCCTTGAGCTCTCTCGGGCAGATACCGGAGTCTAGGCATGCTGACCCTCCCGCGGGCTTCCTTCGAGGCCTGCAGAGTTCTGACCTGAGCTTCCCGGGAGAGTACGGCTGGCTGCTTTCTGACCAGCGGTTAGGGTTAGCGAGTGTAGACTGTGTGTCCACAAAGCTGCCATGCTGGAAAGTGCTCGCCCACCGTAGCGGAGTGCCTGTCTCCTGGTGAGCCTGGAGATGTGAAATTTGGAATGGCTAGTCGTTAGAATAGCAGGCCCCGTATTCTCTCAGAAAGGAGGATTTCCAAAGGGAAGATGCCTTTGCACCTGTCCTGGAGCCCTTGCCGCTCCGCGTGAGGCTGCTGCGGACTTCTCTAGAATATTGCTGCATGAGCATGGTGCTGTGTTTGACTTCTTTCCCTGTGTTCGCATGCCATCAGTCTGAAGTGGCTTTCTCTCGTTGTAGGCAATGACTGGGAGAGCAGGGCTGGCCGGCGGCTAGGCTCTCCGCAGCGCCCTGCGCACCCTGACGCCATGGGCCCTGGCAGGCCAGCCTCCGCCTGTGCTTGTCCAGCACCTAGCGTCCAGCTCCACGGGAGGAGTGACCCCAGGACACTTCAGGCCCAGGTAGTTCTCTTTTGTTTCTGTCTTCGGATTTTTGTCATGAAACATTTTGAACAAAAGTTGGAAGAAAAGGACAGTGATCATCTTTTAAACCACCTTCGAGATTCAACGGTTGTTGGCAGTTTGTCCTGTTTTTCTCTCGGATGTTTGCAGAAGCGCTTCGAAGGCATGCAGACGTGACGACGCTTCCCTTCTAGATATTTTAGGATAGACCTAAAAGTAAATGTTCCCACTTAACCGTTATCACACCTAAAAAAGAAGGGACAAAAAATCATTCTCTAATCTTATCTAGTAACCACTTTTCCTCTGCTTCACCCAGTTGTCACTAAAATGTGTTTTCCCCCAACACTGAACGTATGAAAACCTTCACGCAACGATGTTGAGTTCTACAGCAAACACCCCAGTTGCGTTACGATTTCATGGTATTTGTTTCATTGCGTGTCTGACCTTCAGTCCACCCTCCAGAATCCACCCATCAGCCCATCTTACTCTGATACATGTCAGAGTCAGGTGCAGACGTGGTGCGTGTCATGTGCTAGAATTCGTTCTTGGAGCTCGTTCTTAGAACTTCAGCTTTTTCTTCTGATGCAGATTTTACATCTGAAATGAATGTGATGCATGAAATGTAAGCATGTGGTCACAGTCGCGGAGTTTGGACGAGCGTATCCACAGGTGTCACGTGTACCTGTCAGGACAGAGGTCTTTTCCGCTGCTCCAGAGAGTTCTCCTGCGCCCCTTCCTGCCCTCCCGAGGCCACGTCACTGTGATTGTCTTCCACTGTAGATTCATTCTGCCTGTTGCAGGACTTCGCGTCAGTGGAGTCCCACACCACGTGATCTCGTGTGTCAGGCCTCGAGTGGGCGCGGTGCATTGGAGCTCCGCCGGCCTGGGCGCTCTTGAGCGCGGAGCAGTGTCCCGGGTAGGAGGGCAGCTTGCTAGATCTCCGGCCGCTGGTTCGGGTTCCTGCAGATGGAGCTGCTGTGAGCGCCCTGGTCCGCCTCTGTTTATATACGTGCTTTCATTGCCCGGGTAGACACCAGCGAGCGAGGTCGCTGGGACGTGGGACGGTGTATCTTTAGTTTTTTAACGAACCAGCAGACCTTCTTCCTGGGGCTGGGCCATCTTCGTTCCTACCAACGACCGAGCGCCCCAGTTGCTCCACGTCTTTGCCAGCCTGGGGTTGTATTTTTAATTAGGGCCCTTCTGCTGAGTCTGAAGTAATACCTCATTGTAGTTTACCAAGAAAATTAAAAAAAAATTTTGACATAGTTTCAGACTGACAGAAAAGTTACAACAGTAGTATACAGGAGTACGCTTCTCCCAGACTCCCCAGGCATTAACCCTCTTATTACCTTTCCCCTCCTTCTCCCCCGTCTCTGTTCCTCTGCGCACACACGTGCGCTCCCACGTATGCACGCACCCATGTGCACACACCACACGTGCACACGCGTTTTCTAAACTGGTGAGGTGTAACTTGCAGATGTGATGCCTCTTTCCACTCGGTACTCGATATGTATCCCCTAAAACAAGCACTTCTCTTGCATAATAATGTGATCAGAATCGGGAAGTTCACGTGAGGATCAAGCGCCCGTGTCGCGTACAGGCCTTACTGAGATGTCGTGCGTTACCCCCGTAGTGTCCTTTATGGTGAAGGGCTCGTAGGTCACTGAGCGGCGCGAGTCGCCACGTTTGTCTCGTTCCTTTGATCTGAACACTTTGTGAGACTGTCTTTGTATTTCATGACATCGAATTTCATGACACACACATGGGTGCGTATGTGGGAGCACGCACGTGCGCGTGGGTGGTGTGGACCCCTGGACACGGACATGGACATGACATTGAGGTTGACATTCTTGAAAAATATAGATCGGTTCTTTGACGATTTTGCATCCGTTTGGGTTTGTCTGAAATTTCTCAGAATGGCATTCCCGTTACGTACTTGTGGCGGGAGAACTGCAGCCTGATGCTGAGCCCTCCTCGTGCGTCCTGTCAGGAGGCGCCACCGTGGGGCTCGTCCCACACCTGCTGGCGGTGAGCGCGGTGTCCGCCCAGCCTCCCGCATAGACTCGTGTACGCTTTTCCCTCTGCAGTTGGAAGTGTCTGTCCTCGTTTAGCGTTCATCGATGATTCTCGCCCGAATCAGTTTTTTGTTCTGATGGTTGGTAAGCAGTGAGACTTCTTTATATGAGAGCAGTTGGGTGCATGGGTTTCTGTCAGTGTTCATTTTTAGGGCTTTCCTTTGTCTTTATAGGTTTTATTTATTCCCTCCGCGTCTCTGCTGCACGAGAAACGTCAGCGCGGTTGCCAGCGTCCCTGCACGGGATGGCCGAGACAGTGTCCCCGCGCCCACCTCTCCTGTCCTTCCTGCACACACCCGTTTTCTGTTGAGTTTTGGTCTCTTTTCACCCCAATTTCAAGCATTTCTTTAGAGAGCCCTTTATATTTACAAATACTTTTCTTCCAATTTTTCAGTTCTTTGACTTTGTTTATGGTGTTTTTAATCGTGGAAAATAAAAACCCCAGGTCTGTTGTTTTTAAAATTTGTATCTTAGGGGTGCTCAGTTGGTTGAACATCCGACTCAGAACATCCGATTTCAGTTTGGGTCATGATCTCAGGGTCGTGGGATCGAGTCCCACATCAGGCTCTGTGCTCAGTGGAGGTCTGCTGCTCCCTCGCCCTCTGCCCCTCCTGCCCGTGCTCACTCTCTCTGTATACATCTTTAAAAAAAAATAAAATTTGTATTTCAATGTAGCAAAACTTACCACTCTCTTCTTTTACTGTAAGTGGATTTTGAGTCCTAGTTAGAAAGCCTTTTCCTAGCCAGGCTCAAGAGGCATTCACCTGTATGAGTTTTTTCTAGTGCTTGTATCCACCCGTCAGGTATTTTGGTTGTTCTTACTTCTAGAGGTTATAATTTCTCCAGATAAAGTGGTACACCTCGTGGACTGTCCATCAGTCTGCACTGTTCAGACAGCAGCTGTTTCTTTTTTTCTCTCATAACTTCCACTGAGGTTTTTAAGTTGTTTCTGAAATACTTTCCTGAAGTTTTACCACAGCGGGTTCATTTTTAACAGACCCTTCCTCACGACTGCCCTTTATTAGAGGCCCGGGCGGCTGTCCCTGGGGCGAAGGGCTTGCAGTGCAGGCACGGACGTGGGCTGTTGACCTGCCGTAGGGCCCACAGTCGTAAACTGTTCTTTCCCCTCGACTTAGTAATCCCAGAACAGGTACTCAGTCCTAAAGGAATTCTTTAAAATGAGAAAAAAGCTAAATGCGTGGAGATATTATTTGTTTTTTGTTTTTTTATTTTATTTATTTATTTATTTATTTATTTATTTATTTATTTATTTTATTATTATTTTTTTTAAGATTTTATTTATTTATTTGACAGAGAGAGAGACAGCCAGCGAGAGAGGGAACACAAGCAGGGGGAGTGGGAGAGGAAGAAGCAGGCTCCCAGCAGAGGAGCCTGATGTGGGGCTCGATCCCATAACGCCAGGATCACGCCCTGAGCCGAAGGCAGACGCCCAACTGCTGTGCCACCCAGGCGCCCCTGTTTTTTGTTTTTTTAAAGATTTTATTTATTTATTTGACAGAGACAGCCAGCAAGAGAGGGAACACAAGCAGGGGGAGTGGGAGAGGAAGAAGCAGGCTCCCAGCAGAGGAGCCCGATGTGGGGCTCGATCCCAGGACTCTGGGATCACGCCCTGGGCCGGAGGTAGATGCTTAACGACTGAGCCACCCAGGCGCCCCGTGGAGATACTATTTGAAGCACTATTTCTATTAGTGGAAAAGCTGGAACCTTCTAAATGCTTAGGTTTTAGCTAGGTTAGGCACGAAAGGGCCGTTTGGGGGATTTTGGAAAATGCCACCATGAAAAACAGTGGAAATATTAGCCTCTGGAAACATGCCTCTGTTCCTTAAGAGAAAAAGCAAAACTTGCATCTGTGATGGTTAAAACGGACGAAACCTGAGGCCTGCGTAGGAAGGTGTATGTGGGCCTTGGAGAGCGGTTTGCTCTGGGTGCGGGATCAAGGACGTGGTGCTGCGGGCGGGTGCACGGCCTCGTCCCACGGCAGCTCCTGTGCAGTGGGGCGTCCGGAGCCATGTCCGCAGAGCTCCTGTCGGACTGCGTTGTCTCTGCCGGAACCTGACCATTTGAGACCGTACGGACTCGGTCATGGGGGACGTGAGGAGCTCACGGGCTGCTGTGTGAAGCTTTGCAGGTTGCCTTTCAGAGGAGCCCCCCGTGTGCTGCTCGTACGCGGGACGGTAGGACCGTGGCCTGGTGATGTGGCCGGGAGCCACGTGCGTGCGACGAGGTCAGGGTTGTACGAGAGCGGGTCCGTGCGGAACACCTCTTCATGCTAACGATCGCGTGGTGGGACTTGAGAGACTTGGCCTCAGCCGTCCGCCAGTGGTGCGGTGTGTGCTTTTCTCACACGCTCTTGTTTTTCCTTTTACGTAAAGAACCAGCTGCAGTTTAACAGGAGCGTTCCCGCACATTCCAGCAACTTGGCTGTCCGCTACTCCTGCCCGCACGCGATCAGAATTGAGAAGCTGAAGCACTCGTACAGCGAGTCGTGCCATCATCAAGACCTGGGTTTGAGGGATGGTCCCGACGGGAGCGGCTCTGCTTCGTTTTCCATCATCTCAAAGGAGAGGCTCAGCTACGCCGTGCACCTGGCCAAGAGAGACGTGAAGCGCAGGCAGCTGGAGGAGCACGTCCGGCAGCACCGTCTCAGGAGTGAGCCCCAGCTCTCTCAGAGGGGGGGACCCCACAAGCAGCAGATCGCCGAGCACAGGGCGCCAAGGCAGGGACCGAGGAGCCAGGAAATGTGTCGCTGCGCCCACCAGCCGTCCACGGTGGGAGCGTCCTGCTCCGGTGCCAAGGTGTACCTGTACACACCTTGTCCCGCACAGTCCCCTCCGGCCGTGCCCCACTCACCACCCACCCGTGACCTGGGGCTGGAGCCCCAGCCCAGGATCAGCGGCCACCAGAGCCTGCAGGAAGTGCAGCGTCTCCAGAGGGAGTTGAACACCTGTATCCATAAAATGGAAGAAGTCGCTAAGAAAGGTGAGAGCCCCTGGTGTCTTCGCAGGGGAGCGGCAGAGTTCAACCCCTTCGTCCAGGACCCCCGTCCCAGTCCACCCCCGCCCCCCGTCCCTGCACTGAGCACAGCGTCCACAAGGCACGTGCACTGTGAGTTTGACCCGAGTGTGTCTTCCTGGGGAGTTGGCCCTGCCCTGGCCCCCTGTCAGGTGGAGGCACCTGACGCCGCCCTGTCCCGCAGGCCGCGGCCTCGGCTGGGGGACCTCTGTCTAAACCTCTGGTCCAACGGCTCCTGAACACAAATTATCCTGTCATGTTTTGCTGTTTTGCAAAATTAATTTGTTCAAAAAAGAGCATCATATGTGCATATTAGGTAAAGCGCTTGGATGGGCTCGCAGCCGCAACAGGAGCTAGGGGCGTGTGGGGGGACGTCTGACCCCGGGCACAAGGGAGGCTGCGTGGGCATCCCATACCGTTTCCCACAGTTGTTCCGTGCTCCCTGTGGCCTGCGCTTCCCTGGGGAGCAGGGGATGGACTCCTTGTAGTGAGTTTGGGGTCAGACCAGTGGGGGGGAGAGAGGAGCCGGGCCTCCAGCTGCGAGGAGCAGGGGTTGAGCATCCCGGGGACGACTGCGAGACCCCCCGGGCTCTACCCTGATGCTCAGTAGACCCGTGCACGTACCGCGAGGAGTTTCAGCTGCCGTCCCGGAATAGCTCTGATGAGCGACAGAACAAAAACACACTAGTGAGGATGTGGCGGCCCGGGAGAAACGGGACTTGTCTCTGAGCTTCCGAGCGGCCGGCTGAGTGAGAAAGACGTTTCTCCCATGACGAGTGTGTTGTGTGGGCCATGACAGGAGTGTCGCCGCTCGTGTCTGACGCCGTTCCTCCGTGTGGGCTGCTGGGTCACCCCGTGGCATCCCATGGTGGAAGCCATGCTGTCAGGACACAAAGCCACGGGGGCCCCGCTCTGAGGACGTGACCTGACCAGGGGACCTTTACAGAGGGCTCCTCGAACTCGGGGGAAGGACTGGCTTGGGTGTTTTCTCGTTTATTTTATTCTGCTTTTTAAGATTTTGTTTAGAGACAGGTGTGCACACATGTGAGGGGGCAGAAGGGGCAGAGGGAGGGAGTCTCAAGCAGACTCCCCGCTGAGCGTGGCGCTCGAGCCCATGACCCAGATCGTGACCTGAGCCCACATCAGAAGTCACACCCCTAGCCGACCTATCCACCCGGGCGCCCCTCGTTTGTTCATTTTTAGTTTAAAATTTCCGTTTCTCACGGATCCGTAGCTTCTGCGCCTAGCAGAAAGGTCGCTGTGGAAACCTGTCCGTGCAGAAGTGTCTGCGTACCCGTCGTGGGCGCGGCGCGGCGTGGCACGGCCCCTCCACAGAGCCGCCTTCCACGGGCCCCCACGGCCCCGGGTGCTTCGGGGTGCGGTGCCGTAGACCGTCTGAGCCGTGCCCGCGACGTCACGCACGTCTGCGGCGCCCGCGTTTCTCCGCGCTGCGCGGCCACGCGAGACAGAAGCCTGGCTTGTAGGCTCCCGTGAGAGGGCGTCTGTGCCCAGAACTCCTGCGTTCAAAGTTTTCCTTTTTTCAAAACAAAAGTTTTTTCGTCATTTGGCTTTTTAATGAGTCAGTGTTAAATATTTGAGTCTATAAAATACGCTTGCGCTGATGACACAGGGCTTTGGTCGGACTTGTACCCTGGGATTTTGCGTAAGTGCTCGTTTGGGATAAACATTCGGAAGCCGTGGCCTCGGGAGTGGACGCCGCACGCCCCTCAGAGTCCCCCCGAAACAGTGTCCCTGAGCGCGTTTTGGAGACGTGGGGCTCCCGTGTGCACAAGCGTGTGCTCCGACAGACACGTGAAGGCTTTGCACGTCCAAGCAGTCCTAGCCTATCAAGCAAGGATTCAAGATAAGAAAGTAGTGAAGAAATCTTGCTGAGGATAAAATAGGCCAATAAAGGGTTTTCCGGGGGAAACAAAGCGTTACAGGTTTTGGCTCAATGCAGACAATGCAGAGCAGCCCGCGGCGCTTGGCAGCGGCGGAGCCGTCCGCCGGCTCGGTTCCGGGACTGCGCGTGGCGGGGGCTCGGGCTGCGGCACACGTCCTCCCATCCGGGTCTCGCGCGGGCCGCTCCTTCCTCGTTTCTTGGCTGCTGGAGGGGTTTTTGTGGGAGCTCCGTTCTTATTTTTAGGAAAACCAGAGACCTTCAGCTTTATTCTCTCTCGGAATAACTGGAGTTCTCACGCGTTTCTGTGCGTCGTGTATAACCCACGTTTGGGGAAACGCTGTTTTCAGATAGAGCGGAAGCAGCTCTGGATCCGGACGAGGAGCGACGAGTCCGCATCAGGAGGCAGGAGCAAGCCGCGCGCTCGGCCCGGATGCTGTACGTCCTGCAGCAGCAGGTACGGGGCGTGGGGGGAGCGGCGCCGGCCTTGGGGCCCTGCACACAGCTCCGCCTCCCCGTCGCAGCAGCGCCAGCGCAGTGTCCTGCGTGACCCCTGTGGTGTTTGTTTCCTGACCGTGTGGACACGTGGTTCTTTTCCTTTGGGTCGTCTGCCTTCTGTCTTTATGCGTATCTGTGTGTCGTGAGTAGAGGGCCACAGTCCTTGAAGGGTGGTTTTTGGCTTTTGGGGTCATAGGTTCTTGAGAATCTACTGAGAATGTGACTCCTGTCCTGGAAAATGGTGCTGGTACAGCACGTATTTCTGTGGACAGAGTCGCGTGGACAGTGGATCGCTGACCCTGAGGCCCCCAGGCCCAGCTGGTGCCCGGCGTTGGAGGGACGGGCCCCGTCACTTTGCCCCCGTCTCCCGCCTGTGCTGGGCGAGACGCCGAGGAGCGCCAGATCACGTGGTTCTCTTGCAGCACAGTGAAGGACGGAGGCATGCAGGGGGTCTCGGGACACATTTCGTGGCTGACGAACTGGCGCTCACGTTGTTGACGTTGCAGATAGGTTGATTTTAAATGTCTGCTTTAACTGTAGTGCCTTAACCGTGAGTCTGCCCTCGACTCCTTTCCCGTCACTGACGACACATGCTGGCTCTGCTGCTTGAGGCAAAAGCTGAATGCTCTCATTTAAAAGGAAATGCCTGAGTTAGACTTTGTTCCGTACTGTTCTGGAGGTTGTGCGTCAGCCCTGCTCCACACTGCTGCCGCCAAGATCGTTCTGGAACACGCATCTGACCCCGTCAGGGCTCTCTGGATGCGGTGCAGCCCCCGCTCCAGCGTGGCCTCCCACCTTTTCAGAGCCACCCCCACCTTCACTCCCTCCTGGGAAATTCCCATGACGCTGGGACCAAGGGATGGGAGGGGAACACTGTGCTCCACTCACCGTCTCGAACTCGAAGCTGGGGACTGTGTTTTCGGTCACGAGTGAAGAGCCTTGTCTCATTTCAAGTGACTTGAATTAAACAGTGGTTATATTTGGACAAGACAGGTCAGCACACGGGTCTGAAGTCTTCACTTTCCCCCTTTATGAAACAGGTGAAAGAGATCCAGGAAGAGTTGGATAAATTGAGTCCACAAAAGATCAGACACACGAAGAAGGTATGGCGCGGTCCGTTACAAGGAACGCTGCTTCTTTACAAATGGCATGTCCAGCGTCTGGGGGTGTCATGCGTGTGGGTTCTCTGCACTAATGTGCACGCGGTGCGTGTAGAGACGTGTCTGGGGGGCACGAGCACTGTAAATATCCTGCATTTGGGGTGGCCCTCCAAGGAACAGACTCTGAAAATAGATCTGTTGCTGCTGGTGTAGGAAGGAAAACACTGTTTGTCACGAGAAAACTTTTCAACTTCGTAGTTCCTTCCTGTGAGAGAGTTTCACAGGACGGAGTTGTCTGGAAAGAAGGCAGGCTGCAAATCCTCGTGAGGGCGGGATTGGTGTGGAGAAGTTCTGAATCTGAAATAACTCCCCTCTCATTGCCAGTCATGGGCCATGTCGCGGCTGGCGGCTGCCCACCGAGGAGCCATCCGGGCCTTACAAGTGTTGGTGACCCAGCTTACGGACCGCGGGGAGCACCCAGTTCCTGCACGCCTTAGGGAGCTGGGTGGCCTCATCCGCCAGCTGTCGCTCTGCTCTGCCAGGCTGGATGCCGACTCTCCCGTCCCCGAAGTGGTCGCGGACATCCTGCGACAAATCGAGGTATGGAACGGACTCCGGGTTTGTTTCTAAGCAGGGAGGTAGTGCTTACTGCGACCTGGCGTCGTTGGGATTTATGGAGAAGACACGACGAAGCTGCGGCCTGGTGAACTCAAGCTTCGCAGAGGACAGGGGACGCACCTTGGTTTTTATCGTATCCCTTTCACAGTCTAGTCCGTAACACCGCGTCTCACTTGTTTGAGAATGGGTGGCTGGGTGTAGAATGTGCATCGACTGCTAACCAGGTCCGTTGAGTCACCAGAACGTTCCATTCCCTTAACATGAACTTGAGAGAGAATCTGTTAGCACAGGAAAGGAGAGCAGCGAAGCACTCTTCAGTTAGCGCTTGGATGAGCGTGCCAGTGTGCAGTCTTGGTGGGCTTTTGGGAAGAAGGGGTGCTTGAAGACATAAGAGAGCACAGCCTCCGGTCTGGTATGACGGCTGGCGATGTCTGGCCGTCCCCCGGCAGGTACTAGTCAGGACAGAGCCAGCAAGAGCAGGGTGCCCTCGTCTGTGCCGTCCCGCCGCTCCTGCGGGGCTGGCAGCCACACAGCCTTCATTACCAGCACGCCACCGATGAAGAAGGTCCGAGAGACGCCACCGTGACTCCCTCACTGGAGTTAGCTCTGCTCCCCCACATCGGTCCACGGAGGAAAGGCGACCTTCATGTTGGTGGGACCCGGGAGGACAGGTGCACTGGAGGGAGACTTCTGGGCGTTAACTAGCCCTCGGTGGCCCCTGTGGCCCCTCCGCCTTGACCGTCGCTGGCACGGTGTGTGTGGTTTGCAGGTAGCACCGGTGCCTGGCGGACTCAGCTCAGGAACGTTGTCGGGTGCAGACCCTCCGACAGCGTGGCAGGTCACGTGGTGCTTTTTATGTTTGCCCGTCACAAACATGGTGGGCACATCTTCATTCTGGAAAGACCTCAAGGGCTTATCTGGTCCCTTCCCGGAGTTTGGCAGGAGCACCTTAACGTGCTGCTCCTTGCACACCGTCCGTCCGTCAGTAATGCGAGGAACTCACACAGCCCTGTTGACGGGCTGCACCTCCCATGGCTTGCTGTCCTCCTGCCTTACTGTCCCTGGAGTGAAAGTCCCCGGCTGTGCTCAGTTGGCCTCAGTTTGCACAGACCCACTGGAGGCTAGGCCCTCACTGCCCACTGCTCTTGTAGGAACGGGGCACGTTGGGGTGGGTGGGTAGCCAAGGTCCCGGGCGTGCTGCGTGGTTTATGAAAACGTATATTACACGTAGTGCCTTTGCCCGCTGAAAATACTATTTGAGTGTATGAGATTTTTATTGAGAATTAATACATTTAGAAAACACATAGGATTAGGCTCTGAAGACTGGTTCGTTTCTACAGTATGGTGGATTTCGATGCCTTTAAAAGTAGTCCCCCTCTTTATCTTGGTGCTGTTGGTCAGTGAGCTAAAGGTGTAAAAGAGCTTGCAGAATTGTTTTATTAATTAAGTAGATGTCCTTAGTAATAAAGTTTTCAAACTAAACGACGTGCCATTGACCATTAGACATGGCCGTGTAATGACACGTTTACCTGGGGGCCTAATTTTGGGCTTGTGATCAGCAGTCAGACTTTGGTGAGATAATCTAAGACAGTAATGGACTGTTTCATGTCAGGCTTTGGAATCCCTCGTGGAAAAGAAACTGTCACCGAAAAAAGTGAAGAAAAGTTTCACGGAAGTTCAGAGCAGGTTTCCTGTTGGTAACCACAGGGCCTTAGAAGGATGGCAGAGTCCTTCGCCCAAGAGTGAGAGGAGATCCCTCGTTGCAAAGGAGACATTTCCAGAGGAAACAAGATGGCCTTCAGGGACAAAGACGCTCCTTGCTGGTATGTGTCCAGAGACGTTCGTGGTGTGGTGTTTGGTTCTTTGAGGACAGAGAGGAAGGGAGGTCAGGATTTAAAACCTGGCCCACAGCAGGTGCACTTGAACCCAGAGAAGCAAGTGGCAACCGGAGTGCATCCTGGGGTGGGAGGCTGGAAGGTCCCCCCACAGAGAAAGGCACCCCCCCATAGAGGAGGCTCCCCCCATAGAGGAGGCTCCCCCCATAGAGGAAGCTCCCCCCATAGAGCAGGGTCCCCCCATAGAGCAGGGTCCCCCCACAGAGGAAGCCTCCCCCCATAGAGGAGGGTCCCCCATAGAGGACCGTCCCCATAGAGTAGGCTCCCACCCATAGAGGAGGGTCCCCCGTAGAGGAGGGTGGGGAATGTCAGGTTCTCTCTTCCCACATCATCGCACTTGGGTCACCTAAAGGAGATTCCTAAAGAGCTGGAAGTGAGAACCCCACTTTTTAAACATTGGTTTGTGTAGATTTTAATGATAGGCACATGCATATACACAGATACCCATGCGGTTAATGTGTAGTTTTTAGTGCGGGTAATAAATAACTTGTTGTTGTTCCCAAAACCAGAATTGCTGGCTTGTGCATGTCAGACAGTCTGCCAGCTTGCCCTTGAACAGGGCCGACAGTGATGTTCTGGCGAACAGTGAGCATCCGAGTGTATTTCCCACATCCTTGCCAAGTACTTTATGTCGTGAAATTGTAAGAATTTTCCAGTGTCTGGATGGAAATATTCGCTTGCTGTTTGTCTTGTCCTGTCCCGACTCTGGGGAAGAAGGTCAGAGTGCTCCCGGGGGAGTGCTCCCGCTTCTGTGCGGTGTCTGTGCGCGCCCTCCTCCCTCTGGGGCCGGCGTCGTGCTCACGGCTGTGCAGAGGTCGGCCTGCGCTCTGGGCCCGTCCTTTCTGGGTTTGCACAGACTGCAAATACTTCTCTCAATCACTAGCCTTTGACTTGGATTATGGCCGCTTCTCTGCTGCAGAGATCTGTGCTTTGTGGGCAGAATCATCTTTCTGACGTGTTTTCCTGTTTCGGGAGGCTCTTCCTCTCTGTTCTTCTTCACAGTTTGCTGATGGCGATGGTGTATTCAGAGGAATTGAGAAGCTGCGTGTCAGGTTCTAGGGCAGAGGCCGTGGGGGTGTGACGGGCCCCCCGAGTTCCCAGGCTGGCCGGGGAGGGGGTGACATCATCGTGCCCTTTCTCCATCCAGGCATAGGGATGAGATTCGGCATAGGAGAATTCCTGACCTAGGCATACTAGGAATGCCTGGACTCTCTGCTAGGTTCATTTCCAGTTTTCTCACTTTAGGGTCCTTCTTGCTGCTGCGAACGGGATCGTCTTTTTATTGCCTGTCAAAGCGGGTTCTTGCTCGTTCCAGCAGAGCCATGGGACCCTGTCCAGACCTCTGGGCGGCCACCACGCCGCGTTTCGTTGGTTCTGAGGGATGCGGTGGAACATTTCTGAAATCGGGACGTGTTCTGACGTTGATGATACCTTACGATTTGAAATTTCCCGTTGGTGCGTAAAATAAGGGTACGTCTTACACTAGGTGTTTTAGATTTGATGAAATAAGGAGATTTTCTTAGTGCTTTTGTGTTTTTCCAGATAGATGAGACCACCTACAAATAAGTAAAGTTCTGCCTCTTTCTTTGCAATTTTTATACCTTTTTTTTTTTTCTCTTTCTCCTTTACTGGACAGAATTTAGTTTGGAATAATATGGGTGATAGCTGTAGTGGGAGCACCGTTTCTCCCCGGATTTCGTGGGGTCTGTTTGTACGTGTGGCTTGCTGTTGGGGTTTCTCACGTCTGCGTGCAAAGTAGAGGAAATGTTCTTCTGTTTCTTCTTCCAGTTTTGTGAAGAGAGTTTCTTTTCCTCTACTTTTTCCTTTTTTTAAGTTAAACTGATAGAGGTATACATTGATAGTGTTTTAAAATAGTTTCAAGATTTTAATATTGAGTTTTTTAATGTGCCATTGGTGTCGGTGTGGACGAATCCAGTGAACTAATTTTCCTATTTCAGTTGAAGTAGAATACGCAGATAGGAAAGTGCACAGAATAGGAGTTTACAGCTCAGTTTGTTATCAGAGAACAAACCTCTGGGAAGCCCCTACCCGAGTCAAGAAATAGAACATTACAAGCACTAAGAAATCCCCTCTTCCAGTCTCCATCCCTTGTCTCCTCCCCCAAATTAACTGTTATTCTCATTTTTTATGCCGTACGTTGGTTTTTGCCGGGTTTGGAACTTCATGAACCTTATAGGAATAGGATTACGCGATAGGTATTTTGTTGGGACTGGCCTCTTTCTTTTCTTTTCTTTTTTTTTTTTTTTAAAGATTTTATTTATTTATTTGACAGAGAGAGAGAGACAGCCAGCGAGAGAGGGAACACAAGCAGGGGGAGTGGGAGAGGAAGAAGCAGGCTCATAGCGGAGGAGCCTGATGTGGGGCTTGATCCTATAACGCTGGGATCACGCCCTGAGCCGAAGGCAGACGTTTAACCGCTGTGCCACCCAGGCGCCCCAGGACTGGCCTCTTTCTGTTCACGTTTTGTGAGTGTCGTGTGTGTGCGTAGCTGTGCCCTGTCTGTGCTCTTTGCCGCATCCCACTGTGTGAATGCAGCCCCGTTGTGTCGTGCTCATCATCGGGGTTTTCCCAGGGTTGGACGATTACAAAGAAAGCCACTGTTCTCGTGTGTGTGTCTTGGTGCATGTGTACGTGTGTCTGTGTTGGGTGTGTTCCCGGGGTATCATCATCAGCTCATAGCGGATGCGTTTGTTCAGCTGTAACAGGCCCAGATTTTTTTCAGAGTAGCGTTATGGGTTTTGTGCCCACCAGCAGCGTGGGGGAGCAGTGCCGCGCATTCTTTTGGTGCGTAGACTGTCATTCTGGTTTTGTTTTTTAAAGATTTATTTATTTATTTTAGAGAGAGAGCGAGAGAGCAAGGGGGGGGCACGCGGGGTAGCAGCAGAGGAGGAGAGAGTCCCAAGCGGACTCCATGCTGAGCCCGGAGCCCGACGCAGGGTTTGATCCCAGGACCTTGAGGTCAGACCTGAGCTGAAACCAGACCGCGCCACCCACGCGCCCCGGCTGTCAGTCTGGTTTGATTGATGGATTCATTGATTTACGGATGTATAGATTTTATTTATTTATTTGAGAGAGAGAACACAAGCAGAGGGAGAGGGAGAGGCAAACTCCCTGTGGAGCAAGGAGCCTGATGTGGGACTCGATCCCAGGGCACTGAGATGGTGACCTGAGCTGAAGGCAGACGCTTCACCAGCTGAGCCCCCCAGGCACCCCTCCTTCTGGTTTTAATTTACATTTTTCTGTTTGAATGATGGTGTAAGTACTTTTTCATGTGTTTATACCCCATTTACATGGCTCCTTTTTGGGAAGTGCCAGTTCAAGTCTCTTGTCCTCCCTCCCTCCCTCTTTCATGTTCTCCTTCTCTTCTTTCCTTTTTTCTTCCTCTCCTTTTTTTTTCAAAAATGGATTTATAGGAGTTCTTTGTAGGAGTATTCTGCGTGCGGACCCTGCCTCGGTTATCTGTGCCGTGAATACACATTCAGAGATAAGAGGCGGCTTGCTTCTAAGCGTTGCAGTGCTGTGTGTGACAAACAGAGTTGGGCGTAGCACTGTGGTCCAACGGAGCAGGATTTTCCTGTACGTTTCTTTGTGTTTGTTTTTATGTCCTGTTGAAGCTTCTCCCTACGCCAAAGTTAAGACGACCTTTTTCTATGTCACTTCTAGAGAATGTCGTCCCCTTCAGCCCCTCCCCCAGTCTCATGGACGTGAAACCGTAGGTGGTTGTTTCAGTTTGGATTTTTCTGGTTATTGCTGATTATCTCTTCTTGTTTTTGCTGACAGTTCAGATTTTTTTCTCTGAATTGCCTATTTCTATCCTTTGCCACTTTTTCTATTGGAGTATCTATTTTTCTTATAGATTTGTAGATGTTTCTAATGTATTCTAGCTGTTAGTCCTGTGTTCATTACACGCGTTAGCGATCTCTATTTCAGACTCTGGCCTGTCTGTGGAGTTTACCGTGTCTTCCTGCAGAAGGGAAGTTGCCGTGTGCTATAATTAAAGTATATCAGTGTTATTCTTTTTTTTTTTTTTTTAAAGATTTTATTTATTTATTTGACACAGAGACAGCCAGCGACAGAGGGAACACAAGCAGGGGGAGTGGGAGAGGAAGAAGCAGGCTCATAGCAGAGGAGCCTGATGTGGGGCTCGATCCCAGATCGCCGGGATCACGCCCTGAGCCGAAGGCAGACGCTTAACGACTGCGCCACCCAGGCGCCCCTCTCAGTATTATTCTTGAGAGGCTTCTCCGCCCCAAAGTCTTCATCCTTTCTCCTGTGTTTTCTTATAAAACCTTTAAAGTTTTCCTGTCATATTTCTGTCTTTGTTTCTTTTAAATTTAAGACTTGTTGAGTGTGAGGCAAGGCCCGTGTTTTGTTTTGTCCCCATGGCCGCTGCGTGAGGAGCCTGGGACCTGGGGGTCCACCCCTCCGCCCCCGCCTGGCGGTGCTTCTCCGGAGCTGTCTGGGCTGGCCTGGGACGGGACTCGTCCTGACAACTTTGGGATGGGCCTGTTTCGATCCACTGAAAGGTCTGCTTGGATTTTAATTGAATTTGCATTTGAAATGACGGACTGCTTAGGGGGGAATGGACGTCTTCGCAGTGTTCTTTCCTTTCTTGAAAACAACTTACTCAGGTCCTCATTCCTGTCCTTTAAAACACCTTTGACTCTGGTTAGATTTCTTCCTAAGTGCATTATGGTTTTTGTTGCTGACGCTCACAGGATGTTTTTCTCTTCTATTTTTTCTAGTTACTTTGATACGTGAGAATGGTACTGATTTTCATATATTTTTCTTTTATCCAGAAACCTCTTCCTCGTTTAATTACATGTCGATTCTCTTGGATTTTCTATGTAGAAAACATCATCTCATCTTCAACTAAAGGCCGTTTTATTTCTTTTCACGCTGCAAGTTGACAGTCGTGGGCGGATAGAGGTTTTGAGAAATGACAGTTAAATATTTACATCTTAGAAAAAACACGTTTGGTAGCCAGGTGGGGTAAATGGAGATAGAAAAGGGGTCGGTCAGGAGATGCCGTTGGCATAGTCACGGGATACCGCGCGTCTGCCCCGGGTGGTGGCGGCCGGCAGGCAGGGCTGGGGTCCGAGGGACCGGGAAGGAGCCCGTGTGGGACGTGAGCCTGGGCGTCAGCCACGGCCTGCGGGTTTCCGCGTGTGGGTCCGTGTGGGAGTCACAGGGCGAGGAGTGACTTTGGCAGCAAAACGCCTGTGTTTACAGGCTGGGCTAGATGTCTGGAGCTTGTCTCTCTGTGGAAATCCTTGTCACCCACTTGAGTGCATTTCCCTCTGTTTGTCCTTCTGAAATGTCCTACAGAGAAGTGTCCCCCTGGGGCAGCGCCTGCAGCGACCTGGACGTTGGAGAATGGGCTGGATGCGATGGGTGCGGAGATCTTTCCGGAAAAAGCCCCGTCTGCTGCAGACCACAGCGTCCGCTTCCCGGCAGATGCACCGGCCCCGGCGAGAGCTGGAGCGGCGGCGGGGAGGCCCACGGCCAGGAGCGCGGTGCTCAGGAAGAAGGAGGCCCAGGCGCCAGCGAGGCTGCCTCAGGTACGGAGTGGCTCCTTCCGCGGCCAGCTGGCCGTGGTCGTGGTGCCGCCGGAGTCCTGAGCCACCCATCCAGACAGAGCCGACTTAGCTCGGCTCCGGGTGGTTTTTGCCTTTTTAACAAAAAATAGTTTTTAATACTGCTCCCGGGACCCGGCGTCTCTCTTGTCCTGGTTTGGTGAGAGCTGCGTGAATTTGATCCCACGGTCTTAATCGGGCAGGCTGTTCTAAAATCCTGTTTCTTCTGCTTCTGCTTTGCAAGTGTGAGATTGGAGGGGATTAAGATTTGCTTCCTGCTGAAGATAAATATTGATAAAGAACTAATCACTCCGCATGGAGGGGCTTCGCAGGGTCAGTGCTCTGTGTTTGGAAGCCAGCTGGCTTGAAGCTACATTATATTTTAAGCTTCTGTTTATAGCGTAACTGAAGTGGAGAACCGGCCGGAAGACCGCCTCCCAGTCCAAACACCCTTAATGGGGTTACCGCCGCCAGCCGGGCCTGAGTATTGTCAGGTGGCCCCAGGGATGGGCGCTGAGCACTTGTCCCCGGGGACTGATAGGTCCGGGCTTGGATCAGCCTCATGGGGTGTCATCAGTCAGTCAGGACGGGGCCTGTCCGCGTGTAGCTGGCGCTCTTGCTCAGAGACAGCTGCATGCTCCTCCTCCATGGGCCCATTCAGCCTTCTGGAAACAAGGGAAGAAATCAGCTCCTGGTTTAGAGATGAGACGTTAAGTTTTTAACCAAGAGTGTCATGCAGTTTATCTTTTTTTTTTTTAATTAGGAAAAAACATAAAAATAAATATATTATGTATGTCTCTGTGTGTGTGTGTGTGTGTGTATAAAAAGATGGCAAATGCAGGGTGTCCAACTTCAACCCTCCCCTGAACCCCATCCCTTCCCAGGGAGGGGAGCGGGGTGGAGTACAGCACAGGCCCTCAGTGTGGAAACGTTCAGTGTGAGCACACTCAGCGTGAGGCACGCTCGGACACGTTCAGTGTGGAAATGCTCAGTGCGAGGTACAGTCAGGCATGCTCAGCGTGAGCACGCTCAGTGTGGAAACGTTCAGTGTGAGCACACTCAGCGTGAGGCACGCTCGGGAACGTTCAGTGTGGAAATGCTCAGTGCGAGGTACAGTCAGGCATGCTCAGCGTGAGCACGCTCAGTGTGGAAACGTTCAGTGTGAGCACACTCAGCGTGAGGCACGCTCGGGCATGTTCAGTGTGGAAATGCTCAGTGTGAGGTACAGTCAGGCATGCTCAGCGTGAGCACGCTCAGTGTGGAAACGTTCAGTGTGAGCACACTCAGCGTGAGGCACGCTCGGGCACGTTCAGTGTGGAAATGCTCAGTGTGAGGCATGCTCAGTGTGAGGTACAGTCAGGCACATTCAGTGTGGAAATGCTCAGCGTGAGGCACGCCTGCTCCCAGGTTTTGCCACAGTGCTTTCCGCGCCAGTTTCTGGTGTAGCGTGGGGACTCCCGAAGCTTCCGCCGGTCAGAGGTTAAAGCGAGCTTCTTTGATTACCCATCTGGCTTTACAGTTCATGTTTGTCTCTTGCAGGGTCTCCACAAGGCTGAAAGAAGTAGACCGACCCGGTCTCAGAGCAGAAGCCGGTTGCAGCACATGACAGTATCCTCCAGACTGAAAATGAACCAGCAGCCTGTGAGGGACAACAGGGCCCCTTGGGTGCCTCCGAACCCCACGTCCCCACCAGCATCTCCTAAGTGGTACGTAGGGTGGGTTTGTGCTCCGCAGAGCAGAGCTCCCCTGTCGCTTAGAGCTAATAAAGCAGCAGCCTTAGCTGCCACTAAGAACAGAAGCTCATTTGGGTGAGAAATACGTGATAAGTGTTTTGTCTAGAAGCTGTTGGTGCCTTTCTCCTTCAGACTGGGGGTGGGGAACCTCCCGTGAGCCACCCCGAACCGCTGTGGGCGTGTGGTCCTATGTGGGGGTCGCAGGCTTGCCCCACCTGTCTCCACACAGTGGATTCTAGAGGCCTGAGGCCCGGAGCTGTGCCTTCCTCATAGCGGAGTGTCCAGTGGCTGGTGTGGGGCCTTAGTGGATCTTGGTGGACATTCAGTAAATCTTTGCTGAAAGGATGAATATTTTAAAATAATCCTAATTTCAAGACAAGATTTTGAAATATAAAACCATGTCACAGGGGACAGGGTAATGCTGACGTTACCGTCTGTCTCCATGTTACCGCACACAGTGACAAGGCCCCGTTCCACAGAGCTGGGGGGACGCAGGTCCTCCAGGGGCCGCAGGGGCCGGTCAGGTGGAAGTAGTCTCTGGGGAACTGGTTAAGAGAAAGGGGCGTTCGTTTACCATGGCACGGGAGTTTTTGAGAGCAAAGTGGAAGGAACCAGCATCAGGCCAGCAGAAAGCAGGAGCATGAGGAGGAGGGCCAGCAAGAAATTAGGGGGTGCGAGGGCCCCACCTTTTGCGAGGTTGGCAGGTGACGGGGGAGCAGCCTGGTGGGCCAGGCTCCCCCTAAGACTCGAACGATGCTGCGTGAATGGACGCCCTTGCCCGTCAGCCTGCAGAGTTGAAGAAGCAACGTCTCGAGAATTTAATGTCTTGCTTATATAGCAGAGCTGGGTCTAAATCAGGCCTGATTTCATCATGTGCTTTTTGTGTTCAGCTGTTCTGAATTCTGTGTTTTTATGTGTGTGTTAGAATAAAGACATGAATTCAGTTGGAAGCTCTGAAAACATCGGTTGGTGGACGTTTATACTGCAAGCCCCCAAGCCCACGGGCTGTCTTCCGGGCGTGCGCGGAGGGCCGGAGGGCCTCCTGAAAGCATTGCCACATGGGAAGTAACTAGTGACCGAAGCTATGTGTTGGTTCTTCTCACGAACACAGGGATACGAGTGTGAAGCAGAGGAGAACGTGTGCGTGGGCGCTTAGCCTGGGCCCTGGGGGCGCTCGCTCTTCTGGGCACCCGCTCACACGCAGGCCCCTGCTGTAGCTCACCGCCGACCCCCGGGAGCCGGCGGGTGTGGAGGGCGGGGTCCCAGAGCTGTGCTTTTGCCTGTTTTGCAGTGCTGCCTGGCTGAAGGTGAAGCCGAGCCCCAAAGACGCCAGAAAGGAACAGTCACTGCAGCAGGACGAGGCCCAGGAGGAGATTCCGTTGACGGGGGCGGTCGTGCAGGAAGCAATGAGGTTTGTGCTTCTGCTTTTCAAATCCTGGAGAAAGAAAGGGCCCGGGCCCCGGGCTCTGCAGTGGACTCTCCTCTCTCGCATATGTATACAGCCGGTTACGTAAAGCATCAGCCGCCGGCTCTGCTGTCGGACGGCCAGGCGGGGACGGCGAGCCCCTTTCACTCCGACCACTCCGGTTGCTTGTTTTGAGCTCTATGGAGACGTCTAGAAACGGGGCCGGAAGACAGCTTCCGAGCTCCCGTGACTTACAGTTGCAGGAAGGGCCTGTTACAGCTCATCTGAGGCAGAGCTGGAGGGTAAAGAGCGGAGGCTGGAAGGCGCTGAGCCGCTTCCTGCTGCAGAGAGCTGGGCTTCATGGGCCCAGGGAACAGGCTCGAGTTGGGGGTGAGGTGAGAACATTCCGGAGGGAGCAGTGACGACGGGGCTCTGCGTTTGTGCGGCCGAGGTTGTTCTTGCGTTGTGGGAAAGCAGAAATGAGTGTGGGCTGTCGTGTAACTGGATGCTAGTCACGCACCGTAACCTGAAGGACTCAGAGCCCCCCCGCATGCTTGGAGGTTGTGCAGAGTGAGCGTTTCCTTCCTGGCTTTACGTGACTTCGCTGCGCCTCTGCCTAACTTCCAAACTCAAAGATCCAGCAGCAGCTTTATTTTATGGTTGAACAAGCAGTGCTAAGAACAGTGATGGCTCTTCTTGAGAAAATCATGGGCGGTTTTGGTGGCTGTCCACGCTCACTGGGAGTGCATCTGCACGGAGCCTCATATGAGGGACCCCACTGGGAGAGGTGGTGTCGCCTGTGGAGCCCAACACTGGCACCCCGACCCTGACGCGGGTGTGGGGATGGCGGCCTGCCGGGCGAGGCGGGTTCGTATGACTCTGTTCACTGTCCGCCAGACTTGCTTGGCTTGACGCCGAAGCCCGTAAAACATTGAAGGAGCTGGAGGAACGGAAAGCTGAGGGCTCGGACAAGACGCAGAGGCAGAGGTACGTCCCCGCGTCCCAGGCCGGCCCACGCGGCCTCATCCAGCAGCCGGCGGAGGCGCTCGCGCTTCCGGGGCGCACGGGCTGTGTGCATGGGGGCAGCCCGCAGCGGAGCGCGGCTTGGGCCGGCCACGGTCGGCTGGCCTTCTGCGCTGTCCCCAACCTCGCTCCGCTCGGCGCGGACTCAGGCGGGACGGAGGGACTGACGGAACCCAAGACCGCAGACGTGGGTAGAAAGCTGGAGTCGAGGTGGGGTGTGCGTCTGAGCAGCAGTCGCGAGGGCTCGCCTGCTGCCGCTCGTCTGCACGCTCGTGCCCCAGGCCCGCGTCCGCCTGGCCTCGTGGGAAGAACACGTGCCCGCGGGATCGTATGCGGTGTCTTTGCTACGAAGTATTCCTTTTGTGGTGTTTGATACTGAACGGACATCGGCAGGTTGGGGAGCTGAGAGGTCAGCCTTGCGTCTGCTTGTGCCCCCCACCCCGGGCGCTCTGCTCGGCGGGAGGAGGTGGACGTGTCTGGACACGCTGGTGAGTGTGCACGTGCTTCGCTTCAGGGTCCACTGGAGTGTGGAGAGGTACTGCCCAGCCGGACGCTTGAAGTCTGAGGTGTCCTTGGCGGTCTGGGGCCGTGATGGGCTGTTTCTGGACTCTGTTCAGAACTCGCCCTGCGGTCATCCGCACAGTGTGTGTTCTGTCACCTGTCACCACAGACGCTCGTTCCCACACGTGACAGGCCCCGATTTCTTTCCTCTGTAGCTTTTGCCTGTTTTCAAGCCACACAACCACAGGGGCGTCCGGGTGGCACAGTCGGTGGAGCGTCCGACTCTTTGTTTCAGCTCAGGTCATGGTCTCAGGGTCCTGGGATCAAGGCTGCGTCGGGCTCTGTGCTCAGTGGGGAGTCTGCTTGAGATTCTCTCGCTCTGTCCCTCCCCCACCCACCCACGCGTGCCCCCCAAATAAATAAGTCTTAGAAAAAGCAAAACAAAACTATGTAATCACAGAGCCTTAGGGTTGTAAGGGCCTTACTGTCCTGCCGGTGCTCCCAGGCCCTCCGGACTGCGCACAAGGTAACGACCAGCATGGTTGCACATGGCGTCTGTGATGGGACGGTCCCCTGGTGAGGCAGTCCATTCTTCTGGCTGCTCGGACCCCTATCCACTGTCCCTCGGCCAGATAGCAAGACAGTGGCCTGCCCTGCCCCATCATCCTCTTGGGTGGTCCCACGTGGTAAATGCACGCGTGCAGCCCAGAATACTACAGAAGGAGCACCCGTGCACCAGCATCTCTAATCAGGGAATGGGCCCTCACCCATGTCCCTCCTCGGTCCCTCCTCAGTCACCCCCTCGTCCCCCAGAGAGAGCCACCATGCTGACTCCTCCCTTGATGTCATCACCCCCACCCGTAAATCTGTCCCCTACGGACGTGTCCCTGATGGTTTGCTGTGTGGGTTTGAGGTGCTGCCGCTGTGAGGGGCGCGGGCTGGGTCCCGTGGGCTTGCAGGGGAGACGTGGTCGGGGCGGTGTTCCGTGTGGGGCTCCGATCTGTCTGTTCCCTGACCCCGCTGACATTTGCTGGTGTCTGTCTGCTAATTCTAGCCACTGTGGTGAGAGTGGTGGTGCCTCGTGGTTTTTGTTTGCGTGTCCTTGCAGTCGAGTGAGGTGTGAAGTGTCTGTTGTGTTGATTTCTAAGGGTCTTCAGTGTGTTCTGGGCGTGAGCGGTTGTCAGACGGGTGTGGCTCCGGGGTGTGTGGTTGTGCCCTCGTGTGGGTCATTAGTCCTTCCCTTGGGGCACGTCTGAGCGTCCGGACGGTGAGCACCTGGCTGCTGGCGCCCCAGGAGCGTCCAGACACCCCAGAGGGGGAGTCAGAGAGGGGCCCCAGGATCCAGCTTCTCAGACGTCACCAGGCTCCAGTCTCCCGCATTTAGGCCGCCCCCAGGTCCCCACGTGCCTGGTTCCACCAGCCCCGCGCCCGTGAAGTCAGCAGGGCACACACGTGGCTTCTGCGCTTCCCCATGACTGGCTGTTTCGGCTTGGTCAGCCCGGCGCAGGTGGCTACCATGTTGTCCTGTTTTCCAGCACCGTGCTGCCCTCATCTGTGGGTTTGTGTCTGACTCCATTATGGCGGAGTTTGGAGAGGGCTCAAAATTAGTTTGACTTGTTCAGTCTCCTGTTCTCTTGAGCTGTTTAAAGGCGGCCGTTACTCTCTTGAAGTGTACTGAGAGCCCGACGGACCTGTCGAGATGTTCAGAAGTGCCCTCAGCGGGTCCTGGACCCGGGCTGGCGCAGCACCTGGGCGCTCGCTGGAAATGCGGCGTCTGCTTATTTAACAGGACCCCAGGGACTTGGCGTGGCCGTCAAGAG
Source organism: Ursus americanus (assembly GCF_024610735.1). Classification (NCBI taxonomy): domain Eukaryota; kingdom Metazoa; phylum Chordata; class Mammalia; order Carnivora; family Ursidae; genus Ursus; species Ursus americanus. The sequence goes on from NC_142140.1 coordinate 60,945,426, forward strand.
TCGAGAAGCTGTGGTTTTATACTCATTTCATTTTCCTCCACTTGGAGTAGCACCTGAATCTACAAAATGGGATATTTTCTTGCTTTTGATTTTAATTTTTGATTTTATCTCTACATAGTGTCTCGGACACCCAGTTAGCAGACAAGGTGGAGAAGGCAGTCCTGGAGCGTTTGAAGCCTCTCCTGGTCAAGGCCCAGGTAATCCAGTCGCTTGCCTTTGGAAGCGTTAGAGTAAAAGGAGGCCCTTCGTGAGGCCTCGCGCCCGCCTGGCGGCTGGGGTGCCGAGCTGTGCTGTGCTGTGTGGTACGGGTGCAGCACTGCCCGGCCCCTCTGGGTCCACTGATGGGCGATGGGTCTTGAGTGCACGTAAGGGACCAGGACAAGGGAAGAGAGAGAAAATCCCACTTTTGAGAAGGGAGATTTTAGTTTAAGGAATGAGTTTAGGTTCCAGTTTCCCTCGTTAATGAACTAGATCTGTTGGTGATGTCAGTGTCCCATTAGCTGCTTCCGCCCAAGTCCTGGGCTCTCTCACTTCCGTGGTTTGGGTCAGCACCTGTGCGCAAACTGTCTCGAGGAGGAGGTAGCATGCAGCGTCACCAGCAGGGGTCACCCTCCCGTGGGCAGGAAGCTGGACGCACCGGCCCGACCCTGCAGGTGCGCTGGCCCTGGAGACAGTCTTGTCTGTGTGGACATTGAGGCCACGGGGAATATCATGATCTCACGTGGAACGAGCGATGTTCTGGGTCCCTGAATGGGCCACTGGGGTTGTGTACCTCCGGTGTAAGAAGTGTGTGGTTATCGTGAGAGTCCCTGCACATCTCAGGCGCAGAGAAGAGGGAGGGCTCTTCGCAGCCCAGCCGTCCGGCCTCCTGGTTCCATTGTTGAGTGAACTGGAACAGAGACGCGGAGTAACTGTGTAGACACACAGCTACTCTGACCGTGTTTCCAAAGTTGAGGGAAGAAAAGGGACAGAGAGCCAAGATCAGCACACGGCCTTTACTTTCATGGGGACACGAGCTGGGAATTGCTGCCCAGCCTGTCGTGGCCAAAGCCGACGAGCGGCTCCGCGCGCAAGCTAATCTCGTAGCAACTCGTCTGTGCCAACACGGGTTGTAGGTTTTTATAATTCGTGGATCGTGTTTTAACAGAGAGTCAACTCTTCTCTGGAAGCAGATCCTCAGCTGAAGGACCGGCCGTCAGCAGACACGGCGACTGCCCAGCTCACAGACGAGGTGCGCACGCTGGCGTTCCTGCTGACGCGACTCTCGTGTCGTGAGAGCGTCCTGGGTGGCGAGGGAATGACACACGGGTTCCTGCTCCGCAAGGGGGGAGTGACGGTTCCTCTTCGCTTGTCGACTCTACAGCGGAAATCCCTGGGGCCACAGGGCTGTCCGCGGCTCTGTCCTCTCCCGAGGATGGAACGTGGCTGTGGTGCGCGGCCCTGAGTGCAGGTGGCCTGCGGCCGGAGCGCAGCCGCCTCCACGCGGCCTGGCTTTGCTCACGACTGGCCTGATTTCCTCTGTGCTGAGGGCCTGACGCTCACTGTTCGGCGCACATGGTTTGAGTGCTGGGCAGTGACCAGGACCTGGCCAAGCAGAGAGGAAATGGTAAGATTTGAGAAGCACGAAAGCATGTGCTGTGGTCGTGCACCCTTGCACGTCCCCCTGGAGGACTTGTGTCTGGCACGTGTGGGAACGTTCTTGCCCCCCCCCCCCCCCCGGTGATCCTTTCCTCCTGGCAAATATCTCCGCGGGGACGGTGTCCCTGAGCGGCCGTTAGGGCCGTCAGCAGAGTTTGTGTGTCTGAGGGTTACCAGCCTCACACTTGGGAATTACTCTGTGGGCTCTGAGTGGTCCTGAGCAGAGTCAGGAGAGCAGCTCAGATAGCAGCTAGCGTCCTGGGCTAGTCGTGGGCGTCACCGTGGAGGTCCCCAGGTGGCACGCGAGAGGATGTGTGTGTAAGTAACTGAATAACAACAGGAAGACTCGTTGACGTCGGCATGGTGACGTGGAGAGAAGCGTTTTCCGTGTTAACCGGTAAAACCGTGTGGCCTCCACGCAGATTCTCGGAACTCCCCTCTCTAGAAGGGAGGAGACATTTGTGACCTTCACACAGAAAACACAACTCTCGGCGGGTTCACTTGCTGACACGACCGGCTCTGCCCTCCGGAAGGAGCGCGTGGAGGCGCCAGGACCGCGCCTGCGTCTGTGGCTGCTGCCCCGGCCATCCGCTGAGCACCCGAAATGGTGCTTTCCAAAATGCTCGAGTTTTTTCTAAATTGAGTTATATATGCACATGGGTGAAAATGGCAATAATTCAGCAAAAGTATGGCGTAAAGAGTTGCACCGTCCTGCGAAGGAGCACCACGGGCTTACGGCCCCCGGCTTCTTCCTTATGTGTCGGTCTCTCCGTGGCAGCGTATCCAGAGCTTCCTAGCTTTTCGGACGGCACACGGTGTCCTTGATGTTCCGTTCTCCCTAGATGAAAATCTTACACGCAGATACACACATCTTCATTAACTAGACCCGTTCCTGGGTTCCTTTGCTCTAGATTTTTTTTGTAACGCTATTGTCTGATTATTCAGCTTTTATTTAGCTTAAGGTTGGGCGTTTCTTCATATCTTTATTGGCTGTTAATATATATATATTTCTGATCTTTAAATGGCTGTGGTGGGAGCTGTTCCCTGGATGTCCCCACACGCACGTGATCACATAGCCCTTCCAGCTCTGAGACGGGACTGTTCCCGTCTCCCTGATGAGGGTGAGAGCGAGGCATGGGGGCTCGTGCATGTTGCAGATAAGGCACGGTGGGCAGAGCCAGGACCCCGTGGCCCACAGATGGGTCCTTGCAGAGCCTGATGCCATCACCTCCCAGCAGACATTCCTTGCAGGAGCCTCTTCCAGAGTAGATTATAGAAGCATCTTACAGAGCGTGTGTAAAGTCACTTTGCAAACTGTAAAGTGCTTTGTGAACGTAAAGAACACGAGGTCAAGAAGAGCTAGTAAAGCTCTCCCGGTTACGGGTAGAAAGTCTCGAGTGAAGACAGAGAATGAGGAACCTCATGATGTCATGGATAGACATTTTTACAAAAGCCTAGAACCCACGAGAACAGACCTGTCGTCTGGAATCTGACACGTAAGCTAGTGGACTTTTTCTCTGCGTGCAGCCCAAGGAGGATACTTGCTTTACCAGCCAGCAGGTGACTATGGTCAGGTACCTGGTTCGTGGCAGCATCAGAGTGGCTGGTGGCTGCTGTGCTGATGTGGCTGCTTCGGACTCGCCAGCATGGGAGGGGTGCTACGCGTGGGGTCGCCCGGGGCTGCTTTGCCGCGGCTGGTGTCCGTCCGTTGTCAGGTCTTTGATCTCCTCTCTGCCCCTCCCTTGCTTCACAGGCTGCGGCTGTGGACTGTGCACCCCACAGCCTTTGCCAGCTGGGGGACTCTTTGGAAGACGCCACTCATGGGCCCCGGGTTGCAACCCACCACGGGGTTTTGGAGTTGGAAGCCTCAGCTCCCGTGGGGGACGGCAGGGACAGCCCGTACCTGGAGACCCTGATGCTGCGGATGGAGGAGATGGAGGTGAGGTCTGGGACTGACCCCCACACTTCTGCAGCCCGGGCCTTCATCCCAGCCCGACTGCAGCCAGTGTCGGGCCTCGGGAGAGCCACTTGCCCCCCGAAAGTCAGATATCTTTGAGGATAAAACGAGGTGCGAGGTGTCCGCACCCTGCCTGACCCAGAGCTCAGGAGGTGACGTCATGGGTAGATGATGGGAGCACCCCTGGGACCAGAGCCGGGACCACTGACTTCTCCACCACCCCCCCCACTGTGGCATGGGGTCCCTGCAATTCACAGACCATCTTCCTGCTTTACTTCCCATGATGCCATTTCAGAACGCGTTTGTGATACGAGTTTAGACCTGCGACAGGACCCAGCCTAGGCCCCGGGTTGTGCAGAGCCCGGACCTGAGGCACAAGGAGGGAACGAGTGGTGCGGCCATGGTCGCCAGAGCTGGGCTGGGGCGCCGGGTCTCCTGACCCTCACGCCAGCTGATCCTATCTAAGTGCTGCGTGACGGAGTCTCCGTTCGGGTTTGCTGCTAAGTGGAAACATAGGGAAGACCGTCTCTCGTTGGTTTTTGAAAACGTAAAGATGTGTTGTTCGCCCTGGTGCTGGCTCGGTTCCCCTTCCTGGGGGTAAGCGTCCGGGACTGCAGCGCCCAGAGTGGCCGGCTCTAGCCTCGCCGGGTGATTGAAACGTAAATTCAGATGGAGCCCACGGCTCACGTTGCAGCGGTCCGTGGCCCCTCATCGTCACGGCAGGTCCTCGCGGGCAGCGCCGGGCTCCGTCAGGTGGGTTAGATGAAGCGCTTCACTGAAGTTTAGACTTTGTCTCCTGAGTGCTCTCACTTCCTGGCTGCCAGAGGCCCGTTTCTGGAGGCGTGCCTGCACCACAGGGGCGAACGGTTCCGTCCTTACCAGTTCTGCTGTGTGATGAATCCACTCTTTTCTCATAAATTAAACTTTTTTTTTTTTTAAAGAAATACCAGGAGACGGTTCGCCAGAGATACAGTAAAATTGTATACGCTGACCCTCGTCTTTGGACGCAGGAAGGAGAGACGGGTGAGTGTCTGCCCCGCCCGTGTGCTCCCCCCGCATCGTATCGTGCGAGATTTCAGACGTACAGGAAGGTCGCACACTTTCGGCGGTGGACACACACGTGGCCGCTCGCGCTCTGTCTGCCCCGCCAGTCGTGCCTGTCTGGATGCGTTTCAGAGAAAGTGGCAGGCGTGCGTGGGCGCGACCCTGGACGTTGCAGCGTGGGTAGCAGCAGCTGGGGTGTCACTTGTGGCTCTTTGTCCTTTTGAGAGAAAATTTACATGTAATAAAAAACACAGCTATTACTTGTGTTCTTAGATGGGTCTTGACAGATGAATATGTGGTGGGCTTGTCCGCAGACGTGCCCCTGGTTCGTCCACCGGCCCGTGGCCGCGTGCTTGGTTCCGTCCAGTTTGGGGGATTAGCATTCAGTGTGCTGTGAGCATGTCCGTGTGTGGTCTTGTGTGGACGCCGGTCTTTATTTCTCTTGGATAAACACCTGAGCAGAGTGGCCGGGGCCCGGGACAGGTGTGTGTTTAACTTTGCAGAGAACTGCCAAGCCTTTCCCAGAGCCGCTGGCGGTCTGTGCTTGTACCGTGGTGATGGGCGTAGACTGATGGCTCATCGTGGTTTTAATTTCATTTCCTTGATGAATGATGATGATTAGAACATTTTTATGTGATTATTAGCCAGTGGTGTGTCTTTCTTTATGAGGCTTCCAGGTGTTCTGTACATTTTTAAAAATTGTGTTGTCTTTTGTTTTTGAATCGTAGGGGTTCTTTGCGTTGTTCTGACACAAGTTCTTTGCCAAATACGTACACGGTTTTCTTAACAGCAGCTTTACTGGGATGTGACTCACGCTCCTTACGCTCCCCCTTCGGAGTGCACAGCTCAGTGGTTTCTCCTGTGTTTGCAGAGCGATCTGACTCCGGAACACGTCCGTCCCCTAAAAAGAAGCCCTGTGTGCGTGGCAGCCCTCCCCACACCCCTGCCCTGCCCCGGCAGCCACGAGTCTCCTCGGACAGACGTTTGCCAGTACTTCCCCGTTTATTTTCTCAGATGTATTTTGTTATAGCCTCGAAAAGTCTAACATTTTCTTTTCCTTTTTTGATCCAAGAAACCTTTGCCTGCCCCCAAGTTGAGAAGGGGGTGCCTTGTTTTCTTCTAGAAGCTTTATGGGTTTAGCTTTCGTGTGTAGGGTTAGGGTCCATCCTGAATGAAAGTTTGCCTGTGACGTGAGGTAGAGGTAAAGGTCCGGTTTTGTGTTTCTCTCCTAACGGACAGTCCTTTGTTCTCCGGCCGTCTGTAGAGAAGTCGCCCACTTTTCTCTCCACTTTTACAGCTGGACACAGTTGGCTGGGCCCCTGTCACAGCTCTTGGTGGAAGTGTCGCTCATCAGTGGCTGCCTCGTGGCCGTGGGGAGGCGCTGTGCGCACAGGGCGTGCGCGCGGAGCGTTGGGGTGCGGGAGTCTTGCCGCTGAGCCATGTCACGAATGGCTCTTTTAAAATACAGGTGCGGGGGATCATCTTAGGGAAAGCGTTCGCCGGGCCACATCCTGACAGAAAGCTGAGTCGTCTAAACACAGCGCTGATTTGGGCCTTTTATGTTTTCTGCGATGCTGAAGCCCCTGCCCTCTGCTTGTGGCGCTGTCTGCCCTCCAGCCGACACTGTGACATCACACAGCCACGGAGCCGCTCTGGGAGGCTGGGGTCACGTGGTCCCACCTGTGCGGGGCTCCTGCTGCCCCCGCCCTGGAGCTTGGCTCCTCCCTCCCTCCCTCGCCTGTGAGCTTCCGTGACGCCTGTCGTGTCCACCGTGTGTCAGGGTCACTGGCGGACGGATCTCATCTCCCAACTAAGATTCTTGAGACCAGAGTTTATCCTCTTACATGCGTGTCCTATGACACTGAGCATGGGCCTGGCTGGGGGAGGGCCCTTCTAGCCACATTTGTGAGTCCGTGGCATTCTGGCATCTGTTGGCATGGGAGCAGAAGGGGCGCCGAGGACAGTTCACTCCCCAGACGGTTTGGGCCCTGGCCATGGAGCGGGGCTGTGTTGTGCAGGGGCCGGTCTTACCTAGGACTGTGCGTTCTTGTTTCGAGGACTCGCTGTCGATGAGTGCGTAAGGCTAGGTGTGCCCTGGACAGGAGCGTGGTAGACCCCGAGAAAGCAAACGCCACACTGGGGAAGTCCCGGGAGGAGCCCTGTTTCCACTGCTCTGTGTGCTCACTGGTATCACAGAACCACACCAAGAGTGACTTTTGAATTGTGCAGTGTCTAGTTTCTCTCTTATTCCGTACTTGTGAAAAATTGACAACTGTTCTCAGTAGGCTTTTTACAAACGCTGACGGATGCGGCATATCCCAACGAGTGGGAAACCATAGGCGATCAGTGTGAATCCAACTTACAGACACTCCGTACCTGAGAGGGGCACACATTTCCTTCCTGTCCTTGAAATACATTTAAAATTTTAAATGACCCACAGCTCAGAAGAGCTGTCAAGCCTGCGAGGTCTAGTTAATAAGTTAGTGTTTTGACTATCCTTGCAGATCTTTCCCAGCAATGCCCAGAGACAAATTGAATCAGCTAATTAAGTGTTGAGATGTGAATGCTTTTTTCCTTCCCCAGTAATCAAACCGTTTAAAGGTTAAAAAAACAGACCCAGGTGCTCAAGCCTCCTCTCGCATGGTGGCCGTACCAGGAGCCTGCAAAGCCTGGGCTTCGCACAGACCTCTTCGCGAAGCGGCCTCTGAGCTCACGAGGCTCCTGATTCCTTGTTGTGACTTTAAATTCGCCTTTTCTTTGGAAACCAGAGCATTTTTGCCCTGCCGGGCACCCTGGTCAGGTTTGAGAGACGGGTGCGGCTTCCTCGCGGGCTGGGCCGCTGTCACGGCTCTGGGACTCACGCTGGCTCCTCTCTCTGTGCGGTCACTGTCTGCCTCTCCTCTTCTAGAGCAAACACTCCCAGCAGTAAGTGAAAGGCCTCTTTCTCCTCATCTAATCAGGATCACAAAGACCTCAGCTCGCAAAGACCGAGACGTGAGCATCGTGTTGGAAAGACCTCGGAATGGCAAGTGAGTGGTGCTGAGACCCGCGTCCGAGTGCTGGGTTCCCTCTGGGGAAGCGTCAGGGTCCTTTGATTCCCACGAGACAGGGCCAGGCCTCCCCGAGCTCCAGGAGGGCCCCAGGAAGTCGCGTGCTTGCGTGGACGGCAGGCTGCGTGCTGCCTCTGAGGATGGTGCCAGTGTCCCCGGCTCATCTTTCCCGGGGCAGCATCGTGGGGCATAGTGGCCGCGCCCGGCCCACCGCAGACCTGCTTTGGGAGCTCTGGACTCTGGGACAGGGACTCCCACCGTGGGCAGGGCGGTCAGGGCCCGTGGGGGTGTGGGGTTTGCTCAGGTGGAAGGAGAGAGACAGGCCTTCGCCGGCTGCACGTCGGGTGGAAGGAACCACTCAGCCTTGCGCACGGTTATCTGAATGCTTTCCTGACCGTTTCTTCTCTCTCTCAGTTCCCTGGATGAAAGTGTGGGGACTGACGAGGGGTCTGAGAAGAGAGGGGCTCCCCTTGCGCCCCTTCCAGAAGAGTGTCCGCAGAAGGAAGGCTGGGCTGCCCTGTGGGTGCCCCCGGCTCTGCGGCACAGCATCGGCGACTACTGCAGCCGCTTCGAACAGTACCTCCGTCTGGTCGCGCACGAGGCCGTGGGCGCCTTTAACCCGTGGCTGATGGCCGAGAGGTCAGTACGGTGTCAGGGCCTCCTCCTGGGAACCAGGTGCCGAGCGTGAGCTCCCAGAAGGGCTGGCGGAGGGACGAGCCAGCGTCTGGGCCCCGTGAGCGGGCTTTCTCTGCCAACCGCCTTTTCGGGCAGAGGCGCTGGCGAGGCAGGTACATGTCGCCGTGCGAGGCGCGTGGGCGGCAGCACGGCTTCCTGTCTGGTCAGTGACCGGAGACGGCAGGGCGGGGCTGGTGTCACGGCCTGGGGCCGGGGGTGTCTGGGGTCTGGGGTCCTCCTGCTGCTGATACTCGGAGGATGAGTGCAAACGGTGCGTTGAAAGACACGTGTAAATCCGCTCCTTTGAGCTACGGTGCACGCGGAGATCCCTCCCTGGCGGCACCTGAGCAGCCCTGCAGACCGCTGCTGTCCCTGTCCCTGCGCGGGTGCTGGACTGCGGCCAGCCCTTCCTCCAGCAGGCGCGGGCCGATGCCGCGAAGTACTTCCTGCCTCGCCCCGCAGTCAGATGCTCCCCTTATGATTGGTCTCTGGCCTCCACCCCCCACTTGTCTCCTGAGACCCTCTTTCCTTCCACCCCAGATCCGCCCGACTGCTTCCCAGATCTGCGGGGCGGCTCTTGTCCTGGGCCGTCCCTTTATCGGCACGTGCATGTGAGGAGCCTCCACGCCCTCCCCTGCGGGGTCTCCTCTCTGGTTTGCAGAGCGCACCCTGCTCCGTGTAGGGGAGGCGTGGCTGACGCTTCGTGGCTGACGCTTCGCGGCTGCGCGTCTTCGTGCTGTCTTCACGCTCGACTGATGGTTGATGCGTTCACATCACTGGCGTGTTTGTTCCAAGCACGTAGCTTCCTTCCCTCCTGGGGGTGGAGGGGGGAGGCCCTGCCTGCGCACTTACCCTCACCTCCGTCCACCTCCACCGTTGGCGGTACTTGGACTTCGTGGGGCTGTCAGCTTGCCTCCCCTGGCGTCTGCCCCCTCCTGCCTGTGGGTTTCTCCCTCCTTCGTGCAGCTGGTGGTTAGGATTCCTCCACCTGCCCTTTATCCTCAAGTCTCAGGCATTTCTTCTCTGCTTCTGTCGCCCTTGGTCTCCAGGCGGAGTGCCGTGTTATGTTTCCGTCTGTCGCTCTGGAGTGGGATCAGGATGGTCACTTTGTCCAGCCCCTACGTTGCCCCCGAGCCTTCCCTTTACGATGCCGTGCCCTCCAGAGTGTCTGAGACCCGCTGTTCGCGTTGAGCTGAGCTAAGCCTGCTGGCTTCCGTGTGTTCACCCACGCACACTCACGTGGCATGCTCACTCTTCCCAAAGCCGTTCGGATTGGTTAGGCTAACGGGCATACTGGAAAACCCAGAAGCTGAGGAGGACAGACTGTTCCTTCCGCGTTCTTCCCATGATTCATGATGCCTTTTGTCTGCTGTTCTGCTCTCGGCCCTGGAGGAGTACGAGGTTTGAAGGGCAGCGGAACTTGCACAGATGTTCCCCCTGGACCCGCAGGTGACGGCGTGTGTGCACGTTCCAGCTCCGAGTGTGCCCTCTCCGGGTCTTGGTCTCATGCGGGCGTCCCAGAGGTGAGGGTCCTGTTGACTGGATCCTGCAAGAGCAGCCAAAGGCACCAGCCACATCCAGTAGCCTCTTGGGTGAGGGGAGTGAGCTCAGCCTTATGCGTGCCATTCCCATCTCCTCCTCATCCCCAAGGAAAGTGCCGTCCCCATGTCGACAAGTAGCAGGCGACGGGAACGGGTGTAAGTGAGAGTGCTGGCGGGAGTGGGGCCGAGGCCGTGACGTGCTCAATGGAAGCGGACTCGTAAGGGGTCCTGGAGACTTGTGGCCAGAAGGGCCCTTCGTGACTCCCTGTCACGCTCCGTGTCGCCGGAGGGCTGCGCAAAGCCGTGACAGCAAACAGGAAAGGGCAGGTGCTTTGGAAGCCGTGAGCAGCCAGATGGATGGCGGAAGCCCTGGGCGCCTGCGGGTGGAGGCGTGGGGGTGGGTGAGTGGGAAGGTCGGGTGGACTCTGACAAGTAGGGTAAAGCTGCGAACCAAACCACCCAGGGTAGTGTCCTCAGGAGTCAGGGACACGGTCACACTGGGAAATGAGCTCGGAGACCGTGAAATAGGAGCTTCTGAAGAATAAAAGCAAGTTGACGGCTCAAGTCACTGGGGAGCTTCCAGAAAAAAGCCCAGATCTCTCAGAGCAACAAAGCGAGCAGGCGGCAGGAAAGGCAGGATTGTGAGAGCGCGGTCATTGTGGGAGTCGCAGGCATAGGAGACGTCACGGAGCTGTGGCTTCCGCAGCCGAGCGTGTGTGTCGCGATCCGGAGGCTGGGACGTCTGCGGCCGGGTGTGCGGCCGTCCCCCCGCGGCCCCTTCCTACAGGGGCCTGAGCGCCAGCCGCCACCTGGGGCTGAGGCTTCGACGCGCTTCCTTTGGGGGGACACAGACGTTCAGCCCGTGGCGACAGCCTCTGACGCTGGGATCTGCTTCGGGAGAGCAGGGAAGGGAGGGAGGGAGACTTTGAAGGAAACGCCCCGCAGGCCGGCCGCCTGCAGTGAGCGGGTGAGTGAGGAGCCAAGGCACAGACCTTGCAGAGCGCACCTCGGGGCATCGTTCTGGAAAGGCGCGAGAGCATCCCGTGTGAGGAGCAGGTGACAGAAGGTTCTGGAGAGTCCAGTGGGCCCCTTTGAGAATCAGAAAGAAGAACAGCATGTCGTTTTCAGTAGGACATCGCTAGAAGATACCAGAGCGTCCCACAAAATCTGCTCTCGAGGTCTGTGCTCAGTTAAAAGCTGTCCGTTAAACGAGGGGGCAGAGTGAGACACGTTCTCGCACCGTGTCCGGAGATGCGGTGGTTCCTCAGTGAGCTCCTGGGGGGCGTGTGCGCCCAGCGCAGTGTGGGCATCAAGAAAAGGAAGACGGGACTTAGGAAGCGAGACTGTGGTGGGGAAGGCGCTTCAGTGAGCATAGGGAGCACCCGGCCCGGTGGAGGAGGACGGAGGGCCGTGCAGAGACGGCGGCAAGGTGGAAACAGGAAGGAAACGGGTACGTTACCCAGGGCACCTGAACGCATGGGGCCACCTTTGCATCTGTCTGGTAGTTTGGGGTGGGGAAGGGCCCGGAACCCCCGGGAATCTGGACCGCCTCCCCACTCACGAGAGACAGTGCGTGTGTGCTCGACGGCCTCACGAGCTGCTAGCTGACGAAGAGCAGCGGGCTGGGGCTCCCCTCCTGGATGGCCAGCCCAGAGGACATGGAGGCCCTTTCGAGGCCCTTTTCAGACAGAGCCCGAGGGTGGGAGCCCGGGGCTTGCTGCTGTTGCCTGTGACGGGCTTCCCTCCTCCCAGGGCCCCCCCACCGCCGTGCCCGTCTTCGGCAGGAGCAAACTTGAGTTTTCACTGAAGAGAGAGAACATCATCTTAGGACTGCAGTCATTTCTGCGGTTCTCAGTACAGCGTGTGGCGTGTGGCGTGTGCTGGACGATGACCCATAACCACAGACCCCAGCAGCTCCCGGGGTTCGTGGTGTTGGGCGCACACACCCGAGTAACCGTGCCCACTGCATGCCTAGAGGCACAGATGACCTGGAATTTTGTCCGAGAACTGGGAGTTCTGCCCAATCCAAACGCACATTCTAACTGAAAAATACCATTTCTGATATGAGGCTTCATTGGATGGGCTTGATGGCGAAGTAGGTTCCTCTGGAGAGACTTGGGGCGGAGGACAGGAGGGGGCAGAGCGGGCGGAGGGGACGTGGAGAGGAGGGCGGGGCTGGGGGCGGTATCCACACGGCTGGAGCCTCAGAGGGACCGTGGCTCCCAGAAGGTCTGCAAGCCCTGAACACGAAAGTAAGAAGAAGCTATACGTAGGTGCGTATTACAGTGTCATGAAAAATCTTGAAAAATAAAAGAAAGTGTTAAGGTCATTTGGAGGAAGGAGGAGGGGGAAGCAGAAGTCTGGAGGCTAGAGGACACGGCGTCTTCTAAAGGGAAGAGGGCAGCCGCTCTGGAGCTTGGTGCGTCATGGAGGGAAGAAGGTTCCAGACGAGCAAAGCGCAGACGTTTGTCACTGGATGGCTCGCTGTGGGACGTCGCGAACGGGAGTTTCTCAGGCAGCGCAGGAGTGGTGCCAGAAGAGAGGTGAGCGCGTGTGGGAGTGGGGAGTGCGCACAGGAGAACACCCGCCAGCGTCGCAGCGGGAGGAGTGTAAGCCACCACTCCTGAGGCCTCTGGGCTCGTGTGGGGAGACGGTAAGAATGTCCGAGGTCAGGCTCGACGTCAGGGCGCTCACGGAAATGCAGGACGGCCGGTAACGCGGGAGCGGCGGGTACAACGTCCACGGTAACAGCAGGGAAAAAATGTCATAAACCCACTGAGTCCAGTGGGAGGAGAAAGAGAACAAATAGACAAACAGAAAATACCTTGTGTGTTCCTGGCGGGAGCCCAGATGCATGGGAATTGCATGAAACGGCAAAGACTGTACGTGTCAGGGAGAGGAGGGACGTCAGATCCGCAAAAACACACAGCGTCCGGGCGGGGCTGGTGAGGGTGGGAGCCGGTGGCGCCCTGCGTGTGCCTCGCTCCTGCGACTCTGCCCGTGGACCCGTGCCTGTGTTTCTCAACGTCCCTCCAAACCGGTGAGGTCAGGGGACCCCCCCCCCCGGAAACTCGAACCCTCACGGTAACTCCCATCAATAACACACTCTCCGGAGAGGGGCAGACGCCAGCTCGTCCGAGCAGCTTTGAACACGGCGTGTGCGCCCTCGGTAAAGACCAGAGAACAGCGGACGCACGAGGGTCCCCGCTCTGTGGGCATCTCGCGGAACAGCGGACGCACGAGGGTCCCCGCTCTGTGGGCATCTCGCGCGGTGGCCGCACGAGGGTCCCTGCTCTGTGGGCATCTTGCGCGGTGGCTCGGGGCTGACAGTTGTTGGGTCAGTTGGAGTAGTGCACATGTCAGTGCTCCTGATGGGGAGGCCAGAGCGAGTCCTCCGCTGAGCTGGGGAGTTTGTGGTCCTCGTAGAGACGGGATGGACGCGGTATGTGTCCGTGTGTCCGTCTGGCCCACGTGCTAGAGGGCCTCCACGCCGCGGCCCCAGGAGCACAGTGGTTGCTGAGTACCGTTCTCTCTGAAATGTGCCCGGGTCCCTCAGGGAGACGTCCGGGGCTGGGAGTGGGCACAACGGCTGAACCGTCACCCTGAGCCAGGAAGGAGGGGTCAGAGGACTGGGGGGCAGTCGAGGGGAGCCAGGAGCAGCTGGGGGGTGGGCGCTTGGCGGCTGTGTGGGGTGTGAGTATCAGCAGAGCAGTATCAGCGTAAGTGACTGGGATCCGATTACGTTCGGGGGGTGACCAGAGCCCTCAAGGCTGAGCCCTAGGAGAGAAGGAGGGAGGGGCGTCCAAGAGAGAGCGCTCCTCCCACAGCAGTCTGATGCGGGGCCTGTACCCGTCTCAGAGTCCTGCGGCCGCGTGTCATTCCCGGGGAGGAGTGGCCTGGCTCCCCCAGCACCCCACAGCCAGGAGAGACGGCCGATGCACTGAGGAGACACAGTGTCCCTTCTGTGGCCTTCGTTCCACAGGCGCGTGACCTGCATGACTGCAAAGAAACATCAGACAAGCCCAGATTGGGGCACATTCCACAAATGAAGTCCTTGCTCTTTCGGAAAATGTCAAGGTCTGGAAAGACAGGCTGAGGGACGCCTGCAGACTCGCGGGGGAGCTGGAGAGGCGGCGGGCAGCGGCTGGCCTGGGCTGGGTCCTGCTCCAGAGCGGACGCTGTGTGGACACTGGGCAGACGTGAGCACGTGTCCTGTCCACGGCCGCCTTGGGGGTTCCTGTCTCAGAAGAGGTACCCGAGGGGGGCGCTGCGTGCGGGCAGAGCCGGTTGAGAGTGTGGACGCCAGGCCCGCCTCCAGCCTGGCTGTGGGGTCCAGGCGCCACCCTGTCCGCGTCGGGGAAAGTGGGGCCTCTCACCTTTTCCTCCTCAGAGGTGCCATGGCCTGTCGGATTTGCATGTGCGGCTTGAGGCCGCCGGCCGGGCGAGTCCCAGCTCCCGTGACAGCGGCGGGGGCGGCCCACCTGCAGCTGTGTTGTTTGTCTTCCAGCTTCTCCGACGAGCTGGTAGACGAGGCTCTGGGGGCCGTGGCTGCGGAGCTGGAGGACGTGTGCGAGGACTACGCGGAAGCCGTGTTCACCTCGGAGTTCCTGGAGGCCGCGACCTGAAGGCACTCCCTCCGCAGCGGACCTCCTCCCCGGGGCCCACGGAGGGGTCTTGAGCTCGGCTGGCCCTCTGTGCCTCTGGGGTGCTCCCCGCGGGGAGGGGCTCCTCTTTGCATCTTCTCGTGGTCCTGGTGATGGCTCTGGTGGTTGATGATGGAGGGCGAGGTGTTTCTCAGTGCCCGGGAATTGTAAATTATGACAATATAATAGTTTCTCAACGCGTAACTTTTCCATTGAGATCCTGTGTTCATTCCGCTACCGAGTCTGGTGATGCGAGCATTTGGAAACGTGCCGGCAGGTGTGTTTCCCTCAAGGGCCCACGTTGCTGCTGAACCGCCAGCGCCCGCGGTGCCCCGAGCTCGCTTCCGCCCGTCCCGACCGTGCCACAGCGTGCAGACGGAGCCCGCAAGCCCTCGGCGTGCGGCGCCCCTGCCGATCTCAGCCCCTGGCGGTCCTCCGTGTTGTGGCCTGCAGCCTTTTCTTGCCCTGGCGGACGTGTTCTGATGTCCAAACTGTCGGCACATGGGCGCCGTTGGAGGCCGTTGGGAGGGTCCTGAGCTGGCATCCTGTGTGCGGGGCCAGCACGTTCCACGCCTGCTGACCCACAAGGAGCCCAGGCGGTAGGAGAGGACCGGCCTGGATGCAGGAAGCCCTCCGGTCCCCCGAGAGAGAAAAACACATAAGAGCCACAGTAGCTCGGTCCTCTTGTCCCTTCCAGACTGTGTTTCACCGAGGAAATCCTCTGATTTTTCAGAGAAAGAAAAGAAATGTGCATAAAAATAAGGCCACTTCCTGGGAGAAGTGTCCCTTCATGCGGCCTGGGCTCGGAGGAGCTGTGAAGGGTGAGTGACGCCAGGCTCACCTGTGGATAACGTGAATCTTTGTGACGCGTGCGGTGTTGCGTCTGGACTTTTCTCTGTAGTGCGTGTCCGAGGTGAGCGCGTGAGCGGCTGGGTCGCGTGTGTCATGCGGACCTTCTCCTGCAGCCTTGGCGTCACGGAGGCTCTAGGGTTAAAGGTCTTCATCGTGCCAGTGACGCGTGTGCCCGAGTCGACGGCAGCGTCCATAGCGTGAAGTAGTTTGTGTGGCAGTTTGTACTGTGCTGATTTTTAAATAAACTCAGGATTTTACAGTATGTGTGTGTCTGTTTGAAGTAATTCACACCACCTTTTCCCCACAGACAGACAGACAGATAGGAATGTGATTTACAGAACCCACCACAAACACTTTCAGATCTGCTCTGGGCAGGGGGGCTCTTTGCCACGCGTCACCCCCAGGAAGAAACGGTAGTAAAGCGAGTGTTTGTTGAGTGCACGCTCCGCGCGCCCTGCCTGTGGGCTGTTCGCTCCCGGGGCGAGGCCTCTGCCTCGCGTGTACTGCGTGCTCAGTGGTTTTTCTGAATTTGTTCGTGCAAGGAGGGAGGCACCGCTTCCCGGGACGGGTCTCGTACAGGGAGCAGGGGCCTATCCCGTCTCTTCCATGGCCACCGAGGCGCCGGTGCCCTGGGAATCAAGTCGCTCAGAGAAGTGCCGCGTGCAGCCACTGGCGGGACCCTCCCCTCTCTCTCTGCTGGTGGAGGTGGGGGGCGGGGGGAAGGTGGCGGTTGTCTCTCTTCCCTGCAGGTGAGGGGCTGGAAGGAGGAGGAAGGGTCTTGGTGAAGCCCTCGGGGCCAGTGGGCCAGGAAGGGCCTCGGGACGGGGAGGGCGAGGTTCTGGCTTTTCTGGGCTCCAGAGATGAGCTGAAAGGCAGTGAGTGGGTCACCTTCCCAGGGCTGGCCTGCCCATGGCGGCCTGTGGGCTCCTGAGCTGAGACGTGGGGCCCTGTCAGAGCTGGGCTGTGGGGCTTCCCCCAGATCTCGGGAGTGTTAGCGACCGTCCAAGGTGAGGGTCCCGCCAGTGACCCCAGCCCAGCTGCCCGTCTGCCCCTCCAGGCATTCCCAGGCCTACCCAGGAACTTCCCTTCTCCTCCTGGCTCCCTGCAGCCCCCTCCCACACTTCCTGGGTCTTCCCTTGGGCTTGGCGGGTGCTGGGCCGTAGAGCCGCAGGTCGGGGTTATGGCGTGAGAAGCCCCCACCCCGCTGGGTGGAACCCTCAGGCCCAGTGGTCCGGGTCTCCCTGCCTGGCCACTTGAAGAAGGGAGAAGTCAGGGGAGGGTCCCCTGAGCCTGGGCTGACGACCCAGCAAATCCCTAGCAGACCTCTGTTCTGTGATGACTCAGGAGGCCTGAGGCCGAGGCTGGGGAGGGGGGGGCCGCCCTCAGCCCGCCTCCCCACCTGCTGAGTGCCTCTCTGTCCGCCCTGCCTTGTGTGCCAGCAGAGACGGGCTGGTTGGGGGTGGAGGATCAAGAGGTGAGACCCCGTGTGACGTGCAGCCCTTGGTTTCCCAAGCTATGACACGGGTTATTGGAGGGAAGTAACCTATGTAAACGTCTCGTTGTGGGGCTGGTCTCCTGGCCTCTGTCCCCCGGGCCTCTCCCTGCCTGTGACCCCGAGCCTCTCCCTGCCTCTGACCCCGGGCCTCTCGTGCCTGTGACCCCGGGCCTCTCCCTGCCTGTGACCCCGGGCCTCTCCCTGCCTGTGACCCCGAGCCTCTCGTGCCTGTGACCCCGGGCCTCTCCCTGCCTGTGACCCCGGGCCTCTCGTGCCTGTGATCCCGGGCCTCTCCCTGCCTGTGACCCCGGGCCTCTCGTGCCTGTGACCCCGGGCCTCTCCCTGCCTGTGACCCCGGGCCTCTCCCTGCCTGTGACCCCGAGCCTCTCCCTGCCTGTGACCCCGGGCCTCTCGTGCCTGTGATCCCGGGCCTCTCCCTGCCTGTGACCCCGGGCCTCTCGTGCCTATCGTGATCCCGGGCCTCTCCCTGCCTGTGACCCCGGGCCTCTCCCTGCCTGTGACCCCGGGCCTCTCCCTGCCTCACCCCTGAGCCCAGCATTTGGTGGCATCTCGACGTGGCCTGGCCGCCACAGACAGACATCCCTTGTGGCCCCTGGATGGTGCTCCCGCGAGCCGCCAGGACTTTCCGAGACGGGCCACATCTTTGAGGCAGGAGAGGAAACACTGCTAGTCCCGTCGTGCGCACGAGGCACTGGGGCCACGGAACCAGTAAGAGGTGTGCCTGGGGACTTGCAGACACGCGACAGAAGCACACGCAGTGTGGTTTGTGTTCTGTGTTCTGGGCCCGTCCGTCAAGCAGACAACGCCGGGATGGTCTACGGACCGTGGCAGACACACACTGAACACAGCCTCCATCTTTATTGATGGTGGTCCTGCCCCACGCCGGGTACACTGCTCTGTCCTGGGCTCACGGAGAGAACGAGGACACGCATCTTGGCCTCCCGACAGCCCCGCGCCTCGTCCCCTGTCCTGCTGGGGCTGGACTCAGCACCACCCATAGCAGCAGCCGTCCACCATGGAGTGCCCACCTTGCTGCTCACGTGGACACTGAGGCAGAGAACCCCTTCACGGGGGGGATGGGGACTAGGCAGCCGGAAGGTGACTGTCCACAGGGTGTGCAGTGGCCTGCGGGGCCCTGGTGTCCGGCCAGGCTCCTCCCACAGTCGGCAGCCAGCACCCATGCTACGTGGGTGCCCGTGGCCTTGCCTCCTTCACTGGGCTGCTGCTGAGCTTGATGGGCTGGTGCGGGTCCTTGCCCCACCGTGGCCCCGTGGCCTCAGTGACACCTGTATCCCCAGCCCTGCACTGGTTTCCTTTCCGCCTGCTCCAGGCATCCTTTCAGGCAGTGCCTCCGCCTGGACATGCTGCACGCCAGGGGCCCTGGGGCTGCTCCTTGGTCTGTAATAAGCCCATCCTGACCTAACCCTGGGCTCTGAGCAGCCAGGTCTCGGTCCCATGTCCCCTGTGGCCACGTGGACGGACCAGGGGAAAGGGCCGCTTCCCAGAGGGGAATTGAGGCCCCACTACCTGAGCTGTGGGACCAGACAGCAGCCAGGACAACTGCCCTTGGGAACCTCCAAGAGCCCAGTGCTTTCCGAGACTGGGCAGTCTGTGCAGGGTTCACTGCCGGCCACAGAAACGCAGGGACTGTGGAGGCCATTCCCTCCTCCAGAGGCCTGAGCACGAGGCCGAGAGAGACAGGAGCTGTGATCAGGCCGAGGGCTCCTGAGGCAGAGCTGCGATTTGGTGGTCTTCATGGAGGGGGAGGAGCCTTGGAATCAGACCCTGACGGATGGGTGGGGCTGTGGCAGCAGAAGGAGGGGACAGTGGGCAAGGCCCGCTGTGCAGGGAGGCCACGTGCTGAACGTAGTGTGATCACATGCCGGTGACAGAGTGGGACGACCCCACCCCCCCCCCCCACGGTCACCTCGGCACCAGCGTGGCCCCAGACACGCCCTGGGAAGCGTGATCCCACCCAGCCTCTCCCTTGCTCCAGCATCCCAGTCTTTCCTCCGTGTCTACGTGGGGGAGCCCCTGCCACGCGCCCAGCCACGTCTGGTCCATCCTCACGAAACCCAGCCGGCAGCACGTGTGCGAGGGCTGCAAGCACGGGCTTCCATGCTGGCGAGGGTCAGGATCGCTGCCCCGACAGTGAAATGGGGCCCAGAGGGGACCGCGAGGCTCGCGGGATGGCACATCCTGAGGCTGAGCCTACGGGAGGCTGAGGGCCCCACGGGCACCCTCTTGGTGGCCGGCTTTGTCCTTGGTGGCCTCCTTGCCGTGTCAGCTCCCCGTGATGGATTGTGTCCCTGCTCCGTGTGACGGGAGACGCACAGAACCTCCTGGTCAGAAGGAAATCCCGGAGGCGCGGCCCATGGAGCAGGGCGACCGCCGAGGACAAGCGAGGCCTTTCCGGCAGCATGGATCCCGCTGTCCCTGCCTCTGGAGGGAGGCGAGGCCTGAGGCCCCGGCGTAGGGCACTGCTATAGCCGTGTGGCCTGTGGCCCACGTGGCAGGACGCCATCTCGAGGGGGCGGTGTTTGAATGGACTCTTGGTCGTTCTGCTTCAGGCAGGAGCGCGCCTCAGACGCCCTGTGCTGACTCGGGGGCCTGTCCCAGCCGCACAAGCGGACTCACCAGTAGAGGTCTTGCTATTTTGAAGGGTCAAGACCCCTTCAAGAATCAGGTGAAAACTGTGGGCCTTTTCTCAGGAAACACCTACACACGTACAGACGTACAGACATGCACACGTGCACACGTACACATGCAAACACATGTGCAACACGCAACATGCACAGCACAGGCGCACACGCATGTACACACATGCACACAACATACACACGCACACGCATACGCACGTACATGTGTGTGCACACGGCTGCAGTTGTGGGGGCTAACAATCCCTGGACCCAGGCAGGCAGGAAGCCTGGTTAGGGAAGGCCCCTCCCCACAGCGCTCCCTGGCGCGTCCGTGCGCCTAGCAGGTCCCGCTGGACACGTGTTCTAATCTTACTCCGGTGGATGGAGGAGGGTCTGTTGCCCCCGTTCCTGCAGGGCAGGGGCGGGTCTCACAGGCGTCAGCACGCTCAGCGGCTCTGGACCCAAGGTCCCGGGTCTGGTGCAGCCTGTTTCCTCCGACTCCGCGGCCCGCGCTCCCTTTGGGTGTGTGAGAAACCTCTCAGGTCCCCCCCAGGATTTGCAGTAACTTAGGGTGGGGAGAGGAGCAGACCCGCCCCCACGCCAAGGCATCTGCATCCGAGGCCAGGGGGCTTTTGTTAAGCTCTCCTTCCTGCAGCTCGAAGCGGAGTTTGACGATCACAGGTGTTCTTATTGCCCGAGGATGAAATGTCAGAACGTGGAGACGTTAACCCGTGCCGTCAGCGGCAGCCCCACGGAGCGGCAGTGCGCGAGGACCCCCGCTGCCCCCCTGACGGTTCCTCCAGGGCGTGCATAGCACCCCATGTGCACAGGAGCACCCTGTACGGGTGACCTGCTCAGTGCCCCTGACCGCAGATGGCACACTCCCAGGAAGGCCTCAGGAGTGAGCTCAGGGGGTTGCGGGGTTCCCTGCGTCTAAGTAATGTGGGTTCACGATGCAGCCTCCCCTCAGAAGCGTGCAAAACCGCCACCGTCCTTAGAATGTAGCCGTGGTGAGGCCGCACCCGCCTCCCACTCCCACTCCCACCCTGGGGGCCAGGTGTGCCTGCATGCCCCCGTGTGGCCAGCGGCTTGAGTGAGCAATGCGGACTTGGGGGTCCTTGAGAGTCCACCCAGTGATGTAGGCGTCCGTGGTGAAGGTGGGGCCGGCGGGCAAGTCCGCTGCTGATGTTGGCCTCTGAGCTCCCTGGCTTCCTGTCTGCACCCCGGGCCCGTCTGCCCAGCCTCCTCGGGGTCTCAGACCCTGGTAAACGTGGCTTGTGCCAGAGAGCCCAAGCGTGCACCTGGCGACAGGAAGCTCCGAGTGCGCGCCGTGCTGCATCTGCGCCCGCCGTCCGTCTGTGCCACGTGCCGCGGGGCCAAGCAGACGCTCGCTGCTACTCCTGACAGCGGGGACAGGACAGCAGGACAAGGAGAGAGTAGAAGGGGCTCCTTCCCACAAGCCAGTGGTCACCCCCTCTTCGGGGTGCCAGGAGCCCCGTTTGATGCCCAGCACCCGGGGCCCCGCGTCCCCAGCTGCGCAGTGAGGTGTGGGTCTGCGGTGCGGGGGCTGGCCTGAGTGGGGGCCGGGGGTCCTTCCTCGCCCTCCCTCGCCGGCACAGAGGCTGTCGGAGTGTTCGGGGTCCCTCCTGGGACTCCTGATATGAAAACGAAGCACACTGTGTGCCCCTCCCCAGCTCCTGGCCTCCGCACCCCTCCTTCCATGAACGCTGGCGCAGTTGGTCTTTGCTTCTACCACGGACGCGGATTTACATACTAAGGGGATTGCTATTTCTAGATCTGCCTGTTCGCTCACCCGCAGTCCTTCTGGGCCAGGATGTTTCCTTGACTGACTGCGGTCCTTCAGCCGCTAATCTAATTGGCCCCTGCCGGTGCGATGTCTCCCACCGCGGCTTCCCGGGCCCGGCTCCGGAGGGATGCTCCCGTGTTCGGAGAAGGCTGCGCTGCCCGGGGTCCCTGGGGTGCCTTTGCACTCCGCCAGAAATCTAGTATATTCTTAATAAGTGGATTCAATTCACTTTCCAGCCCTTGTAAAATGCAGTCTTTTGGTCATTGGTACAGAGCCCCGCAGCACCGCCCGGAGGCCTCCCAGGCCAGGCGGGCTGTGCCCACGAGGGCAGAGTGTGGGGCCCACGCGGGTGGGGAGCCGGGCCGCGCGCGGGCAGAGCCTCCGACTCCTGGTGCCTTGCTGTCCTGCTGTCCTAAGTCGTCTTCCCTCTGAAGATAGAGGGGGTCGTGGACGGCAGACCTGGTCCACCACTTATGACCCGACGAAAGACACCTGGCTTTTAGCCTCGGTTTCCTCATCTGTAAAATGGGAGTGGTCGATGGGCTGCTCTCAGGACTAAACGTGGTAACTTGTGAAGAACACGCATGATGCCCGTGGGGCGTGGTGGCCGCTCAGAGGGCCCCTGTCACTGCTGTTCCAGGGGGAGGAAGCAGCCGGAGGAAGAGCTCCCAGCCCAGCAGAGGTCCCCAGTTCCTGGCAGAGTCCGGAGGCAGAAGGGTGGACACAATGACCCCTTGTTTGGGGTTCCATCCCCCTGGGACCCTGTCTTGGCTTATCCAGCTACGGCCTGAGCCCTGAGCAGTGGGCGCTCTCCTGGGAGCCCGCACAGCCTGCGAGCTGCATCAGCAAGTGTGGACCAGGCCTCCAGGGGGCGCCCCACTGGGCGGCCGCCCCCAGGAGCCTTCCCCGCACGCGTGGAGGGGCTGCCAAGATTCATCCCCACTGTGAAGGAAGCACTTCCCACCTGACTTCAGCGCAGACCTCCCGCCTCCGTCCCCAGCACCTCCTGGGGGGGGGGGGCATCACTGTGCTGGGAAGCGGAGGACAGACATGCAATTTGTGTCCCAGCCGAGGTGAGGCCCTGCTGGCTCCGTGGGACACGCCCGGGGCCCCGAGGGGCAGAGGAGAGTTTCAGGCGGTGGGGCCTGGGCTGGAAGTCAGGCTCTCACGCGGGGCTAGGTCTCCCCACGCGGAAGGCGTTGGCGAACCACCTCTCTGAGAGCGACTTGTGATGCAGTGTTCAGGGAGACGTTTGTGTTCCCCATGGCCCCACCATCCCGGCCGTGCTGTGCATGTGCTGGGGTCTCTCAGCCGGGACGTGCAGGGCGACGTCGGGACAGCGAGAAGCTGTCCGGCCTAGTGGCCACGGAGCTGGGTTAGAAGGACGAGCGGTGTTTGCCCTGTGAACAGCATGCAGCAGTCAGAGGAAGAGGCCAGTCTGCAAATACTGGTGTGGATACAGCTCAAACCACACGAGCGGAAGAGGGAGAAGCAGAGCGTGTTATCCGCCAGGAGCAGGGACGCGCACAGGAGGGGGAGCCTCTGCAGGAGGACGGGGCCAGGGGGGCGCACATGAGGAGGGGAGGGGAGTGGGGGGAGGAGGCGAGCAGACACATGGGGCTGTGCCCAGACGGTGGGAGACGGAGGCACCCCAATCCTGCTGCATCCGACTGTGCTCTCCGGGCCGGGTGTGGCCTCGCCGGGGCCCCCGGGAGGCCCAGGCGCATCAGGGGAGCCCGAGGCACGGCGCTCGGGAGCCGGAGCAGGTGCAGGGCAGGTACTCGGTGCTTGAAGCCACGGCCCGCGACAGCCTGTCCACACGACGGGACTGTGGCTTCCCGCCCTCGCGCGTGCGGCTGCCGCAGTGTCAGGAACCACGGCGATTCCCCGTCGCTGTGCTGGTTCTTAAGTCCTCATCGCTGACGGCCGTGTGCGCGGCTCTGCGATCCCGACTCTGGGCTGACCACGCGGCATGTGTGGGGCCGGGTGGAGGAGTGACGAGGCTGAGGCCACGACCACGGGCGCCGCCGGTGAGCACACAGGAGGGGCTGCTCTCGCCGCGAGCGGTCCGTTTCCACCCGGTTCCTGATTTGTGTTTGGTCTGAGACTAACGTGGAGACAGCTGGGCCTGCTCGGGGCCCGTCTCAGTGTCAAACACAAAGCGGCCCACTGCGAGGCCAAAGGAGGAGGTGGGCCGTGGAGGAGGGACCTACTGTGTGCCACACGGCAGGGTCTCCTCCATCCAGCTGCGCCTTCCTTGGAACACCTGCCCCGGCCCCCGCAGACTCCCACGTCCTGTGACCAGCGCCCCCTGATTGGCGCGACCAGGAAGCAGGCTGAGCAGCACCGTGACCCTTGGTGACCTTGGCACTCAGTGGGTTCTGAGAGACCTCCCCAGACGTCTTCGGGAAACACCGAGGATATGTGCATGGGATTGTCTAGATTTTTCAGCCCGCCGTGTGGGCACAGGATGGGGCTGCATTCCGTGTGACTGTGGAGCACTCGTCGTGGCCTGCCACATCGGGGCTGCCCTGGCGGGGGGTCCTTATGCACGGGGTCCAGGGCTCACCTGATCTTTGGGGATCACAAGTGAGCGCCCTGGCCACCCAGCACCTCCGTTACAGACCGTGCGGTGAGGGTGAGGCCGTGGTTGTCCACGTGCCGAGGGGTGGGACGTGGGAGCACAGGCTAGATAAGCCACAGCTACCAGCAAGGAGGGGAAGAGCTCATCATCCTCGTCCCGCGCGGCGGGCGGGACTGGGGGCCGCTCCAGAGGGGAGCATCTGTTTCCGAGGCTGCTTTTGTAAATGGAGGCGGCCCCTGCGGCAGTGGACAGCAACCCGAGACTTCACGGTGTGGGAACCAGCGAGGAGGGGCCGGGAAGGTCCGTCCAGAGGCTCAGGGGCGACCAGGAGGTGAGGCCAGCGGAGGCAGCAGGGCCCCGTCCTGCCCCAGGCCTTCTCCCAAAGTCTATCAGCAGTGGGCAGGGATGAGTCGCCTGGCCAGGCCTGAGCTGGGAGCGGCCGTGCCAGGCCCAGCAGGCACCGCAGTACCTACCCCACCAGCCAGCGTGTCCAGAAAGGAAAGGAGTGTAGCGGGGCGTGACTGCCTTTCTGTGGGGCCATATTGGCTCTGATGACGGTCACCTCCCTTTCCAAGTGCCCGGACACCAGCTGTCCGGGTCCCAGGTCCAGGCCAGCCCCGTTCCCGGCCTGCCTGGAGCTCTCCGATGAGTCCAGTCTGTGGCAGTAGTGCACGGCTGGGCCTGGGAGCCGCTGGCAGCTCTGGAGGAGGGGTCGCCTGGAACCCCGCGAGTGGGGCGCCCAGCAAGTGCCGGCTCCTGCTTCTCTCCTGCAGGCAGCCAAGGTCAGCTACTCTCAATTGCTAGTTATTCTTTCTTCAATTAAGGCTGATTCTTGTGATGCAGGAAGTTCACCCCCACCAGTTAATCTAACGGCTTCGTCCTGACGTGTTTGCTCTGCCCGGAGGCAGGGCCGGAACTTCCCTGGCAGCCGGTAACGCCAGCGCAGTCAGACGCTGCCCTGGGGGCCGGCCGCTCTCCTGGCTGGACCAGATCCAAGCTTGGGCCCAGGAGTGCCCTGTGCCTCCGGCCCACTCCCTGTCTTCCCATCTGAGGGGTGGGGCGTGGGGGGTCTGCAGCTCCTGCCAACTTGATGCCTCCCCTGGGCTGCTCCCCCACCCCTCCCAGGGGCTCGTGGTGTCCGGACAGAGTGGTGTGGAGGAGTCCCAGTGCTCACCTCACCGTGTACCTTCCCTGAGCAGTATGTGTGTGCATGCATACACATGCACACGTATACACATGCATACATGTACACACGTATACACATGTACACACATACACGCGTATACACACGCACACGTATACACATGCATACATGTACATATGTATACACATGTACACATATACACACGTATACACACGCACACGTATATACATGCATACATGCACACACGTACACACACGCACACGTGTGCACACGCATACACACGCACACGCATACACATGCATACATGTACACACGTATACACATGTACACATATGCACACGTATACACACGCACACGTATACACATGCATACACGCACACACGTACACATGCATACACACGCACACGTATACACATACATGTACACACGTATACACATGTACACACATACACATATACACACGCATACATGTACACACGTATACACACGCACACGTGTACACACGCACACATGCACACACGTATACACATGCACACGTATACACACGCACACATGCACACACGTATACACACGCACACGTATACACACACATGCATGCACACACACACGTATACACACGCACACACATATATACATACACACATCTACACACACCGACACATGCATATACACACATGCACACAGCTCCATACACATATACACATATAGATGCACATTCATACACACCTGACACACATGCATATGCATACACACGTGTACACACATACACATGCACACACATACATGCGTGCACACACGCACACACACAGAAGGCAGTGCCAGGAAGTAGCGGGGCCCCTGCTGAACTGGGGTCACTGTTGCCACCGTGAGCCAGAGGCCCCAGTTGGCTGCTCAGGTCCAGGCAGGTCTCCTCTGAGGCAGGTTTGTTGCTCCCCTGCCACCATTCACAGCCGCAGACCAGGTGCTCAGGCCTCTGACTGCCCCACCTGCTGGGGAGGGTGAGGAGTCAGGCTTGGTGGATGGAGCACAGGCCTGAAATCCAAAGCTGCATGACCCCCCCCAGCAAACCTTTCTGTGCGGACCCGGGATGGCGCAGCACACCTCCGGGGGTCCCTGCGGGTCATGTGGCATCCTGCCTGTCCAGCCAGTATGGGTCGCCATGCCCATCCCCACCGCGCCCGAGTACTGGGGAAGGGCCCCAGGAATCCATTCACCCTTCCATCTCCTGACCAGCTTCTGAAATTCTGTCTCCTGGACTCAGCACTGCGGTCTGGTTCCGGGATCAGAGCTCTCGGACTGACAGACTTTCAGTCTGGCAAACAGGACGGTTGGTCCTCCTAGGTGAAGACACTAGGGAGTTTGGACAGAGGGCCCTGGGAAGCCTTGGCTTTGTTAGGTGGGGCACCAATCAGGACCCATACGTGGGTCACACAAGATGCAGATTTCAGCTCCAATGAGGAAAAACATTCTCATGGTCAGCACCATCCAAAGATGGAAGAACTCTCGCTTGAGATACTGAGCTCCCCATCCTTGGATGTAACCAACCAGGAGGTGCAGGCCACTTTGTGAGAAGCCTACGGATGCAGTTAAGGCCCCAAAGGGTTTGCAGACTAGATGCTCACTGAGGCCCCCTGTCTCCCAGGAGTGTCTCTTCCCACAGAGGGGCTAGTGGGACATTGCCAGGAAGACTGAAGCTGGCCCAAGGGGACTTTCCTCCAGAAGGTGGGGGTGGGACAGGGTGGGTGGGGCGCAGGCTGCAGATGGTGACTGAGCTTAACCCTTGCCAATTCAGCGGAGGCAAGCAGAGGCATCTTCCCGGGGCAGGGCCTGGTGGGAGTTACCCCTCTGCAGCAGCAGGGAGCCAGGCGGCTAGCCCAGGCACCCCCGCCCGGGGAACCCTCACGTCCCCGCGGGTTGTGCTGGACTGTGGATCCCTGGCTGCGGCCAGGCGGAAGGCTCCCCCAGGCCTGCTCACCGGGAATGTTTGCAGCCAGGTTTGGGAAGAGCAGCAGCTGCTGGCCTCCCTAAACTCTGCTCCTGCCCGGGAATCCCAGGTGGGATTTGCGTGTGTCCCACACGTTCCTGCAGAGTTAAAGGTACTGAGGTCCCTTCCCGGCTGAGGCTAGGTAAGACCCCGGACATGCCCCCGGACCCTGGCGGGGGCGTTGATAGAGAACCATCCCGGGGCCACCTCACTCCCTCCTCGCCTCTGCTGCTCCATGTCTCTCCCGCGCCAGGCTCTGGGTCTCCAGTCTTCTCTGATCTCCCTCTCCCCACCTCCCCGGCTGGTATCTCGGCCCGGGGGTGCCTCCCTGGCGCTGCGCCCTCGCGTCCCCGCGCCCCTTCTCCCGGCCCGCGCACCCGCGTCCTCGCCCGCCCCGCAGGACCTCCCCGCGTCTGCGCCCCCCGCGCGCTGCGGTGGTGGCCGGAGAGCGGCGGCCGCGGCCGGGCGGGGGTGCGGGCCCGCGGGGGCGGTGTCGGGCGCCTTCCTCCGTCAGTCCCTCCCCGGCGGCGCGGGGGGCGGCGCGGCCGCCGCTCGGCGCCTTTAAGGCAGCGGGAGGGAGCGGCGAGGCGGCGGCTGCGGCGGGCGAGGCGGCGGCTGCGGCGGCCGAGGCGCGCGGGGCGGGGGCGCGGGGCGCGGCGCGCGGAGTCCGCTCGGGGCCGGAGGCGGCTCGGCGGCCGGGGCCGGGCCCGGGAGCGGCGAGGAGCGCGCGCGGCGCAGGCGGAGCCCGCCGCCCGGGACATGGCCCAGGCGGGCCGTGCAGGTGAGGGCGGGCGCCGGGAGGGCAGGGCCGGCGGCCGGGGGGAGGGACCCGCGCGGCTCGAGGAGGGGCCGCGGGCCCAGGTGAGCCCCCGCGCAGGTGGGCGGAGGTTCCGGGAGGGCTGTGCGCCCCGCGTCCTTTCCGCGCCCCTGGCACCTGGAGGGACGGCGCTGGCGCGGGGGTGGTTGTGGTGGCCGGGTTCACGGTGCCCCGGTCGGGTCAGGCCGCCCCCCCGGAGGCTTCCCCCCCACCCCCACGGGCAGCCCCGGGCGCAGGGACCTCAGGGGCTGTCCCGCGGCCGCCGCTCCATCCCACGCCCCCAGCGCCAGCCAGGACGCGCCCCCTGTCCTGCCGTCCGCTCTATCCGGGACGCGGCGATCCCCCCGCCCCCAGCTCAGTCAGGAGACCCAGATTGCTTCTTGGGAAGGAGGGGTGCTCCGCGCGCACCGCCCGGGAACCGTCCCGCCCCATCCCCCCACCGACCGGGCAGCAGAGCGTCAGGTGCGGGGGTCTGAAGGTGGGGCTTCTTCTGGGGTCCCGTGGGCTCTGCCCTCCCCCAGGCGCAGGCGGTGCGGCCCCGTGATGTGAGGGAGCGGGTGCTAGTCATTCGTTCATTCATTCCTTCGTCCAGACGTTCATTCACCAGCATCCGCTGTGTGCCGGGCCCTGAGCTGGGCGGTGTGGAGCAGGAATTCAGCACACTGTGGCCCCGGGGTGCGGAGAGCCCACTAGGCCGCCCAGTGTGGGCGAGAGCAAGCCTGGTCTCAGCAGGGCCGCCGGGGAGGCTGGCATGTGTCAATGTACTGTGAACTCACACCCAGCCTGTGACGTTCTCAGGTGCTGTGCCATCCCCTCGGGACGCGGCATTGGTCTGGCACGAACCCCACCCCTCTACCCACAAGCCATGACCGTGCCGGAATGAGTGTGAGTTCACCCGTACGCACACTCAGTGTGGGCTCTGTGCACCTCCCCTGCCACCCACGAACGCTGCCCGGGTCCTTGGGCTGGGTCGGATCCCCCCGTGCACACGCCGGCATGTGACTTAGGGCCCGCAGGAGTCCTGCAGGGGTGGGGCTGGCCGAGTGAGACACAGCAAGTGTGGAGCACAGCTAAACACCCCTTTCTCACCAAGGTGCTGTGGGAGGCACTGGGCGATGACACCAGGCAGGCTGGAAAACGCCGTCTTCCTCCCTCGTGCTGGAGCCCGGGTCCTTACCCACCCCCGCTGCTCCCAGAGGGCACATGGTAGGGCGTGTGTCCCGCCCACTGCCCCCGCTCCTTGTGTGCGTGTACGTGCACAGCCCTGCACAGACCACCTGCTGGGGCACGACCATCACAATAGCAGCCCACGGCGTGCTCGAACAGTGTCCCGGCACCGTGCACAATGATCCTGGAGGGGGAGGTGGCTCTCTCCCCCTGCTAAGGCCTTGGGAACAGATACGGAGAGAAACAGGGGGTCTGGGCAGAGCCTGGGCGCAGGGCCGGGGCTGCCAGACCCTGAGGGTGGTAAGCGATGGACTGTGTCCATCACGGCCGTCAGGCCGCCCCCACGGCCTGGGGGTGCAGTCCAGCCCCTGTGTGGTGGCCCGTGGGTCGTTCGGTTCCCAGGCTGACGGTGGCGGGTGAAGAATTGTGCGGCCGTGAGCAGCTCTGCCTAACCTCTTGTCTCTTCGGCGTCAGTCTCCTGCTTGGTCCCAGAGCAGGGACCCCCTCCTCTGAGGATCCAAACGCCGGGGCCCCTTGCTCCCATACTCAGCTGCCCCTCCGAGGAGCCATTTGGGGTTGACCCAGCACGACCGGACGACGCCTCGTCTCTCAGTCCTTCTGGGCTGCTTTGCATTTTGTGAATGTCTCTCCTGCTCTTTAGGCTCTAAGCCCGCTGACCTGGAAACGGCTCTCGGTGATGCGTGTGTGAGAGCCATGCTGGCAGAGCCGGTGCAGTATAGATCCGTGAGCTCTACAGCAGAGGCGGCCTCAGACGGAGGCCCACACCCCTCTCTCCGCGGCTAGAGAAACTGGGGCGCAAGGAGGGGTCGTGACACAGAGAGGGGTGGTTGCTCAGGCCGTCTACCGGGGAGGGGCAGACCGATGGTCAGGAACAACCTGGCCGCTCTGGGAGTGACATTGGCACCAAGGGAGGCTTGGAGGTGGAGGCTGTGGGAGGCTGGCCTGTGACTGAGGGCTCTGCTCTGCAACCTGGGAAGTATTCCCTCTGAAAACCGACCAAGGGACCACTTAGTGAGGGAAGACGCAGGGGTTTGGGCCCCAGAGTCACCATAGTGCGTGACTCCAGGATTATCAGACTGTGGTCTAGCGAGTGGTGTTCCTGGACTCGTGCAGTGTCCAGCCTGAGCAGCCAGCCATGGCTGTGTCGACTATGGGAAGCAGTAAAAGGACTTTCACTTTGCCAGGAGATCCCAGGTGCAGAAAAACACGTTGGGAGTTTCCAGAAAGGATTGGATAAATTACAGAGTGCGGATCCCAGACGGGTTACTACCAGTTCCCAGTCTCTGGGGAGACTTCAGCCACCCAGGCCAGAGCTGTTGTGGTGGCCTGCATCCCGTCTTGAGAAGACAGGGGAGGGCCCCAGGGAGCTCTAGGTCTGGTGGACGAGGAGGGGCGAGGCCTCCCGGGGGGACAGTCCTTTGCACCCCAGGGCTACCTGTGGGCAGCGCGTTAAAACAGAAGAAGACTTTCCTGTAACTGTAGGAGTTTCGCCTTGGAGGCTGGTGAATTTGGACTGGAAGATGGCCAGGGGCAGGCCTGGGGTCAGGTAGGGGCTTGAGCAGAGGCTAGGGGCTGGACAGAGGAAGGGGTGAGTGTAGAGGAGCAGTGTAGGGTGGAGTCGGGGAGAGTGGCCGGAGGTGCCCAAGGGCAGAGGGCCTGGAAGCGTGTTGGGGGGACTGGAAAGAACTCAGAGGGAGAGCAGCATGGAGGATGGAGGAGGGTGGCAGGTTTGGGTTGGCAGCCCCTCTGCCCCAGGTGCTGGCCCAGCTCCGAGGGGAGGAGCCTGCTGGCCAGGGGTAGGGGACATCTTCCAGAGGAGGGAAGGGACTCTCAGCACTTTGGGGAGGGGCCGGGGGATGGGAGGTGCGATGGCACCCATGTCCCAGGCCTGGGGTGCCAGCATGGCTTTGCCGCGTAGGTATCTTGGGAAGGGCTCCCCGCGTGGATTGCAGATTCCCCCTCCCGGCTGCCTGTGACCCGACTCTGGGGTTTTACCTCCAGAAAGCCTGGGTGGACTTCCTTCAGTCTTGGAGGTGCTGGGGCACGGGTGGGTCTCCTGCTCCCCTGCTCAGCCGCCCGTCACAGCAGAGAGCTGGCAGCCGGCAGCCCCCCCGCCGGAGACCTTTTGCCGCCTCTCAGCCCGGGCAGTGCGGGTGGCTGGGTCCCTGGGCCCGGGAGCCCCTGTCCCAGCAGGAGGCCCCGTCTACCTGGCCGGTGTTTGGGAGTGTTGGGTGGGACATGGGGTGTGAACACATGGCTAGACCCCCCTTGGTGGGGCGGAGTCTGCGTCCGACTGGGCAGAGGCCATGACATTTGCCTGTAGATGCATTGGTATGCCGTGAGGGTTCCGGTCCCACCCGGCGGGAGACCGAGGCCAGGAGGGCACGGGGTCCTCTCCTGAGCTCTGTGTCTTCAAGGACAGGGGGTGTAAATGCTCTGTGGGGAGTGGGTGTTCCGGTGGGTTCCGGGTGTGGGGGCAGAAGGCTCGTGATCACCTGCTTCCTACCTCCTGGCTCCACAGCGTGTCTCCGGTGAGGCTTGGTGTCGCTCCCATTTTGCAGATGAGGAAACCGAGCCCCAGGAAGATGAGGTGTCTCGTTCTAGAATGCCATGGAGTCAGAGGCTGGGCTTGGACTTAGCATTCTTAGCGGTTGGCCTGGGTCATGGAGAAGACTCTGGCTGTCACTGGTTGACCTTGACCTGCGCCTCTGCTCCTCAGTTTCCTCAAGGGTGGGGGGTCGGGGAAGGGGAAGAGCCTGGGGGCCAGACTGGCTTTAAAATTGCTCTCTCGCTCTAACGCCGGTTTTCTTCTCTCTCAGCCCCCCTCTCTGCTGGCTTGTGCCTTGGGGGGCGTCTCCTCCCCGCTCTCCGGCCCCCGGGGACCCTGAGGGGTGGTGGGGGTGGGGTCTGGCACAGAGAGCACGCGTGCCTCTGGGGGTTCTGGGGGTCCTGGCCCGCCCATCACCAGATTTGCAGCCAGGCCGGGGAGGGGGTGGCCGGTCCCCCCAAGGCCTGGGGCGGGAGGGGGCTGTGAGCGCATAACAAGTGAGCTTGGAAATCGCATGAGCTCCCAGCCCCCCACACACGCCCTCAAATTCTCTCTACTCCCGGCTTTAAAATACTTGTTTTCTAAAGAGAAAGAAAATGCTAAATTGCACCCCCTTTTGCAAAGGATTGGAGCCTTAGTGAGTCACTCCGGAGGTAAACGCCGCCTCCAGGGCCCCACGCCCGCCCGCCCGCCCGCACAGCTGTGTGTCCAGGGTTCTCACGGTGGGGGACGCGTGTGGGTGGGGGGAGCCTCCTGCCCGTCAGCGGCTCTGGGGCAGGAGCTGGGTCCCTGCCGCGGCCCCCGCCCACGGCTTCCAGGCTGTCCCAGGGCCGTGTTGACGAGGTTCACTCTGAGATGTGGCTCGGCTCAGGGCTCAGTCTGAGGCTGGGGTGGCCTGTCCGTGGGGCGAGTTCGGGCCCCAGGGGGAAGGCTCTGTGGCTGTGGGGAGAGGGGCCAGTGGCTGGGGCCGGCGGGGCACAGGTGCTGCTGCGTCGGACCCCGGGAACCGGGTTCCTGGCCCTCAGCCTGCTTCTTGGTGAGCAGCAGAGCGAGGGCCTGACCCTGGGGGGGGGGGGTGCCCGGGGGAGTCGGGAGCTTGTGTTCCTTGGAGAGGGTCACCCTGCTTGTTTGCAGGCCTGCGTGGGGGAGGCCAGTGAGGAGGGGTTCCCCTTCCCCGATGACCCGTTATTCCGGAGGGGAGGGAAGGAGCCATCCCTTAGCCGGGGTGCCAGACAAGGGCTGGAAGCAAAAATGGAGACCTGCTGGGCTCTGTCTGGGAGGGGCGCTGAGTGCTGGCGGATCCCAGAGGCCTCTTCTGAGCCGTCTGCTGCGAGGCCCGTCACCTCGTGGGCTTACCCGCTCAGGGACAGCCCGAGGGGTGCAGGACGCGGGGTGCGGAGCGCCCGCGGCCACCGTCACCACTCATACACCTCTGAGCGCGTTTGGACTGCTCCGGGGTGTGCGGGTCAGCGTCCTCTCATCAGACGCCTCTGCCCGGCCGTGGCCTGAGGCTTCCTTCTCCTGTCCCCACCCACGTCCCTCCCCTGGGCGGCTGGTCCCGGCTGACCAACTCTGGAGTCATCCCTGGTGTAAAAGGAGCTATTTTCAGTCTTCCCATTACTGCCCAGTCTGTGCGTATGGGGTGTTCATCCCTTGCTGTCTTTGTGTTCCCTCCTTGGGCCGTGTAATCTGGAGCAGTGGTGAGAGCATCGTGCAGCCCCGCCTCCAGGGTCCTGGCCGTGGGGGACTGGGGGACGGGGAGCCTGTGGGCCCGAGCCGACCCGGGGCCCCACCCTTGCTGGGGAGCAGCCCCAGAGCGGCAGGTGGTAGAATGGCCCACGTAGGGCCACCTTGGCCTCGCTGCTCCCCCACTGCGTGCGGCAGGCCGATGGGAGCCTTTGGTGCTCTTGCCAATACGCGGGCCGGCTCCCGGAGGTGGGGGTCTCTGTAGCACCGTCCGTGGCCCCAGGTGGGCGCCCATTCCCCACTCCTCACAGGGCTCCTGGGGTGACTGGTGGGGGGGCTGTCCCATCTTGTGCCCCCCGTCCCCACCGCCCTCCTGAGAAGCCTGCAGACAGCAGAGCCGTCGTGGCACAGGGGACTCTGGGAGCTCCCTTTCCTTGTGGAGCAGGAGTCTGGCCGGACGGAGGGGCGCGTCTGGGGAGTTGGCTTCCAACCGCTCAGAACCGTCGGGAGCCAGACGGGCAGAGCTGGTGAAAGTACCGCAGGTAGCCAAAGCGATTAATCACTAATTATCTCCCAAATAAGGTGATGAATGGGCATTTCCGGGTATATTCACGAGCTACCAGAAAGTCTTCAAAAAGCATATTTTTTCAAAATAACTAGTTGCACCAAATGTGTCCTGTGGGGACCCTGGGGTCCTGATCCACCTCCAGCCTGTGCTTGGGGACTGGGGTAAGGCAGCAGGCAGGCTGGCTTCCTCCGCGGGGTCTCTCCGTCCTCCACTGGAGGCGGGGGCCACAGCCCTTCCTCGCTGGCCTCTCGGGCCATGCAGGCCCCCGTCAGTCGTGTGATGTGCTGTGCAGAAGTCCGTGGTGGCAGAGGACATGCCCCTCAGTCGTGCCCGGGGCCAGTACGGCCTGGGTCAGGCGGAAGGTGGCGGCTGGCGCTGCTGTCAGATTTGCAGCTGGGTCTGCCCCTGGGCTGTGGCCGCGTTTGCCGTGTGGTTGGAGATGAGGGCCGTGGCCTGCTGTGTGCCAGGGGCCGTGACTCCGTCTGGGGCCCGCTGCTCCAGGTGCAGGCTCGGGCTGGGGTTGGGCTGCGGCTGGTCTCAGGGTCATTCTGCGGCCTGGAGTTCACGCTTGGACTCGTGGAGCCGCCTGGCCGCCCAGAAGCTGGATTCCTTCCGGGTCCTCCAGCATCTGGGGTGCAGGCGCTGGGAGCCCCAGCAGACAGGCCCTCCCAGGGCTCCCTGCGAGTCCCTGAGACAGCCCAGCCCATAAGCTCATCAGTGGCGCATACAGCAGTTTGGGAAGTAGTTAGGACATGTTGCCATAGCAACCAACCCCCAACCTGCATTGGTTTCCTTCAATGGCTTCTCCTGGTCTTTCGTCCCTCCCTGGTGGCCGCACACCCTGTGAGGGCTGAGCATGGGCGGGTTGGCCCTGGACTGGTCTGGTTCCCGGACTCATCCTGACGCAGGTGGGGTGTGAGGACAGCTGCGGCGGGATGCTCCCCCGAGAGGGCCTCTCCCGAGGTCTCCCCTGCAGTGGGTCTTGCCGAGCAGAATGAGAGCTTTCTCTGTGCCCAGCCCTGGGCTGGGAGGGGCTGTGGGCCTGCGGGGTTCCCAGCAGGCGTGTGCCCCAGGAAACCCACTGCCCAGTGGGGCAGGCAGGCCTGGACCCAGGCTGCAGAAAGGTGCTCCGCTGGGCCCAGGAGAAGACGTCAGGGGAGCACAGAGGAGGCAGGCTCCAGACCAGTCTCGGGCCAGGAAGGCTCTGATCTGATCCTCAATCACGGATGGGAATCAGGGTCGGGTGGGGATGCAGAACACTGTGAGTTGGGGACAGGCAGGAGCGTGGTCCGGGGGCCTCCCAGAGGCCAGGTGCTGCCGGAGCCCAGGCTGGCAGGTGGAGAGAGAGCACGGGTCCTGGCCTTGGTCATCTCAGAGTCTGGGGGACAGGGAGCTGCACCAAGAGGGGGGGAGGGGGTTGGGGGCTGCCTGCTCTGAGCAGTTGCTGCTGTGCCCTGGGCCTTCTGGAGGCCTGAGGAGAAGGGGAGGGCCCGCCTGCGGGAGAGTCTTGTGTGCAAATGCCAGCGGAGTGCGAGCCGTGTGCGAAGCCTCTTCCTGATTTCACTCATGCGG
The DNA here is from genome assembly GCF_024610735.1 of Ursus americanus. Classification (NCBI taxonomy): domain Eukaryota; kingdom Metazoa; phylum Chordata; class Mammalia; order Carnivora; family Ursidae; genus Ursus; species Ursus americanus. Next base: position 60,980,879 of record NC_142140.1, read on the forward strand.
TTGTCGCAGTCACCCTCCGTGAGTGCTGTGATCACCCCCGTGGCACAGAGCAGGAAACTGAGGCACAGTGTGGTGCCCGGCACACGGATGACGGGCAGGCCGGGGACTTGAACCAGCCTCCAGTGGGAGGGTGAGTGGGACGGGGGTTCACGTCGCGCTCGAGGTGGAAGGCCCATCTCTGGGGCGGGGGCGGGAGGAGGGGCGTCTCGCTCCGTGTCCTGTTCGTGGCCTCCTGGGAGCCCAGGCCAGAGCAGAGCAGCAGTGAGGTGGGATTCTAACTGTCGTAAGACGAGATGTGAAGCTGTGTGTGTGTGGGAGGGTGGCTGTGTGAGCCACGTGTAGGCTGCGGGCTGTGTCCACACGGCCCCCACTGCCCACGGGAAGTCCGGTGGACTGATCCTTTCAGCAGCGTTGACTGCTGGCAGTTACACTGAGATGTGCGAGCTCGCAAAATCTGCCGTCTCTTACCTGTGTGCATGTGTGTGTGTGTGCGTGCATGTCGGTGTGCATGCGTGTGCACGTGTGTGCGTGTATTTATGTGTTCAGGTGTCTGCAGGTCTGTGCACGTGCGTGTATTTGTGTGTTCATGTGTGTATGCAGGTCTGTGCACGTGTGTGCATGTGTGTGCGTGCATGTGTATTTATGCATGTGTCGGTGTGCGTGTGTACGCACACGTGTGCACGTGTGTGCATGTGTTTACGTGTTTGTGTGTGCATGTCTGTGCACGTGTGTGTCTGTGTGTCTGTGTGCGTGACAGACGTGGACAGAATGGGGATGGGGGCCCACGTGAGCCACGGCAGAGCACTTCTGCCCCGAGGCACGCTGTTTGGGTGCAGCACACCAGCCGCAACTTCAGGTACTGCCTCAGGCAGGGCTGGGCAGCAGGCCCAGTGCCGGACACCCCTCGCTGGCCACTCAGAGGCGTTTGAGGCTCCCTGGAGGTGTGGGAGTTGGCAGGTGTTACTCGAACACCTGCAGAGTGTGGCTGTCACAGCAGACACCCCGGTCCCCTCCTTGCTCCGATGAGCCAGACTTCCCGTGCTGGGGGAGAAGGTTTTCCATCCAGCTCCTCGTTGACATGGCCCCATTGCTCTGACCTGTGTCTTTCCTTCCTCCCACCTTGCCCACCCTTCCCTTAAGGCTCAGCTGGGCCCCCTCCCCAGGAAGGCCTCCGGGCCCTCCAGCCTGCAGGGCCTCTGCCCCGGGACACGCTGTCTACACCTGTGGGGTGAGGATTGGCATTCAGCCCAGTGGCCGGGCTGCCCCTCGTCTGTCCTGAGCCCTTACGAGGCTGGGCCCTGAGGCTGCATCCCAGGGGCAGGGGCCAATCCAGGCTAGCTCTTTCCCTGACTCCTTCTCCCAGGGTGCCATCTGGCCCAGGGTCTGGCCCCAGAAGAGTCAGCCAATGCCTTTCCCCTTAGGCTGGGCTCCTGAGCTCAGCATGGTATCTCCCTTCTGGTGGGCTCCTGCCCTCAGGTTGGGGCCATGTTGGGGGGGGGTCCCTGGCATAGGCCAGAGCATCCACAGGGGGCTTCTGTCCATCTGTCCCTCTGTGACTGTGTCCCTGGGAGCCAGTCCAGGTGGGGAAGGGGAACAGGTGCGACAGGTGATCTGAGCCAGGTCCCCCAGCTGCATCCGTGCTGGGGAGGTTGGGCCTGTGACAAGGTCACAAGGCTATGCTGGACCTGAGGCAGTGGGTAGGCGGGCAGGGAGAGTTAGGATGGCCCCCTGGCTCGGAGCTCTGCTGGGGGCCAGGGCATCACGGGCGCAAAGCATGCTCTGCTTCTGTCTGGATTGCAGGGATGGGTTTCCCTTTTCTCTTTTGTCCTGATTTAAAGCTTCAAGTAGGGGTGGTGGAGGAGAAGGGACAGAAGGACAGTCTGCTGGAGGGTGTCACGTGGGCCTTGGAGGATGCAGATGGGTCTGTGGCCTTGGGGGGCTGCTTGGAAGTCCCCGTGGGCCCTGTCTACACCTCAGTCCCGTGGCTGTTGGGTGCCAGGGTGCTGGACGCTGCAGTGGGTGGTCTGTGCTGAATTCCTAACAGTGAGGTTGCATCTTACAGATGACAGAAGTGAGGCCCCACGAGATCAATGTGCTTCCGTCATGGGCCCATACGTGGTAGTGGGAGCCCAGGCTGGTGTCGCTCCACGATCCACAGGCTGACGTTTCTGCTAAGTTTCCAGCCATGCCTGCAAGCTGGTGTGTGTGTGAGACACGGAGATGGGGAGGGAGTTACATGGGAGCATGTGTGCTGGGATGTGTCTTCAGGACAGGCTCGAGAAGGGAGAGGGGCTTTGGGAGGATGGCGCTCTCCAAGGAACATAGGTGCACGTTCAGATGTCTACACAGACACGAGGATACCCGGACACTGACTTGCGGACCCCGTGGGTAAATTGGATGGTCTGGCTTCCAGTTCTGCCTCCGTGACTTACAGGCTTTGTGACCTCGAGCAGACAGCTGCACGTGTCCTCAGCTGCCGGATGGGCCACAGCACACACGCTCGGTGTTTCCGCCTCCTTCTCAGCGACCGACACCTTTCCAGGAAGGCCTCTCACCCTCCCAAGTCATCCCGCCACTGTGTCCCTTTGTTAAATGTGACCCGTTAAAACGTCTGCGGGAGGAAGAGAGGAAGGGCGCACCCCACCCCACTCAGCCGTATGGTGGCTGCTGGTCTGTGTTACCCACTTTCATAGATCCTCGTTTCTAGACGTGTGGACAGCTGAGACCCCGTGCACCCCCTTTCAGAGGTTGTTTGGGGCAGCCCTGCCTGAGAGGAGGGCGGGATTTGTATCGCATCTGAACAAACTTCTAGCGTCTCTTTATAAACCAACACAGGAACGCATTTTGAAAGCGAGGAGGGTAACAGTACACACGAACTATGCCTTTGAAAAGAAATTCAAGTATAGAGCTTGTGCACAGAGGAGGGTCTGTTCTGAAGGGGAGGCCCAGCGTTAGTTCAGTGACCGTAGCCCGCATCCGTGTCAGTCTGTTCTTCGGGCTGACCCCACTGTCAGACGCGTGGGGAAGGGGCACCGCAGAGATGGGGGAGAAATCCCATTGTCTCCGTGTCAGTTTCTGCTGCTGAAATTATCTTCATCCGTTACTTGACCCATATCGGCACCCCGTCCTCCTGCAGAATGTAGGCTTTGCGAGGTCCCCACCCCCCTGCTTCTTTGCCACGGCGTCCCCAGCACCTGGCACGGCCCCTGGGGTGGACAGCCCTCTTTGACACCCGGCTCCCCTTCCCTCTCTGCCCACATCTAGCGGGGCGAACGGCTCCCCCGGGTGGAGCCAGGCCATCACATGTGTCCTCAGCGTGGCAGTGACCTAGGGTGACGGTGGCCGGAAGGGAAGCGAGTGGTGAGAGTGCTGCAGGAGCCAAATTCTGGAGCCTTGGCTCTTCAAGCTCAAGGACCACATAGACGCGGGTGAAGCTTCCGGTGGGCCCGCTGCCCCCACCCAACACTCGGGGATCAAACAGGGACAGCAGGGCTGTCCTGACCGTCCGGGATCCTGCTTCTGGGGAACAGAGTGGACGTGCGCAGCGAGGGATATTTGCATAGTAATATCGTGTGTACGGAAGTTTCTGTACCTTTAGTACCCTGCTGACCAGGAACACACATAAAACGAACATAAATTCAGCGAGAATTTTAGATGACTGTACTTTCAGAATCACAGAAATCTCTATATACATTTGGTTTATACTTAAGCACTTCTTTTTGGGGGTTTTTGTGTGTCTGTGTTTGATGATATTGATAAATGGGATTGTTTCTTAAATTTCAAATTCTGGTTCTTTGTCGACCCCATCTAGGAGTGCAGTTGACTTTTGCGTATCGGTCCTGTGTCCGGCGATCTTGCTGTTCGCAATTATTTGTCCCAGAAGCGTTTGTGGCGTCCCCACCGCTGCAGCCCTTGCAGTAAATCCAGGGCCTGTGAGCAGGAAACCGCTGTCCAGCCTGCCACGCTGCCCGCTGTGGGGGGCAAGAATCGAGAGCTTAAGGGTCCCCACGGGGAATGTGTGCCAGACCTAGCTTTGCCCCTCGGGGTGACTTCCGGGCTCAGAGCAGGCCGCAGAACGTGCTTCTTGCCTGGCTCCAAGCCATGGTGCCCAGGCTGGGTGTGTGTTTGGGACTTTGTGGTGGGTGGGGCAGGAGGGACGGGCAGGAGGCGGTGTCCCTGGGCCGGCAGGGCTGGCCTCACCCTTCAGGAACAGTTCATGCTCTGGGATCTGGGCTCAGGGCAGGGCACGGTGCCAGCATCCTGCAGGGGTGCGGGGCGTGGTGGGGGCGGGGCTGCCGCGGGCTCCCTGGGGCTGACGCAGTGCGTCCCCCGCTCCCCCGGACCCGTGGCTGTGGGGAGCGCCCACCTCTCCCTTGCTCACTGGCGTCTGCTCTCTGTGCCGGATGGGCTCCTCCAGCATCGCCCCGAACTGAAAAGGGACAGGGTCTCCGTCAGGTTTCTCATTGTGCAGATGGGGAAACTGAGGCAGGGGCATTGCTTCTCCAGGAATGCCGGTCTCTCCGCACACAGGACACAAGTCATGTGACCTGCTGGCCAGGGCTGATGCCCCCGGGACAACGAGCCCTGTGTGCAGGGTGGTTTTACTGTTTCCCATAGAGTCGAAGCTGGAGTAACGCCTGCCGTCGACCAGAGCCTCCCCAGTAACAGCCCGTGGGTGTGATTTTGTGTGTTTGTCGTATTTTTTTGTGTGTGTGCACGCCGTATAATTACAGTAGCTTCAGCTGGAGGAGAGGAAATGTTATCCAGACACTTGTAAGGAAGTTTATTGAAAGAAAAGCCCCGCGTGTTGGTTGAAAGGCCGTGTGTAGGCGGACCCATGCGCTTCAAGCCCGTGTGGCTCAAGGATCCGCGTGAGCGACGACGTGCCACGAGGGGAGACGTGCTCTGGTTTTAAAGATGTGAATGTGTGAAAAAATGCGCATCCTTGAACTGATAAAATGGGATGATTTACGAAGTTAGGAAGTCATAAAATCACGTGAGCTGTGTAAAAACTGCGTTTTCCCTGCCTCCTCCCGTCAGATCCCCCCTGTGGGAATCATGTCTGCTGGCGTCTTGGTTCGTGTCCTTCCGGATATGGCGATGCCACCGTACGTAGATTTATACCATAACCGCTGTTGTGGCCGCTCGCCGTGTGCTCATGAGCGCTGTGGTGCCGTGGTTTGAGTGTCACACGCTTCCGAGGCAGGTGTGAGCCATCGTCACCTTACAGCTGGGGAAACTGAGGCACGGGGGCTCCCCCTGCCCTTCCACGGCTTCTCGGGGGCTCGGCCTGAGCTTGAATCCAGGCCTGCCCCTCCTCGGATCTGAGTGCTTAACCAACACGCCGCGCGAATCCTCCATGGGCAGTTACAAGCGTGTTTCCCAAACACGGTCAAAAGGAACGTACTGTTCTGGGACCTAAGTGCCTTCTTCCCTCCCCGCCACACCCAGTGGGCGTCCCTCTGCGGCCACACACGGGAGCCGCTGCACCATCCCGCCCCGTCCCCGGGCACGGGCGCTGGGATAGCTTCCAGGCTCTGGTGTTGCCAGAACACGATGGTTCACCGTGCTCGGATGACTTCCGCAGGAAAATTACCAGGTCGACTTTCGCCTAACACTTTGGTGGTTTCAGTTTTGACGGAGTTTAATCCACCTGCGGTCCCCGGTCTTCCTGTCTGGGGGGCACGTGGGAGGCATGCTGGGCCGGCTCCATGTGGATCCCCAGGTGCCTGTGGACGGAGCCTGGCCTGGTGCGGGGCGCAAGGAGAGCGGAGGAGCCCGCGTTCTGTGCGCGCCCCTGCTCCCGCCCGCCCCCGAGAGCCATCAGCGCCCGCCCTGCCTTCTGTGGGTTAGTCATTATCCCGCAGCCGCGGGTCTGGGCCTTCGGAGAGGCCGACAGCGAGCACGCGTTCCTTCCGATCCTTTGAGCTGGGGACTGATGGTCGTCGGTACTTTACTGGGGAGACCCAAGGCTGGGGCGTGGGAGCAGGACAGCCCCGCGGCTGCTGAGGTGGAGCTCAGGCCCCCTCCCGCGCTGGGGCTTGTGTGTGTCTGCTGGAGGCCGCGGTCCAGGCCCGCACACGCCCTGTGGGTGTCAGCCTCCCCGCCCCTTCACCCGCCTGCCGTTGGGGCTGTGCAGAAGCGTGTGGCCTGTGGGAAGACGCGTTTCCGGGCATGACTTTCTGGGCCTTTGTCCCCGGCTCCGCTGACCTTGAGGTGTCATTTCGAGCAGATGGCGTCATAGGTGGTGGTGCCTTTGAGGGACCCCCTTGAACAGAGCCCCCTTTCCACTGGTTGAGACCCTGCACCCACGCAGCACGGCCCCCCGCGTGTGCTGGTGTGCGGGCCACCTCGGCAGCGTGCCTTGACCGCCTCCAGTCTGGATTGCAGGGCTTCTGCCCCACGCAGCGTGTCGGAGAGAGACTGGGGGTCCAAATGCCAGCACAGGGTCCGGCCAGCTCGGTGAGGCGCTGGGCACCGACCGGGGGGCGGGGAACACTGGCCGGCCCTTGGTCTGGGGGTGCGTGGGCTTAGCTGCCTCACGCCGGATGTGGCTCAGGCCAGGCTAACGGCTGTGTTCCCTCTGCCAGGTGGCCCTCCCCCGGGCGGCGGTGCCCCCTGGCACCTTCGAAACGTCCTCAGCGACTCGGTGGAGAGCTCAGACGATGAATTCTTTGATGCCAGAGGTGAGTGAACCCATCGTTCCAACATTGGCTGGATGACCTTTGCAGAAGCCCCAGGAAGGGGATCCCTGCAGGGGGTTAGTGTCTCTCCCTCCTCGGACATGGCGTCCCATGCTGCACACGTACCCGACCGTGAGTCCCGGGCAGGGGCTCTGCCCCTCTCCGAGTCTAGCTCGGGGGCTGTGTGAGGCGCTCACCATACCGCAGAGGCCGCGGGGCGCGGGCACTGCCCTCCTTGGGCTTGTGGGCTGGTGGGAGAGAGAATCCGACAGTGGCACGAGGAAGACTCCCTCCCGAGGGGGACAGAAGCCGCTGAGTAAAAAGCACAGGTGTTAACAGATACAGTGATGGCCGGTCCCTCGTGGACTTGGGGTGGGGAGGTCCGCGGCATCCTGTCCTCAGTGATGAGGGACGAGGGGAAGGAGCCTTCCAGACAGGACGTGGCAGGCACTGGTGGGCAGCGGAGTCCATCCAGAGTTCCCGAGAGAGGGTCCCCACGGCCACGCGCGCCTGGCTGGTGTGGGCGTGGATAAGAAGCACAGAGGCCTCTCCCTACCCAGGGGCCCCGGTCCTCACTGGCCAGCTTGGCCCCACCCGGGAGGTCACCTTATCTGGGGGGTCAGCTCGCTCCCGGGATGTGCTTTGAAATGCTTGGCAAAACGGGGTCTTGAAAGATAGACCGTGTGCTAGGAAGACATCTGGACCCGAGCAGGACACTTGGGACATGGTCTCAGCCGTGCCATTGATCTTCTCCAGGCCTCAGTTTCCCTGTGAGCTCCGCACCTCCAGAATCGGGGAATGCCCAGTTCAGGTGCCTTCCGGGAAGCCCAGTTGGGGCAGGGGGAGCCTTGGGCCCAAGGCCAGCCTGTCCCAGCTCAGGTGGGACGTGTTTGCCGTCCCCGTTGGTGTCTGACTGGAGTGGCTGGTGGGGCTGCTTCACCGTAGCAAGGAGCCTACAGTGTGACAACAACGGCCTCAATATTTTGATGCTTAGAACACATTTATTTCAAATACTTTGCAGTTCATCAGGGCTGGGGTTCCCAGATGATGGGGATGGCTTACGGCGGGAGGCTCTGTGGGTGGGCGGGTCAGGCCTGTTCCCCTGCTTCCCTCTGAGGGTCCCGCCGTGCCTGTTCCCACCGTGGCTTCCCCCCCCGCCCCCCCTCCCGGCTTTGGGTCCCACCTCTCCCCTCTCCCTCGGTTCCAGGCCCCCGGGAGCCCTGTCATCTGCTCCTCCCAGCCTAGCACCCCAGCCCTCAGCCAGGGGCCGCCCCATGGGCTGCTGAGGCCCCCTTACTTCGGAGCTGCCCCCTCCCCACCTCCTGCATGGTCTGTGCGGTCCCCTGGTCAAGGCTGTTGGAGTTTCCTTAGCTGAAGCAAGGCAGTACGAGGTGAAGCCGTCCTTCTCTGCTGCCCGGAGCTGGGGTTAGGCCCCGCCAGCAGCTCTCAGCCTCGGGGCCAGGCCCTGGGTGTCCAGGATTCGAGGGGCCCCTCCCCAGCCCTGTTCTCCCGCCGGGCTGAATCCTGTGTTGTGGTGAGGTCTCCGTCTATACCCAGCAGGGTCCTACATCCTCCAGCTACGGGGGCCACGTGGCTGCGTGTTAGTGCTAAGCAGGCCCTGGAATGTTATGTCCTCCTCCTCAGTGTTCTGATGGGGAAACTGAGGCCGCACCAAAGTGGGGTGGAGGGGCTGGAACCCAGGAGCTCAGTGTGGGGGGTCAGGTCCCTTTCTCTGACTTGTTACTGAAATTGGGCCTTCCTTCCTCCTCCTTCTTTAAGCACCAGGCTGTGGACCCTGCTCGAGGGATGCCCCGGTGGGGCGAGAGCCCCTCACTCTGGTAGCACAGGGGAGACGGTTAGGCTCTGGGTGGGGGGCTCCGGCTGTGTCTGTAAGGCGTGGGAGGGGCTGGGGGCAGGAGTATGGAGCAGTCCGAGCACCCAGCACCCTCTGGGCAAGGTGCCAGCTCCATGGGCCATGGCGGCAGGATGGACGCTGCGGGGTGGGTGATGGGGTCCAGATTCCCAGACCCAGAAGAGGTGCCTCCCTCCTGTCAGTCAAAGGGTACCTGGGGGCCACAGTCCAGACTAGCGGGTTGGGGTGCAGAGTGAGGGCAAACCCAGGGGGCTGGGGGGCCGTGGCTCAGGACCGTGTCAGAGCCAGGTGCCTGCTAGGTCTTTGAGTTCAACACTGCTATCCCAGTTTCCAGGCTGGGAAACTGAGGCCAGAGGATTGGGAAGCTTGCTCAGGGTCACTCAAGGTCATCAAGGAGTCGGACAGAGGCAGGGGCTAGAATCCACCCATCCGTGCACTCTTCAGTGTTTACTGAGTATCTGCCCATTGGGGGGCAGGCACTGCCCTCGCGTAGGGGGCACGGCGTGAGCGGGCGCTGTCCCAGCCCTCGTGGAGCCTGCTGCTCGGTGGTGGTGGGCAGGAGCACAGCAGCCGAGCAGGTGAGCCACCCTGACAATTGCCGAAAATAAAGTAAGGGAAGAGATGCCTCACCAGAGACTGAACACATGCTCGGCCTCATCCGTCGTCGGGGAAACGCCAGCTGAGACCACAGTGCAACATCGCCACATGCCTGCACGGAACCACGGCGTGACGCCGCCACGGGCCCGCAGGGAACCACGGCGTGATGCTGCCACGGGCCCACAGGGAACCTCGGCGTGACGCTGCACAAGCCTGTGGGGACAACACTGCCACAAGTCCATGGGGAAACCACAGCGTGACGCTGCCATGCACCCATGGGGTCAGCCAGTTACTTCGACCGACCTGGATGCAGAGGATTTGGGACTTGGAAACTACTGGTGGAAGCAGCCACAATACAGCCACATGGGGGTGGATTCTAGCTCTTCCATGGCTCGTGGTCATTGCTGCCCCAGGCACCAGCCCTCCCACTGCCAGGAGTCTGCCCAGGAGGAAGGAGAGCGCGTGTCCCCCCGCGAGCGTGTGCAGCGGCTGTATTTATGGCCCAGATGCACGGTGCCGGGTGAATGCACACACGTGGGTCATCCGTGCGGGGAGACATGGCTCGGCCATGAGAAGGAACAAGCCAGGAGCACACGAAACTGGGCCGCCTCCGAGTGGGAGCCAGGCGGGTGGACAGAGGACACAGGGACCGTGACCCCAGGTACTCAGAACTCCAGAGGGCGTGAGTGGCAGTAGCGGGTCGGTGGCCTGGGGGCCGGAAGGAGGGATACGAGGGGACGGGAGAAGACTCTGGGGGTGATGGTTTCATGGGTGCGTCCACATGCCGGAACTTTCCAAATTGTCCTCTTAAATACGCGTAGTTTGTAGAGGGCGGTTCTACCTCAGTGATGCTGTTAAAAGCGGAGGACCCCCCCCCCCCCCCGCCCGGCCCCCTCATAACCTCAGGGAATGCAGCAGGGGGAGCAAGTGAGCAGGAGGCCTGAGCCTTCAGTTCCCCGGAGATGCTTGCTTTCTCTGGACCCCTCTCCTCACTGAACTTGCGCAAGCAGGCCCAGCCCCAGGGGTTACGGGCTGTGTGCTGGCAGGGTGAGAGGGTGAAGCCAGGGCAGCTGGGAGGGTGCAGCTGGGGGGGGTGCAGCTGGGATGGCTGTTGGGGTACAGCCGGGGTGGCTGGGGGTGCAGCCGGGGTGGCTGGGGGTTGCAGTTGGGGCGGCTGAGGGGGCAGCTGGAGGGTTGCAGCTGGGGCAGCTGGGGAGGTGCAGCTGGGGTGGCTGGGCGGCTAAGGGGGCAGTTGGGGGGTGGAGCTGGGCAGCTGGCGGGGGGGTTTGTAGCTGGGTTTGTTTTCAGGGCACGCCTGGCCTGGGCAGCCTGACTGGGAGCACAGCTGAGCCCCCTCCGGGAGGGACGCTGGAGGTTTTTGCCGCTGCCGCGTCTTCTGTGTTCTCTGCTCTCTGTCGTCCCCGTGCCCAGCACCGGCGGACGCCATGCTCCCCTCCTGGTGGGAGGCTGGCCCTGGCCCGAGAGCTGCACTCAGTCTTGCAGAGACCCTGCTCCTTGCTCCAATCCCTGGCTTCTCACAGCGAGTGGAGTGGGATAAACCATTGTGATATACTGACCATGGCGGGTCTGGTGGAGAACGTGGGCACAGCTCTATCTGGGTTTTGCTGCGGGCGCGCAATCTCCAGCAGGCGGGAAGGTGGCGGACGGAGGTGCAGGCCGCCGGGACAGAGGTTGGGCCGGTGACTGGCCAGTGTCGGACCCCAGGCAAGTCTCTGGGGCCCAGGGCCCCTCATGTTACACACGGCAGGGGTGGGGTCCTTTGTCTCAGGGAGGACCAGGACGCTGCGCCGTGGGGGAGGGGGACGGGCAGAGGGACCTCACGGAAGCAAACCACAGGTGTGCTTCTGACCCTGGCCCTGCCTCTCATTTAGGGGTGGGAGGGGAGACCCCAAGGTGTCTGAGAATGGGCTGAGCCGGGATGCCCGTGGTGGCCATGGCGGGCGGGGTGACGGAGGCATGTAGCACCAGGGGAAGGTGTGCAGCGTTGAACCCAGAGGCCCCAGGTCCTGGGAGCTTGGACTCCGGTGCAGGGGTGATGGGCGGTGTTCGGCCCGTGACCGCAGAAGGTGACGCACCCTCGACTCCGTGAGCTGGAGCGGAGCCTCCCTGCGCGGGACAAGGAGTCTCGCTGTTCGCATGTCCTGAGGCCCTGCGGTGGGAAGAAGCGAGGCTGTGTGTAAATGGCTGGACCCAGGCTCGGATCTGGGTCCGAGTCCACCTGGGGTCAGGCCTGGGGTGATGGCGCCAGCACCCGGTCTGGGCAGGGACTGGGGCTCCATGGGGGTGAAGTGGGTGCAAAACCGCCCGCCCCAGAGGTCACCGGGGTGAGGATCAGCATGCAGGGCCAGCCTTCGGAAGTCGAAATGCAAAATCAATAACCAGGGCACTCGTCCAACCAGCTCCTCGTGGCCTCTGTGGGCCCTGCCGGGCGGCACGTACCACAGTGAGGGGACGCAGAGGAGACAGCGGCCACGAGGCTCCTGGTGTGTATGTGTGTGCATGCGTGTGTGCGCGTGCGTCCCCTCGGGAAGGAGCCCACTGTTGGCAGAGTAAAGCGTCCCAGGCTGAGTGTTGAGAGCAGGCAGAAGGGAGGCCTGGGAGGGGGAGAAAGCAGGTCGAAGGGTGGGTGGGGGGCAGAGAGCGCGAGAAGGCCATGGAAGATTCCAGAAAGCAGAGTGAGGGAGGGTGGCTCCCCAGGAGTGAACCAGGGGTTGTTGAGAGAGAGAGAGACCCAGAGGGAGAAGGAAGAACAGCAAGAAGGACCCACAGGGATGGAGAAACCAGAGCAAGGCCTGCCCTGGGTGGTGGAGGACAGCGTGGCAGGGGGGGCTGCTGCAGCCCAAGAGGAATGGGGCGGGAGCAGGGGTGCAGGTGAGAGCCGAGCTCCGTGGGGCGGGCGACACCATGCACAGGGACACAGTGGCGAGTCTGCAAGGACAGTGCCCTTGCTGAAAAGAGAGACCAAGGGGCGGTGGACCGGGAGAGGCGGGGGCCCCGCGCTGAGCCCTGGGGCCCCCGGGGCTCTGACCACCTTGCACACACCTCAGGTGGGGCTCAAGCTGTGTAGAGGAATCGGGATAGGCTATGTAGACAAGTGCTGCTGTGTGGCCTGTCTTACTGTGTCAGAAGGACTCAGGGCTGTGTTTTCTCACAAAGCTGGGTTCCGGGGGAATAGGGGTCGTGTCTCACGCCGCACAAACAGGTGAGCCCCTTTGTGCCTGGGAAACCGAGCTGGGGACCAGGCCCTCAAGGTGGGCACAGGCCGATCCTGCCCGCGCTGCCTGCCCCTCGGCCGGGACGCCCCAGGGCCAGCGGTGGCTTAGCTGGAGCGGGGGGTCGGGGCAGAGCCTGCTCTGGGGCAGTGGCGGGGGTGATGGCTGTTAGCGTCACGGGCTGTTCTCCAGGCCTGTACTCTGCCTGAGGTCATCATGCCTGCAGACACCTCACCTTCGTGACCTTGTCTAACCCCAGGGCAGCCCCTGGTGCCATGACGTGGTTTTACGGTGAGAAAGACTGAGGTCTGTAGAGCACACACTACTGTCTGAGGTCCGAGAGCCCGCAGACGGTGTCCAGGGTTGAAGAGAGTCTGCCGAACCCCAGAGCGGAGCTCTTAACCCCTTGGTGGTCCTGCCCCCCAAGGGTAGCGCCATCTGACACCTTCCGACCGCACGTGGGCCCCTGCAGCCTGACAGATTTGGGGCGTCATCCCCCGTCATCAGGACAGCTTGCTGGGAAGGGCTGTCGAACCAGAGCCCCATGGAGGAGACACGAGGACGGGAACAGCTGAGCGACACGTGGGGCAGAGTCCGGACTGGAATCCGGCCGGGGGTCTGCCCAGAACACAGCGCTGCCTACGGGCGTGGACATGTGCCGGGATGGAGCGCACTGTGCGCGGGAATGGTCTGGGCACATGTGGCGCCTGGCTGGGGGACTGGGCAGCCGACACAGGATGTCCAGGGCAGCCTGTCAGGATCGGAGGGCTCTTGAGGCAGTACGCCTGGGTTTAAGCCCCGGTTCTGGCCAGTGGTCGTGGACAAGGTCCTCAACTGCTCTCTGCTTCACTTTCCTCGTCTATAAAATGGACATAATGACTGTTACCTTTCGAGTGTTGTCACGAGGGTTACTTGAGGGGATGTTTGCGAAGCACTTACAACAGTCTCAGTGCAGAGCGAACACTTGGGAAGTGTGGTTGAACACATCAGCTAGGAGAGTCCATTGGGCAGGAGCCGGGGTCCCCGCAGGAAGTGGGTCCGAGCGCGGGGCGCTGGAGTGGTCAGAACTCCGGACAGCTCCCCAGGCTCCAGCTCCGCCATCTTGGCACCATCTTTGGCCGCGAAATGGGTCTTGTCCCCTTATTCACGGTTGTCATGAGCTTGAGGGTTCTCCTTACCCACCTGTTAACGTCCACCCTATGAGAGGGGGCACAGCGCTCTTCGCCAGGAAGGCCCGTACCTTTGAAAGCAGGACCAGGGGATACCTGCGGGTTCTTTCTGGAGGAAATGCCCTCTCTGGGACAAGGGGCTGCAGCAGGTGAGTGCCGCTGACGTGTGGGACCCAGCGGCCTGTGCTCAGTGTGGTTGGGGAACACGGCCCCACTGACTCCTTCAGAGTAATCTGAGCTCTTCCGGGGAAGGGCATGGATGGAGATGGGGCTGAGGGGGCGGTGGGGAGGACGGAGGCATTACTGGGTTCCTAACGTTGACGTGAGAGCCAAGGGTTCTGTAGAGCTCAAGGCTTGCTCAGAGCAGATGTGTTCTGCCCTCCCAGGTACAACAGAGCCGCTCCTGCCCCACTCAGACCCCAAATACCGGTGGCAACCCCCTTCTCATGTGGAGAAATAACCGTACTGTTTTATCAACCAGCACCCCCCGTGCACTGAGACTTTTACCCCATTACCTCATTGAATCCTCATGGCAGCTCTGTGGGGTGGACCTTGCTGCACCCATTTTTCTGATGGGAAAACTGAGGCTCAGAGAAGTCAAGTTACTTACCCAAAGGGAAGCTGCTAGCAAGGGGCATGGCTTTCCTTTTCCTTCCAAACACACTTCCTCTCAGGAAATACCAGTCCTGGTGGCAGGAACGGAAACACAGGTGAGGTTTTCAGCCTCTCTCCTGACCGTCCCCTTGTTCCTTTCTTTGGCTGCAGCCTGTGGGGGCCCCGTAGGGTGCAGCAGCAAGGCCTGCTCGCGGTGGAAGCTTCCGGAATGTGTCGTAGCTGTCCACAAACACAGACGCCTTCGGTAGCAGAAGTCCGCCTCAGCGGGTAGGGTCACCTGGACACCCCGCATGCTCATGCCCGCCTCTGCTTCCGTCCACAGAGGAGGTGGCCGAAGGGAAGAATGCCATCCTCATCGGAATGAGCCAGTGGAATTCCAACGACCTGGCGGAGCAGATGGAGACCATGGGGAAGCTGGAGGGGCATGAGGGTGAGACTCCGCTTCTGGGGGCCCGGGGCGGGTGCACGTGCGCGCTGCAGGGGGCCGGCGTGCGGGCGCCCGCGGCTGGAACTCGCATCTTCTGGAAGAGTCACGTGTCTCTCTGGGCGCCTCCCCTGCTGGAATCTACGGTCCCTGCGCGCTGCGCCCTGCGTGAACCCCCGAGGGCTCCCGTGCGGGGCTTTCTGTGCCGCGCAGACGCGCTTCCCATGCCCGTGAGATGACCGCCGGGGGCATGCGTTCCTAGGGGCAGGGCGCCAGGCCCCTGGTGTTGGCAGAGCTGGTTAAGCTGGGGTGGCAGGTGGAGAGCCTCTGGGAAGGAGCCGGAAAGGGGAACAGGGCGGACGGTAATTTCCGTGGGCCGAGTGGTTGAAGGAGTGTGTGGCTGGGGTTAGTCCAGGAGGCTTTTTATGGGGGCGAGCTTGGCCGGGAGCTGATCCACAGAGCAGGCCCGTCCTCTCAGGCCTCCTGCCCGTTTGGCCATTCCGCATCACTAACTGAATGTTCGTGGAGCTCCGACTGTGTGCACGTGTGCGGTGGGGTGCAGCCACGGTGACCGAGCTTGGGCCACTGCCTTGTGACGGTGACACAGGACAAGACAAGACGTAAGGGGTCAGGCTTGCGCAGGGGGTCTGAGCCTGGGCCTGGCGGGGGAGGGGCCTGTCTACGAAGCTACGGAGCCAGACTTCGAGGGGCGTGGGACAGCTTAGCGGGAAGGTCGTATCATCCGAGAGGGGCTGTCATTCAGGAGCGAGGGGCAGACCTAGACCCCCACCTGGGGTCCAGGGTGCTAACCTCTGTACGTGTTGTCCCCAGGCTGGTTTTCCCTGTCCCTCCTCTCACCCCGTATGGCATCTCTTCCTCATTTCCCAGCCCCGTCATTCCTCACTCATGGGCTGGGCCAGGCTGTCCCCTCTGGAGGCGTTCTGTGAGATGGTCCTGGCCCAGCCCGAGAGAAGGGCTGTTCTGGTGTCGTGCCCGTAGCCGCTTCCTCAAGCCACCTCCCCCCCCCGCCCCTTTGGCGCTCTCCCCGTGCCCAAGAGCTGTCCTGAGAAAAGGACACACTGGGGTGCGTGTTCATTCTACAGATGAAGGATCCCAGGCTTACAGAAGCTGCGTCTTGCCGAGGTCGCGCTCAGATCCCTTGCGTCCTGATTCCCAGCTGGACTGAGGCGGGGTTCAGGGCCTCTGCAGGTAGTGAGGTCTTCAAGAAAGGCCCTGGGGTTACTGGCACATTCCCAGGAAGGGCAGGCTCGAGTCTGGTCCCCAGGGCCCGTCCAGAGGCAGTGCCCTAGTTGTCACAGCCGTGCATTTGCAGATGGACCCTAGGCCTGCTCTTGCCTTCACCCCAAACCCTGGATGGGCCCAGAAGGGGTCTCAGGTTCCACGTGCTTCCCCAGGATGGTGCTCAGTAGCCATAAGACGAACCCAGCCTTGCACTCCCGGCCCACCTGGCTATCCTCTTCCCACCCCCGCCCCCACTGGGGGCCAGAGAGCGTGACTCAGCACAGTATGAGCTGGGGAGGGGCGAGGCGAGGCAGCCAGAGCCAGGAGGGCAGGGGGAGGAGAGCAAAGGGAGAGCTTTGGGCACTCCCGTGGTCTGGGCACGAACGTGGCTCTGCAGGCCAGGCGAACTCATGGGACCTTCGTGAGCAGAGTGGGGCTAGTACGGGCGTTGTGAGGATTAAGTGAGTCAGGACTTGCCAGGTGCGATCCGTACCGGGTCATCGTAATGCCGGGACAAGTGCGTTCGGCAGGCACGTGGCAGGCTCGCTGGGAGAGGTGCAGTGGTCAGAGCTATGATGCTGATGCTGTTTCCTCCCCGTGGGCAGTGGGGAGCAGGAGGGAGCAGGGGAGGGTGAGGAGAGGAAACCCGCTGTGTCTCCAGCCCCTGGGAATTCTTGAAGTGATTTGTCCGTAGGGCAGGACACACGCGTTCATTTCCCTGGCCAGCCGTTCATCGGCCACGACACGGGCTGCCCCTGTGCTCGGTGTGGGCACGGCCTCCTGCAGCCGCGGAGGAGCGGGGTCCTGGCCACGGTCACCCCGTGCAGGAGGGTGCTGAGCGTGGGGCCTCGGGAGGGAGGCCCCGGGCACGACTCTGGGCGGCAGAAGCTCCGGGGGCGCTTTAGGAGAAGGCTGCCCTTGAAACCAGCCTGGGAAGTCGCCGCCGCCCTCAGTGGTGACCCCAAGTCCATCTCCAGCCACGACCTCTTCCCTGGGCTCCAGGGAAGCCCTGGAGCTGCTTGGCTCTGCTGGACGCCTGAAGCCGCTTCGTGCTCTCCGCGTTCCTGACGGCCCCCGATGTTTCACATACGCTTTATACACAGTGCAATCTATGATACATGTTAGATACATGTTAGATATCATACATGTATGACACATGTTAGATACGCAATATAGGTAATATCTGCTACAACGTAATCGCGTATCTCCGTACCGTACATGGTGTATGATACACGCGTGTTTATGTGTCTGCACACACGCACACACGTTTTATTATTTCTTCAGGTGTTTCTTTCTCTGTTTCCCCTTCCCCTACTTACCGTAGAGACAGGCCAGACCCGGTCTCCCCTGGCCCTTCCTGCTCTTATTTCTTGGTCCTTGCTGGGCTCTTGAAATGCCCCTTGGCTCTAACCCCAGCAGCAGCTCACGGTTCCGTCCTCCAGCTGTTGCCGTTCGTCTGGTCAGCTCTTCTGTGCAGTTTGTGGGGGGTTTTTGCTTTTTTTTTTTTTTTTATGAGACGATCATCTTTTTATTTCCGTGTGTTCTGGCTTGTTTCCCTAACAACCTGATATTGACCCATGGGTGCCACGGACTCATTCTGTGCTTCGTAAGGTCTCTGTCTTCCTCTCCTTTTAAGTTCCAGAGTCTCCTGGTGGGTTAGAAGTGGATGGAAAGAGACCACACGCACCTCAGTGTGGGCTAATTAGCCAAAGATCTCGAAGTGAGATTGTGACACAGAACAGGCAGGAGCTTGAGTCTGGAGATCTCAGGAAGCGCAGGGCTGCCATTAACGTTATCCAAGGAAAGTAGGTCCTGCCAAGTTCTTTACGTAATTCACGGACCGTAGACCCCACTGTCTTGAAGTGCACAATTCAGGGCTTTCTGTATATTTTGTATTTTCAGGAAGCTGAGCCTTCATCACCACTACCTAGTTCCCGCACGTTGCATCTCCCCAAAAAGAAATCCCGTACCTGTCAGCAGTCACGCCCCATCTTTCTCTCCTCAGAACCCTGGAATTTCGTGTAGGTGGAATCCAACACCACGTGGCCTTTGGTGTTTGCCGTCTGCCTTCACATCATGCTTCGGAGACGCCTCGTGCTGTGGCACCAACCCGAACGTCTGAAATGAGTGATAGTTCCACATAGCGGTCATCCGTTCATCAGCTGGTGGACGTTTGGGTTGTTCCCACTTTTTCGCTGTTTTGAGTAACGCTGCTGTCAGTATTCGTGTACGGTTCCCTTGGGCACGCACCCAGGACTGGGAGGGCTGGGCTGCCCCACGTTCCCTTCCCACCGGTGTTGTACCAGAGTTCACGCGAATCCACGTTCTTGCCAACACTTGTCATTGTCTCTTGTCTGATTATCGCTGTGCTAGTGGGTACGACGTGGCATACGATTGCTGGTTTGGGTCTGCATTTCCCTGATGACCAATAATGACTGTATGTTTATGTGCTTGCTGGCCGTTGCTCATTTTTGAAGACGTGTCTGTTCACATCCTTTGCTCGTTTTAAAATCAGGTTGTTTGTCTTTCTCTTGTTGACTTGTAAGTGTTCTTTATATATTGTGGCTACTAGACCCTTATCAGTTATATGATTTACAAATATTTTCTCCCATTCTGTGGGTGGCTTTTCACTTTTTTTTTTAAAGATTTTATTTATTTATTTGAGAGAGAGACAGCCAACGAGAGAGGGAACACAAGCAGGGGGAGTGGGAGAGGAAGAAGCAGGCTCCCAGCAGAGGAGCCCGATGCAGGGCTCGATCCCAGAACTCCGGGATCACGTCCTGAGCCGAAGGCAGACGCTTAGCGACTGAGCCACCCAGGCGCCCCCAGGCTTTTCACTTTCTTGATAATACCTTTTAGAGTACAAATTTTTAAAACTCTGAGGAAGCACAGTTTACCTATTTTTGCTCCTATTGTTTCTGTGTTTGAGGCCATAACTAACAAACCATCAACTAATGCAAAATCATGAAGATTTACCCTTTGTTTTCCCTGAAGAGTTTTATAGTTTCAGCTCTTACATTTAGGTCTTTGATCCACGTTGAGTTCATTTTTATATAGAATGTGAGGTAGGGACTCAACTTCATTGTTTTGCCTGTCGGTAACCAGTTGTGCTGAAACGGTTTATTGGAAAGACAATTTTTATTTTATTTTATTCATTTATTTGAGAGAGAGCAAGAGCAAGAGAGAGAGAGAGAGCATGAGTAGGGGGGAGGAATAGAGGGAAAAGGAGAAGCAGACACCCCGCTGAGCAGGGAGCCCAACATGGGACTCAATCCTAGGACCCTGAGATCATGACCTGAGCCAAAGGCAGATGTTTAACTGACTGAGCCACCCACGTACCCTGGAAAGACAATTCTTGAATTGTCTTGGCCTCCTTGTCAAAAATCAATTGATCATAAGCATATGGATTTATATCTGGACTCTCAATTCTATTCTACTGATAATGTGTGTATCCTCAGGCCAATACCACATTGTCTTGATTACTGTGCACTTGTGGTAAGTTTGAAGTTAGGAAGCAGGAATCCATGTGCTTTGCTCTTGTTTTGCAAGTTTATTTAGGCTATTCTGGATTCCTCGTATTCCCGTATGAATTTTACAATCAGCTTCTCCATTTCTGCAAAGAATCCAGCTGGGATTTTAATAGGGGTTCTGTTGAATCTGTAGATCAATTTGGGGAGTATCGCCATCTTAGCAATATTAGTCTTCCAATCTATGAACATGGGATATCTTTCTGTTTGTTTAGGTCTTCTTTAATTTCTTTCAGTGACATTTTGTAGTTTTCAGGGTACAAGTCTTGCACTTGTTTTGTTAAATTTATCCCAAAGTATTCTATTCTTTTTGATGCTACTGTAACTGGATTATTTTCTTGATTTCATTTATGGATTATTTGCAAGTATATAGAAACACAATTGATTTTTGTATGTCATCTCGTATCCTGAAACTTTGCTGAAGTCATTTATTAGGTTTATTTTTGGGGGAGGATTCCTTAGGATTTTCTATATATGAGACCACGTCACCTTCAAACTGGTAGTTTTACTTCTTCCTTTCCGACCTGGATGCCTTTTATTTCCTTTTCTTGCCTAAATTTGCCCGGCTAGATTCTCCAGTATAACACTGAATAGAAACGTGAGAGCTGACATCTCTTGTTCCCGATTTTCAGTGGAGTTTTCGGTTTTCTGCTGTGAAATATGATGTTAGCTGGGTTGTTTTTTTTTTCTTTCTTTCTTTCTTTCTTTTTCTTTTTTTTTTTTTTTGTAGTTGTCATTTACCTGGTCAAGGAAGTTCCCTCCTATTCTGGGTTTGAGCAGTGCTTTTATTGTGAAAGGGTGTTGGGGTTTGCCAAATGCTTTTTCTGCGTGTATTGAGGTGATCATGGGGTTTTGTCCTGTTTTCTGTTACCATGATTGATTTGCATATGTTGAACAGCCTTGCATTCCTGGGCTGTATTCCTCTTGGTCCTTGCCACGTTGCTAATCTTTTATGCTCCGAGTTTGCATATGTCTTCCAGAATAATTTATATTAACAGTGTATGAGCTGTCCCTTAAGGACCTGCTTACAATCTTGTTTTAAGAACAAACGGAGTGTCATCGAGGCCACATTCTTATTGGCAGGAGGGAAGCAGGCACTGCCCAGGCGTCCCCGACCACCTTCTCTGCCTTCCCTTTTCCAGAGAGCTGTTTTATCGTCCACGTCGTTCCCCTGACTCTGGCTTACGCCTTGGGTCTAGATAATGTGGTTCTCAAAGAGTGGTCCCTGGACCGACAGCATCAGCATCACTTGGACACTTGTCAGAAATGTGAATTTTGGAGCCCCCCTCCCAGACTCACTGAATCTGTGTTTTAACTACCCTTTCGGTCCTGATGGTGATTGCTGAGATCGGAGGGCCGTTCGTTATGGTGCCACTACCTGGCCCAGGGGTCCACAGATCCATTTCCCTGGACTCGCCTCCCTCACTGAGCTTGGCGTCTCTCTTCCGCGCTGTTGGTTTCCCGGTGATATTGGGTGACACTGTCTGTGTACCCGCCTTCGTAGTCGCACCCCCCTTAGCCTATCGCTGGGTGATGGGACGTGTCTGTTTATTGCAAACAGCTGTCATCTAATTATCGGGGAGGGCAGAACATGCAGCTGGGTGATGTCAGCTTCTGGTTCCTTCTTCTTGGTATTTTTAGCTTCCCAGGGTGTCCTGTTCCTCAAGCGCTGGGCCCTTCCCGTACCTGAAGACAGATGCCTCAGCTCGGCACAGGCGGGGTCAGCAGGGGGACCAGCAGGCCCAGGCGCTTGCAAAAGCTTCCTTTCTCCCGGTTTTCCGTCGATGAGTCTGCTCTTCCCCGGAGCTGCCCCTCCTCTGGCCACAGGCCTTCCATGCAGGATGCGGGTTGTGGCTCCTCGGTCGGCATTCCAGATGTTTGGCCTTCACAGTCCTACGAAGCTCCATGCCGACAGGGCTCTCACGCTTGATTTTATGCTCTGTTCTCGTCGTCGTAAAATTCTTAGCATTTTTGAACAAGGGTCCCCACGCTTTCATTTTGCATGGGCCCTGCAAACCCCGTCTCCAGCCTGACTCCCCCATGCGTTCCGTCCGCAGCCCACCTCCTGGGGTGCCTGACAGTGTCTGGTCTGCCGAAGACACCCCCTTCCTATTTGACAGTAGCGCTAAAGACCAATTCCTAGGAAAATATTTGGTGTCATTTTCTGGGGATTTGGGGCAGGAGAAAAAGCCTGGATCCTGTTGTCAGTTTACCGTTTCTATTCGGCCCCGCTGTGCTGTAAACCCCGTGACTTCATTCCACGGTGAGGCCAGCATGGGGGTTTTCATTGTCTGAGGGATGACGGGTAAATCCCCCCGCCGGCACGGAGGCCATCAGTCTGCTTCTCACCTTCCCTCCAGCCGTTGTAACTGTCCGGGGATAGTAAGCTCACCATCACCGCAGGAATGAAACAGCCGTGGGACAGCTCCCCCGGGACGTTGTGGGGGGCTGTCAGACCGTTCCCAAGGCCGTCTTCGACTCTGTGTGCCTCACTTCCAGGCCATGCTTCCCTCCTCTCCTGCTCGCCTGGTGTTCTAGCCGAAGCCGCTGGGCGGCTGCTTGCTGATCGCTGAGCACTTTCTCTGGGAGCTTTCCTGATGCCCAGCCTCTCCCAGACCGCCTCCATGCTGCCCTGCACGGCTTGGGGGGCTGTCGTGAGCAGTGCCGACCGGCCTGCTACGTACAGCCCTGCCTCTCCGGACCCGAAGCGGTGACGGGCTCCCCGCACATTCATGCCTTCCCTCCCTCGCCGTGCATTCGGCTCACGTGTGCTGGTACTCACTCTGCGCTGGCCAATGTTGGGGACACGCTGACGGCCACGGCCGGGGGTGGGGCAGGCACAGTCCAGTGAGCTGATCGCTCCCGAGAGTGGGGTCCGAGGGACGTGGAGCGCGAGCAGGGACATGCACGGCCAGGAGGCCCTGCTGGGCTCTGCACAGACCCATGAGGGTGCCCCGGGTGGGCAGAAGGAGCCGCAGGTGCAAAGTGCGGGGGGCGGGGGGGACGAGCCGCAAGGAAATCGGGGAAGCACACAGGGTTCCTCTCGCCTGAAGTCGGGGTGTGAGGTACCGGGCTGGGGACAGTGAGGGGTGGGGCTGGGACGCTGACGCCAAAGGCCTGGATTGGCAAGGAGTCGGGGCCTTCCCGGGGGTGCCCTGGGGACCCATGGGATAGCTTAAGCAGGAGCCACTTTTTAGAAAGTTAATTCTGGAAGCCAAGGAGAAGGCTATAGGAGGGCTCGGGAGTGTGTGCAGGGGTGCGGGGGGCCAGGTGAGAGGTCATGAGGGAGCCTGACCCTGCAGCTCAGTGGAGGCGGGAGGCTCGGTGTGTGTGGGGGTGCCCCGAGCAGGGGGGTGGGGGTCTTTCTCTCAGCCCAGGGCGTCAGCTCTGCCCTCCCTCCCTGCCACTGCCATGGGGAGAATGCCTAGCGCCTTCTTCTGCAGGGCCGGGCTGCCGAAATGCTCCCCGAGGCTCCGTCTCAGGTGTGTGGTGGAAATGCTTCTCTTGCTCCGGGGGTGGGCGCCCCTGGGTTGTTGGAAGGGGGTGGGGAGGGGAGACCGCGTCTGTGGGGAGATGGGGATGCAGGCCCTGTGCGCTGGGGACCCGCAGGCCCTGCCCTCCGTCCCACCCCCCTGTGCTGCTGTCCTGTCTGCAGGAGTTTCTGGCAGTTCCCGCATCTGAAGAAGGCTGGGGCAGGGGTGCGGCCGTGGGGCCAAGTGGGGTCTCGTCAGGCAGTGAGCACGAGCTGGTGCCTCTCTGCTTCCTGGTCCTCCCTGGGGAGCCCTCCCGGCAGGAAGCCGGGGCTCACAGCAGCCGAGGAAGAGAGTCCAGCCGCCTGCCTGGGGATCCAGGCTTCACCTCCTCCCACCGCCGGCTCCTTCCTGCCCTGGGGTCAGACCTGTGGCCTCTCCAGACCCCTCGATGCCCAGCTCAGGCTTCTCCACAGGAGACACCCAGTGCCCAGACTCCCCGGGGACACCCCCCACCCCGGTAGGAAGTACTGTCCACACTGCCTGAGCCGTCTCAGGAGCCCCCGTGGGGCCGGGGTCACAGGACGAGCCCCCAGCAGACTGGGGTGTCTGGAGGGGCCAGATCTAAAAACTGGGTGCGACTTTATCCTTCTGAGCCTCGGTTTCCTTCTCTGGGAAGGGGGCCTGTGGTGGGCAGGTGTGGAATCTCGGCGATTAGCAGGTGGGGAACCGTAAAGCCTTCTGGTTGCCGCAGCCGAGCCCAGGGTCCTGGGGCTGGCTCTGCTTCTTGCCCGGCGTCCCTCCTCCTCCCAGGTGACCTGCGTGTGTCCTGGGGACACTGGCGTTGCAGGGGCCCTCCTCTCTGGCTCCTTCCTGCTCTGCACCCCTGCTTCCCGGCCCCTGGCTTCCACAGCCCCGGTCCACCTCCCTACCCGGCATTATGGCCACTGAAATCCTGCCTGGGATACAAGCCCTGCTCTCTCTCTGGTAATGAAAGTGTTTTATGGTGTCAGCGGCTCAGAAACCATCTCGGTGAGTCACTCCTAGAACCTGGCGCGAGAACAGGATGGTCATGAGTCAGACCAGGCCTGTCCCTCAGCTCCGCTCCTCCCGTCCCCTCGGGCTTGGGCACGTAGTGGGTGCCCAAGAAACGCCCCTGTGTCTGTGCCGTGGTCACGGCTTGCGACCAGTGCTCTGAAGGGCCCTGGGTTCGGGGCCAATGTTCTCAGTTCTGAGTAGTTTTATCTTCCAATCTGTGTTTTGTTGAGTGTCGCCAGACGGGCTGGGGCGCGAGCGTGCCCTGGGGCTGGCGCTTGGCTCGAGTGCCTGAGTCCCTGCATGTCTCCTGCCCTCTGGCTCCCAGCCCTACCCAGCCTCCCCTCCCTGCACCTGCCCACAGGGGCCTGGGTGGGGGAGGGTTGGGGTCCGGGGCACATACCCCGGTGTGTCTCAGGGCAGAGCAGCCGGCCAAAGTACTGGCTTTGGGCTCAGCCTCTCTGGGGCTCAGCTTCCGCCCCAGGAATTGGGCCTCCCACCCGGGCCAGGCTCTGCCACAACCCCGTGCTTCCTTGGACGCGGCACGGGGGGCACTGTCTCATCGCGGCTGTGCCGCACGCGTCCCCAGAGCCCCCGGGTTGGAATGAGTCCCCCTCGGCCTCCCGCGCCCCGCCCCCAACGCTGGGCAGGTGGAAGGTGTTCAGCGCCTGACGGTCTTAATCTCCACGCTGGGCCCCGTGTGTCTGGGAAGTGGGAGCTGAATTCCCTGCGGGCCTGATGGGGCTCGGACGTGACGCTGGTCTCAGCCTGACCTGCAGGCCTGGCAGTGGGTCTTCCTCGCTCCTGTGGCATCTGCGGGCTCAGCACGGGAAGCTGCCACCGCCGTGGCCGCCTCTTCATGCTGCGGGCTCCTCTGTGAGGCTGGGCCCCTGCGCTCCGTGTGCCCCTCTCACGCCCGGGCTCTGGCATGACCCACGCACAGCAGTGACCTTGACTCTGTCCCTCCTCCTCTGCCCGCGGTCCTGACGGACACGGGGCACATCCTGCCGCAGTTGCTGGGAGTCGGGAAGCAGATAGGACCACTTGCTGCGCGCTCACTGTGCGCCGGGCTGCGTGCACAGGGCTCTACACGTGTGAGCGCCCCCTGAGCTGGGCACCACCGCCCTCCCCAGGTTATGGGGCAGGAGACTGAGGCACGCGGAGGTTAAGTGACCTGCCCAGGGGCACACGCTGGCCCAGGAGGGCCCGGGATCTGCATACGGGTGTTTGCACCTGAGTGTGCACGGGGACCCGAGAGCTCGGGCCACGGTGCTAGACCAAGGCCCAGAGAGGGAGGGTGGCTTGCCTTAGGTCACACAGTGAGAGCGAGTCAGTGGGAGCCCGCACCCCAGCTCTGTGGCTCCCCTGTCTACTGCTGCCAGCCTCTGTGAGCACTCAGGTCCGGGCCTGGGGGGAAGGCGGTGGGTTGGGACTCCCGTGAGGACCTGAGCTGCAGAGGTGGCCCTGGCGGGCAGAGGGAGGGGCTGCAGATGCTCTGGGGGAGCTTCACTCGCAGGGGAGGCGGCTCTGGGCTGGCCAGAGAGCAGTCGTCCCTAGATGGCTGGTGGGAGGTGGGGGGTCCCAGCCGAACTTCTTTGCCTTCTGCAGGGGAAGGGGGAGTAGCTTTGCAGGGGAAGGGCGATCTGGGTCCCAGGAGAGGTCTGGAGGTGGCTTTGTGCCATGCCGTGGAGAATGGGGGTCCTTGGGGACACAGCAGACACCTTTCCTTCAGAGAACTCGGACCTGCTCAGGAAGCTGGAGCTCTCAGCCCTGCCCCAGGGGTCGCTGGAGCTCTCAGGCTGGAGGTGTGGCCTCTGCTTCGCTTGCCTCACTCCCCAGACCCTGGTCGGGCCCCTTCTCTGCCATCCCTCAGCTGGTCCTGGGACGTGGAGAGGGCGGAGCCGGTGGGCCGTTCAGCTGGTGGGGTAGATGTGAGCACCGAGGCCCCACATGTGTTGTGCACAGAGCTCTGACCGCCTGGGCCCCCGTGGGCTGGGGTCTGGCCAGCTGGGTCTGGGGGCTCCTGGGGCCTCCGTCTTCGTCTCCTTTCAGAGCCTTCCCGTGGAGGAGCAGTGGGCTTGAGGAAGGAAGCTGGCCTCCGCTGACCGTGGCCGTGTGCTGGCCCTTGGGGCCCAGGGCTGACCCTTGAGGACAGAGGTCCTGAGCACTGAGGCTCTGGGGAGAGGGCACCGCAGGTCTGACAGAGGAAGGAGGCAGAGGGCAGACAGGCGTTCCAGGGCCGAGCGCTCTGACCTGTGCAGGAAAGGGGTGCGGCGACTCAGAGACGGCGTCTGAAGGTGGAGGGCGTGGGGGCAGAGGAGGGCAGAGCAGGTGCCCAGGGGCCGCTTTCCTGAGACGCTTGCTTGCCTGGCTCAGACCTCGATGGAGGGGAGCCACGGTGGGCCCACGAGCAGGAGAGTGGCCTGGGTGAAGCCCGCGTCCAGGGATGAGTCTGGTGACCGGAGACAGCGCAGGCGGGCGATGGCAGGTGCCCCGTGGCGCGTGCAGGCCGGGGCCCACCCTTCCCTGCCTGTGGACCCGACTTCCCCTCCCGTGGGTGTATGCTTTTAAGAAAGTCATTAAAAATGCACGAAGAGCATTTTGTTGGTTGTGGCCGTAAGCACGATGGTGGGATTTTGCGTCTTCCCTCCGGCACGGTCATTTTAAGGTCAGGGGGATCTATCCCCCCGCAGAACGCTCTTCTAACGGCCTTGGGAGGATGTTCACGGGTGTCGTGACTTGGTCGGACGTGAGGTACAGAAAGTGTATTTTGTGCTTTGCTGTCGTCTGCGATGCCTTCCAGCCGCCAGCCCGGGGTCTGCTCAGAGGGTTCGGGGACAAGTGACAGGGCCCCGCCCGCTGCGCTGACGTGGTCGCAGCAGGCCCAGACGTCACGTGTGGAAAAGGGCCTGGAAGGACGGGCGCGAGAGCATCACCAGCTTTCTCTCCGCGACGGGATCATAAGATGATTTCTTCCTTCTCTATGTCTGAGTGTTTCCCACATTGTCAACGAGGAGTTTGTGGGACTCTCAAAACTGCAGAGAACGGCTTCTCCTGATGGGGGAGGCTGTCCACGGAGCTCGGCCGAGTCACGCACGTGGGGAGCCAGGTGTGGGACACCTGTGGACAACACAGACGTCCCTTCCGCTGTGGGGCCCAAGTCTCAGAGGCAGACCCCGCGGGGCTTAGGGATCGACTGTGTGGGGATGAGGGGGGCCGCAGGCTGGGGGCAAAGTGGTGCCTTGGCTGAGGCGGGGTTGGGGCGGGGGTGGTCCGGGGCATCCAGAGCTGACGCGGGGGAGGAGCTAGGAGAGGGCCCAGCGGGTGTCTGCACGCTGACTGTCCTCAGACAGAGAGGACAGCCTCACGTGAGCAGCTGCCCTGGGACGGCGGGAGGAGGGGAGGCCAGGCCCCGTGTGCCCTGGGTCCGTGCGTTGTGGTGCACGAAGCGGGGGAGACCTCTGCCCACCCCCAGCTCCGGGAGGGGGCCCACGGCAGCCCCCCACGGCCTCCCAGCGTCCACGGCAGTGATGGGGAGCCTGCTCACGTGTCTTCTCTTTCTCTGCAGGAGACGGGAACGCCCCGTGCACTTCCAGCGCCCTCCAGGAGAAGCAGCGTGAGTTAAGCCTGACCCCCAGCAGGCTTGTCTCCCCCCCACCCTGGGTGGGTCCAGCCTCCATGGGCCTGGGGCCCCTCCCTGCCCTGGGAGCTGAGCTTGGGGTCCCGAGTTCCCATCTGGGCCAGAGGCTGAGCCCGACAGAGTAGATGGGACCCCACAAAGCCTCGTGTGTGTGTGCCTGTGGGCAGAAAGGACGGGAATGGGGCGTAGATCCTTCGAGCCTTTGAGAAGTCCTTCAGGTGAAACGCTGACGTGGTGCTGGGGTCAGAGTCAAGGCTGTTCCCACTCATGACCCTTCCAGTCTGTGGCCCCCATCGGAGGCCACGAGTGCAGAGCCCACCCCCAAGTCCTCCTTGACTTTCACATCCGTCTGATGGGGCTTCTCCAGCTTTCCCGCAGGGCCCGAGCCAGGGACACTTGGCACAGATGTCCGCGGGTGACACTGTGATCTGAGGACATCCTCCCTGGACACTCGGGTGGACCCAGTGGGCCATGTCAGCCACATGTCCGCTGCTGACACTCTTGAGTTTCTCCGGAGGCTGGGGTCAGGGAGGGTCAAGGTGCAGATTGGGGCTCAGAACCCCTTCTTCTCTCCCCTGCTGTTTGGATCCATGGTTGTAACTTTGGGGGCTCAGCCCACGCTGCCCACCCGCCCCCCAGGCTGGCCCACCCCTCAGCTGCAGGAGGGTGTCTGTGTTCCCGCGTCCTGGGGCCGGTGGGGAGGAGGTGTTCTGCACCCAGGGGCAGGTGTGGAGGAGGCCCGTCAGGGGCCGGGAGGCCTGGGCTCCTCTGTCAGGGGCACCCCCAAAGCTCAGGCCGTGAGTGCGCGGGGCTCAGCATGAGCGGGACGGCGTCAGAACGTGCACCCAGCTTTCAGCCTAGAGAGGTGCTGAGTGATACCCAGAGAGATCGGTACCTTCACATCTCCCCAGAGGAAGGGCCCCAAGGAAGCACCAGGTTTGGAGCGCAGGGGGTGCACGCGCGGCCCGGAGTGGACAGACCGTGGGGGGTGCATGGCACGGACCCCAGCTAGTGTTTTCCACGAGAAAGGTGGCAGTGGGTTAGGAACAGCTACTCTGAGAAATGTGGGGGTGTCTGCAGTCCGTCCTGGGGGGATTCAGGGCAGGGGAGGGTTGGCCTGCGTGTGAAGGAGGTGGTTCAACCCCGAGATTGGGTGTTTGCGGGTGGAGGGCTCCTTCCCCTCTGAGAATTAGCCCCAGGAGGGGCGTCTCTCCCTGCCAGTCTGGCCCCCTGAGATGTCAGACCTCCGGTCCCTCGGGGGTGTGGCCACGTTCCTCAGCACAGGAGGGAGGACCCGCCTCAGGGGGAACCCCGCGGGCTGACTCCACGTCTGCCGCGGCTGGACCGAGCTGTAAAACCGTGTGTTTAAGTGGAGGCAAAGTCTCTGATTTGTTTTT
This sequence comes from Ursus americanus, assembly GCF_024610735.1. Lineage (NCBI taxonomy): Eukaryota > Metazoa > Chordata > Mammalia > Carnivora > Ursidae > Ursus > Ursus americanus. Next base: position 61,009,784 of record NC_142140.1, read on the forward strand.
AAACCGTGGTTGTCGATTTTATTCTGAGTTCTGCGCTGACGGCTGTCCTGCAAGTCTGCTCCTCCCGGATCTTCTTACTCAGAGAGGACGAGCGGGCACGTGGGCGCGGGGCCGGTGGGCTGAGTCTAGCGCCAGCTTTTGGACAGTGAGAATGACAGCATAGAGCGCCTTCGCGGGCGTGTGGCCGGTTGGCGGTGCTGCTGTTCACCCGCTGTGCCGTGCGGTCCACGGAGCTTGGCGTTCGGGCAGTCTTGCGGCAGTGGGGTGACGGTGGTCGTCCGTGGTGGTCTGTTCACGGTGATCCAGGATCGGCAGAGTGAGAGTCCGTGACTCTGTGACGTGCTTTACCGTCCGTGGGGTTCTTCCCGTCCACCGCCTTCTCGAGTGTTCCTACTCGGTTTTTGAAACCGCGCTGGAAACGAAGTGGGGGCTGGTATGAGTTGCCCCAGATCAGGACTCAGAACGTCCTGGGGCTGGTGCCGTGGCCTCTGAGCTGTGAGGGAGCTGGGCCTGGGTTTGAAGGCCTGTTCCTTCATTCCGTGCTGTGCCGCCCGGGCACGCTCCCTAACATCTCTGAGCCTCCGTTTACTCCGTTGTGGAGAGATGACCATAACGCCTACTTCCCAGAGTTGCTGAGGGGCCGAGGGGCTGCACCTCGCAGGCGGGACGTAGTCATGGTTCCTGCATGTGGTTGGCTTTCCCATGAGCCTGGCCACTGTCACACCTGGTGCAGGCGTGGGGATGAATCTCGGGACTGCACGCCGCTCTGTCTTTTTGGGGCTCTGCAGGCCCTGCGGCCGCTCAGCTGTCCCTGCACAGAGGTGTGTCCCCCTGGGCCGGCTCCCCGTGAAGGCGTGAGGTCGCAGGGTGGCTGATGTGGTGCCTTCCCTCCTCGGGGGCTGTGCCCACCGTCGTCCGCAGCTGCACAGATGGCCTGGCAGCCCACTGCCTCTGCCTGGGCCCGATCGTTCTGTTTGGGGAACCTAGGGAGCCCGGGGGCAGAGGACAGAGGGCCCGGGACGCGTGCGTGTGGAGCCCGCAGAGCCCCGTTAGCACAGACGCTGTAGCGCTCTCTGGTTTTCCGTCGCTGTCTGTGCACCCTGGTCTCCTCTGTCTGCCGTGTTCTCCTGCTCCAAATACCCATGGCTTCCGGGACGTCCCGCTTGACCTGGCGCTGGGCGCAGGGAACCCGCGACTCGTCTGCTCCCCCAGCCTCGCTCTGTTCCACCGTCCAAAGTGAACGGCACCATTTCCACAAACTCAAGCCAGAAACCAAATGTTGCTTGACTTCTGCCTCTCTCCCAGACCTGCGGGCCTCCATGCCGGCCTCCACGCTGGCCTCCCTGCCTCCCAGCCCCCCCATGGCACCCCTTCCTCCAGAGCCCCGGACCGAGGCAGACCTCCCGTCATCCTCTCCAGCGTGACCTCACAGCCACCCTTCCCACCGGCCCACCCCGTCCCTCCCACTCCCATTCCTGGAAGGAGCGCACAGGCGCTCCACGGCTTCCTCGGGAACTCGCTGGGAAATTGGAGCGTCCGTCCGTCCCTGTGGGGGGGGGTTGCAGGCGGCGCGGGGGGACCCTGAACTTTCTCGTCCCTGGACCAAGACCTGACCACAGTGCACGCTGAGTGCCAGTCCTCGTTCCATTCTGACCCACGGTCTCCGTCCCGATGTCCCCACTGAGCCTCTGCCCTGGCCTCCAGCAGAGCCCCGACTTGTCGCGGTCTGCGTCCTGACTGAGCCTGGCTCTGTGGTCTCATCACCTGTGGCACCTGTGTGGCCATCCGAAAGGGACAGAGAAGGTATGGCCACTCAGCACCACCTACCCCCACTGTGTGTGGGGCCTGACCTCACATCCCACTGCCTGTGGCTAGTGACCAGACGAGCCGCTCAGATGCCCGGGGGCCACCACCAAGGGCTTCCCCTCCGGTGTGCTTGCAGCCAGCCTCCCCTCAGCCTCCCAGAGTGGTGTCCAGAGACCCCTGCCCGCAGCTGGCCTCCCCCCAGCCCCCCCCAGGCGTGGTCCCTGGAGCCCCCTGCCCGCAGCCGCCCTCCCCCCAGCCCCCCAGAGCGGTGTCCAGAGCCCCCTGCCCGCAGCCGCCCTCCCCCCAGCCCCCACCCCCGACGCAGTCCCTGGAGCCCCCTGCCCGCAGCCGGCCTCCCCACTCCACCCGGTAACTGGTGTCTTTTCCTGGCCCGTGTGGGCAGCGTGCTGAGCACAGCTGCAGACGTGCTATATTTAGCCGGCTTTAATGAGCTTGGGTGGCAGACGGCCGCCTGGGGAGCATTCCTCTTGCGTGTGTGCGCGTCTGTGCTCGACGTGGCCTGTGTGCGTGCCGACGTGTGTGTGCATCAGTGTGCGTGTGAACGCACCGGTGCACGCCTTCACACGAGGATGCGTGTGTCCCCGTGAGCCCGTGTGCCGTCTGTGCCTTGCCGGGGACGTCCTCGGCTTCTGACAGTGAAGGGGTCTAAAGCGGGAACAAAATACTTGTTCGCTCGTTTTTTTGAAAAATATTTCACGGGCATCTTGTAGATGCCAGCACCTGGACGGCCTCCAGGGATACACGGAGCATAAACAAACCCAGACCCAGCCCTGAAGGACCTCACGGCCCCGGGGGATGGAGTTGTCAGGTCAAGTAAACACGGAGCCCGGAGTGTGAGGACTAGTCCTGGAGGAGAGCACGGTGCTGTTGGGAGGAGGAGAGCAAGGACGGGCGCCCCCGGGGACAGGACCGCTGAGGTTTCAGGAGGAAATATTTAGACACAGCAGCATGAAGAAGAGTTGGGGCTTGGGGGAGCAGAACGTGCAAAGGCCCTGTGGTGAGAGGGAGGTTTGAAAACCATCCTGCAGCCTAGTGCTTGAGCCCAGAGGGGAGGTGTGCGGAGGGGAGACCAGAGGACAGGCCAGTGAGGGACCAGGGCACAGGGTTTCTGTGAAGCAGATAGAATCTAGCGTGTGATTTCATCAGGGTTCCAGCGAGGGAGGGAGGTCTGTGCAGACGCGAGGCTGGAGGAGGGTCTGGTGAAAGGACTGCATTCTCAGGTTTGGAGCAACCTGGGGGCACGGACAGGCCTGGGCGCCTCCCAGCCCTGCAGGTAGCGGCCTGAGTGCTCCACTCCACGGTGCCAGCACATGGGGTCCCCAGCCCGGGGGTCCCGTGGGTCCCGCTCCGCGGCCCCAGCCCGGGGGTCCCCTGGGTCCCACTCCGCAGTCATAGCCCGGGGGTCCCATGGGTCCCGCTCCGCAGCCCCAGCCCGGCGGCCCAGGCCCTCTGGGCACCCCAGCAGTGAGGGCACCCGCATTGGTCTCAGCCTGGGGTGGGGGCCGGGGCCTCTTCAGCCCAAGAGACTGTTCACTCAAATCCTTTTCTCCTGGGAACAAAAGAGCTTCTGGAAACAAAACCCAGGAAGCGCTGCCACACTCCCCAGAGGCAAAGAAGCCCAGGCAGGGAGAAAATAGAATCTAGTATCTCTGAAAAGAAGTCTGCCTGCTACACGGGCATTGAGAAAATTCTCATTTTAATCTAACTTCTGAGTAGGCAGCGCCAGCCGATGGTCTGAATTCTGAAAGGACGGAGGTGACGCGCACGTCTCCTCCCGTCCCGCGCCTCCCCCCGCCCCCAGCCCCTCGCAAGAAGGGCCGGTGCTGACTGGAGACGTTCCCTGCACACACGAACGTCTCCATAAATACCCGCTTCTGTGTATTTTTGTGCACGCCGCACACAGATGGGAGCACACGGCACGTTCCCTTCTGCCCCTGCTCGTCGCGGGCGATCGTGTGTCAGGATTGTCCTAGCATCTCAATGCGTTTGGAGGCGTGTCGGCCTCGGAAAGGGTGTCGTGTCTCACTGTGGCCGTAATCAGCTAACTGGTCCCCCGCGGATGGGCACAGGTTGCTTTCTGTCTTTGTAGCATGACCGTGCGGCTGAGGCTAACGTCCTGTGTGCGCCTGTCTGCACGAGGGCTCCATCCCGGGGCGTCGAGGGCGTTTGGTGTGCCTGCCTTGGTCTCCTGCCGTGAAGGGGGAGGGGCTGCTTCCCCACACCCTGGGCGGCACGGTAATGCTAATCGGGGAGGTGAGAAAAAGGCCTTTTGGAGTCATTTCGATGGGCAGCCCCCGACCCCCGGTTTGGGGTTCGGAGGCTGGGCACCTGTTCCTGTGCATAAAAGCCATGCCCTGTCCTTTCTCTGGAAGTGGCGGGGTGAGCGTGTGGGCGTGCGCGGGTGGGAGCGAGCTGCTGTCTTCCTCCGTCTCGGTGCCCGTTTCCCAGCAGGGCCAATGGGCTCGATGCGGTTCCTCCCCCTTCCCTCCCCCAGGCTTGCTTTGCAGGGTGGGCTGTGGTGTGCAGGCATTGGGAAGAGTGGAGGCCTTGCCTTCGCAGGGAGAGGCTTCGGGTGGGTGAGTACACCCGGCCGGGACCTGGGTCCGTGTCCCAGCCCCTCACTCCCACACCTCCCAGTGCCCGCGTCCTTGGATGAACGTAGGGAAGCTTGAGAGGCTGGCGGAGGGCGGGAAGCTCAGGGCACATCTGATGGAGCGACCCCCACGCTCACCTGCGGTGGTCAGGCCTCCGTGGGGACAGCGCCTCTGTGGGGGGCTGACCAGCCCAGCGGCGCTTGGGCCTCCTTAGCAGGTAAATGCAGGCCGAGGGGTTGGGCCCTGACCTTGAAAGGGTTAAGTTGTCACGGCAGGGGACTCAGGGTCCATCTGGCCGCCTGCCGGGGGGTCCTGCCCAGTGTCCACCTGCTCAGGGTCCACTTACACAACATGCTCATACAGCCCCCCTCCAGGCCAGCATGGGTCCCTCCAGGACGGTTGTGAACCCTCCAGAAACCGTCCCATCTCGTGGGCCGGGCTCAGCCCTCTGTCCCGTGACCCAAATGCAGCTCCCCAGGATCTGCAGGCCCCGGCGTCCCCTCGAGCCTGCTTTTCCCTGGGCTGGGACCCCCTTCCCGTAGCTTTCCTGCCTGGTTACTGAGCTCCACCCGAGCCCCCAGAGCGGCCTGAGCTGTAGGAACGCGCCCTCCTCCATCTGCGCTGAAGGCCGCGGAGGCTGTGGAGCTGGCCCCCTGCCTGGCTGAGGCCCGTGTCATGTGACTCCGGGGCCCTTGAGGTCCTCGCGCTCCCGGACAAACGTTTGGGCCCCAGCCGGTGGAGCAGGAGGCCTCAGCAGTGTCCAGCGTCGTGTTTCACGGTTACTGTTTCCCCGGCAGGCCGTCCCCTCCTTACCACGGCCGCGGGTCCCCTGGCCAGACCGCCAGCTCTGATGTGTGTGTCCTGTGTGTGTTTGGTAAGGTAGGGGCTGCGGCTGGCTTCAAGTGTTCTTGCCGTAAGTGTGACACGTGCTCGCACTCATTGATAGCTTTACACTAAAGGAAATCTGGGCTTACTCACCGGAGAAAAATGGGAAAAGAGCGCAGAGTTCAGAAAATAATGCCCCATTGTCCCACTGTCCAAACAAAACCACGCTGACGGGGGCGCTCGTCCTCATCCCTGACTCTTCCCATGCCTGTCCCCCGCGTGTGTGTCTCTGCGCGTTCACTCGCGGGCTCAGGGCCGCAGAGCCTCCCGCTTGCCGGGGAACGTGGCTCTCGTTCCTCGCGGACACTCCCGGTCCACGTCCCGCGTCCCGCTCCAGCAGGTAGCAGAGCCACACGGGGCTCATCCCCAGATTTATGCCCATGCTTGTGCTAACGTGTGTGCACAGAGGATGGTGTCCCTCTCAGGGCGTTCCATGCGGTTGCAAGCCGGGCCCCGCGCAGGTGGGGGACTGTAGGGGCTGATGGGATGAAGTGTGTGTCCCCGCGGCTGGCGGCAGGAGAGACGGACACGGTGGACGTGTGACGGGTGACGCTTTGCCTGGCGTGCGAAGCGCGTGGGTGCTGACCTTGGCTTCTGTCTCAAGAGCAGTGTGGCACTTGGGTAATTAGAAGGGTGATCACAATTTGTGCCTTTCCAAGGTTGTGATTAAGCAAATATAGCCTCCCCTCTCCAGCTGGCAGGAGGAGCCATGGGGAGCTGGGTGGGCCAGCAGGGGTGCTGGGGGCGGATGCTGCGGTCACAAGACACGGTCACAGAAGCAGCCGTGGGCTCACCCCACCCCAAACCTGGGCACTGCAGGGACGCCGCCTGAATAGGGCCACGCCGGCAGAAACAAAGACGTAGGGAGGAACAGGCATCCCGCCCATGAGGTCCTGGGCTCTGCACCTCCCGGGACCCCGCCAGCCGCTCCTGTCACCAGAGGCTCTGGGGAAGCCTGTGGAAGGGGGGGATGGAGAAGGCCCAGGCCAGGCCCAGAACTCACCATGGTTCCCTGACCTGAGCGCCCCAGGGGACTTCTAGGAGAGGCACCTGCCAGTAGATGACGCTTCCCTGGACGGGATTTCTCCCAGGGCTGATGAGCACGGAGACGTCTCACAGGCTGCGTGTACCCTGGGATCTGTACCTGCAGTGAGTTTTCACAAAAACGCCAGGCTAGACCCTGGCCGCTGAGGCTCCCTGCTCTCGGGGGACCCCCAGTCTGATGCGGAAATGGACAGGTAACCTCGCAGCATGAGCCAGGCCCCGCTGAGCATGGTGTGAGATGACCCTCACTGCCTAAGTAGATCTGAGAGGGTTTCCCAGAGGCTGGGACAGTGGAGAAGGGTTTTGAGGTACAGATAGGAGTTTGCTGGTGGGCCCAGGGAGGAAAGCCTTACCGGCAGAGGGCCCCGCCTGAGCCGAGGCGGGGAGGAGTGAAGCTGCTGGGTCTGGTGGGCAAACCAGAGCCAATGTCCTCAGTTACCCTGGTGGAAATGTCTAGTTCTCAGAAGAGCAGAGCCCTGTTAGCCCGCCCTCGAGGGGCAGGATCTAGGTCGGCTGGAAGGCCTCCTCTCTCCTTCCCCCAGAGCCAAATCTCTCTGGCTTTTGTGCGCCGAAAGGAAGCCAGACTCTTCCCCTTGGCCGGGAAGGCGCGGGGGTGCTGAGGGCCCTGCCAGGCCCGTCCCCGCCGAGCCAGGAGCTGCCTCAGCACCGTCTGTGGCCAGGACGCGGCATCCGTTCGCGGCCCAGGGTGTGGCGTGGGCCCAAGGCAGCTGGCCGCCGGCCAATCAAGGACGCGGGTGCCTGCGGCCTGTGTGGTCAGCACGGGGCAGGATGCAGCCCCAGCTCGCCGAGGGCACGGTGCCTGGGAGACGGCGGGACCCTCACGTCTTCCCTGCGGCTTATTTATAGGCTTGCGGTGGTGACTGGTCGTGAGCGCGGCACTGAAGCCCGTAATCACACTGGAAGCGGGCACCCGGCCCAGCAAGGCTGCGGGGAGGCCGCCGGGGCTCGGGGCAGGACTCGGGGGCAGGGCTGCATGTGCAGAGGCAGCCACGTCCCTGCCAGTCTCAGGCCTCGGCTCAGGGCCCCCTGGGCCTCCCAGATTGTCCTCCTGATGCATGACCGACGCAGACAGAGACGTGGTGTGTTTTCGGCCCCACTGTGAGCGCCGTGTCCCCAGTGAGAACCCGAGCCCTGCTCACACAGCCGCTAGGAGCAGGACTTGGACTCGGGCACTCTGGCTCCAAATCGGGTCTGTCCCTGCCTTGAAGTCGTGTCTCCTGGTCCCCGCCGGCCCTGGAGCTGCCCACGAGGCCACAGGCACCACGGAGCGTGGCTGCTTTGCTGTAGGAGGAGGGCCGTGCTGGGCAGACTCCCCTTCGCGGTTTGCGTGCACATTCCCTCTCCTGAGGACGGGGACCGTGGTGTCGCCCCCCCGGGGAGCTGCGAGGCCCAGGGGGACGGTCCACCGCCGGGCATCGTCCTCTGGAGAGTGTGGGCTTGCGTGCAGGCTAACTTGCCTTCACTTGGGGTGGGGCCTGGGGCACATGACCCAGGAGGTGTGAGCCTCGGTTGTCTCATCTGCAAATGGGGCTAACGCCCAGAGAACCAACGCTACGGTTGTGGGGACAGGTGACAGCGCCTGGGACACACTAAGTACTCAGCAGAAACCAGGCCAGCTCCCCGTGGATCCCGAGGTCTGGGCCCAGGGTCCGCAGGACGTCCCGGAGAAGAGTCGAGCAGCTGGAAGGTGCTGGAGGAAGCGCGCGGGCCGAGCCAGGCCTCCCTCCCACCGGGGTCGTCCCCCTCCACCTCCAGGCCAACCATCTCCCTCCTGTGAGGGCGGCAGACCGGGGCCGCGTCCGTAGGGACTGAAGAGTTCAGAAATGCACTTGCCTGCCGAGGAAAGTTTCTTGTTTGGTGTTCTTGGCCGAGCACCGCGGGGCCAGGGGCGGCTGGGAGATCTGACCCAGACCCTCGGTCGGGCTCCCACCCTCCCCTGCTGCAGGCTCGCCCGCAGAGCCCCCAGAAGGATCCTCCCCACGGGACTTCTGGCAGGTGCGGCAGGTGCGGCAGGCTCTGGTGGGGGGGGGGTGCAAAGAAACAAAGGGCCGTCCCGGTGCCCAACTGGCTGCTCTAGGAGGTGAGTGAGTTCCCCATCATCGAGGGCACACAAGTGGTTCGTAGTCTAGCCGTGTGGTTCCGCTGTGGGGAGAAAGGAGAGGAAGCAAGGTCAGTGTGGCGGGCGGCACCGGGCGCGCGGTGAGGGGGCCTGTCTTCGCCCCAGGCTCCGGTGCAGTGACGATCGGGAATCGGATCACACAGACTTCTCCGTAAGGGCCGAGAGCAAACATTCTTGCTTTGCGGGCTGTGATGACTCTGTGGCAACGACGTGTCTCTGACTCTGACAGACTCCAGCTCTGTTCCAATAAAACTTTATTTACAAAAACAGCTGGTGGGCCAGATGTGGTCTGCGGCTGCTGCTTGCGGGTCCCTGCGGCAGTGGGATGAGGGCTCGGGCTGAAACCCCAGACGAGGAGGGGCAGCTGAGGGCGGCGAGGACAGCCTTTTTGTGGGGGCGGCCTCACCCCAGAGCTCCCCGGTGATGAGGAGTGTGGGCCCAGGTGCCGCCGTGCCTCTCAGGGGGTCCGCCTGCCCCGGGCCCCCCACTTCAAGGCCAACCTGTTGCCCCGAAGGCTTCAAGCACATGTTTTCAAACTACTTAAAACAGGGCTCCAGTTTCCGGACGGGTGCTCAGCCCACATTTGCCTCCATAGCTGGAAGCGGAAGTCAGCAGATGACATTTCTGCAGTTGCTCTTGTCTCTGGCGGAGAAAAGCAGGACAGTCTCCCCGGCCCCAGGGACAGCGCGTGCGGCGGCCTGCCCCTGCTGGCCTCCCTTCCCTGGGGAGGATGGAGGTTTCTGGTCCTGTTGATCCAGAGGCGGGGGCTGGACGCTGTCCCTCCAGCTGGAGCCCAGGGAATGGCCAGGGCCCCGATGAGGGAGGCCCGCAGGTGCTGAGTCCCCTGTTCCCCCACAGGAGAACTGTATCGGGTTTCCTTGAGAAGACAGAGGTTCCCAGCCCAGGGAAGCATCGAGATCCACGAGGACAGTGAGGTGGGCTGGGCTTCTGGGGGTGTCTGGGCCCACCTCTGGTCGGGATCTCTGGCAGAGCCCCAGGCTGGTAGGCCCTTGACTTCCTCATCCTTGGACTTGCTGTGGGACCCTGGGCAGGTGCTTGTCCTTCTCTGGGCTGCTGCTCCCATATGAACAAGAAGGCTCTCTTAGGACCCTTCCTGACAATGGGGGGCTTGGCCTCCTGGCAGCCTGTGTGCCTCTCTCCGAGTGCACAGGAGTCCCGCCACACTGGGAGCCGAGACGGGCCAGCCACGCTGTGTGTGCCGTGCTGGGTCTCTGCCTCCTGTCTCTATCCCGACTGATGTCTTTCTCAGGAAGGCTGCCCGCAGCGCTCCTGCAAGACGCACGTGCTCCTGCTGGTGCTGCATGGGGGGAACATCCTGGACACGGGCGTGGGGGACCCGTCCTGCAAGGCGGCCGACATCCACACCTTCAGCTCTGTGCTGGAGAAGGTCACGCGGGCCCACTTCCCGGCGGCCCTGGGCCACATCCTCATCAAGTTCGTGCCCTGCCCCGCCGTCTGCTCCGACGCCTTCTCGCTTGTCTCTAAGTGAGTCTCTGAGTCCCTTTCTGCCCTTTCGGGCTGGCGGGGGCGGGTGGGGATGACGTGGAGGGGCTGCCCTGCCTGGGGTACCTCCCTGGGACGTCAGTTCCTGACCGACCGTGAGCACAGTGCTGGGAAGCGGTCAGTGAGAGTCCGGAGCCGCGAGCACCCGTGCAGCACGTCCTCCTCTCCCCAGAGAGAGCGTCCCATGTGCTGGTGCCCCAGCCACAGCGAGGGGTTAGCTGTCCCTCACTTCATCCTCATGGGGGACGGCGCTCTCTTGTGGACGCGGGCTGGGGAGAGGATGTCCCGACTCCCGGCAGAGAACCCGGCTGGAGGGGAAGACGCAGCACGCTCACGGGGCCTTGGTTCTTCATCTAAACCTGCCCCTGGTCCCTCAGGGGAGAGCAGGGCATGCGGGGCTCACTCTCTTCCCTCTGAGACACAGGAAGGTCTCCTCTGCCTTCAGGACCCGGAGCAGACTCTTCTCTGACCGTCTGTGGTCACAGGACAGCCAGGGCAGGTCTCCAGCCAAGCGGGAAGGAGGGACGGGATGATTCAGTAGTTCCCCAACCTGACATGATTTTTGTTAAATGCGGGACTTCGGGGCTCACCCCTGGGGTCCCCGGTCGGGAGGGGAGGAGCCCTGGAATCTGCATCTGTCATGGCTGCCCTGGGCACCTGCTCGGTGGTGGGACTTGGGAAGCAGGCTCTCCCCTGCTCCAGCCGTCAGGAGTTACTATGCTCCTCTGTAATCAATCTCAGGACCCCAGCCCCCTCGCCCGCAAGACATCTGACCTCCAGAACTGGGTCAGCCAGCCCCGGCCCCGATCACCAGAAAGATGGATAGCCTGGCCACTCGACGGGCGGGTGGGGGACTGCATCTCTCCCCCGGGCAGCTCCTTGCCGGGCCATCCATCACGCCAGTCACTGCCGGGAGGGAGCTCTTGCTCGGCTAATTAAAATCTCTCCGGCTGCAATTGAGGCCTGTTTCCTCTAATTTGTGTTCTTTGGAGATGAGGAATGGCTGTGAGGCCAGCCTTGCACACCACGAGGGCTCTGCCACCTGCTCAGGAAACCCTGAGCCCTGTCGCCTGTCCTGGTTTCTGTCAGGTCCCCAGTGGAATCAGCACTGGGCCCTCGTCAGCCTGAGCTTGGAGCGTGGGCAGAGGGCTGGTCCCTCCCGGCCAGCAGGGCCTGATGCCCCAGGGGACAGAGGCAAGCCACGTGGGGGTGTGGGCTGGGGCAGGCGCTGCGAGCTGGTCCCAGAGGGGTGTGAGCCACCCACAGTGGGAGGGACTTGCTGGTGGGGAAGCAGGGAGATGAGGGGGCTGGACTGTCCCCGTGAAGATACTGTAGGGCAGGCTCTCTTAGTCCCTTCTGGGATCACACCTTTCCACAAAGCCCACGAAGGCTCTGACCCTCTCCCGAGAAGGACGGACACAAGGTCATGCGTGCTGCTGTGTGCCCTTCTCTAAGCGGTGGCTGACATGGGACCCCACGCCTGGAAGGCTCTTTCTCCTCCTTTCTTGCGTCCCTAAAGCCTTCCTTGAGACCTAGTCCAAACTCCGCCTCCTCCAGGAAGTCTGCTCTTGATATGTCCCCACCCTGAGCCACACCAGGTGGCTTCCTCCACGATCGGGGTGTCGCTTGGGGCCCAGCAGAAGAGGGCAGGGAAGGCAGCTGTCCCAGGAGACCCCAGGCCCACATCCCAGGCTGGCGTGGGCACAGACGCACAGGGAGTCAGCGGAGTGCCACCCCCCCCCCAAGCCCCCCGCCTGCACCCTGTTTCCTCTGGCTCTTGCCCGGCAACCCCTATGTAGAGCCCCGAGCAGGGGCCTAACTGCAGCCAGCTTGCGCCTGCGCTCTTTTCTGCCCGGCACACAGCCCCAGACCTGCCCCTGCCTGAGCCCGGTTGGGCTTCCCTTGACCCTGTCTGCAGCCTGAACCCCTACAGCCACGATGAGGGCTGCCTCGGCAACAGCCAGGACCACGTCCCTCTGGCCGCCCTACCGCTGCTGGCCATCTCCTCCCCGCGCTACCAGGATGCGGTGGCTACCGTCATCGAGAGGGCCAACCAGGTCTACGCGGAGTTCCTCAAGTCCCCTGATGGGATTGGCTTCAGTGGGCAGGTAGGAGGGCCTCCCCAACAGGCCCTGACCTGGCCTGACCCTGGCCTGACTGCTGTCTGTCCTCAGGCTGACCTGACCCCTGACCCTAGCCTGTTGTCCTTAGGCTAGTTCTGACACAAATCTGACCCCTGACACTCTAGCCTGAACTGCTGTCTGTCCTCAGGCTGACCCTGGCTCAGGTCTGACCCCTGACCCTAGCCTGACTGCTGTCTGTCCTCAGGCCGACCCTGACCCGAGTCTGACCCCTGACCCTAACCTGACTGCTCTGTCCTCAGGCCAACCCTGACCTGAGTCTGACCCCTGACCCCTGACCCTAGCCTGACTGCTCTGTCCTCAGGCTGACCCTGGCCCGAGTCTGACCCCTGACATCCTAGCCTGAGTGCTGTTGTCAGACCGGCCATGACCGCAGAGTGAACACCTGTCCCCCACTGGGGCTGTCTCCGTGTCTCACTGGGACGGGTTCCGTACTCTCCCGTGGACAGGCGCCTGATGCTCTGCTGGATATGGGGGTGCGGGGTCAGTGGTGGGCAGGCCTTCAGTCCCAGCTCTGTCTTCTCCAGGTGTGCCTCATTGGGGACTGTGTGGGGGGCCTCCTGGCCTTTGACGCCATCTGCTACAGTGCGGGGCCCTCGGGTGACAGCCCAGGCAGCAGCAGCCGGAAGGGGAGCATCAGCAGCACGCAGGTGCGGGCAGACGGTGGGGATAGGGGCGGGGATCTATCCCTGGGAGCCCCCCAGCCCCGGGGCAGCAGGGGCCTCTCCTGGGGGAGGTGACGCCAGCCCTTCACATTTATCCGTGGTAGCTAGCTTATGCAGTGTGGCTTCACGATCCTACAAGAGTGGGGCTCATTGAGGGCTGGGTCCTGGACGGCTGTCCCGAGTCCCAGGGGGTCGCCCGTGCCTGAAATCCCACCATCGCCGCCGTGTGGCTCCTGCGGAAGAATGCCGCCCTCACATCTCAGGAGAGGGGTTCACGGTGCCCCGGGGAGGAGGCGGGGCTCCGGAGTCTCCGGTGGCTGCAGTGCCCTCCTGTCCTCTGCGTGGCCCCAAAGGACACCCCCGTTGTGGTGGACGAGGCGTGCAGTCTGGCCGGCAGCAAGCGTCTGAGCAAAAGCAGCATTGACGTCTCCAGCGTGCCCGAGGATGACGAGCCCCAGAGGCCGTTGCCGCGGAAACAGAGCGACTCCTCTACCTACGACTGTGAGGCCATCACCCAGCACCACGCCTTCCTGTCGAGGTAAGCGCTCCTGCTAGCGCGGGGTCTGCTAGACCCTGGCTCAGAGTCTCCTGGGAGGCTGTGACCGGTTGTGGGTCCCAGGCCCTTCCAGGGGGCGCGTGGATGAGCACGGAAGTGCTGGGACCCCGGCCACTCTGCGTGGGCCCTGAGCCCTGTCCTTGATCTGCCCCGACTGGCAGAGACCAGGACAACCTGTCCCCCCTCCCCGGGCCTCGCTGCGCCTTCTTTCTGCCAAAGGGCCGTCGCTGCCTCTCTGCTTCGCCGATGGTTTTGAGAGCGTGGTCCAAGAGAGGATGTGGCTGTGTTTTGGGAGCTACCCCGGGAGTGTGTTATTAGTTCCCAGATGGGGCAGCAGAGGCCCCCGTAGGCCAGGAAGCTTCCTGGGGTTGTGCGGCCCCGCTGCCAAAGCGCTGGGGCCAGCGTCCCGGCCCCCAGGCCCCTGGCTGGTGCGTCCTGCCCGGAGTTCAGTGAGCCGCCTGCACGTTTGTTGAGGACACAGGCCGGTGTTACCCAGGAAGGGATGCCCCCGCCCTCTGTCCCCCCTTCCTGCTTCCTTTCTCACGCCGGTGACAAGTACCGTGAGCTCCTCACAAGCTCTGCAAAACAGATCCGCTCTGAGCACGTCCGAGTATTTCCTTTCTGTGTATCCCATTTTCAGGCTTCCCATATGGTTTTACTTAAAAAAAAAACCCTCATATTGTGATCTTTCCTGATTTTTTCCCTATGCGATAAATAGTTGGTGAATAGTCTCTACAAGGAATATTTTATTGAGTGAATGGCCACCTCACTTCATCCCAGGACTTGGATGCTTGGCTTTTCCCAGTTCTCTGAAGTTATGGATGGCGCGCGGGTGGACGTCTCTGTGCGTGAGCGGTTCGTGCACGCGGGCTGTTTCACTCCGGTGCGCTCCTGGAGGGAGTCCGCTAGGTCAGAGGCTCTGCATATTCAAATCTGAGGACCTAGAGCCGCTCTGACAGCTACCCGTCAAGTCAGGGCTGCAAGGTGAAAGTGGGACATTTCTGGCTCATCCTTGAACAATCCTTTATGAAGGCCCCAGATGTGGAGAATGAGGGAGGCTTTCGGGGGCCGGTTCGACACCGCCAGCTCTTCTCTGTGGCGTAGGGCCGATGGCTGTTCGTCTAGCAGTGGGGTAGCCGGTGTGTTAGGGACGGCGCTGGGTACCACCTGCAGGCCGCCCAGCGCCAGGCCGTCCTCACCGTTAGAGGCTTGCGGTGCGAGAGGCGGGAGCCCCGGCGTTCAGTCCCAGCTCCCGGATGCTCGCTCCGAGGGCGCCCCAGTCGCCCACACTATTCCCATTGTTAGTTCTTGAAATTCCCTTTGAAGTGCGCCCTGAGGATTCTGGATGAATTTGCATTCAGTTAATCGACTCATAGACCGGGGATCCCACTGGACAGTCTTAAATGCTGAGCTGTGCTTCAAGGTCGGCTGGGAGGTCGGGGAGGCCCCGGGTCTGCGGCCTGTCCTCGCAGCCGCTCTGGGTCCGTGACTGAACGTCAGCCTGGGCTCTGAGGAGCCGCGGCGCCTGGGGCTGAACTGCTTGGAATTCGGCCTTTTTTTCTCTGCCTCCTGTGCGTGCTGGAGGGGAGGAAGGCGTCTGCACCATGTCCGCAGGCGGGCCTGACCTCACTGGCGGGTGTGTGTCTGGGCCAGGCCTCTCCGGAGCCGTGCAGGAGCTCGCAGGGCGGCCCCACAGAGCCTGCACCGTGCGGGGGCCTCCCCGCGCGAGGGCTGCCTGGGTGCTCCTAGGTTCTCAGCCCCGCTGAGAAGATGCGGTTTTACTGGATGGCGGCCCTGCCTGTTTGTCCAAGAAACACCTGCTTGCCGGGGACAGCGGCAGAGCTGACTAGATGGGAGGGGGGCTGCATGGCCCCAACGTCTGAAACACTTACCATCTGCCCTTCAGAGGAAAAGCAGGCCCGCCGACCCCTGCCCTCGCCAAACGCCCTTGGTGGCCCGCACGGTGGCGGTCAGCGCTGAGCCCTATCGCGGCGACGGAGGGCTGGGCTGTCCCCGCTCAGCCTGCACGCTTCCCTGACGGCCCTCCCGGCTCTTTCTCCCTGGGGCAGCATCCACTCCAGTGTGCTGAAGGACGAGGCCGAGCCCCCTGCGGCCGGGGGGTCCCAGCCGCCCGAGGCCAGCCTGGGTCGCTTGGACTTCGACGTGTCCGACTTCTTCCTCTTCGGCTCGCCCCTGGGCCTGGTCCTGGCCATGCGGAGGACGGTGCTGCCCGGGCTGGACGGTGGGTGGCTTGGGCTGGGGCCTGAGAGGCCTTGTGTCTCTGGAGCCACGCGTCAGGCCCTCCAGCTGGGGGAGAGGGGTGGGGGGCAGGGAGAGGTGGGTGATGGGGTTGGGGGACATGGGGGGGCAGTTTCCCCAGATACGCCAGCGCTGGCGGATCTCACGTCCCCGTTCAGAGAAGCTGTGTCAGCCCTCCTGCCGCCCTCCTTCCCCAGCGCCCAGGCAGACAGGCCTGCTGCAGCCAGGTCCCCCGTACTGAGCCCGCATGTGCCCAGGCCCACCTCCGTGCCCCTCCACACAGTGCCCGCAGCCCTGGACGCCTGCCCCCACTGCTCCAAGCTACATGCCGCAGTGATCTGCCCCAGCCGGTGGTTCCGCAATGATTCTGAGGGTGCAAGGGGCTGGGGCACCTCAAGGGTCCACACGTCGGGGCCTCTCGAGCCCCGTTCGCACCAGCGCTGACCCACACGACGCGATGGGGCGGATAAGAAGGGAGGAGCTCTGCCCCAAGCAGGCTGGGGAGTGAGGCAGAATCCCATGGCTGCCCTCGGCATTGCCAAGGAAACGTGGGGCTCCCTGGACACCAGACCTGCCAGTCCCCTGAGCCAGGTGGACAGGGTGCCTCAGTGGAGACACCTGCTGGTCGGTGGGAGAAGTGTTCTGCCGGCTCTGGGCAGCCGGAGCCCCGTTACCGTCCAGCCTGGGGACTGGGCTGCTGGGGAAGGGGCGGCTGACCCAGCGTGATGGACCCCGAGTCCGCCTTGCAGGTCAGGTCAGCTGCGTGAAAGCTGGACGGATTTGCGGGAGTCTGACTAGGGGAGATAGCGGAGGGAGGGGCTGCGTGAGCAAGGGCACAGGGAGAGAGGGACACCGCAGGCCTGGGTGCGGAGCTGCGGGCGAGCGCCGGGCTGCAGTGCTGGGCGCCTGCGGTGCCGCTGCTGGGGTGAGGCGGGCGGGCTGGCAAGGCCTTGAATGCTGAACGCAATGTAACGGCTTTGCTGCTGTGGTGGCGGGGAGCCACGGCAGCTTTTTGAGCAGAGTGGTAGGCGGCCCACAGCTGCACTCGAGGGAGCAGGAACTAGAAAGGGCCCCCCTGCCCCCTCTCACCCCCAGGCTTCCAGGTGCGCCCCGCCTGCGGCCAGGTGTACAGCTTCTTCCACTGCGCGGACCCCTCGGCTTCACGGCTTGAGCCCCTGCTGGAGCCCACGTTCCACCTGGTGCCGCCCGTCAGCGTGCCCCGCTACCAGAGGTTCCCGCTGGGCGACGGACAGTCGCTCCTCCTGGGTAGGCTCTCGGGGGTGCGAGAGTGCGCTGCGCCCGACGCTGGGCCCCGCCAGGTTAGCTGAAGGAGGGGCTGGTCCCCGCGGAGCAGGGTCTGTGAGCTCTAGCCGAGAGGAGGCCAGGGAAGCAGCCGCCTCCCTGCCTTCCCAGCAGCCCACCTGCGTGCGCACCTGCTCTGCGGGAGGCGACTGGGGGCTCCGAGCTCTGCCCCCGGACGGTTCCTGTGGCCGGCCGTACGGTGCTCGAGCCGCCAGACCTGACTACGAGTCCAGGGGTCCACACTGGGTGCTGACGCTGGAGGGGCATGGCAGGGAGTGTCCCAACCCTGTGGGCATCATGGAAGGGGGGACCTTGGACCATGGCATTGGGACAGGTGGGGAAGAGCTGGAGGATGGGGGTCCGGGGGAACTTTGCAGGGGGAGCAAGGGCAGGGGGTTTGGGGGAGGGCAAGTGGCCTCCGGGGCTCGACTGGGGTGAGCCAGGCATGGACAGTCAGGGCTAGGAGACCAGAACCTCGGCTCCGTATCCCAGTCGAGGAAGTCTGGCCAGAGCCTGTTCAGAGCCCGGGCCAGATTGGTTGGAGGGGCCCGTGCCATGGTTTCTTCAGGATTAGAAACCAGCCCCGCCCCCCAATTTTTAACAGAAACTGAATTCCCAAAGCCCTACTTTGTCAGGAGCTTCCTCAGACAGAAATGGCTCTGAAACGTCACCCCACGCACCCCGAAGTGCATTGCCCTGCCCCGGGAGAGCACCTTAGCCCCCAGGCTGGAGTGCCATTCCTGTCCAGGCTCGGCCACAGTCTTCTGTGGCTCGGGGAGGAGTCTGTACGAGAGCACGTGGCTATGGGCCCCCCCGCGACCTCAGTCTCCCATCGATGCCCTTGGCAGCTGCCTGGTCCCTGCACAACCCGCCCCTTAGAGCGGGAACCCAGCCGGGCCCGGGGGTGCAGGAGGCCCGTCGGGGGCCCCCAGAGGGTGGGGGGGCAGGCTGGCACCCCCGAGGGCCTGGCCTCCCACCCCACATGGGGCGGGCACAGTGTGGGCAGCCCTGGGACACACAACCTCGCCCTGACTGTGACGTTCCCCTACAGCCCATGCTCTGCACACCCACAGCTCCCTCTTCCTGGAGGGCAGCTCGCAGGACAGCCCACCGCCTCCCGACGCCCCCGCCTCGTCCCCGCAGGCCCAGCACCCAGGACGGAGGGTGAGCCAGGACAGCTCCCACAGCGAGAGCTCGGGGTCCTCGGACAGCCTGGCACCCGTGGGCGCCTCCCACGGTGAGTGAGGGTCCTCGGGGCCCTGCCTGGTTGGGGGAGCGGGGCCTTCCCTGGGGTGGCTGCTGAGGGCCGGCGAGGAGCCCTGAAGGAAGTCCAGACTGAGCTCCGAGCTCTGGCCCTGGACAGGCCCTGTGGACCCAGCCATGACCTTGCCAGGCCTAGACCGACCTCAACCCCAGCCTGAGCCCTAACCCCACGTTCCGTCTTCCCACTGGGAATCCCTGCATCCCGGGGATGAGACTGGACATCTCCTTGGGGCTGGCCCCCACTCCTGGGGACCCGTGTGTGGCCCCCATCCTGGGGCAGGCAGGTGAGGGGGCTGCTGGCTGCAGGAAGCTGGGGGCTCCGTGCGAGCTGGGTGCTTAGCCCCACACGGCCCCGCTGTCTTCACCTCGCTGTCGGGCCCACAGTCACGGCCAGGTGGTGGGGCACCAAGCGCATCGACTACGCCCTGTACTGCCCAGACGTCCTCACGGCCTTCCCCACGGTGGCCCTGCCTCACCTCTTCCACGCCAGCTACTGGGAGTCCACGGATGTGGTGGCCTTCATCTTGAGACAGGTACGGCTCGCCTTCCTGGAGGGCCCGTCCTTGTGCATGGGGAGAGGCCCACCTTGCAGGCCACCCTCGGGGGGTGTCGCAAGGTCAGACGGTAGGTCTCATGAAGATCACTGGCTTCTGCTCAACGCTGTGGAACTTTCTAGAAGATGAAAGGGAAAGTACCTAGGAGAACGTCCCCATCTTCCAACCTGGAGCCAACTGATAAAAGCCTGTTCTCTGAGGGCCTCGGTGTCCTCAGAGAGGCCGGGGACTTGGGGGGGCCTGGGAGGAAGGAGGCTGGTGGGGTCAGAGGACGGATCACGTGCATCCTCGGGGGCCGAGGGCAGGAGATGGGTTCTGTTCTGTGTCCCCCGAGAAGCCACGGCAGGGTTCAGGCGAGGGAGGGCGGGCAGCTGACTGTATTTTTGGAAGCGAGTCCCGTGTTCCGTTGTGAGGCCAGCCTGGGAACCCACTTTGGGATGGCAGTTAGGTACTGGTGCGGGGCTCACCAACCAGAAAGTTCTCTGAGCCCAGTCCCGGGTTTTCATGGAGGCTTCATTACATAACATGACTCATCAGATCATTGGCTGCTGCTGATTGATTCAATCTCCAGCCGTCATCCGTCCCCAGAGGTCAGGGGGCGGGACTGACGGTTCTCCTGGCCTCCAGCCCCCCTTAGGTGGGGTCCAAATGCCACCTCATACACAAGAGGCCCCTTTAGGTCTCTCGGCGTTTAGGAAATTGCAAGGCTTTTTAGGAGCTCTGCGCGGGAAACGGACAAAGACCAGATCTGTAGTCATGCCCCCCAGATGCTGAGGGAGTGACTGTAGGCAGAGAACCTCTGGGGGGGAGCCAGGGACCCAGAGCATGGAGGACCAGACCCTGCAGGACGGACAGAAGCGGAAGAGGGAGTGAGCCTCTGAGCTGGGCAGGGCGCATCAGGGGCCTCGTGGAGAATGGCCGCTGGGGGGCCTGGGGCGAGGCTGCCAGGAGTGGGTGCAAGGGAGGAGGTGGGTGGGTGCGGAGCCTCGCGCGGGCTGTTTTGTGGGGCGTGGCTGTGGGGGACCATGGAGAGTGCCACGGTCTGAGGCACGGAGTCCATCCTCGGGACGGGTGCTGGAGCAGCGTATGTGAGTGCTAGAGGGCCCGCCCGGCGGGGAGGCACCAAGCAGGGGCGTGGGGTGGGGAGTGCGGTGGGGGCAATGCCCCGAGTGGGCAGGAGGGGCCGGCCTCGGGTGAGGACTGCCTGCCCTGACTGTGGGGCCGAGGAGGGGTACAGAGCAGGCACCGCGAGGTTCGGCACGGCGGGCGGAGACTGAGATCCGACAGCCCCCAGCTCTGGCCCCAGCTGCCGGGTCCTGGGCCTCCCGGCCCCCCCGAGGGTCCCAGGCTGGGGGGGGCGAGGCCTGGCCGGCCACAGGCTGGTGGGCCTGACAGCCTGGGCAGAGGCAGCGGGCGGCCAGGCTGACCTGGAGCCCTGCTCCGCTCTTCACCAGGTGATGCGTTACGAGAGCGTGACGGTCAAGGAGAGCGCGGGCCTGGATCCCGCGGCGCTGAGCCCTGCCAACCCCCGTGAGAAGTGGCTCCGTAAGAGGACCCAGGTCAAGCTGCGGGTGCGTGCTCCTGGCGCGGCGTACGGGTGTGGACGGTGGCCGCTGGGAGTGGGCTGCCGCGGGCACGGGGGCTGCGGCGGGGCTGGGGAAGCGGGGACCCGGGGACCTGGCTCCAGGGGAGCACCAGGGGTGGGCTTCAGGGCACTGGGGAGGCGGGGCACAGCCAGGCGTGGAGCAGCGCTGGAGGTCCGGCCTCTGTACATGTGGACGTGAGGCGGAGTCCTGCCACGACCGTGGGGCTCCCCGTCTGCTTTCCCACTGCGCGTGGCCTGCTGTGGAATTTGCCACGATGGAGTGAGAGGAGAAAGATGGAGGAAAGGACTCTCAGCGCAGGCCCGCGGGCTTCCCCGAACACGAGCCCCCTGCAAGGTGTTGCAGTATGAGTAGGAGTTTGGGAGGCATGAATGCATGTACTGACTCAGCCAACAAGTGTGGATGTGGCCCCTGTGCCCTCTGCTGGGGGGAGCGTGGGGCTCAGTGACGCAGCCCCTGCCCTGGCGGCCCCTCTAGTCTGGTGGGAACACCGGCCATGGACCCTGAGAACAGTCCGGGGCAGAGGCGATCACGCTCCATGAATCAGCTCTGTGTCTGCAAACACGTTTTGAGCTGTAACCACGTTTTACACCACGTGTAGACGTGCACGGCTCAGTGCATCTCAGCGTGGTCACCGATGTGTGCAAACGTCACTGCAGTCCATTCTCGAGCATGGTCATGGCCTCAGGAGGAGACCCCTCGCTCGTGCCCCTCATCCCACCGCCACCCCCAGCTCCGCTGTCTGTAGATTCGGCCGTCGGGGGCTGACCGTGGACGGGTCACACAGCGTGTTGTCTTCCACGTCTGGCTTCTCTCGCGGGGCGTCCCGTTTCCAGGGTGCACCCGTGTCTGCGCGGGTGGCCATACTTCCTTCCTGGTGGCCGGGCGGTCTCGCCTCGCAGGGACACACGCGTGTACCTGTTCACCAGCTGCCGGGCGTTCTGTGTGAACGATGCCACGGGCTTTTGTGTGCACACGTGTTCTCGCTGTCTGGGGTATAGACCCAGCAGGGGAAGGGCCGCTCGGAGCGGAAGCTCCGGTCTGTCTGTCCTCCAGCTGGAGGAGCTGGCCAGCTTCTCCAAGGCACCTACACTGTGCTACACCCCGCGGGGGGCAGGCAGTGGCGAGGGGTCCCGGCCGTGTTGGCTCTGTGTTGCCCCACGACGGACGGGGCGGGCATCTTCTCGTGCGTTTATTTGTATGAGTCAACTTCCCCCCCGAATGTTCCTGTAGGGGGGCCTGTGGTGCTCCCCGACCCTGTCCAGGTCAGGGTCCCTGCCTGCTTCCTCCCCGCGTGCCCAGCTCCCAGCTCAAGGACCCATGCCCATGAGGGGTCTGCAGCTGAATGCTGGAATTGCATGCAGACACCGGGGGAGTTGAGAGGAGTCCGCGGGGTGCTTTCTGGGCGAGGCTGGGCCCGCCCGCGGGGATGGTGGGCTGGCACGTGGGGGCACGCAGAGTCAGGGCGCCAGGGTGAGCCAAGGCCCAGAGGCAGCGCCACGGGCTGGACAGGGAGCAGCGGGACGCGTACTGGAAGGTCACGCGGGCTCGGCTCAGGATCCGATGTCATCCGCGGGTGCCACGAGTCCACGGTGCTTTCCATAGAGGAGGTGGCGGGGCTTGTGTTTGACACGGAGCCCCAGCAGGTGTGGGGAGAGCTCTGTGAGGGGAGGGTCACCGGCTTGAGGGATTCGGGTCTGGGAGCGAGGCTGGGGGAGGTGGGCGGTCGGGGAGGCCTCCCAGCTGCAGGATGAATGGAACCCAGAAGTGGAAGGACGGGGACATCAGGACAGTTACAGACGAAATGACCTGATGTCCAGACTGCTCTGGAGTGTGGGGGTGGGGGCCCGGAGCAGCTGTGCTGGGTGTGGGGCACACGCGGTCTCATTACGCAGCTCCCTCTGCTCCGGTACGTCCCCCTCTCCCAGTAAGAAGAGAGGGATGGTAAATGGCTGTGGGATGTGAGCCGGGATGGGGAAGGGAGCCCCGGAGGCGTCCGGCAGCGTCCAGCCAGGACACGGGAAGGAGGACAGTCAGGGGACCGGCCGCTCCCTCGGGGAGTGCAGGACGGTCAGGAGCAGAGCGTGCTTGTCTGTCCTTGGAGACAGTGTTGGGCTCCACCGGTCTGTGTTTCTCGCGGATCCCGTGGGAACGCGGCTCAGAAGGTCCACCTGAGAAGGCCCTGGGTCATGGCTCAGGATGTGGCAAGGACACGTCCCTCCGGCCGTCCTAAGGACGGTGTCAGGAAGAAGCAAGCTCGGGCTGAACCCATTTGTGTCCTTTCAGAACGTGACCGCGAACCACCGGGCCAACGATGTGATCGCGGCCGAAGACGGCCCCCAGGTCCTGGTGGGGCGCTTCATGTACGGGCCCCTCGACATGGTGGCCCTGACCGGGGAGAAGGTACGGGGTCCGCGCCGTCCCTCGCGGGCTGCACGTGGCAGGAGGGGCGAGGGCTGGGGGGGCAGGCCCAGCGGTGGGAGCCAAGAGCAGGTCACCGAGATGAGCGGGACGGGGGGGGGGGCGGGGAGGCGAGACCTCGGTGCGTCTAAGAGGCAGGCGGGGCGCCGGGCGGAGAGCTCCCTGGCCTGGCCCCTCAGCTGCACCGGCAGCCCCCCGCCTTCAGGGAGTCCCCCGCCCCCTGCCGCGTGCAGGTGGACATCCTGGTGATGGCAGAGCCGTCGTCGGGCCGCTGGGTGCACCTGGACACGGAGATCACCACCAGCAGCGGCCGGATCACGTACAGCGTGCCGCGGCCCCGGCGCCTGGGGGTTGGCGTCTACCCCGTAAAGATGGTTGTCAGGTGAGGCGCCGGCGCGTGCTCGCGGCCCGGCCAGCCGGGCTGTCCTCAAGGCGGGGCCCTCGGGTGCTTCCCCCGCCGGCCCGTCCCCGCCTGGCTGCAGGCTGACCTCCGGCCTGAGGCTAACCCTGACTGGGATGCACAGCTGACCGTAGGCAGGTGTCTTTTAGGGGCGACCAGACCTTCGCGATGAGTTACCTTACGGTGCTGCCCCGGGGCACGGAGTGCGTGGTCTTCAGCATCGATGGGTCCTTCGCCGCCAGCGTGTCCATCATGGGAAGTGACCCCAAGGTCCGGCCGGGGGCAGTGGACGTTGTCCGGTGAGTGCTTCCTCCCTGCGAGGGGGTGTCCTTCCTTCCTTTGGGGGCAGGAGCCCCCAGCCCAGGGAGATGGCCACGTGTTCTCTGCGCTGGGAGCCGGGACGTCCTGGTCTCGGTGACTCAGCGTCCCCAGGAAACGCCCTGCCTCTCCGTGGACCCCAGCTCCCTGCTCCCTCCCTGGGTCCACCGACTCTCTGCAGTGAATCGGGCCTGGTCTCCTGACCTCTGATCCCGGTCAGGATATAATCGGTGTATTTGGATTGCCTCTGACTGCGAGAAATCCCTCCACATTTAGCAGCCAAAAATAGTTTATCATTCTATATCTCGTGGTTCTGTGGGTTGCCCGGGCTCAGCTGGGATGTTGTCACGTGTCCCCGTGACTCGTAGCCCATGGCCATCTGGGCGGGGGGTCGTCTGCAGGCCCCCTGGGCTGGGGCTCGATGTGGCTTCTGTACTCACGTGAGCTCTTCTGTCCCCGTGGCTGCTCCCCGTGGCTAGTCTCCTGGACACCCGGGGGAAGCTGCAAGCCTTCTTATGACCCAGCCTTGGGCGTCGCAGTGACCTTTCCACTGCATTCATGGGTCGTAAGTAGTGGCGGGATCCGCCCTGACTCACAGGGAAAGGACCACGTGAAGGTGTGGTTGTGGGACACGTGGCTCACTGGGGGCCACCTTTTGAGACCAGCGAATGCACAGTGCTAAGTGGGAGATGGGGGCTCTTACAGCTGATTGGGGAAAGCAGGGCAGGCTTCCTGAGAGAGGTGGCGTTAGACATAGCCTCGAGGATGGATGGATGGTTGTTCTCAATCCACGCCGTTGCACAAAGATTCGCGAACGTAGAAAAGCAGGAAGAAGAAAATGCACACCTGATTCTGATCGGCCAGAAAGACGATGCCGGATGACGAGGACAGGGAAGACCAGACTCGGGTGGGGAGCAGGCAGGACGGGGTGAGGGCAGCTGCACTCTGGAGGTCAGGTTAGGACGGGGCAGGAGGTGTGGCTGCAAACAGCCTGCAGAGAGGTTTTACCCGTAGAGAAGCAAGAGAGGTGCCACTTTCTCCCCTCCCTGCCCCACTCCACCTCTGCCTCCCTCCCTCCCAGTCCTGTGGGGAAAACAGGTCACGGACATGAGAAACTGTAACCCAGAACTGCAAGCGAGCAGAACCCCGAGAGCAGGACGGAGCCCGGGCACTGCCTGCAGGCAATAGCAGCGGTCGCTGTGGGGAGAGCAGACCAGCCTGGGCCCAGCTGCCATCTTGCAGCCCGGGTGACGTCAACAGAGAACACTCTCCCACTGGGCTGATTCTGCTCGGGAAGCTGGGAAGGCTTTCTGGAGGAGGGGACCCTGAAAGACGGGGGCCATGGGCACGGGAGGACAGGACACGAGGCTGTCCAGGGGAGGGGTCCGCAGCACAAGGCTTGTGGGCAGCAGAGCTGCTGTGTGTGTGGCTGGGGGGATGGACAGTTCAGGGCAGAGCGTTGGGGCCACAGGTGCACAGGGGAGGGAGACCTCAGGACACAGGCAGCCAGGGTGGCTTCAGCCAACGGAGCAGCGGTGGGGTTAGATCTGTGATTTACAGAAGTCGCCGTGGAAACCGCACTGAGGGTAACAAGGGAACCGAGCCCTCTCGCCAGCACGGGCGCCAGGCGTGTCTGGGATCTGTGGCCGTCGGCTGTAGGACAGCCCTATGTGGCAGTTTGCCCCGTGCCCCCACTGTACAGACAGACGGGCACTGGAGGCCTGGGGGCTGCACGGGCTGGGTTGGAGTTGGGGGTGCTGTGAGCAAGGACAGAGAAGCTAGCTGAGAGGGTGGGTGGGTCAGATCCTGCCGGTGGGAGGAGGGGCGCTCCGGGCTGGGACAGGAAGGAGGGGGACACGGGGATGGCTGAGAGGCCCCTGGGAGAAGGGGACAGGAGCAGAGGGGGCAGCAGCGGGGTCAGTTTGGTCGTGGGCATGCGATGTCTGCAGACCATCTGGGACGTGTCCTGGGCTCCCGGGGCTCAGCCCAAGTGTGGTTGTGGAGTCCTTCCCCTTGGTTCTCCCGGGGGCTCCTCAGGAGGGCTGTGGGGGTGCTGGGGACTGCAGGCCACGGGGTGCGGGCTGGTGGGGGGCTGGCGGGAGGCTGGGGGCGGGGGGCCGGGGTCTGCGGGCTGGCGGCCGGGGGCCGGGGGAGGCTCATGGGGCAGGGGCGGGTGGGGAGCGCGGCGCAGCCCCGGTGCCGGACCCGGCCGTGCTGTGTGTTCGCAGGCACTGGCAGGACCTGGGCTACCTGATCCTGTACATCACGGGCCGGCCGGACATGCAGAAGCAGCGGGTGGTGTCCTGGCTGTCGCAGCACAACTTCCCGCAGGGCATGGTGTTCTTCTCGGACGGACTGGTGCACGACCCGCTGCGGCAGAAGGCCATCTTCCTCCGCAACCTCGTGCGGGAGGTGAGTCCCCGCAGCCGGGAAGGGGGGACATCAGCCCGCAGGCCCTGCCGCACGCTCCTCCCCTCTGCCCTCTGCCCGGAGCCCGCGGCTGGGCGCGGAGCGCGTCCGAGCGTCTCGCGGGGAGCCGCACGGCAGCGCGAGGTGGGTGCCGTCCGCAGGGACCCACGAGGACGGCAAGGCTCACTGAGGCCCCGTGACTCGCCCACCCATTTCCTCCTTTATCTCCTGCCCCCAAAGCCTGAGCTCTGTCTCTGCCTCTGGTCATTCATTCAGTGGACACCAAAGCGGCCACTCTGCTCCGTCCGGGTCCTGCTTCGGGACACCATGTGGTCCTCACCTCCAGGAGCGATGACCTGGGGCTGTCCTCGCAGTGGGTCCCAGGCCCCAGCACAGCGTCCCCTGGGGGCTCCCTAGACAGCTGGATCCTGCCTCCCCCTGCTGCATCAGATGTGGCGGACGGGGCCCCGCGATCTGTGTTCTGGGTTCTGTACTTTGAGAACCACTGATGCAGAGCGGGCCTAGGGGCTCAGGGCAGCCCACAGCCTTTTTGCGTATGACCCGGACCTAAGAGTGGTTTTTGTGGTTTTATATGGTTGGGGGACAATCAAAAGTAGGATAATGGTTCATGATGTGACGGAGGTAGAAAGCCCAGATTTTTGTGCCCGTAAACATCGTTACATTGGAACATGGCCACGTCATTTGCTTACGTGGCATTAACAGTGGGCGTAAGCATCAGAGCCTACAAGACCTATTATCTGGGTTTTCACGACAAAGTCTGCCAGTCCCTGATCCAGAGGAAGAAGACAGGTAAACTGGTAGCTTCCTGGTCCGTGACCAGTACAGGCCTCTGGGCAAGCACAGAAGGACGAATGTGGCTTTGCCCGGGGAGGGCAGAGAAGGCTTCTAGGAGGTGGCCCTTTCTGAGTGGAGCCCCGACGCGTCAGTGTGAGTTTGCCAAAGAAACAGCATGTGCAAAGGCACTGAGGTAGCCAAGAGCCTGGGCCGTTCTCAGAGTAGCAGGCGTCCCAGAGGCTTGTGTGTATAGGGTCAGGCCCTGGGCAAACAGGACCAGAGGCCTGGAGGTCAGCAGGGACCTGGAGGTCGGCAGGGGCCTGGAGGTCGGCAGGGGCCTGGAGGTCGGCAGGCCTTGAAAAGCTTGCAAACCAGGCCAACCATAAACTCCGCTGAGGGGAATGGGGAGCCGTGGAAAAGTCAGAAGCCTGGTTGTGGCAGTGACTGATGGGGGTTGGAGAAAGATCCCTGTGCCTCAGACAAATGAGGGGCGGGGAGGCCAAGCAAGGGTGAGGCAGACCAGAATCCAGGCGGCGGCCGTGGGGATGGAGAGAAAGGCAGGACAGTCAGGGGCTTGGGCGGTGGGGGCGTCAGTTCCCAGTGGTGGTTGGGTGGGGGTGCCCTTGCTGCCGGGGAAGTGGCGATGTGAGCACGGTGTGAGCAGGGGCGGGACAAGGAGGGGCGCCCCGCCCACTGCACTACAGGCCCTCAGGGGCTGAGGAAGCCCCTCGCTGGTTCACAGCTGGGCCGCAGTCATCCCCAGGGCCATGCGGCCGAGGGCGGGAGGTAGGACTTGGGCAGAGTTTTTCTGGGGGCAGCAGGAAGAAGATGCAGGACCAGAGCACCGCGGTCCTCTGGCCCCTAGAGGGAAGGTGGACCGCGGAGCAGTTCCTGGGGGCGGAGTGTGGAGAAGGACGAGGGGCCCTGAGGGCTGAAGCTGTGGGGATGGCGAGGGAAGGAGCAGGGGCAGCATGGGATTGTGGACCTTCTGAGTCCAGAGGGGCCGTTCTGGGTTCAGTCCTGGAGGCCACTGTCCTTGAAGAAGGCAGGGTGGAGGCCGAGGTGGTCGGTGGGCTGTCCCCAGCCGTGGAGGGACCAGCAGGGAGTCCCAGTGAGCAGCAGGAGTGGGAGTGTCTCGGGGGTGGCCATGTGAACACCACAGTCTGGGGTGTTGTGGACGGCACAGTGTTGGGGGTCGGGGCCAGACAGTCCCGTAGCGCCCTGCCCAGTGGGGTCAGCAAGTGCTAATGGTCCCCACTCCCCAGGCAGAGCCCGGGGGCGGGGGAAGCTGGCCTGGGGTGCAGGGCGGGGAGGGTCGGGAGGCTCCTGCAGGGGTGCTTCCTGATGCAGGGTGAGGCCGGCCGTCCCTCCACCCGCGGCCCTGTGTTTCAGTGTTTCATCAGAATCAGTGCGGCCTACGGCTCCACGAAGGACATCTCTGTGTACAGCGTGCTGGGGCTGCCGCCCTCCCAGATCTTCATCGTGGGCCGGCCCGCCAAGAAGTACCAAACCCACTGCCAGGTGGGCGGGGCTGGAGGCCCTGGGAGGGGGCGGGGGGGGGTGGCTGGGCAGGGGCTGGGGGCCGCGGGAGGGGGCTGGGCCCTTCATTCTTTGGTCCGCTGGGGCCTTCATTCCGCCAGCGCTAGTGGGTACGTGCCCCGAGCGGCCCCATGTGGGGCGCAGGGGAGGGCTCTAATGGACTCGGATGTCACGTCATTCAGTCTGGGCGGGGGGCGCAGAGAGGGAAACACAGAGGCCTGATGCATGGCAGGGAGCGTGGGGTCGTGGCCCCCCGGCGAGGAGCAGCTCAGATGGGGCAAGGTTGGTTTTCGGGAATTTGAAGGAATTGTCCAGGAAAGTCTTAAGGTTGAAGGAGCGTTGACGGCAGACGGCAGCAGAGGTCAGGGGGTGACAGAGCAGGAACCCCAGCTTGTCTGAGTGTGTGGGGCAGGGGGCCGGCAGCCACAGCGCCTGGCTCACGGCCTGTGTCCCCCACGTGGTGGGGGTGAGCTTGTGGTTCACAGTGGTCCCCAGGCTGCAGGTGGAAGGCCCATCTGGGGAAGGGGACGGTCAGGGCAGGCACAGAAGGCGAAGCAGCCGAGAGACACTTTGGAGGCGGGACGGCTTGGAGTCCCTAGTGAACAGGTCAGACGTGGGGGCTAAGGAGAGGGAGAGCCACAGATGGCGCCCGGTTTCTGGGGCACAGGTGACCCGGCAGGTGCTGCCGTCACAGGGACTGCGACCATGTTGGAGAAGGAGGGGACTGAAGGGAAGGTGATGAGCCTCCTGGAGTGTGGGGTATGACAGTGACCAGCAGGTGCAGGCCAGAGATGGGGCCCCCCCAGAATGGGACCCGGGCCAGAGACAGTGCCCCCTGCAGACTGTGAACCAGACCAGAGATGGTGCCCCCCAGAGTGGGACCCGGGCCAGAGATGGTGCCCCCTGCAGACTGTGAACCGGACCAGAGATGGGGCCCCCCCAGAGTGGGACCCGGGGCAGAGACGGTGTCCCCCCCCAGAGTGGGACCCAGGCCAGAGGCCATGTCCGCCCCCCAGAGTGGGACCCCGGGCCAGAGACGGTGTCCGCCCCTCAGAGTGGGACCCGGGGCAGAGATGGTGCCTCCCAGAGTGGGACCCGGGCCAGAGATGGTGTTCCCCCCCCAGAGTGGGACCCAGGCCAGAGGCCATGTCCGCCCCCCAGAGTGGGACCCCGGGCCAGAGACGGTGTCCGCCCCTCAGAGTGGGACCCGGGGCAGAGACGGTGCCTCCCAGAGTGGGACCCGGGCCAGAGATGGTGTTCCCCCCCCAGAGTGGGACCCGGGGCAGAGACGGTGTCCCGCCCCCAGAGTGGGACCCGAGCCAGAGGTAATGTCTGCCCCCCAGAGTGGGACCTGGGCCAGAGACAGTGTTCCCCGCCCTCCCAGAGTGGGACCCGAGCCAGAGATGGTGCCCCCCAGAGTGGGACCCGGGCCAGAGACAGTGTCTCCCCCCAGAGTGGGACCCGGGCCAGAGACGGTGCCCCCTACAGACTGTGAACCAGACCGGAGATGGTGCCCCCCAGAGTGGGACCAGGGCCAGAGACCCCAGATTATGAACCAGGTCAGAGACGGTGCCCCCCCCTCTCCCAGAGTGGGGCCCGGGCCAGGGCTTCTCAGGCTCTGATGCACACACTTGTCCTGGGGGCTCGCTCACACCCACAGGCCCGGCTGGGGCTGGAGCTTCTGCCGGTTCGGGTCCAGGTCCGGCAGCCGCTGCTGGTCCAGAGCCCACCCTGTGGGGAGCCGGGGTCTGAGGACCCAGCGGGGGGTGGGCAAGAAGGCCGCTGTGGGGCCAGGACCTGACGGAATTCCGTGGGTAGGGCTGGGTGATGGGACAGACTTGCGTCTGGGGGACGCAGCAGCGAGCTTCGAGGACGGGCCTGCCCCAGGTCAGGAATGCAGAGCTCTGGTGAGCCCGTGGTGCCGAGGGAGGGAGGCGCTCAGAGGCTCAAGGCGGGCGGTGAGCTCCCCGGTCCGCGAGGCCCTGCGAGGGCGGGGAGGGCGACGCTGACGTGGCAGCACGCGACCCTCCCCGCCGACGCCTGTCCCGCCCCCCGCAGTTCCTGAGCGAGGGCTACGCGGTGCACCTGGCGGCGCTGGAGGCCGGCCACCGCGCGCGCCCCAAGAAGAACAGCTCGCGCATGATCCTGCGCAAAGGCAGCTTCGGCCTGCACGCTCAGCCCGAGTTCCTGAGGAAGCGGAGCCACCTGCGCCGGACCATGTCGGTGCAGCAGCCCGACCCGCCCGCCAACCCCAAGCCCGAGCGGGCGCAGAGCCAGCCCGAGTCCGACAAGGACCACGAGCGGCCCCTGGCCGCGCTCAGCTGGGCGCGCGGGCCCCCCAAGTTCGAGTCGGTGCCCTGAGGGCTGGGCTGAGCGCAGAGCAGGGGGGCCCTGCCGGCTGCCTGCGGGCCGGGAGGGGCTGCATCGCCCCGAGACAGGCCTTTTCCTGCTTTTTCCCTCCCGTGTCTGTCCAGCAGTGTCCGACCAGAGCGGGGAGGGACCCCCGGGCCGCGAGGGGGGAGACCCAGGGTCTCGGTGCAGCCGCGGCTGCCTCCCTGTGCGGTGCCCGTGACCGCAAGCCCGGGTGTGGGCTGGTGTGTGTGTGATCCTGGGGAGCGGCCCTGCCCGGAGTCGACCATCCGGCTGGGTTCCCGAGGCTTCGGAGGGGCCGGGCAGGCCCGCAGGGGAGAAGCCCCCAGACCAGGGACCAGCGGCCGCTCGCAGGCACAGCTTCCTGGCTGCCTGCTGGAGGGGCGAGTGGCATTTGCACCGCCCTCCCTGCGGCATCCCGGGTCACCTCCTGGGTTTTCTGCAGCCAAGTGGCCACTTCCTGGGAGTGAGAGGTTATCCCCTGGGTCCTCCTGTGTTAGCAGTGTCTGTCTACGGCCCTGGGGTGGGGGCGGGGTCTGGTGCTGACGGTCTGTCCTCCTGCGGCTGTCCATTGTCCCCGTCTTGTCCTCGGTGTTGTCACCATTCTCCCGTGGCCCATGAGGACAGTCATTCCTCTCCCGGGGTCCTGCCTGGCACCCTCCCCTGTGAGGCTGAGGCCTTGGGTTCTGGCCCCGCTGGGCTGGCTGCGAGCCCTGGAGCCCAATGCTGGCCCTCTCTGGGCTTTGCCTTCCTTATGGGATTGGATGGGTCTCCCTGCTGAGATTGGTGCGGGTTTCTGACTCCTGGGCTGTCTTGCACTAGGACCCCCCAGAGAGCCCAGGTGCGCACCTTGCACCGGGCACCCCACCAGTTCACAGGAATCCCCTGTGGGGAGGGAGGGGGATGGGAAGGTGGGAAGGGGTCCCCGTTCCACGGGGCGGTTTGCTTTGCACTGATGCCCAAACCATGTGTCCCAGGAACAGGGACATCACCCCAAGGGGCACTGATCTGGCTCACCCTCCCCAGCTCTGCTCAGACTGATTCTCCCTCTTGGCTCCTGGAGGGCGCAGAGCTGAGATTTGGCATTCTGGGGGTTCATGTGATTTTGGCTCAAACTGTTGTATTCTCTTCCCTTCCGCCTGCCATTCCGCATGGTTTGGTGCCCTTACCCTCCTCCCGGCTCATCCCCTGAGGTTGAGGGGGCTTGGCTCCCGGGGCGGGGGGAGCTCAGAGCCTGCCCCAGCCCTCCTGCTGCGAGCCCCTGGTGGGGGGCCCGGGTCTCCTGCACCCCGCTGCTGTCTGGCCGGGCCCACTCCCATCCCCGTGGGCTGCCGTGGCCTGCTTCTGGGTCCCTTCTGGCCGTCCCCGAGGCTGGCTCCGCTCCTCCAGGCAGGGCTGTGTCCTGGCCGGGCTGCCCCGGAGCCCAGACATCTGTAGCCGCAGCAGGCACCTGCGTGGGCCCCGTGTCGCTTCCGCTCAGCGTCTACCTCTTGCCGCTCCCGCGTGGCCAGCGTTCTCCCCGACAGCGGCTGCTGGCGGGAGCAGCTGGCAGCGCCCTGCGAATTGCCTGGCAAAGTGGGCGCCCTGCCGGGGCTGGAGGGGTCCAGGCTCCCAGCCCCGACCCCGCGCTCTCCAGGACGCGAGTCTTCTCCCGCGTGGCTGGCTCGCGCGCCCCACCTCCAGGGCTGTCTGCACCTGAGCCAGAGCCTCGGGCAGGCCCGCTGGGCAGCTCCGTCTCTGACCCTGCCTCCCGTGGGCTCGCACGGGCCACCCCTCCTTCCACATTCCGTCCGTGGGGCACTCCGTGAGGCACCAGCGCGTGGGGCATAGCCGCTTCCACCCTTTGCAGAATCTGCCCTGGCCGGAGCGCGGGCAGATGGTCTGACTCTCTGACGCTGCACCGTGTCCCTTCTGCAGAAGCTACTGACAAAGGTGATAAAGTCCTTAGTGGGAGTTCCTTCTTCCCGAGTTAGGCTCCCTCTGCCCTGCGAACCCCAGGCTGGAAGCCAGAGAGACAGAGACAGAGACAGCGCCAGGACCCTGCCGGGGAACCTGTGACCCGTGAGCAGGGTTCCGTGGCCTGGGGTCTGCAGCTGGGATGGGGGGCCCAGCAGGAGGCCACCCCCCTTCCTGTCTGGCGCTGGGAGGACTCAGACCCGCGCTGCTGAAAGTGCATAGCGGGGCGCGGTGAGCGGGTCCTCGGGGAGCCCCACCGGGGTCTGCAGCAGGAGGCTCCTCGGCTTTCCCCGCGACTCTGCAAGCACCACGCGCTCCCTGTGCCAGCGGCGTGTTCCGTTGTGTCTGTCCACTCCAGTCCGAGAAGAAGCACCCAGAGGTGCTCTTCTCGGTGGGGGGGGGGGGCTGCCTCTCCCCCCGGGCAGTGCCGTGACCCCAGTCTGGCTGTTTTCTAGAGAATCCTTCCAGTTCCCGGTGTGCCTGCTCCCCGAGGGGCTGGGAACCCCTCGTCCTGCCTGACCAAAGCTCCTCGTCTCTTGTGTGGCATGTTTGTTCCAATCCAGGGCTGTCCTGGCCCGAGCGCTGCCTGCCGCCTTCCTCCGCACTCGCCCTGTTGCGGGCTGGGGTGCACCCCTGGCCGGCGCCCGCTCTCCTGGCATCATGGGTTTCCTTGGGAAGATCTCGCGCCTCCTCCTTTAGGCTCCACAAAACACATGTTTTAAAAAGTAGCGTCTTTTCTTGCGTGTGGCTGACAGGCCCTCCTGTCCGGGTGCTGGGCGCGGCCCAGACGTTGCTGGGGCGTGGGCCGTCTGAAGGACGGGAGGCTGGATCTCAGGGTCTTGAGACGGTCCTTTCACCGCCTTGGAGCCCAGAGTCTGTGCCCCCGAGTGTCCTGCAGGCAAAACGAGGTTCCAATTTTTAAAAGAAAGCCGGCACCAAGCTGGTGGTAGTGGGTCCGAGGGTGGCGCTGGTTCTGCTTGGGCGCCCCCACCCAGCCTCCAAGCCGCCCTGCCCGTGGGGAGGAGCCTCGCGGCTTGACCCCGCCTTAAATAACCAATTTCCCCCGAATCCCGGGGTTTGGGTGCCAAGTGCTCTGGAAACCTATTCTCTGGCTCAGCTGAAAGAAACCAACCCCTCTCCTTCCCCTCCGTCTGGGTCGGGGGAACTTTCTTAAAGGTCACAGCTAGGGGAACATCCCCCAGGAGCAGCGAGGCCTGGCCCAGCGACGGGAAACCACCAGGGTGGCCGGGAGGGACCGGAGTCCGAGCCCACCCTCGCTGGGACGAGGAGCGGCAGGTGACACCGAGGG
Organism: Ursus americanus; assembly: GCF_024610735.1. Taxonomy (NCBI): domain Eukaryota; kingdom Metazoa; phylum Chordata; class Mammalia; order Carnivora; family Ursidae; genus Ursus; species Ursus americanus. Next base: position 61,043,659 of record NC_142140.1, read on the forward strand.
GCAGGACGGGAGGCAGCCCGCGTACGGGGACCTCCACCCCGGGACCCCACCGTCCTTTCCTGTTCGTTGACTCCGTGGCGGCCGCTTGTCTGACTTGTCCGTGGTCTGGCTGTTCCTAAATGTGTGACTGAGTCTTACCCGTGGTGGTTGGTTCTGTGGTGAAGAAAGGTTTACCCCACTCCTCGTGGCTGCTTAGCACACGGTCCGTTAGAGAAGAAAATGTGAAATACCATGTTTCTAACACGACACGCACAGCATCGCGGAGTTAAAAGATTTTTACAACTGGTCTTGATTTTGATGTGAGCTGGTTTTTAACTCTCGAATGTTGTCACTTAAATAAAAACCTTCTTTGCCTTTGAAGGTGTTCTTGGTTCCAAGCTGAGGGAGCGTTCCTGTTTCTCGTGTTCCCCCGAGCCGGGAGCTGGCCGCTTGGCCCGGAGAGGACGAGGGGAGCCCAGCCCTGCTGCCCCGAGTGGGGCGTGTGTGTGTGTGTGTGTGTGTGTGTGTGTGTGTGTGTTGACACAGAGAACAGGTGTCACACTCAGAAGCAGAGTGTTTATTATGAAAAAGCAGTGTTCTCTCCAGGGAAGTCACATGCTGGTTTCTTTGTAATAAAATGACAAAGCGGGTTTCTTAAATAATTTACCGAGGGCAGAAATCGCCACGGAACCGTGCTACCCCTCCCCGCACACCCACGGCGCCCTGTGCTGAGGATAGATAGGGATCTGTGGGCCCAGGGTCTCGGGGCTCTGGGGGGGCTGCGGGGACAGGAGCTGGGGTCCCTGGAGCCTGGGCACTGGGCCGCCCAGGGGCTGCCTCCTCGCAGGTCCCCCTCCTGGGTGCATGGCCCAGAGCTCCCCAGTTCCTCTGCTCCCTGGGCTTCCCATTGTAGACGCAGCCACAAAGCTCAAGTGTAGGGTGAGTTCCCAAGCCCAAGAGGGGAGAGAGTGAACAGCTGCCCCAGCCTTTCTCCCCGAGGGACTGTTGGGCTGGGTGGGGTGGGGGCGGTCAAGGGCAGAATCAGCTGTGGCTGGAGCAGGAGCAGAGGCCCCCAGGCAGCGGGATGGCGCATCCCGGTGGGAGGGGCGTGGTGGTCAGACGTGGCTGGCTTCCTGCACCACAAGCTCCCTTCCTGCCCCTCACTGTGTTCAGAGCAGGGAAGTGGGGGCACCACGGTCTTCCCCCCAGAACCAGGAGCGGGAAGGTGGCCGGTATGCTCGGCTAGTGACGGGGTCGGTGAGGTCAGCGGCTCCCGCTTCGGCAGGTGGGAGGACTCGCACGCTCCTTGCTCTGCTGGGCCCGTCAGCTCTGCGGGTTTTTCCAGAAAAGACTCCATGCGAGGAGGAGGAGGAGGAGGAGGGGAGCCCAGGGAGATGCTTGGGAGGAAGGCATTACCTGGAGGCACCGTCCTCAGTCTCGGATGAGAGAAACGGTCATGTCGCTGCTAGAGGTGGGAGGGCGGGAGGGATAGATGCCGTTGGTGCTGTGGGCTCGGAGGGCCCTCCCGCCACGTACTCAGAGCTGGCCGGGCCCCACCCAGGAGCCCATCGTGGCCACTGTATGCATGGGGGACCGGCCCCAAGTTAGGGCAGCTGCAGACCCAAGGCTTGCCTCCAGGAGGGGTTCTGAGCAGACAGACCAGAAACTGTATAGCAGCCATGGAGCTCTTCCCAATTCCGAGGGCAGGCAGGTGTAGGGGAGCCATGGGGAGTGTTGGCGGAAGGGCAGGTCTTTCAGGAACCAGGTGTCTGGCCTGGGGGTGGGGGTGGGTCCCAGGTGATGGACAAATGTGGCACCTGGGACCTACGTGTTTTGTCCCCCTCATGTTGCAGATGAGCAGAGGGAGGCCCAGAGAGGGGCAGGGGCAGGCCAGGGTCACACAGCAGGTCAGAGCCAGAGTCAGAGGCCTGCCTGCAAAGCTGACCCCCAGAAACATCAGCTCACCTCTCCTCCACCACGATGGCGTCGTCTAGCTCTTGGGACGGCCGCTGGAGATGCTGAAGTCTTGCTCCCACCGGCTCTAGGTCACTGTCAGACTCACTGAAAGAAGGAACAGCCGCCCCCATGACTCGTGGAAACCTGTAACCAGCCCTTCCCAAGCAGCACTGGGCCGGGTGTACAGCTGGAAGATGCCCGGGGCCTGGGAACCCCTTGTCCCAGACTCTTCCCTCCTCCCAGCAAGTGACATCAGTGCAGCCTGGAGCACCTGGCAGAGATAGAAGCCTCAAGGCCCAGAAGGTCAAGGGCAGGTGACCTTGCAGGCGGGTCAGCCCCAATGTTGCCCCCTTGGAACCTGAGCCTTGGCTTCCAAACTTGCTTTGGATGCGGGAGGCTCACATCTTTGACAGATAGGGAAACTGAGGCCCTGGAGGACCTCCCAGGCCCCCACCAGCTGGGGCAGAGCTGAGCCAGAACACGGCTGCTGGCAGCTCAGGGTGCCCCTGGCAGCCATGGGCAGGGGAGGGGGGCAAGCTCACATTGGGGGTGCCAGGCTCTGCTCCTCTTACCTGGGGGAGCAGAGGGGCTCTGTCGAGGAGTAGGGGCTCCGGAGGGCAGCCTCCCTCCTGGACCGCCGCAGTGGGTGGGCGCGTGGGCCCATGTGGGCCGAGAGCCGGCGACCATCCCTCTCCCATGGGTCCAGGGCCGCGTAGGCAGGGGCAGTTGCAGACAGCCGGGCGCTCTTCTGGCTCAGGCCGCGAGGTGGGGGGCTACCGCCCTTCTGTGCCCCCCTCCTCCTCCTCCTGGCTTTCACCTGGGTTTCCACCAGCCACTTGGTGCCACTGTGGCAGGACTCCTGGATTCTCTGTGGCAGGTGCGGGGAGAGGTGAGCACGGACAAGGCCAAGTGGCCGCTACTCCCAAGCGTCCTGGCTGTGCCTCCCGCCCCTTGGCCCCCCAGCTGGCCTGTAGATACAGGCAGCTCCGGGTCTCGGGGGGAGCAGTGTGGATGAGTCCGTGGGAACCGGGTCCACTGCAGCCGCCAGCTCCGAACTGCCCAGGGAGCGAGTGCGCTGGTCAGAGTCCGCAGTCACCCAAGTCCAAACCCTCTTCCAGGACCTGTAACGACGCTGGCTCTCCCAGCAAGGCCCAGAGAGCAGGCCTGCCCCCGCGCCCTGGACCTGCCTCTGGTCTCACACACCAGTTTATCCTCCACGCTGGTGCGGAGTCTTCTCGAGGGCTGGTTCTCAGGACACTCAGGGGCTCGGAACGGAAGCCCTCTGGGGCTCCTCACTGCCTACGGGAGCAAGCCCCAGCCCTGGGGTCTCTCATACCCGCCTGGGGGCGGCTGTGAAGGCTCTTCTCAGCCAGAATGTCTGCCTGGCTGAGCCAGAGGCCAGAGGTCAGACTACGACCCGAGTGACACATGGTGCATGGTGTGGCCGTGGGCGGACCGTCTCTTTTCCCGTCTGAGCCCTGGGGAATAAAACTGTCCTGGGGCTCCTACAGCGGAGACTGCCTTTTGGCTCAGAGACCTCTCAGCCGGGGCGGGGGCGGGGGGGGGTCTGTGGATTCAGATCCGCAGTCAGACCCCAAGGAGGTACCCACCCCCATTCTCTCCTTGTGGGGGTCTGTCCGTCCTCGCGGCTTCTGCCCCTCCTGGGTGACGCCTTCCCTCATTGTCGGGTTTGAAGACCCGTTCACCCGAAGGCCCACAGGCACGTCACACCAACACCCCACACCTGTCACCTGACACAAGTCCCTGCAGACCTACCCGCGAAGCCTCTGTGAGGCCAGGCCCCCGGCCCCTTGGAGGGAGGTGCATCCGCGTATCCCCCCCGACCACCCAGCTGAGGACCAAGTACTAACAGGACCTGCTGAAATTCCTCCCCCGGGCTCCTGGGCGGTCCTGGGAGCGTCTCAACACCTCCAGGCCCGGGACCCCTGCCTTCCTGTCCTCACTCCCTGCCCTCTGGCCACACCCAGGCTTCTCTTCCGCGACTTGCCGCCCCCCAGCTCTGGACCTGGACTCACGCTATGTCGCTTGCCTTCCAGCCTCCTCCCACTGCCCCTCTCCTGGGTGGTTCCGTGGAGTCACCTCCTCTGGAAGCCCTCCTGTGTTTGGTGTCCCCCATCACGCCCTTGCTTGCCACCCTAGCACTACCAGCTCTGTCTTGTGTCGTGGGGTCTGGTTCCAGGTGACAGTGCAGCTGTCCTCATGGGGTCTGCCTCCTCATAGGGGCCCTTGGAGGCATTGGCTGTCTGGCATCACGGAAGCCCGAGCTAAGGAACCGTTGACATCGCCGGCCTTACCTGGGACACGGCACCCAGGGCGTTCTTAGCTGAGCGAGCTGCTGCCTGGAGGCCCTGCTGCCCAGGCTCGGGGCTTTCCAGGCGTTTCCAGGAGGGCCCTGTGCTTAGGTTGAGGCTGACCGCTCTCAGGGGCAGCCTTCTCTGGAACTGTTTGCACAGGGAACCCAGGGCCCCGCCGGACGTCTCAGGATGGCCCCCGGCAGGCTGCAGCACTTCGTCCTCCAGCCGTTCCTGGTCCTGGAGTGATGTCCGGCGCATGGAGGCCCCCACGCCTGGCCACTTGGAAGCCATCTGCCTGGTCAAGAGTCTGCTCAGCCCCCCAGATCCTGGAGAGGTCAACAAGCAGGTCAGCAAGGCATACCCCCTGCCCTCCACAGGCCCCAGACACACAGGCAGGCTGGGCTGGGCGTGAAGGCCCTTGGCAGGCGAGAGTGCGGGAAGGAGGGTGCTTCCTGGAAGAGGGGTCAGCGAGGCCCACAAAGGGCGGGGAATGGAGAGGCCGCTCCGCTGTCCTGCGGTCCCCGCTGCCAATGTCTACCACAGCTGTCTTTCCGTCCAGCCTCCTTTCGGCTCTCCGCCTCCAGCGGGGAAGCAGGCAGAGTCAGGACCGGCCCTCACCGAGCCCCACTAGGCCGGTGCCCCATCCGCGGCCCTTTGGCGAACTCGCCGGGACCCAGGGCGCTCCCGCCCCGCAGACCCCCGATCTGCGTCTTGCAATCCCCAGACGGCCCCGCATGCGCGCCCGTCCAGGTCCCGTGGGAACGCAAGGGCCACCGCGTCCCCGGGCTGCACTCACCCAACAGCCCCCAGCGCCGACCGCACGCCCCGCAAGGCCGCTCCGCGCCCACCCGGCCGGTTTGAAACTCCGCGCGGATCCGCCCCCTGGCCCATCCTCGCAGCTGATTGGCTGTGTCTCCGCAGTGCGGCCGCGCCCGGGAGCCGATTGGCCCCCGCCCCCGCGGCGGGAATGCTGCCCTCCGATTGGCTGGCCGGCCTCGTCCCTCGGGCCCGGCCGCGGGCTGGGCGCAGCGGGGTGCCGCCCCTTTGTCCCCGCGGTCCGGCGCCCCGCCGAGGGGGGTGTCTCCCCGGTGCGCTCGCGACGTGCCCGCTCCCCGCGTGGGTGTCTCTGCCTCCAGCCCTTGCTCTGTGTTCCCCAAACGCGCCACCCGCCCTCGGGACCCTGGAAGATCCTGGGCAGCCAGGGCGAGGTCTCCACCCCCCCAAAGCATCCGAACAAGCTCCAAAACCCGCCCTTTGGAAAGCCTCTCCCTCTTCCCCGCGACTCCAGGGCAGCCCGCCCGCGCTCCCCTCGGCTTCCTCGCTGCGGACCTCACCGGGCCCGTGCGCCCCATCTCCGGCGGGGTCTCCATCGGCGGGGTACCCCCCCCCCCCGTAGCTCTGCTCCGGGCCGCGACAGAGCTGGGTGACCCCAGTCCTCGGGCTCAGGATCCCCGCCGCGGGGGGATGCGCGCCCCAGGTGCTGGTGTGCCTGCGGAGCCCTTCTGTGATGACCTCGACGGACGCTCAGGGCAGCCTAGGAGAAGACCAGGAGACTGAAGTCCCGCGAGGTTAGGTGGGCCCCAGTGGCCCTCAGTTAGGGGACGGCAGGATTCCTCGTGTCCTGGACGAGGGTCCCTGCGCCCACTCTTCAGATCTAGCGTGCGGGGGAGAGACGGAGGTCAATGAACCAAAGAACCAATAATCAAAGAAAAAGAGGACACAACGAAGGCGGGCCCATCCCCATTTACAGCTCAGGCCTAGGGGAGGAGAGGGTGTGTTTGCCTGTTTGTGTGTGTGGGGGGGGGTCTCCTGGCACAAACGGGCCAGCACCCCCGGTCGGCACCCAGCTCACAGACGTGTGAGACAGAAGTTTCTGGAAATGATACTGGACTCGGAGCGGTGTGCTGTGATTTTTCTGCTTTGCTGTTTCATTGTCTGACCGCAGCTCCGCCTGTCCCGCCTTCCCCGCCCTGAGGCCCAGCTGTGGCCTGGTGGGGACAGGCCTGTGGGTTGTACTTAGGGGATTCGATTCCCGCCTTTCACCAGTGACACAGGAGCGCCCGTTATTCTCCGGAAAACAAACCCGCGGGCGTGGGAGGGACTCAGTGAAGGGGAAAGAGTCTCGGCTTGGACGGGCTGGTCCCGGCTGTGTCCGGGCATCACAGGACAGCCTGCATTTGTCCAGCCCTGACTGCGGGCCAAGTGCGTTTCCTGCCTGCCCAGCCCACGAAGGAGGAGCTATTTTTACCCCCATTTCAGATGACAACACAGTTTGAGAGGGTGAGGCGTCTCTCCCTACACGGCGCGCAGAGTCAGATCTGGAACCGAAACCCTTGGGTGTCCGGCTTTCCACCCCGAATGCTCACCCTTTGATCACGGGACCTCCTCAGGGTCAGGCTTGACCGGGGGGCCCTGCCCATGTGGGGCTTTGCACCCCCTCCCTCAGAATGTCCCTGGCAGCCCAGGTGAAGGGACGGCAGTGTCCATGGCAACAAGGGGAGGAGAAAGAAAGGTTTTCTTCTGAATGAGAGGCTCTCCCTTGCGGGGAGCAAGGCAGTGAGGCCAGGCGGGGGATGGAGAAGGGGGTGTGCTGAGAGGGGCAGTGTCCTAGTGGAGGGGCGGCAGGGGCTGGGTCCCCTGAGCCTCCTCTAAGGAGACAAAGCCAGTCCCAGGTGGAGGCTTTCTGGGGTCCAGCCCCACCTGTGCCTGTGTTGGGAGAGGAGGACGGAAGAGGAGGAGGGGCCCAAGCCCTGCCCTGTCCTAGGGGGGTCCCTCTCTAACAGGAGAACTCCTGCCAGTTCCCGTGACCTCCTGGAAGAAGCAGACACCACGCTGTGCAAAATGCCACGAGTGAGGTGTGTTCCGGGTGAGGAAGGGGTGGAAGGGGCGTGGGAACCCCACGCGAGCAGGGGGTAGGGCAGGTTCCCCCTCACACGCAGTGTTTTAGTGGGAGAGCTAGGGGACAAAATGCAGGGCCCCCTGCACTTCCAACAGAGGGGCCAGCCAAGGCCGGTGTAGGGGTCCGAGCATCACCCAGTTCCAGGACCCAGGAAGCACGGTGACTGACTGAGGGCCCGCCCCCCCGCGGCAGGCAGCCCAGGACAGGGGCTGCTCCGCTGCGGGGGCAGGAGCTTGGAGCTTATCCTGAGGGCAGCAGAGAGATGGGTTTTAAGAGGGGTGGGGTTATTAGGGTTGCCTCTTCCCGAAGTCCTTTAGGTTAGTCTGGGGGCCAACCAGTGGCTGGGGGCCCGTCTGGAGGCTGTGGCCTGAGCACCTCCTTCTTCTGGCATCCACTTCAACAAGCACCCCCGAAACCCATTCCCACCCCTGCCCACCGGGGGCCCAGATCTCTCCGATCTACCCCAGCAATCCCGCCCCCGCCCCCGTGCCTCTCGACCACCGTGGATTACATCAAGAAATCAATCCTCACTGGCAGGGAAGTCTAGCCTGATGAATACGTACAAAGCCAACAGCCACGCAACCATCCTGGGGGAGGGAGGGGACAGCGCTGCCAGGACCTCGGAAGCAGCCCCCCCCCCACCCCCTGGGTCCTCCCTCCGTCTCTCCCTCCTTGGACTTTCATGGTAATCACTCTTACTTCACTTTGTACTTTCAGCATCTAAGCATCCTTCTTGCTTCCTATGCGTCGGGACCCCTCTAGGGTTGCTGTGTGGCTAGAGAAGGGGGAGCAGAGGAGAAGGACCCCAGGACCCCTGCACCCTGCATCCTTACCCCTGTCCCCAGAGAGGGCTGGATCTGAGCCTTTGGGGGTCTGAGCACCCTGGGGGGGCCTGGAGGGGCCTGACCCAGCTGCCCCAGTGTGGGTTTGGGGGCTCAGGCTTGGCCTCTGTATGCCAATGGCTCCTCGTGGGAGACATGGGGGGGGTGCTGGGTTTGGGGTCCCACCTGCTGCTCCAGGGGAGGGAGGGAGGGGAGGTGGATCTTCCCGTTTCCGTGGGGAAGATGGAGTTAGGGAGGGGTCTGCCACAGGTCAGGAAATGAGAGGTGGGGTCCGCGGCTCTCTGCGGCCCCTGATAATCCGGTGTTGCGTCCCTCTGCGGCGCCCCCTGCCCCTTCCCGCTGTCAGTCTGGGATCACGGGGAGGAAGGACCCTGGGAGCCTGAGCGCCGCAGCTTCCACTGGCCACAAGGTGGCGCCAAACACCACACCTTCAGGTCACCTGTCCTTTAGAGGCCAGAAAGGGGATCCCAGGTGCAGGGACTGAGTTCTGCTGGGGCCCAGGGATGAGGGATGAGGGATGAGACCCTCCAACGGGGAAGAGAGAGCCCCGTTCCCCACAGCCAGAACCTGGAGTGGGGGCTGGAGCGGGGCTGGGGGACCTCCTTCACTTTCCCCAAACTTGCATCTTCTCTCACCCTGTTTTAGAGCCCCCCAGGCCAGAAACCTGCTCCCCCCCCCCCGTGTCATATCCTCTTCTGTGCAGAGTTTGGGGGGAGAGGAGGAAGAAATAGGGAACAGGGAAGGTAGGGACCATAGAGACCACAGGGCCTTGGCACGGACACCAGGGGGACAGAGGGGGCTTCAGGCTCCCCTCCTGTTCCCCTTGGCTGGCCTGAGGCCTCTCTCCTGCCACACCCTGTCCCCATCTTCTCTGAGAACGTTCCGGCAGCTTTCTTTTTTCTTGGGGTGGGTGTCAGGCGGGGGCCTCATGTCACCCTGAGGAGAAGGATGAGGTGCTGCCCGGCTTACTCCTGGCTCACACCCGCCCGGGGGGCAGGGCCAATCCCCAGGTCTGGGTGTCTTCCTCCCGGGGAGATTATCTCAGCCTGAGCCCCACACCGCCCTCCGCCGGAGCCATGGATGCCGCTCTGCTCCTGAACGTGGAAGGGGTCAAGAAAACCATTCTGCATGGAGGCACAGGGGAGCTCCCAGACTTCATCACAGGGTCCCGGGTGAGTGGGCCTGGTCTCCCGGTGCCAGACGCCCCCCCGCCCCCGCAGCCTTCTGCACCCCTGCTTGCTACATGGCACTTCACACCACTTTAGGCTTTGCCAAAACAGGGCCAGGAGGGCCCTTCCCGGAATTATCAACCCCTGAGCCTCTGGGAAGCTCGGAATTGGTGCCCATTCGCTGCACGTTTTTGATATTGGCAAATTAAACTCTGGGGTGCGCTGGGGGAAGGGCTTGGGAATTTTCTGGAGCCCCAAATGTTGAGTTGAAAGGAGAGGCCCTCAGGGGTCACGGTTTTGTCCACAAATCTCTGGTGGGCTTCCCTGGATGACAGAGGGGCAGGGTCTGTGGTCTCAGATCTAGGATTTCTCTAAGCAAGGCCCCCCGGACCCGCAGAGCTGCCAGGCAGTGGGACAGGGTCCTCTGGGCAGGGTGGGTTCCCAGCCCCGGGGCCAGTGCGGGCGGCATGGGGGTAGCTGTGGGGTCTGGGCATCTGGCTGGGGTTGGGCGAGCCCAGCCCCGAGGACAGCCCCGCGAGCGACAGTGGGAAGTGTGTCTAAGACCGGGGACCCCCTCTCGCTGACCAGGTGATCTTTCACTTCCGCACCACGAAATGCGACGAGGAGCGGACGGTGATAGATGACAGCAAGCGCGTGGGCCACCCCATGCACATTATCATCGGGAACATGTTCAAGCTGGAGGTCTGGGAAGTGCTGCTGACGTCCATGCATGTTGGCGAGGTGGCCGAGTTCTGGTGTGACTCCATCGTAAGTAGGCCCACCCGGCCACGCCGCCTTTGCCTCGCGCAGGGCCGACCCCCCGCTTTGTGGGGCTGCTGCCTTTCAGCAAAGTGGGGTGAAAACGAAACCCTGCGTCCACTTCCTCTGCCACCAAGAACGTGGAGTAGAGTCACGCAAAACCACAAGCCCCCAGAGTGACAGTCGGTGTCGCGGCTGGCTGTCCGGGGGGGGGGGCACCAGGCCGTGCCTGCACTCGATTACTGGATCCTGGGGACTTTTGGCCCCTGGTCACTTTCCTGCCCTCCTCCCCGCTCCCGTGAGCCATGTAAAACTGTTTTCAAATCTGTGGCTCTCTTGGGATCGCCTCCTCGTTCTGTGGCCCAGGTAGAAATGGACCACAGAACGTTTAAACAAACATTTCTTTTTTTTTAAAGATGTTTTAAAATTTATTTTTTCAAGAGAGCAAGTGAGCACAAGCAGAAGTGTGGGGGGAGGGGTAGAGGGACAAGCAGGTTCCCCCCGAGCAAGGAGCCTGATGTGGGACTCGACCCCGGGACCCTGGGCTCATGACCTGAGCCGAAGGCAGACGCTCAACCGACTGAGCCACCCAGACGCCCTAAACTAACATTTCTTATGGAAACTTTCAAACATATACAAAAGTCGACAGAAAGTACAGAGAGGTCCCCAACGCCCACCCCCCAGGCCAGCCACCGTGGACCCCGGGCAGGCTTGCTTCATCCACCCCTGTCCCCTCCTCTTCCTCATCCCACACGCTTAAGTTGCGCTCCAGACTCCCTGTCATTACATCTGCAAATACTAAAATTTGTATCTGTAAAAAGGATATTATCCATTGCCTCCATATCATTATTATGTCTTTTTAAAACCCCAGTAATTTCTTCATGCCAGTACTCTCTGGTACTGTTCAGATTCCTCCAGTCGTCCCCTCACTTACTCTTTGTGGTTGGTTTGTTCCAGTCTGGACCCAAACAAAGTCCATGCACAGGGCTTTATGGGTTTGTGTCTCGGGGCTCTGTTCTCTTCCCTGTCTTTCCCTTGACATGAATTTGTTGAAGGAATGGATCACTTGTCCTACAGAAGTCCCCATGTTCTGATTTTGCTGGTTGCTTTGCTGTGGGATTGTTGGAAGTGTCTACCATGTTTCTCTGTCCCCATAGTTTGTAGAAATTGTGCTGTGTGCTTCCCACCGGGCAGCCCGTCTGCTGGCCTCTCTCTCTGGGAGGCGTCTTCTTACCACCATTGGCCGACGGGTTCAGATGTCGCCCGCCCGATCCCGCCATTACAAAGTCCCCCTTGGCTTTCACCTAATGGACGCACCCATGGTTCCTGGAGACCCCTCACCTCATCGGGGGCTGCTGACTTTTCGAAGGAGCGATTTGGGGGAGAGGGAGATCTGAGTTTGAGCTCTGCTCTGTCGCTTGTCTGTGTGGCCCAGGGAAGTCCTTGCTCCCTCTGGCACTCTATTCATTCATCTCTAACTACAGAAACCCCACGCTAGGGGGCTGCTGGGGGGATTACAGGACGTGGTGGCTCCTGGGACAAGCCATAGGACCAGGCAACTGGAAAGGGCTAGCAGAATTTCGGACACGAACTCCCCTGTTTTGCTGACGAGGAAGCGCAAGGGGCAGAGAAGGAAAGTGACTTGCTCTGGGTCAAACAAGTTAAGGGACAGGGTCAGGGTGGGATCCCTGGTCCCCTCACCGCTCATTCTCCGCGGCTGCCATCATAGTGGAAAGTCAGGCTGCAGTGCCGTCCTCTACCGCTAGAGGCGCCCGCCCGCCTCGTCCCTGATTTCTTGGCTCACCGGGCAAATACCAGGGGAGCGACTTTTCTTCGCCAACCAGTGTCTGTGTTGTTCTTCGTCCTCGTGCTTAGAAAGACGTTAAAGATGTTCTATTTTTAGCAAGCCAAGTCTTCAGAAAATGGGCTTCTTTGCGGCGTCAGATAGTTTAAAAGAATACCTATTGGCTTTGCTTACAGTGAGGATGCCCTGCCCGTTTTAGACCGGCACACGCCTGTCATTCAGGCCGCAAGGTTGACAAGCCTTGGCCACCAGTGAGGGCCCTGCCTCCGTAGGACACATGCTCACTAATGTGGCAGAGCTGAGTGCATGGAGGGCTGCCAATAAATCCTGGATTGGCTGATTGCTTTGTTGTCTGTCGAGTTTCCCCTAACGTGGGCACAGCTCTGTCCGTGCTGTCTGCGTCCTCTTGGCCACAGTCACAGGAGGGCACTGCCCATCTCACTAAGCACCCACCCATTGTGCGTCTGTCTGTCTGCCTGTCTATCTGCAAACATTCATGGGGCACCAGGTTTGGACTCTGCTGTGTGTTAGGAATGAAACAGACCAAGTTCTGCCCCTCAAGGAACCTCGGTTCTTGGAGGAGGAGCAAACACTCGAGCAATTTCGATGCAGGGCAGCCAGTCCCATGACGAAAGTGAGGGCAGACTGCTTCGGGGCCACAGGAGATGGGCAACTAATGCTTTAGGGTCTGGGGGGAATGTCTCCAAGATGACATTGAACTGGGTATTGAAGGATGAATAGGAGTTCGCCAGGTCTACACGTAGGGAACGGGGTGGCATCCGGGCCAGGAAGTGTGAAAAGGTTTGGCATGCTTCATTTGGTTAGCCCCTTGCCCTCCGGGGGCGTCTCTCCGTTTAAGAATCTGAGTTGTGGAAAGATGCAGGAGTCAGTGGGATGATCATGTGTCTTCAACAAAGGAGTTAGGAGGGCTTGGCTTTCCCCCAGCAGCATTGCTTGTCCCTCCCTGCAGACCCCCCTCCTGGACACTGGATCAGTCTGAAGAGCAGGGGGCTTCCTCCCTCCCTCCCCTGCCCCCACGCCAGGGAAGCAGGGCCGGTCAGGGGCTGGGAGCTTCTGCCCCACTCCCACCCTAGACAGGATGCTGGTCTCTGGGTGGGATTTTTGTGCTGGTGCCCAGGATTGTGAGGCCAAGGGTCACACACTCACATTCCAAGAGGGGCCAGGAGCTCTGGCTGACCGCACATCATCTGCCTCGTCCAAATGGGGCAGCCAGGCCTCAGCTCCAACTGGACGGTTGCCTTGGGAAGGGGCAGGCCTGGCATGGCTGGCTACTCTGAGTTTTTAAGATGAGCCAGAAATCTTCATTAGCATGCGAGCTCCCTCCATATCTGAATGTTGGTTAACTAGTTGATAACATCTCCACCAGGTGAGCGCTAAGATAAGACCAGTTTGCGAGCCGAATATGGCCCGTGGCTCACCAGTTTGCAGCCTCCGGTACAGAGACAGCCCTGCAGACAGAAGGAGACTTGTGGCCCCCTGCCTCGGTCACAGGCTCGGTCTCAGTCCCCCGGGCTGCAGGCGAGCTCCACAGAGCCCCACGTGTGGCTCTGGCTGTTCTGTGGTCCCCAGGCAGGCAAGCTGGCCCCAAGATTGGCACACAGCTGGGACTCCTATCCTCCTGGCCCCCTCCTTCCGAGGAGGTGCTGACCTGCTGGGCACAGGACTTGAGACCCTCTTCTGGCCTTCCTCCTCCTTTCTGGATTTTTTCTGGCTCCTGGCGGCACCCCCAGCCCACCATGCTGCCTGAGGCTCTGCTGGGGCGAGGGTGTGGGTATCTCATGGGACAAAGGCTTTACCTGAGGTCCTGCCCAGGCAGCCACCTGGCCCTGGGGCTTGAATGCTCACTGCACTTGCTGGGACACAGGGCCTGGGAGCCGCCTGGAGGGCCAAAGTGGTCCTCCTTCAGCCAGCTGCTCCTGGGGCCTCTCCCTGCCTTAGGTCGGCCTTGATCCCACGGGATTAACTACCATCTGGCCTTCTTTCTCACAAAGGAGGCTCAGCAGGGCATTCTAGATTAATCCTGGATGGTGGGGCTGGGAGGGCTGAACTTCATCCCCGCTCTGGTGATTTGGAGGACAAGCTGAACTGTTTCTGCCCCTTCGGTTCCCTGAGCTGCCGTGAAGGCGCCTGAGATGGGCCATTTCTGCACCCCGTCCAAGCAGAGGGGGGTTCTCAGAGACAGCTCACAGATGGGGAAGCTGAGGCCCGAGGGGCTGGTTTCCCCCATAAGGGTGGCAAGCTCTGCGCCCAGTGCAGGGTAAGGCTGGGATGAGCTGGGCCTGTTCCCGCGCCGTCTCTAACCCACAACAGCGTCACTACCACAGGTGTGGCCGAGGGGACTGGAGTCCGGGGTCCCTGCTAACCAGCAGCACCACTGGGATGCCGATCTGGCCCTCTGGCCCCTGGAGCCTGCTCTTTCCCCTACTCTCCACACTTCCCTCCCTGCAGGTCACCAACCCATGGGTTCAGGTCTCCTTGGGAGAGAAGTAGGTCAGGGCTGATCACAAGGACCAGCCAGAGGCAGCACGGCCTTGTGGTGATGGCCTGTCCTCTGGAGTCAGGCGTGAATCCTGGCTCTGTCATTTCCCAGCTGTGTGACCTTAAGCAAGTTACTTAATGTCTCTGGGCTCCAGTCTCCCCACCTATGGAATGGGGATAGATGCCTCCCTGCTTGGGGCATTTTAAGGGTGGAAGGAGCTAACAGAAGGACCTAGTAGAGCAGTTTGCCTGGAACGCAGTGCACCACAGTTATTCGTGGGGGCGTGTTGGGGGCAATCAGCAGGAACAGCCACGGGGCAGTGTGGCTGTAGCAGGACTCAGGGTGGGGGCTCCGTGGGGCCCAGCTAGCTCTGAGCACACAGGCCAGACGCCATCTGCCGTCTTTCCGCCCAGCACACAGGGGTCTACCCCATCCTGTCCCGGAGCCTGCGGCAGGTGGCGGAGGGCAAGGACCCCACAGAGTGGCACGTGCACACGTGTGGGCTGGCCAACATGTTCGCCTATCACACGCTGGGCTACGAGGACCTGGACGAGCTGCAGAAGGAGCCGCAGCCTCTGATCTTCGTGATAGAGCTGCTGCAGGTGCGCCCCGGGGCCGGAAGGGGGCAGAGGGCTGTCCCAGCCACGGGGAGCCCCACCTCGCTGGTCGCTGTGCATCCAGAGCACGAGAGGGTTCATAAACCACAGCCATGCTTGTGGGGTGGTGGGGACTCAGCTTGTGGCCAAGGATGAGGTCCAACCTGAGGGCTACATGGGGGAACAAATAAAAGAATTGTGTCAACAAAAGGGCCTTTGTGGGCCTGCTAGGACAGTTGTGCGGTTTGTACACTGCACAAGGGTCTCACCTCTAGGGTGCTCATTGTAGACCTTGCAGATCTGAACTTTTATAATGACAGTTTTCCAGCAGATGGCAATAAAGTGTCTCGTTCTGGCCAGATGAGTAGGGAGACCGTCTTCTGAATACAGGAAGTCGAGTGTTGGCAAGGGGCTGTCTACTCCTAACTTGAAGTGCTGATTTAGGGCGGGGCGCAGTCCCCGTGGAAAATGCAGACGAGGCAGGGCCCCAGCTGTGGGGTGCAGGTGCCCGGGGTCCCCGCTCGCTCACCCGCCTGTGCTCTCGGGCCAGGTCGAGGCCCCGAGCGAGTACCAGAGGGAGACATGGAGCCTGAACAAGGAGGAGAAGATGCAGGCCGTGCCCGTCCTCCACGGAGAAGGGAACCGGCTCTTCAAGCTGGGCCGCTACGACGAAGCCTCTCGCAAGTACCAGGAGGCCATCATCTGCCTGAGGAACCTGCAGACCAAGGTGGGGGGCTGCCCGCGGGGCCGGCGCCGGGCGGGGGGGGGGCAGGCGGCCCGGCTCACGGCAGGCAGGCGTGCCCCCACCGCAGGAGAAGCCCTGGGAGGTGCAGTGGTTGAAGCTGGAGAAGATGCTCAACACCCTGATTCTGAACTACTGCCAGTGCCTGCTGAAGAAGGAGGAGTACTACGAGGTGCTGGAGCACACCAGCGACATCCTGCGGCTGCATCCAGGTGCGCAGGCGCGGGGCGGGGCCGGCAGGCGGGGGGCGGGGCCGGCAGGTGAGGGCGGGGCCGGCAGCCGGAGGCGGGGCCGGCAGGCGGGGGCGGCAGCGCAGGGCGGGGCCAGCAGGCGGGGGCGGCAGGCGCGGGGCGGGGCCGGCAGGCGGGGGGCGGGGCCGGAAGGCGGGGGAGGGGCCAGCAGGCGGGGGCGGGGCCCTGCCCGAGGCGCGGTGTTCGCGCGCAGCCGCCGGGACGCGCCCGCGGCACGCACGGAGGTGCACAGTGGCTCGCGCCTCGCCGGGAGCAGGTGTTTCCGGAAGGGAGGGGCAGTCGTGCACAGAGACGCGGAGTGACCGCGGATAGGGTCCGCGGACGGGGTCGGAGAGCCTGCTTCTACTGCGCGCCGGGCGCTGGGTTCCCTGCGCTCGTCCCCTCGTTCGGTGCTCGGAGTAACCGTGGGAGTGGGTGCGGGGAGGGGGCCTGGAGGCCGCGCAATGCGGGGAGCCTCCGTAACAGAATAGGGAGTTTCGGATTTAGAATTAGCTCTGGGGCCTTGGCAGGGTCCCCCGCAAGGGAGGGAGTAGGTCCCGCTGTTGCTGTTACCATCACCATTTACAGCCGAGGAGGCGGCTTGGGGCACAGAGAGGTGAAGGATCATGGTCAAGGTTAAGAGTTTTGTCAGCTGGTGAGGCCGGGCCTCCAAGGGGAGGCCTCTGACGCTGGGCAGCTGGTGCAGTCTGATCCTCCCCTCAGGGATCGCGAAGGCCTACTACGTGCGGGCCCGGGCTCACGCGGAGGTGTGGAATGAGGCGGAGGCCAGGGCCGACCTTCAGAAAGTGCTGGAGCTGGAGCCGTCCATGGGGAAGGCGGTGCGCAGGGAGCTGAGGCTTTTGGAAAACCGCCTGGAGGAGAAGAGGGAGGAAGAGCGGCTCCGCTGCCGGAACATGCTGGGCTAGGGTGCAGAGTGGGCCTTCCCAGCCTCCCCGGCCTGGCCTGGCCTCCCCTGCTTCCCTTGGCCTCCCCTGCCTCTCCTGGCCTCCCCTGGCCTCCCCTGGCCTGGCGTGGCCTCCCCTACTTCCCCTGGCCTCCCCTGCCTCTTCTGCCTTTCCTGGCCTCCCCTGCCTCTCCTGCGTTCTCTGCCTCTCCTGGCCTCCCCTGCCTCCCCTAGCCTCCCCTGCCTCCCCTACTTCTCTTGGTCTCCTTTGCCTTCCCTGCCTCTCCTGGCCTCCCCTGCCTCCCCTGGCCTCTCCTGCCTTCCCTGCCTCTCCTGGCCTCCACTGCCTCCCCTGCCTACCCTACTTCCCCTGGCCTCCCTTGGCCTCCCCTGCCTCTCCTGGCCTCCCCTGCTTCCCCTGGCCTCCCCTGGCCTGGCATGGCCTCCCCTACTTCCCCTGGCCTCCCCTGCCTCTTCTGCCTCTCCTGGCCTCCCCTGCCTCCCCTGGCCTCTCCTGCGTTCTCTGCCTCTCCTGGCCTCCCCTGCCTCCCCTAGCCTCCCCTGCCTCCCCTATTTCCCTTGGCCTTCTTTGCCTTCCCTGCCTCTCCTGGCCTCCCCTGCCTCCCCATGCCTCTTCTGCCTTCCCTGCCTCTCCTGGCCTCCCCTGCCTCCCCTGCCTCCCCTGCCTCCCCTACTTCCCTTGGCCTCCTTTGCCTTCCCTGCCTCTCCTGGCCTCCCCTGCCTCCCCATGCCTCCCCATGCCTCTCCTGCCTTCCCTGCCTCTCCTGGCCTCCCCTGCCTCCCCATGCCTCCCCATGCCTCTCCTGCCTTCCCTGCCTCTCCTGGCCTCCCCTGCCTCCCCTAGCCTCCCCTGCCTCCCCTACTTCCCTTGGCCTCCTTTGCCTTCCCTGCCTCTCCTGGCCTCCCCTGCCTCCCCATGCCTCTCCTGCCATCCCTGCCTCTCCTGGCCTCCCCTGCCTCTCCTGGCCTCCCCTAGCCTCCCCTGCCTCCCCTACTTCCCTTGGCCTCCTTTGCCTTCCCTGCCTCTCCTGGCCTCCCCTAGCCTCCCCTGCCTCCCCTACTTCCCTTGGCATTCTTTGCCTCCCCTGCCTCTCTTTGGTTATTTTTGTAGCTTTATACACTTCCTCTAGCACATCGTCCACTCCTTCTGTGCAGGGTGACCAAAATTAAGTCTTTTGTGCTTTGTCTGAGCGCTGACTCTAAAATGAAAAAACCAATAAACAGTGTAAGTTTCCCCGCAGGCCCTGCACGACACTGTGGTCACGTTCTTTTTCTGTGGTTCCAAATCCACGGCCCCAGGGCCACCAGAATGAGGCTGTTCCTGGTGGCGGGAGTGTCCACGCACGTTGTGATGTTTTCTTCTCTCTCCTTCCCCTTGTTCGGGGCACCAGGATGCTTGGGGTCTAAGTCCTCCCACCGCGGAGGAAAGAGGGTTGTTGTTTGGCGGGTTCTGCTTGTGGCTAAGGGCCGTCCGGAGGGATGGCCAGCAAGGCCTGAGGGAGGAGGTCAGAGCAAGGGGACGCTGTGAGCTGGGGAAGCTGGAGCGGGACGGTCACCCACCTCCCGACGGCCCCGGAAGGCTGGGCAAGCAGAGAAGGCTATGGCTCAGAGGCACATGCAAAACCCGTCTAAGGACCAGGAGCTACGGCCCCAGGACTCCTGGACCCCCTGGTCCTTGGTGTTTCCTGCATGCGCCTTCCCTCTGGCTGTCCTCTTTCCCGGGGTCCGCGAGGACCTCCCCCCATCTGTGGTCCCCCCAGCAGGACTGATGCCCGAATGTGTCCCACGACCCTGCCTGGTCCCTGGTGCGCGTCTCCCCTCCCGATGCCCCAGGACCTTTGCAAGCCAGAGAGAGAAGAGGGGCAGGGCCGGACGCTGAGGGCTATGGTAGCATTAGTGCTCCAGGCGGGGATGGACCTGGGCAGCCGAGACCCCTCCCCTTGTCACGGAGTCCACAGGGGTTCCTGCGGACATGCCGTCCGGCGGATCAAGATCAGCCACATTTCCGATCGTGTCTTTCTAGGTCCGAGCTCCCCCAGCCCCACCGGCCCCCAGCCCTTCCACCTGCCTCTCTCTTTTTGTGTGTGGTGGACACAAGGGTCCCGTGCCTGTGACAGCCTCAGGCGTACTCGGCCTCTCCCCCGGAGGCCCCGCTCTCTGAGCCTCTCTGCACTTCTCCCTGGTAATGTCTGCCCTGCCAGGCACACTTCTTACCCGTGTGTGCGTGTGCGTGTGTGTGTGTGCACGAGAGAGGGGGAGAGAGAGCGGGCTCACCTCATCCTATTGTTACTACAAAGGCCGAGGGCGGGACAACAGGACACTGTTGTCAGGAACCACGGCATCTCACACCCATCTGGCTAGTGCGGGGTGGGGGAGCTGACCTGGGGCCCTGTAGCGCGCGGCTGCGCCCCCAGGCCTCTGGCCCCTGCGCTGGCTTCCCCACCCTCAGCAGCTTCGGGATGTGGCCTGCACGCCGGGGCTGGAGGCCCCTGGGTTCAAGCCGACGCCTTCCGCCTCTGCGCCCCACAGACGGCCATCGGGTGCCCGGGCCTGTCTGCGCCCTCCGGCCTCCCCCCTGCCAGCACCCTTGTGAATGCGCTGGCCTGCTGGACCATCCAGCGCAGTGTCCCTGCTCAGTGCCCTTAGCTGGGTCACACGGCAGGTCCCTCTGCCTCGACGTGACCTGTTCACGGGTTCTGGGGATTAGGCCGCGGGCATCTCTGGGGAAAGACTGTCTTCAATCACACCTGCACCAGATGGTCCAAGCGCAGGGGGCGTTGTGAGCCCCTCCCCCGCGTGGTCTGGGGGTCCTGGCCTCTTTGCCTGACCCTGCCCCCTGCGGGCTCCTGTGGAAGGTCAGGCAAAGCCTCGTCTTCTTTTTTTTTTTTTTTTTTTAAAGATTTTATTATTTATTTGACAGAGAGAGAGACAGCCAGTGAGAGAGGGAGCACAAGCAGGGGGAGTGGGAGAGGGAGAGCAGGCTCCCAGCGGAGCAGGGATCCCGATGCGGGGCTCGATCCCAGAACGCCGGGATCACGCCCTGAGCCGAAGGCAGACGCTTAACAACTGCGCCACCCAGGCGCCCCACAGCCTCGTCTTCTTGATGGCCACTGTGCGTGTGCAGAGCTCCTGGCCTAATTACAGCTTCACATCCTCGTCAGCACGAGAACCTGATGCACAAAGACTCACCCTGCCTCTCGCCACCAGTAAGGACACCGTCGGACGACGCACGGGGGCATCGGTCTCCCCAGTGGCCTGGAGGCTGGAGGCCTCTGCGGACCACGCCCATCTCAGGCCAGTGGTGCTTTCTGCCTGTTTGGGTCGGTGCTGCGCCAGCCGTGAGGACAACGCCCGCCGTGGATGGGGGCTCGGGAACATCGGCTGAACCAGAGCATTTGTTCATGGAAACCATCTCCGTTCTCACACATGCAAGGACCCTCGGAAATGGTCAGCCCAAACCCTTGCTTTGTGGATGGAGAAACTGAGGCTCACAGATGGGGAGGGGCATATCCGAGGTCACCGTGGCAGTCGTGGACAGAACCAGGGACAGGGACACTTCTCCACACTGAGCAGGGTGCCGCGGGAGGGAGGGGAGGAGGGCCCCATGCCCCGGCACAGCTGAGGGGCTGGGGGAGAGATGCTGGGGACAGGTGTCAGGTGTCCAGAAGCCGGTGTCTCTGCAGCGGCTCACACAGGTGCAGTTGGGGGTACTCCCACCGTGTTCACCCTGGTGGCCTGGAATTGGGAGGGCAGGTGGGCCAGAAGCAGAGGGTGATGAGGTCCACGTGCAGAGAAAGGGGAGGAGGCAGGAAGAGGAAGGGGAGGAGGCAGGAGGGGAGGAAGATAAGAGGGAGAAGAGAAAGAGCGGTTTTAAGATCTGTTTCTCGGCTGGGACATGGTGTACCCTCCCCCCGAGCCGACCTCATGGCCCCCTCCCTCAGGGAAGAGGGGCAGGTGTCGCACAGCCCCCCCCACCCCGCCCGCCATGGTCTGATGCAGAGCGGCCTTGAGTCCACAACCGGGGCACTGTGTCCCGCAGGGGCGCAGGCGGGAAGGGGAGGGCAGCGTGCTCCAGGCCGCATCGAACACAAGCCACAGCAATGAGTTTAAGCTTCCTGGCAGCCACGTTAAAAAGGTAAGGAAGAAATAGGTGACGTTTATGTTAACCCAATACGTCAAATTATTACTGTTTTATCGTAAGTGAGATGCTTTGTGTTTTGTTTTTGACACGGTCTCTGGAGTCATCCTGACTCCGTCAGCGTGTGGCAGCTGCTGCTGTCCGACTGCGGTGGCCTGGAATGCATACATGCCCTATCCCGCTCCGGCCCCGCGCCCCGTCCTGCTCCGGCCCCGCACATTACAATTTAGTCTGACTCCTCCTCAAGCTTCGTGTGAACGCGGTCTGACCATGTGTTCTGTTCTGTGCTCTCTCGCAGTGTTAGTGCGTAAGCCTAGCGGGTTCAAGCAGAGGTGTGCTCCTGGGGGTCTTCGCTGGCAGGCGTGGATGGCAGGGCTCAGGGAGACAGACAACAAACCAAAAGGTGCCGCCTATCATCACCATCATTCCGGTAGTGATGGAACTCTGTGAAAGGCTACCGGGTGGCCACTTACCATTGTGCGCGTTGTGCACTGCACAATCGGGGGGAGGGGGTGCCCTGTTTACCTACTTGTCATCTTAGTGTAGTTACTGCAAGTTCCCAGCAGATGGCGGGAGAGTGTCTTGAGGAAGGCTCAGCTTTTCCTAATTTGCTCTTTTGCCATATTGGCTAGTGCTGGCCCTGGGTTTCTGCTCAGGTGGCCTGGAGAAGTCATTTTCTGGGGGCAGGGCTTGCGAATGTCCACATCTGACACCGGCTAGTACCCGCTGGCCAGAGCCAAGCCGGGAGCGATGGCTGGCAGGTGATGCCTGGAACCTGGGCCCTTCTCTTACCCAGTGGAACGGCCTGGCGGCTGGGCTGGGGTGGTGCGTAAGTCAGGGCGAGGGCGTGGTCACCCCTGCAGACTGGCCCGAGAACACTGCTGGAGCCTGGGGTCCTGTCCTGAGGGCAGGGCTGCTCCTTTCCCAGCCAGGCCCAGACACCTGCTCCTTCTGGGAACGCATGCGTGGCCCTGACTCCAGCGCAGGACGCACCCGGCGCCTCTGCGACTTTCCCGCTGCGACCTCCAACCTCCGTGCTCCCTTCAGGGTCCAGTAACCACGGCCCCCCATTGTTCTGGGGCTGGTGCCGGCCCCTGGCTGGTGCAATCTGGGGGACCGGCCCCCCTTGGGTTCACTGCGTCCTGCCCGCACCTCCATCAAGTCCCCTCGAAAAACTTCCCTCAAGGTCCCCACTTTGGCAGCACTTTGGGATCCCAGCCGGACCCCAGCTGCCGTTCTGTCCCGGTTAATTCAATCTTCCCGACACCCCGTGGAGTGGGTTTTTCACCCTGTCCCCATCCCTGCCTCCTGACAGTGTTTGCAGAACTGGAGCACAGGACAGGTTAAGGGACCTGCCTGCGGCTGCCCGGCCCGGTCCCCACAGAGCTGGGGTGGGGAGCAGAACTAAGTCTCTGACCTCAGCTCTGGCCCAGGGTTATCCCTTCGGGAGGCGTTTGCCCTCTGGATGGAGACCATCCGCCGCGGTCCTCCTGACTCTGACACCGCAACCATCGGTTTGGTTGTCGGAGGAAGGCCAAGCACGGCTGTCATACATTTGCCATGGTGCACACGTGGGGTTCCCAGAGGCCAGCTCGGTGACACCTGCCCTGTGTCTGCAGGGTGACATCCAATGTCGGCAGCGAACAGAGGGCAAGTGCTCTGCCGTCCGACAGGCTTGGATTCCTCACCCGGTCTGACCAGCTGTGTGATGTCGTGCAGGTTGCTTGACCTCTCTGAGCCGCAGGCCCTCGTTTGTACAGTGGGTTATGACGTTGCTCCGTTGCTGGGTGCTTGGGAGGAGTGAGTTAGTGAATGCACAGTGCTTGCAAGGGCTGACCAGGACACGCCACTGCTCATTACGACAACTGCCACGCGGGCTGTGGGCCCGGGGTCACCTCCTCGCACACCTGGGCTGCACCCCAGCCGCCCCGACCCTCATCGTGCCTCCTGGGAGCCCATGCTCAGGCGCCTCGGTATTCTGGCTCTCAGCCTGCTCGTGGTCCTGGCAGCTCCTGCCCACGTGGGAGGAGGGATCCGTGGCCTTGGGGAGCCTGCTGCATATTTTGCGCCAGTGTGAACGGTGCGACCTTTCGCGGACGTCCCCTTTCTGTAATAAATACTGCAAACGGCCAACCCCGAGTCTTTACCTCCTTCACATGGCTTTTCGGGAGCCCTGTGGGGGAATTCGGAGCAAGAAAAGTGACCCTGATCTGGAAACTTTGTATTCATTCTGCTGACAGTTTTGCTTTTGTCTCTTAGAAATGCCTTTTCTTTTCCTGGGACTTGGCATCTCCGCCGCCCCACGGGCCGCCCTGTCCGTTCCTAGGCCCAGCATCCCCAGGCCCCACCTCTGGGCTTGCAAACGCCCCAGAGTCCAGATCGGAGGAGGGAACATCGGTGGCCGGCCGGGGGGTGGTGGGGGAGATGGGGGGAGGCTTGCAGCAGGTGGAGGCGGCAAAGAGGCCCCCCTCTGATTCGGTGACGCCATCAGCCGTCTCTCCCAACCTCCTTCCCCTCCATGCCTCGTTCTGTCTAATTTAAGAACGGCTGCCTGCCGTGGGAACCAGTTTCTCGCGGTGTGCAGAAGCCGGCCTCCCAGGAAGGCTGCTGGAGGGGGAACGGCGGTTAGCTGGGAATTTAGGGACGGGCTCTCGTGGGGCGGGCCACTTGGGTGCCTTCTTCCCCTGGCGAGGAGGCGGCCCCACGGTGCAGAGAGCAGGCGGTCTGTGCGCCTCCCGGGGGGGGAGCGTGAACGCAGCTGGGGAACGGCCGCTGAGGTGGAGGGAATCCTGTGTCCTGTTAGACGGACCCCCGTGGGCCTGAGCCCGGCCAGTGCGTGGAGGGAGTTGGAGGTTCCGTGGGCCGTTCTGGGCATGGCCTGCCGCCTTCCTACCTGCCTGCTGATGATGCTGTGTGTGACGAGGGCGCAGTCCCGCACGGAGGGTCTCGGGCCCCAGGATACTCGCTGCTCAGGGCTGTACGTGAGTTGTTTGTGGGAAGAGGCCGGGGGGCAAACAGAGGGCCGGCCGTGGTGTCGGGGACTGGAGTGCAAGCAGAACGAGGTTGCTCGGGTGGCCGGACACCACACGATAACAACGCGCTTGCAGGCCGACCCGTGGGGTCCAGTGTTCCCGCGCACTCCACGACCAGGACTGCGGTCTGTAGGGTCAAAGTCGTGCTCGAGGACACTGCTTCCCCGGCGCGAGGTCAGGCTGCGATGACGCCGGAGAGCAGGAGTCCCGTCTGTGGTCAGACGTGCGGGCCCCTGTGTAATTCGGGTGAGACCAAGTGCAGCCCTAGCATGTGGAGGGAAAGAGTCGGAAGCCAGAACCTCGATACCCTCCTCCCACTTACAAGAATCCACTCGTGTGCTCATGGGAACCAGCTAGAGTATGTTTGGCTCCCTCCTTACCTGAGGCCAGGACGCTCTTCCTCCTTGGGGCTTGGGCTCTGGACCGCGGTGCAGACCCGGTGTGGCGCTTAGGACGCCTTTCTGGAGCCTTCTGTCAAAACCTGCTTTCCCATCGCTTGCTGGCGGCTGTGACCTGGCCGAGGAGGTCCGGGGTCGTGCCCGGTGAGCCCAGCCGCCCCTCCTAGCACTCAAGCTCCCACGGAAGCAGGTGTGAGGCCCTGTGGTCAGGGCCCCGCAGCAGGTCTGGGGCAGAGCGGGGACACATGTCATTGTCCCTGGCCCCATCGTGAGCGCCCATGTCCCCGCCTGCGTGAGTCATTCCCTGAAAGGACTCAGGGCCAACGGACTCAGAGCTGGCCGCCCGGTGGTCAGCGGGCTGTCCTCGCTGGAATCGGGGGGGAGGGGGCTCGTCAGCTGCTCCCTCCCCGTGGGGACGAGAGTGGAAGTTTTGCAGGCATGCCATGGAGGGCGACAATTGATTCATGGGCTCGTGACTAAAAGCCTACGTACTACGTTCCAGGCCTCGGGCCTGAGTGTAGGGAGGTGAGGCCGGAGGCACAGGGTTCCCGACCTCACTGGATGTCAGAGTCTGCCGAGAGGCTCGCTCAGGGTCCTGCCCCGCATGGGCTTACCTGGCAGAGAGGGCGGCCTTGTGCGGAATCAGAGAGGCAAGACCACCAGGCACCCCTGAGTGCTGAGCGGCTCCATTTCAGATGCACACATGGGAGGGGGTGCAGAGCAGCTCAGCCTCAGAGGGGGGAGGGGGCGCCGGCCAGAGCAAGGGGGGGTGGGGGTGCACATGCCCTGCCCGCATTTGCAGGCAGAGCTCGAGGAGCCAGGGAAGCGAAGCGGGAGGGGTGAGGCATGCACGCATGTGTGCACATGTGCATGCCCGTGCGTGTGTATGTGTGTGTGGGGATTATTATTACCCCAGTCTGCAGATGCGATGAGGAGGCCGAGGCTCTCATCGGTGAGGGCACCCATCAGTGACGAGGACGAACGCCGTCACCGGTGCAGAGGCGCGGAGCCCCGCAGCCCACGGTCTGCCGTGCTGGGATGGCCGGTCGTGACCTCCCGCACGTGGGTGTGGAGGTGAGAGGGGGTCGGAGCACACGTGAGTGTCAGGTTTGCCTTGACTGCGCAGAGGAAGGGTCAGGCTTTGGGGGGTTCCAACGCCCCCCGCGCCTTTGCTCTCTGTGCATATACCTTTCCAGATGCTGGTCCCCATCTTGCTTTTCTTTGCTGGGCTTCTGGATGAAGAGCTGGCCTGACAGCATCTCTGTGCCAGCGGAGGCTCGAGGACCGGCCGCCGGCAACCCTCCTCTCCAGCTCCAGTCTGGTTCTGCCGCTGCCTCGGGGGCCGGGACCCCACGGCTGAGGAGGAGTGGAATCAGCTGACCCCGACGTGGGGAGATGACCCTGGGGTGTCTGGTGGGTCGTCGGAAGCACCGGGGTCCTGAGGAGTGGAAGAGGCAGGAGGGGACCAGAGAGGGGCCAGCATGCGAGGGACTCCGCCAGACGCTGCTGGCTGTGAAGGTGGAGGAAGGGGCCGCGTGCCGGGGGACGTGGATGCTTCCCAGAAGGCAGACTCACCCCTAGAACCTCCTGGAAGGAACCCAGCCTGCCAACATCTTGATTTTAGCGCCGTGAGACCCACTTTGGACGTCTGAACCCCAAGACCATGAGATAGTCAGTGTTGTGTTGTGTTAAACCACTTCATTTGTGGACATTTGTTACCGTGCAGGGAGGTCAGCAGCAGGGGCGCGGCCCGGTCAGGGCGAGGGGATTGGCCTGAGCTTCTCCCTGGTGAGCCCCTCGCAGTTTCCACGTCCTCGTAGACCAGAGACCTGGGTCTCCAAGCCCACTCTTGTCTTTCCGTTGTGCAGTTTGCTCCCACAAAATATTTTACCCCTTCAGTACGAGAGTCCCGACGTTCAAACTATTCAGGTCTGATGCCCTCGGGGGAGCCGGGGAAGTCCTGCCCACGCTGCCGAGAACGGGGTCAACGACACCAGCGAGCTCCCAAGTCCAGGACCCATTCTTTTAGGATGAAGACAGACGGCGCCCCTGTGTTCGGGAGGTCACGGGAGGTCACAGGTGGTCTGCTAGTACAACTCTCCAGCTGCCATTCCTCAACATCATGAAGTCCCAGTTCCCGGTGGCTTCGGCACAAAGACACAGAACCCGTCTACTTAAGGTCTCCGCGAACCCCACGGCATTCCGGCCGTGAGAGTCCAAGGCGCCAGCCGGGAAGAGTGGCTTCGTGCCCGCGTCCCTAGCCTCCCATCCTGCGGGCCCCCCTCTCGCAGCCCCCCACGAGGAACATAAAATGCCGAAGCAGGAACCACATTCGTCAATAAGAATGTCTTCCCGCTAAGACTGGGATTGTGCTGTAACGGGGGGGGGGGCTCTAATTAGAATTACAATAATCTGCCAGACTTGCTTCCCCCGCCCCATTGCACCGTATGAGTCCAGCTAATTTTATTATTTTTTCAATTGCCAATTTGAAAATACATCCATTCAGAAGGTGCACAATGAGTAGCTCTGGATTTTCAATTTCAGCTTCAATCTTACTTTCATGCGACATCTTTTACCGGTGGGTTTTGTTTTTTTTCCCCCTGCAACCTTTAGCAACTGCGTTAAAATCTACACGGGACAGAACCACTCATCCTGGTTTTAAGTAAAGAAAAAGTAAAATGAGTGAGTAGAGCACAAATGATTGAAAAGGACACACGACACTGGAAAACAGAGCCGGGAGAAGCAACTTCTATCCATCGTGTGTTTTTATTGCGGTGAGATCACGGGGTCACAGGTGTGTGTCTTTAAGGGAGAAAAGTGGTTTAAAATAATAAACCTGAAATCAAGATCATCTTTCCAACATAACAAGGGTCCAATTTGTAGCAGCGTTTTCTATCAGACGGTCCGGAAGCTTTTTTCCTGTGGAGCTGTCCGCTAGCTGAAACGTTATTGCCTCGGAAAAGCATGAATTACAAGGAAAAATTAGTGCGTCTTTCAGGAATGCACTTCCTGGCACGCGGCGTGTGGAAGAAAGAGCGTGTGTCCACGTAACCCTTTCAACACATATTCAAACATTCGTTCCAGAGCAACGGTGGGAACCACGCGTGAGCAGGACTAGCGGGCTGCCCGGCAAGCCTGGTGGCCGACATGCCGCGTGGCGGTGCCGTGTGGGCTGAGCCAAGGCTGCACTCCTGCGCTTCCTCCCCGGCTCTGACCACACACGGTCTGCGCGGGGGTGGGGGTGGGGGTGTGGCGGCTGCGGGAAGGGGGGGCGGCTCTCTCGGGCGGCTTCCAGCGAGTCTGACCCAGGAGAACCCCGTGCCACCGCGTCTGACTTGACACGTTCCCACCTGGAAGCCGCGCGTCTCTGCTGGGTGCCTTCTGCCCGTCTCCGCTTGCGTGGCTGCCCGTGAGCTCTCCGCTTCCTGCGTCCAAGAATACACCAGCCCTCGTTTCTTTTTTTTTTTTTTTAAGATTTTTTATTTATTTATTCGACAGAGAGAGAGACAGCCAGCGAGAAAGGGATCACAAGCAGGGGGAGTGGGAGAGGAAGAAGCAGGCTCACAGCGGAGGAGCCTGATGTGGGGCTCGATCCCATAACGCCGGGATCACGCCCTGAGCCGAAGGCAGACGCCCAACCGCTGTGCCACCCAGGCGCCCCCCAGCCCTCGTTTCTGCTCACCTGCACCCCTCCAGCTCCTCACCGCCTCCTTCGGCCACCGCCGCCGCGGTCTGCACCGCCACGGGCTCCCACCCCATGTTCCTGACCCGCCCCATGCTGGGTCCCTGCGCGTCCACCGCTGTCCCTGTTTCAACAGGCAGGTGCAGTGACTCTGCTGGATGACGGTGAGCCCATGTTGCTCCTGGACTGTGAGCTCCTTCCCGGGTTCAGCTCCCTCCAGCACACAGGCTCACTGGCGTCCTGCCCGTGCGGGGGCATCTCCACGCTGACTCTGACTCGGTTTCCCCAGATGCCCGCAGACCTCCTCCCTCACCTCCTCCAGGCCCCTCTGGCTGGAGGGGAGCCCCCATCCT
This sequence comes from Ursus americanus, assembly GCF_024610735.1. Classification (NCBI taxonomy): domain Eukaryota; kingdom Metazoa; phylum Chordata; class Mammalia; order Carnivora; family Ursidae; genus Ursus; species Ursus americanus. The sequence continues at coordinate 61,071,978 of NC_142140.1, forward strand.
CGCCCACACCCCATTCCCGCTTTACTTCCAAAGGCTGCCCTATTTCCGTTTTGTCTGATTTCCAGAGGCAATTTGCCGTCCTTGCCACTGTGTTCCTGGTGCTGGGAATGGTGCCCGGCCCACGGAAGGCACTGAGACATAGTTGTCCAAGGATGGACTGGCTCAGTGTTCTCTGCATCTACCAGAAATTCCTTCCAAACATCCGTGGGTACCGTGCAATCCCTCTTGGTGTTGGTCCCCCTGTGATTAATCAGCTTTGGATTTTCCCCCCGGTGACCTTCCTTCCGTTCCTGCCACACAGCGTCACTCGGGGACACCGCTTTGCCTGTTGCACGTTCTCTTCCGCGCCTCCTGGAGCCCGCCGTCTTTCTCTTTTTCATTTGCTCCTTCGTTCCAGGGATGGAATGTCCTCCAGTGGGTTTCTGAGAAAAGGTGCGTGGGAGACGGACGCATGGCTGAGCGTGTGTTTAGTTTCCCTTCACACTTGGCTGGTCTTGCACTGGCTGGAGAATTCGAGGCTGGGGACCAGCGTGGGAGCTTTCCGCCACTCACGCTCTCAGCGTCTCTGGCTGCTATGATGTCAGTCTCCCTGGGCTGCCGTCGAAGTGCCACCGAACGGGGACCTCGCGTGAAGTCTTCTGTCTCCCACTTCTGGAGGCAGGAACTCCAAGACCACGGCGGCTCCTTTGGGGAGCTGGGGGCAAAGGCATTCCGCGCCCGTCTCCTTGCCCTGGAGGTTTCTGGTGCCCTTGGCCTTGCTGGCTGCCATCGCCCCGACCTCTGTCCTCAGTGTTACATGACATCTCCCTGTGCGTGGCTCCGTGTCCGGTTTTTATGGGGACATCCGTTGTATTGGACTCGGGGCCCGCTCTGCTACGCTGTGACCTCATCTTAACCAGAGACGTCAGCACTGACCCCACCCCAAATCACATCGCATTCGAGGTGCCGTGGTGAGGACTTGCCTCTATGGGTGTTGGGGGAATGCGGGTCAGCCCGGCGTGCAGAGAAGCCATTTTCATTTTGGGTATGACTGCACAGGACTTCTCTCGGAAGCTTTTCGGGCCCTTCCTCACTCCTGACACTGGGAAATTGCAGGGTGATGTGCCTTGGCGGGTCTGTGACTTCCGTTCCCACGGGCTGTCAGTAAGCCCTTCTGTCTACAACACTTGTCATTTGCTTTGTCCTGTTTCGTGCCCCATCGCTCCCCTTTCCATGGGGAACTCCTATCAGTTCCGTGTTGGGCCTCGTGCACTGATATTCCAGACCTCATACTCTTGATTTCCTATTGACTGTGCCTTTTCTTGTCTTATTTTTGGGGGATATTTCTTCAACTTTATTTGCAAAATCTTCCACTCCATTTTGTACTACTGCTGTCCTATTATTAATTTCTCAGAGCTCTTGCTTATGGTGGGGTCGCTTCTGTTTTATGGAATTCTGTTCCTGTTTCGTGGGGAACGGTAACTTCTTTTATCTCCCTGAGGGTATTGACGATAAGGTTTTTGAAACCTATTTTATCAGAATTCCCTGCTTGGTCTGCTCACATTGGGGGTCGTCCCCAAGGTCTAGAGACCCTTGCTGGCCCAGCGCATTTTTAAGGTGAGACAGTGGTTGTGTCTCCGCACCTGGCCCGGGCTGCTGGCGGGCGGGGGGGGGGGGTGCGGGGGGCTTCACTGCACGATGAGCGGGCAGAGGCCTGGCCGTTCCCAGGCTCCCAGCTTCAGTGGGCTGCCCAAGCCTCCTTTGGAGATCTGTGTCTGCTGGCAAACCCTGGGCATTCGGGATGCAGACGTTCACACTTGACCCTCTGCCTGCCTGCTGGCCCTGAATTGGGGAGAGGGGGGCTCCCCTCACAGGGGTTTGGTTTGCTCCCACGGTCCAGAGACCTCCTGGGGACACCGTGAGGCAAACCCACATGCCTGTGGCTGGAACGGTCATAATTGCAGACTCTGCTGTCCTCCCCCTGCTCCTTCTCTGTCCGGTGCGTCCGTGGGGCCTGGCAGGGAGCAGAGGTCGCTCCCCATGCCGGCCCCTGTGTTACCCGCTCACTCCTGGACTGCTGTCCCTTTGCCCCTGCAGGCGCATCTCTGCTCCTGTCTGGCCCTCTCTGTGCCTCTCCGGATGGGCCAGACCAAGAGGACTGAAAAGGCCCTCTCCTCCAAGAAGCCTTCCAGGGTCCCTCTCTCCCAGCCTCAGCCCACAGACCACATTACTCTCGTAACACTTACTGCTTTTTATTTGCTCTGTGGCAGTTTGCAGCCCTGCCTGCCTCTCCTCACGCCAACCTCCTTCTGTGTGGTCCAGGCCTCGTCCCTTCTGAATCTCCAGTGCCTCCCACAGTGCCCGGCACACAGTAGGTCCACAGTGACCAGATGGCTGAGTTTGGGACCGGAACTTGTTTACCTGTGGCTTAACACCAGGTGCCCTGGGGCAGTATATTTGTCATTTTCTTTGTGAATTCATTGTTTTGTTTCAGTGATGTTTTTCCAAAAATTTGCTCCTCCCTGGTGACGGCGTGCCTCTCTGCAGAGGGGTGTGGGGCTCAGAGATCAGGCTCGCACTGCAACCAGCATCTTCCAGCCCAGCTGTCTGAGCCCCACCTTCTCACCACTGCCTGCCTCCACCAGGCAACTGTCTCCAAATCCAGCTGAGTCTTCTCTCCAGGGCCAAGCTGGTGGCCAAGAGTGGGCCCTGGGGTCAGACGCTTGTGCTACCCCGGCCCTCACCTCCCCAGGCTGCCATCCGTCATCTGCAAAGTAGGAATAATAATGCTGCTGTTGCAGGCTGTGCGGGGACCAGAGGAAGGTGTGCATAGGGAGCGACCGGCACAGTGTGTGACATATGCAACTGTTCTATTCACTAGCTACCACACCTGGTCCTCTGCAGCCGGTCGAGGGTGGGGTGCTGAGAACCACGCTTCCATAAACGTTAGCTGTGAAGATGAACCGTTAGCCACTGTGGTCGGTTCGTTCTTGTTTCTGCAGCCTGATTCCATGCCTTCTTGGTTTCACCCCTGACGGCCTAGGGTCCCCCTTTATTGACCACCCTTAACAGCCAGTGGTGGAATGAGCTCTCCGTCGCAGGAGGTGTTCAAGAAGCTACCTGATGGGTTCAGGCCCTGGATGGGAGGAGGGAGGGCGGGGCGGTCAGCCTGGGAGCCCCCAGGTCACTTACCCAGGAGAGGTTCTCACTCCTTGAAGGATAAGCCGGGTGCGACATGTGCGAGCATGCTGCCTGGCGGTTAAAACCTACGGAGTTCAATCTGGAGAGAGTTCGCCTCCTTGTTTGCTCTTTTAAGCTCGCTTGTTGCCATGGGAACGGCAAGTGATTGCAATCACCAGTGTTTGTACTGGGAACGCACACCCATCAACGCGGCTTTCGAAAAATAAGAAATACAAATCTTGACTTTGGCCTGACGCTTATGACCTTTGAGAACAGACCCCGTGAAGTCCCGCCACCTCCTCCCCTGTGCAAGGGCTCCAGTTCTTCAGAAAGTCCCACCAGCCCAGCTTCCCGCCCCCTGCTTCCTCCCACCCTCAGCCCCTCCCTCTCCCAGGATGTGCAAGGACCTGGCCTCCCTCTTGTACCACCCCCCCACGCTCGTTCTTACCACAGTATCGTGACCGCTACTCGGGAGCACGGGGATCTGGGAGTCTGTGCACCTGCCGCGTTTCCGGGCTCTGGGTGCCTCGGGGACTTGGCGGCCCCCCACCCACGCTCCCCAGGGCCAGCTCTCTCTGCTGGGCCTCAATCCAGAGGCTGCCTGAGGGGCCTCGCCCAGCCTCCCCACGGGCCTGTGCCTCCCCTCCGGGGCTCAGGAGCCACTAAGGGAATGTGAAGATGTTGGCCTAATGCCTGGAGATAATCGACTGCCGCACTTTGCTTGAGTAGGAGAGACCCCAGGGAGCTTCTGAGCCCACACCCCCGGACGCCTGAGGGTGCAGGCCACTTGACAGAGGCCACGGAAGGGAGAGCAGCCCCCAGGCCCCCCCCCAGCACCCGTGGCTGGTTTCCCGTAAACCCCTCCCCTCTGTGCCGTGCCCAGGGCACTGCATTTATAAAGCTCACCACCTGACCCTTACTGAGTGTTTGCGGTACGCACAGGCCTTGGGTCCCTCTTCTTTAGAGAAGATGCACGTTGTTATAAAGCTTTTAAAAAATGAGCTTCGTTCTGGAGATGGGTACTTAGTGGTACTGTGTTCTCGGGGCCGGAGCCACAGGCTCGGGGAGGGGATGGGCCCCCACGGATTCCAGACTCAGCCCTGGCCTCCAGGCCCTGGGGTGGCGTGGGGGACCCGCCTCGCCTCTCAGGCCCTGGCTGTGGTCTCCTGTGGGCTGGAGGGAATGGAGCTGACCTCGTCCACCTGGTGTCACCTGTGAGGGTCCCCACGAGCTCGTGGGCGTGCCTGCCTTTCCTCAGGTGTGAAGAATCCTCGAGTTCCTGTTGCAGAGTCTTAGAATCAGGCCTCCTGGCTGCAGGCAAGGCTGGCGCTCCCGGGTTCCCAGTCCAACCCCAACGCCTGCTGGAGGGATCCAAGCGTTTACGCTCATTTTGGGATGCAAATGATTCCCCTTTGACTTTGCAGTAATCCGGGGGTCTCTGGCTTGGATTAAGGAACCCATGGAGGATGAGAAACCCCAGGGTCCAGCTCTGAGGAGGGGTTGGGGTGCATTCGCCCATCTGGCCAATCCTGGGGGCCGTCTGTGTGAGGGGCCCCGTGCTGAGCTCGGGGAGTCAGGAGAAATAAACAGAATGCTCCTGCCTCGTGAGGCCCCTGCTGATGTGTCTCTACCAGCAGCGTCCCCCGCAGGGCTGTGGTTCCTGCCTTTCGGGCACCTGTCTGAAAACCAAAAGCCTTGGAAAGGGACTCGTGTCGTCTCTTAGAAACAGCTGCATTGTCTGTGTAAACAGGACCCTGGTTCCTCCCCGGCTGGAGCAGAGTCCTATGCCCACCCGTCTCCCTGGATGGAGTGTGAGCCCGCCTCACAGTAGATGCTCGGTAAGTGCTGGCTGGACAGAACTCAGTAACTCAGGTCCCAGGGGCGGCTGGCTAGCCCATCACCAGGACCCGTGCTTCCCTTCCCCCACGTGGCGGTTGCCCAGCCTGGGATGAATTTTCACCTGGGCAGGGACACAGGAAGAGACATGCAAGGGATGTGGGGCCGTTCTGCCTGAAGGGACTTAAGAAGGAGCGTTCCTCGACCCTCTCCTTACCCCCTTGGCCAGTGGGGAGCAGGGGACAAAATATAGCCCACATGCCCAATCTGGTCCTGCTGTGTGTTTTTATAAATAAAGTTTTATTGGAACACAGCCATTGCCGGCTGCTTGTAGGTCAAGTTGACTGGACCGTGGCCACGCCCAGTGGTCTCAGGGTTGGTGTGTGCATGCTTTCCTGCTACGGTGGCAGAGCTGAGAAGTTGTGACAGAGGCATTCTGACCCACAGAACCTAAAATATTTGCAGAAGAAGTGGGCGAGGCCTGCCTCGGGGTGGGACAGGGGGTGGTGGGAACTGGGTCCCCGAGTCTGTATGTGGAGGAAATGCGTCGCCGCCAGGAACACGCACTCTGAGGGACTCTCACGTGGGTGAGAGGAGGTCTGTCAGGGTTGGGACCGTTCCTTTTGGGGGCTCACCCGGCGGCGAGGCCTCGATCAATGGCCGAGCTGCGCGGGGACGTGCCGGGGATCCTCTCAGGGGTGTTGGGTTGCTGACGGCTTGCACACCTCTTGCTGGGTCTGCTTCCGAATGTGTGCAGACCCGGCTCCCCGAGCTCGCTGACCCAGCCCCAGGAGTTGCGTGGCCGCGGCCTCGAAAGGTGCAGGCCCGGCGCTGCTGTTCCGCGGAGGGCAGCTCTCCAGAGGGTGGGGAGGCAGCCGTGTCCCCCGCTCTCGGCGCCTCGCCAATGTGCACGTGCCCAGGGGCTGGCGAGGCAATTTGTCGTCAAAATGACTGGGTTCACTTTGGGCACATTGGAGGAAAAAAGTGATATCCTAGGGTCTAAATCTCATTAAAAAAGCAATTTTGCAATCAATTACCATGCAATTTAGCCACTAACTGTTTAATTATAAAAAAAAAAAAGGAAGACGGGGAGCAAGCCACAGTGAGTTTGTGGTTCCTGTCCTTGTATTTTCGAGCCCGGCCGAAAGAGCCTGTCTTTGGGGGGCTCCCCGGAGCCGAATGAGTGGCCGGCTGCCCAGTTACACCGCAAGTTAAACTTGCGGGAAGATGGCGGTCTGTGAACCAGACGCCCTGACGGGCACCTCGAGCCTCCAGACCCATGAGAAGTAAATCGCGGGGTCAGATCTCATCAAAGCACAGGCGGACCTCGCGCGCGTCCCTTCCCCGTTCTGCGGGCTCTTCCGTTGACCCAGCTCATCTCCGGCGCTATCGCGGGAAAACCACACAAAGTGTCGATGCCGCCGGCTCGCCCTTCCGCGGCGCCTGCTGTGTGCCAGGCACTGTGTTTGCCTTTGCGGCTGTCGTCTCACGGAACCCTCGCAGACAATCCCGTCAGGCCGCGGTTCTCGTGTGTTGTTTCCACGGGGGCTGGTGCTGGCTGTGACCCAGCAAGACGCAGGCCTTGGCCTCTCTGACGTCACAGAGGGTGATTTTCACCCCTGACGATCCTCCCCAGAGGATTCTTCCCCGCAGGGAAGCCGGCAGGCGGGGTGCGGGGTGGCTGCACCACGTCCAGCCCTCTGCAGACCCACAGGGAGAAGCCAAGCAGCCGTCGCCCGCGGCTCTGCCTGTCCTGATGTGTCCTGGGACCCACGTGTCTGTGGGTGAGGCCCACAGGGTGGCCACGGCTTCAAGATCTCAGGCGGGACCTGGGCCTGGTTCGTCCCTGCCAGCCTGGGGAGTGTCTCCGACCTGCTGGTCCAGCCCTGACCGCTCGGCTTCTGCTCGATCTAATACCCAATCAGCCTGGCTCTGGGCCCCACTGCACAGACAGGACACACCATTATGTATTGATCTCCTTCCGAAGATGTGTGGCCTTCGGACAGTGCGGCCCATCTGTGGCCCGAGTAAACGCTGTCTGAGCAGGAAGGGGGCTCGATTCGGGGGAAGTCAGGGGAGCCTGGCTCCTGGGGGAGCAGGGGAGGGCGCCGGAGTGCCAGGGGGGTGCGGAGGGAACCCAGCACGGCCCCTGGGAGATTCACAGGCCAAGGGGACCCCAAAACGTGCATTCAGCCTTGACCGGTCAGTGAAGTGAGTCGGATTCTGCGTGTGGACTCGTCCACCTGCGTGTCCCTCCTCCGTCAATGCAATCTCTGGCAGACTCCCCCCGTGATTAAGTTTCACGGTGCTTTGCCAGATGGCATCTTCTCCCACTTTCCCTGCCCTCCAGGGACCGTCTGAAATACAGGCCAAGCACTCTTACCTCCGAATTATATTAAGGAGTTTAATTAACAGAAATGACTCCATAACCCATAGATCACAGTCTGAGTTGCGTGGCATGCAGACACACACGGACTCCGGCTGCCTCCCTTTGCCCCCGGGGACCCGGCCACGTCATCCACAGCCATCAAATCAAGCCGTGACCTTCCCTCATTTCTCAGGAAAAGCTCCGAGGTGGGGGGGGGCATAGACGTAAAAATTCAATCTTGAGGTGTGCACCTGCCCCAGCCCCCCAGCCCCCCAGCCCCGTCCCGAGGCCCTGAATTTGCCCGTCTCTCAAGCCCAGCAGAAGCTTGTTCTCAGGGTGAGCTCTGGATTTTGGAGCTGGGAGTTGGCCACTTTCATGTGCTCAGGACGGAGTCACGAGCCACACAGGTATGCTGGGAGGCCTGGACAGCCCCCTCCCAAAGACTTCCCCCATTGACGTGGGTGGGAAACACGGAGCCACCAGCTCAGTGATCCGCTGGGATCTGCACCTGCTTCTCTTATCACCCCCCCCCAGCACCTGTTCTGTTTTGCTTCCTTGGGTCTCCCTGGGGGTCCTCGCGGGTGGTGCTTTGTGGCTTCCCATGGCATGCATTTCGGGTCATGGCAGCCCCCGGTCTGAGGTCCCGATGGGCGGCCCCACTCCCGAGGGGGCCCCTCAAACTTCAGGGTGTGGTTTTCCTGTGCCGAAGATGCTGGGACGCCTCTTTGTCCTGCACAGTTCTCGACAAATGATCCCCTGTCCTGCTGGCCTTCGAACGTCCAGCCAGACATCCCTGCAGGGAACTCGTTCACGGTACGTGACCCTGGCACATCTGTCCTTGCTGGCTCAGTGCTTCCTCTACACAGAACAGTCCGGGAACGAAACCAGGGTACAGACTGTGGGAATTTTGTGTCTCCTTTGGTTCTGCACGTGACCAGCAGTCGTTCACCACGCTGGATGGAAACGGTGCTCGTCATATCGGCGTCACCGATGGAACACGCCTGTGGGATTCTGCAGCCACGCGCAAAGGGTTGACGGCTTCATGCCGTCGGCAGGCACAAGCGTGCCCGAGCGTTTCCACAGTGATTCCTGAAACACATGCTGTGTTACTAGGAGTCGCTTTTCCTCCATTCTTACCTTACGTTACGGTTACTGAGTGATTTTGAGGTTGGGTTGGGGCTGTTTTCTGTGCTTTTGTTTTAAGGGTCGTGAAGTCTGCGGGGGTTGGTTAGGGCCGCAAAGTCCCGCCAACGGTGTACATCCCTGTGGCACGTGGCTTGGCCACTCCTTGTGTTCGTGCCCTGGCGGAGTCCACTTCCGCTCGCCTCCTCGAGCATGGGCTGGCCTTACGACTATCTTCGATCCACAGAGGACGGCAGGACGGATGGTGTATGACGTCCGAGGCTGGCCTCCAGATGCCCTGGCTTCTGGTTTGACAACGCTCGTGGAATGCCACGCAGAGACCACCGGGCCGGGCAGCTGACAGCCAGACCAGCTGCCCACGCGTGTGAGCAGAGCCACGTTGGGTCCCCCGGTGCCGCCAATCCGCCAGCTCGCACGGGCTCGGGACGGAGTCGACCCACAGACTCAGAAGGAATGACAGAGAGCTGTGCATTCAGCCACTGTGTTCTGGGGCAGTTTGTGCTCTACCAGTAATTAACGGGTACAGGGGCCTTACAAAATATTTGATTTAAATTAGGGGTTTAGAACCGCTGGCTCATCGCGGGGGCTCCTGACGCACACTGGACAGAGCACCACGCGTCCCGTCTCCAAGGTGCAGATTGGCGGGTGGGGCTTATAAAGTCTGGGTCCAGCGAGGAGGACGGGGACCTACTGCCGACGGGACACTCAGGACGGACACGCAGGGTGGGGCGGGGCCGCCTTCAGTCTGAGCCGACTCAGGTCAGACGGGGCACCAGAGCCTGGCGGCCTGCAGTTGCGGAGGGAACGGCAAAGACCACCAAACTCCAGAAGAAGGGGAAGCAAGTCCAACAAAGCTTTGATTTTTCCTTATCGCTACCTTTGTTCTCTTTGAAAAGAAATAGAAAGAACATGGATCATAAAATACACATACTTTGGGGCAGTTTCCCAGTTCTGGCCGTGGCGGAATGGTTTATATCATTATATCAAACATACTTGCCTCCAGGTGCCAGGGGCGAACCCCGGACATCGTGGGTGGTAACGGCCGGAGACACTGCAGCGCTCTGCAGAACGCATAGATTAGTGGAGGGTGTCCGGCCCTCGGGAGAGATGCTCATGTCTACGGCTTTCCCCAGCGGCAAGCCCCAGGACCCCCGGATGACCTGGCTGGGACGGAGGCAGAGGTCCTCGCTCTCACTGGCCCAGCGTCCCGGGCTTCCGGAGTGCACAGAGGCTGGAGGGGAAGGTGCCAGAGAGGAGCCCCGCTGGCATACACTCCCCTCGAGGCTTGGCTGACGGTTGACGCACCTGTCAGGACACATCTGGGAGCCGCCCCCCCCAAAGAAACAGTGACAAGCCCAAAGGAGCTGAACACAGATTTTTAGGGCGACAGAGTTTGGGGTTGGAGTGCTATTAGGTTAGGAAGGCTTGGCGGACTCCGGGCCTTTCCACTGGAATCCCAGGCGGGTCGTGGCCCCGGGGACCGGAGCTCATGTCCCAGGATGAAATGGTGACCCGCTGTGGTTTCCCGAACCATCTCCTTGGCCACGGACACGAAGCATCCTTCGGCGTACTCCTGGGTCATCCGGGTATCTCCTTTTGGGATTGTTTAAGAACTTTTGGCCATTTAAACATTCGTGGTCGTGTTCTGATTGAGTTTGCAGAGTGCCCTTATATACTCTGGGTACAAGTCCTTCATCAGATAGTGGGACCACGGGTCGCGTATAGGGACCCCACGAATCTCTGTGCCCCTTGCCTTTTCGTTTTGTTAATGGTGCCTTTGGAAACAGAGAACGTTTTCATTTTGATGCAGACCAATTCATTGTGTGTGTTTTCTTTGATGGGTTGTTCTTTTTGTGTCTGCGGAAGGAATCTCTATCTGCCCCAAGGTCGCTGGGCCACAGCTTCAAACAGAGGAGATCTGTCCCTCCTCCCTCCCTCCCTCCCTCCCCCTCTTCCCCTGGCTGGCCGCAGGTCACCGCAGGTGTGGGATTTAAATCACTGCGTCAGGGAAGTCGCCAGCCAGGACCCCGATCTCAGACGGTGGGGCATGCGGCAGAAACGAATGCCTGTTGTGTTTGCGCCGTGAACGTCTCGAGGCTCCGTCCGTGACTCACCCTGCCCGGAACGCCCACGTTTCCAGCTGTGCAGACACTGCGCTGTGCTCGGGAATCCCGGAGCCCGTGCTTCCCTGGGGCCGCCAGCCAGCACTGCGTCCACCCCGCTCCCCAACGTCCCCGTTCACCTTCTCGCCGAACAGACCTGACGAGGAGCTTCGAGGAGGCTGTGCGGGTGGCTCCACGGAAGGGCGAAGGCGTGATGTGGGAACAGCGCCGAGCTGAGGGAGCTGGGGGGAATCAGGCGAGTGCCTGGGGCAGAGCGTGCGAGGTGTCCAGCCAGCCAGCCGCCTCCTCCGGCTCCTCCTCGCGCAGTGTTTAACGGCCAAGTAGGATGTTGTTAGCTCTGGGTATGTAATAGACACCTCTCTCAGAGTAAGGAAGCTCCTTCAGAGTTTAGTTTTCCTATAACCGTAGTAACGTTGCATTGCGTCCCACACTCTATCGAAATCATGTGATTTTTCTCCTTCCTACGACAAGCGTTGCAAATGACACCGATTTTTTTCTCCTCTATGTTAATTTAGAAAATTTCACTGACTTTTCCAGATTTTTTCAACTGGACTTTTTCAAACGTTTTCCCAATGTTAAATTAATGTTGCGTTCTCGTGATAAACGTCGTTCGGTCAGGATGCGTTATAACTTTACATACCACTGTTCACTTCGTTAATGGTTGGAAACACATTTTTATCTCTCTAATCGTAAGGGTTACTGGTTCGTAATTTTCTTTTTTTTTTTTTAAAGATTTTATTTATTTATTCAACAGAGATAGAGACAGCCAGCGAGAGAGGGAACACAAGCAGGGGGAGAGGGAGAGGAAGAAGCAGGCTCCCAGCGGAGGAGCCTGATGTGGGGCTCGATCACAGAACGCCGGGATCACGCCCTGAGCCGAAGGCAGACGCTTAACCGCTGTGCCACCCAGGCGCCCCTGGTTCGTAATTTTCTTTTCTTACAATATCTTTGTCAGCTTTTGGTACCAGAAGTACTCTGGCTTCACTCAAGGTTTTGGGAAATGATTCCTTCTCCTTGATTTTCTGAAAGACGTTAATACCGGTACTATTCCTTCTTTAAATGTTTGATAAAATTCATTGGTAAATCCATCTGGACTTGGAGTTTTTTTTGTGGGAAAGTTTTTGAGTTGTTTTAAAAACTATTTTATATATCGGGTTATTTAGATTTGTGCTTTCGCATTATGCTAGTTTTGGCGAGTTTATCGTTTTCGGAGTTTGTCTACTCACCTAGGTTGCCAACATCTTGCTGTCAGGTTGTTGATGATATTCTCTATTCTTCTTTAAATCTTTTATTTAAACTAGCCAATGTATACATCACTAGTGTCAGATGTGTTCAGTAATTTGTCAGCTGTGTGTAACGCCCAGTGCTCATCACATCACGTGCCCTCCTCGACGCCCGTCCCCAGTTACCCCATCCCCCCACCCGCCTCCCCTCCAGCAGCCCTCGGTTTGTTTTTATTTTTCTTTTAAGAGATCTAGAATTTGCAGTGAAATCCCCTCTTTAGTTTCTGATATTGGTAATGTGTGTTTTCTCTCCTTTTTTCTTGATTAATCTCCTCAGAGAGGCTATCAATTTTATTCTTTCCAAAGAGACAACTTTGACTCTGCAGATTTTCATTAGTTTGCCCAATTTTTATATCCTTGATTTTTCTCTCTTCTTGTTGTTTCCTGTCTCCTGCTTACACTGAGTTTTATTTGCTTTTCTTTTCTGCATCTATAGGTGGAAGCTGAGATCATTGATTTCGTGCCTTTTTTATTAATACAGGCATCTAAAGCTCCAGCTTTTCTTTTAGCCCCATGTGTTAGCTGTCGCCTACAATTTTTGACGTTTTGCTTTCATTATCAGTTTGAAATATTTCGCAATTTCCTTTGTTATTTTCTTCACTGATCTATGGGTTAAGTGTTTTGCTTAATTTCCTGATATTTGGCGATTTCCAAGATGGCTTACTGCTATTACTTTTAAACTTAATTCCATTATAATAGAGAATATAACTTGCATGATTTCCATCTTTTAAATGTTTTGAGACATGCTTTATGGCCATGCGTACGGCCTGACCTGGTGAACACTCCTTGTGCTCCTGAGAAGAATGTGAATTCTGCTGTTTGATGGGGTGACCTCTCGATGTTCGTCAGGTCAAGCTGGTGGATGGTATTGTTCAAATCTTCTATATTCTTGCAAATAGGAGGAGAGCGAGGATGCTGTAGGAGGACGCGCCCTGTGTTGCAGGGGGTGGGGCTGGCAATGAGGATTTACTTTGGGGGGATGAAGCTTTGGCGTAACCTTCTTAGTCGGGACCCACGTAGCTCACACACAGAGTCTGTCTAAGCCAGCAGATAAAGATCGCTAGATTTAAGTCAGCTCCTTGCTAAGGGCCTCTGATGTGTCTATGCTATCTCTGGGGAGCTTGAGGAGAGAGGGCAAGCTTTCATCAGGAGACAGGATATTGCCGGTGATTAAGTGTGCCTCGTGCCCCCTTTCGTGATAACTGCGCATGCCCAGTGAGACAGGGTCTGCTCTGGTGTCCTGGATGAGGCACCTGGCTGCCTTGGCACTGAAATGCTCAGTGGGCAGTTCCTGCAGACACCAAGCCGGCACGGTCCTTTTGAATGCTCAGCTCCAAGCCTCAGGGCTCCTGTCCTATATGACTGTGGGAGCCCAGCCGCGGTTAAACCACACGTGGCAGAATCTGGAGTTACCAAAACCAAGCATTCATTGTTCAGATGGGGAGCCGAAGCCCAGAAGGTGACAGGGGACTGACCAAGGTCACGCCATGAGTGGTGCCACGCAGGATGGAAGGGCCAGCTCTCCTGCCCCCTCTCCACGGCTCGGCGCTTTGGTCCCCAGGCTGGAACCCGAGACAGCCCACCACGCCTTATGCTCCCCGGTGTGCAAACCAGAGGGTCAAGATGAAGAGTTTCCTTCTGGCTTCTCCTTTCAGGAGACCTTGCTCCCCAGGATCCCTGTCAGGACAGGTGTGTGGGGAGAAGAGCACGGCCTTGGCCCGTCTTGCTCTCTCCTGGTGGCGCGGGAGCCTCCATGAAGTGTTTGCTCCCGGGACTGATCTGTTCAGTTTGTGACCAGGGCACAGGGACAGGCGGTCCAGGGATTAGCGGCTTCATAGCCCCAAGCCATTGGGCAGGTGAGGGGGAGGGGAAAGCCCCTGGTGGGAGCGGGTAATTGTTTGCACTTGTTGCAAAGTGTTTGCAAACCGTCAGGTGTCAGCGGTGAGCGTGCGTCGTGCGTGCTCCGGGGATTTATTTGGCGGATTTCTCCGTCTGTGGGGAGTGCTGTTGCTGTGAGGGCCTGATGGTTTGTTTTTTCTGCTTAAGCAAAACATAAATTATCTGGCCCATTAATATCCGGGCGCTTTAATCCATTATTAGAGGAGAAAAGTAAAAATCCTGCGCCAAGATGAATGTACGCTGTCACGGTGATTAATAACGTGCAGCCCCGGCGTCTCCATCACTCTGTTGTTGCCCCAGCCAGGAGAGGCAGGAGGGAGCAGGTGGGAATCGGCAGAGCTGCAACCCAGAGCCTCGTCCTCGGCCCCTTCCCCCGTCTCCCCACCTCCAGAGCCCTCACCAGCTCCCTAGCTCCGTATAAAAGCCAAGCTTCCGGCATTCGGTGAATTCCCTGCCAGCACACCTACTGTGTGCCAGGCCTTGTCCTGAGGGCGAGGCTGGAGCGGGGGGGGGGGCGGGGGGGTCTGTGCTCTCAGAGGATTTTCTGTGCTTTCGGGGAGAGGAGTCAGGCGTTGGACTGAGGGGCCAGACTGCAAGGACTGTCAGAGCAGAAGGGAGATGTGGACATGCTGGGAAGCCTTCCTGGAGAAGGCGGGCTGCCGCAGGTCCTTGGGACGTGAGATGCGTGGTAAGCACCATCAAAGATCTGATTCTCAAGCGCTACTCTGGCGGGCTCCATCTCACAGCCCTGGAGGTGGGTTTTGTGATCCCCCGTCGCAGACTGGAAAACTGGGCCCCAGTGGTGGAGCCCCGGCCGGCATCACACAGTGGGGGACTTGGGGTGGGGTCCCAACCCTGTGCTTCCTCCGCTGTTCCCAGGAGGAGGGGGTGGAGCCGAGGGGCAGAGAAGCTGGGCACGGGTGGGCTGTGGGCGTGTGGGCTGGGTGGTATGCTTGGCCGTGCTGGCCGGAGCCCTGAAACAGATGGCCTCCCACCCTGGACCTTAGCAGGCAACACTGTGTCCCCTGGTGCTGGGACCGTGTCCTCCGCGTAGGGGAAGAAAGTGCCCATTGGCTCCTCCCTCCACTGTCTGTAGTGGGATAACCGCTCCCACCCCCCTTTCTGCCCTGGCTCTGCCCTGTGCTGCTCTGCGTTTCTGATCTGAGAACTTCTGTTCATCCCTCCAGGCTCGCCCCAAAGATGCCTCCTTGGCAGGGGCTGCTGGGGGCAGAAGGGGTCACTGTCCCAGTCCAGGATGGGCTTCATCGTTCCAGGCCGCCCCGGACCCCATCTGTTCTTCCCAGCTTGTTGGTGGGGACATTGCCGCCAGTCCCAGGGGGCAGTGGGCCAGGATGGGAGCAGGCCTGACCCACACACGGGGGCAGCAGGGCGCGGTGGCACGGCAGACTGGTGGCTGTGGCTGGTCCCACCGGCGGCATTTTGTCCGACAGTCCGGCAGGGCCGTGCTGCGCTGTGTACCCATTTGGTGCCAGGCTCCAGGCGGGGCATTCAGGACCCAGGCGAGTGAGACAGACATGGCCCTGTGGTCCAGCACAGAGACAGATGTCAGCAGGGACAGGCTGCCCTGCCCGGGACTCCGTGGGAGCTGTGTCTGAGCAGGACAGCTGGGAGCAGGTGCTGGCCAGCCCAGGGTCCATCTTGAGCCCCCGTGATGCCCACAGAGATGAGACAGAGATGATGAGCACCTCAGGCAGGTGTCGGGGGAAAGGAGCCACCACCGGTCTCCCACGAGCCAGGCCCCTGATGCGTGGGAGGCCAGCCTGGGGAGCCGCTGCTGAGCCTGTCAGCGAGCTCAAGGCATTTCAGCCCCCATCTTCCTGTTGTGATGGAGCAGCACGGTTTCTGGGGGGCTGGTCCTGCCCGAGGCTGTGGGTGCCGCTCCCACCGGCCTCAGAGGCTCCCTGGTGGTCAGTTGCTCCAGGGGGAGGAGGTCTCAGGGACTCTGCTCGTGACCTGTCCGAGGGCCTTCTGCACAGAGAGGCCAACTCTGTTTATTACAGGTACTTTGCACATCACGTGTTTTTAAACTTTCCAGGTGAGCTCATGGTACATGCTGCTAAGATCTGCACGGACTGCGGCAAACACCTGGGACTCTCGCCTCTGGCAGGGCCAGTTTGGCGGGCTGGGAACGTGTTGGAACAGGGCCACGGCAAAGCCCCCCAGCCACATGTCAGGGCTGGTGACAAGACCCTGGCCTCTGGGATGGAGAGGAGTCGCTTCCCTGTGGGCAGGTAGAGGGGATCCTCGGAGGACTTCCAGCTGGGCCAAGGGGAAGGAGACACGTCAGAGACCCCGTAGCCAGGACTCTGCCCGGTGGCTGGGCTGAGCCCACGTGGGGGCTGAGGTGTCCAGGGCAGATCCCTGGGTGCGGGGTGCACAGAGAACCTCTGAGCTGTAGGTAGGCCCCATCTTAGGGACTTTGCTTGTAATCTAGGGGATTTGTGATTTTCCCCCAGTGTTTAAATTTCTACTTTTTCAATTATAGAAGGAGTACACGCCTATGACAGCAAATACTGACATTTCAGAAGCGTATAAAGAAGTGGAAACTGGGACCCGTTATTCTACAACTGTTAGAATTTCAGTGCTTCCTTCGCAATCCCCCCCTGCAGATATTTTTGCATTCGCGAGTGCAAGTCGCGTATACAATTTTATATCCCTGTTTTATGGCACCAGAACATCCCTTACCTCCCTCCACGTCACTGATGGTCTGAGCGACTTTCTCTGCAGTTGTGTGCACTCAGGACACACGCTCACGGCCCGACGTCCCCGCTCCGTGGCTCCGCGCTCTCAGACCAAGGGGTCTCATCCTTGCTGCGTGTCGCCATCACTGGGGAGGCTCTAAGAAATCCTGGGGTCCAGGCATTGCTGGCTTGGGAAGAAGGCAGAACGATTCGAGGATTTGAGGGTTTCCGGAGGCCAGGGGAAGAGGCTCCCTCCAGCGGTTCCCAGATCTCCTGGCACGTGGTGCCAGGGTTCCGATGGAGGGTGGCCTCATCCTCCCCTGGTCCTCTCTCCCCTTCCCGCCCTTCCTTCTGTCCTTGCCTCTCGGGATCAGAAAACACCCATTGGATTTTCATTTGCTTACACAGTAATGTTCATTTTCCTTTTATTTATAACAGGAAAACCTGAAAATTGTTGCAAGAGCACCAGGAGCTAGTCAGCGCGGACCCCCAACCCCATCTACTGTGAGTCGTGAGTATTATTTATACTTTGCTGTACCTATTTATATATTTGCCACATACACATGATATGTACGTAATGTAATGTATATTAAGAAATCTACATTTTATAGACTGCTTTTTTCCCACTTAGTGAATGATGCCGCCAGTCCCAGGGGGCAGTGGGCATTTTCATTGCTCCAAGAGTTCTCTGAAAAGATGATTTCTCATGGCTCATACGTTCCATTGTATAGATGGAATATTAGGTGTTCAATTGACTAATATGCATTTGGATAATTTTTTCCGATTTTTTAGTTTTAAAATAAGTCCTCGATGACCATACTCGAGCGTAAATTTTTCTGCGTATCTCTGGTTTTTTCCCTACGTACATATTGCTGTGAGTGGGATTTTTTTGAAGATTTTGATTATCATATGGAGCTGTTCTATGGCAATGTGATATATATGTACATATTCATATAAAATGCCAAAAAATATTGTGTTCCGTAAAATCATGCAGTAAAAATGACATAACTTACAGGAAAAAATATGTTTAAGGCAGATCCCTGAAAATTATGTTCTGTTGTAACCACACCACTAACAAAAGTAATCATCTTAATAAAAATGCTATTTAAAAATTAAATTTCTAACAAAGAGAGCAAGAACTGCTTGCTGGAAAGGGGCGTGGGGACGGCTGGAGATGAAGGGCTGATGGAGGGAGAGGATGTCGGAGTGCAGACAGTGCCTCCCGGGCAGAGGACAGCCAGACGCAGCCCAGGGGTGCTCCCGCTGGCAGGCCTCTCGGGGGTCCCCTGCTCAGCTGTGCTCCCCACCTTCAGGCTCAGCTGATGGCAGTGTGAACACGGCCCGGAAAGAAGAGCATGCGAACGGATGTGACCCCTGGGCTCCATCAACGTTTCTGCCACCACACACGCCCTCATTCCCGTCACAGAGCAGGACATACAGACTGCTTTGCAAACCTGCAGGCCAGCGCGTTGGCTCACGGATCCTTTGACTGTCCACACATTTGCATCCTTAACTGGCCTCTTCCCAACACAGAAAACTTTGCCAATTTGATAGATATGGGATCTCAGTTTTCAATATGCAGGGTTTTTTGTTTTTCTTTTCTTTTTTTTTCCCAGGGAAATGGCTATTTATTCATGTGTCCCTTAGCCAATTCTGTGTCCTGTGTGAACTGCTGGGGCCTGGGTGTTGCCCATTCTTCCACTGGGGCGTTCATGGTATTCTTTATATATGGAGGCTATTAATCCTTTCTCTGTCATAATGAGGTCAGATACTCTCTTAGCTTGTCATTTGCTTTTCGGTTTGGTCTAGGATTTTTTTTTTTAAAGATTTTTAAAAATTTATTTATTTGAGAGAGAGAAAGAGCATGAGTGGGGGAAGAGAGAGAAGCAGACTCCCCACTGAGCAGGGAGCCCAACTCAGGGCTCCATCCCAGGACCCGGGGATCATGACCTGAGCTGACGGCAGACGCTCAACCGACTGAGCCCCCCTGGTTTAGGATTCTTCTAAGGCACAGAAGTTTGAACGTTGTCATCGCGTCTGTACTATTTCCTCCACGGCTTTGTGCTTGGAAAATCCTCCCTGCCTGGCAGCAAATAGTGATATCCTTCTCCAGATTTTTAAGTTTCTTTTTTTTTTTACTTTTAATTTTAAAAATTAGTCTAGAACTTATTTTAACAAATATTGTGATGAGATGATCTAATAATTCATTTCCCCCCATACTGCAGGTCCCTCAATATTTAACACATTGTATGTATTCCTGCAAGCCGCTGCTACAAGAAAGAGTATTTCCTGTCATTATTATAAACCAGGCTTATTTAAGGGGGGGCGTGTCCTGTCTCATTGATCTGTTTGCTGGTATTTCTCCTGGTTTCTTTATACTGTGAGTTTATATACTTTACATACGTTAGTATCTTACGTACAAACCCCCGTTGCTCTTTCACCCAAAGCTTTCTTAGCCGAAACTTTGTCCTGTTTCTGCTTCTCCTAAGTTTATCCGTTGGGAATGTTCATTAGGGTTGTATTAACCCAAGAACCGGCAAGCTTTTTCTGTAATGGGTCGAATACTGAATATTCTAGGCGTTGTGGGACTCGGTGCTCTATATGCCCTCCTCCTCCTCTCTCTTTTCTTTTCCTCCCTCCGTCCCTCCCCTCCCTTCCCTCCTCTTCTTCCACAAACGTAACATATAAAAACCATTCTTAATTCAAGGCCTGTGGGAAAGCAGCCCGTGGGCTGGGTTTGGCCTGCAGGCTGTCATTCGCGTGCCCGTGTGGGTTTCCTGGGGCTGAAGCAAAGGCCCACACACGGACAGACAACACGTAGCAGTTTATCGTCCCACAGCTCTGGACGCTCAGGATCCAAAGTTAAGGTCTGGCAGGACTACCTCCCTCTCAAATCCGCAAAGGGAGCTCTTCCCTGTTTCTCCTGGCGTCTGGAGCTGCTGGCTGTGGCTGGTGTGTTTGGCGGCGGCGGCCGCGGCTCTCCAGTCTCTGCCCCGGCCGGGCTTCTCCCCGTGTCTCTGACTTCTTACAAGGACCCCAGGCTTACTGGATGACGGTCCCGCCTGACTTCAGTATGACCTCACCTTGATTAATTCCATCTGCAAGTCCCTATTTCCAAATAAGGTCCTGTTCTCAGGCACGGTGGGTGAGGGCTTCACCACATCGTTTTGGGTGGGATGCAATTCAACCCATGACACCGATGAATACGTTTGAGGAGAACACAAATCGAAGGGAACGGCAGAAGAAATCTTTACGCTATTTAACATTTCCACCCAACAGCATCGTATGTATTCTCTGTTAATTAATGTTGTAACATCAAACCATTCTTGCAAACCTGGTTAATCCATGTTCATTCGTCAGAGTAATTTTCTATTTGTCCTGCCACTGCCTCCATAGCCATTTGCATCTGCATTCCCCAACAAGCTCGGTCTTCAGTTTTCTTTCCGTTGTCGCTTTGCTAAGTGTGATGGAGACCATGCTTCCTCCGTAGAAGGGGCAGCTCGGCTTTCTGTGTTTGTCAGCACGTGGGAGTGGGAGCACTTGCATAGCACAGGAGTTAACGAATGTGTGAGTAAAGGGTCCGGTGCCCTTTTGGGGGGGAAGATAATGTCTGGACCCTGCATTTCCCCTGTGGCTGCTGCTCCCTTCCTCCAAGTATGCAGGTCAGATCTGCATCCTTAGAACACCGGCCCCAGCGCTCTTGGAATGAATGTCCTCCTGCGTGCCTGGACGCACAGAGGGGCGCGGGGCCTGGGACCCTGAACTCAGGGAAGGGACAGGGATGAAGCTGACGGGCTGTGATGTGGGCATTTCCCTCTGCACTGTGTCTGCTGCTGCACCTGTCAGGAGCTCACCTGCGGGGCGCCAACCCAGATGCATCTACGCACACGCCGTGAGCGTGCGGTGATCCGAGGAAGTGTGTGTGGGCACACGAGTGTCCTCCTTGGCCAACGGGTGCTGCCTCCAGCAATCGCTGAGACAACAACGTGGGGCTAAGTAAGGGCTGTGACACCAGCCGCCCTCTCGGCCTTCACCAAACCCACCATCAGGGCTGGCGCACCAAGGGCTTGTGGTGTCCACGCCCCCCGCGGGGCACCGAGCACCCGTCGCCGCTGGTGCCCCAGGCGATGCTGTGCGGACCCTCCGTCAGCGCAGCAGACTCGGCCCCTCTTTGGAGCTGCCGTAATCCCATATGTTCCCCCATATGCCTGAACCTTTCTGCAATTCTTCCATCTGTTTCTGGGAAATGTGGAGGAATTTAATGATCTTTTCTGGGGTTATTAAACCGACAGCTGTTGTCATTAATAGAGGACATTCTTTACTGCAGCGTGCGAACGCTAGTCGTAACTCCGGCCTGTCACACGCGCTCACTAATGACTCGCACTCGTCTCAAGACCGGGGTGGTGGGTGCGGACGGCTCCGACGCCAGCCTTGACGAACCTCCATCTTCAGAGCGTGAAACGTCCTCGCTTCTGTTTTGTTCTCTGGGCAGCTTTTGAGGCAAAATGTATAATTGGCAAAAAACAAAAAAAACAAAATCCAATCCGCCAGCCGCTGGCTTTCTTTGAAAATGAAGGAGCTTGAGTGCTAAAAGGGAAAGATTACATTCTACCGTGTGTTTCAAATTACAGCTCATTTTCTGGGAGGATGTTAGAGGCAGAGAGAAACCAGCTTTAATCGTTTAAATTGGGGGTTACCTGCATGGTCACACACTGGGACCTTGGAGGCTGGGCTGTGCACGCTCGAGGAGCCACAGGGAGGGGACCCCTGACCTGGCCTCCACCTGCCCCTTGGACAAAGCCGGTTTCCTGGCCGACAGCCTTGGGGATTGATCTTTGGGGTTCGGCTGGCCTGGGAAAGCCCAGTAGTGGAAGGATGGGTTTTTTTTTTCTCAGCAGATAAGACTCTGAGATGTAGCAAGAGGTTGACGCTGTGGGCAGGGGTGAGGAATCCGGGACAGCAGGGCCGGGGAGAGCCGGTGGCTGCCTACAAGTCGGCCAGGTGCTCCAGGCGGGGTTCTGGCAGGGCTGGGCAGACAGAACCACGTTCAGGGCCCATTGCTGAGAAGCCGGGGGCCAAATGGCCAGTGATTAGAGCAGGAACCAAGACGGCCACCTGTTCAGACGTGGTGGTGCTTGGCTGAGGGTCTGGGCTCCAGGGACTCCTCCCTGCACCTGCCATCCACACCCAGTGAGAGCCCCTGCGGTGGTGGTGGTGGTAGGGTTGCCTGGCGGTTTGCTCTGGGTCCTGGGTCAGGCCAATGGGGAAGACCTGGGGTCGAGGAGGGAGGGCCTGCCGGGTTGGGAGTGAGCCTGCTCCAGGGACTGTTGCCTTAGGGAGTGGGCATCAAAAGGCACAGCACAAACCGAGTGTGCCCAGTGGTCGGGGATCAGGGAGCAGAGAGGCGGAGGTGGGAGGGGACAGCTGCCACCAGGGTCCCTTGTTCTTTTCCAGTGACAGTGTTCAAAAACAGGAATGGAGTATGTGCCCATGTTTTGCTACGCCTGTGGAATATTGAGGAGCCCACTCCCTGCCCTCAAAGCACTTATGGTCTGGTGGTGGGCCGGGACAGACTCTCAAACCACATGGGTGTGGAGGAGGGGCACAAGTTCCTGTCTGGGCACGGGACAGGGAAGGCTTCCTGGAGGAGGCAGCATCTCAGTTGGGTGCGTGCGAGAAGACAAGCAGGGCTCAGCCTGTCTGCAGTGGGTGGGGGTTCCCAGCAGGAAGGGTAGCAGCGTGAGGGCCCGCAGCGAGCCAGATGTGGGCTGGGGTGCTGGGTGGGGGCTGGGAGAAGCCAGACTGGAGGCTAAAGGGGGAGGTGGGTGTAGGGGGAGTTTGGTCCCGGCTATGCTTTATGACTACTGAGCCTCTGCTGACGTGGGCTGCAGGGTACGGCTGTGTTGGTAACTGTGCTTTTCCTACTGGCCTTCATGCTGCCCTTCACGCCAGTTAGAATATGAAATCTGGCAACACGTGGGATGTGAGTGTTTGCTTATGACCTGGCCGCTCTGCTGAGAGCTTTAATCCCTCCATGTGGTGCCTCGGTATCCTCTTGTGGGAGAGGAAGAAGGCAAAGCCCTCTCCCGTAAGGTTGTGCTGGTGGCCATCAGGCGCTCTCCAGGACCCGTCATCTGGGGGCAGCTTCTCTGCACAAGGGTCTGTCCCGCGATATTACTCAGCTCGTGCTCTCCTAGAACGGGGACCCACTGTGACGGCCGTGTCTCCCCTCGGGCTTCCAGCTCCTGCAGCTTTGTTCTGTTTATTTGTGCTGGGTGGAGGCTGGGCGTGTTTTGGGTGCGTGCAAGGAGCCCGTCGCATGTCCCTTTGCAGGCTCTGAGCTGCCCATGGGGTAGCAGTGCCTCCGAAAAAACTCACACAGATTTCACGTGAAGAAGTCACCTGAGGTTGGAGGGCTTGGAGACTGCGATCTTGGCAGAAAAAAATCTAACGCCAAATAAAATATTTCTCAAACCCAAGCAATGGTGGGATCTCTTTTTAAAATGAAAATATTCCAAAGAACTCTGCCCCACTTCTGTTGACTCAAGTAATTCTCATTATAATGTCACTTGAATATGTACCAGCACGAAAGCTGGAGTAAAATTCTGTTTATGGCTCTCATTTCACTCTAAAAGCAAAACAAATGGACAAATTACAGAATGGCAAACTATGAAATCAATAAAATTCAAATTAACAGCATTAATTTAATGGGATGCCGTTTTACCAGACTTAAATCACTGCCCTCCCGGTGAGCCTGGGCTCCTCCCTCCTGTCCCCGCTCGCTCCCAGAAAGCTGGCTGTGGCTCCCCAGCCCCAGTGCCTCCCTGCAGAGCACGCCTCTCTGTCCTGTTCTTCTTAGCCCGCCACAGTTAGCAGAAAAATCCAGGGCGATCCCTGGAAGCTGGAAAGCTGTGGCTTTTAATTTTTTATTTTTTAAAGATTTTATTTGGCAGACAGAGAGAGAGAGGGAGCATGAGCACGGGGAGGGCCAGAGGGAGAAGCAGACTCCCGGCTGAGCAAGGAGCCCGATGCAGGACTCGATCCCAGGACCCTTAGATCAAGACCCGAGCCGAAGGCAGATGCTTAACTGACTGAGCCACCCAGGTGCTCCAAGCTGTATTGTTTTTTTTTTCTTCTGAGATCTTATTTTTTTTTAAGTCATCTCTATGTCCAACATGGGGCTCAAACTCACAACCGGGAGATCGAGAGTCACATGGTCTTCTGACTGAGCCAGCCAGGCGGTCCTGGAAAGTTGTATATTTAAGCCTCACCCCCAACACACACGCGCGTGCGCGCACACACACACCCCCCCCCACACACCCACACATACATGTGAGCCCTCCCTGTGCAACTCTTCCAACTTTCCTTGTGTTGGAAATTTTCATGATAAAATGTTAGAACACATGAGAATAGGAAGGAGGTAAACCTGAACACAGAACGTCTGAGTTCTGCATTCCAGGGGGAGGAGAAAGGTAGCGTCTAGGGTGCTGGGGGGTGCTGGTGACAGCGCTTTGGAGGAAAAGCAGCAGGGGCAGGCTGGGGAGTGCTGGCTGGGGTCGTGCGTTTTCAAGTCGCTTGTCAGGGACGCGTGCGGTGGCGAGGGAGCTGACCGTGTGGGCACCTGGCATTCCAGCAGAGGGGACGGTACCTGCGGGGGCCCCAGGGCAGGTGTGCAGCATGGAGACCCAACAAGGGGCCCCGTTGAGATGGGAGCTTCGAGCCGAATACAGAGACAATCAGACTTATGTTTGAGGAGCGAACTGCGGCCACCCTGTTGAGGGCAGAGTGAAGGTGGGAGACAGAGGTCGGGGGGACCCCGAGGCCATGCGAAAGGGCCAGGGGCCACGTGGCTAGGCCCTGGCCCAGGGTGGTAGCCACAGAGACGCGCAGAGGTGGCGGACTCTTGGCACATTTCCAAGGAGCACTGACAGGATTTTCTCGTAGGGTGGAGGTGAGGAGGGAGAGGAGTCGTTGTCAAGGTGATGCCAGGGTGGAGGTGAGGCTGTGTGGGTTGAGTGACCGGCAGAACGGAGGTCCTGTTTCCTGAGATGGGGAGATGGGAGCAGGAGCGAAAGTCCTGGTCTGGAGGAGGGGTACCACTGATGTTCAGGGGCCGCGGGGGAGGGACAGCGTGTGTGTGTGTCGGGGGGGTCCACAGCCACACGTTGGGCCGCAGAGGAAGACACAGGACCAGCCTGGCCTGCCGAATCCTGGCTGTCCTCGTCTCCAAGGACGTGGCCTGGCTCTTGGGCTAGGTTTTGGAGGCGACCTCTGCTGGCAGTGTCCCTCCCACGCGCCCACGGAGGGCAGTGAGTGTCCCGTCAGTGACACAAAGAGTACCTGCCCAGAGGTTTGCTGCTCTCACCAACAGGCTTGGGGCATTCCCTGTGCTCCCCTCCCCCAAAGGCATGGCCAGGTTCTAACGTCTGGGGGTGGGACCTTCGAGGGTGACCCACCGTTCTAGGTATCCAGGGACGGTCCTGTCCTGGTTTTAACAGGGAGACCCTCACGTCTTGGGAAACTCCCCAGGCCCAGGTAGATAGGGAGGGTTGGTCACCCAACCCTCTGTCCACCTTCCGGGCATCGCTCAAGATCTGGTTTATGCACTGGTTCCCCCATGTCCTTCCAGCACTCTGCACAACCACGTCGAAGGATTCGTGACCTTTGAAAGACTGGTTCAGGAGGAGTGACCGCTCCCCTATAGAACATCTCCTTCCTAGCTACACTGGCTCCTTGCTCTCGGGGGAGGGGGAGGAAGGAGAGGAGGCTCAAACTCCGTGCCCCCGAGTGCGTGCACCAGCGTGTGAGCCAGCCTCCAGGTGCGGCGGCACGTGGCTCCCGCTGCCCTGGGCTCTGACCTCCCTCGTGGCCACAGGGATCTGGCGCCATTGAACCTGGAAGCAGACAGTGTGTGTCTGGCTGTGGAGAAGGACCACAGGGACCCAGGGATCCCCGATGAGGCCTGCTGAATTTATAATGCTCCTCTCCCTGACGGGGCCAGGCTTCTCTGCTCAAATCAGACCCAGGGTGTTCCATGAAAAAGAGAAATAGAATATTGATTGCTCAAGTTGGGTGATAACTAAAATCCAATAATATACCTTGTTAATTTAGTGCAGAAGAGAGAAAAAAAAAGACCACACTGTAAATGTAGGTTCCAGGAGACAGAGGAAGAAATTACATCGTAACACACGTGAGGATGCTAATTTGATACATTCCCGCTATAAATACCGCAGCAGCACATCAGCCCGGAATGAGCAATGGCTTTGCCCCAGCGTACTGGACTCAACCCCTTCTGCTTTCTCCTTGATTGGAGACTTTGAATGAAGAACAGAAATATGACCAGAAGGACCGTTTTTTTTTTGTTGTTTTTTTTTTTAAACCGTAGTATAAAAGCACGACTTCTCAATGCACATGAAAACACGAAACACAGTCTATAATTATCTGTATTTAGGAGACGTGCCATGGATTGCTCTCTGTCCTGTGGTGCTTCTGGAAATAGCAGCTGAGGAAAAATTAGATCTTTAGTTTGTTGGCATGGAGGAGATCGGACGGGTAGTTGCGATCGGTCCCTGAACCATCTCTGAAGTTGCTGGCTTTCTGGGTCACTGCGCGAGGTGCGTAGAAGCGCGGTGGGGCTGCCCCGGCTTCTCCGAACCCGCCACTCCTCTCTCAAGGAAACTGCACATTTGCAACCCATCTGCTGATTGAAGAGACTTAAGTCTGAGGCCTGCAGTGCTCTCCCCTTTCAAGGTGACAGTAATTGAAGCATGGAGCCACGCAATTCTGACATTTATAATTCGGCTGTGGAAAAGGTCAGCTTCCTCGTGGATGGGCAGGGGAGCCAGCGGGAGAGGAGCACGGAGATGTCACATGATGTGTTTGATATTTTCAGGGATGCTTTGATTAATAACGGCTCCAATTTGCAATATATAATTATAACCCCCTACTCTCCACCGTATGGAGTGACTGGCTCTAAAGAAAGCAAGGCATGGTTTCCCCCGAGGAATGGAGGTTCTGAATGGAGGCCCACGAGAACTTGCTGGGAACTGACTGCGGGAGGGACAAACCATCTTCCCCGCTGGGTGCAGCCTGGTGCTGGGGGGGCCTGGAGGCCAGACCATGGAGGGCCTGGAGGGCCATACCCAAGAGGGGACTTTTATCTGGGGGGTGTGGATGAGTTGTGAGCAGGGGGAATGTGGCTGGTTTTGATCCTTTGAGTGTCCCTGCCGGCTGCCAGGGCTGCATGGGGTGGGTGGGAGTTGTGGGGATGCAGGTGGGGACCCCCACCCAGGAGAGGCCGTGAGTGCAGGCTGGCATGAAGGGAGGAGGGCGGATGCAGGGGGAGTTCCCAGGAGCCACACCGGGGGATAACACCCTAGTGTGGGAGATTTGAGGCTGGCACAGGGGCTTCCAGCTGCCCCAATGACCCTCAGAGGTTCTGGTCGGGGGCATCTGCTTAGACGTTCTTGCGGAGAGATGGAGTCAGAGCTGTGCCCCCCCCTGCCAGGTCCCTTCAGGTCACGGACAGGCCTGGCGCTCCCTCTGGGCATCAGGTCCCAAGCGAGAGAACATGCCCAGGGCTCAGGTGTGGAAGCAATTCCAGACATCAGCCGCCCTCAGTGCAGGGGAGAACATGAGGTCATAGTGGTGGGGAGGGAAACCACCTGCTGTCACAGCAGGACCTCCTGTGACACTGTGTGCCCAAGGTCACCAGTGGGGGTCAGGCCCAGAGGTCAACATCCGGCCCGCATGCAGCTTGGTCTGGGGCTGGGGCTGTGCGCCACGGAGGCGGCTGTGTGAGAACTGCAAATACCGGACTACTTCCTCCAGGACGGTCTGACGTGGTAGAGGCTGAGCCACCGCGTCCCCACTTCATGCTGCAGCTGTGTCACTAGAGTGTCAAATTCCCAGGAGGGGAGAGGGAATGCGATCGGCCCAGCTTCGGTCACCCCGAGGGAGGTATCGCCCTCCATTCGTCAATCACTGGTGGCTGGTGGGAGAGTGGGGGTCTCTTCAGGCCAAAGGGACTCCGCCACCACGTGTGGGGTAACTCCCAGGGAAGGGGGCACCGCCGTGAGCCAGGCAGCCCTTCTGTGCGTGTTTTTGGAAGCACTAGGACACCCTCCCCGGGCTCCCCTGGTGTTTCTTTTTTTTTTTTTTTTTAAAGATTTTATTTATTTACGTGACAGAGAGACAGCCAGCGAGAGAGGGAACAGAGCAGGCGAGTGAGAGAGGAAGAAGCGGGCTCCCAGCAGAGGAGCCCGATGTGGGACTCCATCCCGGAACGCCGGGATCACGCCCTGAGCCGAAGGCAGACGCTTAACGACTGCACTACCCAGGCGCCCCAACCCCTAGTGTTTCTGAGCCTAAACCAGCCCTTACGTCCTTGGAGTCTTTGCCCTGGAGCCAACAGCCTGGGTTCGTAGAGGTGCTGATTTTCCAGGGGACACTTCTTCCTTCTGTGGAGAGGCCAGTGCCCAGCATGCAGACACGCCCACAGGCCCCAGATGTTCAGCTCTGCGGTGGATAGCAGGGGTTTTAGGGCGTCTGCCACAGCCACAGTCTGGATCAAGGGACCGCGTGGGGGACCACCTGACCCCGCCACGGAGGCCCCGGCTGGGGGGCCCAGAGCGGTTCCGACCTCGGGGTGGTGGGTCCGTGGCTGGCGGTGGTGGCTGAGCTGTTAGCGCATCAGCAGTCACAGAGACAAACCGGGTCAGTCAGGTCTTTCCCCAGAAATTTCGATTCCAGCTACAGGGGGATTCACCAGCAGTACAGAGCAGAGGTTGGAGGAAGAGGGTCAGAGCGGCCCGTCCTCCCCTCTGCAGCTGCGGCGTGGAGTTGGCCGTGCTTCAGTGTCCTGTCGGTTCTTAGCTTCTCGGGCCCTTTGGGCTGCAGCCCAGCATGAGGCCCGTTCTCCCTGGGGCCGTACGTGTGCGACACCGTCCACCTTGTTGCCACACGGGCCCTCTGCTCAGGGTGGCAGGAGGAGGCTGGGGCGGTGTGGGGAATGAAGCTCCTGCTTATCTTTCTGCTCCCAACCCGGACGTGGTAGAAAACGCATCACCACGCACAACAGCCGTGGAAAGCACAAAGCAGTCTCTTGGAGCGGACACGATTTAAAGAAATCCAGAAGACGGAAGGCCAACGGAGCAGAATCCAAGCCAGCAACAGCGTCTGGGGCGCCAAACTGAGGATGGGCCGACGGGCCGGGAGAGAGCTGGGGCAGCGGTCCTCGTGAACCACGGCAGTGGTGGGGCAGGTGGCTGTCCGGCCCTTGCTCCTTCCCTGTCTCCAGGCTGTCTGAACTGTGGAGGCAGCCTCATGGGATTTGTGTCCCCTTAGTGCCCGCGGCTCTTGGTATGAATGAAGAGATGGACCAGACTGGAGGGGTAGGCAGTAAAGCTACGTTTACTGAGCAAGCGGATAAAGCTCCGGGGCAGGGGGGAGAGGTCCTGAGAGGCTTGCCCTGTGAACTTCTAAGTGTAGGGTTTTTCTAAGCTCTTTTGAGGAACTAGCTTAAGCATCCTGAGGTTGGGCCCCTGTGCTGGGCGCCAGCGTACAAGGAGCCGTGTGCTCCGAGCTCAGAGGGAAAACAACTGAAAGCGACACTCTCCTACGTTGCCTCAAATGCCCCGGAGGATAAAGTTTCAGGTGGGCAAGAACTCGGAACACTTACTTCTCATAATCCATCTGCCCGGGATCACCGTCCTTTTTCCCCTCCAAGAACAGCGCTCGAAAGTTATTATGCTGTTGGAAGAGCAACCGGTGCTTCGACAGGATTAAAATCAGCAGTGTTTTAACTGACTCACGACCGGTGAGTCAGTGACTGCACAGCGAGGAGATCTCTCTCCCCAGTTCAAATCAGAGGAAGTCATGCTGGGTGAATCTCTCTTTTGTCGTTTGGATTATGTGGATTCGAGTCATACTTCTTTTTCTTTTTTCTTTTTTGTCTTTTAATTTTTTAAGAAAACCTTAAGCACAGCGGACACACGATGTTATCCAGTGTCAGGTGTACGATGCAGTGATTGGACGCGTCTACACATCGCGCTCTGTTCGCCACCCGTGTGGCTGCCGTCTGCCACCATATCACATTATTACAACACCACTGATTACTCCCCACGCTGAACCTTTCATCCCTGTGACTCATTTGTTCCATCACTGGAAGCCTGGGCCTCCCACTCCCCTCCACCCATTCTGCCTGCCCCCCACCCTTCTCATAATCCATCTGAAAGCATGAATAGAGAATGAAAGATGAATCAGAGAAGAGGTGGTCTGCAAAACACCAGTACGCATTCAAGATAAATTACGTCTGATTGCTAAAAATAAGGAAGATCTAGAATTAGAATCCCAGAGGACAGGAGTGTGGGAGGGACACGGAAGGGGTGGGGAGGGGAAGAAGGAAGCAAAGGATATTCAGAGTTTCGTTCTGTTCGAGGGAAAGATGTAGAGACTGATTCCTTCCAGATGTTGACAGGTGATGTAGGTTTAAGAACAGACACGGAGTATTTAAGGGTATTCTCTGGAACGATGAAAAAAGAGTATCAGAAAGGGAAACGTGAGAGAAGGAAAATACAATATAGATAGTTGGCCCATTCGCTGACAGGGAGGAAGGAGGGTGTGGCTGGAGGAAGAAAAAACAACAGAGTAAATAGGAAGCACAAAATAAAATAATAATAAAAAAATAATAAAACAGAAGAGTCAGTCCAAAGTAACTATAACTGAAGTACACCTACTGAGATAGCTCTCAGGTTAGGTTTAGAAGTCTGTCGCTCTGCTATTTCCCAGAAGCACATCTGGAACGGGAATCACACCGGGATGGGGAAGACGGAGGTTACGAGCTACACTGAGCCAGGACTAACGACAGAAAAGCAGGCGTTACCCTGCTGACGTTCGATAACGTATTTCAAGATAGAAAGTGTTAAAGAGGGACGACTGGCATTGACAGAAGGGCCAATCGACTGACAAGACACAGCCGTCATGAGCCTCCAGTCACCTAATACTGTAGCTTCCAAATACGGTGCTGCAAGATCTGATGGGTGAAAGAACGGGAAGAGGTGATCTATAAACAGCAAGGAGCTCTTTATCTCTGAGATCAATAGCTCAATAGACCCAAGACATAGAAGATAAGTATAGAGAAGATTTTAATGACATAATCGTTAGGTAATCATACACACGTCCGCAAATATATATATACACTCCAAGTTTTAGTTAATAGATGATACACGTTATCTTCAAGCACACTTGAAACAAATGTTCACCCGCACTGGTATGGAGTCGGTCATAGCGGAAATCTCAGCAAACTGTAGTAAGTAGATATTACACAGCCCGGACTTCTGCCTGTCCGGTAAGGCACACGGCGTACGGTGACCACCCCTCCCTCTGAAACAGTGCTGGGTAAAATATAATTTTTTCCCCCTTAATGCACTAATAAATTGGAAAGAAAGGAACAAGGAGGTCAAAAACTCAGTGAAGACAGGCACCCCACCTAGTCTTTGGATTTTTGCCCCAAGGGCATTTGCTGAATTTGAAATTTGAATTGGAGTAACAGGCAAAGACCCAGGCCAGGTGGGGAGTCTACTAGGAACCCCTCATTCTCATTATTAGGGAACCAAAAATAACCCTCGATTCTCACTGGAAGGAAAACCACCTACCTTTAAATTTGGTACTGAGCGGAGGAGGAAAAAATTTTCCTTGGGCATTAATGAACACAAATTGGCTCTGTTGACTGGGAAGCCTTGGCGGGCGGGACACGAGAGTTGGCATTTTTAACAAGTGTCCTCTGCAGCTCTGAGGAGCGTGGTCCTCAGGCTGCCCGAGCTGGGGATGCTGCACATTCCAACCACCTGGAGAGCTTTTCAACGTGTCAGTGCTTAGGCCACACGGCAGGCCAGTGAAATCTGAGCGTCTGCTGCTGGAATTCAGGCGTCCGTATTCTTCAGAAGGTCTTCAGGAGGTTCTAATAGGCAACCAAAGTGGAGAACCATTGTCCTCTAAACTCTGCGGTCACTAGGGGTGAGAGCTAGAGACTTCTGGGCACGTATGCTAGGGAAGCACTCCCACACCTACCCATCCCCGTTTGTCCGTCCATCCATCCATTCATCCACTCATCCACCCTTCTATCCATCCACTATCTACCCACCCATCCATCCTTCTTCCCATCCTTCCTTCCTTCCTTCTACTCACTCATCCATCCATCTACCCATCCATGACTTATCCGTCCTGTCAACACGTATTTATTGAGCCTACTTGACCTAGTCTCTGTTCTAGGCACTGGAGATACAGAGGTAAACAAAATGGGCAAAAGTCCCTGGTCTTAAGCAGCTTTTGTATTTGAACAGGGTAAGACAGATGTGTAAGCAAAGTGCTGCGTGGGGATGTGCAGTGCAGTGTGGAAAAACTGGAAAGAACCACAGTGCCTCACAGGAGGGATTACTGAACTACAGTCTCCCATGCAGCAATCCGGCACCTGCAGAAGCAGACGGGATAGAGCGGGATGACTCCCAGCCCCAAGGCTCCCCGGCAACGTATCCTCAGGCAAGTCACTCGAAGACTCTGATGCTACGTCTCGTCATCTGTAAAGTGGGGACAGTAATATTACATTCCTCAAGAGATTATTTATTTACTTGCTTTTTTATGCATACACGCACACACATACCTACATGCCTCACACACGCATACAGACACACACACACACACGAGACAGAGCATCAGAAAGCTTAGTGGAGATCATGGCAGAGAGGGCACCCTAACAGATGCTAGTGCTATTGTTTTCGCGGCTCTTACTGTTTCGATGGCTGACATGACAGCTGCAGGGTTATAGTTCAAAAGTACCAGGTTTAGAAGCAGAAAACTTGAGTTCTGTTCCTAATGATACCACTTACTCTGCATACGATCTGGTGGCAAGGAACATTTAGGAAAGGTGTCAATTAGAATCTCATTATTTCAGCTGTCACGGTTAATAATTTGTTCCTTTCCATCAAGAGGCTGTGCTTGGATGACTTATGTTCCTCAGCGCTCTCTAAAGAAAATGAAGGTGTTTGGGTCTCCTAAAGCGTACCCACATGTATTTTTACTGCTGGTCATAACAGGGATCTAGTTTCACCAAGAATGCAGAAGGGCACAGGAGTGCCAATTTGTGAGCCTAACAATATTGTTCCTAGCTGGGGAATTTAGAAACCTAATTCAACTCCTCTCATAAAGGTCTTTAATA
This sequence comes from Ursus americanus, assembly GCF_024610735.1. Lineage (NCBI taxonomy): Eukaryota > Metazoa > Chordata > Mammalia > Carnivora > Ursidae > Ursus > Ursus americanus. The sequence continues at coordinate 61,104,704 of NC_142140.1, forward strand.
AAATTCAAACCAATGAAAACATACAAAACCAGAGAGAATGGAGCAACGAACCTGTATGTACCCATCACTCGTCTTCAACAGTACTCAATGCAAGAGCAGTATCTCAGAAGGATTTCTAAGTGACCTGAATGTAGTGGGTATGGTGTCTCATGAGCTTGGTAAGTCCTGCGATCCAGACCCCCCACCCCAGTATCAGGCACAAACCCCAGCCAGATGCTGAAGAAGACACGAGAAACCGACTTCTGTGCGGAGCAGCCGATCACCTGCAGAGAAGGCCTGTCTCCCAGGACCAGAGGGTCCAGGCTTGATGAAAGAAACAGAATTGTAGGTCCTGTTTAGCGAGCTCCCATTCTGAGCTAGACGCAGGGCTAAATACTTAACAACCTAACACATTGTGCTATTTATTCTCCAAAAACCCTACAAGGTAGGTGCTTTTCGTATTTACAGACTAGAAAAGGGACCTCTCTAAACTGAGGGTCAAATTGCTGGCAAGTGACTCAGACCAGATTTGGACGTGACTCTGACACCAGTGCCGAGTGCTTTCAATGTCTCTGTTTTACTGTCTGAAGAGGTCCCAGGCACCAGGAAGGGAGAGAGTGGACGGGCTCTGATGGGGGCACTGCCATCACCTGCCCACAGGCGGGTTTGGGAAGATTAAGACTTGGCTCTGTGACCACTGAGAACCACTTGGTAGTGTGGCACACACTTGGCCCAGGCCATCTGAGCTGGGGTCGGATACTGTGGTTTGTTACCTTGAGGGCTCTGATGGGGGGTGCTTTTCTGGGCCACGGCAGGCTCTCTCCTCTGTGACTTCGCATTCAGCCCAGCTCTGGTGCTGGCCTCCCCAACACTGCCAACGTCCCCACTTACTTTAACTGCAAAATCTGAAACTAGACCCAATATTTCAATAAAAGCCTCATTTAAGTTAGGCACTGTGGGAGGATTAATACCATGTTTAAAGACCGAATTAATTATTGAGTGAGTGGCGGGGTCCATACATAACGATTTCACCATTGTCCTTATTAATGGGTTTCCTCCCCAGGAATTGGAACTGCTGTTCACTTTGGTTACCCTGCAGCAGCTCCTGGAATTTCAGAGACGGGCTCGTTATTTTTGCATATTTCATGCTTCATTTTCTACCGAAAACGCTCCGCATTAGCTAATTGCGGATGTGCTGTTCGGGTCACGGCTGCCCTGTGTGAACCCTGCACGGGAGTGATGGCTCCTGCCTCCTCCGGGCCGCAGGGGGACGCGGTGGGGGGCAGGCAGCTTGCGCACATCGAGCAGCGAGGCGGGGGAGGCTGCTGCTTTGCTCCAGGTGACAGGTGCGGACCCAGCGGTGCCGACCCAGGTGCGCGGAGGTGAGGTCCGGGGACACACGGAGCCCCACCCCGTCCCCGCCCACCGCACCTGCCCCGCGCTCCCGCCGCGGCCCACTCACCTGGCACAGCGTGTGCACACGGGCGTCCACGAGGCTGGCCCGAAGCAGCTCCCTCAGTGCTCCGGAGGGTTGCTGTTCCCTGGGGCCCCGCACAGTGTCTGCCGACCGCACTCGCGTCCCCGACACGTGTGCAACCTTCGACTGCCGGACACAGCTTTGCGCGACCACGCGTCCAAGCGGGCTGAACATGTGACCCGAGCCGGCCAATCCGAGTATTCCGTGCACGGTACCACACAGACTTGTGGGAGACACGTGACCCGAGTCGGCCAATCGGAGTATTCCAAGCCTCATACCTCAGTGACTGGGCAGACAGGGACACGTGACCAAGCTGGCCAATCCCAAAATTCCATGCCAGGAACCTCAGGGACTGGCCAGAGACACGTGACCGGAGCCTGCCAATCCGAGTATTCCGTGCCAGGTGTCTCAGGGACAGGCCAGAGACACGTGACCTGAGCCGGCCAATCTGAGTGTTTTGTGTCAGGTACCTCAGGGACTGGACAGACATGGACGCTTGACCTGAGTTGGGCCTGTGAGAGGCCTGTCTGGGGTTTTTGTGGGAACACTGGAAACGGTGGTCCTTTCTTTTCTCCGTGTGTCTTTCGTCTTTGGGGAGGACCTGAGCCTGGTGCTGGCGGTGTCCCAGGACGGCCCCGGGGCGGCCAGGCCTCCAGCGTGGGCACACCCGGACCTGCGGTTCCTGTTTCAGGAGGTTGGTCTGGGCCGCGCCGCTCTGCCCCGGGTTTTCGACGCTTGGCCTGGTGGGAGTCCCGGTCCGGGCTTGGGGCCCAGTTCCCGCGGGAGGGGGTCCCGGCCCTGGTGGGGGGCCCAGTTCCGGCGGCAGGTCCCCGGTCCCGGAGGGGAGCCTGGTCCCGGCATGGGAGGGTCCCGGTCCCCGCGCGGGGGGGGGCAGCCCTGGCGTGGGGGGGTGTCCCAGTTCCGGCGGCGGGTCCCCTCCGGACGAGGGGGGGTCCCGGTTCCGGCAGGGGGTCTCTGTCCCAGCAGGGGTCCCGGTCCCGGCGGGGGGGGGGGGAGGTCCTGGTTCCGGTGGGGGTCCCCGGTCCCGGCAGGGGTTGGCCCCCCCCTGCGGATGACCCGGGCAGCCCTCCGTCGCCGCTCTGGCCGTCATCTGCGGGGGCGCCACCACATGGGCAGCAGAACTGGGGTCTGAGCGGGGATGGCCATCCTGTGTGGCGTCTCCGTGGCTAGGCGTCCGCGTGCGGGAGTGGCCGGGCTGGCGTTGCAGACCTCGGAGCTCTGCGAGGAGGCTTTGATGGTGTTCTGGTGAGCCGTGTGTCACCCACTGGGTGGGACATTGGGTAACTGAGGCCATCCTAAGGACAGTCAGGGGAGCCTCCGTGAGCGAGAGACAGGAGAACAGTGGCTGCAGGAGGAAAAGAGATCGTCCTGCCAAGTCCTGCGAGAAGCTTCCAGGAGGAGCCAGCACCAGGCCCACAGGTGGGCCTGCCCAGTGGGGTGGGGACAGCAGGGTGGAGGGCTTCAGCGGAGCACTGTGTAGGCCAGGAGGTCAGAAGGGAGGGGCAGCCAGGATGGCCTTGGAGAGGGGACCGAGGCCTGGTGTCCCTCAGGTGGTGTCTGTCATAATCATCAGTAGCACCCCTTGTCAGTGTCCAGGATGTCCCTGTTAGGATGATATGTATTGTGGGGCCACTCTGCCTGTGGGCCCTGTAGGATTTTGGTGTTTGCTCCCAGTGAAATGGAGCTGGAACTGAAGGAGGGGTAGGAAGAGGATTCCAGGCTGACTGAAGAGCTTGTGCAAAGGTCCTAGAGGTGGGAGAGGAGGGCAAAATCAGATCCGGGTATGGAAGGACGTCTCTGGCACACCAGGACGTGGGAGGGGCCAGCACAGGTGTGGGGAAGACTGGCCTGATCCAGGTGAGGAATGGTGCTCACTTGTGCATGGCTTGCTGAGCACAGCACCTTCAGCCAGAACTGCACTTGTCTGGCCAGCGTTGCTGCTTTTGTTCCCCAAGAGCCCCAGCGTCCCCGGCCACAGAGATGTGGGTCCCAGTCTGCGGTTCTGATCAGAATCGTTGTCCAGATACCTGGCAGGTACATCTCCTCTAGAAGTTCCTGCAGCTGTTGGTACCAGGCTTCCTGCAGTAGAAACTGTGGGTAACACCCCTCTGGTGGGACGCGTCACCAGAGCGACGTCTCCACGCAGCTTCTCCTCCTGGAGAGTTGAACTAAAAACCTCCTAATAAATGGGGGGTTAACTTGTCTTCCTTCGTGCTGGTGCCAGATTTCACAACAGCCACACTGTAAATTTGTACAGTCTCACACCCTCAGCGGGAAGCGACGAGGGGAAAGTGGTTTTGACAAAGGCATACGAATGAATTGATCTGGATGCATGTGAGCCGTTGATGTGCAGTGAGTGGCATGCGTTCCAGGGACCCAGCGATGGTCTCCTGTCTGGGGGGGGGGGGCACAGCTGCGCTGCTCATACTCGCAGACCCGTTCCCATTCCGTCACTCAGACTCCACGTTTCTTGCTACCCTGGGCATGTTTCTGCCCCTGCCGTGGGTGGGGGTGTGGGGAGCCTGCCACGCTCCCTCCTGGGTTCCCAGCAGAGACACTGGAATGTGTTCCAGATACACGTGGGTGGGGTTGAGATGTGGGACTCGGCGTGGACTGAGGGTCTGCTTATCTGGGATGTCAGGCATAGTCCAGACAGTACGCATGTTGCCAGAGGGTGTAGCCTTCAGACAAGGAAACAGCATCCTTCATTGGGGGTCACAGAGGGGCAGCAGCCCAGCTTGGGGCAAGGCCAGGCAATGGCCGCCAGCCTGGTGGAGCAGTGAAAACCTGTCCTCAGGTGTGTCATCTCCCAGGTCCTGCCTGTCTAGACTACTCCCACATTGTGGGCCTCAGACTGTCCCCACTGCTGCCTTCTTTAAGGGCTGGGACAGCAAAGTCCATCGTTGACCTGCCTGCCTCTCCAGCCTCGCTCTTCCACCTTTGGTCACATCGGCACCCGCTCTTTCTGGGGTCTGTGCCCACCTTGCAAGTCAGGGGTTGTGCTGCATCCACTCTTACTCTCTGCTTCTCTGAGCCAGTCTGTTTGCAGGTGTGCAGGTGTGAGCACAGATACTGTGCACGAGTCACGGGGCAGGTACGTGAGTGCAGGCCTTTTCCCAAAGACCTTGGGCGCTCTTCCATTTCTGTGGCCGTTATGATGCTGAGTGTCTCTTAGGATCCATTCTCCCCAGTCTCAAGCACTAGCTGGGCATGTGGCCCCCAGGCTAGAAACCACATTTCCCAGCCCTACTGTGGCTGGGTAAGCCAGGAGCCCCAGGACTAGATTTGGGCCAGTAGGGCATACGTGGAGGTCCTGTGTGCCCTTCTAGGCCCTGACCTTAAAGGCAGAGCAGCAGACACTGGCCGCTAAGCTGGCAGCTCCATGTTGAGAACAGCAGCAATGGCCACCCTGCCTTGGTCCCTGACGGCCTTGGAGGGTGGGGCGGTTCATCCTTCGTAGATTCCTGCTGCCTTTGTGAGAGGACACATTATTTTATTTAAGCCACTGCATCTCTGAGTCTTTTAGCTAACACCCCAAACTTGCCCGGCCTGTGTGTCGCGGAGCCTCTAGCCTCCCTTTGGGGCTGTCCTTGTATCCGATCTTCATGGTGGCCCCTGGAGGGGGGCTTGTGGCAGCCACCACCCTTTGCAGATAAGGAAATGGAGGCCCTGAGAAAACTGGGTTTTGTCCAAGGTCACAGATGCAGAGAGGAGACAATGACCCAGGTCCCTCACCTCCCAGTGCAGCACTCGTTCACTGTGCCAGGCTGTTGCCTGTAACACTCTGAATCAAGACCATAATGTTGTTATTAAAATATTTACTTGCATGAAAAATTTCTATTACCTGAAACTCATGTATTATAGATGGAATCAGTAGCTTAGGAGGAAATAAACAAGAAGAATCACTTTAATAACAAAAGCTATGCAGATAAATTCCTCATTTCAGCAAGCTCTTGGCGGTCCCAAATAAATATATCATTTTTATCAGGCAAGTGCTCTAGAAACAGCGTCTTCAGGAAATATGTCAAAATAATCTCTCTGGCTGTGCTGCTTTCTGGAGGAAAGAAATACGATAGTGGCTTCGGCACAGGCTGTCAGAATGGAGGGTAATAGGGGGCTGGACAGGCTGGTCTCCAGGCTTCTTTCTAGCCTGCAGGGCACAGCTGAGGGGTGTGGGCCGCACTCTTACCTCTTGGCTGCGTGACATTAGCCGAGTTGCTGGCCCTCTCTGAGCTTCCGCTGGCCAACACCTAGAGCTGTCTGGGTATGGAAATTTCTTGTCAAGCACAGAGCACTGCTCACAAATAACGTGGGACCTCATTGAATGCTGTTACTACTACTACTATTCGTGTCACGGTTGGGGTGTAAGGGGAGGACCAGAGAGTGGGGCCTGATAGCCGCTGGCTGAGGAGTGCACGTGCACATGTGTGTGCCCGTGTGCACACACTCACACATCCCTATCTGTGCCCCTCTCCTGGAAATGCACCACCATTGCCCAGCCCTCCGTGGTCCAACCCCAGAGCCCTCCCAGCCCCTTGCTCCCCCTTCAAGAAGAGTCAGTCCCCACCGAGCCGTGAAGCATCTATATCCTGTTTCTCAGTCCCTGTACCCCTCTTGTCTCCACCCTCACTGTTACAGCCTTAGATCAGAGCACCATTGCTTCTGACATCTGCTCCAGTGTCTCCACATTTGCTACTAGTCTGAGCTTCCCCCGAGATGAAAGCTGTCCTTCTGCTCGAAAACCTCCTGCTGCCTGGAGGAAGAAGTCTGGATTCCTCACCTGACATGCAGAGCCCCCATACCTCTCCAGCTCAGCAACCCTGACACGTCCTGTCTTCTGTGCTCCCACACCTGCTTGCACTCTGGTCTGTCTGCAGTGGCCTCTCCTTTCTCTGGGGTATTGGCTCACCCTGCAGCGTCCAGATCGAGTGTGTCCTTCTGGATGTCATGGACAGAGCAACAGCTCTCTCTGCTGTGTCACTCTCATAGAGTCTTGTCCGTACTTCTGTGGCTCCTCACAGGCCCTGCGAGGCATGGTTACCCACCTGTTGGTCCCACAGTCTGAGGCAGGAGAGGAAGAAGGGCACAGAGCCTGCAGCCCTGCTGGCTAGTGAAACATGGGCTCTGACCAACCGGGCCAGCACCTCCACTTGGAGTTCCAAGTGGACATGCAGAGGGAGGAATTTGGGGAACGGACTTGGAGATGCCCCTCCTCACCAGTGGTCTCATATTTCAAGCCCCAGGCAGGAAACAAACTTTCCCTTTTCTCCTGCCTTGCAATACCCTCCTCCTTATCCACCTGATTTAGCTAGAGCCCATCCTCATAGCGATCCCCATTCCTACAGAGCTCTTAGGGTCTCTATCAGGAAAGGAGGGAAAAGATTTCTCTGTCTAGAGCTCCTTTGTTCTGGTAGGCTCCTGGCATTTCGGAGGGTATAACCTCTGACGATTAGCTGAGAACTTATCCTTTGCATATTGCCCCCTGCATAACATCTGTGTGGTGTGTGTGTGCACATGCAAGAGGGCAGACAGGCGTGCGCACACACATGCATTTGTGTGTGTGCACACATGCATCTGTGAGCACATGCGCGTGGACTTGCATGTGTTGGAGTGTGCAGTTAGTCATTTTAGCCAGGGGCCCAGGCAGTCACGAACAGAGCTGATTTCTCTTGGTAATGCCAGTGCATCTTGAAAACCAGCCTGCTGGTCACTGCTTGCCACTCACGCCCTCGACAGAGAGGGAGTTGGCAGTTGACTTTAGTTACTCTATGGGATGTGCCCAGCAGAACCGTCCCAGCACGATGCCTGTGCTATGTGTAATACACCAGTAATTAACCTTGTAAACTCACTTTTTGAACAGCCCTCATCTATATTTTAAATTAATTAGGGGATCCACAAGGGACTGACTCTGAAGAAGATAATTACGCCTCTTCGTGGGGTTACAGGGAGCTTCGCGAGTCAAGAAGCATCTTATTTTCCCCGGAAAATTAAACCAGCGCGCCATTATCACATCGTTTCTAAATGAATAAAGGACTGGATCTTAACATCATGGTTTCATTTCGGCAAGAAAGAGAGACACACTGACAAGCTGTTTTGTCACATGCTTGTTTGAGCAGAACATTTTGAGAAATGTCTCTGGGTCCATTTGGGAAGAGGAGCTGCCGGGTAGGAAAAATGTCTGAGATGACCAAATGTGACAAGGCTATTTGCCAAGTAATCACCCCATGCCCGAGCCTGGGGAAGAAGCAAATGCATTTCCATTTTTTGCTCTTGAGCCAGAGGGGCCTTGCTCAGGTGGGGAACCAGAGTATGTCTGGTGAAAAATCATGACAATTCTGCCCGGCCGCTGATGCGAGTGAACACAGTGATATGAAATCAGCCGATTGTGCCCCAGAAAATTGTCCCCCTCTGTAACAGGCTTCTCAGGACAACCTTTCAGCACATCCACCTTCTGTCGTCCCAGGAGCCCCCCGCCCCCGACTCAGTGGCACCCTCGCAGCCTCTGCTGTCCCTGGCCAGAGCTGCTTGGCCCACAAAGGCACAGTTGACTTGAGCCAGGCCAGTCCGTTCTCGCCACCAGAAGCCAGGAGCCTTGGCTCACTTGGTGAACAGAATGCCAGTGACCGGCCCCTCCTCCCTGGAAAAGAAGGAGGAGAAGCAGAAAGTTGGAGCCAGCTTCTGAAGCTGGACATTTCTGGGTTCCAGTCCTGGCTCTGAGTCTTGGGTCTGATCCCAGTCTCATAGCCTTGAGTGTGTGACTTTACCTCTCTGACTTCGGTTTCCTCACCTGGAAAATGGAAATTTGGTAAAGAGGGAGAAAAGCGTTATTTAGAACAACTGTCATAAAGACTGTCTTGCTAGTTGTGAAGTTTCTAGGGTGAGTGGACCTTGGCTACCAAATATTGATGGGGCCTTAGGTTTTAAAACAGAGTCTTGAGGATGTGGCTGGACATTTGCAGACCAAGAGGGAGGGAATCACTTCCTTCTGCATAATGAGGTAGAGCTCTAGAGTTTCCAGAAGGAGCGGGCTCGGGGGAGGAGGCTTCTTGTGGGTATGTGGGGAGGAATTCCAAACCCAGGGCAATCTAGGCGTCTCCAGTGCTGTTCTAATGGAACCCAGAACCCAGAGACCAGCGGCCTCTGCACAAGGATGGCATGCAAATTTGGGAAGCATTCCAAATTAAAAAAAAAACAACTTTATTTACAGAAGCAAATGGGTTGCCAACTCGTGCTTTAGGTCAAAGGGCATTCTTTTTATCCTTGTTGTTTTGAGATTTCCCCAGGAGCTGTTGATGTTCTCGTTTTCACCAAAACTGTCTTGAAGGCGTGGTGAACTTTTCAGTACTGAAAGTTGTGTCCTCTGGATCTGATAAATTCCCTAGTTTTCTTAGGCATTTTCTCCCCCCACCTTGTAGGAGCCCCACGAGTTATCTCATATCTGGTGGGCCTCCCAGACTTTTACTTGGCCTCTCCCTTTTTTTTTTTTTTTTCTCCCTCTCATCTACTCTGTCTCTTTTTGTTATATTTTTGGGCTATTGGATTTGACTTTTTTAAAACAGTCTTTTTACATCTTTTAAAAATACTTTCGGCCATCTATTTTTAATCTCTAGGAGCTCCTTCATGTCCTCTGATGTTTAAATTTTGTAGAGTCACTTTATTTAATAATAGATGCAATGTATTCTGGTTTCTTCCTGAAGATATTAATTAGGGTTGTGGGTGGTGGTTTTTCTTTTTTTTTTTTTTATAATGATTTTTTATTATATTATGTTAGTCACCATACAGTACATCCCCGGTTTCCGATGTAAGGCTCGATGATTCATTAGCTGTGTATAACACCCAGTGCACCATGCAATATGTGCCCTCCTTACTACCCATCACCGGCCTATCCCGTTCCCCCACCCCCCTCCCCTCTGTAGCCCTCAGTTTGTTTCTCATAGTCCATAGTCTCTCATGTTTCATTCCCCCTTCTGATTACCCCCCCTTTCTTTATCCCTTTCTTCCCCTACTGATCATTCTAGTTCTTATGTTCCATAGATGAGAGAAATCATATGATAGTTGGGTGGTGGTTTTTCATCTCCTGTTTTTAGAATCATTTTAATCCCTTATGGGTCAGCTTTTTTCTTTCATAGTTTGATTCCTTCTCTTTTATGTTACAGGGGTTTTCCCCCCTTAAGTACCTGGTGTTCTGGTCGGCAATTACATTTAGATAATTTGTATTTGTATTTAGAATAAGCCACACGCAGGTGCATAGGTGCTCCATGAGTATGAGGGGGCCTGTTCAATCGTGGAATTGGCTTTAAACTGGTCACAAGGAGTTGTCTTTAGGGCAGGGGGACCCCTGAGCCCCAGATGAGGAGGTCTGTTTTCTGGGATGGGGTGGCTTTTGGTTTAGGTACAGATTTTGGGGCATGCCATCTTGCGAGAGGTAGAGCTTAATTCCACTTCCCTTGAGTAAGCACTGGGCTTAGTGACTTTATTCTCACGAGTAGAATGTGGCAAACATGACCGTGTGCGACTCCCACTATTAGGACCAAGAGGCACTGAGGTTTCCTCCTGCGCTCGCTGCTGGGGGAGGTCAGCTGCCATGTCGTGGAGACACTCTGGCAGCCGTCAGAGAGTCCAGGTGCTGAGGGAGCCATCCTGGACGCAGACCGTCCGGCCCCAGGCAAGCCTTCAGATGGCGCAGCTCTGGGTCATATCTTCACTGCACCCTGAGGAGAGACCCGAGCGGAACCACCCAGCTAAGCTCCTCTGGAATTCCTGACCTGTAGAAGCTGAGAGAGAACACGTGTGTGTTATCGTGACTGGCTCAGCTTTGGGGTCACTTGTGCAGCAGTAGGTAAGTAATACGTAGGCTGTGGATCTTCCTCGAGATCGACTGTCTGATGTTTTACCTGGATAGATGGAGCTGGCTGCTCAGCTTTGGTCTGACAGTGGGGTCACATATTCTGTGCATAATTGACTCAACCACCCTGCTTTCAGCTCTGTATGTCAGTTCTGTTTCTGTGTGAAATTCCTGAGTCCCACCCACAGGGCTGCGGAGGGCTGCATCTATCTCCACGTGTAACCTCGGGAACGGCATCCTCCACACTGCCTCCCCCATCGCCCCACGTCCACCTGCCTCCAGAGATTGACTTGCTCCCCTGCTCTGTGGACGGCTCTCCTCCCGGGATCTTTGTTGATGTGCGTTTGTACCTGGCACAGGTCGTTCACGGTCACTGTGGTCGGGTCTTGGGTGAGAAAGGAAGTTAATGCCCATGATTAATCAACAGTTTTTGATCCCACCTTTCTAGAAGAGTCAAAGGTCTACAAGTGGAAGTGATGAGGAAGATCTCTGCAAATTTGAAATGATAAAGCTTCTGGCTAGTTTTCACAGCATGGAGAGCTGATAAACACGGCATGAGTCATGTACGCTTTCATTGCTCACCCCAAGTTCACAGTAAAAGGGTTTGTCCCGATGACTCCAGAGCCTCAGGAAGCTCATGACTGTGAGGCCTGGTTTGCTTTTGCTGAGCCTTCTGTTTCATACAAGCCAGGCGTGTCTGCTGTTTCCATGTGACAAAACCTTTGATGAAGGCTGGGAGTCTTAATGAACCAATAATTAGTTTTAAGAACTCAAGTCGACACAAAAGTACCACTAATGCCTTTTTAATTGCTTTTGCTCTCACGTTGTAGCAAACGTGTACCTCGTGTCTCATGGAATCCCAGTAACGCCGGCACTCGGGGACCCAGAGGCCCCAGGCTTAGATGGGGATGCTTCAGGGCAAGTACCCCAGACTTGGACTGGTCCTCCCGCTAGCCCTCAGCCACACACGGGCAGTCTGATCCACAGACTCAGGAGATACTTACAAAAATGGGTCTTCCAGACCAGAGGTCTAAAAAGCCAAGGACACAAAAGATCCAGAACTTTCAAGGAGCAGACTTGGGGGAGGAAGCTGGGAGGGTGGACACAATGAGGGAGAACTAGGGGTATCTTCCTTACTCCTCACCCGAAAAAACTCTGTATCTCAGTCTCCACACTTGGCTGTTAGCTGTGTGGAGGGAAGCTCGTTCTCTAGTCTTCAGCTTCCGTGTGAAGGTTCTATCCTTGGTGTGGGTGATACAGTCGGTGAACAGCAATCAGATAAAAACTGAAGCAGTTCTACATTTGATAAGCACGTAAAGTGAACAGGTTAGGCACTGCGGCAGAGAAACCAGGGAAACTTTGCTGGGGACACGGTTGGGAATCTGAAAATAGCTCGAGAAGGGATCAGAATTCATTCTCAGAAGTGGGGTTATGGTAGGGGGACTTTCACCGTTGATACTTCTAAATTGTCTCAGTGTTTCTTTCATGAATGTTACTTTTGTCATAAAAATTTAAAGGATATGTCTATTTCAGGGGAAAAAGAAGGATCTGGTTCCAGAACCTCATGTTTATATTTTCTTGTGCTGATTCATTGAGTCAGCAGACATTTCTCGTGGGTGGGCTCTGCACCCACCCAGGGCTGGACTGTGAACTAGGAGACGGGAAGAGCCAGGCTCTGGCCTCGCGGGCCTTACAGGCCAGAGGAGGGCCCCGCAGATGCCCTGCAAAGCGTGGCTGCTTAGTAACTGTTGGTTGGATGGATGAATAGACTGCATTATGCACAACAATGCTGCAACTGAGCCGGCTTGTCCGCTTGTCCTGCGGTCCCTCTTCCCGGGTGCGCGCAGCCAGCTGTGGGCACCTGGAGGACAAAGGCTTTTGTCGGGTTAATCAGCTCTGTGTCCTCAGCATCTGGAACAGCGCCTGGCACACAGTAGAGACTCGGTAGACACGTGTCTACGGTCGGTCGTTGTAGGTTATACACGGTCTGGAGAACAGGCTTGTCGTCACGCAGCCGTGCTTCAAGTCTTCATGTCTTCCCCTCTGCAGTGGGGACCACAGGGCACATCCCATTAGGCGACACAAGCGGTAACTAGAATAAAGCCTTTCCGCACCCTGTCCTTATCTGGTACCCGGCGCGTGTAGGTAAATGATCGTGGTGGCCGTTTAGCTTGTTTTTGGCATTTCTCCTTCCAGTAAATATATGTGTGCGCTTTCCCAGTAATTTCCTTCAATAAGTGCGTGCGTGGAGGTGCTGATCAGAGAGCATGTGCACTCTAAATCGTGACAGAAGACGCACGTTGGACAGTCGGTACCACTTCCCACACCTTTTCCAAGCTGGCGGGTTCCAAGGGGTCCACATGGTCACATTATTCTGCGGCCCTCTGATCTCTGGGGAAGTTACACATCTCTCATCTGTGCGCCCCCCGTGGAAGCCTGGGCCCTGGCTCAGCACGGGAACTTAATCAGAGAAGCCAATGCGCGGCCCCAAGTAATTAAAAAGGAATCAGGCCTTCCTTGTGTCTCTCCCCAGAATATTAAAGGGGCTCTAATTCATAACTGAAAGGCTCTTCTCAGCAACTATTGCCCTTCCTCCCTCATCCTCCCCACCCCCTGCAGACAGAAGTGGCTCTAGAGTGCTGGGGGTGGATGCGTCTTTAAGTTAATAAGCTGTGTCCTTGGCACATTTTTCCTTTTCCTGTGAATTGCCAGTTCACGCCTTTGGCCCTTTCCCCCATCATGACATTTGTATTTTTCTCTTTGATTTGCACAAAGCTCTTCCATATCTGCTGGGAGCAGATGAAGTAGGGGCCTCTCTTGTGGCAGATGGGTGACAGAGCCCCGTGTCCTGGGCATGCATCCTCCACTGAAGGATGCCAGCAATTCTTGGGGCTCTGAAAGGGTCTCTGAAACCTAGAAATTGTCCTCTTTCTGACACTTCTCTGCCTCCTCCTCTCCCTGCTTCTTAGGGGAACCTTAGGGGCATCTGTGTATGGAGAGTGGTGGAGTTACCATGGAGACCTAAGCTGCATTGAATCATGCTAGTGGGTTCTGGCCAGCATCTTTTTTTAATGAAACTGACTACACCAGAACAGAAAATACCAGAATGCAGCACAAGTAGTAAAGAGTAAGTATTGTTTCAGTGAGACATGGATATATTCCTATGCTGAGTCTTGCTGTAAACGTATCTCACTTTGGGTTCTGTACAAATAATTGAAATCCAGTGAGTTAGGGCACTGGCATTGGGCTGAGGGTCTGGGGCTCCAGCTGTCTCAGTCGTGCTTGTCAGGGTGACCTGCAGTTGGCCCTCCTCTCTCTGGCCTCACAGCCATACCTGTACCCTATTTCAGTACGTCCCCCCTCCACTGACCCAGATGGGACCACAGCGGAGCTAGTCCTTCCCTGCACCTCATGCAAGCACTTCCTGCCCACACGCTGGCTTGCCGCCTACTGCTCGGGTCTCTCGCTCCCTCGCTCCAGGTCCCTGTTGCTTTGAACTTGGAGATTTTCCTGGGCTCTGCTGAGGAACCTTCCCGCCTACTTCCCAGGGGGGCCCATCATTTCCTTGTGTGCGTCATGAACCTTCTTTATGTGTGTGTGTATTCCTTCGTTCATCGTACTGACCCAGTCCCCTCCATCCATTCCGCGGAGGCTCTGCACACATCTCTCTGCTGCAGGATCTGCTGGGGACTGAATGTTTGTGTCCCCACTGGCTCGAAGCAGTGTGGTGGTATTTGAAGGCAGGACCTTTGGGAGGTGATGCGGTCATGAGGGTGGAGCCCCCATGATGGGACTAGTGCTCACTGAAAAAGACCCCAGAGAGCTCCCCCCGCCCCCCCCCGCCCCCCCACCATCAGAGGACACAGGCCAGGCACCTTGCTGGTGGACTTCCAGCCCCCGGAGCAGCGAGACGTGCATTTCTGTCATTGATAAGCCCCCAGTGCAGCGTGTTTGTTACAGCGGCCCAGGCCGGGATGAGCTCTTAGCTTCCTGTTGCTTTGGTCATCTCAGCGCAGTTCTGGGAAGACAGAGGTAAATCCTTGGGTTGAAAGTGGACACTAGACTTCTAAAAATTGAGTTAAAAGTCACATTACATGCATGGAGCACTGGGTGTTATACGCAACCAATGAATCATGGAACACTACATCAAAAACTAATGATGTGCTGTATGGTGACTAACATATCATAATAAAAAAATTAAAAAAAGAAATCTTGATTTAGAACGGCAAAAAAAAAAAAGAGTAACATTTCATAAAATTAACCATCTTAAAGTGAACGGTTCGGTGGCATTTAGTGAATTTACAGTGTTGTGCAACCATCACCTATCTCTGGTTCCAAAACATTTTCATCCGGCCAAACAGAGATCCTGGACCCATTAAACAGTTCTGCTCCTCCTTTCCCTCCCCCAGCCTCCAGCCACCACTAATCTGCTTTCTGTGTCAGGGATCTAGCTGTTACGAATATTTCATGGAAATGGAATCCTACAATGGGTGACCTCTTGTGTCCGGCTTCCTTCACTTAGCATGTTTTTGGTTTTTGTTTTTTTTTTTTTTTTTTTGAAGATTGTATTTATTTGAGAGACAATGTGTGTGTGTGTGTGAGAGAGAGAGAGAGAGAGTGTGTGAGAGAGAGCAGGGGGAGGGGCAGAGGAAGAGGGAGAGGCAGACTCCTGCTGAGCAGGGAGCCCCACTGACTCAGAGCTCCATCCCAGGACCCTGGGATCATGGCCCAACCTGAAGGCAGACGCTTAGCCACCCAGGTGCCCACAAGTTGTTATTCTTTTTTAAATTAGTGGTGGAAATGCTTAAAAAATCATGTGCAAATTTGATTTTTGCGTGTTTAAATTCAGAGGAACTTTTATATTTACTTATTCTGGTATAGTTAACATACAGTGTGATATGGGTTTCAGGAGTACAATATAGTGATTCAACACTGCCGGGCGTCACCCTGTGCTCATCACAAGTGCACTCCTGGATCCCCATCCCCTATTCCCCATCCCCCCGCCCACCTCCCCCTGGTAACCATCAGTGTGTTCTCTAGAGTTGGGAGTCTGGTTGTTGATTTGCCGCTCGCTCTCTTTCCCTTTCCTCGATTGTTTCTTTAATTCCACAGGAGTGAAATCATATGATGTTTTTCTTTCTCTGACTGACTTATTTCACTTAGCATAATACTCTCTAGCTCCATCCATGTCGTTGCAAATAACAAGAGTTCATTCTCTTTTTTTGTGGCTAAGTAGTCCGCTGTGTGTATACACACCCAGACACACATGTACACCCCACATCTTTAGCCGTTCATTAGTTGATGGACACTTGGGCTGTCCCCATAATTTGGCTATTGTTGATAGTGCTGCAGTAAGCGTAGAGGTGCATATATATTTTCAAATTAGTGTTTTCATTCTGGGGGGGGGTAAATACACAGTAGTGCAATTGCTGGGTCGCAGGGTAGTTCTGAGAAGCCTCCATACTGTGTTCCACTGTGGCTGCACCAGCTTGCATTCCCACCAGCAGTGTAAGAGGGTCCCCTTTTCTCCGCATCCTCGCCAATATCTGCTGTTTCTTGCGTTGTTGATTTCAGCCATTCTGACAGGTGTGAGGTGATATCTCATTGTGGTTTTGATTTGCATTTCCCGGATGATCAGTGATGTTGAGCATCTTTTCATGTGTCTGTTGGCCATCTGGATGTCTTCTTTGGAGAAATGTCTACTGAAGTGCTTAGTGCATTGAAAAAAATAAATTGTCTTTTAGTTGTTGAGTTGTAGGAGTTCTTTATATGGAATTGGTTTTCACTCTGTCTTGGTCTAGGTCGCTGCCCAGCTGTACAGGGGAAGGATGAGCTTACCCTGGGCTAACCTGGAGCCGAATGGCCAGACAGAACTGCGGTGAAGCCAGACGAAGGTCTGTGGAGTGTCCTCCAGCTCTCTGCCCTTGGCTGTTCTATTGAGGATCTTTATTAATTAGTCGACGGTGATTACAGCTAACGTTCGGATAACGGTAAGTGTCTGTTTATCAGCTGGGGAAGTAGGTGGGTTATTACGAAGACGTTTGCGGAGACCGATCGTCCTATACTAAACAGAACCTTAGTGACTAAGGCTCTCATGGGCTGGGGGATGTGGATGTAAACTGCCCAGCAGAGGTGGG
The DNA here is from genome assembly GCF_024610735.1 of Ursus americanus. NCBI lineage: Eukaryota > Metazoa > Chordata > Mammalia > Carnivora > Ursidae > Ursus > Ursus americanus. The sequence continues at coordinate 61,121,163 of NC_142140.1, forward strand.
GAGGCCCCTGACCTTCTGCAAGGCAGTGTCTTCGCTCAGGGAAAGGGGCTCCCTAGTTCAGGGGTTGTGCGTGGGAGCATCAGCGGTGGAGGGGGCTATTAAGCCCGTCTTCAGGGAGTAGAGTCAAGGAGATGTCCATGGGCATCTCGTGATGGTCTCAGGGGCTCTAGCCGTGGATGAGGGGGCCACATTGCATGGACCTGTGGGGTTCTGGGACCACTTGAATTTCCTCAAATTGATTACTTTGTAACTCCCTCTGCATTGCTTCCCAGTTGTCGTGAGAAAAACCCCAATTTTTTGTCCGTGAGCTGTGCTTATCTTTGGGGGACCAGGAAAGGGATAGCTGTGGGCACAGGCCGTGGCTCCAGCCTCAGCCGGCCAGGAGGGTGAGTGGAGTCTGAAAACACACAGCAGGTACAGAACCCTGCAGGGGAGTGTGCTCTGGTTCCTCATCACCAGAAGTCAGACTCCGAGGTGACTTAGCTGGGCTGGAACAATGGGTCAGAGCCAGGAGGAAAACCAAGGTTAGGGGATGAGCAGAAGAAATGTAGACTTCTACATTTGGGTCTGAAAACTCACATGTGCACATGCAGGACGCGGGGAACAGGTTGAAACGTCTCAAGCAAAGGGGACGCAGGGTGTGGCTGTCAGTGTGACAAGGCTGTTACAACGTAGACACAATGGGGAGGAGGGCTGTTTAGGTCAAGGGAGGCTGTGACCCCAGTCCTTTCTGGACTTGAGCTGGTCTCACGTGGAGTCACATGTCCGTCGCGCGGTGCCACCAAGTGAAGAGGTACACAGCCGTGGGCACTAGAGTTTACCGAGCCGGCCCACAGGGACAGTGAGAGCCTAGAGATCGTGTTTTGTGAGAGCTGGTTGAAGAAGCTGGGAGGCGGGGCCATGGTCTTTGGCTTCACCACGTGGAGGGCCGCCACGGAGATGGTGCACTAATTTCCTATTGCTGCTGTAACAGAGGACTGTAAATCTAGTGGCTCGTAACCACATAAACTTGTACTACCGTTTTAGAGGTCAGAGGTCACCAGGCCAAAATCAAGGTGTCGCTAGAGCCGTGTTGCTTCTGGAGGCCTCGGGGATCTTCTATCCCGTTTTTCCCAGCTTCCAGAGGCTTTCAGTGGCTTCTGGCCCTATTCCGTCTGCAGAGCACCAGCCTTAACCTTCTGACATCTGCCTGCACTTTCACATCTCCTCTCCCTGGCTTCCCTCTTCCCTTGTAAGGTCCCTTGTGATGACACTAGGCCTCCCGGATGATCCAGGATAATCTCCCCACCTCGAGGGCCTTCGTTTAATCACACCTACGGAGTCCCTTTTGCCATAGAGGCAACACTCCCAGGTTCTGGGGATGAGTTGGGGGCATCTTCGGGGGTTAGGATTCTGCCTCCCACAGATAGTGAAGTGTCTGGTTTGGTTTGGTTTTCCTCGGTGGGGTTCCAGAAGACTGAACGGGGCTAGTAGGTGCAAATCGCAGGGGAGCTGAACAGAGCTTTTCAACAGAGCTGAAGCCCTTGTGTCTCATAGTCCGGACTTTGTACAGCAAGGGGGGTGGGCTCAGAAGGAAGTGTCCTGTTCTCCTGGGGTCGCTCAAGTGCAGGATGATTTTTGCTCAGAATGCTGGGTTAGCTGGATTTCCTGCATGGGGTGGGATGTCAGACCCAATGGTAGAGATGTTCCCAGTTTTAAGACTATTACTTCTATGTAGACTGGACATATCATTTTACTTGGTTCACGATTGAGGAGATTAGACCAGGCTTGTCTCATGTGACGGGATGAGACACAAGCATGCCCAACACAGTATCGCTGTGCAGTCTGCACCCACTGCAGGCTCTGTCCAGACTCAGCAGTGCCCGGATGTCCGTTCCTCCAGGAGCCGCCCCCCGGGCCCATGACAAAGAGATGCCGGCAATAAGGAGCCCCGTTCCCTCGCTCTGGTGGTGGTGATGGGGAGCCCTCCAGATCTAATGCCCACAGTGGTGTCTTGCTCGTGAAAGCACCTGGCACCAGCCCTCTTCCTTCCCACTCCCTGCAGGGCTCCCGACAGGAAGCACCCAGTAAACCACCCGCTCTCAAACCTTGATCTCAAAATCTGCTTCTGGGGGAACCCAGACTATGATACCACGGAGGTCCTGGGGAGAAGTAAGCCCTCATGTGACAAGAAAGGGTATGAGTTAAAGTTTCCCTACAGGCAGTCCTACTGCGTCCAACCCGGAAATCCCCGCCGTGACAGCCCCACCCTCACAACAGCCCTAAAGTTGGCGGCTGTCTTTTCCAGACAGCCGTCAAGAGCTCTGCTCTGTGCTCTGTGCAGAAAAATGCCCCAAGGAATCACGCACTTGGCTTTGTGTGGTGGGAATGGAATCCTAGTAGTCACAGGGTTGTTTGGGGGGAGGGTGTGATACTCCTGATTTCTGGAGCTGGACTTAGTTTCTGACTCCAAGCGCCCAGTGAGTGACTTCGTTTCTTCCAAGGCAATTTCCTTCCCCTGTCCACTTACTGGGACTGTGGGCCCAGTCTCAGCCGCAGTTTCTCCACTGTCAGTCCCTTGCTCAGTCCCTGACTTGGGGACGCTGAGGTGTTCACAGGGTTGTTTGGGGGGAGGGTGTGATACTCCTGATTTCTGGAGCTGGACTTAGTTTCTGACTCTTTCTAACTCCAAGCGCCCAGTGAGTGACTTCGTTTCTTCCAAGGCAATTTCCTTCCCCTGTCCACTTACTGGGACTGTGGGCCCAGTCTCAGTCGCAGTTTCTCCACTGTCAGTCCCTTGCTCAGTCCCTGACTTGGGAACCCTGAGGTGTTCACACCTATCGTCTGCACCCTGGAGAACCTGGCCTCCCCAGGCCTGAGGGTCTCAACCCCAGACTCTCCTACTGCTCCTCACTCCCTCTCCCGCCCCGGTGCAGGGGCGGGCGCTCAGCTGCACTGGGCAGAGTCACCTGCTCTCTCCACCGCCCTCTCTCAGCAGCGGGGGTCTTCCCACACAGATCAGGGCGAGGATGGGTGGCTGGTGGGCCAGTGCTGCCCACATTTATCACCTTTCAATGCTCACATCCCTTGTCTCCACCTCAGAGGCCCAGAGAGAAACTGCACATCAACAGTCCCCGCAATGACCCTGGTTCTCACGCCTAAATGGGGGGGGGGTGTCTGTGTGTTTGAGGTGGGGGTAACAGACAGCAGAGCAGTGTGCCCTGTCTGAGGTCCCAGGCGTCACCCTCCCGCCCTAGGTGTCTGGAAAACAGTAGGCATGAGCAGATGGTAGTGGCTTCTCCATATCCCGTGCCCCTGAAGTGAGTCCAGTGCGGAGAGCTCAGGGTCAAAATGGCACCGGGGGAACATGCCATGGGCACCCTGTCCTGCTGTCCAGAACTGGCCTGGGGCCCTGGCTTGGGTGTCGGGGAGCAAGCCCAGCACAGAGCTCCACAGCCTCCCCCTCCGCCTTCGAAAGCACGTTGAACGTACGGTCCTCGGTTACTCCCGCACTGGGGCTGTTGGTGCATGCTCAATTTGGGGCCCGCGGCAGATGGCGAAGTGGGCTCCCCAGCGGGTCTGGAGCGTGGGCTTTGGAGAGCGCTAATGTTTCTCAGATCTCCTCAGCAGAGTGCCAACTGTGGCAACACCGTAGCTCAGGCCAGGAAATGGAAACCCGCTGCCAGGTGGTAGGCCAGGCTGCTGCTTAATTAAGGAGCCTCCCAGCTTGTGGGTGCCGGGTGTGGTTTGTAAATAGTTTGCGCACCTGCTGCGCCCACCCACGTGCTGTGGGAGTGCTCCCGTGCTTGAAGCAAGGGCTGTCCAGGCCCCCCCCCACCCCGCTGGGGGCAGGAGGAGTCTCTGTCTCTGTTGGACGTTTATAATCTGCATTCATATTTACAGTATAGCAGCCCTGTCGGCTGTTATCGAATCCACGTTACAGAGGGAGCTGGTAAGCGCTCAGAACGTGTCAAGAGACAAACCTGAATTCTGAACATCAGTTCGCCATGGGTGTAGTAATAGGGCAGTTCTGTGTACCTCGTGGATTATTGGGGAGATTCCAGAAAATTATGTGGGCAGAAATCTTCCAGTCTAGAATTTGCCCATTAGTGATGATTCAGTAAGTGTTTGAATTCCTGCCGTGATGGTTAATTCTGTATGTCAGCTTGGCTGGGGCGTGGTACCCAGCTACTTCGCCAGACATGACTCTGAATATATACGTGTGTTAGATGAGATGAAGACTTAAATCAGCAGACTGAAATGTTCATTATCCCCCACAATGTGGGTGGGCCTTACCCCATCAGTGGAAGGCCCTCGTAGGAGAGAAAGACTCCCTGCCCAGAAGGAGGAGGGAGTCTGCTCGCAGGCGGCCGTCTGGCTCCAGCTGAGACGCTCCCTTGGGCCTGTAGCCCGTGACCTCACTTGCCGCAGTCCAGACTTGCCAGCCGTCGCAGTCACATGGGCCCGTCACTTGAAATCAGTCTCTCTCTGCACAGCCTGTTGGTTCTGTTTCTCGGCGGATCCCAACTGAAACGCCGATGAGGAGGACATTTTAATAGTGTGTGGTTTAGCCAGATGAAATAGCAGGCAGTTGTCAAAGAGAACAGCTCACATCGGTGTTTTTTGATCGAGAAGGACATTTGTTCGAAGACGGTTTAGCTTCCTGAGTACATAACGACGTTTTCGATGGGCAAGAACACGAAGACATACGTGTGTGCATGCTCACGGGCACAGAGGAAGTGGGAGGGACACGGCGTGCTGCTGGCGATCGCGCTGACGGTGACTGGGGCTGCGGAGTGTTGCTGCCAGGGAGGGAGATTCGTTCCTTTCTGTGCTTCGTGATTGTGTGATTTTGACAAACGTTATTTTTGTCGTTAAAAGATAGCTAAGCAGATACGTATAATGTAAAAGATTGTTGATTTTGAACCCTCTTCCCAGCTGTGTCTGCAGGCAGTGAGGACAGTGTAGCTGAGTGTGTCTGCGGCTCACAGCACGCCCATCTGTGCCGGGGCCCCTCCTGCCTGGGGGAGTGAACTGGCGCTGCCCTGAGCCACTCCGATCACAAGGCCTCGCCAACGCAGCTCCGAATGAGTGTCCACGGCCACATGTGGTTTTAGGGGACACTCCTTTGCAATTGTGGCCCTGGTTTCTGGGCTCTTGGGGAGCTGGGTGGCCCACGGGCGCGACGGGGGAAGCCAGGGCTGAGCTCTCATTGCCAGAGGACAGCACGCAGCAGTGAGTAGCTCCCAGGTGCCAGACGCATCCTGGATGCTGAGAGGCCGGACGTGGCTTGACTGGAGGTTCCCAGGGAGGAGTGTTTTGGAAGCCGCGAGAGCCCTGCAGTCCGGTTGGCGAGGCCTGGCCACTTCAGCTTTGCCAGGGATGGTCAAACAGCTTGACCTCGCCTTCGATCCCTGCAGGGTCGGCTGATCACCACTAATGTAGGCTTGACAGACTTTGCTGAGGCAGCGCGGGTGTGCTCTCTCCACAGAGACCCATCTTCCGCCCCACGTCCAAGGCAGAAGGACATCAGAAGGAAGTGAGAATCCCTAGTATCTTCCCAGGCCTGCTGCTCTGGGGCCGTTTAATCCAGCAGAGGGTTATCTGAAAACAATTCACAGTTGCCTTGTGCAGGCAAGGCCCTACTCCAAGGTCAACATGTGAGGGAAGGCAGGACAGTCGGCAAACGGGATCCAACATACACACCGCGAAGAATGGACTCTCCGTGGAGTGCCCATCAGAACCAGCCGCGGAGCTGGTACCGGAGCCCGCATGCCTGCACCCTTTGAACCTGGTTGAGAAGCCCCGTGACAGCTGTGCGGGTGGGCGTTCGTCCCGGCACTCATGCCGCGTGCCTGAGATGCTGGTTCACATCCAGGAGGGGAACAGAGGCTGACGGTGGTCGCCACGTCAGGGTGGGCCTGGCACCCTGCAGACCCAGCTGCAGTGGTCCTAGAGAGGTGCCTCCTCTGTGTGGCACACCTCGTCCCGATCTCTTCTGTGTCTGAGGGGAGGATGACAGCTGCCATCTCCCTGCAGTGATGGCTCCTGTCCCAGAGAAGATGGGGAGACCTCGGTGGCCACTAGGAGCTGAGGGTAGCTGAGATGAAGCTCTGAACCATTGCCGACCTTGGGGATGGTCCAGCTGGGCCTCTTCTGTCCCTAAGTGTGCAGAGGGGCTGCTGGCAGGAGCCTGGGCCCGGACCTGCAGCTGATGTGGCTGGGGGTAGCAGCTGGGCACCAGGAGCCCAGGGAGGCCTGCCCCAGCTCTGTCTGTGCTTTGAGGATGCTCAGAAATGCCACCCTGCTCTCTCCCATCTGGGCCCTTCTAGAACCCCGAGGGGATGAGGCCAGAGTGGCTTTTCTGTCCCCTCCTTGTCTCCACTGTTGGGACTGTGTAAGTAAAACCAAGCAACCCTGAGAATAACTCGTCTTTCTGTCACAGCTGTAAGTTCCAGAAGGATCACACACCTGCTGTGAACATCCAGTGGACACAGAACTCTCAGAGTGCAGAGTGAGGTCCCTTCTCCCGATCCTGTGTCCCAGAGGCAGCAACAGCTAGTGGTTCAGGGCTGGGTTGTGACGGTCTCTCTGTCAGGATCTCTCCGTGTTCACGGCTCAGGCGTCGTCGTGACGGTCTCTGTCGGGATCTCTCCGTGTTCACGGCTCGGGCGTCGTCGTGACGGTCTCTGTCGGGATTTCTCTGTTAAGCCGTGAGGTTAGCGGACGGAAGGACTGCAGATCTAACTGCTGCAGGACGGGGTTGACTCCGAGTTGAGACTTCACGGCCTGACCGCTCTTTGTCTGAAGACCTTGGCCTCCTGGGCTGGTGGTTCTGAGCAGCGGCGGGAAGGCAGAGTGGCGGCAGCTTGGCGGGAGTTGTGACGGTGAAGTGCCCGCCTCGTCCCCGCACAGGGACACTGCCGGCGTGTCACTCTTCAACCAGCTGGAGGTGTCACTTGCATAGCAACTCTTTGAGCTTCCGAGCTCAGCCTGGCCTCGGGCTCCGGCACAGACTGCCGTCCGCTGGGTGCTGTCTGCCCACGACTATGCCTGTTCACACGGGTCCTCACCGTGTTGATGTGTGTAGGTGCACACGTGTGTGTGCGCCTCTGTGTGAGCGTGTGTGCGAACGCGTGTGTGGTCTACTGAGCCAGCCCCGGGGAAAAGAGCCGCTTTTTCTGTCTTTGCGTTGACGTCGCCTATGGGTTGGGTTGCATGTAAAACCAGAAGGTGAAGACATTCCAGAAGATCAAAGAGCGTGGAGAAGACTGGGCATGTGTTCTAGAACATTCCCCAGACCACACAGGGGCTCCTGGTGCTGCCTGGTGCTGCCCCCCACGCACAGACAGCAGGATGGGGCTACAGCACAGAGGAGGGCCACTTAGAGGAATGGGCTGGGGATTGTCTTCTGCACGCCAGAGCCCAGCAGAGATGGGTGGGCTTTCGGGACCTGGTGAATTCTTTATTTCTAGAGAGATGCAAGCAGCCCCCCCACCGCGCCCCCCCCCCCCCCCCCCCCCCGCCCAGGAGACCATCTTCTGTTTCCTCATGCAGGACCAAGTGGTCCTTCCTCAGCGTCCGGGTCTGGTGAGGAAGCCGTGTGCTGCCTGCACACGTGATCATGCACAGACGTGTTTGCCGCAAATATGACAGGGCCGACGGGGTACAGGGGAGTCTAAGTTCGTGTGGGGGAGCCTCCCCGAAGGATGTGTAAGATGAGCCTGCAGGATGGGCGGCAGTCAGCCAGACGAAGGGGTGTAGTATTCCAAGTGGAGGGCACAGGGCGTGTGGATCCTCGGCTGGGGACATGCGCTGCACAGCTCAGATTGGAGACCTCTTGGCCGCAGAGGAAGTGAGTGCCATCACACGGTCCCAGCACCACCCCCCTTATGGATGCTGGGCTGGCTGAGAACCTCCAAATGTTAGGGCTCCATGTAGGAGTCCTGACAGGCATGGTGGGGGCCCAGAGCACGGAGAGCCCCGGGCCATGCTGGAGCGAGGAGACCAAAGCCCCCACAGGATTGCTGTGGGTTGAGAGGAAGCCAGAGTTCTGCCCACGGGGCCTGTGGAGACGTGGTCTCCTTGTGGAGAGGCAGATCAGAGGCGGTCAGTCAGGCAGCCTCAGTCCAGTAGGACTGGTGTCCTTTCGAGATGAGGGAGTTCGGACATGGAGTGGGGGGCTGCCTGTGAAGATGAGGCAGAGATTGGGGTGAAGGATCTGCGAGCCGAGGAACACCGAATATTTCCCTCCAAGCACCGGGAGCAAGGACAGGACCAAGAAGGGTTCCTTCACTGGGGCCCCGGCCTCCCAGGCAGAGTGCTGAGGGTGTGGGGGGGACCCCAAGAGTCAGCCTAGAAAAGCAGTGTCTCCCGCTCAGAGGGGGTCTGCTGGGGCTGCTGGCCAGGGAGTATCCCGGTCCTGTGCATCCCCTGTGCCCAGAACCCAGGGGTCGTAGTATACAGCCTCCCAGAGCTAAGACTAGCAAGGCACAGGGAAACTAGGGTGAGTTGGTCCCTGTGCCTGGGAGTAGCTTTGAGGAAGCCACATCTTTGCAACCACAGAAACCCCAGGTGAGGTTCCCGGCTCGCCTGCCGAAGGGGGTGAGGTAGGCACAGCCCAGCTGCTGAGCATAAAGAGGCCGTGGCAGTGACCTCCACGGGCCACTAACCTTTCACAGACCTCACAACAGAGGCCAGTCCTAGGCTTTCCCTAATGGAGAGATCACTCGGTGTGCCCGTGCCCTCCAGAATCTGTGAGGGGCGCCCAGGGTAGGGAAGCCAAGTCTGAATGCCGAGCACCCGTGCCTGTGACCTGGTGGCAGAGGTAAGTGTCTCGGGAGGAGTCTATGCTGGGTTGTGGCACCATATGGAAGGCATGGGGGGCTTCATATGGTCATGGAGAAGGCAGTGTGATGGTGAGGCTGAGCCTGGAGCCATGGGCCACAGCTGGGACCCTGGGCAGCCTCCAGAAGCTGGAAGAGGCAAGGGGTGGGTCGGCCCAGGACCCCACAGGGCTCCTGACACCTTGATTGTGGACCTCAGAGCTGCGAGAGGGCAGGTTTATGCGTGCTCAGCCACCCAGTCTGTGGAGACCTGTTGGAGATGCCCCAGGGAACGAGTGCGCCTCCAATAACGGGGGTAAGAGAAGCCATGCCTGGGCTCCCTCTGAGCAGGGCTCCCCTTGGGGTGGGATCCCCGTGCAGGGCAGGGGCAAGGCAGGGCAGGGCAGGACAGGCTGCCAGGAGTCCTGAGCCCCCGCGTGGACAGGCTAACACAACAGCCTCTGCTCAGTTGAGAGCCTGGCTGCCTCCCCTGGGACGGGGCTTTGCCGGGCTCTGGGTTTGCGGGGTCCAGTATGCGGGCTTCTGGCCAGCGGCGGCAGGAAAGGGAGTGGAGGCAGAGGGGGAGCAGCTAGTGCTAATCTATTTCAGCGCCTATCCCAGGGGCTCCGCCTTTTCTAGCCGCAAGGTGTTTCCTTTGTCACTCTCCTTCTCAGGTGCTGGCGGAGCCCTGGGGGTGGTGGGGAGGCTGCAGCGGGTACAGACCGCCTGGGCCACACAGCTGCCAGCTCCCGCCGGGCCGGGTGCTGAGCTCAGGCAGGTGCTCTGGGAGGTGGGGCATCTGCAGGAGGTAGGGTGCGTACCTGCTTCAGGGGCCTCACCTGCAGCCCCGTTGCTTCCTTGAGACACAGTCTTGGCTTGGGTCCCTGGGAAGTAGCCTGGGCAGGCAGTGCGTGTTGTTAAGTTGTGGGGCCTCTGCCTGTGGCAGGGGAGAGGCTGAGCTGCAGTGTGGTCTTTGCAGCCCCTCCCTCAGGTCAGGGTCCCATCAGGACCCCGGAACCCCAAGGAGGCAGAGCTGGGAGCCCTGTACCCTCTGACCCCTCTTCCCACTAGGACAGAGAGGCTGGGCTGGGAGGAGGGCGAGGACACGCCAGCACCCAGCCCTCAGGCTTCCCGCAGACACATGCTCTTCCGCCTTCCTTTCCTTGGGCCTGGTTTGCTCCTCCTCCAGGCAGCCCGCTGGACTCCTTCACTCACTTAAGTCTCCTGCTCCGCACGAGGGAGTGAACTAACGGAGGAGCCAGGAGCTTTGGCGGCCAGTGTGCCCCCAAGAAGGTCACAGGGTTTGAGGCCAGACAGACCTGAATTCTGGCTCCTGTTCCATTGCCAACGATCTGCTGTGTGAGCTCAGACTGTGTGTCCTCCTGGGAGCCTCAGTTCTCCCAACTGTCAGCAATAAAAGGGGTTAAAACTGTCCCCTGTACAAGGTTGCCCTGAGATTAAATCGGAGATGTGGAAGGAGATATTACTGTCGTTACTCCTTCATGAGGGCGTACCTCGTCTGGGCGAGATGGAGAGCTCTCTGACAGTAGGTCTGGTATTCTCTCTTCTCTGCTCAGCAGAGCCCCCCAGCCTGGGGCAGGGAGCCCGGGGAGGCTCAGCAAACACACAGCAAGGGGAGTGTGTGTGTGTGTGTGTGTGTGTGTGTGTGTGTGTGTGTGTGTATTTTCCCTGACAGTTAACCCTTTTATGAGCTGTGGTAACAGGACAACTCATGTCTCTTTTAACCTTGCCTACGGCCCTATAAGCAGTTATTATGGCCCCATTTTAAGGGGAGGAAGTGGAAGCTAGAGAGGTCAGTTAACTTGTCCAGGGTCACAGAGCCAGCAAGCGGCAGAGCCAGGACTTGAAACTGAGACCATGCACCAACCATGCACCAGGAGACACCAGCCATGCACCAGGAGACACTTCGCCAGTGTTTCGCGAAGTCCTGTGCCCAAGGCTGCTGGATTCATAGTCACTGGCCGATGACCCAGCAGGTCTGCAGACATCGTGCCCCAGCCCAGGAGTGATTTGTGGTTTGGATAAGCAGTGGGTTGGAACTCTGAGTTGGTTTCCCCCTAGAAGTGTCACAGATAAGTAATAACCACCTGGAATAGCTTTGCTTTGGGTGTGTTCAGAATCTTTCCCCGGGGTTGTTCGTGATCTACTTGTGGTCTATGTCACTATCTCCATGGCGGGGTGTGGGAGGTCTCCCCCTGCCTCTCCTCCATCCCCCTTGCTGTCCTAGGAGCAGCAGGAAGGTGCTGGCCCCGCTGCCCCCTGCATTCTTGGGGGGCCCCTGCAGTGGATGCTGTGGGACATGGAAGACGAGTCCCCAGCTGCTGGAGGGTCTGCAGGCAGGGGGCTCCCCCATTGCTCCCCTTCTAGGGATTGCACCCCCGAAGAGGGCTGCCTCACCCAGGAGCCTGCCCCCTTTCTGGGGTGGTCGAATCCGTGATCAGCCCCAGGGTAAAGAGGGCCGGCCTTCTTGTCCCAGCTCCATGGAGCCGCAGGACGTGGTCCCGGCTCCAGAGCTGTGTGTGGGGTCGACAAGGCCTGTGTTTGCAGATGGCTGTGGCTCAGCTTCCCTCCCCCGCCGCACAGCTTCACTTCCCTCCCCTCCACATGGAGGTCCCCCCAGATTACTAAGAGCTGCAGGATGGCGTTCACCGAGCACAGGCCCCCGAGTGGGAGCCGGAGCGGATGTGCAGGCTGCAGGCCTGTGAGCCGGCCCCTGTCAGACCCGTCAGTGCTGGGATGATAGCTGGCTTTGTGAGGTGCCACCTGCCCGCGGTGGAATGAGGCCAAGGGTCCCGGAGCTTTGGAAGCTGCCACGTTCAGGGTTGAAGCGCCGCTTCTCAGGAGGGCCGAGTGAGCTGCCGGGCCGGCCCCAGCGACCATCTTGTTCTGGGCCCTTCTGTGCTGCAGCAGAAAGTGGGGGACAGCTTTGCCTGCCACAGGGGCAGTGGGGCTCCATCCTTCCTCAGGGCCACAGTGGTCAAAGCCTTTCGGGGGCGGTGCTCAGGGCTTGCCAGACCCAGCGGTGAGGAGCAGGAAGGTTCACCTGGGAAGCCTGTGGTGGTTCCTGACATGGCAGAGTCTTGCTAGAATGATCTGCTTGCAGATAGATGGCTGTGGAGGACAGGGGGACGTGTGGCTTCTGGCCAGCAGCTGGCAGACAGCAAGCTTCCCAGATCTGCTCGGCTGGAGGAGAGCTCTGCATGGGGTCCAGGCTGTCAGCAGCCTGACCTATCGGGTCCCGCCGTCCCCACCCAGCACACTCTTTACGGACTAAGGATTCAGACACTGTCTTTAAGAGCGGCCCATTTCAGGAGCACTAGACCTGGAGCTGTGGGCTGGCTCAGGGTGGCTACGGAACCTGGGGTGGGGCCGGGAGCAGGTGCTGGGCCGCCTCTGTCCAGAGGCTTCCCGCTTCAAATGCAGCTTCAGCGTGCCGAGACCCAGGCTCCACTGGCGGCTGTGTGATGGGGGCAGGGCAGAGATGTGAGTGTCTACCTGTCCCTTCACCTCCCATGTCACCCCGGACATGGGGGCACCTGAGAGGGCGGATCTGTGGGGAACATGCAGAGGGGGCTGTGACTCCCGATGACCTTGGGTGGCACTCCATGGTTTCAAAAGGCCTTCAATGCTTTCTCCTCTTTGACCCTGACCATGACCTCCAGGGTAAGATGAAGCACGACAGGGCAGAAAGTTCCAGAACTTACCCAAGTTTCCCTGCAAAAGGGCTTGGTCAAGGTTTAAGCTGAGATCAGCCCAGTTCAGAAACCCTTGCCCATGCTACTGCCCAGATGGGTGGTTCTCAAACAGGATAGCGCTCCCAGATTTCCTGGAGTGTGCGTGGAAACACAGGTGGCCGGGCCCGCCCCAGTCTCTGAGTCAGCTGGTCTGGGTGGGTGCTGAGAATCTGCTTTTCTGACAGGTTCCCCGGTGGTGCCGATGCTGCTGGCTGCAGACCCACTTTTGCACACCCCCAGCCCAGAAACCCTTCCCTCGGGTTCAGCCTGCGTGATGCCGCAGCTCCACGAAGTGAGCGTTCTCCTGGTGCCCGTGTCGTGGACGAGGAGGTGTGGGCACAGGGCCACACACCCCGCAGACAGTAGGCTTGGGCTTCAAGCCCAGGCAGTCCGGCTCCGGAGCCCACGCTGACCTATAGCCCCACTCTGCCTCTGGTGTGGAAACAGTACCAGCTTGGGTCTAGCAAGCCTGGGCGTGAGCCCCTGACCACCACTTACTGCTCTAAGAATGACCTTGGGGATGTCCAGTGACCTTCTGAGCCTCTGTGTTCAGGTTTCAGAAATGGGGAGGGTAGTGGCACCTACTCCATGGGGTTCTCAGGATTAGAGATGTCGACCTGAACGGGCCTGGAGGAAGGGCGGGCATACAGCAGGTGCTCGTTAAGCAGTCATTAGTGCTGTGGAGGCTGCAGAGGGGCGCAGAGACAGTCAGGTGACACTCTCCCCATCGTCCAGCTCTGGATCCGGGGCCCGCAGTGCTCCCTCTCCGACCTCCTCTCTCAGGCAGACCTGGCGCTCTCGACAGGAGCCTGGGATCCCCGTTTCCGGCCAGCCTGGGACCACGGCAGCTTTGGAAGCGAGTCACATCATGAACACGGGCAGAACAGAGGAACCCTGTGTTCTCGCTGTGGAGGGAAGTGGCACCCAATGGTCCTGCTCCCATCCCTGGGACCAGACCAGGGGCCCAAGCACGGAGCCCTAGCATGTGGGCAGCCCTGCCCCCCGCAGTTCAGGAGGGACAGGCAGATCCCAGTCCCTCTGGCAGGTGCAACATCACACGTGCCCGCCTGTTTCTGGACTCCTCTTACAGCCCACGGGGGGTTTCTTGGTCAGGTGTCGTGGCTTTTACTAAGTTGCATTACTTGGGGTGCTGGAGTATGTAGATTCTAGAATTCCATAGAACTGACTTTGAACCCCAGCCCAGGCACGTCTGAGCTGTTTCTCAGCATTTACCATGTGCTGGATGCCAGTCTAAGTGCTCTCTATAAGTGAACTCAATCTCTGGATCGCCCATACAAGGTACTCAATGTTCCTCTATTTTGGAAGTAAGGAAATGAAGCACAGAGAAGTTAAGTAACTTGCCGAAGCTCACACAGCGAGCAGAGCTGGGATTTGAACCCCAAGATACTGGCTGTGGATTTTATGATTTGGGGTTGTTGCAAGTGCCTACTGTGTTTTAACTCACTCAGTGTCACGTAAACCTTATGAAGTATGAGTCGTTCTTGTCTTCGTCTATAGATGGGAGTACTGAGTCTCAGAGACATTGGGCCTTCTCCAAGATCATCCTGCAGGCGGCATAGCCTGACTGTACAGAGCAGGAGGCCCTGCAGGCAGATTGACCAGGGTTCAGACTCCCTCACCTCCGTCACTAGCTGTGTGAGTCTGGGTGCCTGACCGAAAGCCCCTGAGCCTCAGCAAATTGGGGATAGCCATGTCTTAGAGCACTGTCCGCGGTCAATGCTGATGGTACCCATCGCTCTCTCTGAGAGCGCCTAGGCTAGAAACACTCCACTCCTTACGGTTCAGCCTGTTACAAGCCCGCAATTCCACTGCTAGCCCCGTTTTCATGGGTGAGGCGGGGAGGCCGCGTAACTTGCTTCCAGGCCCACGGCCCTGACGGCAGAGCTGGGATTAGATCCTGCACAGTCAGCCGGGCAGACGGGCTCCAGAGCCCACACTCCCGCGGCTGCATGAGACCAGGAATGCATGCACCCGAAGGGGCTGCAGGCAGAGGGTAACTTCACATTTCGCTCTGCCCGCTGATTCGTTCTCTTGAGTAACTCTCTTGTTCCGAGACGAGGTCTCCAGCAGACCCTTAGTGTCTCCGCTCACGCTTAGGGATGAGTAGCTGTTCACCCTCCCTCCCCCAGTTACTAAAAGTCTGCTGCTCTGCATTGTCAGTTTCAATCTCATGTCCAGTTCCAAACAACTTCATCTTCCTAGCCACCTTTTAGCTCAGGCGTCTCTCGGTCTGGGACAGCTGCCATGGGGAACAGTGGTCAAGGACACCCCCTCTCCACTGCTGGGGGAGTTGAGGGAGGGAGGGGAGCCCCAGGGGCCGGGGACTCGCTGTCGGGGGCTGGCGCCTTGGGGTGGGCTGCATCTAAGCTGGTCCTGTCTCTCCTGGGACGCTTTGGGGTTTCTCGGGGACTCTGATGGTGGTTCCCTGGCATGGGTGGGTGATCCCTGCTTCCCAGGTCCCCCTCAGCCCTGGGTTTCTGTGGTCCACTCTGCAGACTCTGATGAATTTCCTCACCCGAGGTGGCCTCTGACCACAGTAGACACCCCTGCTCATGCACCCCTTTAGCGGTCACGTGAGGCTTGTCTGCTATCAGTGAGGTGTCAGTCCCTGCATCCTGTGAGTTTCAGACGGCTCAGTCCACGTTTGTCTAGAAGGCTTCCTTGGGCTTATGACAAGGGAGGAAGCCCCTTTCCCCGGGAGGAGAAGAGGGAAGGCACCACAGAGCTCGAGAACACCCCATGGGACCTCGTCTCACTGTCCCAAGTCTTCTTGTCCAGACCTCCAGAGCACGTGACATTTGGGGTCATTCCTTTGCAAGTTGTCCTGAGATGGCTCAACACATCTCTGCAGAGTGTGGACACTGAGCACCCTGTTCTCAGCCTGTGACTGAGATGTGGCGTGCCAACGTGGACCCCAGTGAGTCTGCCCCCCCGTGAAGGCACACCCTGTTCCTCCCACCCAAGGACGGAGCTCACTCCTCCTGTAGCATCAGGCTGCTTTGCAGTCTGCTCTGACACACAGAATGTGCTGGAAACAACACCATGTAGTTCTGGGCTGGCCCCTGAGAGTCCATCCCACTTTCCTGGAAGCCTGCTGCCATGCTGCTGGAGGTGAGGTGCCACCTGGAAAGAGAGGCCCCCAGGGAGGACAGCGAGCTGTGCCGGCCAGCCGTCTGCCCAGCACGTGAGTGCTTCTGACCCCCGCCAAGCAGCTGAGTGCAGCTGTGCATGTCCCCACCCCGTCAGCCCGCACGCACAGGAAATGACCCGTCGTTGTGGTTTCGAACCCCCAGATTCTGGAGTGTTTGTCATGCGGCAGTGGGTGACTGGACTTGGGATGGCAGGATCCGTTGGCGCCGCGTCCCCTGGGTAGGGTGCACAGAACGTGCCCAGGCTGGAGGGAGCCGTCGGTGAATGGCTCCTATGAGACTGGTCTCGTTACTGGTATTGGATGTCGTATGACTGGGGTTCCAGCTCTGGGTTTGCCAGTTAGGCTCCGTGACTCCTTGCCTCGTGGGGCCTGAGTTTTCCCTTCTTACACGTGATTGTCACAGGGTTCGAGGAGGTCTGTGTCAGCCCCTGAAATGTCGTGGTGCTTAGTTAACACAAAGCTGTTCAATTCACTTCCTTCCCTCCTCGACCAGGGGGAGCCACAGCAGGTTTTAGAGGAAGGGGGTGCTGCCATCAAAACCACTTGTCACTGTTCAGTCTTCTGTGCGTGACCTGGCGGGTTCACAGTGTGTCCTGAGATGAGAGGCAGGGGAGGGGGTGCTGTGAGGGGAGAGTGTGAGGGGTCCTGGGCAGCCCCCCTCTGCTGGGGGCACTGGCACTGGTTAAATCTCGGAGAGCACTTTCACTACTAAACGAGTCTGCAGTCTGCTAGGGGGTGAGCGATATTTCCCCAGCTGAGCTGCGAACCTGGTGTCCTGCCTCTCTCTCTGTGCACACATTTCTGGGCCCATTACAGAAGTAGGGTTCAGGCAACTCCCCTGCACCCCATTCTCCCGGGGTGGATGTCCAGTCACCCAGAGGGCACCCAGCTTTCCAGCCCCACGCCAGATGGTTGTAACTGAGCCCCCCAGACGCAGGTGGAGGCAAGCACGCCACTCGAGTGCTCTGCAGCCACAGACCGGGGTTATTAATAAGCACAGTCGGGTGTTTGCTGGGGGGACGGGGCCACCAGTCCAGCTCCTGCTCAGCGGGGGAGTTAACCCCACCTCTCGGAGGAAGCGGCATCAACATGTCTGTGCCCAGATTGTAAAACCGTCACAGAGGCACTGAGTTTTTCTGCCCCAGTCTAGGCTTCTCCTCGTGCCGTGAAAATTCTGTGTCTCGGACGGGACTGTCGCCTCCCTGGATGCTGGACCCTGTGGCGGGGGAGTGGCCGCGCGGTGGTTGCCACGGGTTGTGAAATGGGGCTGCTTGTTGCTGCGGCGTAGCCGGGTGGGACTGCCTGCTACAGAGGCAGGAGGCAGGGCCCACCGAGATGCGGGGAGTTTGCTCTGAGGCATGAGGGGGGTGGGAGGCGGAATGGAGAAGGCTTGGTGGCTGATGGGCTGTGGGGCTGAGAGGCTGCTGTCCAGGGCACCCCTGGAGTAGCCACTGGATGGGGTGGCGCTCACCCCGAGGCGGCCGGCCATCAGGGCAGGGGTGAATAAAGGATGCCCAGAGCAGCTGGTAGAGTCTGCGTGAAGCGCGTCTGGTTGGGGGTTCCTGGGGGCACGCTGGCTTGGGTGATCTACTGCCAGAGTCCAGTACAGTCTGGAGGGCTCAGCACAATGTTCTTGGGAACTCATTCATTCGTTCATCATTCATTCATTTCTTCAGCCAGCTAGCACGTATTGGGGACCTGCTATGTGCGGGGCACTTTCCTAAGCACTGGATAGACATAAAGTGTCGAACAGAACAAAATGTAGCTGGCGCTCAGGAGCTGGAAGTCCAGTAGATGGGGAGAGGCAATAAACAGGCGACTCTGGTCTCTGCACCCCCAGGGAGGCTGTCTCTACACCCTTCTCTGCCAGGACGCCTGCTGGGACCTTCCTGGCACCACTCACAGGCTCACCTGGTGGCGAGGTGCCACGTTTGGCTGATGCGTTGAACCTCCTTCCCCACCCCCACTTGCCCTTCTCTGTGTGTCAGCCTGTCCTGTGTGGACACTGACCATCACGCGAGGACGGAGGTGTTCTCAGATCAAAGCCGCCTTGACAGGAATCCGGGAGGACCTGGTCCTTGGAAGCTGCAGTTTCCGGCAGCAGGGCCCGGGGTGTCCTGGCTGTCTGCAGGTGTGACCTTCACAGCCCCAGCGATGACTGTTCTAGCTGCTGCCACAAAATCCAATTTCAAATAATAACATTTATTAGAACATTGCAGTCTCCATCTCCAACTTCAGTGCCCTAGCTCCTTCATGCTTGCGTTGACAGCCTCTCCGTTCCCCAGGGTGGCCATAAAACAGAGTCAGGGTCCAGCTCCTTCCCAGGGGCAGTGAGTGCAGCAGAATAGAAATTCTCGTAGAAAAGAAAACTTATTTTCATTTTTATTGTGGAAAAAGGTGTACAAAATTTCTATGATACGAGACTCTTGTTATTAACCAGGAACTTTTATTATGAGGGGTTTTCTTCCCTAGCAAAGTGGAAACTGGTAAGAGTGTTTTCCGAGGTTGGGTAAAGACTAGTCAGATGGAGGTCCTGAGGTCAAGGGAACATTTGTTGCTGGAGGTCGTCACTGGCTGAGCAACGCGAGGGGCGTTCCTCCAGCCCTGTCTGAGAGCCACCCTGCGAGGTGCACGCAGCCGGTACCAGAGCCCCATCTCGGAGCCAAGAAGACCAAGCCTCGGATCCATGGCCTGCTTGGTCACCGTCCCTACACTCCCAGGCCGTCCCCTTCCTGCCTCTGCCTTGGGATGTCCAGGTGGGAAGCCAGCGTCCTCTTGCCTGTCACAGACCCTCACGAGCCCATGCACTTCCCGCCAGCCCTTCCCAGCCTCCTGAGGAAAGCCTCTTGGTCACAGTGCGAGGCTGCCCTTTCCCAGGCCCCCGAAGAGCATCTTTCCTCTGGGAGGCCCCATAGAGCAGCCCTCGTGGATGCTTTTATGGGTCATATTCTGAACATTACATCCAAATTAAATTTGTGCTGATTTAATTAGAACACATAAGCCGAGGGACTTCTTAACCGTTCTCACTACTGGGTCCTGGGTAAATGACTTCTCTCTGGACACGGCTGTCCTCACTGCCGGGTGACGAGCGGCAGGCTGGGCCCTCCCTGGTCAGCCTGTGGGCCGAGTGGTCTTGGGGTAGGAGGGCAGAACTGGAAGCCCTTGTCCCCCCCACCCCCCTGGCCCTGGCACAAACGGGAGACCGAGGGCCAGGGAAGAGGGGGCAGCACAGTGTTTGGAGCCATACAGATGGGACATCTTGGGACTTCTGTCCTGTGGGTGCCAGGGAGGGTCTGGCGAATAAGCCTCTGCTGGGTGCCACGGGGCCTAGGGGGTCAGCCTGAGCCCCGAGGGGCTGTAATAGCTATACCCCTGAGGAGCTGGACGGGGCCTCTGCCAGATGGGGTCACAGCCTCCCGAAGATGCCACATCCTCATGCCCCCAATCTGTGAATCTGTGGCCTCACCCTGCAGAAGGGACTTTGCCGGTGCGATTGAATCACAGTTCTTACCATGGGGAGATGATCCTGGATTGTTCGGACGCGCCCCAGGTCATCACGAGGATCCTCTTAAGTGGGAGGGCAGGAGGGTTTGTGTCAGAGGAGGGGTGACAAGGGAAGCAGAGGTGTGTGTGTGCCTGTGTGTGTGTGTGCCTGTACGTGTGCAGGCACTTGCATGTGTATGCGCACGTGCATGTGTGCTAATGTGTGTTTGTGTGCATGTGCGTGCACACGTGTGCTAACGTGTGTGCGCGTGTACTTGCATGTGTGTCTGCACGTGTGTGTGCCTGAGCCTGTGCTCACATGTGTGTGCATGTGCCTGTGTGCTCACATGCGTGCCAACGTGTATGTGTGCTTGCACGTGTGTGCTCGCATGTGTGTGTACTTGTGCCTGTGCTCACACGTGTGTGCACATGTGCTAACGTGTGCGTGTGTGTGCCCGTGCGTTCACGTATGTGCTCGCATGTATGCATGTGCATGTGTGAGAGATCGACCAGGAGGGAGGAAACAGGTGGAGATTCTCTGCCACTGCTTTAAAGGAGGGCCCTGCTCCCAAGGGCACAGGTGCGTCTAGACCCTGGGAGAGGCAAGAAAATGCACGTAACCAGGTCCTCCAGAAGGAGTGCAGCCAGCTGACGCCCCGAATTTAGACCTTGTGGCTCCAGAGCTGTGAGAGAATATGTTGGTGCTGCTTCTAGGCACTAAGTGTGTGATGACTTGTCTCAGCGGCCACAGGAAACCCACTGAAGGCATGACACCCCGGCTCTAGGCTTGAGAGGGAGACGGGCAGTGAGCGGTGGGTCTTGTTGCTGATGGTGACCTCAGGGTAATGGGGACAACGGTGAGGACAGTGGCCCGTCTTCAGGCTGCACGTGCGCACAGCGGATATCTTGGCAGCCGGAAGATGGGCTCAAATAGTTTTTGGGTATCCAAATCAATCAATAAGTTAAAGAATGAAAACAGCTAAAGAAAGAAATCAAGAGTATCTTTTGGCACAAAATGGAACTTGTAAAGTCTCCAAGCAAAAGTTTTCATTCAAATGCCACTGTTCGGTCTGAATATTTAAAAATATCTTTCCTCTGTGCGTATCCAGTTTCAGTCTCTTGGAATGAAAAGCAGATAACAAAATTAAACAAACAACTGCCTTCCTTGGCTGTTTGACAGCTCTGGCTCGCGGATCGTCCCAGGCAGGCCTGATGTGGTTCTTTCCCGCTTGGACAGAGTTTCCGTGAGCACTGGGGGAAATGTTCTCAGGGGCTGCCCGGGGCTGGACCCCACAGAAGCCCTTCCGTGGTCATCGCGCTCCCGCCTGCTGTGCTGCAGTCCGAGCTGCGGGAGCACCGCTCTGGCCTGTGCGTGTCTTGTGCACCGTGGTGCCTGGCGGAGCGAGTGGTGCGTCAGCCGCGCTCAGTGCGCGCTCAGGGAGCGTGCATCCCGGTGGCTTGGCCAGTGGATGCGATCGGCCACTGAGGCCCTCCTTTCCTGAGACAGGACTGTCCTCCTTGGTTGAGGCACAGACGCCGCCGGTGATCTTCTCTGGCTCCTCCAGGTGCAGAGGTTCTGCATCTCGGGAGCAGTGCAGAAGGTGGTCTTGGGCTGAGGTGAGCCAGGGCAAAAGGGCTGGAGCACCTGCCAGGTGAGCCCCCACGTGGGCCTGATTGCACATGGCTCCACAGCTCGGGGCTCAGTATTGAGCACCTCCTGCATGCCAGGCCTTGGGCTTGACAGAGCCGTTGCTCTCAAGGAGTTCCATGGCAGAGAAAAAAGCTGATCCTTGAGCAAGTCAGGCTACAGGCTACAGGACTGGCTCCGAAAGGTCTGAAGGGTCACGGAGAAGGGAGCGTTGTTACTGACACTGGGATTCTCGGGGAGGAGCTGAGTTTCCCACTCGTGCAGGAGGACAGAGGAGGAGCTGGACGCCGTGATTTTCCGGTGGCTTCGGTGCCACGGTCTGGGGCGCTCCTTTCGGCCTTTCTCGCCGTGTAGACTGGGAGTCCCTGGGGATGAGAACACCGTCTTCTGCTTCTTCTTTCCTTTCACTCCTGAGGGAACGACTCACAGGCCGAAAGGACCAAGACCAAGAACCTGGTCTTCCTCTCTGTCCTCCTTCCTGAAGGCTGGGCCCAGGCCCTGATGTCCTGGGAAGGAGGTTGCCCTTGCCTGGGGTGGGTCCTGGGGACTGTGTGCACGGTGCAGGAGGCAGAAGCCTGGCAGCACCTCATGCCTTCCCTCCCTTCCCTCCCTGTTTGAGGCCAGCATCCCCACCGCACACCCAGGACGCCCTGCAGACCATTTGGACAGGGGGGGGACTGCAGCTCCATGGAGGCTGCTCACCTCTGAGGGGCCACATCCTCGAGCCAGTGAGGCCGTGTTCTCTCTGCCACACCGTCCCGCGCAGATCTGAGCGTGCTCCTGGGGCCCAGGAGGCGTACGTAGCCCTGTCACTCTGTCTGTGCTTTGATAAGCTCCTGCACTGGGGGCTGCAGAAAGATCCATCATGTCACGGCCAACAAGAAGACGTCACCATCAGAAGGATAACTGCCCACGGTCTCCAGCCTCCTCGGACCTTCCTGGTTCTCTCTCCGTCCTGCTGCAGGAGGAGCTCAGAGACTACAAGTCATTGATTGCAGTGGGCCGGGTCGGGTCCTGGGAAGGTGGTGTCTTTATAAAGCACAGGATTGTCCTGCCCCCTGTCACGTGCAGCGTGAGCTCTAGAGCCCTCGTCCTGGTGGTGAAGATGCCTTTCTCCCAGGACCAGCCTCTTCTCCACATCCCGCGTCCCTGTGTCCCGGGGTGCTGTACGGAGTGTTGGTCACGTCCCCCAAGCTCTGTGCACTTTAGAACCGCTCCACGTTTGCACTGCTTGGAACAGCCTCATCCTTCCTGGTCAGAGCCATCCCCTCCTCCTGCAGGTGGGGCCAGGCTGTCTTAGCACTGCGTCCCATGGCACTTTGCGTATCCCGAGTGAGAACGTGTCATGTCCTGGCAGTTTACCTTGCAGCCTGTCCCTTGCTGCTCTGACTCTTCCTTGAGGACGGGGAGCATGTCACGTCTTATTCTCACGTGCTCCATCCTGGCACAGGGACATTTGACGGGTATCCCTGGGACGAAAGGCTGGCACTCGGCACCTGCTGGAGTGTTTGAGAGCACGTCTGGTAAGGAGCACCCCTCTCCCAGCCGAGCTCAGAACCAGAAGAGAGGGGACGGGGGGACGAGGAGCATCAGACGTCGCTGACAGTGGCCCGGTGAGGGGCTCCCTACTTAGCAGAGTTACAGTGGCTTATGAGTCCCCAGCTCTGGTCCAGACCAGACCTTGGGACCACCCGCCTGAGAGGAAAGCTTTTCTCGAGTGGTCACGTCCCTGCTGACAGGGTCCATGACTTGGAGAGGATCAGAGTCTGGTGGAGAAGATGACCAGAGCGAGTGGTTCACGATGCAATGGAGGGAAGCATAGGCCCCTGTGGGCATATGCAGTTGGGGCTGAGGAATGTTGTTTGAAGTATGGAAGGTGAGAATCTTCAGGTCAACTCAGGAGTAATCAGGGAGGGCTTCCTGGAGGAGGTGACACTGGAGCAGAGTCTCAGACTCCATCATCAGTGGGAATTACACAAAGAGAAGGAGTGGTGTCCGTGTGGTATTTAAAGAGACAGCTGATGCGATGTCCCCGCCTGTGAAGCCGCATGGTGTGTGGAGAACTCACACGTCATGCTGTGGCCAGAGCCCGGGACACTTGCGGGAGGACGGCTGCAGAGGGCTTGGCAAGGCACAGAGGACCGTGTAAGGTAAGAGTCCGGGGAACATTCAGGTAAACGTCCACCTGCAGGAAATAAAGCGCCCGGTGCAAGCTGATGTCATCCGTGCTTATCGCTGAGAAAGCAGGCAGGGTCCACCTGCACCTGGAAGGACAGGCCTCATTTCAGGCTCACTTCTGCCTTCAGGCCGTCCTGAGGTCCCGGGGCACTGAGGGGTGGGTGGCCAGACAGCTGGCGTCAGGAGCCGGGTTAGACGGAGCCTGTGTGCATGCGGTTATTGGCGGATTAGCGCAGAAGGGTGTTCCGAGACGCTGACTCTGCGATGCGCAGTGGGGCACACAGGCATGTTCCTGCTGAGCGTAGAGGCATCATTATTTCAGAAGCACAGAGAGCCGAACCTCGAGCCCCCATCGGACCGCAGGGTGAGGATGTTCTTCTTCGCGGTGTGCTGTAATCTCCGCGCTGGGCGCGGCCGGCTCTGCGGGCACAGTCCTGGGCGCCGCCTGGAGCTGGGGTTTCGAGCAGCAGCCGCTCATTGCCGTCCAAAAGTCAGAATATACAACTGAAAATCCTCAATTCATTGAGGTTTGCGTCCATCTGCACGCTATTTTTCACACGAGGTGGAACCAGCTATGTCCACCCCCTTCCGTCTCCAGCGAGCGTCTGGAGCCTCCTGAGTTAGCATGTCTGGTTCGCTTGCACCTGTGAGCACCCAAAGGACGGGCACGTAGTGTGGTCGTCCCTCAGCGGTCCCTAGACGTCCCGAGTCACCGGCGCCGTGGTCTCCGGGAAGGGGAGGTCGGCCTGGATTGGGAAGATTGCGTGGAGAGGAGTGGTTTCTGGCCGGGGCCCACGAGAGGGCTTAAGTGGCTCCTTGGTGCCCCGAAGCTATTTGCAAAATGGCGCGTGTATGTGTGTGGGGGCATGTTCATGTCTCAAGGGAGCAAGCCCATAACTTTCTTTGGCTGCTCTGAGGGTCCTGAAGAACTTCGGGGCGGGGAGCAGAGAACAGACATGGACCTCAGCCATCCCTGGAAGAGTTGCTGCCCGCGTCCCCTCCCTGCTGCCCCACCCCCCCCCAAATCCACGGTTAGCTCCGAGGTAGGCTGGACTGAGCCACACAAGGGGGAGCCTGTGTACATTGCCCACTGTAACCTAGGATTATGCCGGGTTGTAGAGTGTCCTTGAACACACCAGTGGGCTCGATGGGTAGGGTGGAGGCGAGCGAGTGGTTTTTAGGGATGTGCAGGGCACTAGGGTCCAGAGTCGTGCTGGTGCTGGGCTGTTGGCTGGTGTCCTCCTGCTAAGAAGGCACCAGGCCTGTTCTGATCAGATAACAATGCTGCTGGTGACCTAGGCACAACCAGCCGTGCAAACACTCCCACACGTAGCACTTAGACTTTCTCAAACCCTGGGAGAACGTGAGGCCCTAGGACAGATCCAGAAAGAAAAGTAACAGGTCGTGCGGTGCTGACCAGGGGTCTGCCGTAGGTCCTTTCCCAGTAGGTCAGCTCTTTCCTGCAGCTCCGGGGAAGAGGAACTTCCTCCATGCATCCCTTTCCCACTCTCTGCAGGAGAGCTCCATCCGTCAGCGGGCACCCGAGTGGATGACCTGGGCAGGTGCATCTCTGAGGGCCCTGGGAGGGGGGGCGGCCACATTGGAGGTGGTGAGAGTGAGCGTTACCCCAGCTCTGCTGAGTTCTCTAGGGCTGGGTGTCCCCAAAGAGCTGCAGCTGGAGCCTGCTGCCCAGGGGCCCCGTGAGGCCAGGTGGGGGATACCCAGGTCTGTGGGAGGAGGAGGCCAGGCCCAGCCTTCCTGGGCCTCCGGCTCCCAAAGCATAAAGGCGGAAGGCAAGTGCAGACAGTGTGCTCTCCCCATATGTGGCCCCTGTGAGGTGACTGCATGGCCTGCGTCACTATCCATCCCAAAGATGCCACTCTACTGGCCGTAGAGACCAAGGATATGCAGGAGGTCAGGGTGCGCGGAGGGGAAGGTGGCGGGGGAAGCAGCCTGCAAGGTGGCCAGGAGCCCCGTGGATGCCAGAAGGAACAGGGGACAGATTTCCCTCTTCTGCTGACTCCTTGGTTTTAGCCTCTGAAGACTCATTTTGGACTTCTGACCTCCAGAGTCGGCAGAGAATAAACGTGTGTTGCTTTAAGCCACTAAGTTGGTGACAGTTTGTCACAGAAGCCCAGGGAACCAACACAGAAGAAGTCGGGATGGGAAGCTTTATCTAGAAGGGAGCCTTGTCTTAATAAAGAGGGAGGCTGCTGCCCGCGCTCTGCCATCACTGGAGCGGCTTCAGCCAGGTCGGTAACACACTGGCGAATGTTTCAGTAGCACGTACTGTGTGCCAGATACTCGCCGGGGACTCGCTCTTGCCTGGAGTCGTCGGAGACCCTGTGACGAAGGTCCAGCCATTACTCTCATCCCGTCGAGGAGGAAACAGGTCCAGAGGAGGTAAGTGGCCCAAGGCCCCAGACGAAAGCCAGGATCTGACCCAGGACGTGCAGACCCCCAGAGCAGCTGAATGTTTCCTCCAGAGACTTGCTCAACAAACAAGTATGCAGGCAACGGGCCCAGGTGGTGAGCATCTCCAGGCAGAATAACGGTCCCCAAAGACATCCACATTCCGACCACTGGAGGTTGTGTCTGTTTTAGGTTACGGAGTGAAGGGGAATCAAGTTTTCGTGGAATTAAAGCTGTGGATCTGCTCACCCGAGGATGAGGAGTTCGTCCTTGATCGTCTGTGGGCCCGGGTCTTCAGGAGGCGCTCAGGAGCAGAGGAGGAGGCGGAGAGCCCCAGGGGAAGGTTTCACCACAATGACAGGTGCACCAGCCCTGCCTTTGAGATGGACAAGGAAGGCGTGGTCAGATGTCACAGCTTCTGGACTCCGGAAAGCGCAAGGAAGCTTCCAGAAGGGAGGCCTCCCTGAGATCGTGGCACTGGGGTTGAGCCCTGGATGGCATCCAGGAGCGAACTCTGCAGGGTGTGAGAGAGAAGCCATCCTGGTGGAAGGCAAAGGACGGACCTGGAAGGGTGGCAAGCTGGTGGCCCCAGGGCCAGCCAGCTACTCAGAGTGTGGTCGTCCCGTTGAGACCCGCTCAGAGCCCCAGGGGGGCAAGTCCAGAGGTCTGCTCTCTGCAAACCCTTTTTTAATAAAAGTAATCACACAGAAAAGCTAAACACAGCATGAAAGTTTGTGTTTCCTTGAGTCATTTGAGAGCAAAGTGCTGACCTGCTGCCTGTTCACTGTGCACGGTTTCAGTGTGTGTCTCTGTAAACAAGGACGTTGTCCCGCACAACCAGGACGCAGCCACAAAACCAGGGGATTAGCAACGGTGTGCTCGATGCGGGAGCCCCCGCCCTCCAGCTGTGCAATGACGTGTGTGACTCCAGCCCCACGTGCTGCACTGAGTTCTGTCCCCACGCCTCCCTCGGGCTGGACAAGTCCTCAGCTTTCCCCTGAGGTTGCTGAAGGTTACAGGACAGGTCTCTTGTCCATCCAGTGCCTCCTCCAGATAAATGTCCGTTTATGCGCCATCCGCAGGAACAGCGCACCTGCTTCCATTTGTCCTGCAGCTGGAGGGGATGGCTCTGGTCACCTCATTAGGATGGCGTCTGTCATGTTTCTGCACTGTGACACCACACTTCAAATTGTGTAATTATTTTATTTCTCATCACGTTTAATTCATTTGTATGTATCTATACGAACTCATGGTTTCCCACTTTATTCATGAGGTTCTAACCCGTTCGTACCGACATTCAGTTTCATACTCACATTGTCTCGTATTTGGCCACTGGGGGCCCTCTGTGCCCCTTGACCCGTCCTGACTCATCCCCATCATTTTACAAACGCCTCCTTGCCTCAGGTTCACCTCGACCTCCCCAGGCCTGGGATGAGCCCTTTCTCCGAGGAGCCCTTTCTTCTGTTAGTGGAAAGTGGTATTTAGAAGCCAAGACACAGATGCTAGATGTGCTCAATGCTGTTGGAGTGTCCCTGCCTTTGGGTTTTCTGAAAGGACAGAGCTGAGAACTGTCTGTAAGGTGCTGTGTGACGTTATGTTACATATCGTCATTATCTGTGTACGAACCTACACATTGTATGTGTCATCGTGTGTTGTGTGTTCTGACGTACTGTGAATCACCGTTATGCACGCACACACGTGGACACACGCTATGCTTACACTTCTGCAGCTGTCTCCAGATACCGGAAACCCCGGGTTCACATCGATACACCTGGTTCAGATTCAACGTGGGGTTCATTCTAGTTTTCTCCCCCCTTCCAGTAATGATGGACTTGGTGCATTCGTTTCCTAGGGCTGTTGTAACAGAGTGCTGAGCACGGGGGGTGAGCTGCAGACACTAATTAGCGTCCTACGGTTTTGGGTGGTCAGGGCGATGGGGCTGGTTCTGGCTGAGGCTGGGAGGGCGAGTCCAGCCCAGGCCTCGATCCCATGACTGTGGATGCTGGCATTTTTGGCACTCCTTGGCGTGTAGACGCTCACCCCAGTCTCTGCCTTCATGCTGTCTGTGTGTGGGTGTCTGTGTTCACATGTCTCCTCGTAAGGATGTCAGTCGTACTGGGTTAGGGACCCACTCATCCTGTGTGACCGCATCTTAGCTAGTCATGTCTGCAACAATCCTGGTTGGGGGCTGCCGCATTAGCACTGAGGGGACAGGGGCTGGCGGGCAGTCAGGTGGCCAGGGTGTGGGGGAGGGGAGCAGAGTCTCAGAAGCTGCCTGCAGTGCGGCCGGGAAGCCTGGCACATGCGGGTGTGAGACACGAGCAGAGAACAAATGTGGGCAAGGGGGCTCCAGGAGCCCGTTTGGGTCTGTTTAGCAGGAGGCCCTCACCCACAGAGTGACATCCAGCAGGCCAGTGAACACAGCAGCAGTTTAGGGGTGGGGTCAGGGCGAGGGTACACATCCAAATTCGCCGGCATTAGCTGTGACGTGTGACCTCAGCATGAGATGCTGGGGTGGGAACAAGGGTCTGGTGGAGGTGAGCACCCTCTGAGTGGGGCTGGGGACAGGCTGCAAGCCGTCACTTGTCAACACCCGTCTGATAGCGCCTTGTAGGATGGGGGGAAAACGTGGACACCCTGGCATGAATCTGTCCCCAGAAAAGTCACTCCCCTGTGGGACCACTGCCAGGCCTGTGGCAAGGACCCTGAGTTGAGGAATGCAATTCTCGCTAGGTGGATGGCAGATTCAAGGCCCACCTCAGCCCCAGACCTCAGAAGCAGAGGGCACATCCGGGTTACAGGTCGTGCTGGTGTCCTGACCCGTCTGGTCCTCACACGCACCCTCAGAAGGCCGGAGAGATCTGCAGCCCGATTTCACAGCCACGGAAACACAGTTCCAGGCCGGATCGCAGGGACACGATGGAGGCAGGACCGTGCTTCCAGACTGACACCCACCTCCGACCTATTGGAATCGTGTGGCCTCCACCACTGGCCACGTCCACTCACCTGCAGTCTTGGCCCCTCTGCTGTGGGCGCTGTGCTCTTGCTGACGAGCCGGCTTGCTCCGCTCCTCCCTACTCCCCCACTGCCCTCAGCCCCTTCTCTGCTGGCCAGAGCCCGGCCCTCTAGTTCTGCCTGTTACATTCACGACTCTGGGCTCTCACTTCCCCGGGGGGCTCTCACCTCTTGGGTACACCCTGAGCGCTCTGCCTCTCCACCCACCCACCTCCAGGGAGGCCTCCCTGATTGCTCTGGAGACTGCAGCCCCTCTGAACTGCATTGTGCCTGTGAACACAACACGTTGGTGTACCAAGCACCGTGTGTGAGATGGTCCCCTCTTATCTGCCTTGTCTGTAGTGACCTCTGACTCAGGGTCTCCAAGATCCACTTCGTCCTCTCTCCTTGACCCTAGGGACCTGGCTCTGCTTCCCCTGAACCAGTAGAAGCAAATCAGTGCGGTGTGGGTGATGAGTCAGACTGTCACGGACCTTAGAGGTGCCCTGCTTCCCTGGCCCCGCTGCTCACCAGGTGTGGACAGTCTGTCTGTCACACTTCACTCTGCAGGAAGTCCACAGATGTCCGGTCCACACAGGGAGGTGTGTGCACGATCCAGGTCTCAGTGCTGACCTGAGACGCGCCTCTGTCACCCCAGCCCCTGCCCAGCCCCCGAGCATTTGGGGTCCGGTTCCTCGGTTCTGGCAGAAGCCTCTGAGGGGACCCGTGAGACATGAGGGTGGGTCTATTGGACGGCACTGCTCTGGGCTGGATAGATAGTTGTCCCCAGCCGACATGGTTAAATCATCATCAGGCCACATAACTCAGAAATCATGCTCCTTCAAAGCTCCCCATTTAACAACTGACAGAATGCTAACCCACCGCACAAGATTGTGTTTTATTTTTCTAGACGGGAAACATTTTCTTGAGTCACATAATGAGTGTCCTTGACATAATAATGAGGGAATGTGAATTTAAAGCAGCCTGGGATGCCGAGCAATCACTGTTCTCTGGGGGCCTGGCTGCTGACTGGCTGGTCGTGTCTCCATTGAATTAACTGCTTACAAAGACTGGAATTTACCAAATTAAATTTTAGTGAGTAATTTCTGTTCACATAAACGGCAGGAATTAAACCTCTGTGCCTGTGGTGGAGGGACTGTTGCCGGGTGGACGTTGCATCAGGGCCGTGCCGCAGGGTCCGGCGGAGCCAGCAAGCCACCGGAGGACGCCCGTCCACACGTGGGGGATGCGAGACCCCAGCTCTGGAGTCACGGAGGTTGCTGTTTGACCCCGTTGCCCTCTCCCTGTCGGTGTGGCCTGGGGCAAGTCACCTGTGGCCTCCTGGCCTCAGTGTATCCATCTGTAAAATGGGCAGGATTGGAGCTGTTTACAGATGAATGGTGGATGCAGTCTGTGGAAGCGTCTGGTTACTGCGAGGGGCCGTGTGGGTGTTGCCGGCCGCTGCCCCCGCCGGAGGAGGCTGAGCCGGGACAAGCCCGGAAGAGCAAGATTTATAGTAAGTCAGGAATAAGGAAGGAAGCTGTGCTCTGGCGCTTCCTCGCCCGCCCCATGGCCCAGGCAGGACTCGGCGCTGGTGCACCTCTGGAAGTAGGCTCCACTGCACGTGGCCAGACAGTCCAGTGGGTGGGTGATTGGGCTGATTAACCACAGCCAGCTAGTTGCCGTGACGTTAAAACCATAGACGGACCCAGAACGACTGGCAGCTCTGCTCTTGGTGAGGTCGAGGAGACGGCGGTAAGAAAACGTTTCCCGACCTGCGAGCAGCACCTGTGTGCCAGGCGAGACGTGATGGGGGTGTGCGCCCTCCCTGCCTTCATGGACGCTTCCTCCCTCCCCTGAGCCCTGGGTTTGCCACGGGCTCTCTCGGGATGTGGACAGACCCCACACAAGCATGGACTCGACATGCGGCCGTGCAGTCGCACCTGTGCCCTCACCCTGACGCGCTGCCCCTCCACCCACCCCGCATCAGAAATAAACGCAGAGGGAATGGACCGGCCAGCTTGGTGGCTAGGACCCCATTCTGGGCAAACCCACAGGCTGAGGCCGAGCGGCCGGCCCAGCCCAGGCAGCCCCAGCTCGCCCGCAGGCGTGTGGATGAAATCGCTGGGATCTTGGTGGCCGGTTGTTAGGCAGTGAGAACTGACTGGTACCAGGTGTTCTCATAGCCACCGGCCAGTCCGGTCTACAGAAAAAGCCCCATGATATGGATAGCTTATGTTTTAATTCTGTCTTCCACACAAGGAAACCCGGGCTCAGGAAGAAGGAATGACTCCTCGAGGTCTTAAGGTGGTCAGAGAGAGAGCTCAGTGCGAGATCCAGTGCGCTCTCCCCCGTGTGTCAGCGGCTTCTCCGTGGGGCGTGCTGGGGGGCGCTGGGGGGCCCTGGGGGACGCTGGGGTCCCTGGGTTCCCAAGGGCAGGGAGATCTGTTTCTCCACGTCCTGCTTCCACCAAAGCCAGTCCGTCCACAGGGCTGGCTGGGCTCAGTGGCCTCCCTGGGGCAGCTGGCAATTGGCCGTGGCTCACACCATGGCGCCTCCTGTGATCTGGGTTCGCGCCAGAATGTTGCTGGGCAGAGGCAGTCGGGTCATGTATACATATAACAGGCAGTAGGGCCGGCGAGTAAATGGGACATCACTCCTGACGATGTCGTCGGCCAGCCCCTCATCAGTGTGATTTGTGTTGTTGAAATGATGTCTTATCCCACCCCGCGTGGGGCTTCAGAAATACCAGATCCGACGTGTGTGAGGCCAGAGTGGGTTTCCCGTGGTCCTGACTCTAGAAACGCAGTAAGGATTGTGATGCCTGCTTCGGACAGGGGCGGGAGTGTGCATACAAGCCGCAGTGTGGGCCTGACACACGGGGGGCGTGCGACGGGGCGTCTGCTGTGGCTTGTTCTTCGCTGTCGTGCGGCTGAGCCAGCGGGTGTGGGGTGTCCTGCGCCTGGAGCAGTACCTTGAAGAAAAGCTGTTTCTTGAAGAAAAGTCCCGGGGCGTGTACAAAAAGGCGCCTTCGGATGCCCCACTCCCACTCCGTGCAGATAAGGTGGGAGGGGCCTGGTGCCGAGTGGGCGCTTTTCCGTGGGTGCCGTGAGCGGCAGCACCCCATTGTGAGTAAAGCCAGAAATCTGGGCCTGGCCTCGACCCCTCTGCTTCCTGACCTGCACGTCCGCGGCTACCGCGCCCTGCAGGTGCCTACACCAGCCGCCCGCAGGTCAGCACTTGATAGAGCACATTCCCATTCCTGCCTCCTCCAGGTTGACCCCCACACAGTGGCCAACGTGGGGGCCTTAGTTGGAGACTAAACCATGACCTTCCTCTGTGCTCAGTTGTTGGCACTTAAACTCAAATCCGAACTCCTGTCCCCAGCCTGCCTGCGATCAGAGCTCAGCCAGGAAAAGGAGGGATGTTAACAGGACTTTCACGCACGGAGTGTGCGGGGGCCCGAATCACTGCAAGAGCAGCAGGAAGGTGAGGTGCTCCTAGGGGAGCAGCTGCAGGGACCCAAGAAGGCGCCAGCGGCCGGAATCCAGGGGGCAGGGCTGCCCGCGAGCCAGAGCCTCAGAGCCTCGGAGCCTCGGAGCGGGTCCCGCCCACAGCAGAGCCCAAGCAGAAGCACCTGCCCTTCCTTTCTCTTGCCTCCTGACTCCTCCAGCTGGCAGTCGTGCTGGGCATCGCTTCTGGAGAGGAATGAGTGTGGGCCGGGGTCCTGCAGGCCCGTGCTGTCACAGGAAGAGGACGAGCACTCTGGTATATCCACCACTGGACTGGTGCTCAACAGACGGACAGTGTGTGAACCCAAAGCTCAAGTGGGCACCCCGGGCCCGTCGTGTGCCGTGCCCCGAGCTTGCCCTGCTCCACGTGGTGGGGCTGCCCTGGCTTCCCCGCACCTGGCATCCAGCTGGTGGGCCTCGGCAGGGCCATCTCTGGTGTTGCTGAGTATGGGCGGGCTGTCCCTGCGGAGGCCTGTGCCGTGGACACCCTGTATGCATACCCTGCTGGCACTCTGTGTGGCATCTGAACCCTGAGCTGTGGGGCCTGTTGTATTGTGGGCTGCATTTCTTTGATTGCAGCAATATCGGGCAGCTAGACGTCCCAGGCCGGGAGCAACTGCCTTTCACAGCCTCTGTGATTGGCAGCAGATCCTCGTGTGTTCCTGGCTTCAACGGCCTTGATCGGCCACATGCTCACAAAGGCTGCGTACAGCGCCTTCTCTCTTCCCGGGAGCCTCTGCTCGGCACCTGGATTTCCGCTCTGTGTCCCTGGCTGAGTCAGTGAGCTTCTCCAGGCTTCTGCCGGCTGGGTTGGTCTGGTGAGAACCACGCACGTGACGAGTCTGTGCAGGGGTGCAGGCGAGCTTGTGGTAATATTCTGGGGAATGCGCGTGCGCCACACGAGGTCACGTCTATTTCACTGTCATCTCGTGGACACCTTCCCGTGATCCCAGGGCAGGATCGTAACGTCCCCCCAAGGGGAGAAACCGGGACCCAGCGGGGTTAAGGACATGACCAAGGCACCTGGCAGAGCCTCAAGGCCCTGTCTCTAGGGTCGCGGCCTGCCCTCCCTGCCCGCGGGGCTCTCTCCCAGAATGGCAAAAAGCACCTGCTTGTTTGGAATCCCCTGGGTATCAGGCACTGGCCAGCTTTTTATTTTTCACCCAGAGGCTTTGCTGTTGGCTACACATGGTCTTCATTTCCAGCGCTAAATTCCTCACCAAAGGGCACCATCTTAGGGGAATAATTTAACCTGCCTGGGCCTTGGATGCCCTAATAATTCTCATGGCCTCCTTCTCTGGGCTCACCAGGGTAATTACAGGGCCTCCCTGAGACCACAGGGCTCACCCGCGGGTCACAGAGCCTCCAGCAGGATGAAGGCTGCTCAAACTCTGGCTCGGAGCTGGTGGAAAGCACGGCACAGCCTGATGCACTCCTTTCCCCTTTCACGTGGGGAAACGGAGGCTCAGAGCAGAGAGTGGCTTACCTAAGTTACCAGTCACAGAGGTCAGACCAGAGCTCGCCCAGGACCCACGGCCCACCTCGTCACTGGACGGTCATCTGGGTGTCTTTGGTCAGGGTCACGGTGTCATGTTGCTGGAGGCGTGGCTGCTGCCTCGTAGTCCTCAGGGTTTATGGTGGGATGGGCACACGTGTTCTGTGAAGGGCCAGAGCGAATAACCTAGGCTTTGCTGGCTGTGGGGTCTGTGTCACAGCTGCTCATCTCTGCCCTTGAAGTCCGACAGAAACCACAGACAAAATGTAAATATGTGGGCATGGCTGTTTCAATAAAACTTTATTTACAAGGACAGGTGGTGGGCTGAATTTGGTCTGTGGGCCATGGTTTGCCTACCCCTCCCTTGTGTAAAGATTAGATTTTTTCCAGGATCTGGTCTGCTGTCCATGGAGCATCTGAAAGCTCCTCCTTTTGCAAAAACAAAACCCCAACATGGTTGTCAGGGGTGAGGAGACCTCTGTCACAAAGACCAGAATTGATCTGCAAAGTGCCTGGCCCTGGGTTTCCTTTATTGAGAGGATCTCCGTAGCATTAATTCTGTGAACACACATGGCCAGTGAGAAGGGAGTTGGTGTAAGAAACGCAGAGCCCCTGTGCCTCCCCTCTTGGACCTTGTCACCCTGTCTGGGAGTGTCCCATCTTCCTATTTGTCCCCACTGCTGGGCTGGTAGCCCTCGAGGGCAGAGTCCATGCCTGTCTGGGACCCCACGGTAGGTCTCCTGCAGTGTGTGTGCTCAGTAAAGGGCTGCTGAGTACACAGATGCATGAGAGAATGAACTGGCTAGTGAGTTCCGGCCGGGGCTAGGAGTCTAAAGCCAGGGTGCGACCTTTTGGATGGAAGAGGGGGAGGATGGTGCAGAGGGGACACCTGGGGATGGAAAATCAGCAGGTCTGTAGGCTGAAAGCTCCTCCCCCCAAAGGGAACACCTGTTCCCCAGGGTGTGGAGGGCAGTTGAGGCTCCAGTGCATCTTGATGCATTCTGGCCAGGGACCAGGAGATGGATGCTGCCCTGACACCCGCCCCCCATCTCAGTGCTTCCAGATGGAGCCGTCCAGCCAAGCAACACAACTAGAACGGGGATCGTAGCCTCTAAGTGTTGGTTGTGTCCCCTGCCCCCAGTAGCATATGTACTGGAATCCTAACCCTCAGTGTCTCAGCACATGACCTGATTTGGAAAGAGGGTCTTGGCAGAGAGAATCCAGTTAAAATGAGGCCGTCAGGGTGGGGCCCCATGCAATATGATGGGTCTCAATAAATAAATAAAGAGGAAGTTGGGACAAAGACATGGGCACAGAGGAAAGACCATGTGAGGGGACAGAGACGGCCACATGCAAGCCTGGGGAGGGGCCTGGAATAGACCCTTCCTCTCTGGCCTGCGAGCTGGAGACACAGAAATGCCTTCCTGCTGCCCAGCCTCCCAGTCTGTGGTGTGGTTATCACAGCCCCGTGAACTCCCGCAAGGCCCCAGCCCAACCACCAGCGTCCCACACCCGCCATGAGCCCGCCAAGGTGGGGCCATCGCTCGGCCCTGGATCCAGAGGGTGTCTCCCCTTCCTCCTGTTCCTGTTCCCTCTCTCTCTGGGGCCGGGTGGTGTGAACGAGCTGTCCAATGTGGCGTGCGGCTGCTCAGATGTATGATAAAGAGAAACCACTGAACACCTGGACTTCTGCCACTCGCACACGGTGGGCTCCGGGTGACGACACCGACCCAGCTGCCCGGACCGTGATTGCTGAGAAGGGCTGTGATGGCCTGCTGTCTGTGAGCGCGACATCCCACTGGACTCCGGCCGGGGGGCCACACCCTGCCACTGAGTCACGGGGCGCGTTCTCTCCGGGAGCCCGTGTCGCTCGTGGGACACACGGCCAGACCCGTTTCCATCTGCTTTCTGTTTTTTGGGGTTACTTTGTAAGATTTGACTTTAGCATTTTTTTGTATAATTATGTAAAACATTCACATGGTTCCAACACAGAAACAGCAAAGTGAGGTTTATTCAAGGAAATGGACATGGCGGCCTGGGGTGTGCGTTCAGCTGTCTGCGGTGTTCCTCCCATCAGGAAGAGCAGGCAGGTGCACAGTTTTGTGCCCTCCCTCAGGTAAGCTGTCTACACTCGCTCCGCCCGGGTTTTCAGTTCTCAGCCTAACACTTCATACTCTTGCTCTGGGTTCCGAGCCTGAGGCTCTGACAAGAACACCAGGCCGCAGCCGTTGACAGAGGCAGCCCCCCTCCCCGCTGTGCAGTGCTGCTCGGGCCCTCCACCCCTCCTCCCGGCCCTGCGGCCCCGCCAGCCCCGCAGCCCCGCCACGTGCAGCAAGACCACCTCATAGGCCCCCGCCAGAATCAAACATGGCGCCACACGGTTCTCCAGCTGGGGCTCTGGGTCCAAGCCAGGGGCATTTGCTCTGTTCTTGAAGACACTTGGTGGGAGAGAGACACGATGGCCGGGTGGTTCCTGCCCTTCAGGAGCCCCTGCTGCTCGGGGTTCCGTCCCGCCTCCCGGAGCTGCTGGAGGGGGCCTGGCAGGTGAGCTGGGGTGGGACACCGGGAGGGCCCTGTGGTCACAGCTGCACGGGATGACGACGATAGGACAGACGTGGGCTGTGCGGACGGACAGAGGGACAGGCTCTGGATGCCCCCTCTCTTCACTGACCAAAGCCTCTCTCCTCGAACCAGGGAATCTGGAATTGCGCTTCCTTCCCCATCCACTGGCGGAGGCTCGGGCTTGGTGTGTATTTCAGTCACGGAAATATTAATTGCACTGGGTTCTTAGGCCATGATGCTCTATGAATTCTGCCTTTCCTGAGCTAATGG
This sequence comes from Ursus americanus, assembly GCF_024610735.1. Taxonomy (NCBI): domain Eukaryota; kingdom Metazoa; phylum Chordata; class Mammalia; order Carnivora; family Ursidae; genus Ursus; species Ursus americanus. Next base: position 61,157,448 of record NC_142140.1, read on the forward strand.
GGCGACATAAATAACTCCAGGGGGAAGCACTTGGCCCGGCAGCCCCCAAGTCAGACCGGAGTTAATCAATCCTCTGCTGATGCGTCGCTCGAGACTCTGGTGTTGGGTCAGGGGTTGTGCCTGTCTGGGGCTAATTCCCTCTAAGCAGAGGCCACTGCAGAGAGTCTGGTGCCCTCTGGTCAGAGGAAGGCAGCTCTGGGAGGTTAGGACTCTGGCCTGCCGTCCCCATTGGCCCAGAGACAGAGAGAAGTTCAGCCAGCTCCCGGAGTGAGCTGGGCAGCCCCAGCTGTCCCTCCAGGGCCCCAGTTGTCCAGGGAGAGGCTGGGGCAGGGGCAGGGGTCCTGTCTACTGGCCACCTGCATGTATCTCCAGCACCAACTTGCCCCCATCTCTGACCTGTGTAGCCAGCTCTTGACCCCATCTCCTGCTTGCCCTAATTCTTGGTTTCCTCATTTATAGGATTGGGAGAGGGGGGATGGTGACCCTGCCTGGCCCAGCTTAGGGCTTCTTTGAAGGACTCAAGGCATGAGCACGAGTGAGCCTTAGACCAGGGCCTGGCCCATTGGAAGTGCTCCCATCCATGGGGACTTCATCTGTCCTCGTACCCTGGCCTTCTACCCGGTCTCCCAGGGGCAGCCTTTAGGGCCCTCAGGACTACCAGGTCTGCGGGGGGTTCTCCAGATCCCAACACAGGCAGGGATCAGCCCCTCAGATGCTCTCAGATGGTGGGCCACTGCCCTCCGTCACTGCTGCAGACTGAGGACCACACCTGCTGGGTGGGGTCACCTCTCAGGCTGCCTGCTAAACCCCCAGTTCGCGTGACTTTGGGGACAGTGGAGAGAGGGTCCAAGTGCCAGCGGGTGCAGAGCCTTCCTCACTAGTGCGTTAGACTTCACAGTCTACAAGCCCTATTACCCGTCCTTGAGACCCTCTGAGCCTGTCCAGAGCCCAGGGAGACTGGCAGCCCGGAGTCTGTGACAGGTTGCAGAGGGGACATGGTTTGCACAAAGGCATGCAGGGCAGTGGGACCAGCCTCCCCAGCCCTAGAGTGACAGGCTCCCCGTGCTGACCCTTAGCCTGGCAGCCTCTCCCAGCAAAGGCTGTGCCTCCCCAGCCTGAGAGAGCTGAGCCCAGGCCACTCGCTGGGGTAGCAGGGCGCCACAGGCCCTAGTGGGAGCAGGAACCCTGAGGCTCCAACACGTATTTATTTTCAGAAGTCATTGGGATACACCCAACTCCCGGAGATCTGGGTTCAATTCATTAAGCTTAGATGATTAATTACGGGGCAATTAAATATCTGATTAAATTAATCCTAAGGTGTTTAAACATTGTTTTGCAAAGAATGTTTGCCCATTAATTAGAATGGCTAAATGCAGAATTAAGCAGGGACAGGGGCTGCAGGGGGGACAAGGAAGCAGAGCTTACCCCTCGGAGGAGGCTGTTCCCTGTAGTCTCCCTGCTCTGTGTGGAGGGAGGATGGAGCCCTCAGGGAGCCCAGGCAGGGCAGGACAGAGTGAGGGAACGGGACATCCTGCACCCTCTCTGTTGCATAAATGTGAAATGCCAGAGACAGTCAGGGAAAATGAGGCACGTCGTCATTGGGACTGAGAAGGGGCAGGGCTCTGGAACTTCAAAGGGAAGGAATACAGTTTATAGAAGATGAACCAGACCAAATGTTTGGTAACAGGTGTTTGCTGGGCAGTCCAGAAATGATGGGACACAGGGGACTGTGATCAAACAGGCCTTGCTGGGCTCCTCCCACCCCCCATACGTTGTTCACGATGTGGCTGTGGAGTAACTCCCAAGATCGCACTCTTCCTGAATTTTTCTAAATTTTTTGGCAGGTTGAGGGAGGTCAAAGTTTCTTCCTGAGCTTTTTGGGCCTTGATTGTTTTCAGCTCAAAATTATCTGCATGCCCAAGTGGCCCATCTTGGGGCAGTTCGTTCTGAACCCCAGCAGTGATCCAGACAAAGCAGGGGGCAGGGGACACTGGGTCAAGGACAAAGCTGGTTCCAGAGGTGGTGGGACAGGAGCCAGGGCAGGGCGGGTTAACCAGAGCAGAAGGTGAGCACATGGAGCGCGGACGGCGCTCATGAGTTTTGTTGGGGAGCCCAGGGGCAGAGACAGGGTGGTGGCTGGAGAGAGGTGGGACCAGGGAGTGATAGGGTGTTTTAGAACAGGGATCCTGGAGCATGTTTATGCTGTTGGCAGATTCTCCACGGAGGGAGGCCTTGGTGGGCAGGTGCACATGCCGGCCCCTTTCTACAGATTGCAACCACTTCCAGCTGTATTTCTTCTGCTCTCAGGGTCCTGTGGCCTCTCACTGCTCTGGTCAGCACCCACCCTGGGATGGGGTCGCCTCTGGGACTCCCTGGGTGGGCAGCTTGGAGCCCTGGACCTGCCCAACCTGCTGGGGGCTGCAGTACAGCTGCTCCAGCAACCCCGGGCCCATCGGAAGAGCCCTGGCTGGGGAATGGGAGCCCTGGGTTCACCTGCTCCTGCACCTGCTGGCTATGGGACCCTGGGCTACTCACTCCTCTAACTCTGGCGGGTTGTCAGCTTCCCTCACTGTGTTTTGTGAACTAGCCTCTCAGCTTTGTCCACAGCCCCACTTTCTGGGCCAGTGTTCCTGCTCTTCTACTTTACTCCCCATGGTTCCATCAATCTCTCCCTTCTCGTCCTGTCCCTGGGGGCCTCCTCCCACTCAGAACCGGGTCAGCTGGCCTTCTCCCCGAACTGTGGCCCCTCCTCACCTGGCAGGCCAGACCAAGCCCCTCCCACCAAGTGCAGTCTGTCCTTGAGCCCCTGGGGTCTGCAGGCATTTGGAGCCCCAGGCCCTCCTGGCGAGCCCTGAGAACCCGTGGACAGAGCAACCTGACTTTCCACCAGAGCCTTTTAGGGTGGCATGTCCAAGCCACCCCCTTTCCTCCTGTGCCCACCCACCCACCGCTCTGCTCAGCATTTGGGTCACTGAGAAGATGATGTTTGATTTGCTTTGTGAGAATTAAAATGAAATGGGGTGGGGGCAGCGAGGGCTTCCCTGTGCCCTACCCAGCCTGGCAGCTCCACGCGTTTTACTCCCCCGGAAACCTCCAGTTACTTAGAGCAAATGCACACTTACCTCCTGTGCTTGCAGGTGTTTGAATTCTCTAGCTCAAGCCTGAAAGGAGAGGAGATTTCCTGCAGGAAAATAGCGTGATGTGGTCAAAAGAACTTGGGATCTGGAATCATATTGAAGTTTGCTTTGGAATTTCTACCCTTGGCATTTCTTAGCTGCATGTGTTTTAGGCAGCATATCCGTCCATCCATCTGTAAAATGGGGGCATTAGCGGTAGCCCGTCAGCCTGCCCTATAGGTTAGACATCAATTCAAGTGAGGTGTCTGTAGGGACATTTTGGAAAGCTGTGTCCTAGGGATGGTGGGGGCAAGAAAGTGACTCAGCTCACCTCAGGCTGCCCTCATAGCAGCAGGAATTGTGCTCCCTGGGAGCCTTTCTGTGCTCCACTTGGACCCAGGGAGCAGTAACTGTTCAGGCTAATTGGAGCAGAACAAAGTCTCCCCCAGTGCAGCAGAAAGAAGGCAGCCAGAGAGGAGGGGGCGGTGCTGCAGATTGCAGAGGAGGACTGGTGCTCTTAGTGGGGGGGATGGGGGGGGGCGGAGGGACAGGGGAGGAGCCGACATGGGACCGGGACAGAGAGCCAACGGGTAGTCTGAAGGCCATGGAGGGAGACCCAAGGAGGGGATCCCGGTGCCGAGTGTGGGGTTTTTCTTCACCACGTGTACTTAGGCCTCAGTTAAATTTTAGCCTAAAGGGCCCAGTTCTCCTTTCAAAGAGAAATTATTTGCAATCAATTCTCTGGTCTTGGCAAATTTTTTTAAAATTTAAAAGTCACTGTTGCTGACGCCCAGTACTGCCTGTTTCATCACTGCCATTGAATACAGGTATCCTGACGTGCTTCAAAGCAGAGAGAATTCTGTGTGGAAACACCTTTCATCTGCTTGTGTTTGCTGGCGTTATGGAGGAAGAATTTTCCTCTGCCGTTCAGAGTTCTTCCAGCTGGCCTGAGCATCAGGTCCATGTGAGACAGACCGGCAGGAGAAAGTCAGACAAAAGTTTACATGTATACCTCCTGAGTACATGGAAGAGACCCAGAAAAGTGGAGTAACTCCCTGAAACTGCTGAAGTCATCACTTTAAATACCATCTTCAGCTAAAGACAAAAGGGTAGGGAATGGGAAGTCAGCCATGGGAGGTTGCCGGGAAAGCACAGTGAACAAGGGTGAAGCCATCATGTAGACTTAAGTCCATGCCTCCTCCACTGATAAAAGTTTCTAGAGATTTAGTCACCAGCACAGCAAGGGGGACACCCTTACAGATGGAGATTCCCTTATGCATGGAAATGTCTCTTATAAAAGGGCAACTTCTCCTTGACGTTCAGAGCTCCTCTTGGGTCTGCATTTTCTTAAAAACCTCCAGCTTAAAATAATGTGCCAGAGAGGCATCCTCTGGGGTGGCAGTTTGCTCCCCTGCACTGGTCATCACACAACAGTGAGCCGTGTTCCAGCCTTTGTGAACCAAAACACACCTTCCCAAAGGGAGAGCTCCATCAGACGATGTGGGGGTGGGAAGTGGGAGAGCTGGGTTGGGACCCCAGCTTTGTCCCTGGGGAGAAGTTTTCATGATTCATTCAACACGAAGGACAAAGTAAATGTGTAAAATCAACCTCATAGCCACCTGAAAAATAACGTGATAACATTCAACCATTTAAAACAAAGTAAAACTTCAGAATGAAAGGACTCTTCACTAGGATAAATCTTAAGTAAATAATCAGCACTGGTAAAGTAGCGTCAAAATTAGGAACAATAATAAATTCCTGTTATTGCCTCACTGATGATTAATGAATAATAATTAATGAACACCCTACCAGGCTCCTAAAAAGATTTCAGGTAGTTCACCTTGATCTTGCTTGGACATGGTAGTTAATTCAGTAAGGTGAAATAAGATAAACTGGGATGGGGGAGACAATTAAAGAACCTTGGTGTGGCCAGTGGATACAAAAGAATCAGCAAACACTCAGAGTTCAAGAAGGAAGATGAACACAGACTGTGCTCATGAATGTTGATGGTCTTCCTCAGCACAAGCAGTAGCTGGAACGTATAATGAAAAACTCCATTGGTAACAGAAACAGGTGGTCTGACTTACTTAGGAGTAAATATAAAATATGCCTGACCTTTGTAAAGAAAATTGCAGCCCCTGCGGGGTGGGGACAGGGTGAGAGACATCATCCATCCCACGTCTTACAGGGAGAACATGTCACCAGCTTCATTTGCAAACACAGCCTCCCCTGCATCAATCCCAACTGTATTTTTCTGGACTCAGTGGCTTCTGGAGAAGCAAACAGATGAGGATTTCAAAGGACATTTGAGAAATAAAAAGAGCAAGCCAGAAGCCCTCACCTTTTTGACATTAGAACACTTTTTAAAATAATAATTAAAAAATAATTAAGAATGAATGATGTGGAGAAACTGGATAGCATGGAAGAATTTTAATTTAGATCCACCCCCCGCCCCGTTGCCAGAACAGACAGCACATACCTCAAACAGCCAAACCTCTTTTTTTAAAAAACGGGAAAGTTAGCACATCATGAAACATTTATTATCCTTACAAAGAAAGACCGCTCTCAGCTTTGAAGCCATACGAGAAGCCGCGGAGGGAAACACGGACAGTTGACAGCAAGAACAAAGCCAAAACTCTGTACGTGGGGAAATGCCAGGGGAGGGAAGGTGGTTTCGCCAGCTGGGGTGTGCAGAGGGTTAATAGCTGTGCCCACTACGGGTGCCTTATGGTGCATGAGAGGGAAAGGATGACCCGGTCGCAAGCAGGCTCCGCTTTCCATCGGGCTGCTCACACGGGGGAGCTCGGTGGGCCGGCAGCTCTGGGAAAAGCGGGAGCCTTGCTGGTTATCAGAGCAGTGACAGTCGAAGCCGTCTCGAGGTGCTGCGTGCTACCCACTGAGCTGGCAGAAAGCTCCCAATGCCACGGCAAGGTCGTGGTTGGGACGCGGGATGTGGGGCTGCAGGTGAACTCAGCTCCTCTTGGGGGTGAAGTCCATGTGGCCGCTCCGTGAGCAAACGGTGTGCACAGTCAGAAACACCTGTCCTTTGGCCAGTCCGTTTACCTCTGGAAAGACAAAACTACCCCCCAGGATGTGCAGTGCGGCATTAGTAATGACAATTGGGCAGTGGCTGATACACCAGCAATAGGGGGGTTATTTAGTAAATTAGGGACATCTATGCTGTGTTATTTTGTGCAGCTATTAAATTTGATTATGAAACCTGTGTGGAAACATGAGAAATGTTTATTATGTACTGTTAAGTGGACAACCCCCCCCCCATACGCAAAATGACATACATATTACATTTGCAGTGAGGGAAAAATGCGTCTCTGTGGACAAGGGCCGGATGGAGGTCGATACAAATGAGAGCAGCTCTGTTAGTCTGGGACTCAGGTAGCTTGGTTGTTACTGTTTTAAGCACTGGGGGTACCTCCAGAGCTGGTGGGGCCTGCATCACAGGCCCCTTCCCACCCACGGCCCCTTCCCTGGGTCTGCTTGGGCACCCAGTTCGCGCCTCTGGGCCCTGCTTGCCTTCTCCAACACAGATGCGTGTCTGTACCCCTGGGTGTGCACAGCCAGGCCAGAAGCATCCCAGGAGCCCCAGAGGCATCTGTGCTCCCAGCAGCTGCGAGGCCCTGTGGGTCCACCACCTCTGCAGGACCTGACTGCCCCCCTCCCCTGGACAACTGCTGCAGTTCCCAAAGTGACCAGCTCAGCCACAGGGCCAGAGCCCTCAACCCTATAGCCAGCAAAGAACCTCTGGGCCCAACCCATGGCCAAACTCAGCCCCTCCAAACCCTGGCAGGGAGCCAGGAGCTGACTGCCCGCAGCTGTCCTGTGGGTTAGGGCCACCCCTGTGAGCCAGGGGCTCTACCCTGAGAAAGCACCAGGCCTCCCACCCCAGGCCTGCAGGCACCAGGGGCTGCAGGCTCTGAGACCCCCATGCCTCTACCATTCCAAGAGCTGCTGAAGAGTGTGTGTGTGCGCACGTGTGTGTGTGCTTGTGGGCATGCGTGAACTTGGGGTCCTCTTCTTCTCCCCCTCACGCCACAAGCATCTGTTGGTTGTCTCCTCTGTCTTGGCTTCTGTAGGTGCTGCCTGTGGTCCTCAACCATTAACTCAGGCTTGTGGCCCCGTCACTCCCTCTCCAAGACTGTGTCTAGGGCCCAAGTGCCCCTGTTATGAATGACCACCAAGTGGACAGCTCTTCACAGTGTACAGAATGCTTTCACACCTGCTTGTTGTCTGTGCCCTTCATTCCCACAGGACAGTCTCCGCTCCAAGCTGATCCTAATGCTGAAACTGACTCCCCCCCTGTTTTCCACAAACAATCTCCCCGCTGATTATGTCATGATTTTTGTAGGTTTCCTGAAGATTTGGGCGAACGCAGGGAGAGACTGCACAGAGCAGGGCGTGCACTCTGCTGGCACCGCGGTGGGCCTCCTCCCTTCACGCTGAGTAGCAGCCTCCAGCCTGGATGTGGGTGGGAGCCTGATTCTCGCTGGCAACGGTCTCTCCGGGGTCGTCCTCAGTGGAGTGAGACTGGCCTGCCCTGCAGCACCAAGCAGTTGCCTTTCCCCGACGCAGAACGGGGATGGGGACGTGGTGACTCAGGCCTGGGCACGGCCGCAAGTGTGCACATTCCGGGGTCTCCCGAGGGTCTGCGGCGCCTGTTGGGGAAGCAGGAGAATCTTCAGTTGGGCCCGGACTCCCCCCGCCCCCCGCCCCAGACTGGGCAACTGTCCCCTTCAGGCAGGCACCACACTGCCTCCTGCCTGGCAGGTGCTTCTAGGTGGCATGGTGTTGGTCGCCTGCCTGGCTCTGGGGAGGGGCCCCTTCTGTCCTGCTCACCCCGTCTGGAAAGTCACCCCGAGCTCTGCAGTTAGTCCCTCCCAGCAACCGCCTCCCCCAGGCATCGCGCACATCGCCTCCTGGTCGGGCACTCCCCGTCCTAGATCTCTTGTCCTGGAACCTCCCACGTCACAGCCCTGAGTCCTGAGCAGCCGCACTGGCCGGGGGCCCCTGCATCTGGCACAGGTAGTGGGGGCGGGTTGGCCATTCCCGGGGAAGATCAGGGCCATGTTCAGTGACCGCCACTCCCTGGAGCTGCGTCCTGTGCTGGGAGAGGTGGGGGGGCTCCTGCCCCTCTCCTGCTCTGAGCACATGTCCCAGCATCCTGGCAATGTTTCTCTGGAAGTGCTGGGTAACCTGGGGCCCAGGGATGCGGAATCGAAGGTCCTCAGCTTCAGACCAGCTTCGGTCTGGTGTTTAGGAACCCCAGAAACCCAGGACAGTGGCTGCGTCTGAACTCGGGACTTGGGATGTACAGGTCTGGACTCTGCATGGAGACTCTGCAGCTGCTCCTCCTTCCTTGGGCCCCTCCTCACCTCTGCTTCTTCGTTGCCTGTCCACTTGAACACGCATGCTCCCATGCCTGAGCTGTCCTCCACTCATTCGTGTGCGCATTCAGTGTTCCCTTGATCCCCGGCTGTATTAGGCACGATGCACTGGACACGTTGGAAGTGCACAGTTTGGTCAGCTGGACCTGCACGCGCGCACGAAGCCATCAGCAGAGTTGGGGCAGTGAGCTCACCCCTGCCCCCAGAGCTTCCTCCTGCCCCCTCCCCACCGGAACGCCCACTGACCTGCTTTCATTGCTGTCGACCACTTAGCGCTTCCTAGAGTTTTGTGAGCAGAATCCACGCCTTGTTTCCTCCGGCTTCTGCAGTCTGGCATGAACGCTCTCCATGGTGCCCCCGGTAGGACTTCCCTCCTATCGTGTGGCCGAATAGTACCCCAGCCCATGGATGCCCACGGTTCCCCATTCCCCGTGGAGGAGCACCCAGGGTGTTTCCAGTTGGGGAAGATGACAAAGGATCCTGCTCTGAACACCGACCCGAGACGCATCGTTAAGACACGGTTCTGCGTTTTTCTTGGGTGCACACATACCGAGAGGGTGGAACAGCCAGATTTTACGGCAGGTGTGTGTTTAGCTTTGTTCTTAATTGAAATTTTTATTGAGATAATTATAGGCTCACATGCAGTTTTAGGAAATAACACAGAGAGGTTCTGTGTGTCTTCGCCCATTTTCCTCCAGTGACGACAGTTTGTAACATCGCAGGCAGGATGCTGACATTGACACAGGCCACGCACCTTTATCGGGTTTCGCCAGGGTGTGGAACGTGTCTGTGCGGTGTCTTCGGTTATGGACAGTGTATCGCAGTCACGGGAAAGACTGTTCACAGCCGTGCTGTTCCAACCACACACCTCCCTCGTGCCCCTGCCCCATTCATAACCCCGTACAGCCCATCCCGTCCTGGCCCCGGCTCCCTCCCGTGGCACGGCGCCCTGGAGAGCCTTCCAGGCGCTGCGTGTGTCTGTCCTTGGCTCCTGTTGACGGCTGCACGGTATCCCGTGCTATGGGTGCACCTAACCGTTCATTTGCCGAAGGACATCGGCTTGATCCCAGTTTTTGGCTCTTAGGAATCAAGCTTCTGCGAACAAGTCCGCACAGAGTTTTCTGTGGACACAGCCTTGGTTTCTCAGGGATGCTGGTTAGCGTAACAGCCACATGTTTCCTTTTACAAGACGCTGCCAGACAGTTTTCTGGAGTTCCTCCCTATGTCACATTCCCAGTCTCTCCATCACCGTGTTCTGTTTCCGCCAAGCTGATGGACATGCCGTGGTCTCATTTGCACCAACCCGATGACCGATGATGCCGAGTGTGTTTTCACGTGCTTATTTCTCATGGATGTATCATCTTTGGTGAAATGTCCGGTTACGTATTTTGCTCATTTGCCAATTGGATTGCTCACTTGTTCTTGGCTATTGGGTTTTGAAGGTTCTTTGTATACTGTGGACCCCAGTTCTCTGCAGGAGAGATGGTTTGCGGGCGCCTCCTCCTGGTCTGAAGCGCGTCTTTCCTTCCCATATTGCTGTGCTCCGGCTCACCTGTTTTCCTTTTCTGAACCGTGCTTTTTGGTATCAGCTCTAAGAGCTGTTTGCCTAGCCTTAGGTCTCAAATTTTTTCTCCCAATTTTGTTTCCTAAAAATGTTACGGTTTCGCATTTTGATTGATTTCCCTTGTGCATTTTGAGTTAATTTTTGTATGAGGCATGAAGCGTCGGGCGAGGTTTGGTTTCTGCCTATGAATGTCCTTCCTCCACCGAACTGTGTGCCTCTGTCAGATGTCAGTGGTGCCCACTTTTGTGGGCTTGTGTCTGGGTTCTGTGTTCCATTGCATTGATCTGTGTCTCTCCCCGCCCCCCGCCCTCCCGCCGATACCATACTCATGGTCTTAATTACTGTGGCAGTGGGATCGAACAGTGATCCCTCCCACTTGGTTCCTCTCTGCCAAGACTGCTTTAGTGATGCTGGGGTCTGTGACTCTCCATATAAATTTTAGAATAAACTTGTCTACGCCCACAAAAACCTTGCTGGTGTTTTGACAGAAATTTCATTTAACCCGCAGATCAATCTGGGCTCATTTAACTACGTTGGCTCCTCCAACCTGTGAACACAGCCTGTCTCTCCATTGATCTGGGCCTTTTCGCTGTCTCCCGTCGGCCTTTTGTAACGGTCAGCATGCCGATGCTGTGCACATTTTGTTAAACGCGTACCTGACGATTTCATCGTCTCCGAGGTGGTTATAAAGGCCTTGTGTTTTTAAATTCAGTTCCAGCATATTTGTCATCAGTATATAGAACTGAGATGGATTTTTGTGAGTTGATCTTGTATCCTGAGAACACACTGAGCTCGTGTATTAGTTCTAGGGGTGTTTTTGTTGATTTCTTGAGATTTTATGCATAGATAATCATGTCATCTCCAAATAGAAACGGTTTGTTTCTTCCTTTCCGACCCGTATGCATTTTATATACGTACGTGTTTTCCTGCTTAGCGCAGTAGCTGGAACTTCCAGGACTGTGTCAGACGAGCCTTGTTCCTCGTTGTGGGGAGAAGGCATCACGTTTTTAACCATTAAACGTAATGTGAGCTGTTGCTTTTTTTGTAGCTGTGTTTTATCAACAAGGTAATTCCTTTTTATCTCAAACTTCCTGTGTGTTTGTTTTCTTAAAATCACAAATGACTGTTGGATTTTGTCAAATGCTTTTTCTGCATTGACAGGATCATAGAATTTTTCTTTTGTTTGTTGATAGAGTGGATTGCATCAATTGTTCTGAATATTCAACCAACCCTGCATACCTGGAATAAATCCCACTTGGTCATGACTTAGAATACCTTTTCGACTCTGTTGAGTTCACCTTGATAATGTTCTGTTGAGAGTTTCTGCATCTTCATTCATGAGCGATGTTAGCCTGTGTTTTTTTCCTTTCTTTGTACCCTGTCTGGCTTTGGTACTGGGGAGATACTGGCCTCGTGAAACGAGCTGGCAAGTGCTTTCTCCTTTTCTGTTTTCCAAAAGAGATGGTGGAAAATTGGAGTTAATTTTGTCCTCAGCTTTACTGATGTGTAATTGATGAGAAATGTATATACTGACCGTGAACAGCGCCGTGTTTTGCGGTATGTACACGCTGAGAAATGCTCACCAGGTCAGGCTGTTAACACGTCCATCACTGACGGAGTTGTTTCTGTGTGTGCTGAGAACATTCAGGACCTTCTCTGCTGGCACATTCCAAGTGTGCACTGTATTCAGTGTTGGCTAAAGTCACCACGCGGCGCGTTAGATTTCCGGAACTCTGTCTCGTTTAACTAAAGCTTTGTCCCCCTTGCCTAACATCTGCCCATTTACCCCTAGTCCCCGGTGGCCACCCTGGTGCTGTCTGCTTCTGCGAGTCGACTTTTAGATTCCGCATGTAAGTGAGATCACGCCTGGCTGATTTCATTGGGCATAATGTCCTGCAGGGTTACCCATGTTGTCCCAAATGTCAGGATTCCCTCTCTTTTAAGGCTGAGTAAGGTTCCATTGTGTGTACACACTGCATTTTCTCAATCTGTTCATGTGTTGGTGGACATCTGCGGGTGATCCCACATCTTGGCTGTTGTGACTAATGTTGCAGTGACAGTGGGGGTGCTCCTTTGGGCAAATACCCAGTAGCGCAGTTGCTGGATCATAGGGTAGCTCCATTTGTAACTTTTTGAGGACCCTCCATACTGTGGCCAGAGTGGCTGCACCAGCTCGCATTCCCACCACAGTGCACGAGGGTCCCCTTTCTCCGCATCCTCGCCAACACCTGCTGTCTCCTGGGTTGTTGATTTCAGCCATTCTGACAGGTGTGAGGTGGTATCTCATTGTGGTTTTATTTGCATTTCCCTGATGATCAGTGACATGGAGCATCTTTTCATGTGTCTGTTGGCCATCTGGATGTCTTTTTGTGAAAGGGGTTAATTTTTTTTTTTTTAATGTTTAATGGTAGAATTCTCCCATACAACTATCTGGGCCTGTGGATTTCTTTTAAGGGAAATTTTAATTATGAATTCAATTTCTTTCACGGTTATGGAGCTGGTTAGACTATGTCTTTAATCTTGGTTAAGTTTTCTAGAAATTGGTCCATTTCTTCTTTGTTGTATTAGGAATTGTCTGTAATCTTCTCTCATTATCCTTTTAATGGCTACATGATCTATGGAGATATTCCCTATTCAACTCCCGATACGGAAAACTGTGGATCTTACTTTTTAAATTTTGTCAGTTTTGCCAGAGGTATATAAATTTTACTGACTTTTATGCAAAGAACCAGATTTTTGTTTCATTGATTTTTTCCTACCTCTTTCTTATTTTCACTTTCATTGATTTCTACTCTGATTTTTATAATTTTCTTCCTTCTCTCTGCTCTGGGTTTATTTCCCCAGTTTCTTGCAGGAGGGACTTAGCTAACTGGTTGGACATCATCCTCATTTCCAGTGTATTTAGTGCTATAACATTTCCTCTCACCAGTGCTTTAAAATCGTGGTTTTGTTGTTTCTTGGCATGACAAGTAATTTCTGATTGTGTGCTGGGTATGTCCTCTTTTATATTAGGAGATATCGGGCCCTGTTTCATTCTTTTACTTAGCAGGGAGCCACCCTGTGACTTCCACGGGCTGTGGCTCTGACGTGTGACGTCCACGGGCTGTGGCTCTGATGCGTGGTTCTGACGACAGCTTCATTTTAAGAGCTTTTGTGGTGTCACTGTGGCCGTCTTGCTTCGTCTGGAGCCACTGTGGCTCCTGCTGGTTCCTGCCGGGGCTGCCATGCCCACGGGGACAGAGAGGCTTCCTGGCAGGGCCCTTGCTGTGCAGGGGGTTCCTCTGCCTAGCCCCCGGCCGCCTTGGGATCTCCTGGCAGGAGCCTCAGTGGGGGAGAGAGGACACTTGTCCCGGTCATTCATTATCAGCAGGGCCCACGTCGACGGCCCTGTAGGTGGTGCCACGATTTCTTGCCTATGCAGGAGCCCCCTGAAAGGCACCTCTGCTTGTGTTCTTGCTGCCCCTCTCGCCCCTTCTGGATGCCCAGCTCTGTTCCAGCATGAACTTTCTTTGGCAAAGACGAGTGAAGACGTGATTTATGCAGTACGTGTTTGCTTTCAGCCACAACTGAGAACATAGCTGTCACAGGTCCAGGCAAAGCCCCACCAATGGGGTCTGTTTTGTGTGAGCCGGGTGGTGCCAAGGGGGTGACGCAGCTTCTAGGTCTGCTGGAGAGTTCTAGACCTTAGGCGAGCAGTCCAGCGACGTTCCTGGCTGCTGGCTTCCCTGTTTCTGCCCCAGTGCTTCCGCAGGTGCACAAGCTCACAGTTCACCTGGACCTCTGCCTTGTCTCTCTTCTTTTCTGCCCCAGCCTTCACATTTGCTCCACTTGGCTCTCATGGCGTGGAGGTTTCCGAGAAGATGGCACGAAAGCTGAGCTCTTCTAGGAGGAACTTTGAAAAGGATAAAACAGAGTCCATCACTCGCTTCCTCAAAACCCTGGGTGTTGTCTGGGGCTGCAGAACCTCCAGCATTGGGCCCATCTCTGACCATGTTCTTCTCGTGCCCCAGACTCACGACCTCCACGCGATTCCTGACACAGACCTCAGCCTTTCACCCCTTCACGACTCCTCCCCTCCCCTTCCCAGTCATTCTCTTCTCCTTTATTCTGTTGCTGGGCCTGGAGTTCGCAGGTTAGACCTCAGCGTCTCCACCAGGAGGGAAATATTCGCTTCTCCCCCACCTCACCCCCATTCTCTGTCCTCCCTTATTGCTCGTAGACATTGAATTCCCTCTCAGATTTCGTCTGGCTACATGGCCGCCCCATGGCAGCTGCATGTCTCCAGCCCCCTGCAGCCGGTGTGGCCTGCAGGCATCCCGTGTGCCCTCCTGCCCTGTCTTCCCCGCTTTCCCACCACAGGCTCGGCCGTGCATCCCCGGAGCCGGGCCAGCTTGGAGCTGCAGTCAGGGCCACACCTGCTAGAGGCAGGGAGACAGGTGCGGAGACCCAGCATTCTGACTGGTCCCACAGCACGGGGCTGGCCACAGACCCCGGCGACCGTCCTGGCTGGTGCACAGGGAGTGAGCCAGGGAGCAGACAATAGGCAGGTCCGATTGTGCAAGTCTTGTTGGCCATGGGAAGGCTTCCTTCCTTATCCTGATCGTTTTGAGAAGGGGATAACATGACTGCATGTGCATGTTGATGGGGTTGGTCTTGCTGCTTCATGGGGAAGGACTAGAGCTGATAAGAGTGTAGCCAGCAGGGGGTGGGGAGGGCTGAGGGCAGAGCTGCAGCTGGAGTCGGGGGAGCAGCTGATGGAGCCCCACCACGCCCACGGCAGGAGAGGAACACCAGTGCACAGTGCAGGGCATTTGCCAGGACAGAAAGGCGGGCGAGGTTCGGGAAGAAAGATCCTGAGTGTGGTTTTGGATTTGCCGAGTTGGTGGCACTTTTGTGACATCAAGCAGACAGGTAGATACACGAGGGCAGGGCCCAGAAAGATTGGAGATGCTCTCGAGGGATTTATGAGCCTAACAGGTGGGGCCTGGAGTCCCAAGTGAACCCCATCGCCTGGGGAGAGAACATGGAGTCAGAAGACACAGACACAGAGCACGGGTGCCGGAGGGGAGGGGTGAGCACAAAACAGAGACTCAGCCACGTCAGAGAAGAAGTCAGGAAAAATGTAAACTGTGGTCCTGGGGAGGGAAGGCCTGCCTGTGAACGTCGCAAAAGACAAAGGTGAAGATCCCCAAACTCCATAATAAGGAAAAGGACACCCTAATGGAAAACCAAACCTGACCAGCACAGGCAACTGGTGTGAGCCGCGCTCCCGGGGAAATCAGCAAGGAGGTTTCTCTACCTGTCAGCATGGCAAACATTAATGTAAGATTTACGAGCACCATGGATCAAAGGGGACACTTGCATCCTGTTGGCAAAATGTGTTTGGAGGGCAGTTTGGCAGAACGCATCGCAACTCACCAGCCGCAGAACCTACGGTAAAAGAAAGCTCACACGTCCGCGTCAGAGTGCCCTGAACCACGAGGGAGTTCCGTGGAGGTAACGTAAGTCCATAAGCACACTGCACAGGGGACACACCTCTTTGTATGGGGTGCTGGTCGCCCGGGTTGTGACGGTGGGGGTGGGCAATCTCTTCAGAAACCCCCGTGTGGTCTGAATCATGCTAACAAGAACGCGCTCTTGTGTTAACTGTGGAACAAACTATCAGATAGAAAAAGAGAAATCCAGAGTCGCTTGCACAGAACGAAGGCCGTGGCCATCTCGTCTCTTCCCGCTGGCTGCGGGACCTCCGCGCCTGGGTAGTCGGCCCAGGCGCTCTGTCTGGGGCAGGCACGGAAGCCGGCAGCCGCGAGAGAGCTGCCGCGAGGGGGAGGCCCACACCTGGGAAAGCACTCTGACCTCCTGCTCAAAGGCAGGCTGACGCCCCCATTCATTCACATAACCTGGCAGAAAATTTTCGTATAAATCATGAGCGTGACAGTTACATTCTGTAAACCACACTGGAAAAAGGATTATGGTATTTACTATGGGGACAGGAAGATTGATTCTCGCCCAGAAGATCTGCCAGGTTCTTGATTTAGGGAGCTGGTGATCAGCATGGGTTAGCTCTGATTTATTTCGGCTTGCTCTCCCCACAGCCTCCTCACCGGGGGGCCTGGGACACTTGGGTGGAATGGCGCTGAGCACCTGGTGTCCTGCCAGGTCCCTGTGAGATGGTGCACCCAGGCCTCAGTGGAGACAGAGATATCTGCCCACCGCCGCCTCCCACTGTGCGCCAGATTCTGACCCCCGCCTGGCGGCCCCCAGCACTGCTATATAACATCCAGCTCCTTAGCCTGGAATTGCCAGACCTCCTGGTGGGGCCTCTGCCACCGGCTTGTCCTGTTCACGGCCCTGGCCTTTGTCCCCATGTGTGACTGGCTCTCTCCTAAGGTGAGGGACAAGCAGAGGCCGGAGAGTGTCCCTGCCCTTGGGGAGTTCAGGGTCCAGTGCTGGACACTGACCCATGGTCAGTCCCGTGTGACAGATGGGCGAGGAGCGTAGAGGAAACAATGTCCATGCCGTTCCCCTTCTGCACACCCACAATGTCTCCGGGTCACCTTCTGGTGACCTCCTCAAGCCTCACTCACCATCCACGTGCTGTTTCCATGTTTTCTAAGAGCCACACGCAGGGCCTGAAATGCCTGGTGTCCCGGTCACTGCGCACCAACCTGACCGGACTAGCAGTTGCCCTTGGGAGGAAGCATCCAGCTGACCAGGGGCCCCCAGGTCCTTCTTTAGGGATCACTGAAGGGTCAGTGGGTGATGTGGTCAAGACCATTCATACTACAGGTTAATGGGGTTTGGAACTTTTCATGGACGCAGGTGGACCCGAGACCAGCCTTCCCCGCCCCCCAGTACCCAGCAGAGGGCCCCCATGGACCTGCTGTTTCCACCCCACACCGTCACTTCCAGAGCCCACTCCCAGCCAGAGCAGATTTCATCTGGTTTGGGTTTGTTTCTGGCTCTTACCTACCCTCTTCCAGGGACCCCTGCAGCCCCGCCTCCAGCCCCTGTTGTGTTTCTCCTGGCCCACCTTTCACGGTGGACACTGCCTGGCTCCGCTCGCACGTCTGCCGCAGGACACGGAAGAGCGGGCAGTACACACGTGTCCCAGCTCTGCGACACACTGGCAGGCGAGTGTGGGCAACTCCGCGCATGGCTCAGAGTCTCAGTTTTAGGTAAAAGCTAACTTCTTGGGGTGGCTGTGATGTCCGCTGTCCTTGATGACAACGTAAAGTCCCGCCTTGCTTAAACACTCAGTCACCAGCATGTGAAGCCACCTGCTGGACCTGTGCTGTCTCAGGCTTGTCCTGCCGTGTGGAGCCAGTCTGTGGTCTTCAGCACCGTGCCCAGCGGTGCCTTGGACGACTCCGGGGCTGTGGTGTCCCTGGCATTGCTGTGCTACGGAAGGGCCCTGGGCTGCTGCCCGTGCCCCATTCCTCCACCACCCTGAGCCCAAGCTCCAGGCTGGCCTTTCTGGGACCCTGACAGCCCAGCTGAGAAGAAACTGTAGCTTAAGAGAACGCTTTTCTGAAGGTTGTGTGTTCACGGATGGGAAGAATGTCACAAAGAAGAAGCTACAGCCGCCGTGGGTGGGTCTGCACTCAGATCCCGGGGACCCAACCCCTGCACGGGCACGCAGGCGAGCCAGCGGCCTCCGCGTGACAGAGGCCAGCATGGCTCAGAGAGGGGCTTAGCCTGGACCTAGTGACTCCCGGTGTGGACGCCTGACAGCAGGAAAGCCTGACAGCGGGAAAGCCCGCTGGACACCTGCAGGGGCGGGGCCGGGCCACGGGCAGCCGCCCTCCCAGGAGCACTGCTGGCTTGCCCTTCTGGGGCTTCGGGGAGGCGGAGCCTTCCCCGGGCTGTACATGGACGCGGCTGCAGAATCAGCCGGGGAGCTTTTAAAAACCCACGTGTGCTGGCTACCCTTCCCAAAACCCCAAATCAGACTCTGTGGGAGGGGGCCCGGGCTCGGTGTTATATTAAACTCCCAGAGGGACTCCAGCGTGTGTCCTGGGCCAGGGGGAGCCCCCAGCTGAGGTCCACCTGGCTGGGTTGAGGGTCCCCAGAGGCTGCCATCTGCCATGAGCGTGTGGACAGCACAGGCTCTGTTTGGGCCTCTCGTGGATCTGCTCTCCCACCTGCAAGCTCTGCCCTGTGTCCCAGAGCAGCTCACACCATCCTCTCTGGAAAGGACCCCTCCCCCGCAGGCCAAGCCCACCCGAGCCAGGTCTGTGCCCCTGCCCTCCCCTGCCCTCCTCACCTGTCCCCTGCTCAGTCTGCGGCTTGCTCCCCTAGTGTGGCTTCACCCTGCCCACCGGGTCCTGGCGAGGGTCTCCCTCTCTGGGTGGCCCCAGAGCATAGGTCGACCACACGGGTTGAGCAGTCTTCCCCGGAGTGGGGACTGTGGCTGCTGGGTCGTCAGGGGGTATGCAGTGCCCAGCAGAGAGGCCACACAAATGAACACTCACCTGTCACAAGGCCATCGAATGCAGAAAACGCCGTCTCTCTGCTGGAAAACCCCCCGGTGTCTACTGTGCTGCCGAATGAGGTGGGATGACGGCAGGCGCGTGGGAGTGGGGTGAGAACCTACGTGTCCCTGAGCACGGGCCCGTGGTGCGGGCTGCTCATGAGTCCCTGCCCTCGTGGTCGTCACGGGCGCTTCGTCTGTAGGCAGAGCAGAGAACATGGCGTGTGCCTCCACTTATAGAAGATTCTGGACCACGCAAATGGATGGAGATGGACAGAAAACAGAAGAGGGGTGCCAGAGGACGCAGGGCAGTGGGAGGTCACAGAGGGGCTTCTGTGGGGATGTACATGCTTCAGAGCTCATGGAGCGCGAGGTTCCGTGTAAGCGTTACAGCTCCAAAACGCTATAAGGAAATCAGACGTGGACCCTCAAGAAACAAGGAGACTCCTGGCCAGCCTGGGCTCTGGCTTCCCCATTACCAACTGGGGTGACCGTGGGCAAGTTGCTTCAGCTCTCTGTGCCTCAGCTTCCCCGTCTGTAAAATGGGAATGATGCTCTGCTCGCCTCCAGTAGTTGTGCAAACTACTAAGACCGCGATCGGAGTGGATTTGCAGGAGTTTCTGCCAGAGCCCGGCCCGTGTCGGCTCGTTGTCACCACCCGCGGGCGTGCGGAGCCTGGGCTCGTCTGTGTGCACACCTGTCGTGCCTTTGTGTGTCTGCCAAACCACAGAGGTCAACCAAGTGGATTTGAAGGTCACATTGGCTTCATGGAACGGTTCACGAATCCGGCAGTGTCCCATGCAGCAATTGCAGAGGAGCTGCTGGAGGGGAAAGGGTTTTAAGGGCAGAGGAAATGGGGGAAGGGGAATTATGAGCAAGGAATGCAGTTTCAGGCAAGGCTGCCCTCCTAAGGGGAACAGAAGGGACCCGTCAGCAAACTTCCGAGCTGCCCCAGAGGTTCCACGGGGCCCGGTTAGACGTCGGGTTCCTGGGGGTTTGGAGCCGCAGTCAGTGAGCAGATAGGGTACTCGTGGCACCAGTGACCCTGTTTCTGGCCTGCGGTTTCCTGTCTGACCCTGTTCGTGTGCCAGGGAGAGGAGGCATGAATCCGTGGGTCTGTGTGCGCCTGGGGGGGATGGGGCCCGTGCCAGGCGTGTGGGCAGGTCAGGCATGAAGCCCCTGCCTCACCCTCCTCTCCACCCTGTCCGTCTCGGCCGCCGGACCACGTGGGGACTGGCTCATTTTTTTGAACAGTTACTAACCTGGTGTGTATACTGACACATTCAGTCCGTCGACATTTCCAATAACACAGTGTGTTTTAGAAATCACATTGTCCTGGTTCCTTCATGGCTTCTGCAAATCTAATTTATTTTGCCATTGAAAATGTCCAAAGGATTCAGCCGAAGGACACCCACGATCTCTGGGGTGGCGGGCCCCTGAGGGTGGCCCTCAGACACAATGAGGGACGCTAAAGATCCCTGTCTCCGAGCCGATTCCCTAAAGCATGAGGGAGTCGCACACCCCCCAGAGGAGAGAGAGGCTTCAGACCTGTCTGGTAGGCTCCTGCGAGACGATGGGACCAGTCGAGCCTGGGGGGTCGCTCTGTGCTTTGGAAGAGCTCAGGCGGGGAAGGACGGACAGCTCCTGCAGGCTCCAGCGTCATGATGCGAGCGCTCCAGCCATTTTCCGTCCTGGGTCCCTCGGTGGTGATTTACTCTCCTGGAAGGGGATCTCCCCAGGCTCTGTCAGGGCTTCCTGGCAGCCGGCATCCCAAGGCCATAGCCCCCAGCGGACGGGCCGCCCAGGCTTAGAGGACGGGATGCCGAGCACTGCTCATCCTCTCCCTGGTTCCCTGGTCTAGAGATCTGGGATCCGCTCGCCCTGGCTCCGCAGCTGAGCGCCACACTAACTGTCCTGGGGAAATTAGGCGAACTGCCCACCAGGGAAGGCGGTGGTGGCTCTGTGACATTTCAGTTCTGGGAGGAAGCCGGTTTCCAGCTGAGTTCCTGCAAGCCTGCGAGAGCAGGAGGTGCCCCGGTGGGATTGAGTGTGTGCACGAGTGTGAGTGTGTGTGCACGATCAAAGAGCACTCTGGGTATTTGTCTGCAGTCAGATCTTCTTTGTCAAAAGTCAGAGTTTTGCTGTCCAATAGTTTAATGTCTTTCGGGCTGGGAGACGCTCCAGCCAGCACCTCTGGGGCAGCTTCTGAGGGTTACAGGGATCACTGGGGCTCGTCCCTGGGGCCGGCGGCTTGGGTGCCATAGCCCTGGGCTCGCAGACACCTCACCGAGAACCACAGCACGTGTGAGGAAGCCGGGCAAGGATCGGGAGCGAGTCGCGGGCAGCGAATCTGCGGTCTTTGCCTGGGTCGGGGCTGGAGGGGGTCAGCCCTGCCTGAGAAGCTCCCAGTGACCACATCTCCTGCCTTGCCGGCAGCCCCAGGTCCAGCCTCACCTCTCAGATGCCAGGAATGGCTGGATGAGGTCTCCTTCCCTGATGCGCAAGACGTCCCCGCATACAAGGAGCCCTTCGCGGGCAGGCCTGGCAGGTGTGGACTCCTGAGACGGCGTCTCCACCATCTCTCTGCCTCCGCGCAGCACCCCAGAGGCCCATTTTGTGAATTCAACTCAATTCAACCAGCACCCGCTACTTCTGGCTCTCTGGCTGGTCAGACTAGGGTCACATCCTGCGGCCCCCGTGCATGCCCGCCGAGAGCACTGGAAGCACACGTGCATCTCAGCCAGGTCAGGCGCATTCCCTTGTTGCAACAGAGGGAAGGGCCTGCTTCCGGGAATCACGAGGCATCCCGTTGGGAGAGTCGGGGACAGGACCAAAGGGTCCAGGCTTGTCTCTGGGGGTTTGGGGCAGTGCTCAGGAAGTGCAGCTGTGCCGTCAGGAGGCCGTGGTGATTCTGTGGTCTGGTGTCCTGACCCTTAGCCCTGAAACAGATGGAGCAAAAGCCAAAAATGTGACAGGCAAGTTGGTAAGCCAGCAGACACAGCGGGTGGACGTCTTTCCCACAAGCGGATTACAGAGCCTGTGCGATCATGTGCGTGTGTAAATGCACATATGAACCATGCACACAGAGAACGTGTGTGGGACACGGGCATGCCTTCCACCCCGGGGAAGTCTCCACGCTCCCAGCGGGCTCTCGCCCAGCTTGAGGGAAGTGGTGACCAGCAGTTGTGGTTGGGTTGAGTGCGTGTTTGGAAACCAAAAACACTTCTAAATCATCCATGGGTTAGAAAATAAATCATAACGGACATTAACATGCATTTTGAATGGAAAATAAGGGGGCTCCATGTACCCACACTTGTCTGACATACTCAGTTCTAGTCTCAGACGCACTTGGCAGGGACTTAAAGTAGCTACACGAGACCCGCGACCCAAGCAGGAAACTCAGGAGCCTGGAAAACAGTAAGAGAAACAAGAAGGAAGGAAGGCGATGATAGAAACAGAACAGCCACCCACAGATGCGGACAGTGAGTTGTCAGAAGCCGAGCCCCTCAACGAGCCTCGGTGAGACGATCCCGGGGAGCAGACCCCAAAGAGGGGAGGCCCGAAGGAACCGTGTTCAGGGTGAAGTGGGATGTGGGGAGCGAGCGCTGCACGGCCTCCCACACGTGGGCTGAGGACTTGTCCTCCTGTGAGCAGTGTTGTCACACGGTTTGGGGAAACAGGTCCAGCCCAGTACACAGAGCCAGGGGGTTCAACCGGAATTGTGGGGGGACACGCGGGGAAGAAGGTGGAAGAGGGAGCCTGGTGGGAACTGCCTACCGTGTGTTAGTGGTGCCCTCAGAGCAGGTCCCTTAACCCACCTGAGCCCAGAGGTCCTCGTCCTCCAGCTGAGGACCCCCGGTGCTGACCTCACGGCCCCGCTGAGAGGCGGTGCTCTGTGATGCAGGTGGGGACAAGGAGGATAGTTGCTGGTATCAGCAGTGGACACGTGGGGCGCAGGGGTGTGTCGGGCGAAAAGTAGAGAGCCACCCCTGCCAACCCCAGGGGAGGCTCTGGGGTGGGGCCTGCCAAATGAAGGAGGTGCCTCCTAGTGAGGGGGATGTGCAAGGGGATGCGCGAGGGTCGGCTGCGGAGGAGGAAAGACCCCTGGGGAAGGAACCGCGCGTAGGTCCTGACCTGCCGACATGTCCTGGGTCTTCCCACCACCTTGCTGTCCCCCTTCCCCGTCCTCTGATTCCTTCGACTTCCCCAGCTGTGCGGCAATGGAGCTGTGTGTGCGTGTGCACTGGTGTGCGTGCGTGTTGCCATGGCTGCGCGTGCAAACGTTCTCTAGACAAGAGTGTGGTGGAGACATGTTGACCTCACTCGGCCGGTCAGAAGAGCTGTCTCCCGGCCCGGAGGCGGCTCGGGCATCAGGAGCTCATCTGGCATTCTTTGGCCACGTCGGCTGTCACCTGGCAGGCCTCGCGGCTCCAGAAAGGTCTAGCGGATGCCGTTGCCGAGTGTCATTTCCCGCTGTCCTCCTTCCGAGCACAAGGCCCTCTGAGGATGTGGAGAACTGCAGTCCTCATGAGTCTTAATAAATGTGCCGCACCAAGTTAATATCCTGCCGGTGAGACCTGCCTGCTCTCTTCTGTTAAAGTAACATTTTTCTTAAAGCTAATTTCTAGGAAAATGTGGGGACTGGTGCATGAGTCAGGGCTGCTGAGCCCCCTGACCCATGCTTCCAGGCCACGCCGGTCTCCACATTCCCCCCGGGGCCTCTTCCGTGCCCGGGGCCCTTCTTTCTTCATTGTGCTGGGTCGGGAAGGGTTGACGTGAGTGGGCAAGCATGCGCGAGGGGCACGGATGATCATGGGGGATGGCAGGTAAGCCGGAAGCTGGCGGGGGACAAGGATGATTGTGGGGGGACTGGCAGGTAAGCCGGGAGCTGGTGGGGCTGTGCTGCGAGCTGGAAGCAGGTGCAGGCTGGACGTCTGTCAAGCTGGGGCCAGGAAAGTGTCACTGAAAGGGGAGACAGGGACCTGAATCTTGAAGGATGAGAACCAGCTTCCAGCTGGGGGTGGGGGAATGTCCGAGGCAGCAGAGCGGCGTGCTCTGAGGCCGAGGTGCAAGGGAGCGTGGCGTGAGCGGGAAGCATCACGGAGGCCCGCGGGCTGGGAGGGGAAAGCCCGTGGCTGCAGAGTCTGTCCGACCCCTGGCCTGGAGAGACTCCGGGACCTCCACCAAAGCCTGCTGATGAAGAGCAGCTTTGTCACACCAGCTCCTGTCACCCCCCAACCCCATCCTGATCATTCTCGGAGGAGCCCTGCGTTCCCACCAAGACCCATAGAAACGAGAGTAGGAACCCCAGCCTTCTGGAAGTGTGGGTTGTGGGTTTGCCCTGGCCTCGCCCGAGGGAGAAGTGTCTTGTGTGGTCAAAAGAAATGATGTTTGTGACCTGTTCCCTGTATGTACTGAGGGGCTGGAAGAGGAGTATGTCCTGGATTTCTCGCACCCGATGCTGCATAAAGCTGCCTCACGCCCCAGGGGCATCTGAGGGGAGCACGTGAGCAGCAGGCCAGGCGGCTCTGTGGGCCCACGTGGGTGGGT
Organism: Ursus americanus; assembly: GCF_024610735.1. NCBI lineage: Eukaryota > Metazoa > Chordata > Mammalia > Carnivora > Ursidae > Ursus > Ursus americanus. The sequence continues at coordinate 61,181,550 of NC_142140.1, forward strand.
GCGTGCTACGGTTGTGGCAGAGGAGCAAGGGCAAGGGGCACGCGAGGCCCAGGTTCAGTGGGGCGAGGAGACCCCAGTTCAGGGAGAGCCTGCAAAGGGCACGGGTCTGGGGCTAGGAAACCAGGAGCAGGCTCACGACTGGTGCGACCTCTATCTTGAGCTCCGGCAGCATGGTCGCTCCCGCCACACCCGCTCTGTCTCAGACCCTCTGTCCACGCGCTGTTCACCTTCCTCTCTGCTGTGCGGGCACGCGTCTGGGCCAACCCCAGACCCTGGATCTACGGTCAGGGAAGAATCATCCCTCGAGAGGAGGGGAAGACGTCACCTTCTGCGTGCAAAAGCGAACCCGAGGCCGCAGCTGGGCCGGCGGAGGTCACAACCCCCTCAGCCGCATGGGCTGACGGAGGGCCGGTGCCTGCGGCCGCACCAGCAACATGGCAGGCTGGCTGTGCTCGTCTCTGTCCACAGAACCCAGGGCTGCCTAATGCAGGGCCCCTTGCGGGGGCTGGGCTGCTCAGCTCCCTGGTTTCCCAGGGCTGCCTGCCTCGCCCCTGAAGCTTAATTAAAATGAAGATGAAGTGTTCTCCATGACGGGTCACGCTCTGTGGCAGTCACTGTGCCAAGGACCCCGGCAGGGCCTCTGATGGTGGAAGTCTCCGCCAGCTTCTGCTCTGGCAGCAGCTTCCTCCAGGAGCCTCATTATAATTCCTTTGGTAATTAAAACAACAGATGTTATAATTAAAAGGCTCCTCATTAAATCACAAATAACTGAAACTCGAGGTGTGTCCTCCCTGAACAGTGTCATCCAGTCACCTTTGGAGGGAACGAGAAGCATGCGGGAGCGGGGGTTGCAGGCGGGCTGCCAGGTGCTGACAGATGTGCGTGGAGGAAAGCGCACGGAGGGTCCAGGGCACCAGTGAAGGGTGCGGAGGGAGAGCAGGCCACCCCTGA